>NW_024609838.1:69660021-71046024 GCF_016920785.2 Ixodes scapularis
TGTATCAGGCTTTACACGGCGCCGGATGCTTTGCTCCTCACGTGATAGATCTCGGCGAATAGTGGCGTGGCGGCGTGGGGAAAACAAATGCGCAACTCTGGTCCCCCTTCGGGGGAGCTATACAGGAACTCTAGACTCCCCGAGAAATGCTCTGTGCTACCAGATATACTCGCGCTCTAAATATGCGACCGGGCGCTGTATGACTCCGTCATCGAACTGCCAGGCTTTGTGAGTATAGGGAGGCTATAGTTCAGTCATCTCTTACCCAGTGTTGGGTAACTTACCCGAGGAAGGCGCACCGAGTGCCGTGTTATGCGCCTTTACTTTCGTGTATTCAAAATATTTTTAACGTGAACTCCGGATATGCGGATATGGTGGCCATGGCTCTAAGTAAAACGATCTGTTCAATGTGTGGTTTATAAAACCAGACTAAAATGTGACTTTAAGCGTCTTAAACATAATATATTACACGATGCGCCAGAGACGCTACTCGTTATACCGTGCAGTTTTGTTTTCTTCTCTTGATATCAAATAAACCATTATGGCGTCACTGAAGTCGATACAACCTAAACTACTGTTAGCAAAAATGTACACCTCTAGACAACCCACACTCCTCCTCGTCCTAATCTGGAAGAACATCGTACCGGCGTGGAGGTAGTGTATCACAACTGCACGATGCACGTTAGGGGTTTCCGACTAGCAATCGCAGTGCAGTCGCTAAATTATTAATGTTCATTGGGTAACAATGTTACCATTCTCCGGCAGACAAAACTCCTGCTGAATAAAAAAAAAAAAACTAACGACTATTTTGTTTTGTTTTTACTCTTCTAGCAGTTAAACAGTTGTCCCGGGGAGCATACACCAACATGTGTTCGCTTTGCACGCGAGGCTCAGTGTATGTATTTACACGCGATTTCTCGTGTAAACTGAGCACCCTTCAACGTGTACCACGAATCACACGTCTCGGAATGCTTTTTGCGACGGGCGCATAAATTAAAAAGGCGGGTGCTATCCGTGAGGCGAGGTCTATGAGAGAGGCTAAGTGCTTGCTTTTCGCCGGCGTAAAAGGTAGGCTGCACGTGACCGTTCGTCGCCTTCGATATGTGGTTAGCCACCGCAGACAATCTCCACCAAGCGCTGTCACCTGCTGACGCCATATCAATAGGGAATTTTAGGGAACCGCGTTTTTGCACATCCGATACGGTACGTTGGGCCCTCCGGTATGAACCGCGCATATGGGTCTCTTCGGCGGTAGCGCATGCGGAGTTCGTACCGAAGGGCCCACCGTACCCTATCGGATGTGCATAAACGGTTCCCTAACACTCTCTAATTAAAAGTGAGGAAAACAGTGTGAGCGACTACATCCAGCCACGTCCTTCCTCCTAGACTAGGTTCTGCACAGCCGATCTTAACGGCCTCATGCAGCAGCTTTCTCACCTAAACCAAATACCTCTTAGAGAAGAAGTCTTTTAGTGACCACAGGCATGTTAACTTTATTAAACGTGACTTATGTGTTCTGTGTCGCTTCGACAATTTTTTTCCGACGACGACTGTGCTATGGAGGGCGTCGAGCGATACGGCCACCTTTCCCGACAGTTCCGCTCACCTCTCATGAAGTGATGTACCGGCGTACCCCTTCTATTTTGTGTGTGTGCCAACCTCGTGGCTTTCAACGTATGAAACCTAGAGAACCATAATTCTACGCTGTGTGACTGCGCTAGCCATGCATGTCGTGTCCCTCTACTACGCGCTTAACTTCCTACTAGATATTGTTTCCCCTAAATTGGATGGACGTATAAGGAAAGATTAGCCACTGAAATTGGGTGGCATCATGCGCCACCTAGCGAGCAAGTTCAAAATTACAAAAAAAAATGCTTCTGAATTTGTTGCTGAAAAAATAATGTTTCAAGTTCAAACGGCTAGCACATCGGTCGACCCGTTTGGATCAAACGTGATTATGGGATGCGGGTACTCGTTTGCAACGGTACCCCTTTGGTACGGTAGCCGTTTGAAATGGTACCCGTTTGATACCGTGCCGTTTGAAATGGTACTCATTTAAAACGGTACCCGTTTGATACGGGCAACCTTCCGCCCTGGCACATGCCCATACATTTAAACGCGTCATTCGCATATCAGGGCCCGTTTGCTCGAAGCACTAACCGCGGCTAAAGTTAGCCGCAGTACCTAGGAGAGGGATTTTGAGATCACGTGACTGGCTCGGTAGGGATGCGGGGAAACATGGCGGTGCCCCAGTGAGTGAGCGCCGCTCGCTTTGGAACTAATATGTAGTTGTAGCTGCAATATCGGGCGCGTTAGTCAGCAACGAATGGTGCAGGAGGCTTTCGCTCTGGTTTACCTCACTTAAACCGCAAAGCATGGGCAATGACATCGCCGCATTTTTTATATAGTATTTCGATTCTGGGCACTCCTAAGCCTAAATGAACGCGATAATTGTCGGCATAGCAACGTCTTTGGAAAGCGGATTGTTGATAGCACACAAAAGCAGACGGCGTCTCAACAGATTTTTTTTCTAAATTATCCTATAGCACCGAGGTGCATGCTACGACTGTGGTTGCGCGCGTCGCACGTGCTGGCGTCTGCAGTAGTAACCGTTCTAAAGCAAAAAGTATAAAACAAATTTTGCCTTGCACGCGCGTTCGTTAAAGCCTTATTATGTTTTTTTTTACTTCAAATCTTTTATAAGAGGAAGGCCAGCGCGCGTGAACCGTAGAATTACACTTCCAGCGTTCTCCTCGCGATGCTTGGATAATTTAGAAAAAAGTCTGTCGGGACGCTGTCTGCTTTTGTGTGCTATCAACAATCCGCTTTCCAAAGGCGTTGCCATGCCGACAATTATCGCGTTCAATTACGCTTGGGAGTGCCCAGAATCGAAATACTATCTAAAAAATTCGGCGATGTCATTGCCCATGCTTTGCGGTTTAAGTGAGGTAAGGCAAAGCGAAAGCCTCCTGCATTATTCGTTGCTGACTAACACGCCCGATATTGCAACCACAACGACATATTAGTTCCAAAGCGAGCGGCGCTCACTCACTGGGGCACCGCCATGTTTCCCCGCATCCCTACCGAGCCAGTCACGTGATCTCAAAATCCCTCTCCTAGGCACTGCGGCTAACTTTAGCCGCGGTTAGCGCTTCGAGAAAACGGGCCCAGGAGGAAAATTACTCTTAACCCTAAATCGGTGCCGTCTAGAATAAGTCGAACCGGAGTAGTTTGCTCCCGTTAAGCAGGTCAGACAAGTTAACTGATGCACATGTAATTTGCGTCACTTTTATTTTGAATCGGTGCATTTCTTTTTCAGATACGTATACGAGGAACAGACGGCGAAGTTTACAAAAACGTGCTCGCACCATTCCAGCGTTTTCAACTTTATAGCCGAGCACGCACGTGTTTGCTGCCTCAGAAAGCAGGCGAAGCGCGCGCCAGGCACGATCGAACGCTGAAAATCGCGCCGGCAAGAAGCTTTTTTATATGGACGAAACCCTTTAAGTACTCGCGCAGGTGTTTGCAAGTAAGCAGGATACAGAAATAAATTATTGTTTTCCAATCTTCCAAAAGTTTATTGCAAATAGCCTATCCCGTAGACAAATACAAACGTGCAAGCAATCTGCGAAATGTGAAGCGGTATTATTAAGCTTTTATACAACTCAGGACATTGTGAAACAAACAAGAACCTCGGTAATTTTGGGGCAGTGTCTATTATCCCAGCAATAGATGGCATTATTTCTCCGAAATTCTACCGGCAGTCGGTTCTCATTGGCGGCAGCAATTAATTAATCGAACAACGTTTCATCGACAGATCGTTTCATTGACACGCTGTTTTATAAGCAGACTGCTTTATAGACAGCCCATATTAGCTTTTTTTTGTGCGATCAGACTGTCGTCGCGAATGGCGCGTACGGGTGGGCCAGGTGGGTTAATTTTTTATAATGATTCGTCGCAGACTGTCACAGCGAAGCGGTGTGAACGGGTGGTCCGCGTCGATGAATACGGCTCCCGGTAATACACGTGCGACGAAATGCCCTTACAGCGTGCAATTTGCGTAACGAGGGTCGATTATATGTTTGTGTCGACAAAACGTACGTCCATGAAACACGTATTCACGAAAAGTTGTTTATGAAACCTGTTTCTCTGAAATGCCGGGAGAATAAGAAAGTCAGTATTCTACCGGCAGTTTTCAAAACATTTCAGATGGATAATGGGAGGCGAATGTCGGTAAAGGTTCGAGAACATTAGTCTCCCCGCTGCCGGGAGAATAGGCAGTGCATAATTTTGGAGGTAGCCTGCAAGAATAGTAGCAGAAGAACGGACAATCGAAGCCAAGGGCACTCACGATCCAAATAAGGGACTTGAAAGCAGTGTTGCGGAATGGGCACCCCCATTCCATTCCAATTCCATTCCGGGGAATTACAGATTTCGATAATTCAATTCCTTTCAATTCCTAGGAATGGAGACACTGAGCCCATTCCCACTCCTGGAATGGTTGAATCGTTCCATTCCATTCCTTTAATTCCTAAACGTAAAAATTGGCACTTGACAGCTACATTTTGTTGCCGGCATAAGCTGCATAAAGCTGACATTACCAAATGCAGAGACAATTGCAAAAAAAAAAAAAAAGAGAGAGCTAAATTTCTCAAAAAAGCACTGATTTTTACTAAGCGGACTGCTGATGACAGAAAGTGTTTATTTACAATGTACTGCAAACATCGAGAAAGCCCCTTGATATGCCAATGCTTGTTTAAGACATCGGTCTCGCGACCACGTCGCTCGCAACAAACAGCAAAACTTAAATCCACTCATTTTCTTTTCTTTTTTTTACTTTTTTTTTGCATTTGACTTTTAAGACATACGCGGCCAGCGTGTTTGTTTGATAAGACCATAAAAAATATTCAGTTTGTGCGTGGCGCAGGAATAAGCTATATTACTGTATTCTTCAAATACAGCAACACGGCTAGTGCACTGCTGGAAGCGACTCCATGCACAGCGGCAGAACACATCGTCTGACAAAATGCAACCACTGCGGCGCAGCACGAGGGACCGTGTAGACCATGTCACGAAACCTGTTTTAAAACGCAGAAGTTCACGCTTGCTTTACGAATCTCGATATTTCTTATCATATTCAATTCAATTATGGCTGGTTCGCCTGCCCTTTTCACCCTTCGCATACTCATTCTCGTGTTTCCTCTTCAGACGGCGAATAAAGTTCGATGATGTACGCTGACTGCAGCGTGTATAGTTTCGTTGCACAACTTTCAGCGTGCAGCTTGTTTATTTTCTTCGCGACTAATGCAGAAAAATGTCTTCTACGATGCCATGACTCAATCTGTATTTATCTTGTCTTCTCGTCCGAATTGTGATGTTCCTCTTCGCGCTGATTGAGTGGCGGGTTCAGGCAGCAGACGGTACCAACCGATTCGTTCTTCTACCTCGGTGTCGGTTGTTCGCGTAGTGGCGACGAGTCGGGAAGTCAGCGTTGACAAAGTTCTTCGCATCAAGATACAATTAACGGGGTAATACCGCACCGTTCGAATTGACATTCCCCGTGTTTCCTCATTAAAACCGTCCAACTGACTTCTCACCGCCTCAAATAGGGTCCAGGACAAGGAGCACGAATGCAGACCGGACAGCCGAGACGCGCGGAAGCCAAAACCTCAGTAGCAGCTAGCACCCAGCTCTCCTTCTCAGTTGCCCTCACAGCAACGGTCGCACCTCGTCTGGTGCGGGACGGTCTTTCTGCAGGTCTAGTCAGTTCGGTCACACCAAGAGCGGAGACGATAGTCTACATCACCTTACGATGGACCTCAACAGACAGCACGAGAGCCATCGAAACCAATCCAGTGCTTTCTGAGTGCTGCGTCACCCTGCAGTCCCGCTCACGGTACTGGATTGCCTAGGATGACTCGTAGCGTCCGCAGCGGTCTATCGCAAGGTGAAACAAAGTATGCAGAGACTAAAGTCAAGGGAAATGAGCGGGAATCCGCTAGCTTGCTTGTAACCCCAACCCACTAAAACATAAAACACAGAAAACAAGCATCGGAACAAAGACCAAGTAATAGGCGGACATGCAATACAAATGCAGTACAAAAAAAAAAAAAAAACGAGCCTCGGAGCAAAGCGCAAGAGGAGAAGAGGGAAGTGAATCTCGCTTTAGTTTTAATGCCGAAGCAAACCCACATTTCGCACTTCAAAGGAGTGCGCACGAATGAACGTGGAAGGCAGCAGGGTTGGCTGCCTGCTAAACAACGCGCCTCGAACTATAAGAAAACAATACCTGATCATCTTTCGACGGCGCCCAAGTCAACGAGTTATCAGAGCTCTGCGAGTTTTGAGTCGCTTCCGCTCCCAGATCTCAGTCTGTGCGCGCGTGTGCATTCTACAAACCGCCGCAACAACAAAAAAAGCATGACAAGAAGTACGATGAGGAGTTGTGCATGGCGGTTTCTTCCTTTTCCACTCCCTTTTCTTTTGCTTGGTGCTTGGTTTCTTGTTTCGCTCTTGTGTGACGCCATCGAAGCCCGACGCCTGCGCGTCCGTGAAAGGCGCCACGTTACCCCACTTTCCCCCTTTGTTCTTTGCTTTGACGCTTGTTTTTTTTTTTTTTGTATTGCATTTTGTTGGCGTATAAGTGTGTTAGGGCTCCTCGCGGGCTAGCAGTTTCCCGCTCATTTTATTTCTGAGCAACTGACTCATTGACAGGCTCGGTTTAGCTGACCGTAAACACAAAAAAAAAAAAAAAAAAAGAACCGTGTTCCATTCCATTCCCATTCCATTCCGGGCAAAAGGCACCTAATTCCATTCCCATTCCATTCCCTTCAACGTTGCCGCCATTCCATTCCCATTCCATTCCGGGGTCGTGAAAATGCGGAATGATTCCGGAATCATTCCAACTCCGGAGTGGCAACTCCGCAACACTGCTTGAAAGATGCAACCCGAAATTTATGTCGACGCGGGCACCGCAGAACATCCACACCAAGACGAGAAGGAAGGGCTTTTTGAAAATTCAACACGATATGGCATAAGCTGTTTTTTGCGGAGCCGAACACTCAACGCATCACAAGAATATTTTTGGCTTCTTTGAAGAAATCGCTTGTTGCCGAAATACACGTGGGCCTTTTCGAACACAGATAGCTTTGGTACACTTCAAATATGTTGTCGCGGACGATGTACCAGTCACTACCGATACTCACGGACGCACCACAGTCAGCACACACGAATCTAGGTCAGCAAGCAGCCATTCGGAGATTGGAAACCGCTGCTGCATCATCCGTCAATCTTTTACCACATGATCACACTCCTGCCGTTATCTGCGCGCGGAGAGCGCAGTCAAGTGAAAAAAAAAAAAAGGCAGACAGCTGATTGATCCGGCGAGTGCGCGCCTTTTACCACGCTTTCAGATTAGGGAAAAGAAGAGAGAAAGAGAGGAGGATTAAGCAAGCCTTCTCGCTTTCTTCTTCGATGTCAGAACGGGGTTGCCCTGAAAAAGGGCTAATTTTCAAGGGGCGTCCCAACAATGAAAAAGGCGAGAGGATTTGTCACGTGCATCCCTTTGTCTGTTTGCCCCAAAGCTGATGGTGCAGGGGATGCTATGCTACCAGCAGTGGCCTTCAGGCAAGTGACGTGCTCTGCCTTATCACCCGCTTGGCGACTGCAGTCACGTGACCCTAACCGGAGACACAATTGTTCTAAGACACGCATATCGTCGACTCTGCTGTCAATGCCGAGTGAACAGGACAAACGTGACAAAACGCTTGGCCGTACGTACTAGGGGTGCTTCTAATCTTAAGACCATGACGAAAAAAATTAATATTGTATTTGCGTGTTTGTGTAAATAAAATCACCCTGTTAATTTTATTTTTAACGTGTTAAACCAGATTGCGAAACTAGGACTAAATGCCTCAAAACGAAGATTTTCTTAATATTTTTCTCTCAAACTCGAATTCGACCGCGATGGCTGGTGGCTCGGGGATATGTAGCACGTGTGGCGAAAGCGATCGCGCTGCAAAGCCCACTAATCGTAGATTCAATCCCCCGCCCCAGCCCGTTTCAATCTGGATGACTGGCGTGCGGTCATACATCACTGTTGCGTGATGCGCGCTAAAGGCGTCAGACTAGCAGCGATACACTGCACTGGCTTTCATCTCCAACGAAGACACCAGACTCCCTCGGTGCTGACTAACGTCCCGCTGTCCAAACTTACGCAGAACAGAATTACGATTGATGGCTCCGTTATTCTGCACCTACTGAACGTTGAAAACAAAAAATAATAACGTGCCTATTAGTGACTGACCCGATGTTCCGCAACTTTGCCGCGAAGCTGGCATATACCTGCGATCAACTTGGACAGATCCTTTGTGATGCCTCAATGTACATTATCACTGCTGCACATTATATCGCACTGCATTATCATTATCACTCCCTTGACGGGCCTCTCAGGCGTTCATTGTATGGGCAGCATGCCTCTCTGTGGCGATTGCGGTTACGAGAAAACATAAATAGATATCTACCTACAAATGAATATGCGTTACATCAGTGAGAGCGGTCGTGTTCCTTGATGACACAGGGAAAAGATCGATGCTTGCAAGTGCTGCCGAAACCAGAGTTTGACAAATAGTAAGAATAAATGCCATGTATAATAGGGTGTTTAAATACCCATTCACACAGTTGCGTTTTAGTGTGTATGACCGCGCTGCGCCGAGAAACGGAAGCGATTCACCGGCACATCTATGCTTTGCATGAAGCGCGGGATTCAATTCAAGGGGTAGCTTGGCACGCGACATACGAAGGAATATCCTTGTTTTTCGCAGCCGCAACGCTGTCAAGCACACCCAAACGCGCTCAAACGCTACTCTGTTTACGGGACTTTAGAAAAGCGTTACCGCTTGCTAGCGCGGCCACGTTGTACTGCTCCTGGTGCGCGTGGCAGAGCATGCTTCGAAGTATAGCAGCGCGAGCTCCCGTTTGCACTGCCGCTCTGGGCAGTTGAGGATCGCTATGCTCATGCCCAAGTCAAACGAGAGTGCTCATGCCCAAGTCAAACAACCAACACCGACAAGCCTCAAGCAAATGACTCACACGCGTGAATATATCTTTGGCAGCCTTGCAATTGCTAGTGCTTACTTCAAAAGCACCTAGAGAAAAGAAGAGCTGTCAAAGACACCTTTGTGTGCGTGCTTCATTTACGTTTGTGAGTCTGTTTGTACATGCAAAAATATTCCAAAAGCCGGGATTCATGATTATCAAAGAAACTGTGCCGACTTAACACAACAAGATAAACATTTTAATTAAACATTTCGTTTCCCATGCCGGAAACATGATCAGTAAAAGCTTCAAGCAGGAATGAACGAAAAAACTTCAACGCAGGTTCTTGGAATCATGGTTCTTTCGAACTGACTCATCGGCCAGCAGCTCCAACCGCGGCCCCCTCCCCGATGTGTACGCGGACTTTTGGAGTTTTTTCGCTCATTCCTGCTTGAAGGTTTCACTGATGATGTTTCCCGCATGGAAAACGAAACGTTTGATTAAATTGTTTATCTTGTTATGTAAAGTCGGCGCAGTTTCTTTGATAATTATGTTTATACAGCCTGAAGTTAGTCTGCCTCAACTGGTCAGTTGTGCTGTGTCCTTCTCGGCCTTGTGTCTCGTCCTTTGCTGACTTCTGCTGTGACTTGTCATTTTCTGACTTGTGCTGTGACTTGTCCTTTGCTGACTTGTGCTGTGACTTGTCCTTTGCTGACTTGTGCAGTGAATTGTCCTGTTTCCTTCTCGTTCTTCTTTCTTGTCCTTTGCGCTTCAGTGTTCATAATGGTGACTTGTCTCTCAGCTGTAGATGAGCAATTTAGCCAGTGCAGAACAACCACTAGCCTGTGGTTTTTAACGTGTGCCACGCAGTAGTGATACACGACTGCACGCCGGTACGATGCTCATCTAGATCAGAACGGGCGGGGGCGGGGATGAATTGCTTCATTTGCTTGAAGCTTATCGGTGTCAAAGGTTTTCTTTTGCCACTCTTGTGAACTAGGGGATAATAAACAACAACCATTTGTGCCCCTTTTTCCTCTTCCACTGGGAGGAATCCTTGCGCTTCTTTTTTAGACATGTCATCTTATTTGGTAGCGGAAGTGATCGTCCGGAGAAAATATTCCTTCAGGGTACGGGAGTGTATAAAACAGGAGCCGCATGTAAAGCTCAAGCTACGAACAGTGCATCTGGCAAGCTCAATAAACCCTTTCGAAGGTTTGACTTCCGAAGAAGGCTGTGAAATCCCTGCACAATTACGGATGCAAGCGTGAGGTCTTTATGTTCGACTGCACTTCAGCTGCAAGAGCATTCGAGCAGCGGGAGCGCAAAGGAGAGGTACAAAGTTGCCGCTTGCAACATTTCTGATTATCACCCAAAGTTTCAGAGTCCCACGCTCCGCAATGTTAGTTGTTCCGCCACAGTGCAGTGGACCAGCCGACGTCCACCTAAGTCTAATCTCGTCAAAACAAGAACTAACGTTGTGAACGAATGTGCCATTCTTATAAGTAAAATACACTTGGCAGCAAAAAAAAGAAAAAACACTTGTTTTATTTTTTTTTGGCAAGTTTTCTTTCTTTTTTTTTTTTTTTAACAGGAGCCCACAGTGTTACTTGTTTTGGCGATGTTAGGCTTAGGTGGACTTCGGCTCAGGGAAAACTGTCAACGTCATGTTCTCAAAATTCCGCGTTCTTTCCCAACCGCTATCACGTTCTCACGGCGTTAGAGGTTTCTGCGATGCATAGTTTACTTACCTGGGCCAAGAAAACACGGTTCACTTTCCTCAAAAACAAAAACGTGTCCCCCCCCCCCCCCCCCCCAAAAAAAAAAAAAAAAAAAAAAAAAAAAAGAAAAAAAAAGCTTTTTTTATTGCAAAAGTAAACTATACATTGCCAAACGCTCATTCTGTGCCCAAATATAGCGCTAGAGGTCAGAACCAGCTGCCGAATTCTCAGCACTAGCCGTTATCTTATGCAAAAGACATTTTTCGAAACTTTCAGTGGGAACATGTGGCGGCCCATTTTCGCCTGTCTTCGAAAACTGGCGCAATGTGCCATAGATCTCCATGTAATCGAGAGCTTGGTCTGCCGCCATTTTCCAAATGAAAACTTCAGAAAATCACTTTAGCTTCTTTATGAGATAAGGATTAGTGCTGAAACTTTGGCATCTGGTTTGAACCTCTAGCGCTACATTTGAGAGAATCAGCGTTCGGCGATGCACAAACGTTATGTGCTTTTGAATGCACATGACGTTTGCTAAACTAAAAGGACGACACTTTATTTGTAGTCCATATTTTGCTTAGATAATCATTAATTTCCTCAAACCAAAAAAAAAAAAAAAAAAGTATAGCCATGCGTGTAGCTGACCTTGTGGACCAATTAATTCCTATTTCGGATGGTTTACTTCCGTAGGCTTTACGCTTTCAGCAGGCGCTATCGTCCTATATTCCCTCTCATGTACAACTGTTTTTTTTTTTTTTTTTTTTCACACTTTAATGTGAGGCTTGGTGCCTATTTCGGAGACGGTCGTTCCAATTGATCCATAATATTACGGGCCTGAAGCTGCGTCATGTCGTGCCAATCGCCTTTGTTGTCTAAAAAACCTCAATAAAACATAATTTTATAGTTGAGGAATAGACAAAGCCAGAACAGAAAAAAATCATTTGACATTCGACATTTTTTTTTATTAAAAAGAACTACACGCTTTGTTTACATAATGGTCATTAGTGCTTCAAGAGGCGAGCAATGACCTTCAGAAAGTCCTCCACGGCCATGTTTCGCCGATAATAATGTGGAAGGTGGATCTTCTTCTTCCTAGTCGCTGTGGTCTTCTGTCAAGGAGGCTACTGACTTCGCGAAATCGCCTCCAGCTCGTCCTCTGTGAGCTGATATTCGGAGGCGATGATGGTCGAAAACTTCGAAAACTCAGGATGTCGCCGCCGCCGCCGCCCCCCACCCCTTCCCTTGTTCCCTAACAAGCTTCTTATTAAGGAAGTGTGACTGCCACCCCTACAAGCTTAAGGAAGCGTAAATGCCACCCCTTAACACTGTTCCTTTTCTTTTTTTTGACCCTGGTACATGAGCGGTTCGACCGATTATAGGCTAGGATGGAAAAGGAGTGGAGCGCGAACGACAAGGCCATGGAAGTGTCCTTGCCCTGTCCGCAATGTAGATATTCTTTAAACCACTTCAGAAGATCGCCAGCCTGGCCTTGGAACTTGGGCTTCATCTGTTCATGACCTTGCATGGAGGCATAAAAAAGCTATAAGACATTCTTACCTGTCAGAGAAAGCTAGATCACACGTAGTTATGTCGCTGTCAGAAATCAAGAAACCCGATGTATTCGGTACGGAGGAAGAAAGGCGAGGGCAGAGAGCTGCCGCACCAGGATTAAGAAGTCGGCATCGGTTTCCTACGGCGCCTCAATCCCTTTTTTCTGTACATGTCTGAAGACGTTCTGGTATCAATGAAAAAAAAAACCAGCCGTGCAGCATGCTTTCTTAAAAGACCTGATGCAGCGCGTTGATTGCTGCGATCTCAAAGTAGGTTATTATAAAGCCTAGGGAGAGCACGGATGCCCGGCGTCGCAACACGAAGATGAGAGCCTGCGTGTTTGAGAATTCACGCAGAGCGCACATACAATTAAACAGAAAGGACGGAATTTCAAAAACAGTATAGCTATATACCAGAATTCTACCCCTCCAAGAACCAAGAAGTGCAACTGTTACACTTACATTAAACAGGTGCAAGTAGGCATCCTCTGTTTTCGAGAATGCAAAGCTGTAGGAGAATGAAAAACAAAATATTCTGTCTTGAACTTCCCTGACCCCGTGGAACATGTAGAACGGGCGCGAGACGGCTTTAGAAGTCCCGTCGCGAGAAATGGTGGTTGTCTGACACACACGCACACGCACGCACACACGCACAAGCACACGCACGCACGCACGCACACACACGCACGCACGCACGCACGCACGCACGCAGGGTCTTTTTTTAAGCTTAAAGGGGTCATGAAACGCTTTTCCAACTTTTTCCTGTTTCGCTTTCCTCCTCAACTCATAAATCGCGCATTCTTAAAGAAGACGAAAAGGGGGAGTCCCCTCTTGCTCGCACTCTCGTTTGTGTAATCCCGGACACATCCATTCTCCCCCTAGAAGATTAGCCCGTCGCTCAAAATTCAGACAAAAGTTGCTTTCCCCACCCCGTTCATTCCGAAGCTGACAGTGCTGTTGAAGCTACGTGCTCGTTGGGCCAGCCACGCTTGCCACGTGAGCGTGGCAAATGTGGCTGCAGAGAATGAAGTCAGGTAATGAAAGGGAGGCGGCTGATTGGTCCGGCAAGCGCGTAGCTTCCACCACAATGTCAGCTTAGGGGTGAAGGGAATAAGTGAGGTCCGGTTGCGTGTGACGTCAGTTTGGACCCGATAACGCGCTTTTGGGACCGCGGATGTATCACAGTGAAAAGGCAGAGAGGTTGCGAAGGAGAGGAGGTACGAAATAGTCCGCTCTGTTTTCAAATTTTCGCACTGAAAGTCAGGCTTTTGACTTTCTACCTTTTTTTCTTTTGGTCCACTGAACGATGTGCTATTAGTAAAATCCCAATCTAAAATGATTTATCCCAACCCAAAAATCGTTTAATGGGCCCTTTAAAGGCCCGTTCACACATGCAGCGGAGCGCTACAAGCATATACGCTAACCTCGCGCGGCAGCGTTCACCAGCTTTGTATCGCACCGTCAAAACTGTTGCTCATGGCAGAGGAGCGCTACATGAGCGCTTCGCTGCATGTGAGAACCGGCCTTTACAGGTTTGTTCTAAAAAAGTTCTGGAAGTTACACTTATGCGGTTTGAGCAGGTGAGTTATACTGCCAGGGGTACATAATATAGGAGGCTAATCGTAATGATCAGTTAGCTTATTAAAGGCGGACCAGCAGAAATATTCTTCCGCTTGGCGGAAATTCCTCCTCGCCCTCTTTCTTTCGTGTATTGTAGCACGGCGAGGCGAGGGGAAAGGTCCCCTTTTGTGCCGGCTTCTTCTGAGAGGATAAGCCGAGAAAATCTCCATGCTGAGTGACGAGCGATGGGTGCGGCAGCAGCGACCTCGTGACTTACAGGTAGCTTCAGATCCTATCGCGTAATCTGCCCCATTTTTCGGCGCTCACCAAGCCTAGCCCCTCGGGTGTAGGTTTTTGCGGAGCTGCAAGGCTGCGCCCGCGCACTCACCGAATTTCAGCTGTCGAAGGTCTTTGGTTTTGCCCGTGGCAAAATAAACACATACTTGAGGGCTGCGATGCATCCCCGCACCCATTGAAGGAACGTTTCATAGATATTCTCGGTTGATCAAGGAGCTCAAAAGACATGCGCGAGAAGTGGTGACTTGAATATGTAAGGATGACTTACATCTTTACAAAACATTCCATCTTAAAAAAAACGGCTTATCGCGCTCAAAACTGCCTCAAATTAAGATTGATGGAAAAGAAAGCGATGTACCAGGCGCGGGCATCTTTTAGAAGGTCTTTGTTTTCTAGCAACGAGCACAAATATTATGTACGTAACTTACACAATATGATGGCCAACGAATGTACGTGACATTTATATTTACGCATCCCAGCAACCACATGAGGTGAGAAGACAGCAATGGTGTGTGTCGATACTAAAAAGTTTTAGTGGATCGTCTTTGGCTCTTGGATAACCGCACCCTACGATAATATATAAGCTATAACCTTTCTGTGAGCATTCTTGATCGAGTGCAGCTATCGAAGCGTCTGGTGTTATAGTTCAAAGTTGCTTAAATCGGTGCTATAGAACGTGCTGCCACTTTAAAGTATTATTGAGGCATTAAAAATAAAAAAATAAATAAATCAAATGTAGCCGATTTTTTTTAACATGATACGCGTTTGTAATTTGTCTTTGCAAACACATTTTAGGTATACTGCCACACAGCACGGACAAACTATTGCCGGTCTTTCTAATTTTGTTTTTTAGAAATAAATTATGTTTAGAAAACTGTCAATGCAACTATCGGACCTAAGTGGCAGAGCTCAGTGCTAGACAATACATGTTGCTGGGCAGAAATAGTAAATAGCGCCGATGTCGCGTTCGGGCTAAAAGTGCCACGTAATGCACGCGTACCGCTATAAGTGCGTCCGTACATTTCATCGAACGCCGTTTCATCAAAACCGTTTCATCGAAGCCGTTTCGTCGAACACCGTTTCATCGAACGCCGTTTCCTCGAACGCCGTTTCAAAGAAGCCGTTTCCTCGAACGCCTTTTCATCGAACAACGTTACAGTGTGTAATATTTAGGAATTTACTTTAATTTTTATACACAACTTCATCTAATTCTCTCCTTTTTTTTTTTTTTCTTTTGTTTCTGTTTTTATATCACTGGGTGCAGTGACGAGATAAGTTCCATCGTGAACATTTCCTGCTTCGAGAAGAAGCCTCCATGAAACAATGACCCCTCTCCATGTCACATAAAACAATTAAAAATGAGGCAAAAACAGAAAGCACGGACACTTAAAAGTGTTCTAAGTGTCTGTCCTTTATTTGCAGCGTCGTGGTTTCAGTCATATATGTATATGAGTAAAGATTTTCAGTAAGTCGCATACCCAATTGTTTTTAGTTCTTTTTATGCCAATTGCTTTTATCTTTAGTAATTTGACACCACCTTCAAAACAATTTCACAAGTGACTACCTTAGTCTTAACAAATGCAAGGCGAAACATCTATAAAGCACTGTTATGCCCCAAAACTCGGTACAGAGCCATAACAGAGAAATTCGATGAAACGGCCCTTAGCGATTCGATGAAACGGCGTTCGATGAAATGTCCGTTCATTCGATAAAACGACTTTCTATAAAATGGCGAAAAAGTGAGGTTCAGGCTTGGTCGGAGATAGCTATGGTTACACTCGTACGCTTTTTCAGTTCTATCTCGCATATATAAGCTTCTTGCTCAAATAAACATTGGCATCTGACTTTTCGCTCATATGGCCTTTAGCGCGACTGTTAAAGAGTTCTAAAACAGTCAAAGCAAAAGTGATTTAATTAGCTCGGGATTATAGGTTGAGCGAAATATTTACAAAGGTCGAGGTTCCCTGGGTCGTCTTTTGTATTCAATCCGCATATACTATGTCCCCCTGGCCGTATAACTCACCTGAACAAGCCATATAAACGTAGTTTTCAGCTTTTTTTAAATCTGCAAAGCTTAAGAAAACACACTTTATATTAATGATACATCAATCGCCGCACCAGTCTCTTCCATAAGGCTAATGTTAATAAAATAGTCACTGTGAAAGGTGCTTCCGACTTTGAGACGTAGCGAAGGTCAGCACTCCCGTTCCTCGTGCAGAAGTACCGTCAAACTGCAGAAATTCCCGTTGCCCCGTCAATCTTTCTGAAAGGATCGAATACCTCGGGACTCGTCAGACTTGGGGGCTGCGGTGGAAACAATGACGCCCTTTCCCTGGTGATGACTTTTTGAAAGATATCCCCTTTTGGTAGAGCCCGCCGCACTTCAGCATTGATAGCAGTAGAAACTTGCTCTTAAACGAGAAATATATTATAATCCAACATCGGACTATTCTACTAAATAAGACCTTGAAAATATAGCATACCTGAACAATTTGTAAAGGCGCATTTGGTAGTTCTGAGGGCCCTGCTTGATCTGACATCTCAACTGCCGAGAATATGGCCTTGTACTGTCTGGAAGATGATGTTGTTCCTCCAGAACGTGATTCCCTCGGCTTGACTCGTTTATTGTGACGGCGCGACCTCCACCTTCCCCATACACATCGCATTTCCAGTAGAATCTGCTGCCCGTTTTGCTTATCAACGACATAAGCGTAACCCTCAAAACAGAGTTTGGGCTTTCCTCGTGCTGCCTCCTGAATCTCCATTTCGGACTACTGGCCACTGATGATGGTGTCCATCTTATATATATATATATATATATATATATATATATATATATATATATATATATATATATATATATATATATATATATATATGGCTCACTTCCCCACCATGAAGAGATGATATTCGAATATCCTGATCCTGGAAGATACCCAAGTTTCTTGTATTGTGCATTAAGAGGCGGACAATTAAATAAGCTTTCTAGAAAGATAAACCTAGTGTATTAAACCCGTTTAGTTGTTGTTCATGTGTGTGAGGGGACAAAGAGCAATTCCATCCAGTGTGTCGTTGGAGGGAAACGGAAACGAAGGGGGGAACTGGGCCCGCGCATTTCTTTTACTGAATTCGATTCCTTCTTTTAAAGACGGACTATTGAACAAAAGCCCCCCGCTGTAAACCGACCCCAGGAGGATGCAAACATAGTTTCAGTCTTCAAGCGATGATCGACCATATACATAGCTTGCACTGACGTCACTTCGTTAGACATAACGGGGGAAAGGGCGCGTGAGGGGGTAGATCGTTCGAACTGTCGTCTGCTCTTTGAAACGTTTCTGCTTGTCGTCTGCTCTCTTAGACGACGTCGGCCCGTAGACCAAATGTTGTCCCGGTACTTGCGATAAGTAAGTGCAGGCCTCAAAAGACTTAAATTTGAAGGTTGGTAAGCAGGCTCGATATAAACAATAGATATATGAAGATGTTCATCATTGTTAACAGTGACCATCACCGACTTGTTATGCCTAATTCACTTGGTCCGATTATGCTTGCGATTTTCAGTATCGACGTTGACCATCTCAGCTACGGTTCACGCTTTTGCAGCTCGAGCGGCGTTGTGACTGAAAATTGTGAGCGAAATCTCGTCATGCGGATCAAGCATTAGCGTACATACTGCGGCATCCACGCAGAATGAATCGCCACGTCACATTATTCACACGAAGTATTGCGGTGTAACGAGCCTCGGTAATTTCGCTGACGCCGCTCGAGATAGTCAGACATCGCCAGGAAGACATAGAATCAACAATTTGAACGCGAAAAAGGGCAGGGGACTCACACCGACGCCGGCAACATCGCATTTCAATGGTTTGTTTATGGGCAACGGCGAGCTTCTTGCCCACACCCCCATCACGCATGCGCGGCGCCGGTGGCGTCCGCTAGGGGCATTCTGGTTTGTTTGTAAACACGAGTTGGTGTATAGCAAGTAGTTCAATATAGCAAAAAACATTTATAACAAACTTCCACGAGTTTGTTGTAAAGCGAGAGCTTCTCTTCCTTTGTCACCTCTTCACTTCCGCCTTTTAACATCGCTCTGGAAAGTTTTCTTTTTGTTGTTCCATGCGTGCAGTTTGTTTTCTTCGGCTTATCTCCCCTTCTGAATCGCTTCTCTTCGCTCAATTTTGTTTGCAACTTGAGTTTTTGGTATTTTTTCTTTCCTATTTCTTTTTTGGGGGAAGGAACAGGCTAGAAGATAATTGTTTGCGTGTTTTTGGAAGCCTTCCCGGAGGAAAAAAGTTTGATATAGCCAATATGTTGCTCGTTATAAAACATACTTTTTACATGCATTTTTATTTAAATTTTCTGTGATTTCCTATTAACAATTTGCTGTAAAGGGGTTCGTTCTAAACGGGTTTTACTGTATAGCTTGCTGCTTGTGCGAAGCTTGTTTTTGTTGAGCTCGTATAAAATCCATTTGTAGCCTCAAGTAGATGCTTTTTTGAAGACTTTCAGAGAGGGAGTCATCTAACAGTCCAACTATGAAGCAATCTTGAGCGAGGCTTAAGCGAGTTCTTTCAGAGCGCTATAGTCGCAGTGTTTTACCAGGTGATGTAAGCTGGGTCCTAAATGATTCTACTCTACGGTTTCTTGTTTTCTTTCATGAAATTTGGCTCATTCATAGATGACGTTTCGCTTTCCCATGAAGTGACTGAAAAAATCCTCAGACTTTCTCAAAGTTTCGCTTTTCTCAGTGTCCGAGAGGGATGAGGCTTCTAGGACATCTTCGGCATCATCACCAAGGAAACATACGAGCGCACCTACCTGCTCGCCAATATCGGCGTTGATGAGCTTGGACATGTTTCGATAGCAGGTGAATCTGCAGTGCCACCTGGCCAGTACTCTGGAGTGCAGAAATCGAACGGTGACGGAAAGGTTGCGGTCCGAGACGACGCTCTTTACCCCTGGCCTGGCTAGCCCCAGTGGTGAGCCCTGCGAGCTAGCTGTCTGGCATCCATATTGTGAACTGCATCAAGACACATCTTGCACCATGTAGCCGTATTCAGGAGGGACGTGACGAGGACACCACTACTGGGCTCAGGACACTAGCGTGTGTCCCTTTGCACCTCGTTCTCCTTTGTTCCATGCCTGTTGGCACGGCCTCTCCTTTGCACGACGGTGTATGAAAGATTGCTGAAATTGAACGGGTACTGCCGAACCTGGAGCGTGCATTTTGCCACGGGTGCATAGATTTTGTAAGCTTCTGAGGAGCCTTCCCCGCACCGCAAGTCCTCCTTTGGCAACAGTTTTCCAGCCTCAAAACCAAAACACCAAAGCTCTTAACACTGTACAACAGGTTGCACAAACCAGTTCAGAAATCGTCAATTCTTTAATAAAATTCTTTTATTTCAAAATAATTTCGGAAATATTCTCTCATGGATATCCCTTCGTCAAATATTTTGCTAGGGAATACATCTCACTCCGCATAACACTAGAGGATGGGCACAGACAGGCTTTGAGTAGTTTGAACTGCCGAATGCGCCCCAGTCTCAGTGTTTTCCCTTTTGAATTAGGAGGGGTGGCTGGCGCCCTCTGTCATCACGAGCCGAGCGAGCGCCGGCCGAGACGACCGTCCCGGCAAATTGACTACGAGACAGCACATGCATTCGCAAACACTACCAGGGAAGGATTTCATGCCGAAGGCACCCATGCTAACGCGAATTAGCAGAGTAAAAAGTTTGCTTCCCAGTAAAGTACTTGCTTTTGCTTTTTAGTAAAAGAACAAAGACGCGTGAAAGACGAGACACGGACGACTATTCTTCGATTTACCGAGGGCCGTTGCGAAAAAGGAAGACGGAGGCCAGCCCTCATGCACGCACCCCAGCCAAGATTACTCCCGTTGCAATAACACGTAGAAGACAAGGCCCAAGCATGACGTCATCGTTAGCGGACCTCCAACCGGCCCCAAGCGCGAACACATTGAAACTTGACAGGAGACGCCTAAAAACGGCATGCAGGTAAGTCTCGGTGCCGCCGCATGCTAGCATTGCCCTCATTGCGAAATGCACCGGTAGCCAACGCTGACGCAAGCTGGGCGGTGCTGCACGAATTCACTAATGACGACGTCTGGGGGTGGAGAGAATGCAGTCCTTGTCTTCTAGGCGATATTGGTTTCGGTCATAATGTCGGTTTCTCCAGTTTCACCACGAATATGAGAGCAGAATGGCAGTGTGGTTGTACGTGCTGCGTTGCACTTTCAACAATATCCATCAAATTGGGCCCCGTCAGCCATCCGTCCTCCTTTTCTGAGGATTGCCCAACTGCAGATATGCGGAGCCCGTCGCTTATTGCTCCTTCACCGTCTCTCGCCCCGCAGTTTACTCCGACAACACGCTTCCCCCCCCCCCCCCGAAGCGCCGAGGGGGAACCTCACAGGCATTCTTGGGAGGAGCGAGCGAATACATCTTGCAACTTTTAACGAGAACATCCGACAACGTATCAACATCCGTAACAAAAAGGCAAGAACATGCAGATTCTCACACTAACTCTATCAGACCATCGTGCATGCAGCAGTCAGAGAACCTGGGCACTGTACGGGAAATTCTTTATGAGGAAACTTTTTGTGCGAAATTTCTCGCAAGAAGTGCTTCATTCCTTACGATGAATCGAGCATTAAGGGAGGCAGCAAAATTATTTCTCCTACTGGAGACGTATTAATTGCAGCTCGGTGAAACTAGCAGTAATGTAGTAAGCTGGGTGGGGTGGTGATCATTTAAAACATAATGAAATATGACAACTCACAAAAGGTATGGACAAAGAGAAGTAACATGGAACAGGCACTGACACCCAGCTGAGATAAATTAATGAAAGAGAAGAAAGACAATGCAAACGAGCAAAGGAATCACATTCTTTCTCCTCTTCGTTTCCCGTTCTCGTCGTCAATGTTAAAGGGGTTAGGACACAAAAAATTACACAGGTAGACTATTCTTGAAATGGAATGTTCATGGGTTACTTAGTATATAGGTACATCAAGCTGTGCGATTTTCACAGCTCTAGTAATTCAAATAATCAGTTTATGAATGTTGATCATTTTCGTCTCACGACGACGCAACAATGCAACAATGCTCACCATGGTGCCCATAAACAACATCATCATCATACTTAGTGTAACTCTTTCATTCTAGGCACCCCATGATTACCTCGCCACGGTGCAATCACACGCCCTCGCTCTCATCCCTTCTTTTTGACCTTCCACCTTGCATGCATGTGCGCGATCGTAGCAGGCGACGGCGAGTTCATCTGTAATGATCTCGTCGTCGTCGCTGGAGCTGGTCACGAGCCGTTTGAAGTTAAAAGAACCAGTTCCCAACATCTTTTGATAGCATCACTCTCGTCGCTACTGCAATCAGTGTTGAACACTTCGAAGAAATGAGCAATGCCGCAGATGTCTCCGTCTCCGAACCGCGTGCTTGAAACACGGAAGGTAAACGTGCAAGCTGAAGCGCTATATGCCGAGAGAGCCAAGTCTGCGAGTGCGTACGAGGGGACGTTGCGCATTGGGCGGACGTCGTCACCGACCCAACAAGCACGACCACATTGTCGAATCGGGTGGGTTTGAGGGTCCTGCACAGAAATTCATTTATCTACCAAACTATTGCGCCATTTTCGAGACAAATTTAGTCGGATCATAGGAACATACGATGGGTCCTGGCAGTATATTCATCTCATCTTTTATTTTTGCCATGCCCTAACCCCTGTAAGTACTAATCAGAATAGAACACTCTGCAGGCTTAGTGCCATGTGTCGTTAGTTTTACTATGTACGAGGCATAATAATGAGTGGGTTCCTTTGAGGAGCTTCAGAGTAGAAATGCATCGTCCTGTGCGAGCACGCAGAGAGGCGTTTGCACAAGACCGCAAACTCGTACGCAACACTTCGGTAGACAACAATTCCTTGCTTTATTTTCTACTTGTTTCCTCTTTCTTCTATTTCATAATAAATCTCAGTTGTGAGTCAGCATCTGTTTGCTCAGTGTTTTTTCTTTGTCCAGGTCTTTTGTGTGCTGTCCTTCATTATGCGGCACTAGCAGTTTGTTTTGCGCAACTAACTACCCAATTGGAGCGTAAGAATCGCTCCTCCTATTGGTTACTTACTCACTTCGCTCCAGCAGGTCTGTTGAAGGAGCGTTTGGGCGTCCCGCAATCTATGGGATGAGGCCGACCAACAGCCTCACAAATACAATCGCTTCGGCGAAACGTTTCACTTCTAATCCTCGCATAACTGTGAGGTGCGCATAAAATGACTCGGTGCGCTCTAAGACTAGCTGTACCTGTCTCGAGCTAACCAGGCTTTTTCTCGGCCATGCTCGAAACACACTGAATGCCAACCTCGATCGAGGAGACTCAACAAAAGCTGCGCAGGGTCCGAAGGCAACTAAAACCCTCCGAACGTTTTGAAACCACAGCTGCAAAAGAATTGGAAAGAAAACGACATGCGAGCGCGTCATGCAGTACGCAACGGACAACATCTGGGCTAAAATTGCCTGCAACAGCAAACATGTGTCCTGAAACGTGGGTGAAGTTGGGCACGCCCTAAAGGGGGCTATGCCGCCGGTCCCTCGGTCGGAGCATGACCCTATCCCCCCCCTCCCCCCTCCCCAAACACACTGCTTGGTCCCCCGTCGTTGGAGGCCAACGTTACTAGACCAACTCAGTTGCGGAACTCCTACGAAAGAAGGAACCTTCCTCTCCCTTCCAAAGCCACCACCCGTCGATTAAAGAGTCATCTGGTAGCTCAAAACTGTATTCTTTGGAGAAGCTAAAGCACCCCAATGTGTTTGTGTTCATTTGACAAGTAGCGTCAAATCCGCCAATGCACGAGGGCCATGTCCCGTGTGCTTCTTGGAAGCAAATGGTGGCGCAGCACTGAAATGAGCCAGTATTGGAAGTGAATTGTGGCTGAGCACTCGCTCGAGCCATGTGTCTTGTATGCTTGTGCCAGAGTAGTTGTTAGTGCTTAAAGGGACACTAAAGTGTTTTGAGATTCTCATTTTGTGGTCATAACTCAATCTATGAGCTCTAATCATATTCAAAAAAAAAATAATTACATTCATGTGCGACAGATTTGCATATTAAAATAGCAATCAACAATAGCAACGCTTACCGTTGCTGCAAAACGACAGATGGCACTACTGAACCTTGCCTTGCTGAATATAGTGGAACAACAGACGGCGCTTGTCAGCCGCTTCTTGCAAGCGATGGGTTCCCGCATGTGTAAGTGGCACACAAACCCCGCTCACTTGCGCGTGAGCTTGTCGCTCGCGAGTGGCTGACAAGCGCTATCAATCGTTCAACCATATTCAGCAAGGTTCAGTAGAGCCATTTGTTGTTCTGCACCAACCGTACGTGTCGGGAACTATGATCACTTTTTTAGTCTAAGATTTGAAATTACGACTTGTTACATACGGTAATACATATTCCTGGTTTCTTGTGACATTACCTAACGTTTGTGTGATGCTCTTTTAATATTTTTCACTGTAAACATTCTTACGTTCTACTACAAACCGTAAGCGATGTTTGTGACGGACTACGTGTCTTTCATGTTTTAGTGTAGGTGTAGATATGGGATGTAATAACTTCTATTTTATGTGAACCTGAACTGTCTTTTTACAGTTATTGATATATGTGCAGACTACTTTTTTTCTCCCATCTTTTTTTCTGTATTTTTCTTTTTTTTGTGTTGAAGTGCATGCATGTGTGCTGCTGGACCTGCCTCATGTCGGCCATGTACCGCGTCGAGCGACTCGTTCGCCTTCTGTACCAGGGACCATTTCAAGGAGAGTAATCTTGTCTTTAAAAAGTAAAATGATTTGATTTGATTTAATTTTTTAAGATGCTTAGTGCTCGTAGATTGAGTTATGACCATAAAATGAGTATCTCAAAACGCACTTTAATGCCCCTTTAAACCCTAGTTACACATTTAACTGCAGTTATGTGCGGCAGAAGTCAGACTTAACTGCGGTTAAGGGTTCCCAGGTAACTAGGGTATTAGAAGAAATGCGAAAAGCGAATTTTCTCAAGTGGCTTTAGAAGTCACGGTGAAGTGCCACCTAGATGCTGCACATCAAAATCTGTGTAATACACTAGCTACCGTAGCAGTCGTATCCCAACCAGTGGTGCTTCATACGACGGGAGGTGAACCTTTGGAAAAGAGAGAGAGTACCGCTCCTGGAAGCGGCGTCTACAGGCAGTTCCGCAACTGAGTAGATCTGGCAGCTTGGTCAGAGACCCACAGCCCCAAAGACAGCCCTGGAGTCGCCGCTGTGAGTCCCCGCTCCCAGGGAGGCGGCCGTGATGCGCACTCCCGGCGGCATTGCTCCTGGCTCAAAATCTATCTTCTCGCTGTACTTGGCCATGAGGAAGAGCAAGGCCACACCCACAATGATGCCCACATTCTGCAGCAGGAACACACGCACCTGAAAAGAGAGAGAGAAAGTGAGGTGCCGAGGGCCCCTCTCCCCACTGCTGCGGTGCCAGAGCGTGTCTCCGATCGGCGCATTTACTGTGTCCTTGAAAGTCGTCCCTCAATTTCTACTCGACGACGACGTAGAAGCGCTAAGCTGTGATCACACTGCCAATACATCATACCAAAGACAGTCTACAGACACTGTCTGAGCCACGCCACCGCGCTCCCCCATAGAATTTTCCTTTAGCATCGGGATTTATTTGAACACGGCGCCCGACACAATGCCATGTCCTCGACTGCCGATCGTTTTTTTTAACCCTTTCATGGTCACTGACGAACCTGTACGTCAGTACGGGTGCGTCCCGCATGGTTCCTGATATACATGTACGTCCGCGACTGCGCATTCAAAAATTCCCCCCTCTGCGTGAACGGGTGCGTTCACGGTGACGCGTTGCGATCTGACAGGTTTGTAGGGAACTACGACCATATATCTATATTCATATATCCATATTTATTGAATTGTTTTGGAGGGGCTTTTGAAATTGTGAAACTAGACGCTCTGTGTACGCAATAACTTTCGAGATGGCTGCGCGTGCCGGCTGCTCCGGAGGTAGCGGAGATTGCAGCAATGGCTCTTTGGGTTCAGATTCTAAACCCTTCCCAGACTTGAGTCAAATGACAGCTCGACATCCGATGAACAACTGCAAACCAGCTTGGAGTCAAAGTCCGACACAGCCGCACCGTCTGCTGCACATATCGGAAGCGGGCGCGTCAAAACGAAACAGAATAAAAAAAAGGTGACGACTTCTCCCCATCTATAGTTCTATTTGACGCATCGCGATTCCGGTCAGCCTGCAGGCACTCTACTCCAGCCAGATGTGAAAGAAGCAGAATATTTCAAACTCCACTTCAATGAGAGAGTTGTGTTTGATTACAGACAGGACGAATGGCTACGTGCATCAGCTGATTGCGCAGCCCGACCTCGCACGCGAATCCCGACTGAAAGCATGGGTAGGCGTTGGTCTCCAGATCTACTGCTTTCTGGCAGCTGTTCTGCTGATGGGGCTCGTCCAAAAAAATGCTGCGAGGGATTACTGGACCACCGACCCAATGACTGAGACCCCTTTTCTCTCAACGCTCTTCTCAGTATTGCTTCTGCCTTTTGCTAAGAGTGCTTCCTTTCAGTGCCAGCACTGATGCAGCAGATCGACTAAGAAAAATTAGTCCACCCATGGAAACACTTCAGGCAAAGTTTGCGAATATGCTGGTCCCATACCAAGATTTCTGTATTGACGAGTTGATGATGAAGAGGACGACTTTCATTTCGTAAGTACCTTCCTTCAAAAAGGCACCGTTTTGGAGTGAAGATGTTTGTTCTGTGCGAAGTGATGACCGGATACATCTTGAGGTTTATCGTGTGTACCGGAGCTTCCATGACAATGATGATGATGAAGGAGGTGGGATTTTCGGGCTCGGTTGTCCTCGAGTTGCTCAACCACTATCTCGGAAAGGAGCATTCCCTTTTTGAAGGCAACTAGTACTCCAGTCCAGCACTTTTCCAGTACCCTCAAAGAAAGCAAACCAATGCTTGCGGAATGGTTCGACAAAACAAAAAAAGACTTCCCAAATTAAAAAAAAAAAAAATGAGAAAGAGAGAAGTATAGTTCTTTCACACCGATACACTTCCAGGGGTGAGACAGATGAAACAGGTTTTGGAGCAATTTTTGGAGCAGAAAAATCTGGATTTTGGAGCAGCTTAAGAGCACAAAATTCTCGTTTGAAGCAGCAATTTATGCATTTTGGAGCAACTTCGAAGCACAAAAGTCTACAGTTTGGAGCAGATTAGGAGCAGAAAATGTTCTAGCAGCCTATCAAATTTAAATCATAAAAAATCTGAAATAAATCACATAAATCAGACTTTCATTTTTAATCGTTATTTTTGTCCACCCTAGTTCCAATAAGTCATCAGCGCCGATACACACAGAGACAAAAAAAAAGAGAAAAAACGCGAATTTCATGCGCATAGATGAGGACAGGAAACACAGGCTTGCTGCAGTTAGGTGGGCACCAGGTACCTCAAGCTTATACGAACTGGTGCCAAAGCGCAATTGTAGTGCAAAACTGTTTAAAGCTGTGATTCGAGAGCATGAACAGGGAAGCACGGTTTACTACAACCAGACATCGATCTGATGCTCGTACAAAGCACGTGGAGATAGAAAAAAAAAAACTCACCACAAAAGTGAGTTTTAAGGTAAATAGTGAATTGATAGAAAAACTATGAGCACCACATGCACGCTAAATATGGGTGTGTGACCGATTCATTCAATTGCGAACGCACTGGAAGCACGTGTGTGATAACTGAAAGTACTCACGGTGACGGTGCCGTCCATTTTGACGAGATTACGGACACGAATGATCAATTACACAATGGAGGCGCTCAATAGCACTTTTAAGAAAAGGTTTGCTCTCACAACGAAAGAAATACTTAGGTTTGCTCATCTTGATAGCTTGTGCGTCGTACCTCCCGCAGCCAGACAGCGAGACCGCGTGACAGCTCACCATGCAGTCACAAATGACCAGAGGTCGGCATTTTAGGTCGCCCTCACTCACCCTCACCCTCACAGCCACACTCACCTAAGCCCCTCACTCACCCTCACCCTCACAGCTACACTCACCTTCAGCCCCTCACTCACCCTCACCCTCACACTCACACTCACCTTCAGCCCTTCACTCACCCTCACTGAACCTCACGGCCCTCACGCACTCACCGCCCTCACGGCCCTCACCGCCCTCACGGCCCTCACGCCCCTCACTCACTCACCGCCCTCACGCCACTCACGGCCCTCACAGCCCTCACCGCCCTCACGGCCCTCACGGCCCTCACGCACTCATAGCCCTCACGCCACTCACCGCCCTCACGGCCCTCACGCCACTCACCGCCCTCACGCCACTCACCGCCCTCGCGGCACTCACACCCCTCACGCCCCTCACGCACTCATGACCTTCACGCCACTCAGGCCAGCTTCAGATGGGGCGATTTTGCCCAGAAACTTTACGTCGCAACACCAGCAACACGGGCCGCCCGCGATCGCATGCAGCAACCAATTGCTGCAATTTGCCATCGTCATCATAAAATTTTATTTTTCTTGCGCTATTTGGACACAATTACGCGTTATAAACGTGTTTTTATGCATTTAAACCTCGTTAAGAATGCTAATGCACTTTTCTGAAACAGTTTATTTCCAAAAAACGATCGAGTTCAAACCAGAACCAAATCTTTCGGTGTCATAATCACCGGCACGAGGTATCACATGAAAATTTTGCGTCCCTGATTGGATGCAGCCGCTTCAAACGTATTCGAATTGCTCCGAGTTGCTTGCTTATTTCGAGCCGGACCCGATCTCAGCAATTCGTGTCGATCTAGGGAAAGCTGGAGAACAACCCGCCATTAACACCAAAATTGCTGAGAAAGATGCTCGATCTGAAGGGGTTTCACGCACTCACCGCCCTCATGGCCCTCATTGCCCTCACCGCCCTCACGGCCCTCACCGCCCTCACCACCCTCACCGCCCTCACCGCCCTCACCGCCCTCACGCACTCATAGCCCTCACGCCACTCACCCCCCTCACTGCCCTCACGGCCCTCACCGCCCTCACCGCCCTCACCGCCCTCACGGCCCTCACGGCCCTCACCGCCCTCATGGCCCTCACCGCCCTCACGGCCCTCACGGCCCTCACAGCCCTCACGGCCCTCACTCACCCTCACACTCATGAATTTTCCTGGTTCAGAAACTCACTCACCCTCACCTCACCTGTGAGGATGAGGGTGAGTGAGGGTAAATGAGGGCCCTCATGAGTGAGGTTTGCCGAGGTATGCAAATGACAGCGGAACGTAGTAGGAAAATCGGGAAAAGACCACGTATCATATATATATATAGAAGACTACAGCTGAAATCTTCGAATCCGGCGGTTGCTTGCGCCACCCTGTGCCTGTGCCGTGTACTTTACTACGACGATATTGAATGTTGCCAATCAAGCTCTCGTTTCCTGCAAAATCTAGCTTCGCCGCAAACTTTTTTTTTTAGTTTTTGAGTTACCTTGGCACAAAGTGGCGCAATTTCGACCGATTTCGCGTTTTTGGCACAACTATGCGCAGAAAACTGGGTTTGTATCAAAATGGCGCAATTGGCGCAGATGTCACACCCCTGCACTTTTGGCACTGAAATGGAGTGACAAAAGGGAAGTACATATGTTGACCTCGATGCATGGAGCTTGTCTTGAGGACACTGACAAGGTGGACAGAAGAACAGGCACTCCACAGAAAACGCCAGCATGCGTACTCAAGTACAACCAGAAGATGGGACTCGTGGACAAAATGGACATGCAGTCAAGCTTCACTGAAAGCATCAGGGAGACGCTGAAGTGGTATGGTAAAAGGTGTTTCTTTCACCTTCTGGATATGTCTCTGTTGGATGCTTTCCTTCTTCATCGTGAAAGGAGTGCCCAGAAGATTACATTCTCCGAGGTCAGAAGGGTTGTATACCAGCTTGTTTAGGAGCATCACACCGGGAGGCGGAAGAGTGGAAGGCCCAGCAGAGACAATCCAACAAGACTGACAGCCCAACATTTCCTCGAGAGGGTGCCACAAACCTCAGCGAAAGGCAGCCGCACCCAACGAATGTGCCACGTGTGTGCCAACACAGCTCTCAGACCAAAGCAAAAGTCAGAACACAAGGTTCATGTGCACCAACTGTGACAAGGGCCTGTGTGTGGAACCCTGCTTCAAGGACTGCCACACTTTAAAGAAGTACTAGAAAGTTGACAATTCGAAGCTTTAGTCCTTTTTGGTTTGTTCTACCTCGAGCGAGCGTGCCGCAGATCTTTTAAAAGTTTGTGTTACTATTTATTTTAAGCCTTACATTTTTTTTATGCAACAATAAACTAGCGTATTCTCTTTGCTATCGCACCGAGTAAAAAACCCCGACCATGGGGGTGCGCCTTTAAACAAAAAATGCAATCTGAAAGGATTAAATGCGGTTCTCGGCCGACAAAATACTTGCATGCGGCGAGACACGGAGGGGAAACGTAAAGAGGAAGACATGACAAAGCCCTCTGTCCCATCTCCCTATTTATGTTTCCTTTCTGTCGTGCCATCCGACATCATGCGTGCAAACAACTAGCTCGCCAAATGATCTTGATGCTCAGTTTGGCCACTGCTCACGTGTTTACTAACGTGATGTTGCACCTAGTAGATGAGCGTATGAAAGGGAGGGGGACAACCAAAATTTGCCCAATGCGCTCGATAGCGTAAGGCCGGCCCCGACGATACCGTCGAATTGG
Organism: Ixodes scapularis; assembly: GCF_016920785.2. Classification (NCBI taxonomy): domain Eukaryota; kingdom Metazoa; phylum Arthropoda; class Arachnida; order Ixodida; family Ixodidae; genus Ixodes; species Ixodes scapularis. The sequence continues at coordinate 69,689,977 of NW_024609838.1, forward strand.
GCACACGAAAGCCATCTATACAAATGTATGAAGCAAACTTATTTCCAATATGCCATTTCTGCAGAGAATTCTGTTGCACTGTGTCCTTTGTATGAAGTACGAACGATGTGACCGAAATTCAAGCTGTTGCCTGCTGCAATCCTGGCAGTGTGAAAGCAGCGGTGGTAGGTGCGGCGGACACCCGTTACGCCACAAATCACTCTCCGGCTCTCCGGTTCACAGAAGCTTCGGCAGCTGGGAGTTGGGACGCTGCGACGACGGAGACGCTCGGATTCGTTCCCGTTCTTCACCGCAACTAGTGCGACCGGCCAGTGACACGTTGGATCCCGCAACATTATTTGTTGCCACTTCGGGATTACTTTCGTCTTGTGTCTTCGGGTAAATCCGAGGAACTCAAAATTCAAGGTCACGACGGCAAAATAAGAAGCAATGAAAAGCCAAAAAGACACTATTTTCAAATAAATTGTGCAAGAATGTGGGGTTGGTGGTCTCGAGGAGAGGCCACTTCATTTTCATTTGAAATAGGAAGTTTGCTGTTTATCTTATCGAGGTTTGTTAGGAACAACAGGTTGTCATTGTACTTCCGGGTCACGACAAAAGCCACCATTCTGTGTTCTAATTCGGAGCATGCAGTATGTGCTTCTTTGGGGAACGGGCTAGCTGGAGCTTCCTTGTTTTCAAGTGACTACCGTATGGGCAGACAGGACGTTGTCTTAATGAGCGTTTAAGAGAGCATCGATATAATGTGTCTCAGGTTGTGTCGGGGCACCTTGGGGTGCATTGCCGCGATTGCGGATGTACTCCGTTTTTTGAACGATGCACGGTCATCAGTAAACAAAAAGATAAACTGACACGTGAGATTATAGAAGCCCGCGCCATTGGACAATCGGGCTCTGAGTGTGGTAGTGCCCCGTCACTTGCCTTGACGGAAAAGGAGTGTATTTTTCTACTCAGATCGGAGAGCAACGGCGCCTGCAGATGACTCTAGGAACACGTGTAGTCCTCCTCTTGTGTTTCTTTTCTTGGCTTTTGGGCCGGGCAAATTGTGTATTTATACAGGTTGTCAGTGCCAATAAAGCTCAGTTGTAAGTCAGCGCTGTGTGTGTCTACCACCTTCTACTCTGTCCTTGTCCTTGCGCTGTTTGTTTTCCGCTAATATGAATGACCAACTAGCCCAATCGTCAACACTACTGAACTTCATTTCTAATACAACGGGCCCTATCAACCACGGGTGTGCAGCTAAAACGCACAAAGCCAACTGTCCGCTACGCGTTATAGTATCGGAATTTGGAACGTGGCAGAAGTCGGTGGCCATGTTTTTACAAACGAAATTGAACATTTTAGTTATTGACGACCCCTTTCAGGTAAAAAAACTCTGAGCAGATAATAGACTTCCTTAAACAATGCCCTGACCAATGCCTCTCAGCATGTTCCGTAGACATTAAGGACTTATACTACTCGATTCCACACACGGAGCTTTTAAAGTGCGTCGAAGAGTGTATTGACAACCACGGGTGTGTAGCGTTTCAAAATTAATGTGGTCTGGGGGTAAGAGACTTCTTGGAGCTTTTAACCTTTTATCTAAAGTCGACGTTTACAACTTGGAATGGAGAGACTTTCATTCAGAAAAACGGCATATGCATCGGTTCCTGTTTAGCTCCCGTGTTGAGCAATATTTATCTTGCATTTTACGACAGAATTTTATCTAATAGACTTGAAGGCTCTAGGGTAAAAAAGGTTTTTAGGTTTGTAGATGACTACTTAGTGCTTGTTGACTGTGACTCAGACCACTTTGCTGGCGAAATTTCTGAGGTTTTGGCCACTTTTAGTAAATGCTTGGAACCACTGGTTATCACGCATGAATTACCAGTAAACGGTTCCATAAGATTTTTAGACCTTAGGCTGCAGTGTCTCCCCACACACACCTGCTGGCTTTATGAACCAAGGAGTAATAAACCCCTCCTGTCGTTTTCGTCTGCCCACTCTAAACTGGTAAAAAGGGGAATCATCAACATTTGCTTTAAAAGCGCCCTTAATAAATCATGCTTTCACTTAGTCAAGGATAGCTTTAAGAATCAAGTACCGAGGCTCACGGCCGCGGGCTACCCGTTGCGCCTCTTAACGGCAGTCGCAGAAACCCTACTAAAGAGAAGACGGATTGAGAATGCTGAACAAGTTAACAGGAAAAACAGGAACATCACAGTACTACCGTACCTACACAAAATATCCCATAATCTGAAAAAAGTGGGACGCCGAGCTGGTGTTCACGTGGTCTTTTCGGCTCCAGACAAGCTATCTATGATGTGCAAAAGAGTGAACTCTCATGTAATAGAGAGACAGGTGTGCGCCAAGAAACACCAAAGCCAGTTTGTTACATGCGTTGCGGGTGTTGTCTACTCTATTCCCCTGTCCTGTGGCCGGAGATACATAGGGCAGACAGGACGTTGTCTTAATGAGCGTTTAAGAGAGCATCGATATAATGTGTCTCAGGTTGTGTCGGGGCACCTTGGGGTGCATTGCCACGATTGCGGATGTACTCCGTTTTTTGAACGATGCACGGTCATCAGTAAACAAAAAGATAAACTGACACGTGAGATTATAGAAGCCCGCGCCATTGGACAATCGGGCTCTGAGTGTGTTAGTGCCCCGTCACTTGCCTTGACGGAAAAGGAGTGTATTTTTCTACTCAGATCGGAGAGCAACGGCGCCTGCAGATGACTCTAGGAACACGTGTAGTCTAGAGTAACTTTATAGGCTCTGCTTGCAGAGCCAGAGTAGCGCGTTCCTTTTCCTTTCGCCGCCATCTTCGTATTGGCGGAGGAGTGGTCACGTGCGCAGAACTGGATCCGACCTTCGTGCGGGAAAGCGGGCTTCCAGAGCGCCGAGTTTCGGGGGGAACATATTTTCCGCTTTGCGTTCGCAAAATATAGATCCTAGACCAAAATCGAACGAACCGAAAGCTTCCGAAGTCATTGAACATTATGTGTATCAACTGGGTACAGTACAATCCCGTTTTTTATAACGCGAGCGATGTTTTGATACATTCGTTTTCAGGGTGCGTAAAGCAGACGACACGGACTACGATCGCGTTCCCCGCGTCTGCGGCTCTCGCGGAGTGATACGCGATACCGATACGCGGCCATCTTGGCGAGTCGGCCAGCTCTCGTTTGAAAACGGGGGGGACGGCGTTTTCGTCAGCCGCTACGTCGTTTACCGCATTAAATTTTGCATGCGCGTAGAAAGAGCCCCGTGAAAATGACAGGCTGTAGTGTTACCAACTGCACAAATCGCGCAGACAGCGGCAAGAGCTTGTACCGGATTCCGACGGCGAGACAGGATGTGAGACACCGCCTCGCCCAACTCATGTTTACAAACAAACCGGAGTGCCCCTAGCGGAAGCCACCGGCGCCGCGCATGCGCGGTGGATGGTGGGCAAGAAGCCCGCCGTCGCCCATAAACAAACCATTGAATTGCGTTGTTGTCGACGTCGGTGGGAGTCCAAGTGTTCTTTTTCGCGTTGGAATTGTTGATTCTACGTCCTCCTAACAATGTCTGACTACTTGAGCGGCTTCAGCAAAACTATCGAGGATAAACTTTGCGTGAATAATGTGACGTGCGGCGATTCATTTCACGTGAACGCCACAGAATGGGCGCTAAAGCCTGATTCCCACGATGAGATTCTGCTCGCTATTTTCAGTCGCGACGTCGCTCGGACTGCAAAAGCGTGGACCGTAGCCGAGATGGTGGACATCGATACTGAAAACCGCAAGTAGAATCGGGCATTACAAGTCGGTGATGGCCACTGGTAACAATGATCAACAACTTCTTGTATCTGTTTACACCTTAGCCGACTTACCCCAACCAACCTTCAAAAGTGTTTTGAGGCCTGCACTTAGTTCTTATCGCAATTACCGGGTCAACGTTTGGTTTACGGGCCGCTGTCGTTTGAACGAGCTGACGACAAAAAGCATCCAAGTTTGAAAGAGCAGACGACAGTTCGAACCCACGCGCAATGGAGTACGGGCAAGAAGCACCGCGTCCCGCGTCAACAAACCATTCGAATGTCACGTTGTCGGCGTCCTGTGTGAGTCTGCATACTCTTTTCGCGTTGGAGTTGTCGATTCTACGTCCTCATCGCAGTGTCTTACCACTTTAATCGCCTGAGCGAAATTATCAAGGTTCGTTACGCAGCTAAACTTTCCGTAAATAATTTGACGTGCGGCGATTCATTCGCATGAACGCCGCAGAATGGACGCCAAAACCATGATGAGATTCTTGTAGCTATTTTCGGTCGCGACGTCGCTCGTGCTGCAAAAGTGTAAAAGGTAGCGGCGATGATCGACGTCGATACTGAAACTCGAAAGCGGGAACAGACCAAGCGTAACAAGTAGGTGATGGCCACCGGTACCAATAATTAACATCTTGTGTCTACTATTTACACCGAGCCTACTTAAGCCTTTTGAGGCCTGCAGTTACTTCTTATTGCAATCACCGGGTCAAAGTTTGGTCTACGGGCCGCTTTTCTTTGAACGAGCAGACGACAAAAAGCAGACAACTTAGAAAGAGCAGACGAAAGTTCGAACGATCAGGTGGCCGTGTGAATTTGAAGACGCACTGAACCCGTGGGTGGTCCGCACAACTCGGGGGTTTTCTCTCGTTCATGTTGGAACAAAGCAAATACATCTGGCGACCACAAATTGTGGCCCGCACACGCAATCGTAGTTCGACAGCGTCTGGTTTGCCCTTTTCACGGCTACTATCCAAGTTCTCGGACGAACGGAGGGTGAAAAAACACATGAAAACTGATCTTCAAACCTTTACGGACTCTATTGGTAAAGCCCCCATCGCAGCATTTTGACAAGAAGGCAGGTTTTTTGTCTCGTTTCTTCCAAAGGAACACGGGAATGCATGTCTGGCACGGCGACTTCTGCCCACCGCCCCAGACCGGAAGTGCGTCCGGCGCGCCACCACCGCGGCGTGACGTAGGAGAGTTGAGTTGGTGTATAGGAAAACAGTCAATCTCGGCATCATTCTGGTTCCTGCAACGAATTGGACTGCGTTTTCAAAGGCTTGTCCGCAATAAAAGTGGAACGTCGGTGGACTTTTGCGGCATCTCCCAAAGTTTGGAGCACCGTCTAACATTAATTATTCACGAGCCCCTAATGTTTGCCATTCAAGCGAATTCAAAATTCAACCAAACTTGAAAGCATGCGAAAATTTCGGTCTCCAAGAGCTCTCAATTCGGGCGTCTCGAATTCGTGAAATGGCAAAAACTTCGGATAAAAAAGAAGAAAAAAAAATATTGTACACTATTTTAGCATGAAAGGGCGGGTGCTCTACATTCCTCAGATTCGCATATAATTGGAACGCACGAAGGTAAAGCACTGTTCCGTCTACATAATATCACATAAACTGTCTGCTGAAAAAAAAAAAAAAATCACAGGCTGAGCAGCGGCACTTGCTCTTCGATTGAACACAAGAGGAAAATAAGCAGGCCTGCGTTCTTTTGCTTCTTGCGATCGCTCGAGGGGAAAGGTCCTCCAAAAGTTGGACAGACAGAGGGCTCACGACGCTATCTGCGTCCCAGCAATAACGACTTGACGACTTCACTTCACACGCGACCCGCGGGACCCGCGGGTGCGTACGAGGGTGCGCTTTTTGCGAGAGGGAGACAGGAAACGACGGGACAACGATCACGGCGCATGCGCGGCTCGTCGCCGCAGGCCGCACTATTTTCCTTCCGCAGCGCGCCACAGCACGCCGCAGCACGCCGCCTCGCGTCTGCGCTAAAGTGAACTAGAGGAGGGGTAGTGAGGTCAGAGCGCGCTGACGGTGGCCGCACTTTGTGTCGACGCCACGAGAGGGCGTCGCGAATGCATGGGCTGGATAAAGCGAGTGGCCAGGGCGGCTCGCATTGCATTTGCTGCGCGACTAAACACTCTTTGTTGGAGCGTTTCGGCTCGAAATGTTTTTCATTTTAGGTCTGAACCCCATAAAATAAATACGCGACACAAAATTGACGCAATTCATCCGGCCGTGTTCGCTTTAATGCGCGGGGTACGAAGCAGAAATGCGCGACGTGGAAGGCGAACACCGCCAGTTCAATTTCCCGGGGGGCGTTTCAAAACCTAAAAGTTCGTGCAATTTTATTCATTTTTTATTTTTTAATGGCGGTTGGGTTTTTTTGACTCTCTCATTAGAAATAGGGTGAAGCTATTTAATGGTCAAGAAGTCCTTCACTCGCGCGCATAAATGGCTAGTTGTAATATTTACGAGACAGGATCATATTGATGTTTCCTAGACATTTAAACAATCACAGCTCAAGCCTCAAAACTTGCATGCAATCGTTAACACGGCATTCCTTTTATACCTAGTATTGAAACCGTGCATAGCTAGCCCCAAGGTTTAATCTCCTTTATTGATTCACCATCATGTGTCTCGTTAAGCCAATTTCAAAGAAACCTGTTGGGTAAATACTACTGGACAAAAGGAACTCGTGTGACAGCAAATCCTGTTATTTATACATGAATACACTTTTTATTGGTTAAACTCAGCAAAAACACAATACTGTAAACGACGTATTTTTCGCAGGCTCAATATTTCGCGATTTAGGTCGAAGCTGAAGTTTCAAAATAATTCGCGGGTTCTAATTTCGCGACGCGGGGGGATCTCACTATAGGTTCCAATGTGTTTACATTTTACCGGAATTGTTCGCGGGACCTATTTTTCGTCGGCACGGCACCTCCACAGAGACGATAGGAGACGACGTCTCGGAGAAGAACCTCCGGTTCCTCGCAGCTGACGACGCGTCCTCCTTCAGCCACAAAGATGAACAGTGTATACACCAGGCATGCTGTCTCGTGAACGAATCACTACTCTCTCGGATAAAACTTCATTGTCACACATTTTAAGTTTACAATACACGAAACCACTGAGGCTCGGAGCTCGGTGACGACTCCTCCAGTACTCGGAGGGGACACGCAGCGTGGAGTATTCTTCGGGCATACAGGCTTCATCAAACGCCCCGGTATCGGCTGCAGCCGGTGTGGTGCTGGCAGTGCTGCTGCAGGCAGTTGGAGAGGCAGTGTGTGGCCTTGTTTTTACCGTCAACTGAGGAAGCATCGGCGTTTTTTCGCTTTCTCGTGGGCCTTGGCTGCGACGCTTTCTTGATCAGTAGCTCGGAGCATTCGGAAGCATTGTCGGTACAACGCCCGGCAAGAGCTGCAGCTTTCCACGCGGAATGCGCACCTCTTCATCGTTTATAATGTGAACGAACTCTCGCGTAATAAACGATCGGTCGAAATGAAGCTCACACACCGAACACATTTCGTCCAGGAGCTTATCCTGGCGATGCAAGTTCCGTTCCCAAACTTTTCCTTGCTCCTCCTCTTAAGGCACTGAGAACAGCTACGGCTGCTCACCTTTCCACCAGCTGATAGCCCCTCTGGCACCCCGGAGCGAAGTAGTGGCGTTGTCGACGTCGATTCGGCATGGCACTTCAATGACCATAAACGACAGCAGACACGGAACACGGGATAAAAAGCGGTTCAGAATAGGGGCCACTTCGAGCTGCCAAAAATGCAAGCCAACTCTTCTCACCCAGGGCCTTCGGAACGCTCGGAGGCGGTCGGATCCTACAGCCACTACGTCCGCAGCGCCACCGCGTACATCCGGGACCTTTCCACACGCGCCGTTTCACAGCAATGCATGGCGCGCCTCGGCGCCTGATCTCACTACCCCTCCTCTAGTTCACTTTATCTGCGCCTTCGTGCCCCTGCAAAAACCGACCGTGGCTTCCCGCAGTGCTTGGCTCCAGAATGGCACCATTGCGGTACTCTGCTCCACAATATACAGTTACTCTAGTGTAGTCCTCCTCTTGTGTTTCTTTTCTTGGCTTTTGGGCCGGGCAAATTGTGTATTTATACAGGTTGTCAGTGCCAATAAAGCTCAGTTGTAAGTCAGCGCTGTGTGTTTCTACCGCCTTCTACTCTGTCCTTGTCCTTGCGCTGTTTGTTTTCCGCCACCGTATTTACTCGCACAATGAACGCACTTGCGTAATGAACGCACCCCCCAAGTCGGCTCTCAAAATTTTGACTTTTTTTTTCACTCGCGTAACAAACGCACCCTTAACTCGGACGTCAAAATTTTGACCCCCTCCCCACATGCGCGCGAAATGAACGCACTTTTCTATCCTGGTGCAGCGAAGTCGCGAATGCATGGGCAGCGTGGGCGAACAAAACTCCTTGCAAACGGCGTTAACAAAATATTCGCAAAGATCCAAAGGAAGCAAGAAAAAAACAGAGGAGCTTTCTTTTTTTTTTTTTGCACAGTGCAGTCTGGACTTTGGGTTCGCCCGCCCTGGCGCCCAAGGAGGTAAGAAAGAGAAGCGCTCTAAACGAACGAAACAGCTTGCGAAAGGGGGCAAAAAGAAAAAAAAAAACCATGGAACTAAGAAAAAACAAAAACAAAAAAAAAAAGCTTTTTTTTTTTTTTTTTTTTTTACACCTCAGTTAGGTTACGGGGGATTCGCTCGCCGCGCGCAAGGAGGTAAGAAAGAGGAGCGGAGAAGCCCTCCAAGCAAACGAAACAACTTGGAAAAAACGGCAAAAAAAAAGAAAAACCCACGGAACTGAGAAAAAAACAAAAAAAATAAAGTTTTTTTTTTTCACATCGCAGTTTGGTTACGGGGGGGGGGGGGGGGGGGGGGGGGGGTCGTCGCGCGCATGGAGATAAGAAAGATAAGCGGAGAGCCCTCCTCTAAGCAAACAAAACAGCTTGCAAAAGGCGGCAAAAACAAAAAAAACCAAGGAACTAAAAGAAAAAGAAACAAAAAGGAGTTTTTTTGTTTTTTTTTTGCACAGCTTAGTTTGGTTACGGGGTCGGGCGCGGCGCGCGAAGAGATAAGAAGCTACTTCGATTTTTCAGGATAAAAGGTCCGTTCATTATGCGAGTAAATACGGAGGCAAAAAATTTACTTCGCGTAATGAACGCCCCCCCCCCCCCAAAGTTTGCATCGATTTTTCGGAAAAAAAAGTGCGTTCATTCTGCGAGTAAATACGGTACATCCAGGTGTTTTCTCCTTCCATATTATTGAGTTGAAAGTGACACTGACAGGGTATCTACACTTGCCAAGGTTTTTATTTGTACCTGACATATGAGAACCCAGCTACTCAAAACACAATTTGAGGCTCAAAATTTGTTTTTATCCTCCCGAAAACCGCCGATCAAAAACTGGCTGGTTTCAGTCGTGCTTACTGTCTTTTCCGTGGTCGTTTGCCAGTCAGACAGACGCACCAAATATATTCAAAATCGTGGGTCATCAGAGACACGCACTCAACATTAAAAATAAAAAAAAATAAAATATGAAACCCCTTTTTGTGGTTTCTACAAAGCTGCAAATACGTCGATCAAAAAAAAAAAAGTTTCAGTTACGGGTTATTTGCTAAATCCCCCAAGCGCCCCAACCCACACTCGAAGTATCATGGGAAGAGTGTTCCATCAGTTCCCTAGTGATCGGTAATTTGAACCAATCCGATGCTTACACACTCTTGACTATAATCCGGAGTCACTCTGAATATGCATCGTCAGACCTGTCATACCACTTTTAAAATTCCTCGCCAATGTCAGCATTTTTCACACTTGCATGCAATCCACCTTTACAAGAATTCAGAACAGCCCAAACCAGGATTCAGCCTGGAGTCAGCAAGGCTATTTAAAGCATTTTTAGCACATCGAAGTTAATATTGGAGTCGTTCGCAGTACTGGTGAATCTGTCTAGCTTCGAGCCCGACCACCAAGCTTATTCGCACGAAGACGTCGCCAAGTCATCGCCCCCCTCTCTTGGCTGAAAACATTGCTTGTCTTATGAACACAAATTGGTAAGAGCTGGGAAAATGCACAAACGTCAAGCACAAAGTGTATACAGTAAACTCTCGGCAATTCGAAGCTCACGGGGACAGTGAAATGCTTCGAATTAGGCGCACTTCAAATTAAAAAAACACATATAAAACTGAGTATTTTATTCAGTACTCACTTAGGAGAAGAACCAGTTGATCTTGGATTGTTTTCACTGACACATCCGCGCCACCATTACTCGGCTATGCAAGTTATGGACGTGTCGTAAGGCGTCTTCGGCATTTTCTTCGCCCGAGAAAAAACGTTCTACGACGCCTAATGCAGCTTCCACATCAGCGGCACTCAGCGCGGGAATCGACGGCGGTGAGAGTTCCTCGTCGTCAGAGTCATTGTCACTTCCTTGTACCACCACACCAGGCCTAACCAGTTTCATTATTTCGATGTCCGAGAGCGGACCAGACTTCTTGCAGCACCTTAACTGTGGTAGCGAGGGCCAGTGCGCGGTACTTCCCCACTGATCCATCGTGACACACATCGTGATACAGCGCGACGGAGCGACTACTGGGCCGCACCAAAGCACATACATACGAAGGAACCAACACACTTTTGGATCTCTGCTGTCGAGACTCTAGGGGTTAAGCACCGCCCGCTCACGCCGTTGCCGCTTTGACGAACGCCACCCATCTCACTCTCTCAGCTCGAAAGGAGAGCATAGAGCAGAAGGTCTTGGTACAGCGCGAGAGCAGTGCCCAAAGCAAACAAGCAAATAGCCGCACGCACGCAAGGCTGTTCTTTGCTTCCTCGCCACCGACTCGCAGCACACTGTGGCGCCTGCCGTCACGCATTGCATTAGATTGCATCATCCCGGCGACGCCAGTGACGCGGCCGCGGGCCTTAGCGTTGCGTAGTCGCGCTTGGCGCTTGTTTTTTTCCCTCCTGGGATTTCCAGATTTTAGGCACACACAAAAAACTTCGAACTAACCGGCTCCCAACATTTAGCCTTCGAATTACCGAGTGTTTTTCCCCATAGCATTGTACATATAATTGCCGGGACAGGGCCCATGCTTTGAACTAACCGAAAATTTGAATTATGCAACTTTGAATTACCGAGAGTCGACTGTACTTGGTGCTAAATATGCATGTGTATGATTTCTTCAATGGCACAAAATACTGGGCAAGCACCCACTCAAAATTTTAAGATAATTGCAAAAAAATGGGGGATGAAGTTCGTCCGCTCATCAATTTTACATATAAACGTAGTGCGCGTATTTTCTCAGACCTTACAAATTTGGGAATGGGCGCTTAGTGTGGAATGGGCAGATGCGCAGTATTCTACGATAGGCTAAAATGTGGCCTGCGTGGTGCTGCCCGACTCCGTGCTCATGTTTTGCCATTAACTCCGTGCTCATGTTTCGGTTTCAATCCCAAGCAGTAGAGTTCTTTCGGCTTTATTAAAAATATATGTGACTCCGTAGCAAAATATTGATTGGGTAGTCTACCGACACCATAGTAAATTGCCTGGCAAGAAAAAAAAAAAAAAGTTTTGGGGTGGGGGTGTCAGTGTCTTTTTATTTGAAGCAACACTTTTCTGCAAGATTTGTTGTGGGACAGTTAGCAGTGACAAAGGCAAGAGCGAAAATGCCAAATGCAGCTGCAGAAATATCTTTCAATACGGGCGCATTCTTACGAATTTAGTGTACGCTTATGTCCAGATATTTTTTTATATTTTGCTTTTAATACTGAAAATCCGGAAACGGTAAAATTAACGTCCAAATTTTCAGAGAATCGGGAATCCATAAAAATAAACATAAAACCCCAATTTTTCGGCAAAAAATAAACTTCGAAAACATGGAAGCCTAGTTATAGTAGGACATAAAACACCCCAGTTAGAGACGCGCTCCAGGCACCATACAACTTCTGCCCCTGTCGCATGCAGGCTGCCGCACCGAGCTTCACGGGGCTCCGCCCTCCACGACCGACGGCCTCAACGGTGAGCGCTCGCCTAGAGGGTGTTGGCTGCACATCACCTCGGGTAGAAGTCACATTATTCTTGCATAAAGAAGGGAAGCAAACGCCGATCGACCTGCACCGTCCCCGGAGCCCAAAGCAGCCCAGCGGGCACCGCGGAAAAGGAGGACACGTACCGATTGCAGCAGGCCCTGCCCGCTTGCAGCCTCCAGGGCTTCATTGAGTTCCCCCATCTGCAAGCAGAGAGACGTCCTTCAGACACGGCACTCAAGTGGCACTGTTTGTCGATTGCCGCTTCACGGTGAAGATGCTGCCACGTTTGTCGTTACCTCGCCTTAAGTCACTGACAGGATCGAAATGGCGAAAAGTTACAGTTGTCCTGTTTCCAGCACAAACTCGCTAATTTTGGTAACACTTTGGCATGGCGTGAGCTGTCGGTGTGCATGCTCAGCCAAAGCATGTTAGAAGGCAGCTGATAATGGCGATTAAGAGTTTTATGGCACAGAACACTACATAGGCCAAAGGAGCACCAAACTATACGCATTACATTCTTTTAGTACGGAATGTGACCTAATAAATATGTGTGGTGTTAGAACTGGTGTACGAGGCCAGTGTTTGAAATAAAACTGGCTACACAATCAAATAAGACGAAGGGGTGCTCTTGCAAAAAGACAGAAGGGCGTAAGCGTATACGGCACCTAAAAAACTTGAAAAACCGATACCGTCCGTTTTCATCAAGGTCGGGACAAATCCATAGGAAGTGTAGGGTAGAGAATACAACGTCTCCGCAGTGCGCGTAGCGCGCTAGGTCTTCTCCACAGAGGAGATATTTGCGAGTGATATAGGAATGACCTATGCCAGGGGTGGCCAAACTGCGGCTCGTGAGCCACATGCGAGTCTTTGCAAGATCGAAGCAGCTCGCAGCTCACTGATAAGCTGCCCCCCCCCCCCCCCCCTTTTCCCCTCCTGTGTCCCCGAGAGAGAAATAATTCTAGAATAAAAAATAAAAGAAGTGAAAGCCGTTTACAACTCCCTGTAATGCCGAATTAGAGCACAGCTCTTGAGGAGGAGCAGGGAAGGGCACTGGGGGGGGTCAAGTGACCTTGGGTGGGGGTCACGTGACCTAGGGGGGTCACGTGACGATGACGATGACGTCATCAGTAACGATGATGATGCAGATACCGATGACGTCATCAGTGATAATGACGATGACGATGCGGATGCCGGTGACGTCATCAGTGACGTCACTGATGACGTCATCGGGGGTCACGTGACTTGGGGAGCCACTGGGTGTCACGTGAGCTTGGGGGTCACGTGACCCTGGGGGAGGGGTCACGTGACCTTGGGGTGACCTTAGGTGTCACGTGACCTCTGGGGGTCACATGACCTCGGGGAGTCACGTGACCTTAGGTGTCACGTGGGTCACGTGACCTTGAAGTCACGTGACCTTGGGGTAACCTTGGGGTCACGTGACCTTGGGATGACCTTGCGGGTCAAGTGACCTTGGGATGACCTTGGTTACGCCGACGGCGACGCCGCTCAAGCCGGGAACGGGCCCCTAAGAGCTGCGCTCTAAAAAACTTTGCAGCATTGCACAACACTGCGTATATACAGCTGGACTGCATTTTGACACATACCGTATTTACTCACATAATAAACGCACCCCCACAACGGGCATCAATATTTTTACTTTTTTTCCCTACCGTAATCAAAGCACCTCCAACTTTCGGATCCGCGAGTCTCGAATTGCGTCCCATTTAGCAAGCCACCAGGCCAGTTTCCTTTTGCCGCCAAGCGGTCAGGCCAAGTCAAGCCAAGCCAGGCTGCTCGCTTAATGGTCGCAAGTGCGTAGTTGCGGAAGTGATCAACCGTGAAAACAAGTGTCGCACACACTTGACGAAACTTGGGTCGAGGAATTCCCGAGCCCCGGACATTTTTCGCCTATCGGATGCATTGATGCCAACAAACAAGCCGTTGTCTGTGGTCCGCTTTCGGACAGTGAAATCGTGAAAACGGTTAGGCCTAATTTCACATACTTTGGGTAAATGCGTTTAATTAATCCGCAACAGAATGGCACAGTGAGGTGCAAGGTGCACGCTGCGCTGTAGGCTGAGAGTGTCTGGTAGCCTCTCCATGACAAAACTCGAGCCGTGCAAGCGGGCTTCGGGGGTTGAACTTCGTATGAATTCTTGTCTCCGTGAACGAAACTTGATACCATGCAAGCGGGCTTCGGCGGTCGGGGGTTGGACTTCGTACGAGTTCTTATACGCTTAGTCGCGGATTATACCTGAGCGTGGCCTCCGGAGCGGATACTAGCAATATATGTGGCCTAAGAACGGTCGTGTTGCTTTTCATGCTGAGTGAGCTTCGTAGGGTGCTTTTCCTTGCTTTTTCCTTTGACAAAAGGCACCCGAAAGTGCCCTAAAAATGTTTGCAATTTATAAAGCATGGCTGTTGTGGCGTACCCCCTACCAGCCGTGGGTGCGCCTCCATCACTGGAAACGTGCCTCAGTATTTTGCCGTGTCATACTGGCACCTAATGTGACATTTCCACGAAATGTGTAAATGCAAAAATTTTACCCCGTGCAATGAAAGACACCCCCCCCCCCCCACAAATATGTGTCCACTTTTGGGGAAAAAGTGTGTTCACTATGCGAGTAAATACGGTAGATGCGTCCAGTGATCCTGTTCCTTTATTGTCCTAGAGAGAATTTCAAACGCATAGCACGCATCAGGGGCAGTGGCTGGCTGAAGAACCGTTCATTCATTTTTGCTTAGTGGGTGAAGAAACGTTCTGCTGCCTGGTGTTATTTGTTGTAGTCGACAATTACACTTGTCCCCTTTGGAAAGGACTGTTCCCTCTGCATTGTTTTTGGTTCAAAGTAGCCTCCCCCCCCCCCACCTTTCTTTTTTCCCTGCGGCTCTCCGAACTTTTGTAGTTTTGTCTCAACTCTAACCCCATGTCCCTCTGGCCACCCCTGACCTATGCAAAGCCGACATAACAAGACATTGTGGAATCTAATTTTTAAAGAGGTAATCTCTCACCTTTCGGCCATAGCTCTATCGATAAAGCCTAAAGAGGCTCTATCATAGAGTCTACCTTTCGGCCACAGCCAATCCCCTCCTCACATCCTCTCCTCCCCGTCACCTGTTCTCTTGCCGGCAGCTTGTTACATTCCGATAAATATTCTACGGTCCGGATCCATCCTCACCCTCTATCTGTTATACCGGTTCCATAAGCACAAACGACACGACAGCCAAAGCGCAAGAGACCCCCCCTACTCTTCCTCCCGGTGTGAGTGGAACGTGCCACGCTAAGGCTGACACGGAGCACCTGTTTCGGGTCTGCCTGCCTTGCTCGGAGCCCCGGACTTGTGCCTTGGCCACCATCCAACGACGTTCTTGGCCTACCTCGCTTCATGCTTGGGCTAGCTTGGATCCCTCCACCCCTAAGGCGACTGCCACCAAGCTCTGGCAATCACTGCTCAGGTAGGTACCTCCAAAACCCTGAAGCTCCACTGGTTGGTACCCGGCTTCACTCTTCCACCACAGTGTTTTAGAGCGATCATTGTGTAATAGACGTTTTACCACCACCACCAACTCGCAATCCAAGAACGAGCTTGATGAAGTGAAGCTTATTGCTGGATTCCTTGCCCCATTCAGTCTGCCTATAATAGACCATTCTACTAAGATGAGAGGAGAGAGAGAAAAGGGCCACAATGTTTGGGCAGTTCTGGCGGTAGAGCCCACTAAAACTGCCCAAACGATGAGAACACCATATGACCTTTCCCTCTTTTACCCTGATGCTTCCACTGAAATTCCCAGATGTATATCGATGGTGCTGCAGTCAAACAAAATGGCGCCATCCAGATAATCCTTAGTGGAATGGTCTATCGGGGTCAAAATTTGAGACCGTTACAATGCTCTGCTCCACAAATGGCGAATAAACGATTACAATATTCTACCCCTCCCCGCGGAGGCTTGGGCTGCTCACCATGGCCACCAGGGAGATGTAGAGGAACATCCCTGCTGCGAGGGCAAAGATGTGTGGCGCCCCCTGGGTAAAGTCCCCCACCAGGATGCCCACGCCCAGGCCCAGGAAGCAGGTCAGGGCAGAGAGGAAGTTGTAGGCCACGGCCTGCCGTGTGGACATGCCCGCACTAAGCAGCACCGCAAAGTCCCCTGCACCATGTCAAAAGGGGGGTGCACCGTATAGTTACCAGGTGTCGTACTGTTACCGACGGTAATGTTATGGGACTTGAAGCACCTCTCAGACTGGTGCATTTACTGCAGTCGCAAAAGATGAACCTCGATTTCGACCCAACAATATCGGAAAAGTGTCACACCTAGGGTTCTGCGTTTATGGTTTAAATTGATAAAAAAATAATGAACATATGCCAGATTAATTTGACGGAATTCAGTTTTAAAGGCAGAATATTAATTTTGTCTTTAAAAATCTACTTTTATTGGCAAACATCGATTTTTATAAAATTGTCCCCATGCACTAAATATCCAGCCCCTAGTATGTATAGGAAATATCTCGTAAATATATTCATTTTCTATCGAGAAAGTAAGTTTCGAAGTTTACGCATACACGCACTGGCTGCCGCCCTACTGGCAACAATGGACAGGGGTGGTGCTGAGATTGCTCCTGACGTCAAATGTTGTATCCGAAAGCAGATGTTCCCTCTCTCAAAGTGTTGTGCGTCATAGTGATGGCGAGTCTTTTTGGTTTTGCATACCTTGTCAAGTTTAGGCTATTCATGGCACGCAAAGGAAAGCGGGGGGAATCGGCGATGGGCTGTAGGGCGCAATAACATTAAAAAAAAATGCAGCAGAGTGACATCTCATTGGTTTCTGACCAAGAAGTTCCTGCGACGGAGGTGGACCGAGCAGTCCGTCGCAAGCGCTGGGTCCAAGTGTGCTAGAAAAAAGGTTTCACTGTGCTAGCAAACAAAACTTTCTGTACCACCCAGCTTCTGAAGGGGCATCTGGGTCCACATGTCAGTGGATCGCAACTGCAGCCGCCACGGCTGGTCCCCTCGGAGGCGATGTCAGCAGACCAAATCCGAATGGCGAATCGTCTGCAATGTCATGCTGGCAATCTCGAAACATTTGCTGGTCATTGCTCGACTCAGACAAGCTTGTAATTCGTGGTCCATTATTTCCCACGGATGATTTCAACTGTCTTCTGACTGCTTCCAACGCTGGATGAAACAGGCTGAAGTTTGTGAACGTAGCAGCTTGGGCGAGTTGGTTGCTCATATTAACCCACACTACAGCGCAATATGTGAATGGTGCAAGCTTACTTTTGTGGTAGTGCGCTGTAGTGTGTGTTAATATGAGGCTGAAGCTGCCCGTGCGCTGATGTTTATATTATCTGACGTCACGTTAAGACGGCATACCAGTATAGTTGCACGTTAGTTTTGGTGTCAGTTTTATCATACAGTGAGACACCTTTATAACGAAATCCATGTGACCGGTAAAATTTTATGTAGCAGGGGTAACTTCATGGGGCGAAAGCTCGAACTGCAGAATCTAGGCATCGTCGAATCGATTACCACTTTTACAGCGGAGCTGTTAATGGCTAGGTTCACCAGGATCGTGTCCAGTATCAAACGCCTGTCGACACAAACACACCTGGACAGCTACCGCCAGCTATAAGCGACGGCGGCAAGCACACAACCAGTCTGCTTGCCGCCGTTGCTCGAAGATGGCGACAACCTTTCCAGCTATCATAGAAGAATGGATATTTTGGCGCGTTGGTGGGAATTCATCGTAGGAAACAGCACGAAAAACAGATGATGACAAAGAAGCGCACATAGTGAGCGCAGTGCTCGTCACGTGTGTTTCTTCGCCCTCATCTGTTTTGCATGCTGCTTCCTACGCTCTTATCAGTTTCGGTTTGGACTTAAAA
Organism: Ixodes scapularis; assembly: GCF_016920785.2. Classification (NCBI taxonomy): domain Eukaryota; kingdom Metazoa; phylum Arthropoda; class Arachnida; order Ixodida; family Ixodidae; genus Ixodes; species Ixodes scapularis. The sequence continues at coordinate 69,707,717 of NW_024609838.1, forward strand.
TGGGCCGGCCGCGCGCCCTTTCAGGTAAAGAAGACTGGCTGCAGAAGGAGCGGCGACAAACGCAGCAGCGCGAATGGGTCCGCCGCAAAGCTGCTGTCGTCTAGACTTCCACTGCGTCGAGCGTTTCAGATTCCGTTGTCAAAGAAGAGCACATCGCTCGCCTCGAAAGCCTCCGCCGAGAACAGAACCAGCGATGTAAAGGGCGCCGGCAGGCCAATGCCACGGACTGCAATCGTGCCACCGAGGCCAAGCACAAGCGCGAGGCCCGGCGACAACTGCACTCCACGCCGGCTGAACGGTTCCCGGGCGCGACAGCGAGGTTCCAGAGGGAGTTCGTGGATTACCCATCTGGCATCACGTGCACCGTGTGCGACCGACTCTGGTTCGCCGGAGACGTATTGTATAATCGCGTGTAAGGGCCGCACCCGTGTAAGGGCCGCACCCCCGTATTTAAGACAAAATATTTAAAAAAAAAAAAAAATTGGAGAAATTATTTGTGTATGCGCCGCACCCCTTTGTTTTTGAAGCGCGCCGACTGTAATGCATGAAAGTTTCTATGAATATATATATATATCGCTAGGTGGCGCTAGCCACCGCCCGAGCACGTAGCAGCACGTCTCCGCATCCCCGATATTTGCTCTCCACTCATCGGTATCACCGTATGGCACAATGGCTGCCGATATCGATCGTGGTCGGCTGCACCGTCGGGATGCGTTTATGTTGTGGCCAGAAGACATTGAGAAAAGATAAAGGACATGTCAGCTTCCGTGGCAAGCGCGAGCAATGGGGATACAGCGGGCTCGGCTTGCGCGTGCACTCAGGTTTCTGAATGCCAGTGTACGCTCTGGGGAGGTTTTCTTTTGTTCTTCAATTCATATCAAAGCGTCGTGATTTGTCTGCCTTTTCGCGCAATCGGAGCTATGGGCAAGTACCACTTCAACAGTCATACGGGATTCAAGTTGAAAGTTGCCGCACATGCTATCAAGTACAAAAAAAAAAAAAGATGCGTATTGCGCAGTATGTAAACTAATTAAATCCTACTGACAATTCAGTCCAGATTTCGGAGTGAAAGTGTTTTCGACCAGTGCAGCCGAGCGCGTTTATGTACGTTCATTTCGAAATGTGGATAGAGATTTTTTTTTTATCCGTGTATGGGCCGCACCTTGAAAATTTGCCCTCAAATCGGGAAAAAATAGAACACGGCCCTTACACGAGTTTATATGGTATCCACGATTGGTGGCGTGTTGGACAAGAAACAGGAAACGGGCGCGTGCGTGTTGCGGCACTGTATCGAGTACAGCTCCACTGGGCTTCTTCCTTCACGAGACTGAAAAGGCCGAACGTTTTTATGAATAAAAATTCCATAGACGCATGTTTGGGTATTCTCCGCCACGTGACGCAATTTAGACACCAGGCTTGCAGTCGACCACCAGTACCGCCACTGGCAAAGTTTGTCATCTACAGCCGAGACACCAGGCGCTCCTTGCTGCAGACTAATTTACCCACTGTCCAAACTTCCACACAACAAGCTTAACTGACTTATCAAAATACGAATTGCAGAAATCACTAAACCACCAACATCGGGAAAGGCGTTTGCCGATCGTTCAAGCTTGGCCTTTCCTAAATTGGGCGGCGGCTTGTGCCACTATGTCTCATTCGGAGGTGGCTGTCGAAGCGACTGTGCCACTCTCGATTGCATGTGGAGTCACTAGACAGCGTAGGAGCGGGCATGGCAGCATATTAGTACAGGGGCTTTACACGGCAGCGTACTGCAGCACGGCAGATTCGGCCACACACTCGGTGCGTGACAGCTGTTGCAAGCGGTGCAGCGAGGATGGGAAGAGGCGCACAATCGAGCCAATTAAGCTCTTTTTCATATCTGTCCGGCACAAAGAGGGCGGGGAGGGAGCATATTAATTTTTGTGTGGCTCTACTAATTTCGTTTAGATTTTGCAGTCACGGGTAGAGTCACAGACCGCTTCCTCGACCGCATATTATTGCTCCAAGCCCAAACAATTCGGGACTCCGATTGAGCAAGATTGACAATCTTGGATCCTGACAAAAATCTGCGCGTCGGTCCAACCAATGCCAAGACGGCACGCAGGTCTTTTCAAATGTGCTGACGTGCATTCAAAATAAGAAAATTAGTGCATGCATCGCACAAACGGTGTCTAAAAAAAAAAAACTCGTCTTGGAGAAGAGTGGCGCATGCATACTCAAAGGCGTGATAAAAAAAAGTATGCACGAGCGCGTGCAGCGGAGGCGCAGCGTTGCCTACATCGCGCTGCCTCCGCCGCCACGCCGCACATTTCTGGTTTTGGGTGTGGTTTTGGGTCTAAATAATTTGTTAGTGTGTAACCTGGTGTCCAGACGACGCTATGCGACTACATGTTGCTGCATAGAAAGCCTGTACGCAGCAGCATAGTCATGGAGCACCATCTAGGTACAAGCTTGCACACTAACACATTATTTGGACCCAAAACCGAGAAGGTGCAGCACGGCAGAGGCAGCGCAGCGGCTATTTCAATGGTCACAGCTGCTGAAGTATTTCCCTTTTCTACGTGCGTCACTGGAGAGTGACAATTTAGATGAAATTGATTACTTTTCCTCTACAAAATTCATAATACCAGTCATGTTTGCTTCGTGTGGCCGCAAAATTGCTCCATTAAACAGAAATATTAGTTAAACAGGGATTCACTGTAGTCGGAGAAACCCATTGAACACAGATGATTGGCCGGGACCTTATTTTACTTCAATGAACAAGCGTCATCGTTGTGGAGGTGTTCGTTATAAAGGCTGACTGTAACTTGTTGATTCAAAATGATTTTAAAGAGATACTTGAACAAAATTTAAAATATACCTGTCATTTTCAGAAATAGGCTGAATATGATCCCCAATATCCGTAAATAACAACTACACATTTGTACTTTGAGCCAGATGGCCGTATTTTTCGTTATTAACGGGCAACTCTGGCACTTGCTCGGAGAGCCGCCAGCGGAGAGAACATGACATCCAGAGCAATCATGATGGAGATTTCTCGAGGCGAACACAGCTGCAGCGAGGCCGACGTCGACGGGATGTCCTAGCCGTTCCAACCACCGAAGCGGCCGAAGAATGCCAGCGATCGGGCTACCACAACTAACCCCAAAGCTGCTTTTGTGCGAATTTCAGGTAATGGGAAAATCTTCTATAATCTTGTAGCGGGACAATAGCGACGTCTGGGACACACAAAAGAGAGTCCCGGAACCTGTGTTTGCAATGCCCGTCTAGGAACCTGTCAAGGTTCCTAGACGGGCATTACAAACTAAGCTTTAGAAACATCCACCAAATGCTCTTTGCTAATCATTTATTTGTTTAAAAATTCCTTTTCGTGTATCTTTCAACAAGACATAGATATGTCTGATGTGATACTGCTCTCTTAAACACAAATAGACCAAGAAATAAGTGCCGAAATTTTAATGTAGCATCCCTAGCTTTCCAGAAATTTATTTGCTGCTTGGGATTGATTTCTTGTGCTCATTCAAGAAATATATACTTAGTTGAAAACATCCAAATTAATTAGGAAGGTCAGTATTCTAGCTGGCACAGTAGTTTTCCTTTTTTTATTTGGGGGGATGGGAAAGGAAGTGCTGTGACCTTTGAACACAATTCCTTATTGGGTTGTCAGCCATCTCCAGGATCGCCCTATGTTACATTGAAGAATGTTCAACAATGTTTTTTTGTGGTTAAATGTTTGCTCTCCTCTTTGATTGGGCTCTGTGTGCCAAGTTCCCTAGCTGTCCTTTGGAGAAAGGGTTCAGATTGTTTTCATGGTCCAAAATATCCCACAACATTTCAATGTACAGTGCTAACTGCAAATTTTTATTGGTGCCAATGATGAGATTCAAGCACAGAAACAAGAGTTTCTTGAGCACACAGTGTGTGTGTCATCATTATCAAAGTGTCTAGCAAATTATTTTTTTCAAATTCCCTTACTTTTACACGTTTCCCCTGACAATTTCAGGTGAAATTCCCTGACCACTCTAGAGGCAGTTCAATATATAGGACCATTACAACACAAGGCATTGAGTGTCGAGCACAGCGAGGATCATTCTGCACGGGCTTGATCTAACTTGCATATTCCGAAATATTCGGGTTCATCCAGTTCCGATCAAACGACCACTTTCTTGCCACCGACATCGTCAGTGAAGAGGTTTTTTCCAGACAGACAATGAAAACACGACGCTGAACCACACACGTCAATAACTGAATAACAACATGACCACCAGATGCACTTTCGGATACTTTCGGCTTAAGGCTTTATTGGATTGGGGTCTGCGGCTTTACTATTTGTTACTAGTAGCTCTAACTGGATCCATTTTAGTGTCGTGCTCTCAATCCAATCCAATCCTTGGACTGGATTTGTCTGCTGTTCTCTTTGCATCGGGTAGCACACTCTAACTCGAGTGAGCAGAGCCTGCGCCCAGCTCTATGCTGAATTTATTGTCTAAATTTCTGCCCCCAAGTCCTGAAGTCTTTGCTCAGGGCACTCACTCGTTGGCGTTTCCGGCTTATTTTCCCTGACTGGGCTCGCTTTTTGACAACATCCCTGACAATTCCCTGATTTTTGCCGGTAATTAAAATTTCCCTGACACATCCTGGTTTTCCCCATTTTCCCGGTCGCTAGACACCTTGGTGATTTCAATTATGTACACACTACTGTGACAAATAAATACTGTAAACAACTTCACCCTTAGACAGACAGACATGTAGGCACCCTAGATAGCTGGAAAGGTTGCCGCCATCTATGAGCGACGGCGGAAACCATACTGGTTGAGTGCTTGCCGCCGTCGCTTATACATGGCGGTAGCTGTTCAGGCAAGTTTGTGTCGACATACCGGACACGATTCTGGGGAACCTAGCCCTTAACAGCTCCGCTAAAACAAAAACAAAAAAATAATGACAAACTAAAAGACTGCATTATAGTTTTACTGTTCCGTGCCACGATTCTCGTGGTGACACAGCAGGGGAGGTAGACAAAGCGGGCGCCCGTTCTGCTGCGGGTTGGTCTGCAGTCGGACGGTCGACGAAAACCACGGGACGCCGCGGCGACAGAAACGCTTTCACCTGCTTGGCTTTTTCCCCAGCCTCTCTATGACCCGCCGTCAGGATTGCGACATCCTATGGCACGACACGAGACATTATTCGCAGCAGTGCTGGGGGAGACAGGGCGGGTGGAGGAGGGCTTACTCACCTAGCTCGTGGGGGAACTCCTCGCAGACGACAGCCACTGAGATGCTTGCCCCTGCCAGCAGGCTCTCAGAGAAGGCAGCCCCGATGGAGAGGCCGTCGATGAAGTTGTGCATGCCGTCCCCGAAAATTACCATCCAGGCCACCGCAGCCACGCTGTCCCCCGGGCGCAGGCCATGCTCGTGACCCTAGAAGTAGTGGCACGCTTTGGTACGCGGTACCTCTCGACCCACGTCGCGTTCCGTCTGTATATCTCTGTTCGTCTCGTGGCACTTAAACGTCACTGGATCCTATGAAAGTAATGCCATTGCCTTCCCTGCCTGCCAGCAGGACGCAGACAGATACTAACATACAGGCAATTAAAACCTCGCAAGGCGACTGGCCGAACGGTCTCTGCTGCCATGGCGACCGCTCTTTTAGTCCTTTCAAATCTTCGGAGTTCGAAAGGTTCTTTCTCAACCAGTCGCTCCAAGATTAAGATGGCGCGACGTAGTGCCAGAAGCATTTCTCGCCACCAATATAAGAGTCTTGGACTCTGTATACCAATTCAAGTTATCACTGTCTTATCCCAAAGGTCTCTCACAATATTGTTCTTTGTTTGTATTTCATGAGGAGAATTTCAATGCCGCCAAGCACCAATGCTGCATGTGATGGCGGTGCTAAGATGTGTGCTTGTTTCGCCAGCGAGTGGATAAAAATATTTCGGTGTACAGTAAACGTTCTTACAGAGCAACCTATCACCACAAATTTTGGATCGGCTTACCAAAAGGAGAAAAAGAAACTGCTCATTCCATGGCCCAAAATGGCGATCATTAAGCAAACATTAGCACTTTACTCTCAGGCTCCAGTGACTTTAGTAGCAGCATCTCCCGACAAGCGCCACGAGCAAACGACGCACTCTCGTCTGCTTGCTGACATCTACTCGCTGCGCCTGTTGGGAATGGCACCGTAAGTTACAACCCGCGCCAACTCGGTCATCTGCAAACACGTCCACCATTGACCCTGGCAAGTTCCTTGGCCTCATTTGTCCTTACCTGGTGCTCTGCAGGGTGGCCCACCTTGGGCTCGGAGGGCACGCAGCCGTTGGTTAGCGGGTGGCCCACGGAGAGAACTGCCTTCTGGCTGCTACGCCGCTGCGAGGGACACGTGCCAAACGCTCTTTCTTCACACTGAGGTACAGTAGCGCAAACACAAAAATAGAAAGAAGAACGGGACAGGACAGAGCACCAACTCGCAACTAGGAACTTTACTACAAGCAGAAAAGGAAAAGAAAGAAGAAAACGCTGTGTTCCACATCTTTGCACAAGCATTCACAACCCTGGGAGAGGGCGGGTCCGACGACGGAGGCGGAGCAGACCATGCGGCCGTGGCCCTAAAACAGAGCAGAAAATGTCCGAGACCAAGGCACGCGCCTCCGGAGAGGGGCTCCCGTCGGACATTAGCTCGTCGGTGGCGGGCAACACCAGGCAGCGGAGGAGGGACGCGCGATAGCGGCGGCAACAACTTCGCACCTGCCGATAATTCCCCCTACCCCCCCCCCCCCAGAAAACTGCCGCTGACTGCGAAACTGTTGTTTAGCCTTGTGAATGGCGTTCGGAAGTGATGGTCAAGATGAATGTTTGAACTGTAACCAACCTTTAGAAAAAGATGGAAATGACATGAGATGTATTGAATGTGGAGTGGGCTACTATGTATGAAATTGCTCTGGTATTGGAAAAAAACTATCAACTACCCTGAGAGAAAGCTGGGTGTGTCAAACCTGGCGTATTTCCAAAAAAACGGTTACAATTTAGTATAGTTCAGACTAGTGCGGCAACTAGGGACCATAATATTCACAAAAAGTTGGCAGAAATTGCGCAAAAGTTGACACTTCTTGGATCACTAGAAAAGAAGGTCGATGAGCTGACCAGTGTAAAAGAAACAGTACAAAAAATTTTTAGAAATGTGCAAAAGATGTTGGATAGGTATGATGAAGCTATGAAACAGCTAACTGTGCATGAAGTGGAAATAGTTCAAATCAAGCAAAGAGTTTGCAAGCTCGAAGGAACAAACAAAAGCAAAAAAGTCACAAAATTAAAACAAGATCTCAACAACCTTCAACAGTATGGTAGGTTAACTAACCTTGAGGTTCATGGAATTGTTGTCACAGAACATGAGGACCTAACTGAGAAGCTTAAAAGTCTTACGAACAGACTGCAGGTACCACGACTAAAGAATAGGATGTAGAACCAGCCCACTGTGTGCCAATGAGAAAAAGTTAAATGTAAACATTTCGGCGGAACTCCGCCTGGTTAGGTAAGTAATAAGAAAAAGTACAACGTAGACTCTAACCAATTTCTTCAATGTGCCCGACGTTTCGAAGCCAGCTCGGGTCCTTGTTCACGTGTGACCATATATGGGCCCAAAGGTAGCAACCTGTCGTCGTTTTCTTTTTTTGAAAAAAGGAGAGAAGAAAACGACGACAGGTTGCTACCTTTGGGCCCATATACGGTCACCCGTGAACAAGGAGCCGAGCTGGCTTCGAAACGTCGGGCACATTGAAGAAATTGGTTAGAATGAGAAAAAGGGAAATGTCGCCAATAATGATAAGATTGCTGAATCAAACCACCCGAGACAAATGGTTAAAAAACAAGAACAAGTAGCGCTCGGAAAACGGAACTGATAACATCTACTTGCAAGAAAACTTTATTTATTTATTTATTTATTTACAGTACAGACCCTTTTGGACATTACATAGCAGAGAATTCATACAAAGATTACATATTGACAGTACAACAAAATACAATACAAATCACACACATGACATGCTGCATGATTGTGACATAACTAACAAATGCAACAGCGACTATGCATTTTGTGAGAGAAAGGAAGTCAGGATATTTAAAAAAAAGTCTGATAATCCTCTGCAACGGCAAGATTATACGGCAAGGCATTCCACTCTGTGGTAGCGAGGACAATGGAGAATATTTATATAGACTTGTGCGAGCAAACATCAGGTTTACTTTGTTGGAGTGGTCTATGCGAGGAGATATACGGTCAGCTGTAGCAATGTGTATTCGACGGAAAGGCAAAAGAAGAGTGACATATCCAAGATAAACCTAATGTAAGATGAATACCTAAACACTTAAACGTTTGTACTTTTTCTATCTCTGCATCGCTAATTTTATAAATATGCTCAGTGTTCTTTTCTTTTGTAGTAAAGGTCATCTGTTTGGTTTTGTCTATATTGATCTTCATCTGCCAATCAATACACCATGTTGAAATTTTGTCAAGGTTTGCCTGTAATACAGTGCTATAAGAGGGAAAAACTATGGTCCAGTAAAGTATACAATCGTCCGCAGAAAGCCGAATAGTTGACTGAATGTTTGCATGAATATCATTAATATAGATTAGAAAAATAAGCGGTCCAAGTACAGATTCTTGTGGAACACCTAATTTTACGCACATTGGTTGGGAAATAATATTATCTAAAAACACACTGAAACTGTTTAACAAAAATTTATACTCTATTTAATGACACCTGTCTCTATACTAACATCGGTAAGCTTCTTTATTAATCTTCTATGCAAAACACAATCGAAAGCTTTAGAAAGGTCTATAACTATAGCATCTCTCCCAAGGGAGGAGTGAATACTTTAATGAATGTCAGTAATTAGCTCAAAAAGTTAAAGTTCACAAGAACATTGTTGTTGAAAAATACGCTGGTCTGGAAAAAGAAAATGGTTAGTTACGAGATAATTTATAATTTGAGAATAAATTATGTGTTCCAGAAATTTACATAAAACGCAAGTGAGAGAAATGGTTTTGCAGTTTGAGAGAGAGTTGCGATTGCCAGATTTTAAGATAGGGATGACATGGGCCAGTTTCCAATCATCGGATAGGATCCCGGTAGAGAGTGACTTACGAAAAAGTGCCGCTAAAATTTCACTTGACATATTTTTTGCTAGTTTAAGCAGCTTTGCGCTTATACCGTCCAAACTGAGGCTTGAATTTGTTGGCAAACGATCTATTGCATTGGCTATTCCCTCACTGGTAATGATAAAAGTATTCATTTCAGTAGACGTTTTAGATGTTAACATATTATCAGTCAAAGGTATCTCATCCATGAAGACAGTACCAAAGATTTAATTAAGAGCCGTTGCTGTTTCAATCAAGTTTAAGATGCTACCCTCTTCTGACATAACAGAAGGGCCTGTATTTTTGCATTTTGGATTTACTACACACCAAAATTTTTTTGGATTAGATTTCAAAATGTTGAACTTGACTGAAACAAACAAAAATGTTTTTTTCGAAGCCCGGGAAAAAGGAAAGTCACTTGAATATTGATACACGTGGCATAAAGAAGCTGTAAGAAAGCGAGATAATGAATGTGCTCTCTGTGTCACGACACAAACAGATCTATTCAAAAGAAGACATTTAGAAAGGTAGGACATAATAGCGAAGAAAATTATTTTAAGGTACATGCAGAAAGATTTAGGTGTGTGCTTACGTGATCAACTGAAGTATGACATAAGGACACAAAACATTTTTTAAACACTAAACATAAAATAGAAACAGTTAAGGAAAGAATGTTACGTACAAGCAGAATCTTTGTGGAACCATTTATAAAAGACAAATATGGAGAGGAAACAAGAAAATACTATGTACCTAAACTTTTTAACGAGCTGCCTGAAGATATAACTCAATGCAAAAATCCGCACAGAAAAAAAAAAAAAAGGATAGTTGAACCAAAAAGGCAACTAATTATAAAGAAAATCAGAATCAATGAAGTGGACCACCCCTCTGACCAAGTCTATTATTATAAATTTCGTTTTAGAGCGCAGCTCTTAGGGGCCCGTTTCCGGCTTGAGCGGCGTCGCCGTCGGTGTAACCGTGAGGTCACGTGACCCCCCTGAGGTGAGGTGACGTAGGGCTATTTAATAGTGCTTTGGGAAATGGAATCGCATGTAAGCCCAAAATTTTTGGAATTGAGCGGAGTTGCCCTTAGACAGCTCCGCTGTAAAAAGTGGAGGATGGCAAAAGCAAAGAGGGAGGGCACCGCACGCGTCGCGTAAGGAGGCCAGGAAGCGCCCACTGTTGGAACGGTAGCGTGCACTCTTTCACTGAACACCGCTGACGCTGCGCGACTCCTTTGCCACAAAACAAAATAAGCGAATAAAAAAAAGAAGTCTTTGTCAAGTTGAGCGCGTCGACAACAACGGTTGAGCAATCATACTTTGAACGCTCATCTTTGTTTACCTTTTCTTTCGCTGTTTCTGCTTTGCCCTTTTCTTTGTTGCTTTTTTTGTTGTTTGAATTTAGGGGTTTTTTTGTTTGTTGCTTGCTTAACTTTATTCTATGGATGGAAACTTTTTTTTATGTGGCTTGCCTTTTCCCTTTCATTTTTTAAAACTGTTTTCAAGTTTTGTTGCCGGCGCTGTGTGCAGGTCGTGGCTAGGCGTAAACGATTGCAAACACCGTCGGGTAAACGCAAAGGTGTTTGTGATCTTCACCAACTAAGCTCTACCGTATTTAGCGGCTCTTAGAGGCTCTATCTGGTAAGGTCCGGTTTGTCGCGGCCTTCAGTATTAGCAGAGACACACAGAAATTTCGATTGGAGCTTAAGTTAACATATTTTTGTATATCAAATTATCGATATGTCTAACTATTTTACGATTCCCTTTGAATTCGATATATCTGGGTTCGACTGTATTACAATGAAACTTTTGGGCACGCCAGAGGCACAAACTTTATTTTAACAAAAGTGTGTGTTTTCCTGAAAATGTAGCTGCCGCGCCCAATGCACAAGCCTTATCGACTTATGTCGGCACAGATTGCAAGATGTTAAAACTGAAAATAAAATGTATGTACCTTATGTATGCATGTCTTCCTGACATAGATGCAGTATGCTTCAAGTACCCCCTGGGTCAATTTGACCTTGTGCCTTACCAAGACAGTTGTCTACCTGAAGCATGCTCGGCGCCTAGCGATCCCTACAGCAGATACTTAGATACCCTCCGACAATGGCTCTCAAAGAGTAGCTGCAATTACAGAGCTTGTCATTCACACACCGTCCCATCTGTCCTACGTAGCTACAGCCACACACTCTTTCTCTTGTTTTTTCTTTCTTTTGTTTCATCGTAATTTGGCAAACAGCAAACACTACGGTTTCTTCGAGCCAATGAGAAATGAGAGCGACGGAAGCGAAGTATGTGACAGCCCTTACCGAACGTACAGGGGCAAGAGCGTAACCCAAGCAGGTGCAAAAAAAGGGAAGGAGCAACTCTTCTCTAACCCGGACCCTCTTTTTTGTGTCCCAGACGTCGCCCTTCCCCCCCCGGAAGATGAACCAGCCACTCAAATTTTGCACCAAAGCAGCTTTCCTCTCTCCCTTCCGCCCGTGGCTTTGACAGCACTGCACACAACTAGCGAGATAGAGTATGGTCAGGTGCCTTCCTTCGATGTGCCGATTGGCTCGCTGGGACCGTAGTCTTCGCTGTTTATCAAGGTGTGCTGAGACTGAGTATAGTACAGAGTGTCCTCATAAACAGTTTACAGTATTTTTCTCACTGCAGAAATAACCTATGCATCGTCTAACACTCAATCTCCACCCAAAGGTAGCTCGAGCAGTCCAAACCGGACGCCGAGGTTTCAGAACTTACCAGTATCCAATTAAAAAGGTATAGGCAATCCTCGGAAACTTTCAGTGAGAAAAATGCGACGACAGACGCCTTGCCGGGCACCAGTGCTCCACAGACCAGACCAGAGGTCCCTTCCAGCCAGTCGAGCGCTCACCTGTCGGTAGTCGGCGATAAAGCGCATGAGCTTGTCGCTCAGGTAGAACAGGTAGATGCCCAGGAACACGATAAGGGACTTCCACAGGTAGTCGTGCTCCCGGTCGTGCCCCAGCAGGTTGAAGGCCTGCGCACGGGAAGGAGCTGCATCAGAGTGCTGCCCCAAGCTTTGGTGCTCGAGACGTGTCTCTGATCCATTTGTTTAGCACCCTATCCCGTCCCAAACGTCGAAAGCGTCACCGACGTGGCAACAAATGATGTCACAATTCGCCACAACTGTTGCAAACAGTGACCGTGTAACTCTAAGCACCGCGTCGGCGGTGCTAACGCGCGACACCAGAGCATGAATGACTGCCGTGCCAGTGGCAGACGTTGGTGGAAAACAGTACCAGAACTAAAAGATTAGATTTTTATAGCAACCAGCAGATTAAGTTATGCAGGACAGACTAAACATCTTATCATCGCTCCTCGGCCAATGAGATGGCAAAATTAGTGTGCAAGAATGCCAAAGCAACAAACTTGAATGTTAACGACTCGCGTCTTGGCTTTCTCAAGCTGTCCGAGACTACCGAAATACAGGGGGCGCTCTGCCCAGCTTGTTTTCCACACAGCTCGGTGTTAATCCATCACAAGGCCTTGGGACCGGTTTCTTCACCTCATCTCCCTCAGTCGAACGTGGGGCATAAATTGGTCACGAGACCAGAGTCGGCATTCGGCAGGATTCAATCGGTGCATTATCGACCAAACACAAACCCCAACTGAACGCCAACGCAGCGCCGAGCTACGTTAGTCGAGCGCTGCCTCGAAAACGCAAACAAATAATTTGCGTCATTGTTGTCCTTGTGGGTTTAGTTCTTATATAAACTGCTTGCGACCATCTGCCTTAAAACCTCTTAAAATCTCTTATGACGGGACGACACGCTGGTGCTGCCTATCGGCTAGCCATGGAACAATCGGCATCCCCGCGCGTTTCCCATTTTTTTCGCACATCGTCCTTTCTTTCTTGGCTCGAAAAACTTTTGACAATGTTATATACAACCATTTCTCGTGGGCGGTAAATACATTTAATCTCACAAGTACAGCAAAACCTTCGCTCAAGTGAAATGGAGTTCCAGGGTCACATCCTAGGTGGCGCTGGCACGGTCTTTTGTTATAAGAGGTCTCAAGGACTCGGTCGTAAGCGAATGCGAGTATGTTGACGGGTCTTTAGCCAGCACGGGTGCAATGGCTGCATTTCCTGACCGACAGTGACCCTAGGCCCAACAAAAGGGGGGTCCCACCTGCGGGATGAGGTGGAAGACGGCGCTGCCGAGCAGGGAACCGACGGCGAGGCCCTCGAAGACCATGAGCAGGACGTGGTACAGGCCGTGGCTGAGGAAGGGCACCAGCACCAGCCCGGCCAGGGAGCAGCAGCTCACCACAAACACGGACAGGACGCCAAAGCCCCACACTGCACCGGGGGTGGAGGCATTCTAAGCTGCACATTAGCACTTCAAGTGCGCCTGCTTTCTAGTGCATGTATGTTTGCAGGTTGTATGGCCATACACACGAGCAGGACGCTGCTTTTGTAGGACAGCACTACTGTCTATGTAATTTGTCATTTAAATAAAGTATTATTATTATTATTATTAACTATGGAACCCGGTAGCGGGGCCTACTTTTGTCAAACTGAGATAGAGAACTGAGAAGGTTTGAGCAGTCGGAGTGCAGACGTCGGTATACTAAAACGTTTGCTATCACTCCTATGCACATGGCCTATTTTACCCAGTGCATAATCCACCGGGGCAATTTTTTGAATAAAAAGGAAAAGTTCACCAGTCTGATAGTTTCCCCTCATTTTCCGGGGGGAAAATCCAACCGTCGAATGGCCAAAACAAAATGCTTTTCGTGTAAAGCTCATCAAAATATTAGGTGCCGGAGAAAATCAGCCATCTGTGTTAAGTACTTACTTTGAACTTTTTTTGTTCCCCCTTTCCACCCACTAAAAAGCCCATCGAAGGAGCACGAGTATGCGCCTGATCTTGCCACAACACCATTTTTCCCCGCACAATAAAGTCTGTCAGCCATGGTCACCAAATGCCAATAGATGTACACACGAACACAGTGTCTGAAGCCAGCTACCGCCACGCCATCTTTGAAGTGCTGTCTGCTACCAACACGGCAATGCTAGCTTCGGCTCCAAGCTAGACATTTAAACAGGCCGCGCTGCACGCGGTCACCCCTTGCTTTGCTTGGGGAAACTTTAATATAATATCAGGCGCGAGTGTGCAATAAGCCTCATCGGAACCAAAGGGTTCGCCAGACAACTGCTTTTTGCTCTCGGCGTTTGCCTCGGCAATTGCACTTTCGATTTTCGCTAGCGTTGTGGCGTTCATGTTAGCAGACAACATTCGGAACATGATGTCTACCATTATGCACCAAGCAAGAAAGTGGCGCAAGGAGGCTCTTGCACCGCTTTCTTGCTTGGTGCATAAATGCGTGTGTCCGTTCATGGCATGCTATCGACGCGGGTTGAGGCGGCATTGCTGCATGGCGTGAATGGCACCACGAACACGAAGCTCAAAATGGGACACTCTACAGACATCTGTGTGCAGTGTTCCAGCAAAACTTTATTTACCCGTTGGCTTTGTCTTAAACGTAGCACAACTTTACCGGCCACAGTCGCGGCGTCGCTTGCAATGGTGCGGTCACGACTGCGGCCGCAGTCTTTATTTTATTTTATTTGCCAACGCAATTGCCAGCTTTCCCGCATCGCTCCTCGTGGCTTCTTTCGCCCGCTCACTGGCTCGCTCATTGAGCCTGGTTATGCTTTCTATTTTCTTCTTGACTTTTTTCCTTTTTTTCATTTCTTTTTAGTGAAGAGAACGTAGTAGTGTTAGAAACGTGCTTTCGCAGAACAAGCATTCGAGCTGTATGCCGATTGCCAGTGTTCATCCCGCGTATGCAAGCAACGGACTTTGCGATAGTAAAACATTCTTTTGCGAGCACTTCTTGCATAAAACAATGAAACTAATTCGAGTTCTGAATTTAATGTATCTCCTGTGCAGCCGCGCTAGATGCGTACAGAAAAATGGTCATTTATTTAGCTTTTTCTAAACTTTTTGTGCTTACCCACCGAGGCATGGCCCACCCCTGTTTCTTATGAATTTTAGGCAGCAGGGGGAGGGCGATGACTCGGCATAATACAGTAAGCCGACGGCATCTAAGCCATGGACTCCAACTAGAAACAACGAAAAAAAGGATTACGACACGAAAGAGCACCCCCAACATGATTGACAAGCTACCTTGAGCCCGTGAGTTACAATGCCGTTGGTGTCAGTGTAGGTTTTTAATCGTAGTGTTGTGCACTGGTATTTCTTTATATGTTCCCCCTGGAGTTTCTTTTTTATTTATTCTCTTTTGAGGGGGGGGGGGGGGGGGGGTGGGATGTTGCTAAATACGACTGGAAGTGATTTTTTTTTTTTTAGTTCTTAATATTTTTTTTTTTTAACGAAGAGAAATCCACGATGTTGGAAAACATCCTTTGCGCTTGCGCAACCCTACGTAGGAGCTAGTTCGGAAGTTGCAGGTATAAAATCACGTGATTGCGTGGTTGACTCTATGGAGGCCACAGCCTCCATAGAGTTAAGTCCTGCTTCCTAGGTGCAGTGGCCTGTGAGTGATTGAGTTTCCCCACCATATGGTTTGTACAGATTGTGGCTTATCTGCAGCTTAACTTTCACCCTAAAGTTTGTAAAAAGAAGCTTCAACACTCTTCCTTTCTTGCAGCCCTTAGATTTTCATAGCGATGCATTCTGATCCAGGCTTTCAACGGGTGCAGCAGTTATTTTGAAAAAATGGAAATTCACATTTATTAAAATTGCCGTGATCAAGGAAGCACACCGCGAATACGTACCGCGCAGTGGAAAAAACAAACTCGGTTCTCGTTTCCTGGTCCTGGAACGTTCCTTCGCTAATCCTCCGGCGGGTGCACAGATTGTGACGTGTCGATTGAGAGGGCACACTTTTTGCAGGCTTACCTCCATTCACGTGCTCACACAATGAACCACACCACCATCCGAGCGGTGCACGCAGACTCATGCCCAACTCTCTTAGACCCTTCTTTCCATCCTTTGCTTCTATCGCTCGAAGACGTGAGAAGGAAAACCTTGCAGAATATTAAGTCTTGTTGTCCGCCTTTAATGCAAAACGGAAGATTTTCACCAGCGCCTAATATTTTGATGAGCCTTACACAAAAAGTCTGCTCTTTGCTCGCAATTTGGACGAAATTTCTTGTATTGCAACATGAGGCTAAACTTCCGATGTTCCAAAAGTTCTTCCCAAACAACTCTGCACTTGGTGCATGGCCTGCACTTTGTTCTTTCCAAAACGTTTTTTCCAACAGTGGGATTAGTATTTAGACACATTCAAAATGTGGACAACGATCCTGACCTGATTATCTGAAGCCTCGGCATTTGTGTAATACATGGGCAGAATATTTTAAAGTTGCACCACTGTGAGAACACTTAAGAGTGGAGGCTCCTGTCGTAAGTTGACTCGTTTAAACTGTGAAAATGGCGTCACTTCAGAACGATGCACTGTTCTAATAATTTTTGTATTCAGCAGAGTAGCCCCTAAATAATGGCATCTATGCCCAGCGAAGTTATAAATTCTTTAACTTGTCTCTTGCAATTTTGACACTGCTTGATCGGTTCCATTTTCTTGTAGCACTGGCCGAGACTGGACTTAGGCCGAAACAAACTGTATTACAACTTCAATATACCGTATACAAAGGCATATACATGGCCTCCTATGTTATTTAACATAATGCCATTCCTTTGAACAATTTTTCAGTGAATGGCAATAATTTTGTCGCATCATAGAGTCGTTTCCGTAAAATATAGTTGTTTCGTAGAACGCCCTTTTAGCAAATGGTCCTATTTTTGCCCGAGGTTTGCGAGAATGTTCTGAACGTACTAAACATGCACTATCGGTGGTATCGATAAACAGGAGACAGTCAAACGCTTTCGACGCCCTCGTGCGAAGCTAGAGGAACCACTATTGAGGACGCAATAAACGCAGCAGTCAGAAGCACGTCGCATACACCATAGCAGTGCTCCCCAACAAAAGGGCGTCACACTCACCCTGTCCAGTGGTGGGGCGCGTCCGCCCTCTGACCTGCGGAGGGGTGAAGGAGCAGTCCTGGTGGTGCAACTGGAACAGCAGCAGGGGGCACAAGCGGGCGAGGGCCTCTGCAAGGGTCCCCTCGGCAGGCAGAGCCGCCACCAGGGCCCCCACGGGAAGGCACTGTGGCAAAATAATGTGTTGAGTGCTTCAATCAGGATGTAGTCTACCAAACACCATATTTTCCGCGCAATTTATTCATTTAATGAAATACCTTAAAGGTCCACTCAAGAAGGACATTACACGAGGGAAAGAGACACATTTCAAGAAAAATAGGACCTAAAAATAGCCGTAGAATTGCCAGAGCGAGAACATAAAACAATCAGTGCTCAACCAAATCAATCAAAGTAAAAACACAAATCAACTGATAATCACTCAAATCACACAGAACTACCAAAACCACAAACAAGAATTGATTGAACACAAATCACAAAATCCGTATATGTCTGCCCTAATGCATAGCTCGCACCTCGTGCCTCGTCAGCATGTAAACGTTCTCATACAAAGCGCACCTTGACAAGTGCCAGCTGTACTAGCTTGCAAAGAAGCATGTATGATACATAAATTATCATAAACAATCTGTCATTCATTAAATCTGCCATGTCTCGTCATAATGACTGATCTAGGAAAACAAATATCTGTGTATTGTTTGCGCCTGTAAACAGTCCACACAATGTAAAATTTAGACATTTAAACGTGTAAAGTCTGCAGACTGTAAGCCGGAAAACATGGTAACTTCTTCTATGTTCCCCAACTTACACGGTTTCTCCAATTATTTCGATTATAAAGTCCGTAAGCATTACGAAAAAAGGAGAACCTGGAGATCGGGTTTGTCCAGCTTAGATTAAGGAAGCCCTTCTTTGACAGTGG
Source organism: Ixodes scapularis (assembly GCF_016920785.2). Classification (NCBI taxonomy): domain Eukaryota; kingdom Metazoa; phylum Arthropoda; class Arachnida; order Ixodida; family Ixodidae; genus Ixodes; species Ixodes scapularis. The sequence continues at coordinate 69,725,752 of NW_024609838.1, forward strand.
TATTGCCACTCTTAAGTTTGGAAATAAAACTGCAGAAAACGACAACAAGTATGCACGAATAGTCCAAAGACGCAGTCACGCTGCTCGTACACCGTACAAAAGATGCGGTGTTCGCTCCAGACATGACTGAATTATATGCTGACTTGCCTCAAGCATGTTCGAAGCATGCTTGCTTCATACATGCCTCAAACATGACTGCAAACAGCTTTTGCATGACCAATGTAACATGACCATGATGCAAGGAAGGCACAGAGCTCCAGACAGCATCTGCAGACTTCCTTTTGTATGACGTGTTAGCGGTGTGACCACGGCTCAAAAGTTGCCGGTGTAGGTCCAACGAACCAACCTCCGATGAATGGGCCTTTGTCTTGTACTTGTCAAAGGATAGAATCACAGCAGCTGTTCCCATCTATAGATTCTGACAGACTAAGAGTTCAGGGGAAACTCCTTTCACTCCTTGCCACTTTAGCGGAACGAACGCTGGAAAGAAGCTGACCTCCTCTCCAGCATTTGTTCTGCTAAAGTGGGAAGGGGTGGGAAGAGTTTTCCCTGAACTCTTAGCCTGTCACTGACTGTATGTAGTCAGGTTAATCAGAGTGAAGTCCGACCTAGGGAAAATTCAGGCAAGTCATTGCAATGTCATAACGTCGAAACATTTACACCCACGGCACCACGTGCCGCGTCCTTCGTTACGCATCACTGTGCCACCTTCACTAGTCCTTTTCCCCCGATTTAGCCAACTTTTTGACAATTTCCCTTCTATGCTTTGAAATCCCCGACAATTTCAGGTTTCCCAGGTTAGTACACACCCTGTCCAACGCTCGCTCGACAGAAGTCAGACAGGTGCTCTTAAATCTCTTAGCAGAAACCCACCTGTACAAAACAAATCTTTTAATTGGCGACCGGCAAAATTTTGACGGACGTTGATTAGCCTAAAAATTGCTTCAACACATTGATAGACACAGCTGAGCCAGTAATCGAAATAATAGGTCAAACGAATATTTTTTGAAGGAAATATTGAATTTGTAGGTGCTGGCCCACATTGCTCTCAAAAACTGGAGGGATACTTGCAACACCGAAAAAGTGACGATAGTTGTATGTTTGCCAGTACGATATGTTCCGGACAGATTAGAAGAAGCTCGATGGTGTCTGGAAAAGCTCACTCTGGCAGAACATCTTGTGAAATCAAGCATTGTGAAACTTGCAGGTCAAGCAGGCGGCCTTAGAATGCATACTGCATTTGCTTAGACCGCCCACTCGGCCTGCGAGTTTTACAACATTTGACGTCACCCCTCTGGAAAACAAAGAGAAACTTGAATGTTGGTTTTAGCATCAGCTTCATTTGTCCGTTTTCTCCATAGCCACTTTGTATTTAGGAATATTAACAGCATGCCGGGAAGAGTAAAGACCAGGTATTCAAGTAATATAGTTAGTTTGGCTAGACGCTCTCCGTCGTCTACTTGCCGTGTCTATTGGGAAATGGTGCCACACGTTACAAAAAATGCTAACACAATCGTCTGTGAACCCCTCCACCGTCGACCATTGCAGGTTTGTTACTTTCGCCTTTCACAGGAACAAAGCTATTCCTTGAAATTTCGTCAAATAAAATGCATCACCTCAATGCACATTCAATGAAAGTTTCAGCTTTCTATGTGCAGGCACCGATTTTTCCGGCTCATTTTACAACTTAAGATTCACAGTAGCCACTCGTGCTCAGGCCATGTTACTCGTTCGCAGTATCGTGTAAAAAAATAAATGTGTGTGCCGAGTCGTTCTGTACTCGCCTATTTGCATAGGCTGATAAACAGATGCGAATACGACAGACTGGCGAGTGAGGCGGTTAGAGGCAGCCTACCTGCAGAACCAACTTCAAAGAACCAGGAACCGCGAGGGCAGGCATCGAGGGGCACACGATATGTTGCAAGCCACTCGAGCTAATCTTTTTCAGATTAGTGTGGAGGCACGGCTCCCTATCTGTGTTTGGAAACAGAACTGCCGATGCTCAAGGCGCTTCAAGACGTGCCCGCAGCATCCTTGCACGAAGGAGGCCCTGCCTGGGAACACGCTGGATCGTTTGGGCCTCTTTTGACGACGGAAACAACCCACTGATGTGCTTGTAAAGATGGAGGCTAGAGCGAGTTCCTGATTCACCGCAGGCAACGATGGCGCAAAGAAAATTAGGACAACGGAGAAAGACGCTCACAGAAAGACAAAAAAAGGAAGCTGATGCGTACGTCTTCTAGCCACGCAATCTTTTCGGCAGAAAGGACTGCAGAGTTATGGTCGGATGCAAGTTTGGAATGCGCCAAACGAACACCACCACCTACCAACCACGAACCGCAATACTGAATGGCTCTGTGGATCAAGCAGGAAAGACAACAGCCATGACAAAATTTTTATTGAATTTCCCAATCATCCCAAAAGGAGACAAATCTAAGAAAACTGCTGGCAAAGCGTAATACATAGAGATAGAACATAGAACATAGTTTTATTTGAAAAAAAAAAATACATTTTTGAAAGTACAATAGCGAGCCGGTGAAAGCCTCAAGGGCTTGTGGACCTGGCTCGGCAGGTGGCGATACAAAAGAAAGACACATTGTAGTAAGGTACGTTAAAAAAAAAGTGGAAAAAGTTATCCGACTTTCAAAATTTACACGTTCTCGGAATCACAAGGTACACTTGTAGGGCTAGAAAAGAAAAAAAAAAACTTTAATAACCATAAAAAAAAAACAAAAAAAAAACAACAAAGCTTAACTTTACAGCTCTAAATTCCGTAAATGCTTTGCATTAAAAAAAAAAAAAATGTTCACATGATTATGAAGAGTTACCGCAGCTTTTCAGGATTAATGCTTTGTCTCGCCGCAACGCCGCTGCGGAAATGGGCTTCTTTGTCAGTGTACCTTCAGTGCTTTCGGGGGAACCTCGAGAAAATATACCTCACGAAACAAAGTACACTATAACAAGGTGACAGAAGTAGGTGGTGTGGCTACGGTTGATCTGGCCAAGGCACAGGATGATGCAAATGGTTTGCGACATCAACTTCCGTCGGAAGGAGAGCTACAGAATGCAGACAAGAAGTACTGGATGCATCGGTGACTGAGAGGAAGAGAGTTGCCGCTCCGGTAAACAGGCCCCAATAAAAGCAGTGGCTCAACAACGAAAGACGACTCTCTGCAAAAGTATAGACAGATCAGTGTTTCGGGTCTGCTTCAGGTAATTTCAATTAACTGTTTCGTGAACGGCCTTCGTGAATGGTAGTTGTGTACAATACTTTAGCAACAACTTTCACTGACGGCACCCGGTTAGCTCTGTAGGTGGGGCTTTTTGTTGAGTGCCCAGCAAACCTAACCAGAAATGGCTTTCCGGAACACACATCCACTACCGAATTCGAAAGATCTTTTCCACGCGCCACCGGGGCTAGCCCACGCCACTTTAGTTTTGTGTCACGAACAGAACCACGTTCCAAGGTCCAGTGCAGTGCAGATGCAGCTGTAGTGGTAGAGTTTTTGCTTTTAATGTTTGACTCTCTTAATCGTAGGTGTTAAGCTTCAGCATTTCATTCCAACCGCTGCCACCACATCTTAACAGAGACTGAGCATTTAGCAATATGCGGTTTATTTTTGAGGTGCCAAAAAAACACAAAAGCTACAGCGCTTAGGCGACATCGATTTGCTCTGTCTCAGACTGTTTTTAGATTTCTGAAAGAGGAAAGAGCGTTTCCAGCTATTTCAGATATAGGTTCGGATAACTGGCAACAGTGATTATAAGCAACAAAATTATAAGCACTCAAGAAGGTTGAAGGGAAGAAAAATTGGCTTTAAAGGGTCGAGAGAAGGAATAATCATTTGGTTATACCGCCGGTATAAAGGGTACAGCTGTTAGCATCCATCCAGCCATGGCTGGAGTGTCGTTACCCTGAAGCACAGCTTATTCGGTGGCTCTAGGTGGACTGATTCCTTACAAAAACGAAGAAAATGTATTGACATTCACGAGCCCATGGAAGTCTGGGTAACAGTGGCCATAAAAGACACTGACACGGCAGGCCTTTAGAAAAACTAAGCGAGTGACTGAAAGAACAAGGAATTCTTTAAACCACTGCTGTGGCATCAACTGATTCTGCGTCAGCAATTAGGCTCCACACGGGATCCATCTAAGAAAGACAACGCAAGCTCCGAGCCTAGCTTGTCCACTCGCAAAACGCACATGCTCTAATCCTAACTAAGGTTAGAATAAATCCCAAGTTGATGAAACACAGAATATATTTTGCGGTTCAAGGTCATCCTAAAAATGAAAAAAGATGAAAGAATAAACAAGAACGAGGGACAACACAAGCACACCCTAGTTTCTTTTTTTTAATCTTTTCTATTTGACTTCCACCAATCCACCTTCCAAAGGTGAATTGGTGGACTTATATAAGATATAAGTCCACCTTCCAAAAGGTAGACTTATACTTTATACTTTAAAACAGACAACATTTGTATCCCGAAAGCTGCCAAACATGGATGATAAAACCACTAGACGATTGAGAAATGGCATATTTGGAATTGGTTTGCTGTCGACTTATTTATTTATTAATTTCAATACCTTCGTGACCCAAAGGACGTTGCAGAAGAGAGTGAGGAATGACAACGAAAGATAGATAAAATGGGTGAAAAGTACAACTACAAAAGAAGCAACAAATGCCAGGTTACTGGGAAACAAAATAACCTTCAATGGCTGATCTGAAAGCAGATGTTTCAGTTACAGTAGTGGTCGAGGTAGGCAGGTGGTTTCAATCGGTGCTAGTCCTTGGAATGAACGAATAAAAAACATTCTAGTGCGCTATGAGACACACATACTTCATAACGGAGGCCTGTACAAAATAATAGGTATGATGGCTCAGAAAAAAGCTACCTTTCTAAACTGCAGTAAGGTGGTTATTTGAGTCAGCTGGTTCATAGCTAAGAAAATACAGTGCCGAAATAACATAAAGACCAAAGCAAGAGGGACAGGACACGGCACCTTGTCCTGTCCCTCTTATCTTGGTCCTTGCATTATTTTGGCACTGTTTTCCTTAGCTAACTTTTTAGTAATTTTTAAAAGATATTACAGTACCCTTAGAGCCTGGGGGCATTAAAGAGGGGAGTGCATAACAAAAAACATCAAAATAGACAAGAAAACATTAGTTAAACAGAGTCACAAGAGACTTATGCAAAAGTTATTATTAACAGCGGCTTTAAACAAATCTAATAAGGATATTGATACTTATGATGTAGACAGACGGTTCCACTCTGATTATGTTCTAGGTATGAATAGAAATTGTTATAGGCTGAAGCCTGACAATGAGGAATGCAAACTTTGAAGTGATGATTGATGCGTGAAAAAATGTATGTAGGGCCGAAAAAGAGTTTTTCTTTTAGAATAAGGTTAGTGCGAGATATTTTGTAGAAAGGACACAGACGAGAGCATTTACAGCACAACTAAAAAGAGGTAAACAGAGATTTTCTTTCATGGACGTTACGCCGGCAGTATGATAATAGTTGCCGAGTCTAAAACAAGCGCTACGATTATGAGCTCCAGGTTAGAGGTGAGTGTGGTCTGACCTAAAGTCCCTTGATCCTGGAAAAAGTAGTGCCATTGCCTTCCCTGCTTGCTAGCCAGACACAGATATTAACATACCGACAACCAAAACTCGCAAAGTGATTGGCTGATTAGTCTCAGTTGCCATGGCGTTCATCATTTTGGTCCATTCAAATCTTCCAAGCTTCGAAAGGGTCGCTCTAAATCAGTCACACCAAGATTGCTATGGAGTATCATCATACTATATAAGTTCCCCACCAATATAAGCATTTTTGACACTGTGCATGCAATCATCTTATCAGTCATGCTCCACAGATTATTTTGCAATGCTGCAAGACCAACGCCTCGTCTGGTGGCAGTGCGAAGATGTGCGCTTGTTTTGCCGGTGTATGGAGCGCAAAATCTCGAGTTACAAGAAACATCTCTATAAAGCTACCCATCACCAGCAAATTTAGATACGCTCACCAAGAATGAAGAGGTCAAGAAGAAACTGTTCATTTTATGAACCAAAATGGCAACCATACAGGGAGCTTGGAGCTATTTGCCCAAGGTCCAGTGACCTTAGTCTGACCAGGGGCCCTAATCTGGACACTTGGCCAAAAAGTAGGTGAGTGATCTGACGGCTATGATTGGCCTGCACCAAGGTCAAGTATAGCGTTGGCCAATCACGGCCCACAAAGTTCTTGCCGACTCTTTCGCCAAATGTCCAGATTAGGGCTCCAGGACCCCAGATCGCAGAAGTATAACCTAATTCGGAGCAAACGAGATATCTGAATAATGGGACTGATCATACTGATACATTTTTAGAACTGATCAGTTTATGAGATTCATAAAGATACATTTTATCAATATAAATTTTATGGGCTTATCAACTCGTAATTAAATCAACAAAGCCAATAGTCCCCACATTGAAGTTGCGGACTGGTCCTCCTTGCTGTCATTCAGCAACTACATACTCTTCGTAGACAGGGAGTACTGGAATCGAACCCAGCACCGTAAATAAATGCACATGATCGTGCCACTCATGATTTTCCATGTGGGTGTCCCCCCGTCGGCCAAACCTGTTCTTTACGTTTTTTGCTTCTCTGACTCGCCCGATGTGCCCTCACACCCAGCTTTACTGCTTGTCAATGACATCCCAACACTCATCATGTGCAGGCTCATTTTCCAGGGAGCTTGGTGGTCGAGTGTGTTAACATACCACAGCTGAGAGCACGTAGAGCAAAAGCTTACGCTGCAGAACCCAAGGGTTCTGAGTTCAATCCCCACCCCTGCCCGTTTCGATCTGGACGAACATCGTTTTATGTGTGGCCGTGCATCACTACAGCACGTTAAAGACGTACCCCGGGCGTCCAGATGTACTGCACTGACTAAATTTCTCATCTATAGTGTCAACCAGCGTCACCGTACCTCAGAAACACCAACCTTACACCACACAACTACAAGCAATAAGTTTGGTTTCTGCCTCGTTTTCCTCTGTTCGCATTTGAGGACCCTCCACTGCAGTGTGCCACTGCGTTTCAGTGTCGGGAAAATAAACAAAAACGGTCGAGGAGACAAAGCCTACGCACGCAATAAAAACGACGTCCTCGGCGGAGCAATTGAAACCGGGCGGGACGCATCCATTGTTGTCCGCAGGATGACGATAACAAAACCCGAAACCGCTTCTCGATGGGGCTCTTGGGAAAACAATGCTGGGACAATGCCTGCCTGGGGAATGGAAGTGCCCAAGATAGGATTCCCACACCTGTAGCCGTCTATCACGAGAATCCTTATAAACCGAAGTGCATTTCAATATCCGTGTCTCAAATCAAGCGTAGATTCAAGTCTTCCGATTGGCAGTTTCAAAAGTGGCACTATTCCTAGTTCATCTAGACACAGACAGTAATATGAAAGTTTTTCCTGAGCGTTGGAAAGCCACGGCAGCGTCTCGCAAGGTTACGAAAGCCGATTTCGTTTCGGTCTCTTAGTGAGGACCCGCGCATCTGGCAACATGAACACTGAACCAAACCTTCTCAATAACTAAAAACAGAATTTTCAATTATTTTGAGCATGCAATACGTCATATACTATTTGTATATCTATTTGATATTCTGCACGAAAATTTGAATAAATGTCGGTCAAGAACGTGATCCACAGACTCAAAATCCAATACGGTCAGCGACAGAAGGAGAATGGCAAGGTGTGTCTTTAAAATGCCCAGCCTCAAGCACGTGCATCATGTCTTCCGCCGTGCCTTGGTCGCCCGCGCACACTCGAGGTGCGCGAGATGTCGAAAGGTTGTTGAAGGTGAGGACATCAGAGAGGAGTGGTGAAGGTGACCACAGAGAGGAGTTGTTGAAGGCGAGGACCACAGGGAGGAGTTGTTGAAGGTGAGGACCACAGGGAGGTGCGTCGAAGGTGAGGACCACAGGGAGGAGCATCGAAGGAAAGAACCAAGGAGGAGCGTCGAAGGTGAGGACCACGGGGAGGAGCATCGAAGGAAAGGACCAAGGAGGAGCGTCGAAGGTGAGGACCACAGGGAGGAGCATCGAAGCAAGGGACCAAGGAGGAGCGTCGAAGGTGAGGACCACAGGGAGGAGCATCGAAGGAAAGGACCAAGAGGGAGTGTCGAAGGTGAGGACCACGGGGAGGAGCATCGAAGGAAAGGACCAAGGAGGAGCGTCGAAGGTGAGGACCACAGGGAGGAGCATCGAAGGAAAGGACCAGGGAGGAGCGTCGAAGGTGAGGACCACGGGGAGGAGCATCGAAGGAAAGAACCAAGGAGGAGCGTCAAAGGTGAGGACCACAGGGAGGAGTATCGAAGGAAAGGACCAAGGAGGAGCGTCGAAGGTGAGGACCACGGGGAGGAGCATCGAAGGAAAGGACCAAGGAGGAGCGTCAAAGGTGAGGACCACGGGGAGGAGCATCGAAGGAAAGGACAAAGGAGGAGCGTCGAAGGTGAGGACCACGGGGAGGAGCATCGAAGGAAAGGACCGAGGAGCGTCGAAGGTGAGGACCACGGAGAGGAGCATCGAAGGAAAGGACCAAGGAGGAGCGTCGAAGGTGAGGACCACAGGGAGGAGCATCGAAGGAAAGGACCAAGGAGGAGCGTCGAAGGTGAGGACCACGGGGAGGAGCGTAAAAGGTGAGGACCACAGAGACGAGTTGTCAAAGGTGAGGACCACAGGGAGGAGTTGTCAAACGCGAGGACCCCAGGCAGGAGCGTCGAAGGCAGGACCAGAGGGAGTTGTCGAAATTGAGGACCACAGGGAGGGATTGTCAAAGGTGAGGACCACAGGGAGAAGCGTCAGAGGTGAGGACCACAGGGAAAAGCATCGAAGAAAAGGACCAAGGAGGAGCGTCGAAGGTGAGGACCACAGGGAGGAGTTGTCAAAGGCGAGGACCCCGGGCAGGAGCGTCGAAGGCAGGACCAGAGGGAGTTGTCGAAATTGAGGACCACAGGGAGGGATTGTCAAAGGTGAGGACCACAGGGAGAAGCGTCGGAGGTGAGGACCACAGGGAGGAGCATCGAAAAGGACCAGGGAGGAGCATCGAAAAGGGCCAAGGAGGAGCGTCGAAGGTGAGGACCACGGGGAGGAGCATCGAAGGAAAGGACCAAGGAGGAGCGTTGAAGGTGAGGACCACGGAGAGGAGCATCGAAGGAAAGGACCAAGGAGGAGCGTCGAAGGTGAGGACCGCAGGGAGGAGCATCGAAGGAAAGGACCAAGGAGGAGCGTCGAAGGTGAGGACCACAGGGAGGAACATCGAAGGAAAGGACCAAGGAGGAGCGTCGAAGGTGAGGACCACGGGGAGGAGCATCGAAGGAAAGGACCAAGGAGGAGCGTCAAAGGTGAGGACCACAGGGAGGAGCGTTGAAGGAAAGGACCAAGGAGGAGCATTGAAGGTGAGGACCACGGGGAGGAGCATCGAAGGAAAGGACCAAGGAGGAGCGTCGAAGGTGAGGACCACGGAGAGGAGCATCGAAGGAAAGGACCAAGGAGGAGCGTCGAAGGTGAGGACCGCAGGGAGGAGCATCGAAGGAAAGGACCAAGGAGGAGCGTCGAAGGTGAGGACCACAGGGAGGAACATCGAAGGAAAGGACCAAGGAGGAGCGTCGAAGGTGAGGACCACGGGGAGGAGCATCGAAGGAAAGGACCAAGGAGGAGCGTCAAAGGTGAGGACCACAGGGAGGAGCGTCGAAGGAAAGGACAAAGGAGGAGCGTCGAAGGTGAGGACCACAAGGAGGAGCATCGAAGGAAAGGACCAAGGAGGAGCGTCGAAGGTGAGGATCACGGGGAGGAGCATCAAAGGAAAGGACCAAGGAGGAGCGTCGAAGGTGAGGACCACAGGGAGGAGCATCGAAGGAAAGGACCAAGGAGGAACGTCGAAGGAGAGGACCAAGGAGGAACGTCGAAGGAGAGGACCATGGGGAGGAGCATCAAAGGAAAGGACCAAGGAGGAGCGTCGAAGGTGAGGACGACAGGGAGGAGCATCGAAGGAAAGGACCAAGGAGGAGCGTCGAAGGTGAGGACCACGGGGAGGAGCATCGAAGGAAAGGACCAAAGAGAAGCGACAAAGGTGAGGACCACAGGGAGGAGCATCGAAGGAAAGGACTGAGGAGGAGTGTCGAAGGTGAGGACCACGGGGAGGAGCATCGAAGGAAAGGACCAAGGAGGAGCGTCGAAGGTGAGGACCTCAGGGAGGAGCATCGAAGGAAAGGACCAAGGAGGAGCGTCGAAGGTGAGGACCACGGGGAGGAGCGTAAAAGGTGAGGACCACAGAGACGAGTTGTCAAAGGTGAGGACCACAGGGAGGAGTTGTCAAAGGCGAGCACCCCAGGCAGGAGCGTCGAAGGCAGGACCACAGGGAGTTGTCGAAATTGAGGACCACAGGGAGGAGTTGTCAAAGGTGAGAACCACAGGGAGAAGCGTCGGAGGTGAGGACCACAGGGAGGAGTTGTCGAAGGTGAGGACCACAAAGAGGAGTTGCCGAAGGTGAGGACCAAGGGGAGGGGCTTCCATCGTCCTCCCTCTAGCTTGTGCTAATGGGAGGATGATGGAAGCTCCTCCGTGCCGTCCTCGCCTTGTCAGTGAACTTGTCTGCATGTGGTTAGTCAGGCTACAATCCAGAGCCGATATGTCGCGTGCCAATCCACAGTTTTTCGAATTCCCAGTTCGACAGTTTTTTGGTACGAAGATGGGTGAGTGTGGCACAAGCTAGCGTGAACGTTCGGTCGAACGACGAAGCTAGATTCTGTTGGCTCTGTTGAGCTACAGCGACTTAAGCGCGAAACACATGTACGACGAAACCGTCCAATCCGACGTCCGACCGCGCAATACGACAGTCGGAGGCGAGGGTTTCAACGCTTTCCGATGCTACGAAAACCCTCTCCCCCCCAAGGTCATTCCGGCAGTCCGCACGTCGGATCGGACGGTTTCGTCGTACATATGTTTCGCGCTTTAGATTGAGCACCGGAGACGTCGCGTTTCTGCCCCATTGTGGCTATCTTTTTGCTCCCAAGTTCGTAGGAAGAGGCACTTTCCCTCTCTTTCCCAGTGGCGCCCTTCATCTTCTCAAATTCCCACAAACCAAGCCTCCAAGAGGGCACCAGTCCTTCCGAAAATGGTGGATTTTCTAGGAATGGTTTAGCCCTCTGCACAAAGCAATGTGAGTATGCCCAGCCTGTGGTACCACGCGACTTTCCAATGGGGTAGGACTGCCTTCAAGGTGAACAAGTGAAGCATGTGGCATTTTTAAAGTGAGCAACAAAATCATACTTTGAATTGCCAAGAGTTAGGCCCCTATCAAGAAGTGGTTAGTGGATGTGCGAAGTGCGAGAATGCACTAAACTTAACACTCGTGCAGCAGGGACAAGGTTGGCGACGCGAAAATGTGGATGGTAAAAGATCAACCGCATATTTGCATTGCTAAGCCCCTCCTTGGTCCTGTGCGGCAGGCACAAGTTTCCACTTGTGCCTGCCGCACAAGTGGAAACTTCAGCACACCCACATGCTTCACATAGGCTTTAAAGGGACAGTGCAATGAAAAAAATTGTTTTTTTCTAAAGAGCCCAATACCCCTGTCAGACGGCGTTCTAAAGCTTCCTCTCACTGAGCTCCTTTAAAAAATCGGCAAACCAGCGCACGCCGTAGGGCACGTGTGCACTCAACATGGTGAGCCGACTGGCTGATTTTACAACGGAGCTTGGTGAAAAGGACCTTTAGAATGCCGTCTGACATGGGTATAAATGAGATACAAAATATTTTAAAACATTTTACCACGAAAAAAAAATTTTTTTCACCAATATTTGTGTTGATAGACACAATTTAGGTGCAGAAAGTAGAGGGCGCAGCCCGCTAAGCATTGCCCAGTGCTTACAAGATGCTTACACCTCTCATTGGCTGGAGAGATGATTGACATGTAAAAGGTTGGTTGTAACTTGAAACTTTGTGCTGTAATAGCACGTTAGTGAACTGTTGTTTTTCTATGTTTGAGAGGCAAATAATCAAGATAGAGTCATTACTGCTTTCAAATCTATTTTGAGATTGCTTCCCCTACTTTGGTTTGAAAAATTAACAAACATGGCTGTCGGTGTCCGCGGAGTGCTGAACGGGTTGAACGAGCATAGCTTGTTGAGCTCGTCAATTTTTATGATTGCGAGTCATTTTGAGTTTACAAAGGTGTTTAGAGAAAGATTTTATCGACCGACATGGTTTGCAGCAAACAACTGTCGCAAGTATGCGCCTTCGGAAGCGCTGTGCAGATGCTTGTATTCGTAGCAGGACTGAAATGAGCGTAGCGTCCCTATTTTGATTCACCTGGCTTGACTTCTTTCTTCAAACGTTGATGCTGAATAAAGATGTTGGCTCCCGTAAAAGCGGCCCCACTGATCTGTGAATTGTGCAACTGTCATGATTGCAACTATGGCTTCAATACCGAGAAGATACCTAGACAGGTAAGAATTTGCGAGCCATTTGGCTAGACGCAATCGGGCGTTCAGCTCGCATCAAGTAAGTCCAGGTATGTTTCCGTCATTTCGCTTAAAAAGGCAAGTAGTTCTCAAGTATTACAGTGCACCTGGCCTGCCAAAGCGAATAATTTTAGGTCATGTTTTAATTGTGCGTCATCACTATCTCTCAACTTGCTCGCGGATGCCATGCAAAAAAAATAACGAACATAAAGCTGAAATGACTACATATTTATTTTGTAGCTTTTTCTAAGTTTTCTCTGTCACTTTTTACCCCACATCAACAGACGCTGACAGACACTTGTACAGAACCGTCGCCCGCGCATGATGGAACGCTAGAATGCCGCTTTTATGGTCGAGTCTTGCAAGCGTAAAAGTTATTAGACGGGGTGGATTAGCATACGGATGAAGGCAAAAACAGATGCCGATAGGCAGCGTTCATGTCCGCATCCCTCGGGCATGGAAGACAACGATAGAATGTGTTGAAATGGCAGACGGTGCCAGAGGCTGCCACGCGTCTACTCATAAGTGCTGGGAAGTTGCCACTCCGGGGTCGGAATGATTTCGGAATCATTCCGCACTTTCGCGACCTCAAAATGGAATGGGAATGGAAAAGCGGGAGCACAGGGGGGAATAGAATGGAAATGGAATTATATCCATTTGGGTTTAATACGGTTGATTGAATGCCATTTCATCGAAACATGTTTTATAGAATGGGCACGTTTTATCGAAACACAGTTTAGAGAAAGCAGAGCCTCAGTTTAGAAAAACGCCGTTTATCGAAAAGGGGACGATTTTTAAAAAAAGGCTTTCCTACTTCTCGCATGTATCACTGGTGCGCGTGTTAAGCCATGCCCCCCGCTGCGCTCCAGCCGCTTCGCGGCGGCAGTCTGCGGTGGCAGTCTGTGGCAACTCATTACAAAAGTGTTAAATCACCTGATTTACCCGTACATGCCGCTTCGCAGCGGCCGAATTCGCTAAAAGGAGGCTCGTCGCTATTTCCTCTAAACTGGTTTCTGTATAAGGGCACTCAATAAACCGGGGTCGGTAAAACAGCGTTCGCTAAAACGAGCTTCTCTGAACCGCATGCCTCCGTATCCATTTTGCCTGGAATGGAGTAGGAATGGAATGGGCCCAGTTCTTATGCAAGCTGTGTCGATTATTATCTAAGGCCTACAGGCTGATGGCACAATTCGCTAGTGCATGGTAAGTGGCTCTTGAAACAGCATCATTGCACTGGAAGTAACTGATGGCTTGATTGTCGCACTGGCTCGTGAAGCAACCAAAACTGAATAGTTGTAGATGGACAAGGTGTTGTTCCTGCTTCCGCGAGACACAACAAAACGGCTGGTATAATCGTGTGCAATTAGCAGGCAGATTTTATCCACAATGTTGAACAGAGCCCGAAATGAAAAATGGAGCAAAGTTACTTTTACCGGAATTAGGACAAAACTGTAACCCAAATCAAACATTTGACATTGAGCCCAAACCGGAACAGTAATGTCATGTGGCAGTTACCGGTCCATGGGGAACGGTTTGGCATGATAAAATGTGAACTGCGCCTTTTTGCAGAGGCAGCTCAAAGTAAATAAATATTTGCAATTGTGGCGTCAGCGGCCCAGTTTTGACTAAACAAGCGGCAGCGACGACACAAGGACAGCTTTATAATAATGAGAAAAGTATATTTCACGTCTATGTACAGAATGAATTGGTGTCGACTAGTTGGTGTGGAGGCGTACGCTCCAATTAAAAAGCTATTCCTTGTGTGTGTATTTTCTTTTCTTGCTGCTGTGCACTATTCTTAAGAAAGGAGAAAGAAAAATAAACATGAAAATAAAAACTAAAAATTTTATGGTTGCCGGCGCATTTGTTCTGCGGTAAAAAAATGTGGAGGCGCCAAGAGGCGAAACTGCAATGAGCTTGACACTGTGGCGACCAGGTCCTGGATGCGGTTTGAAGAAATGTTTGTGTGTGTGTGTGTGATTTCTGGAAACAGCAAGTCACCCGTTGCTTTTTTATGTCCTTTTTTGTTTTAATTGCCTTTCGACAAGCCTTCGCTGTCTTTCTCCTCATCAACTCAGTCGTTCGAGCAAGTAGTTTAGGCGTGCGGTGTGAGTAGTTTGCTGTTTCAATCTGGATGAGCATCGTAACGTCATGTAGTCGTGTGTCAGTACTGCATGGCACCCGTTAGACCCCAGGTTAGCAGTCATACCGCACAGGCTAAATTCTCATCTATAGTGGGTAAAAATTTTTCCATACTCTTGCAGACTAAACTCCTCCTGTCTAAATGACTCATTTGTTTTTGTGGGTAATTTCAAAGTAGGTGCGTGCTACCGTCATGGTGTTACTGTGCGTGCTGGCTGATAGACTTCACATGTGAGTACTGTACTTGTAGTTTTCAAGCGCTTGTATAACTTGTTTTTTTGTTTTTTTTTTGGTCATTTTTATAGAATGATGTTTGCGTTACAAATTAAAAGTCACAAAATAAAATTAAGCATATATTTGTTTTGCTGTCCTTGTTTCTCAGCACGGCTTCTGATGACCTACTTTTGTTAATGCAGATGACGCTCTGTTGAACTCACCTTTCTGCTTAATGACTGGTAGCTGTGGAACCAGTTCGAACTGGTTCATGCTTGGTGAAACCGGCAATCAAACTATTATTTCAAAAGCACCAGTGAACCAGAACCAATCCGGAACAAAATGCAAAGCTGGTGAGCTCAAACCCGAAGTGAACCGGAAGGATGACCAGTTCGACTCCCTGCTTTTAACCAGCCGATCTTCTAGTGTTTGCGTGGAACACAGATGAAGAATTAATATGTTAAGAACTGGCAAGAATCGTAAAGCAAACAAAAGTTTACGTTTTAAAGGACACATGCAAAGGAAAAAAACATTTTTTTAAAACGGCTTAGATGGAAAAAGGACACCATAAAACGATTTTACGACGAAGAAAAAAAATTTTTAGAGCTATATTTACGGCGCAAAACGAATTTGTAGTTGGCGCCCGCGGGCACCGCGGAAAAGTGGTCCGTATTTATCACGTGACTGGTCCTTATTTATCACGTGGTGCTTGCGCTCTTTTGGAAGCTTCCTATGGCCTCTAAAAGTAGCTTATTCATCTTTGTTTGAAGTATAACAAAAAAACTAAGACGAATAAGTAACTTTTAGAGCCCAAAGGAAACTCATGAAAAAGTGCAAGCAGACGTGATAGACCTGTGTGCCGGTCAGACGACGGCGGCGGCGTCCCGAAGCAGACGAACTTGTGCGGCGGCGGCGACGGTGGCGTAAAGAAACGCATTGAAGCGGCGTTTGCACAACGCTCAGCGTGCGGTGGCGGCGACACAGCATGGCGGCGCGCGGGCCTACCACGTGACCAGCGGCAGCCCCCGCGAGCGCCAACTACAAATTCGTATAGCGCATTAAATATAGCTCTAAAAATTTTGTTTCTTCGTTGTAAAATTGTTTTATGACTTCCTTTTTCCATCTAAGCTGTCTAAAAAAAATGTTTTCTTCCTTTGCATGTGTCCTTTAAGGCAGGCAGGCACGTAGCCAGGATTTTGTTTCGAAGGGGGGGGGGGCGGGGGGGGGGGACCTATGACAAAATGCTGTACGAGGGGGAGACGAGGTCGCAGCAAAATGGAAGATTGGGGGGGGGGGGGGGGGGCCTGGGCCTCATGGGCCCCCCCTGGCTACGTGCGAGAAGGCAGGCCCCATAATATGGTGCTAGAATTCCTTGTGATGGCGCCGCATATCAATTGCACTTTGTCAGCGGTTTTCTGTTCTTGCCGCAATGCATGGAGATTTGGGGCTACTATACACGTTTGCAAGTGCAGTCTCAGGGCGCCGCCATCTTGCCCACCGGAGTGTGCTTGGGCACAGCCATAATTCGATTATGACGCCTTAGCAAGGCTTTGTAATGTGATTAGGACGCGAGCAAGATGGCAGCGCCCTGAAGCCGGACTTCTAAACCTGTATATGCGGCGTTGCTTTTAACAGCGCGCTAAAAGTGCTGTTGTGCAAGTGGTCGAAGTAGTCAGCAAGACAGATTCTTGGTGCCACGCACAAACTAGACAGTTTTGAAGCCTTATCAAACAAACAACACGCTAACCATGTATCTGTGGAGGGTACACAGTCCATTTGCAAAGAAAATAGGTTGTTTTAATTTTTTGCATCTGCTGCAACTCAAAAGCCTATCACGCTTGATCGCGCGATCAATGTCTTCATGACACCAAGTGCCACGAAGCGATTTCAATGAACACCCTTCGGTTTAGTAGAATGCTCTGAGGAAGCGTTTGCATAGTTTTGCAGTCATCTCTGCACTTAACGTTGGCAGCTTCATATTGCTTTTTTCTAGTGACATAATGGGCCGTCAATGGCCATTTCTTCAGGTTCAGAAATGAGAAGAATGGAATGGGGTTGTTCAGCTATTCCAGGAGTGGGAATGGGCCCAGTGTCTCCATTCAGAGGAGTTGAAAGGAATGGAATTGTCGAAAACTCCAATTCCCCGGAATGGAATTGGAATGGAATGGGGTACCCATTCCGCAACACCGCTGCTCACACAACTAGCAGGCGTTGTCAGACGCCAGACTAGTCGCGCCAAATGTCGGAAAAGGGAGACGCCAGGCTTGTTAGCATGTTCGGCTGAGCAGCCAAGCCAATTCAGTAGTAATGGGTGGGTCTTAGAGCGGCCCATGACCTCGACCTAAATTGTGTCTAACAGCAGGAATATTGCGCAAAAATTTTCTTCTCATGGAACAATGGACCTTTTCCGAGAAGCGTTCTGCGCACGCGCGAGCGCCCGATGCCAAGCGGTGGAAGTCGGCACGAAAAAATCGAGGAAATTCGGAATGAGGCTGTAAATCGACGAGTAGAACACGTAATTGCAGCATATATATAATTGTGTTACACAAAAAAAGAAAGTGGACGGAAAGAAAAACACGACGTTTGGGTGAACGCTACGGATTTTCTTCTTAAAAGTCGCGCTAGGCCTACCTCGTTGCGTTGGGCACGCGACGCTGCTCAGAGAGCGAAGCAACTGGTAACGTAGCTCCCATTATCGATGGTAGCGGAGGTAGGTCACTTCCTTGATTTTTGGTTCGTGCAGCCACCGCCTGGTGCCGTCGGTATTTGGAAAAGGTCCATTACGAAAAAAAAATAGTGTCCCATCTATTCTGTTCAAAAAAAAAATTTTTTTTTCATTGTAGTGTCTCTTTAAAGGGATACTTCAACAAAATTTGAAATATTCCCGTAGTGTTCAAAAATAGGTTGAATATGATACACAATATCCGTAAATGACAATCGCACGTTTGTATTTTGAGCCTGGTGGCTGTATTTTTCGTTATAAACGGCCCACTCTGGCAAGCGCTCGGAGAAGGCCCAGCGGAGACCACCTGATATCCGACGCAATCGTGACGTAGGTCATCTCAGGACGAGCAAAGCTACGGCGAGGCTGACGTCGAGAGGATGTCTACTCATTCCATCCACCGAAGCGGCTGCTTTTGTATGAATTTTGAGTGACCGGTTAATCTTCTGTAATCTTGTAGGCGGACAATAGCAACTTCTGCGACACACAAAAGGCATTCTCGGGAAGAGGGGAGTTCCTCCTGCACTTCTCTCGTCGTGGCCGGAGGCGAGACAAGCTCCATCACTAGCTGTCAAGGTTCCTGGACGGGCATTACAAGCGAGGCGTTAGTGACATCCACCAGGTGCTCTTTGCTAATTGTTTAATTCGTTTTAAAATTCCTTTTCGTGACTTTTTTAACAAGATAATGGTGTGTTCGATGTGATACTGCTCCTTTGAACACGTATAGACCAAAAAATGAGCGCCGAAATTCCGTTGTAGTATCCCTTTAAAGGGATGCTGAACCGAAATTTTGATTTCAGAAAACAACACGAAAGCGCTAAGCGGGGTGCTACAAACTTGCAAGCATCACTCATAAAGCGGTATCTCCAACGGATGGTCGTATTTTTGTGAAAGAAGTGCGCGCTTGAACAAGGCCAAAAAGGCCCGTGACATTGTGATTCTCATTTCCTCCTCTTCTCGCTTCGACTCCGCGAGGACGCGAAGAGAGAAGGAAGCAAGGCCGTTTCCCCTCCTCCTCAACAATTCTGCAGGAAACGTGATGTCGCGATTCTCACTCAATATACATTCTTATTTTACAAAAATATGTCCATCCGTTCGAGATACCACTTTATGAGAAGGGTTTTTGGGGTTTGTGGCGCCCCATTAAACACTCTCGCTACCTTATTTTGTGAAATCCCAATTTCACTTCAGCATCCCTTTAAGTCTTCCTAAAATTGACTGATTTAGGTGTTTTAGATGATACTTAGCAGGTATCTCATTGGAAACATATTTATTTTCACTAATTAAAAGTTAGTAACTTTTAGTTAATTATTTTGCCAATTAGTGTATTCTTTGCAATCGCAGACATCCACCATGGCTGGCAGTTTGTTCCGAAAAATAGTTTCCTTTTTTCTAAACCACCCTATTGGTAGGAATATTTTAAAGTGTTCACCGAAACACCCGATATACAGTTTCTCGAAATGCAGGCCAAATCGCTCCTGAAAAAAGTATGCACCACAGAAAAAAGGAGCTACAGATTTCGGCCAAAAGGTCTATTAGGAAAACTAATAATGTTCGGTATAATTATTAATTAGACTTGTAATTACTTTAAAGAAATTACCTTTTTAGGTAATAAATTAAGACATATAATTTTAATTCGAAACTTTCTGGGCATCATTGACAACCTCCAATTAGTGCACTCTACAAAAAGACATAACACGAATAGTGATTTACGGCGTTCCGAAGAAAACATTTAATATGGATGCATTTCCAGGCTTCGGTTTACTATCAAAACGCATCTCTGCCCCAGCAGTCCTGTTCCGCCCGGTAGCCAAAGAGCCCAACCGACGTGCACCACCACTAGTAGCACAAAACTATCGATAGTACTATCGATAGTATCGATAGTCACCAGAAATCTGACTATCGATAGTAAAAAAAACTATCAAAAAACTATCGATAGTACTATCGAAGTCGACTATTGAAAAACTATTGATAGTCGACTATGGAAAAACTATCGATAGTACTATCAAAGTCGACTATCGATAATACTACGATAGTCGACTATGAAAAAACTATTGATAGCACTATCGAAGTCGACTATCGAAAACTATCGATAGTACTATCGATAGTCGACTATGGAAAAACTATCGATAGTACTATCAGTCGACTATCGAAAAACTAGCGATAATACTATCGATAGTTGACTATGAAGAAACTATCGATAGTACTATCAAAGTCAACTATCGAAAAACTATTGATAGTTCTTCGACACCATTGATAGCTTTGGAAAAAGTATCGATAAACAATTTATAGATAGTTTTGCATCACTAGCCACCACACATCCTTTGCATGACGAAAGTGAACCCAAGAATCAAAGCATATTCTTGAGTCGTCATTCCGACCAGCACGGTGTTTCATTCTTCCGACTTGCGCCACGCTTCCTTGTCTGCTACCAGGAAGGTGAGACAGTAGTGGCATGCTTTGGCCACACGCAGCAGGACTGCTGTACGCCACCCTCGTGCGATCCCAGCTCGAATACCCTGTCCAAACCTTGGTCCCCTACCAGGACACTCGAGTCGCACAACTGATGAGTCTGCAAAGACGTGCAGCAAGGTAATGTCCTTTGTTTTCGGGTTTTATATTTTTTTTAAAAACTAGGTGCTTTGTTTCAGGCTGTTTATCGGGGAGAAATCGGATTTTTCAAGAAATTATCCTGGAATTAAGGGGTTTTTTTTTATATTATAAGTAGACAGATATATAGGGGGGACAATGAACCAAAAACTAACTGCCTTTCCCAGTCAGCAATGTTTGCTTATTTCCTGCCGTGGCTAAGCAGCACCATTTCTGCTGAGGTCACCATTGGACAAGGACCTGCAATTACTAGAAGTGGGCTATCTTTCGGTGCTTTTTTGGAAAAATAGTAAGTCATGGCCAAAAACATGGAGCTGATTATCTTTCAGGGGTGGGGCATCTCTTTGGATATTACGGTAGGTTCCTTTCCGAAGTCTGAAGCTAGCGCACGCATTCCTAGCAACTCTTTGTTTCCAAGGAAACAATTTCAAAGTGGAGAAATTTGAAAAATGATAAAATTCAATTTCTAAATTTAGGAAAAATCGGGTTTGACCCCAATTTTCAAGAAAAGTGCTTGGGCGTTAATAATCGGGAAATATCGGGTTTTACCCGAAAACGAAGGACGCTAAGCATATACCGTGGTTTGCCAGGTTAGCTGCCCAGCCCGTTTTTACAGGAACATGCGAACAGAGGAACAATTCCATGAAGTGTGCTGGCAGCCTTTCCCTGGGCAGTACGACACAGAATACCTCAGACTCCTGCCGACTATGCTTAGACTTCCCAGTGCCCCCAACCACTGGCTTCTCAGATCATCCACACAAGAGACAACAACCTGACCTCCATCCTCGGACGCACCCAGAGCCACCGCCATTCCTTCCACCTGAGCAATGTATCGCTGTGGTGCTCCCTCCATCGCTCCGTCAGAGACTTCTGCTTGTATGAGCCAGAGGGCATAAAAACATTATGTCACCAAGACCGCATAGCATCCAAGCATCATAATAACCCCGTACACCCCCTATTCTTTTTTTTTCCTCATTAATTTGGTGTACGTCTACTGGTATGGGTCTTTGATCTTTTTATACATTGTCTCACCATAAGTTTGAAAACAGCAAAGGCTATGGTCCCAGCAACCCAATCATCACGTCAGAGGGAGACGCGCATTGTGGTCAAAGTGGGAGAAAGAGGAAAGACGTGTTTACATGAATTTTGAGTGACGGTCTAATCTTCTAGAAAGAGAAAAGTTATGTTTAGGATACACAAAAAAGAGTTCTCGAACTACTTAGGTTATGCACTCGTCCCCTGTACCTTTGGCAATTGCTGTCACTTCACTTCTGTTGCTCCGATAGACCCTTTGCTAAATCCCTCATGTGCCCCAGCCCACACTTGAGGAATCTCCATAGTGATTGGTAATTTCGACCAAATTGATGGTTACACAGTTTTGAGTGTAATCTGAGACACCATGAACAAGCGTTGTGTAGTGTCCAAGGGCATGTCATGTCACTTAAATTTTCTCGTCAATGTCAATGTATTTGATCCTGTGCATGCAATTCACCTTTCAACGTAGCTTAGCTGCAGAAATCTCTTACAATCTTATTGTTCTCGTGATTGTTGTTTTAGCAGGAATTGCTTAAAACCCAAGAATCCACAACTACCAAAACCAGGATTTAGCTCGGGGTCATTGGGCCTGTTTATAGCCTTTTCAGTGTTTCTAATGTAATTTTAGCATCTTTCAAGGTGTACGAGAATGATAATATTATAAGAGATTTCTGCAGCTCAGCCGGGTTGAAGGGCACAGTATAAAAAATTCTGACATTGAAGAGAAATTCTAAAAGTGATAGGACAGGTCCTTGGACTCTACACGACACTTGTTCAGGGTGACTCCGAATAACACTCAAAACTGCATAACCATTGAATCGGTCAAAATAACCAATCACTATGGAGCTGAAGGACCTACGTTCCCATGATTCCTCGAGTGCGGGCCGGGGCACTTGGGGGATTCAGCGGAGGGTCTATTGGCCCGAAAGGGCCATAGCATTTGCTGTTTGGCAAGTTACTGTGAAACAAAGCACAGCACACTTCAATGTTCCTGGGGTGAATTGAAGCTTATTATTCAGAAAATGATAAACTAACTATAGCTTCCAATTCTAATGTACTGTTGCCCAGTATCCACTGCAAGGCCCAGAACGTTTTGCCAAGCTGAGTGGAGGAAACAAGCTTGCCAGACTGTCGTATGCCAAGATGAAGCCCGACGACGAGGCAAGAACGAGACGACGAGGCAAGATAAGGATTCTGAGCCTCACACGTGGCGTTTCTGCGAAACGTTAACATGCGTCACAACTCAAGAATACGGGTTCTCGTATGCCTCGACAGCGACGAACAGAAGCAAAGCCTACAAGCGCGGCAGCTAAT
The DNA here is from genome assembly GCF_016920785.2 of Ixodes scapularis. Classification (NCBI taxonomy): domain Eukaryota; kingdom Metazoa; phylum Arthropoda; class Arachnida; order Ixodida; family Ixodidae; genus Ixodes; species Ixodes scapularis. The sequence continues at coordinate 69,748,299 of NW_024609838.1, forward strand.
CGCAAAGCTGGTAACGTTGCCGCAGAGGCTACAAGCTCGAGCGGGCACCAGTGACCGACGCTGGCGCGACACGAGCGCTCGCGCAATTGAGCCGCTATCCCACCAGACGCAAGCAGCTCGCGCTGGTAGCAAAGTTCGCGGACCGTCGTTCCGGCACCCGTTCGGGCTCGAAGTGGATTCGGCGGATTCTTCCCGAGAAAGCGGCTCACCTCCGAGCCGGCGCCGCAGAGTACGGCGCCCAGTCCGTCCGCGTTGGTGCAGTTGACGGCGCCGAGGGTGCCGGTCAGCTTAGATCCCTGCAGGGCTCCGAGCAGCGCGAGAAGGCTCTCGGTGACGTTGGCAGCCGGGCTGAACGGGGGCTGGTATCGGGCCAGGGCCAGCTCGGCCAGCCTGGTCACATCGTCCAGGCCGCTGGCGCTGGGCGTCGGGACGGGACAGCACAGCAGCACGCAGAGCGCCGGCCACAGCGACGAGGCCAGCCCACCGCGGCGGTCGACGGGCATCCTCGTGTCAAACGCTCTCAGCAGTCAAACGGGGAGACGCGCATCTCGTCGGCGAACCGTGTCGGAGCGCCAGCTGCCAAGAGTCGCGGTCGACGCCAAATTTCCGCACGATCAGTCGATTTTTGCGGCGCTGGTACTCTCCGCGCGTGGACGTGCGGAACCACAGTCCTCGTCGCCGCTGTCGGTTCGCGGCGTCGCGGCGGTGTGCGCACTGAGGAAGCGGGGAAGGGACCTGCCGGAACCGGCGGTGTGGGCCCGTGGACGAGGTACGGGCAGTACGGGCTCCGGCGTTGAGCGGTGAGCGCGCGGAGACAGGTGTGTGGGTTTCCGCACGCTTGAGTACGCGCAGGCATTCGGGCAGCACAGCGCAGGAACAAGTGCATGAGCCAACTGCAAAAGCGGCAAAAGCCAGCAAAAGCTGTCGAAAACGGACAGACAAGAGACAGCGGTGAATGAATGAAAGCATGTGGCTGAGCCCTTTTAATCAGGCGACATTTTGCGCCACCTATCATGGGGCGCTCGCCCTGTTTCAAGCGGATTTTGGTTTGACACGGTTTGACAGTACCGACAGTACTAACCACGCCCATCCCCTTGCGACGTCCCGAAAATCGGTCCCGTTTGGGGAAGGTTTTGGTGTTTTGGAAATATACGCCCCCGAGTCCACCTGACGGGCCGCGCACGTTGCAGTATATTTATCCGTTTTGAATTACCCTGAGACTGCAGTAGAAGAAATTCATTAAAACGAAGAAGGGACAGAAAATAGACAGGACCCTTCTACGTTTTGGTGTTTCCCGAAACCACCGGTTGGTTATTTTCGGTGCCTTGAACCAACCACTACAGTTGCCTAGCTCCACCATCTCCGACTTCTGGTACGTGTGGCCCACTGGTGTGGCCCATGGTGTGGATGGTGTGGCCCCGACTACAGTGCTGCAAACAAGGTTGGTGCGTCCAAAAAGGGGTTCCTCAATTTTTGTTTCATGACGTCATAAAAATGTCATGTTGTCGCTAGAGTAACTATTTAGTGATTGTCTTCGGCCTCGCCTGCCGCGATCCCGGTCAACGGTCCTGGCAGCGTCGCGGCGTCACACAGCGATGGTGAGAATTATAAACGCCTTTTCTGCTGTAGGCTGTAGGTCTCCAGCTTCACAGTTCACGGAAGATTCAACAGTCAAGTGTTGGGACTCCGCGACGACGGCGACACTTGCGTTCCGTGGCTGTGTGCGAAAAGCATTGATAGCGAGTTCGTTTCACACGCAGTGGCACCGTTCGAGTTCTCTCCCAGAATGCATCGCACTCGCAGAGTGTTGCACGGAAAACTGGACTCAAACGAACTCGCCAAATGCACCAAGTGCAGAATACTGATGCTGCCGCCATCTATGTTGTAGAAAAGGTACCGACTTCAAACCGAAACTAGCGCCTTTCTGTTCCGAGTGATGCGTGCATGCGAGAATACAGTCGCTACCAATGTTTATCTACAAACGTTGGCAACTGCAACCTGTAGTTTATAGTTGCTATGTCTTCAAGCAGCTCGGCTGCCGTAGAGATAGTTACAGGCGGCGTAAATTTCCGCAACCAAAGCAGCTGGTTGCGATCTTTCAATCCTTATAACCGTTTACACTGAAGAAAACTGATGATACTGTCCGAGCAGAAGCTTGATCCGTTTGAGCATGGTATTATGCGTGAACCACTGAAAGGGTACGGCTTAAAACTAGCCTGTTGGAATATCCAGCAAAACTGGGACTTTCGATTTGGATCGTCATTATAGGTGGATTAGATATTAGCCTTGGTGAGGGTGTCGAGAACGAGAGCTTTCTCGAACGAAATACGACGGGGCAAGTTCGCTGCGTAGATAAATGTTAAACATGATGATGTTGCCCAATCCTCGGTTAAAGTCAGCATCTTTAAATTTCTCTGATGCTTATTGGGCAGTCAGAGGTTTCTGCTGGAGGAGTTTTATCGACAAATGTTAAATTTTTCACCCGTACATGGATGGTGATAAACATCTCGGGGGCCGCTGTTGCGTTGGTTCTGAGCATTTCTTTACACAGTGGTATATTTCAGCGTTTGTACGGCAACATAGCGATTTAAAACCTGCAAATAAATCACGGGTTGTCAATACGCCTCGCAAGTGGGCTCATTTTCGTCTTCTGCGCATGAGAAAGGAAGTAGCGGTGACGTCAGAACGCAGAGCCCTGATTGGCTGGTCGCGACCCCCTATCTCAGCGTCGTCTGCTCCTTTGCAACGTTGTCTGCGTGGGTCCTACCTTTCCTGCGACTTTCGGAAGTGCAGGTCTTTACGAGCGGGCTCGACTTCGCCTTTCAGAGAGGGCAGACGAAATAACTCGAGCGGTACGTTGTTTTTGTCTAACAACTAGCAGACGCGCATCAAGGAGGGAAGTCAAAGGACTCACTGGCGAAGTGTCCCGAGGCGCCGAGGTTTGTTTGCTAAGAACCGAGAGGTGAGCGTGTTAGTGTCCGCAAGTTTCCTCCCTAATACTTTTTCCCTCCTTTCGTGTGCGGCGAGACCCCTCATTATTTAACGGCGTCGGCGGGTTGGCGCAGTTAACGTCCTCTGCTTTACGTCTGCTAGTCAAAGCGATGGCTGCTTTACCTTTCCTGCGTCTGCCGGAGATTCACCGCTTTTTCGCCGGCGAGTCACCGTTGCCTCGGGAAACAAGGAGATAACAAGAAGAAGAAATTGACCTCTTAATCTAAAATTGAGATCAGCGATCAAAGTATAATACGAGAAGGGTTCACAAGGGTCGCTCGGGCATATTCCCTTCAGCACGCCAGCCGGTCGCGGGCAGACGGTCGCCGAGTCGCGGAGTGCCTGCTAGGCCTAACTGCCGCGCTCGCTTGGTCGCGTTCGGTGGAATCGTGGCCGTTGGAGCTTTTCCTGGGTGTATGTGGATCCAGCGTTCTTGTTCGTCGGGTCTGTTTCAAGCACTTTTTACTTTTTTCTTGCCGCTTGAAGTCGGGACGCGTGAGAAGCACACGTAGAAAAATAAACGTCCGTGGGCCGTCGCGACCGCAAAGCTGTCGGCCATGCTGATTTGATCGTAAGAAGTGCGCAAGACAGCTTCGGAGCTGTCGTAGGGTTTCGTCGTAACCTGCGCAAAACTTACGAAAATTTCGTTTCGTGAATACGAATTTGTTCTGAAGTTTTGTCTTACGCACATTTTTGGCGTAAGATTGGCCTGTGCACTTCCGAAAGTCGCAGGAAAGGTAAGACAGACGCAGACGACGTTGCGAGCAGACGACGTTGCAAAGGAGCAGACGACGCTCAGATAGGGGGTCGCGATCAGCCAATCAGGGCTCGGCGTTCTGACGTCACCGCTACCCCCCTGCGCAAGAAGCAGACGAACTTGCCCTCCGCATTGCTTCCTTCGTGAAATAGCAGACGCTCACAATTCAAGCTCGCGTTTGATTTCGTTGCCCGCGGGACGCGATTTCTATCAGAAAATCTATTGAATTAAAACTTGTGTTTGGGCGAGTTGGTTCATACTGAACCTTTTAAACCTTAACCTATTAAATCAGAAAATCTACTTTTTTTTTTCCGTTCGGTTCCGCGACACACCGTAGCAGACGAACCCTCGTCGTCTGCTCCCGCTCCTCGCCGGCCCCGCCGGAGCGAGGCATGACGGTATTGCATTTTGGCGCACTCCCGATTTTCTCGGTGCAGCGAGTGCATGCACGCGTGGGGTGTCAGCGCTGAAACGAACTCGGAGAGTGCAACCACTCGTGGAGCGCCGGCCGAAACGAACCCGTTCCACGCTGCGAGTGGGCACGCGTGGGCACGAGTGCCGTGAAACGAACTCGCTATGAGATCAGTGGTCCCGAGCACTGTGGTCCCGAGCTACTCCGGCCCCTGACTCCGGCGGGCGTGTCACTTGATAATACAAATAAAGCTGAACGCGAGTGAGTTTTCGAACGCACAGGGACAAGCCCCTTACCCTGCAGTAAGATAAAGCAAATTTTGGAACACGCCAATATTTCAAGCACCGACCGCCAGGATTACCACATCCAGCAACTGACATGCCGGCTTTTGTGACGTCATTTATTGCCATTCCGAGGGAAGTGTCCAAGTTCCAAACACCGTAGTCCCAGCTCTTCCAACTAGATGGCGATGCTTATCCGCATAACGCGCGAATTGTTTTCCGTGGTGGTTTGCGGTGTGGCTGTGCGTCCGTGCTGTTCAGCGTGCCTCTGTGCTTCCAAGCTGTGATCCGTGGATCCGTGTCCGTGCTTCCGAAGGGAGCTTGGTTGGCTCGATCGCGTGCGGATACAACGCCGTGCGATCGGTGGTACGAGGCGTAGTCTCCGGTCGTCCATTGTCAAGGGGACGGGGCCGTCGGTCTTCAGCGGCACTCCCGGTAGACTACCCTGGAGAGGGGAGTCGGCGCTGTGTGCGATCGATGCAGTGCGGGGACCGAACAAGGCCTCCCGTCTCCTTCGGGGCGGCCCCAGCAGCGGCGCAGGGGCTCGGCATGCAGCCCTGAAGCGAAGGGCCCCGAATCGACGGGCCCCGACCGCACGGACGGCGTCATGGAGTGCCGTCGTGAACGGTGTGTCCGCTGTGCGTCCACCGATCCGACGACGCGAAGGAGGCCGACGCTGCCGACGCTGCTCAGCTGCTGCATCGCTCTGACGCTCGTCATCCGCGGCTGCGGTGAGTCCCCAAGTCCTCGCTGTTATCTACGACGAATGCAGTACTTACCTTCGATCCCATTCGCGGACTTGTGCTCCGTAACAATCGGCGCGACGACCTTTCGGGTTCTTGACACAGACGCACCGAGCGCGGACCCAAAAGTGGGTTGCGTGTCGGATCCAACAATTGACGTTTTCGGATCGGACGAGATCAGTCGTTGGGACGTCCGTAATGAAAGAACGTGTCGGGCTCCACACTCGCACACGAGATTTCAGCGAAAGGGCGACGACTTTTGCGGTTCGATGCCAGAAAAACTCCTGAACGAGGAAGGCGGGTCTGGATCGCCCGCGGGCTTGCGCAGCCGAAGTAGCACGGACTTTCGCAGTACCCCGCGACTGGCACCGCACAAACTTATTTAAAAAACCGCATGGTGCGATTTTGCTTTCGACTTCGCAGTTGCGAAGTAACTCATCGCAGCGTTTACCACGCTCTTCTTTTTTTCTCTTTTTTTTCTTCTTGCCGTGCAAATGACGTTGCAGCTGCAAACTCCGCATCGTGTGAATCAAGCTTCAACTAGTGCAAATAACAGACGTCGATTTAAAGAGTAAACTGCGCTTTGAGCCCCCTTTCAGTATTGTTTCATCGCGCACAGAAGGGTGGTGAACGCCGTTCGCGTCGTTCTATTCGCTACATATTTTAGCACCCGGAGTTGCGTTCGTTCATGGCTATGGCACATTGGTCCGTTTCTTTAACAGTCACATGGACTATCTGAATGGGCCTCTCGGGCAATAGAAGCAAGCGCGAGACATTCGTCCCGGTTATGTGACTTTGCGGAGTAGATGTAGTTCTCTATATCTCAGTTTCTTCGACTGGAGGGTTGGAAACATTAGCGCAGGTCGCCTGTATTAATTAGCCAGTTTGGCACGTCGCAAAATATACCTCGGCTTGCTCAATAAGGCTGTGAACAATATTCTGTTGATTCAAAAAACATTCCTCTCCACCGCATGCTGTGTTGACCCAATAAACAACATGTCGCACAATTTTGTCACTCCCGGCGTTTCTTTCTATTTTTTTTTATGGTCGTTATATTGCTCGCACTGTTTACTATGAATATATGAAACATTTGAAAAGATGCACTATACACACTATAGAAATATATATTATGTTTTTCAAAAGCGTGCGCGCTCCAGTAGTTGTTCCGAGGTCGCCATATTTTAAACATGCATACACCCCCCCCCCCCCCCCCCCCCCCCCCCCCCCGCTTTTTTATGTTTTGCCATGTGAGCATGAACACCCTGTGTTTGTTATCCGTTATCTGGTGTCTTCCTAAAATGAGTTCTGTCAAATGACTTATAAATTATAATTTATTTATATTGTGTGTAAGTTATGAAATGTGTATTCTACGAACGTGTCTGAAGGTGAAAACTTCATTTCTTACAAGGTAAACTAAAAAAAAGAAGGTATTCTCAAATTTCTTAAAAAAAAAAAAGAAAGAAATCCGTATGCTGTGTTCGTACCATTTCGTCTCGCCCGGCGTTTCTTTTTATTTATTTATTTTATTATTATATCGGTCGCACCGTCTACTATGAATATAGAAGACTAAAAGCAATGCTCTATTTCTTCTTTTTTTTCTCTCTCTTTTCTTTTTTTTCCAACAGAGCCCGCCTTTTGGTAGTTGTTCTGAGGCCGCCATATTTAGTGCATGCATTGGACAGGAGACCTGCGTCCACGCTCGGCTTCAACTCGCATCCAATCCCATACTTCGCGCGGGAAGCAATGCCCAAGATGAACCAATGCCGCCGGTGGACCTTTGAAATGCTTCATGAAATGACGGATTACAGCGATCTCGCGTCAGCGTTCACGTACCGAAACGCTTTCGAGTTTTCATTTAATTTTTTAATCAAGTTATCCAAATTAGCTACCTCACCCGCAATACAACAGTGATGGCTTGCTGTTCTAATAGTAGCGGTGCAAAACTATCGATAGTCTCGATAGTCGAAAGATATCTGACTCTTGATAGTAAAAAAACTCGATAGTACTATCGATAGTCGACTATCGAAACACTCCCGATTGTACTATCGAGAGCTGACTACCGAAAAGCTTCGGATAGTACTATCGATAGTCGACTATCGGAAAATTATCGTTAATCGACTATTGGAAAACTATCGATAGTCTACTATCGTAAATCTATCGATAGTACTGCCGACGGTTTACTATCGATAGTTTTGCGACACTGGTAGTTTGCGTGGCTCCCTCTTCTTTTTCTCGCTTTATTTTTTTCAAATGGGACACCAACTAGGCCAAGCGCTTACCATCCCAACTTTGGTTCAGCTTTCAGTGATGACGAAGAAGGGAGTTTGGGCGAAACGAGGCAAGCGGCGTTGCGGCAACTGTGTTCGCTCTAGTGGTGCAAAACTATCGGTAGTGGCACCAGGGATGGGCAAAATACATGCAAATATGTGTCGAAATACAAATACAAAATACTTCGTCAAAAATGTATTTAATTACAAATCTACTTACATTTCCAAAAAAGCATTTAAGTACAAGATACAAATACAACCAAATGTCTTTGGTCTCCTCCAAATACTTTTCCAAATACATTCCTCGATATTTGGGGTCAGCGACTTCAGGGCACCTGCAGCGGGTATCTGGGTATCTCATTTGAATTTTGCATCGCACACTCGGGAGTTAGTGTGCGAGGCTCTAGTAACGTAATAGAAATATAATCACAAAACAATGTAATCAGCTTGGACGTAATAGGTAAAAAAGTACAAAGCTTCAAGCAGCTTTTTTGCAGATTACATTTTGGTATAGACCAACAAACAGGGATGGGCAAAATACATGCAAATGTGTATCGAAATACAAATACAAAATACTTCGTCAAAAATGTATTTAATTACAAATCTAATTACATTTCCAAAAAAGTATTTAAGTACAAGATACAAATACAACCAAATGTATTTGTTCTCCTCCAAATACTTTCCCAAATACATTCCTCGATATTTGGGTCAGCGACTTCAGGGCACCTGCAGCGGGTATCTGGGTATCTCATTTGAATTTTGCATCGCGCACTCGGGAGTTAGTGTGCGAGGCTCTAGTAACGTAATAGAAATATAATCACAAAAAAATGTAATCAGCTTGGACGTAATAGGTAAAAAAGTACAAAGCTTCAAGCAGCTTTTTTGCAGATTACATTTTGGTATAGACCAACAAACAGGGATGGGCAAAATACATGCAAATGTGTATCGAAATACAAATACAAAATACTTCGTCAAAAATGTATTTAATTACAAATCTAATTACATTTCCAAAAAAGTATTTAAGTACAAGATACAAATACAACCAAATGTATTTGGTCTCCTCCAAATACTTTCCCAAATACATTCCTCGATGTTTGGGTCAGCGACTTCAGGGCACCTGCAGCGGGTATCTGGGTATCTCATTTGAATTTTGCATCGCACACTCGGGAGTTAGTGTGCGAGGCTCTAGTAACGTAATAGAAATATAATCACAAAAAAATGTAATCAGCTTGGACGTAATAGGTAAAAAAGTACAAAGCTTCAAGCAGCTTTTTTGCAGATTACATTTTGGTATAGACCAACAAACAGGGATGGGCAAAATGCATGCAAATGTGTATCGAAATACAAATACAAAATACTTCGTCAAAAATGTATTTAATTACAAATCTAATTACATTTCCAAAAAAGTATTTAAGTACAAGATACAAATACAACCAAATGTATTTGGTCTCCTCCAAATACTTTCCCAAATACATTCCTCGATATTTGGGTCAGCGACTTCAGGGCACCTGCAGCGGGTATCTGGATATCTCATTTGAATTTTGCATCGCACACTCGGGAGTTAGTGTGCGAGGCTCTAGTAACGTAATAGAAATATAATCACAAAAATATGTAATCAGCTTGGACGTAATGGGTAAAAAAGTACAAAGCTTCAAGCAGCTTTTTTGCAGATTACATTTTGGTATAGACCAACAAACAGGGATGGGCAAAATACATGCAAATGTGTATCGAAATACAAATACAAAATACTTCGTCAAAAATGTATTTAATTACAAATCTAATTACATTTCCAAAAAAGTATTTAAGTACAAGATACAAATACAACCAAATGTATTTGGTCTCCTCCAAATACTTTCCCAAATACATTCCTCGATATTTGGGTCAGCGACTTCAGGGCACCTGCAGCGGGTATCTGGATATCTCATTTGAATATTGCATCGCACACTCGGGAGTTAGTGTGCGAGGCTCTAGTAACGTAATAGAAATATAATCACAAAAAAAAAAATGTAATCAGCTTGGACGTAATAGGTAAAAAAGTACAAAGCTTCAAGCAGCTTTTTTGCAGATTACATTTTGGTATAGACCAACAAACAGGGATGGGCAAAATACATGCAAATGTGTATCGAAATACAAATACAAAATACTTCGTCAAAAATGTATTTAATTACAAATCTAATTACATTTCGAAAAAAGTATTCAAGTACAAGATACAAATACAACCAAATGTATTTGGTCTCCTCCAAATACTTTCCCAAATACATTCCTCGATATTTGGGTCAGCGACTTCAGGGCACCTGCAGCGGGTATCTGGATATCTCATTTGAAATTTGCATCGCACACTCGGGAGTTAGTGTGCGAGGCTCTAGTAACGTAATAGAAATATAATCACAAAAAAATGTAATCAGCTTGGACGTAATAGGTAAAAAAGTACAAAGCTTCAAGCAGCTTTTTTGCAGATTACATTTTGGTATAGACCAGGGGTGGCCAGGCTGGCCTGGCCTAAGAGCCGCAAACAAAACCACGGAACTTCTAAGAGCCGCGGGGGGGGGGGGGGGGGGGGGGGGAGGGCAAATTTAACTTTTGTTCAGAGTCTGACGGTACGTATGGGGGCACAAGGCTGTACGACTGTACGTATGGGAGTACAAGGCTGTCAAACTGCAAGCTGCAGTGCTTTATTCTTAAATCCTTTCTTTTTTTTTCTGGGGAAACGCGGAAAGGGGTGAAAAGGGGGGGATACATTACGAGGGATCCGCGAGCCGCACTTGGACCAGCAAAGAGCCGCATGCGGCTCGCGAGCCGCGGTTTGGCCACCCCTGGTATAGACCAACAAACAGGGATGGGCAAAATACATGCAAATGTGTATCGAAATACAAATACAAAATACTTCGTCAAAAATGTATTTAATTACAAATCTAATTACATTTCCAAAAAAGTATTCAAGTACAAGATACAAATACAACCAAATGTATTTGGTCTCCTCCAAATACTTTCCTAAATACATTCCTCGATATTTGGGTCAGCGACTTCAGGGCACCTGCAGCGGGTATCTGGATATCTCATTTGAATTTTGCATCGCAGACTCGGGAGTTAGTGTGCGAGGCTCTAGTAACGTAATAGAAATATAATCACAAAAAAATGTAATCAGCTTGGACGTAATAGGTAAAAAAGTACAAAGCTTCAAGCAGCTTTTTTGCAGATTACATTTTGGTATAGACCAACAGGGATGGGCAAAATACATGCAAATGTGTATCGAAATACAAATACAAAATACTTCGTCAAAAATGTATTTAATTACAAATCTAATTACATTTCCAAAAAAGTATTTAAGTACAAGATACAAATACGACCAAATGTATTTGGTCTCCTCAAAAATACTTTCCCAAATACATTCCTCGATATTTGGGTCAGCGGCTTCAGGCCACCTGCAGCGGGTATCTGGGTATCTCATTTGAATTTTGCATCGCACACTCGGGAGTTAGTGTGCGAGGCTCTAGTAACGTAATAGAAATATAATCACAAAACAATGTAATCAGCTTGGACGTAATAGGTAAAAAAGTACAAAGCTTCAAGCAGCTTTTTTGCAGATTACATTTTGGTATAGACCAACAAACAGGGATGGGCAAAATACATGCAAATGTGTATCGAAATACAAATACAAAATACTTCGTCAAAAATGTATTTAATTACAAATCTAATTACATTTCCAGAAAAGTATTTAAGTACAAGATACAAATACAACCAAATGTATTTGGTCTCCTCCAAATACTTTCCCAAATACATTCCTCGATATTTGGGTCAGCGACTTCAGGGCACCTGCAGCGGGTATCTGGGTATCTCATTTGAATTTTGCATCGCACACTCGGGAGTTAGTGTGCGAGGCTCTAGTAACATAATAGAAATATAATCACAAAAAATGTAATCAGCTTCGACGTAATAGGTAAAAAAGTACAAAGCTTCAAGCAGCTTTTTTGCAGATTACATTTTGGTATAGACCAACAAACAGGGATGGGCAAAATACATGCAAATGTGTATCGAAATACAAATACAAAATACTTCGTCAAAAATGTATTTAATTACACATCTAATTACATTTCCAAAAAAGTATTTAAGTACAAGATACAAATACAACCAAATGTATTTGGTCTCCTCAAAATACTTTTCCAAATACATTCCTCAAAATTTGTGTCAGCGACTTCAGGGCACCTGCAACGGGTTTCTGGGTATCTCATTTGAATTTTGCATCGCACACTCGGGAGTTAGTATGCGAGGCTCTAGTAACGTACTAGAAATATAATCACAAAAAAAAAATGTAATAAGCTTGGACGTAATAGGTGAAAAAAGTACAGAGCTTCAAGCAGCTTTTTTTGTCGATTACATTTTGGTATAGACCAACAAAGAACCGAGACGACCAAGACGCGCAGCACTAGCTAGAGAATTTGTTATTGTTGCAACTCGCACCAGTTACGAAAATCTGGACGACCCGCACATTTACAATGTTCCAGGCAAAAATATGGATGGAAATCAGGCTGGAAAGCATCACAAGTTGTCACAGGCACTTATTTAGCCAGTCTGCTTGCGAACGTCGATTTCGTCACTATTCTCGCCCTGGACTAGCACCGCAATCACAAAGTCACTAAACGCTTGTGCTTGATTGAGAGACCTGCATTCGCTGCAGAACGTAGTTTTCTTCCTGCTCTGGACACGTCTTAAGGCCTGTTCACACGATGCATCTTTTAGGCGCGCAACAGTTTCGCGACACCGAAGTTTCGCGAAATGTGCTCGTTCACACGTACCGCTTCACGTGCAACAACGATGACGTTTAGACTCGCGAAAATAGTCTGGGTGTTGACCATAAAATGGCGCTTCAGTTGAAAGCCAACATCATCATCATCACCATTAGCCATTCAGCGTCGTGTTCTCCATCTCCCGCCACATTCTAAGAGTCAAAAGGCAGGCGAGCTGGTGAACAATCATAATTAAGAAATAAAACCTTAAGACAAGGATACAAAAAGGGACATACACACCACCGTCTTAAAACCAGCTCAGCATACAGCTGTCATTTACTTCCATTTACTTAATTTACTCTTTAATTGTCATTTACTAGTTGTTGAATTTTCATTTACTGCCATTTACTTCATTTACTGTTGAATGTGTATAATTTGAATGGAGGTTGACAAAGAAGAAGACTGTTGTGGAAGTAAATGAGAGCTGTACGCTGTGCTGGTTTTGAGACGCTGCTGTGTACGTCCCTTTTTGTTTCCTTGTCTCAAGGTTTTATTTCTTAATTATGACTAAAAATAGACGCGAATTATCGTCATCACCAATTACGTCTTCGTCCATCGCTGGATTTTTTTCCGATATGCTACTCACTTTTCCTTCAGTGGTGCTCGACGTGCTTGCGGAAGTGCCGTCAGTATGCATCGTTCGTGGTTTCGGTTTTTTTCGGATTTGGCTCGGCTACAACACCGGCAGTGAAGTGGTCTTCTCAAACAGCTCGCTCCCCCCTCAAAGGCCACGTGAGAGCGTTTCTGAGCGGCCATTGGCGGCGCTCTCAGAGTGATTGACAGGACTCGGCAAAGTTTCAGCAAAAGCTCGCTCCAGAAGCGAGGTGTGCGCGCAACTTTTTTTTGATGCGCGCGTCTTTTTCGGACTCGTTCAGACGGCGCAACCATTTCGCGAAACTACGTTTCGCGACACTAGATGCGCGAGAAAAATGCATCGTGTGAACGGGCCTTTAGGATGAGCAAAATGAGTCGTGACAATAAATTTGAGGGATGTATTTTCGACCACAAAATTGTATTTAATTACAATTGTATTTCAAATACCCACGTTTTAGTATTTAAATACACACGTCGAATACATTACCCAATTTGTAATTAAATACAAATGCAAAATACACAGAGTATTTCAAATACTTGTATTTGAAATACTGCCCTTCCCTGGGTACTGCTATCGATAGTTGCCAGAAATCTGAGTATCGACAGTACTATCGATAATACTATCGATAGTCGGCTATCGAAAAACTATCGATGGTCGACTATCGATAGTTCTGCGACACTATCGATAGTTTTGGAAAAACTATCGATAGTCAATTTATCGATAGTTTTGCATCACTAGCTAATAGACGACCGATCATAGAGATCATACATCGACCGATATGCGAAACCTGTTTGTAATCTGGCAGCACTGTGTGCGCGGCCTTCTTAATAGCGTCACGTTTCTCGAGTTTCGGTTTCTCGGCATTCCCGGGGTAGAGACGCTCTGCCACTGATCGTGATTCAAGACTCAGGAACTTTATTGTTTTCTGACTTCCGAACACCCAACGTGGACAAAGGACTAGGCCGGCATCTCTTTCATCTCTGAGGACACTTTTGATTATTTTTTCGACACGCATGAAGTTTTACTGCTTAGCGGTAGACTGCTCCACTCCAATACTAGCAACTCCAGATTCATTCTTTTTAAGCTGTTGATGGAGAACGTTTTAATTAGTGGAAAGCTCCGCATTCTCGTAAAAGAAACTGTGCCCTGGGGAATATTTTTCACGCGTTGCAAAGCGCTCAAATTGGTTTCAGATTGCATCGACCTCAAGCACAGGTGATGGATGTTGCGCCGGTTAATGCAGATCTGTTCAACCCTGGCAGAATGACAGCATTGACTTTCTCAAAACTACCCCTCGAGTTCCTTTGGGCGTGGCGTTCGGCGAAGAAAATAGCAAAATCCCGTATCTGTGAGATTTGAGAGCAAACAGATACGTCGTCCGTGTCTGTTGTGTTTTCAATTCTACATATGCGCGCCTTAAATCTTCAAGAAGATTTTATCAACAGACTCCCCCGTTTTATATTAGAGGTGTTCTACAAGCCTAGTTTACCGACGCCTGCAATGAGATTGTTTTCTGGCTGTCCAAAGGGACTGAGGGACTCTGTGGTGTTTTCAGCTTTTGTTCACTGTTAACCATACGCATCCTCAATGGTGGTTGGTGGCGTGGATTATAAAAACTCTAATCTTTTTGCCTTGTTTCACAGCCTTGGTCTCGTCCGTATATATTGAGCTGCTTTCGCATCAAGAAAAAACAGAAACCAATACTACAACAAGCACCAGAAAAAATAAAAAAAAAGTAAAATTTTGTGGAAATATTAAGGCCCAGTTTAATAGCTGTAGATAGGTTCGCCCCGCACAATAACGCCATTTCTTTTTTTACAGCGAATTTGTTTATGGATGGTGTTCCGTGTATTTTTTGTGTGCGTGACCAAAAACTCTACGCTCGCACCGCCGCACGTGCCGCACGCGCACGCCTTCCCCCGTATAAAGAATTCGAAGTAAATAACCAAAATAAAGCGTTGACGAACACGCGTGCAAGGTGTCATTTGTTTTAGGCTTTTGCTTTAGAACAGCTCTGCAGACGCCGGCATGTGCGGCGCGTGGAACACCATTCCCTGCATTCTCCTTGATGCTTGGGGGTAATCTATTTCACTTCTCTTCTCTCGTCGTCACGATGACCACCGATGAAGACGATACATATGTTCGTACCTTCGTTCAAAATTCTGTGTCACGTCTGTGTCGTGTGCTAAACAGCTTCTCCTGTTCCACCTTCACAGAGTGGAACGACTCATGATTGTTTTACGTTGTCGCCGATTGTTTGTGTCAAAAGCTGTGTGTAAAGTAACAAATAAAAAAGAAGAAAGAAATGAACCCTGTTCACGCTTGCGTTCGCGTCACGCACAAATCGAAGGTATGCGGAGAGCGAGTCGTCTGCTTCTTGCACAGGAGTTCCGTTGCGGTGACGTCAGGAGGACGGCGAGCTCTGATTGGCTCTGATTGAAAGTATAGTGGGTAGACCTCAATGTTAGATGCCTGAAGGTCTACTCAGTATTTTTTTTTTTTCGATCAGTTAATATGAGGTTGTCGTTCTGACATCATTACAACCCCTGAGCAAGAAGCAGACGAACTTGCTCTCCGTATATCGCTGCTTCCGCAGCAGAACGCAGCGAGGCGTTGGTATCGCATCTCTCGTACGAAGCGCGGTCGCTTGTTTACACGGTTTCCCTGCCGGTTGGGTCACTAGTTTCGTTTTCTCGCCGCTACCAAGATGGCGGACGTAGTTCTCGGCGCGCTACTAGATGGCGCTCTACGTTTCGCATATAGATTAGGGAGGCTCAAGTGAGGGTGGGTGCAACTGCTAGATCGGGGATCACGGGACATGGACGCCATTTAATTGCTAAATTTTGCTGGGAGCCTATGGGGCAAAGGGTCGTTTTATTTCCTAACTGAGGTCATAAGAGCCCATTAAGGTGCTTGAATAATTTACACAAGGTATAAATGCAGGGGTGGAACGGCTGCGCCATTTGCGCCATTTTGCGCCAGACGCATTTGTCTGCGCCATCCTGCGCCATTTTGCGGAAACTGCGCCACAGCCAATACCTTGCGCCATTATGCATCAAATCGCACAACGTGCACCAAACAAATTGTATTTTGTCTTGGTTTCGGTTTCTATGGACTCGATTGGCAACAATAAGCGCGTTTAGCTTGGTCGGCCTTGCAATCCTTTGTTCTGTTTATTCTCCGTGTGTATTCCGAGTCGGAAGCGCGCGGAAAAACTCGGGGTTCGGATTCCAAGCGCTACACCACCTGCGATTGGATTGCTATTCTTCAACCATCAGCGGTTAAGCAAGTAGGCCAAGGTGAGGTCGAGTCGTTAAGCGGCAGATTGCCTGAGGCTCTGCGGCCCAGGATCCGTACGTGAGCGCAGTTGGAAACAAATGAGCAAAATATTCCTTTTAGTACTTCATCGTTGGAAGTTGGAACCGCATTCCGGCAAGATAAATTGTGATTTGATAGAACTGAAACGCGGTCCGATCCGAAACCTTGCCGGCCAGCAGCTCTCAGGCGAGGGGTAGATCTGCTCGGCGTCCTTTAACCTTGCTCCTTATAATCGCTTTGAATACGATAAGTCTGTTAATCGTAGTCTGCTGCTTCGATATTGAGTTGCACAATAGGATAAACTTGAAATTTGTGTCCCTGTTCCTCCACGCAACAGCACGTCCATTGCTTACGAACGTCACGTGGTTCGCACATATAATTACTATGTCGAGCACGTGAGTTGTGCGATAAGCAGTGTTGGTTTGCATTTTGAGCAGCTGAAAGCCACTCAGAAAATATTAAGGATACCATCTTCAGAAATATATGGTACTTGCTTTTTGGTTCTCATTAAGGCTCACGAAGTTTCAAGTTTTCGCATCTGCTACACTGTTATCCCATCTACCTAGGTTCCTAACCACTCATGTTCATCTGTGCTGCTAAGCACTATTGAAATTGCTCCCGTGCTCGTCTAAGACACAAGCAGAAGTGCAATGAAAACTGATCTGAGCTGCTCCTAGCCTGCTCCAGAATGTAGTTTTAGCTGCCCCCAACCTGCTCCAAAACAGCGGTTAGAACTGCTCCCGTGGCTGCTCCTAAATACATTTCATGAGTTCCACCCCTGAAATGATTACCTTTCCATAACCACCAGTTTTGTTGGGATAGGTTAAGTATTTTTTTAACGCGAAAAATAGTAAATTCCGCCATCTTGGACGTTGCTGCTTGTCTGGCAACCCTGCTTTCTCCTCTCGAAGGAAGCGAGAGAGGCTGCGCCAAGGCGTTCGTTGCTTGCAATGGGAGACGAGAGGAGGAAAGGCGCATGGAGCAACAGAGTTGCAACAGAGCGTGCGTCTGCTCTCCTGCAGGCAACATTGGCGCATATCCTTTCCCGAATCCTCTCCCTCAGGCGCCGCCATTAAATTGCAAACGCTCTCCAGGTTTTGAGTTGCACCCACCCTCACTAGAGCCTCCCTAATATAGATTCGACCTTTCGTACAGTAAGCTAGGCCAAGAAATTCAGCAATCCGTACCGGGATTGATGTATGCGGATGATATCGTACTAATGGCTAAGAGCAGGACAGAGTTGCAGGAATTAAGGAGCATCTGTGGTAGGGTAGGATTTCCGGGAAAGGTTTGATTAAAATAATTACAGCAAAACCGGTGTGATTTAGACCACGATTTAATTGGAAACATCAACTGCGTGGTGTCCTGTGGCAGGAATGCGTCTCTTGACTACGAATCTTCTACCACAGGTCGAAGTGCGAATTGAAACCACAACGTCCCATCGCCGACCGTTACACGACAGCTCGCTTCCAGAGTGCGCATTGAAACACAACATCCCATCGCCGACCGTTACACGAAAGCTTCGTTCCAGGGAAAAAAGGAATACACTAAAACTGCGCTATTTTTATGCACTTAAAGTGTACTTTTAGTTTACATATACATTATTAAGCATGCGCTTTTAGTGTGTACACCGTATATAGTTGTCAGATTGGGTCGACACGCGGACCGCATCGTTAAAATACGAAGTACACTGACATGTAAATTTTCGTTCCATAAAAGTAAAAAAAAAAAAAAAGAATAATAATAATAACTTTTTTTTTTTTAATTAAGGGTTTTTGTTTTCGAGGTGCAAACTGCACAGACAGCTGACATCGCTTTGTCAGTGATATGCACGCCCCGGTCGAGCGCAACGTTGACCTCCCGTTCTTTCCCAATTGCTGGTCTGGGCGAGGAAAGGGTCGCTGTCGTCGTTGGTTATGATGTACCGCAGGAAAGGCTACAAGCGTGAGCTCCTTGCTCTAGGGAACATCTCGGCGGCACAAGCTCTCGTGCGTTAAGAGTAGCTCCGAACGCTGTGAGCTCGCGCTTCTAGCCTTGTCTGCGGTACAACTTAAGGTGAAACGGAGTATAGTTACTGTGCCGCAGGGGGCTCCTCTAACGTTGTCAGTGGTGTCCGAATGATTAAAAATGAAATCAAGTCCGCGTCAGAGATTGGAAGCTGTTCCGCCAGCATTATTTATTCCTGAAATTTCATCTTTTCAAAAATTATTTTTATGAACTTTAGAGTTGTTTTTTCTTGTTTTTTTTGTTTGCTTATCGTTGATAAAATTAGGGGTTTATTGAATTTTTTTTGTTAAATTTAAAATTTTCTATGAGTTTAGGTTATAGAATTTTTTTTTCGCATTTATTAATAAAATAAATAACATCAACGTACAAACCAGCAGACACAGAAAGCCATTTTAATTGACAGCAAGAAGCACAAATCGGCAAAATCGTGAGAACGCTGTTTTCTTGCCCTTTTAAGAAACACAAATCATGATGTGGTGTTTCCTCAAAGACGAAAGAGCGACAAGCAGTTAATTGGTGCTTGTCTTAAGAAACGACCTACTTCACTATACATTTCGTGAAGGCAGAGTGAAAAAATATCTTCCGCCCCGAACCCGGCCCTCCGCAAGGTCGCTTCCTCGCAAATGTTCAGAATCAAAAAAAAAAAAAAAAAAAAAGAAAAGAAAGAAAGAAAAGGCGATACGGTTTATGCAAAACGTCTATTGTCGGCGTGTTTCAGTACGAGTTGGCTCGAGCGTGGCCTCCCCTGCACGTGGCTAAAACGAGCCGAGGAGTGGGGCTTTGAACGCGGCGCCGTGTGTTTGTCTAGTCTCCGTCGATGCTCGTCGGTGGAAACGGATATGCCGGCGGCAAGAACCGCAGACCGCGCGCAGACAGACAGGACGTTCTCTTTTATCGCGTTGATTGTTGCAAGGGTGACGTCGCGGCTAGTTTCCCTGGCGTCAGAGACGCCTCGTTGGCTCCGAGGCAAAGCGCCGGCCTAGGATGCCCAGGTGGCGAGGGTTCGAATCTCGGCCAAAGTGCCTGCCGCAACTTGACGGGAGTTTATTGCGACGGGGCTGCCGTGTAAAGGGCAGACAGGACGGGATTTCTGCAGTCACAGCATTTGCTATGCTGGATGTGCAGTGCAGGTTCTCCTCTCTCCTCCAGTTTATTTTTTTGCCGGGGGGAAAGCTACCTTCCGCTCGCGTCCTTGGGCAGAGGCTTGGAGCGTGTTTATCCCGTGGGTCCGGTCTGCTGGCTGTCGTCGAGCTTCCGCTGTTGTTGGAAAGCCATGCTGCCTGGGTTGGGTGATGTCCTCGCTAAAAGTGCTCGCGCGCGCCACAACGTTCGCTTTCAAAAAAAAGAAAAAGAAGTGCCCGTATTTTTTTTTTTTTTTTTCTTTTTGCATTGCGTTGCATTTTTTTCTGTTCTGTTTTACGTTAAAAACTTCCCCAATGGTCGAGATTCGCCCCCAGTCCTCTTCCGAGGCGTGGCAGATGCCCTTTGTGTGTTAGGCACGTGAAGCCATCAAATTTGAATGCCTTTGCGTCACGGCTCCAACCCTCGCGACAAACCGTGCCAAAAAAACAAACTTTTTTTTTATTATTATTATTTTTTTTTTTTTAAGGGGCACGTTGGCGGCGTCGGCTCTCGCCGATTGTTCGTAGAGAGCCTAGACTCTAGATAGGCTCCAACTGAAACCTTGGGGAGCGGTTGCAGTTTAATGGCGGACGCCTCCATCGGAGATTGGTCGCAGGTGCTCATGCGCTGGGTTATCGCGTGGCTAGGGGGAAAGCAGGCGGAAAGGCGGAGGCGCTGGCGGACGGCCAACGCGTTCGTCACCTGTAGCTCGTATTGCCAAACGAGGCCCAGAAACCACGTGACCCTTGTTGCAAATCCTCTCTAATACAGGCTCTCTGATTGTTCGCTGCAACCTAGCGGTTGTCGCCGCCTACTCGCCGGGAAGCAATACATCATTTGCTGAATTACCCGAGCACCAAAAAGATTGCCGGGAGTACACGCGCTACGCGTACTAGCGTCTTCAGCACTAACAGTTCGCAAGCAAAAATTTAAAACAAATGACAGTTCCCATGCGCGTTCCACGTACGCTTTGTTTTGGTTATTTACTTGGAATGTTTTCTGTAGGAAAGGCGAGCGCGTGCAGCGCGTGTACCTACGTTCCCAACATTCTCTTTGATGCTTGGGTAACTTAGCGAAAGGTCTGCTGTGTCGAATGGCGCGGGCCTAGTGTGCCTGTCATTATTGCGACGGGATTTTAGGCTCTAACAAATTCCGCAAGCTTTTTCCGTGGCGCAAAACTTGAGCGAACGTAACCTGAGTGCAGCGGCTAAAGAAGACCAACCGATGAAAATGATCTGTTTGCCGCTAGGGGCGTTCTGGTCGGGGCTTGAGTTATTTCCGTTCCTTTCCTTGAAAAGCATCGACCGACACTCTTGAGTTTCACCTGACCATTAGATCTGTAGATGGAAGTGGCCCCGTTCTTGGGTGCGAGATAGAGCAAAAAACAATACTTAAAAAAATAATGCTTTTTTTTAATCTATTGATTAAGTCGTCATATGCAGAATTGCGTTTTTTGAGCAACGCTGGGCTACCGTGCTCCAGTCTCAAGCCTTGGCACGCTTCTTGGCACGCTCTTCTAAGCGACCACAAGACTGGACAACATCACGATGAATTGAGGCCGAGCTCCGCAGATATACCGTACAACTTGGCCGTCATCAATGGCACCAGAGAAGTAATTCACTAAACACTGACGCTGGATCCCGCCTCCCATGGACGACACTCAAATGCCTACTCACTGCAGTCCCACCTAAAGACCACTTTGCAGCAGTCGCCATCAAAAACAAAATCTCATTCGCCCTCAGAGTAGGATTTGCAGATGAATTCACCGCTCACATCAACTCACCAAAGCCAGTTTTTCTTGGACCCAGGCCTCCCGTTTCCACACACTCCCCCCCCCCCCCCCCCCCCCCAAAAAAAAAAAAAAAAAATAAGTTGATGACGACTTCACGTTATCAGAGTTAAATTACGCCTTGTCGAACTGCCGTCGGCGGGGTGCCCCAGGACCTGACGGTATAACTAACCAGGCCCTAAAAAACATCGACGAAGAAGACCGACCCAAACTACTAGCCTACTTCAACAACATTTGGCAGAGAGGAGTATTACCCGATGCCTGGTTGCAATCGACCGTGATAGTTCTCAAAAAAGCAGGAAAGCGCGCGAATGACTTGTCCTGCACCTGCAAGCTAATGGAAAGGATGATCCACCGCCGTCTCACATGGCAACTTGAACATACAAACACGATCCCACACGAACTTTCGGGCTTCAGAAGAGGTCGATCCACAGCAGATGCCATCGGAGATCTTGCCTCGTCTCTTGAAGAGGTCAAAGCACAGAAACATGTTCTGCATGCCGTGTTCTTCGACATACATCGTGCTTTCGACGCTCTCCCTCACGACATAATAATAGAGAGATTGCAATTAATCGGGGTAGGAGGTCGGGCCCTGGCCTTTGTACGATCTTTTCTAAACAAACGAACGCTCCAAGTTAGACTGGCCAGGCATTTGAGTATACGTACGCCACGTGAGTGCACACAAGAAGTGCCACAGGGAAGTGTCCTCATCCCGCTACTCTTCAACGTTGTCTCTCGCGACACCGAGACATCGTCGCGGTGTCGCGACGATGTCTCCGCCGACGATGTCTCTTGCGGAGACATCGTCGCGACACCGCACTCACCATCAATCGGCAAGTTTCGAGAGAACGAACTCGCGGTACGTCTAGGCGTCGTTGCAAAAAGACTGTGGCATCAGTTTCACAAAGCTCACGAATCTTTTCGGGGGCCTCAACGCACTGCCCTCCTCATGCTCATGTAGTTGAAGGTGCCACCAATGACTCGGGTAAATTTCGAGTTTCCGGCATCGCCCGAAAAAAAAAAAAAAAAAAAAAGTTGAATCTTCAAACGCATTTTTCTCAGTTTCACTTTTTGGCAGGAATTCTTGTTTTAGGAAAGCTATCGTTTGACATTCTGAATACAGAGGGACATCATTCAAGGTTTTCTGGGACTGAAATTTTCTGGGGAACAAAATAGACTACTTCACTGTTCAAAAAATCTACTCCTTCATGAAAAAAAAAAAAAATTTTTTTAAACGAAAATTTTACATTTTCTTTTTTAAATTTTGGGATGTTCTTATTTTTGTTATAATTAAATATTTTGCAATTTATTTTTTATCTAGGTTGCACTGTGGGTGTTGTTCTTACATTAAAGCAAAAAGTTTGCCACCAGCTAATTTTATTTTTCTACGATAGACTTCCTAATGAAGTGTCTTTTTTCTGAAGTGCGAGAACCGTAGCATACTGTTAAGTTGACCAATAATGCTAAAACTTTGCAGATTATCCTTCCTCATAGTGCTGAAATAACCCTCAAAATTTGAACCAAATTGGGTGAAGGGTTCAAAAGTTGACCCTCCCAGGCCAGAGCACTGGCTATTTAAAATAAATAAATAAAATAAATAAATAAACAAATACAAAAAATAAACGTGGGAAAGGACCAAGATCAAAATTAGCCATACAATTTGTATAATATTGTATCGCATTGTAAATAGTGTATTAATTTATAGTGTATCATAGTGTTTGTTGTGCCACCTCTCTTACAACCACTCTTCGTTCCCCCTACCCCCTTAGCAAGGCGAGAAAGCTGACCCCACCACTGGGAGACTAACCTTTCGCCTTGCTTCTACACCCTTTTCATCTTACAATAAACTACTACTACGACTACTACTGTTTTGAAAGCTTTTTTTTTCTTTTTCTCGGGGGCATGACATGATTTAATGTTTTTTTTTATTTTTTTTTAGAGAGAGAACCAGTGTTCGGTTTAGACGAATCGAGGTTTATCGGGGTTTACATGAAGAAAATGCAGGGCACGGGCATGGGGGATTCCCCGACTTCCAGGGAACATAAGCGTGACACAAATAATTGGAAAACGTCCCGGTACCGGTAAGAGAGGGAAACAAGATAAGGTGTGTGGTTCCGAAGCAAGCAACAGCCTCGCAGAAAGTTGAATTGTGACACAGAGGCTGTGTCACAATTCAACTCAAAATAAAAAGTTTTTTTTTTTTTTTTTATTGATCTAAGTTTAGGAATTGATACTAAGCCAATTTCGGCTAAAACCAATGTAAAGGTGGCTGCGGTACAGGGCTCAAAGCTGGCCCGATAAGCACGCTTGATCACAATTTTGCTTCCATGGATTTGTCTCATTTCGGAAAAAAAAGAAGTAAAAACTCCTCAAATAATGTTGTAGGTAAAGATTCTAAGCGCTTCCGATTGTTTACGAAACCGGCTCGGGGGTTGAATTGCGGAGTTTTCCTGTAGTTACCGAAAATAGGGAGCCGATGTCGCAGATCACGCACGCGACAAAGTCGCGTTTCGGGGGAAGTTCCTTCCACCTAGCTCTTCCCAGTTTAATCAGGTTTTTAGCAGAGCAAACGCTGGAGAGGTCGTCGCCTCCTCTCCAGCGTTCGCTCTGCCGAAGTGGAAAGGGGCGGGCGGAGCTTCCACTTCAGTTTTAACCTGTCAACGACCGATACCGCGGGTCGTGGACACGGCAGAGTCGGGGTTTCCGGAGCGATATAGCGCACGGGAGAGAACTCGGTTCGAATTAACGTGATTCGCGTTTCACAATGCGATAAACGCGCAGGAACAGGCCCTACCCCCTTCCCTTAGTCCATTGACCGCGCCTAGCTTGCCTCAGCATCGACGCCAGCCAACCGCCAGCGCGTGTTGCAGCGTCTCTCTCAACAAGTGCGACGCTAGCAGGTGGCGACCACGTCAAGACGGACGCGTCTGCCACACTGACAAGCCCCGAGCCAGTTTTCTGCTTGAGTCTTGTCGCAGGGATCCACTAAGAATGACGTTCAAACTCGCATGTCATGGGAACCGATATCACGGGCGCAGATCACGCGCACGGCAAACTCGCGCTACGAACTAGCTTGCTCACAGGTTACCCATATCGCGGATCGCGTGGTTGAGGCGATTTCCGTCGGATGCCTCGATGTCCGTCGGAAAATCCATGTTGGGCGGTTTTTGGAATATGTTAACCTAGGATATTAAGCGGGAAAAAAGAGATGGGCGATCTTTCGGGGGGAGGGGGGGTATGCGGGATTTTATTCTACCAAAGGAAAAGAAGTGAAAAAAAAAATGTAGACCATTATGAATATCTTGGTGTTACTTTAAGAGGCAACTCCGCTCAATATATATATATATATATATATATATATATATATATATATATATATATATATATATATATATATATATATATATATATATATATTATATATATGCATATTTAATTTGGGATTACGACGACTTTTTGGCTGAGGCGATGTCCGTGAATTACGAGGTAATTTTTTTTTTCTCTATATGTTGTGTGTAGCTTTATAAATATCACGGCTCAAAGTTTGGTTTCGGGCATCTACGGCGAAACCGAAACTATCTGCTAGAGGGATGGCGACACCGATCATCAGTCGTACGGCCACGACGTAACGTCACACTGGTGCTGTGGTACGCGGTATGACCAATCGACAGCAGCTCCACCGCAATTTGGCATCACGAGGGTGCTGCACCAGTGTTCCTCGATTGAAAGCTAACCCGCTCGCCGTCTGCTAAAAAGCAGGTGGTCGCATCTTTATATATGTTTTAGTTGCGTACACTGCTTCACTTAGACGTAATATTTCGGCTGCGATCCTATTTGGTGCCACTAAAGCGATACCAGTCATTTATTTTGGTTTCATTTTTGGCCGGAGTTTCCTTTAAGGACCTGGGGTAAACTTTATTTTTATTATATTCTATAACTGAATGAATGGGGTAAATTTTATTTGTAATTATTATTTATGATAACTGAATGAAATATTTACTGCTTATAGTGCTTGATTTCCTATTTATAAATCTGCTGGTAGCTTTGATGTAGCCTGTTTTTTTTTATGTTCTGGATGCAATGCACATGCAAAAAGACCATGCTCTCGCAGACGCGTGGGGCATGGCAAAACACGTAAAGAGCCTATAGTAAAATAAGCAAATTTTCTCCTTTTAAACCTCTGAGTGCAGGGAACAACGGAAATAATGTGCGCAACACCTCTTACATTCTAAAACATTGAGAAAGCCTGTCTTCTCTGTTTGTCTTAAATGTCCCTCTTTCCTTATCGCGAACTAAAAAAGCCATTTTCAAAGGGCTAAGAACAGTTTCTTAAAGTTGTCATAACTATAAAAAATATTCATACTAACCTTGATAGTTGCACTCCACAAATAAAGCATATGCATGGTAAATTTTCTTGTGATAGGGCAATCTTAGCAGCAAAAATTCTTGCGCACTAACTGTGTACATGCCCCAAAATTTCAAAAAGATAAAAACGTGTTCGATTATTACCACAGATCTGTGTCGATACTGTTTCCCGACAAAAAAAAATATAATGTTTTTAATAAGATATTTTTGTGAGGATTTGAAGCTCTGAGGAATGCGGCGGAAAGTAGACAGCTAGGCCTACTTCTCAAAACAAATGTGAAAGCAGGAAAACGTCACACGGAAGAACCACACACACGAAAATGGCTTATGCCCTTAAAGGAGCTGTGCAACGATTTTAACGTTGAAAGAATTTGCATCTTCTACTTTTGATTGTTTATCTTGTCACAAAGGATAGAAAACACAATTCCTTCCTTCGAAACGGTGCGATTCCGGCGCGTAATAGCTAGGCAAAAATTAGAATATTTCCCGGCTTGCAGCCGTGAGCGGCGGCCGTGAGAACCACGCAGCTTGACGTCAATGGGGGACTTAGGAAGTTGTGCAAATACCTGCTCGATGAAAGGTAATTTTTTTATAAATCTTGTCGTTCCAACATAAATATAAATGCGTCAAAAAACTGGTATCATTGGCAAAACTTTTATTATGCGGAGTTTTAGTGGCGCCATCTATCTGAGGTCAACAAAACCGTCAGCCCTTTCTGCTACC
Organism: Ixodes scapularis; assembly: GCF_016920785.2. Classification (NCBI taxonomy): domain Eukaryota; kingdom Metazoa; phylum Arthropoda; class Arachnida; order Ixodida; family Ixodidae; genus Ixodes; species Ixodes scapularis. The sequence continues at coordinate 69,774,453 of NW_024609838.1, forward strand.
AGGAACAGCCGCCAGAAGCCAGAGGGGGACGGGGGCAGAGCCGGATGAGGATGGCCAGACCCAGATGAGACTTTCCTCCTTTCGCCATGTTGATCGCGCTGCGCAAGGACGTGGTCACGTTGTCGCGAGCGGGTGAGTTCTCGCTGCTCACTGATGGCCCTAGAGAAAGAGCTTCACCGGAACACTCGCGCGTCTCCCATTGACGTCACAGCGCGCGTGACTCGGAAGATTGTGAAGGAGTTGAGAGGTGCCAAAAACATCAATCTGTGTCCATTTCTAAAATAAAAACAAGCATGCAGGCAAAACTTTACTACAGAAAGGTCGAGAAACCAACCCCCAAATTATTTGAGCAAATCACTGAATTTGCTGCAGAGCTCCTTTAACTAGGTCGCCAGGGGTCCTTAAAATGCATTTTTGACTAGTTACGAGATTATATTCGGTCGTTATTATTTTATCCATAAAATATGAACGTTCAAAGATAATAGAACGCCCTAGAACCCGAAATCGCATTTGCTTAAAAACATTTTTTTTTATTATTATTATTTGCATAGAAACTGAACGTACACTGTGCTTCACTGTTAGAGCGAACACGACATCGGCGCTTTTCTGCATTTTACTCAAACGGAGTATTAATAGGCATCAAACTTTAAAGCTTAAAGGGCGGACACTGGCGGTGTATTTACGTTCACCGAGCCCAACTACCCAGAACGTAATTTACGGCTCGAAATCTGTTTTCTTTCCGCCCGAAAACAACCGGTCGAGAATTGACCGGGTTTAGTCGCGCTCGATCACCCTATTTTCCATGGTCAAGTGCCGTTTAAGCTATGTGTACAAAATGGACGTGGTTTAATTTAAATTAGAACAATCTCTTCGGGGGGGGCGCCTTTATATTTTTTTAAACAAATATGTGTGATAGTTCTGTTCCTGTGATAAACAAAGTGACCCTCCAAAGAAAAAAAAAAGTAAGCTGTTTAATAGGAAGAAAAATCTTAAGTGTCACGGAGTGAACCACGTCAAAACTCAATTCGAATATCTGTCGAGTTTGTTCATCTGTTATAAGTATTTAACTTACTTAGGCCGTTAATATTTTTTTTTTTGTTAAATACAAAATTACGGACCATGTACCCGAAATTTTCTAACTGTATATCTTTGATAGTTTTTTTTTTTTTTTTTAGAAAAAATCGTAAACTTGCTAACCCGAGCACTTTTCCTTGAAATTGGGATTGCTGTAGCAGACGAACCATTGACACCAAAGACATAAAAATACTACTGGTGTGTAGCTATTAATATCAGCTATCTAGCGATGTGCGTTTTGTGTAAGTGAGATTTACAAATAAATTTATATTCGGCTCTGAATTCATTAAAAACCTTACACCTTTAATTTTTTTTTTCTTCAGGAAGGCCTTTTTTTCGTTCAAACCTTTTTTTTTTTTATAGATTGCCACTAAAGTTTGCCACTAATATGCGTAACAACGGGGCAAACGTAATGGTTGACCTTTTTTGTTGTATTCTCGGGACAGCCAACTAATTAAGCCCATTTTAGGCCACTTCTGACATTTTGACTCCAGTATGTTTTCTTCGCACGACTTCAGCGGAGCACTCAAGAATGTTTCAACTCAAAATAAAAGTATGAAATCTCGCCTCTCTCTTCGGTGATTACCAGTGTAATATGCATTTACTTTCGAGAAATACAAATTTGAAAACAACATAGCGTAGCCGTGGAGGAAATTGCCTCTGTAAACACATCTGAGAAAACTTTTAATTAAATCGTGGCATTGTATGAACACTAAACAGTTATAACCACTGTGCTTATTTGAGGTAAAGTGACGTGTTTTAGGGTAACTTTGGCCGAGTCGAGAATGAGTTTGAGGTTTGTTTTAGCAACAAGATAGAGAGGCGCTGTTGGGGGGGAGGGGAGGGGAGGGGAGGGAGGGAGGGAGGGAGGGAGGGAGGGAGGGAGGGAGGGAGTGGGGGAGTGGGGGGGGGGGGGGGGATGGGCTGGGCTTGGCTGTTTATCTTCCAGCCAGGAGAGGGAAAACTTTTCGTAAGACCCGATCGGGTCCCTTGAAGTCTGCCATCTCACAGCTACTACTAAAACGCCTACGTAGCATCATGTGAGACCTCGAAGGCACGTACCTATAGTGCTCACATGACAAGTGTCGGCATGCGAGTACAACAGTAAAAGGGAAATATTTATGGCGCATCTCTTTTAGGTTTGCCTCTTTGTTTGTACACATTTCTCCGTGATTGATGGTTATCCTCCAGCCGGGCCCAGATTTGATCTTCGTCCTTTCTGCTCCGCTCTTATTTATCTTTATTCTTTAGTTAAGAACACACAGTTTGGTATTTTCAGCACCCTTTGTCGGTGATGTATATCGGTGTTTATAACTTATGTATATCGGTGTTTATAAACTCTCTAAAAAAAAAACACGCTAGTTTGGACTTAGAAGTTAGTTGTCTTCCAAACCCTGCTCATTCATCTTCAAGCCTTGGCGACTGCTTTTAGCTCGAAAATAAGGTTCTGTTCCGACTACTTTGAGATGCATAGGCGAAAGATCTACCACAACAGGCGTTTCCGTCATGCGGCCGCCTCGAGTGTCACGGTGTTTCGTGTTAGCCGGCGGCCGGAGGCGCCGCTGAGTCTAACGATGACGTAATGTTCGACAAAGATCGCAGCCTGTTGCCAGGTGCCCACGTGGATATATGGAAGGAAGACGAATAAAGCGGGGGGCTTTTTGGTTGGTCTTCTGAGCGTGACTCTGTCTAGCGTCGTTGGCCCGAGCGAGGCCCAACGCTACATGCTGTCAGAAATGGCCAGGTAACTCCGCACTTCAGCAGGCATAGAAGGCGACGCATTTTCATTGGGCATATGTTCGCCGTCCAGCAGCCGCCAGCCTTCAATTTCGACAAGACGGCGGAATGACCCACATGGTCGCAAGCTTTTGACGACTACCGGTTTGCGTCTGGCTTGAACGAGCGCAGCGAGGAAGCCCAAGTAAGAACTGTACTGTACGCGATGGGGCGACAGGCAAGGGCAATTTTCCAAACCTTCGGTTTGTCAGCAGACGACGAGAAGAACTACCAGGTCGTGAAAGAACGATTCGACAGTCACTTCGTCGCAGCCCGGAACATTGTCTACGAAAGCGCTTGCTTCCACCGCCGCAGCCAGAAGCCAGGCGAGACCGTTGACCAATTTGTCACGGCTCTGCACACTCTGGCAGAGAGGTGCGACTTCCAAGACTTCAAGGAGCGGATGATTCGCGACCGCTTCGTTGTCGGTCTTCGGGACACGAAGCTCTCCGAAAGCTTCCAGATGGATGCAGACCTCACTCTGGCGACCGCGCTCGCCAAAGCGCGGCTCAAGGAGTCTGTCCACCAGCACCGGCAGGAACTTCGACCGGAGGCCAGTGACAACGCAGACATCCAGGCAGCGGAAACGGAAGTGGACTTTGTCGCCAAAAAACCCAGTTCGACAGAGGGTCAGTACAAGACGCAAGGCTCAACTCGTCACGGCGTCGCGACAAGGCAGCGGCCAGCGGTGTTTGTTCTGCGGGCAAGCGTCGCATCCAAGGTCGGCCTGTCCAGCCAAGTCAGCGAAGTGTCACCACTGCAACGCGAAAGGACACTTCAGCGTGGTCTGCTGCAAGAAAGCTGTCCCTCCTAGGAACTTTTATCGCTTAAAATGGACAATGGGTTGCATTTCCTCGGATTCCGCGAAAGCCAGGTTCATTCAGGTTTCCATTAATGGGACCCCTGTTCTCACGAAGGTAGACACGGGTGCGGAGGTATATGTGGTGCCATCTACATTTCCTGGCATCCCGTCAAGACTGGAAAGAACAGATGTTGTCTTGACCGGTCCTAGCGACGAACGCCGAACGGTTCTTTGAAAGTTCACCGCAAACATCCACTAGAAACAGGCAACGATAAGGCAGAAGGTATTCGTCGTTGCGCCCAGTACTCTTGGGACTTCAAGCGGTGGAAGAACTAGGAGTAGTAAAATTTGTGAATGGAGTGGGATCTAGTGAAGGCTTGTGAGTCTCGCTACCCTCAGCTGTTCCAGAGTCTATAGTAGGCACTTTCACCGAGGAGTACACTATACGCCTTAAGCCGGACTCGAACTCGAAAACATGGAACGTCAGGGGGTCATACGAAGGGTAGAAGGGCCTACTGATGTCACATTCAATTGGGGCGCACCACACCGCACCGCACTGCACCGACGGACGTGTCGCGTTCACATGGTCGTGTCGGTGCGGCTGCACTACGTTCATTTGGGACTTGGTGCGGCGCACGACACCGGCGCGTTGCTGCACCAGCTGCACCGTCGAAAGGAGACCGTGCAGCTTCGCGCACTGCGGGCCGGCGCGGCCTTGAGCTGCCGCTCTCCACCTCCTTCGGCTCCTTCTTTCCCTCGCTTCGTCTTTCTCGTCTCGGTAAACATGGCGGCTCGGGAGACTCCCGCTAGATGGCGCGCGCCGCCGCCCCACTCGCGGCGGATTTTGTTCAGTGGTCCACCCGTTTATGCTTTGCCCTTGAAGTGACCGCGCCAAGCGCGTTGCAAGGCGGAATGCTTCGTGTTCACTTGGTAGTGCGTCATACGCTGCACCCGCGCGGTGGCGCGGCCTTGGGGGCAGCACTTTCTCGGTGCTGCGTGCGCCCCAACTGAATGTGACATGAGTGGTGCGCTGGAATGGTTGCAGTTTTGAAACCCTCGGGCGGTGTTCGAATTTGTATCGATCTAACTCAGATGAATCTATGTGTCCTCAGGGGGCGTTATGTGCTGCCCACCGTCGATTACACTCTGGGTCTCTTGAGTGGGGCAGCAGTTTTCTCAAAACTAGACGCCAACTCAGGGTTCCATCAAGTCAAACTGTCAAAAGACTGCCAGCTCTAAACAACTTTCATAACTCCCTACGGGAGGTACTGCTTCGAACGTTTACCTTTCGAAATCACTTCGGCACCCGAATATTTTCAACAAAAAAAGAAATGTCAGAAATCTTGGCGGGTGCACCGGGAGTTGTTAACACGAGCGTAGTTTCTCTCGGTTGCAAGAAGAGCAGGGTGGCAATTCTGATTGGGGTACCAAGTCACATAGCTCGTTAACCTGTGGTTCGCCTCCCGCTCATGTGACACGTTCAGAACGCGAGGTCCGAAAACCGCACCACTATGGGGTTGCTTCCTAACCTTTAGAGACTATGCATTATCGATTGTCAAATATCCTGTCACTTTCGTTTGTTCTGTTATCGAGTGACGCGAGTGCATGACACGATTTCGTGTTTTCTTCGTGTATCAAGTGTCCAGAAGAAGAAGAAAAAAAGAAAGGGAATTGTGGTGTTACCTGTGGATGCGACCGCCTCGTGTTACACAGCGGACGCAGCCGCCTCGAGTCTCTCAGTGTTTTGTGTTAGCCGGCGGCCGGAGGCGCCGTTGAGTCAGAGTCCAAGGCCTCGTCGGATCGACTAACGATGACGTGATGTTCCAGAACGATCGCAGCGTGTTGCCGGGCGCCCAGGTGTATATATGGAAGGAAGACGACAAGGTCAATCCGAGAAACATACCTGCTGTTTTAGATAACGAACCCAGGGTCGAAAAAAAAAAATTGAGGGGTTTTACGTGCCAAACCAACGACGGGCATCTGGCACGCCCCAGCGGAGGACTGAGGATTAATTTCGACCACCTGGAGATCGTTTGACGTGCAGCCGAAAGCTCAGTTACACGGCGCCTTCTCCGCAATAAGCCTCCGTCAGATTGCGGGCACTGCGGCCGGGATTCGAACCCGCCACATGGGGATACCCAGAGTCGAGATTAGGATTGACCAAATTCTAGTCTCTGCGTCCAAAACGGGTGAAACTAAAGCCCGAACAAACCGTGTGTGCTTGTGTGTGCTGCACAAACTTTGGCTTGTGCATCTACCCTTAACAGCCTACGGGAGGGAGAAATAACGGAGGAGGAGATTGTGGCTTCGTGCTGGCCCGAGACTACGCCCGGCGGTGATCGACTCGCCGCGCAGGCATTGCAACTTGTTCATGAAGAGGAAATCACATTTTGCATATGGGAGAATGGTAATTGGGTGACCGAAACTGCCGATTCCAGATCTTTAATTCTGTATGAGGCGGAGGGGGGAGAGGAGGTCCCAGCAAAATCGAAGATTTCGGGGGGGGGGCCGGGCCTCATGGGCCGCCCACCTGGCTACGTGCCTGCGTGGTTTTCCACCCAGCAAAGTGAAATCATCTGTCTATGCTAGATCGCAAACTCAACGATGAAGTTAACTCAATCGGTCGCTGATTGGCTGCCCTTTTGGTCACGTGATGTGACGTTGCGATTGAGTTTTTCCCTACGGATTCCGATGGAGTTCGAGCTATGCTGGTGAAATAATGAAGTTCGCGGTGACGTCAAAATGTTGTCACGATTGAGTTTGGCGATGGAGATAACTTTGTAGTAGTCGGGCAGCAAAAGTTGCCAAAGTCAATGAAGATGGCGACGTTCAAGCTCGCGGACGAGGCGGACCAAAGCGGACTATCGCTACGTTTTTATGTGTTCGCCGTTCAAGGTTCGTCAGGGACGTATCGGGGAATACTGCCCGACACTCGCTGGTGCTGACATTTGCCGTGGAAGCTTTGGCGGCGTCGCGAGGGGCCCCATATGTTGACCGCCGAGCAGCAAGTGCTCTCTTTGAGCGTTGCTGGCGGCACATTTTGCTGCGACGAAGACGTCACCGTGCGTCGGTGTGCTGCGAGTCGCATTCTTTGGATGCTACAGAGGCGATAATCGATAACCCGGGGCTGAAGGTGGGTGGGCTTCGCGCGCCAAGTGAAGACGGAAAGACGACGACCAAGAAGTTCAGCGATGCGAATTCAGCGGTGTTGTTCGGTAGGGAGGCACTCACTTGATCGAATGACGTTTTAGCGAACGCCCACGTTTCACCGAACGACACTTTAGCGAATAGTCGGACGCCGCGAAGCGGCGTTTTCGGGTGGGCCAAGTGAGTTCATATTTTTGTAATGAGTTGCCGCAGACTGTCGCCGCGAAGCGGCGTAAAGCGCAGCGCGACGGATGGCTTAACGCGCGCCCCCGTTATTCGCTAAAACGACCATTCGCTCAAATGTCGCCGTTCGCTAAAATGTCATTCGCTCTTGTGATATGAACCCCGGGCCTCAACATCTGGAAATTGTTCTGCTGCAGCACGTTGTGTACGTTTTCATTTTACGATTGCAGGTTCAAACTGGTACAGTATCTTGTTCTTTGCTTGTGTTGTCTGAAACGTTTCTGCTGCTTTTCTGCCACACCGGGTAGGGCGCCTCGTCAAGCTGCAAGCCATGCAACTTGACGTTTAACATTATATGTCCCATCTCCCACCTTTGTATATAAAGGAAAATAAAGAGATTATAAACTCAATTGACACCTCTTTGCTCCGAAGACATAATTTTGGGTATTGTGCAAGACAAGTGGAATATCTCCACTTTTTTGTCAACTGTTTTATTATTACATTTTCAGCGTTTTTGGGATGCTATGCAACTACTATCTCCAAGTAGAGGCTGCATTAGCATGCAGAATTTCTATCTAGTCTTGATGTGCTTTTCGACAACTGAAAAGGTTATGAAACATTCATGTCAGATACCGCCTCACTGTTGTGTGCAGGTGACGGCGACAAAACCCTGAAGCCATGCTTGCTCACCAATTCCTCACAACCCCAATGGGTGTAGAAGAACTTGTAGTTGGGCTAGTTGGTAAACGTTGGTATTCATGTTACAAGGCGCAAAAACACGGACACAAGAGTTTTGTCTTGTTTTGTCTCTTTCTCTCTTGTTTTGTCTCTTTCTCTCTTTCTCTTTCTCTCTTGTGTCCGTGTTTTTGCGCCTTGTAACATGAATCCCAATGGGTGCTCTGCTGTTCTGAGGCCAAGCTTAACAAAAAGCATTGCTTAGGATTCTGTCGTAGAGCAGTGAATAGGATGCTGAAAAGCAGGTTCCGGTGGTTGCAAAGGTGCTAGGCACAGCAACATCATTTGACTTTCTGCACAATGCGGCTCCCTTGAGCCCCAAGAGTCCGACCCCGAGGACGGTGTAAGCTTTGACAGCAGAGGACACGCTATGCAGTGCTGAAAATCTGAGAGGTGGCCACCTCTGCAAGTATGTGCTGCCTACCAGGGTCTCCCTGCTCAAACTTGAAGCCTGGCAGCTGTTGAGGCTACTACGAGCTTTGTCTCTCGTCACATTTGCGAAATATACTTGTGTGTATCCGCTTGCAATGTTTTGTCATACTTTGTAACTTGCCAAAACAAGTAGACACGGTAAGTCCCTTTGGCTGCAGAGTGGTCTACCTAAAAGACAGTTCAAGCGGAGTTTTGGTATGGCACCTAAAAATGGAAGTTTGTAATAAGTTGATGTAAAAAGCTTTTTAACACAATGTTTTTGGCAGGGTAACCTTGCAAAAATGCAAACCGCATAAGCGAAACGTCAAGGCATTAGAATAGAGAATAAAAGAGGGCCTGCTCATGGGTGGCATCTTGTTTCCCATTGACTGCATAAGCATTCTGGCTCTAACAGTATATTGTTCCAAGCATAGAGGAAGAAAAGGTGAAGAATTAGCTGTGGTTGCTGGTATCTGGACGATTGAACTTGCACCGCCGTGTCACGTCAATTGTGAAATTTCTGGTTCCCTGTATATGAAATATACATTGACATCTGAAGTCGAGATACGAGTCCCGGCACATAAACACTTGCACCGAGATTTCCTGACCCAAAACTTGTATTCGATGTATGACAATTTTGTCGGGTATGACCAAGGTAGTGCTGCAAACCTTTTTTCCACGCTATACTGAAATCATGACAGACGCAAAATGGTGCCTAGAGAGCATGTTTTATTGTGCATGGAAATTCTGCACCCCCATGAGGGGCAGCACGAGTATGGTCAGTGAAGATGACTGCTGGCTATCTGCAGCTGCTTGTCCCTCCACAGCCTGCAAACAAAGTACACGAAAAGGGTGAATGTTTATAAAAACAAGCATTTTTAAAGACCATGTTACAGAAATTGCATAGAACAAGAGAATCCGAGGGGTGTGGTGAGCGGTAGTGTATGGCATACCACTGCTTTTATCTTCTTTTAGAACTCTTATGCAGTGCTGGAAATATCAAGAATGCGAGACTCCTGAAAGACATTTTGTTTATGCGGGCACCTTCCTAACCAAGGAACTGCTCAGACCAGCAAGCTCATGCTGTGGGTCTTCCAGTACAACACGCAACCTATGAAGCAAGCAGCCTTGGGCAATGTGCACCTAGCATGATCCAATTACTTTGCAGCAGACAGGCCTGCTCTGTCCATCACATGAAAAATGGAAAGCGAAAAGTTGGAAATCACTCACTTCGAAACACAACACAAGGTCCGAAAATGAAAAGGAGCGAAAACAGAAGAGTCCTGCATTCACTTTCCTTTATGCTATAACTGTCTGTCATAACTGATTCCCAATGACAAGTTAACTGTTGTTCCCGTCAATGTTTTTTGTGCTGTGGAAGTCCACCTCTTCCGCATTGCATTGAGCAAGCAACAAAGACTGAGAGCCCAAGCTGCTCTGGGTTGGCCTAGAATAATTCATTAGTGCCATATGACACAGGTTTTCTTTCGACAATTCTCCAAACAATGCTTGCCAGCCAATTTTAGACCTTGACTGCACTTCTCTACATCTAGGGTACTCATGCTGTAATGTTGGGTGCCCAGCAGCATGTGCAATGCAACCAGCTGCTCCCGCTGAGTGGGCGAGAGGTCCTAAACAGCGCAGCTGGGGGCAGTTCAGGCCCTCACCATCCAGGGTGGCAGTGTACAGCTGCAGCTGAAAAAGATTAGCACAAGTGACCGATGACCGGAGTAGCAAAATTGCGACAGGCAGCGCTATTTTTCCCGAGCGTGCCGATAGCAAGTGCCACTCATGTTCCATGTCTCAACGTTGGTGGCTGCCAGAAAATTGAGGGATAAGATAGCTTTCGGAATGCAAGCTTTAGGATGGGCTGCTTTGTGCCGGCCACCACCGTGTGTCGCGATTTTGCTGCTCCGGTCGTTGGTCACTTGTGCTAATCTTTTTCCGCTGCAACTCTACCTGATGACTGATGCACAGCTGACATGACACAGTTTCAGCAGCATGCATACATGGTTTGCAGGTAATGTCATGTCAGTATAAAAGACAAGACCTTTGAGTACTTCCAAGGGCACCGAGTTGGTGAACACCACTTGGTACATGTCAGATGTGGTTAATGGCAGAGGCTGCTCATTTTGCCATGCACGTCTCCGAGCAAGCTTGCCCGTGGCCGAATGGTTATTGTGCTTAGCTTGCACACAAAGGGCTGAGGTATGATGCCTGGCCGTACATGCACCTTTTTGTTATTTCTGTAAATGTTGCATTCTGGTTTAATTAAAGAATCCCATTGCTTGTTCAAAGTCAGAAAGTTCTTTGCACCAAACTTTCTATGCCGATTGTTCCAGAAGTCTACGCACATACATGAGGGGCTCTGCGTGGCGATACAGAGAGTCTCGCTCTTGCGCTCGATCGTGCCACTCCGCCGACCTTCGATGCCTGTGATGCTACCTCTTTGTATTTTTGTTTTCGGCACAAGTTTGCCAGATTAAACATTTAGTTTCTGTTCATTCGTCACCTGACCACCTGTCATTCGTGAAATTTTGGTGGATGTGCGGGACATTAACAAAAAGGTGCATGCGCGGCCAGAAATCGAACCTTGGCCCTTTGTGTGGGAACCAAGTACGAGAACCATTCGGTCACGGGCGCGCTTGCTCAGAGACGTGCGGGGAAATATGTGCTAGTGCAAGCTCTTGGGGTAAGCCTAGGCAGAAATTTAAACCGTCAAGTGATGATGACAAAGTTTGTCCGTGTTTGTCCAGTTCAGTACGCAGAAAATATTGCTCTGTGTGGTGGCGAGAACCATCTGCTACTTACTCTCAACTGTGACAGATTGTGATATCTAGCCAAAGGTGGAGGACGTGAATATCTGAGCGCAAAAAATGAAGAGAAGTATACAAAACTGCACGCCAATGATTTTGCCGAGTTCAACAGGCAATGCCCAGCCAGGTGCGTCCTGCTTCCACAGCCCTTTGCAGCAAATACTTTTAGAAGTGGACTTTTTATATAAATAGCAGACACCAGTTTTGGAATTGGTGAGCCAGTTTTGTCTTAGTGTCATTCCCTTGTCAATTTCAGGGCAGTGGGTAGATGTGGTGCTGCCGGGAATGTTCGGTGGAAGCAGGTTGCTGTTGGGAAACAGGACCGGAGGCACCGTCTTTTTCCTGACACAGTCTCATTAATTGGATCTGTGTCTTGTCCGACACAAAACTCAAGTAACCATGTGTGGATTGTCTCTGCACCATGTGTACACTTAAGTTTTTGTAAGTCTTGCTGAGGTGTCGCCTTGCTAGAAACATCAAAACGGTTGTACCTACAGTCACCTTGGGAGCTACCGACCAGGCACAATATGTTAATGACAGCATCTTCTACATAGTTATGCACAGTGCAGGTCATGTTCACATTTTTGTGCAATTGCTGAGATGGGTACAAAAGCTGTCACTTTGGGCCACTGGAGCCAGCGCAGTTCACCATGATCACAGTGTAGCAAAGCTGCAACCCCACAACATCAATGGCCACCAGCATGAGGCTACCGACGGCACTCATGCATAATACATGTCCTGACACAGGCGCAAACCACGTATTATGGAGATGAATCCAGACTGTTTTTTATACCTACCATTTGGTGGTGGTGGAGCTGCCATCTGTGCTGGGTCCTCACTAGCACCTTTGGCCACAGCAGATGAGTCCTGCATCATCCAATCAAACACAAGTTAACGGACAACAAATTGGCAGCTTTCTGGTTCCGCGTTGATGTAATGCCCATTGCCTACACTTTAGAATTCAGGTATCGGAGTGCCTCATGCACAGCTCTAGAGAAATTAACTCGTCAGCTTGAGCGCTACGATCCGAGCTTTCAAAGAAACATCACGAGGCAGCACACTCGTGCAAAGTCAATAAGACCAAAAACAACACAGTGTCTGTTTACTACAAGTAGCAACTTTTAGGAGACCGTTACCGTGTTCTGCGGTGGCCACGGTACGGCTGGTAAGGCTTTAGGCGCGCTGAAAAGCATGCTTCAAAGTTACAGCGCGAGCTCCCAGTAGCAATTTCGCTGCGCACGGCAACGGTACGTTAAAACCACCCATTGAGATGCCATGCACTTACTTACCGACACTGCAGCCGAGATGCCGTGTGGCGACGGACGAGGCGCGTCCGCCCTCGAAATCATGCGCCTTCTTCCGTGTCTTAGCGAGGAACCTTTCTCATATGGGCCAAGATTCTGTCCTACTCCTCGAGTTCAGCGAGGACACTTGGTTCACGTCCCCCACCAGACTGCCGAGTGGTAATCGCGACGTGAAAAAGCCCGACTTGACAGCAAAAATTCCAAAAGTGAGGCAAATCTTCGTACAGACACACGAGCACTTTACGTGCGACACCCACCGTCGGCCATGACGATTCATCGCGATCGCGATGCAGCTCACGCATTGCGATCATCTAAATTGTTTCACTTACGTAAAAAGACATGATTCATGCGACCTAGACTTGACACCGGTAATTATATTTAGATTGTACCCGATTATATATTTTCATAAGTTAAAAATGTTGCTTTTACAAGACCCTTCGATGCGGCGTTGCGCATTTCCCTCTAGGGACATATTTTGGGGACAAATCCCGATGAAGTTTCAACTCAATCGCCACTCTCCGTCGACGTCATCAACGCGCCGCGATGAAGTTCCCTGCCAGTTGAGTTCGCCGCCGATTGAGATTAGGCTCCTCCCACCGGCGACGTCACGATGAAGTTTCTTCATCGCTTTTTCCACCATAGACAGACAGGGCACATCGTCTTGCTTTTGACTTCGCAGAAAACTGGACTGTGATTCTGCCTAACGAGATGCAGGAATATTACTGGCATAAACATCACGTGTGTCGCGTCAACATTCCAAGGTCCCAGACGCTTCGGCGTCGTCAGTGATGACTTGTGCCACGCACTACTGGCTCTGACTCTGACGTTTCAAAGACTGGCTGGAGGAGCACCTTCCAGCAGTGTATGTCTCAATCACGTACGTTTCCGACGGGGCGCCTGCTCATTTTAAAAATAAATTTAAACTCTACGAGTTCCAGCGAGCATGTCATCCTCAGAAGAAGTGGCTATTTTCTGCCTCCGGACATGGCAAGAATTCTTGTGATGGAGTTGGGGGCCTGTTGAAGCATCACGCGACAGTACACAACCTCGGTTCGCGGTTGGATGCCGCAATCTGGACATCAATTTACTTCGTGGACAAGGTTGGAATGTGTGGGAAAAACGTGGCACTTCTGAACTTGAGCGAGGAATAAGTGACTGTGTTCCATAAACATTAAAGAGGAGAATGGGACTGCGTGCCGGCTCGGAAAGGCATCCGCTCTTTACACGTCTGAAAGCACGATAATCGAAGCGTGCATCTAAAGCGAAATGATCTTTCTAAATTGAAATGCATATGTGGTGCTCAACAACTTGAATAACGCATATGTGGATTTTTTTTTTTTTTTTTTTTTTTTACACGTTTTGGGTTTTAGAGCGTTTACGAAGTTCGGAAATATTTCCCCGAATCCTTTGTCGGTTTGTAGACTTTAGGGTAAGCGATAAAAGACCCAGGAAGTTTTGTGAATAATTATATATGTTCATTGCACGTCTGCTCATTTAAACACGTCAAATAAAGTAGTTTGAAAAACTTTACGTACGGCTGTTTTTTTTTTTTTTTGCATATATTGTTAACAGCGGAACTATTACTTTTGTGCAAGTCCCCGCACCACTAGCAACATACGCTCTTATTATGCATATGCACCCCCCCCCCCCCCCCCCCCCCCCCCGTTTATGTTTAGAGAAATCTTAACTCACCGTCCAACAGCCTATAGTTTCTGGTGTTCTTTATCTCCCGATGGACCAGTGACTTACCATCACGAAATCACAGTGATATCACATTTAATCCGTTTTGCTGCATCAATACATTACATAGTAATCTGTTTTCGCCGCATCAATACAACGTCATAGCGGCTCTGGTGATTCAGCTGGGCCGAGTAGACCCGGCTGGAATTCAATTCAAGAAGGGTGGCTGTTATAGACTAGTTGGCTGGGCGCCTCGTTTGTGTCCTGTCCTCCCTTCGTCCTCGTCTTTGCTGCGCACGCACACAAAAGTTTTATGAAATGGAACTCAATCTCTACGGTCGGCCACAAGTGCCGCACGGATCAACAGGGCGGCGCCATTGAGACGATTGAGACTAGAGTTACTTGAGACTTGGTCTCGCCGCCCTCCCCTCGTGACCATCTATGGACGATCGGGTTCACGTTTTATATCGAACGACCGCAGCTTGGAGTCCAAAGGTATACATCGGCGCATCGGGACTCGGGAGCAGAGAACGGATAAACAACGAGGCCTCCTCTTTCTTGAGAGGGAAGAGAAGAGGGGGACAGTCGAGCACCGAAAAACTAGAGGTGCTGAGGTGTCGAATACGGGGAGACCTCCAAAAAGAATAATGGCAGTCAGAAAACACGGAGAGAGGACCTGCTGGGTGACACCTGCCAGTCACCAGCGGACGACGGGACGGCTCATTGCCTGCCCAGCCTGCAAGGCCGTGTTCCAAAATTTATTCGATCTTACTCCAAAGTAAGGGTTTTGTACCCTTCGCGTTCTAAAACCTACCCGCGTCCAGCGTTTTTCAATCTGTGTTGTCACGTGATACAATCCGCCAGAGTAACTCAGATCCATTTGGGTAAGATTTGGAACACAGCCCAAGGCAACGACTGCAATCGTGAGCCACCATACCAACGCCCATTATGTTCAAAAAGCAGCCTGGTCTGTGTGCTCCGAATTGCTAAACGGGTGCAGTTGATGGTGAACCCACAATACCGGTAATCTGTTACACGGCTAAGAAGATATACCACTACTTAAAGGGATACTACAACGAAATTTCGGCGCTCATTTTTTGGTCTATATGTGTTCAAAAGAGCAGTATCACATGGAACATACCAATATCCTGTTAGAAAAGTCTCGAAAAGGAATTTTAAAACGAATTAAACGATTAGCAAAGAGCACCTGGTAGATGTCGCTAACGCCTCGTTTGTAATGCTCGTCTAGGAACCTTGACAACTAGTGACGGAGGTTGTCTCGTCTCCGGCCACGACGAGAGAAGAGGGGCAGGAAGAACTCCCCTCTTCCCGAGAATCCCTTTTGTGTGTCGCAGAAGTTGCTATTGTCCCCGTAGAAGATTATAAAAGATTAACCCGTCACTCAAAATTCTTACAAAAGCAGCCGCTTCGGTGGCTGGAACGACTAGGCCATCCTCTCGACGTCAGCCTCGCCATAGCTTTGCTCGTCTTGAGACGACCTACGTCACGATTGCGTTGGATGTCGCGTGCTCTAAGCTGGACCTTCTCCGAGCGCTTGCGAGAGTGGGCCGTTTATAACGAAAAATACAACCACCAGGATCAAAATACAAACGTGCGATTGTCATTTCCGGATATTGTGGATCATATTCAACCTATTTTTGAACACGACGGGAATATTTCAAATTTCGTTGAAGTATCCCTTTAAAGGACACATGCAAAGGAAAAAAACATTTTTTTTAGACAGCTTAGATGGAAAAAGGATGTCATAAAACGATTTTACAACGAAGAAACAAAATTTTTAGAGCTATATTTACGGCGCTATACGAATTTGTAGTTGGCGCTCGCGGGAGCCGCTGCTGGTCACGTGGTAGGCCCGCGCGCCGCCGCGCTGCGTCGCCGCCGCACGCTGAGCGTTGTGCGAACGCCGCTTCAACGCGTTTCTCCAAGCCGCCGTCGCCGCCGCCGCACAAGTTCGTCTGCTTCGGGGCGCCGCCGCCGTCGTCTGACCGGCGCACAGGTCTATCACGTCTGCTTGCGCTTTTTCAGGAGTTTCCTTTGGGCTCTAAAAGTTACTTATTCGTCTTGGTTTTTTGTTATACTTCAAACAAAGATGAATAAGTTACTTTCAGAGGCCATAGGAAGCTTCCGAAAGAGCGCAAGCACCACGTGATAAATAAAGACCAGTCACGTGATAAATACAGACCACTTTTCCGCGGTGCCCGCGGGCGCCAACTACAAATTCGTTTTGCGCCGTAAATATAGCTCTAAAAATTTTTTTTCTTCGTTGTAAAATCGTTTTATGGCGTCCTTTTTCCATCTAAGTCGTTTAAAAAAAATGTTTTTTTCCTTTGCATGTGAGACACTACCACCACCCCCCCTCCCCCTCCCCAATTTTTTTTTCTTCATTTTTTGCCAGGTGATTTAATATGGTGTCGGAAGACTAACCAATTAATATTTTGCTACAGAGTCACGTATATTTCCAATAAAGCCAAAAAACGCTACTGCTCGAAACCGAAACCTGCGCACGGAGAGTGAGTGGCGGAAGTCACGTGGCTACAGCCAACTGCGCGTTTTTTTTTTTTTCTCTCTTTTTCTCTTTTTTTGCGCGCAGCAGACGACGGGGTGTGGGAACCGTTTGCCATGCGATCCCTTTGCAGTTATGTTTGTTCCGCTCGCTGTTCTGTTTTGTACATTGAAGAGTTGGAAATGAGTAGTGAGTGCCTTGGGTCAATTCCCGTGATCGGCTCCTAGAAGAATACCCCCAAGATGTTGCGTGAAGAGCTGGCTCACATGTCCTGCATCTGAAAGTGGCATTGTGTGGCACAGTCTGCAGAAGTATACGAAAGATCAACGGGATCGGGACCAACGGCTGGCTGCGATTCCTGTGGAACATTTACGGGCACCTCGGAAAGTGGACGCTACCCGATTTATATGCTTATTGCATTTTGTGGAAAGTGACTACATTGAGTTCACAGGTGTCAAGAAGGAAATCCCAAGTCATTTAGTTCAACGACGTTTCGTCCACAACATTTTTTTTTGTGATAATTGCAAAAAAAAAAAAAAAAAGATATGTAAATGTCGCAAAATGTTTACAAAAAAAAAACCAACAGGAAAAAAAAAAAAAAAAAAAAGCCCAAACACGTTGTTGCGTGTGAAACGGGCATCTTTTTACTGCGCTACCGGGACACTTTTTTATTAGTAATAATGCAGCCAGTCAACTGTAAGTTGGAAAGTTCGGTACCAATTTTCCTCCAACAAAAGCACCCCCGGGTCGAAGTTGGGCAGCACCACGCATTCGCCACATTCGCACCTAGTAAAGAAATCGTACGCATGCATACTCAACTCGAAGTACGCACTTCGTGCTTGACGTTTGCGCGACCGATGTCTTCAGCCACGAGAAGGGGGCGATGGCTCGGCGACGTCTTCGTGTAAATCGGCTTGGTGGTCGAGCGTCTCGTACGGGATGAATACCGATTATTTTGATCGGTCCAAAATTTCTCTTTCGAAGAAAGACAGAATTGGCCGGTACCGCGAACGACAGTCCTGAAGTAGAGGTCCCACGCCCGTCGTCTGCTTCCATCGCCGTCCAACCCGCGAGACCCACAATACATGATAAGACGCCATGTGGCCGTTTTTCTCCTCCGCTACGGTATCCGTGAAGAAAACGCCGCAGCTGCGCATGCGCGCCGCCAGCCAGCCTTGTCTGCGTAGTTCAAGGTCTTGTGGCGAATTACGGAGCGCTATCCGGGTGCTTAGCGGGCTGCGGAAACGGTCTACTACAATTCCCCAATTACGCAGTGGACGTACAGAATGCTCCCGGTTCTCTGTGCAACTTTTTTTTTTTTTCAGTCAACGTATTTGCAGTTTTTTAGAAGCCACAAAAAACGGGTTTAATATTTTTTTCTATATTTCTATATTTTTTTCTATATTGAATGTGTGCCTGCAATGACCCACGACTTTGATTAAATTTGGTGGTTGTGTCTAAACCTTAAAAAACGGTCCGTGAACACGGAGAAGAGAGTGAGCGCGACTCAAAACGTCCAGTTCTCGATCGGTGGTTTTTGGGCGTAAAGAAACCGAATTTCGAGCCGGAAATTCTGTTCTGGGTAGTTGGGCTCTCGTATGTCACGTACAACTAAAAACCTCGGCGAGCATAAATACCCTGTCAGTGTCTTTTTAAAGGGACACAGACAGAGTATTGGGGGGGGGGGGGGGGGGGGGGGGGGGGGTGTCAGTGTCCCCTTAAAGGGACACTGACACCCCCCAGATATTTTTACAGTGGAGCTATTAAAGGGATGCTGAACCGAAATCTGGATTCCACAAAGCATGCAGCAGAAGCATGCAACGGGATGCTACAAACACCAAAACATCACTCACACAGTGATATCTCGAACGGATGACCATATTTTTCAAGAAAAGGTGGCGTATTTGACAGAAATGTTCACGTCATGTTTCTCCGAGAAGGAGGGGGAACGACCTCGCGTCTTCTCCGCCTCGCTGCCTTGAAGGAGCGGAGTGAAGAGAGGAGGAAACTAGGTATCTTGACGTCACGCGCCTCGTCGGCCTGGTTCAATCTCGACCTCTTTTTCCCAGAATATGGCCGTCCATTCGAGATATGGCCTTACGAGTAGTGTTGTAGGGATTGTAGCGTCTCGCCTACATCTCCTGCATTGTTTTTTCTGAAATCCAAATTTCGGTTCACCATCCCTTCAAAGGGCAACTCCGCTCAATTCCGAAAAATGTAACATGTGATTCCATTTCACAAAGCACTACTAAACAGCTCTACGTCTTCGGATTCGCGAAATGTGGAATATTATTTGTGTAATCCTAATTTAAACATCAGCTGATACCGAAACCGAAACTTCGGTTGCGTCAGGCAACATTGGTCGCGCATTGTCAGATTCATGGCCACGTCACGTCGAACCACGTGGTCTTGTGACGTTCGGGGGGGCGAGGGACAGGACACGCGACGCGGGCAGGTCACTTCGCATGGCGTGGACGGTGATGGCCCGGGGGAGAGGGGTAAGGGGAGAAGACGAAAGAGAAGGGGAGCGGAGAAACAGACCGATAAGCGCGCAGGGCAGCGAAAACTAGCGCATCCGCGTTACGGTGATCACGTGGACGCCGTTCAGCCAACACCGGGAGGAGAAAGTCATG
Source organism: Ixodes scapularis (assembly GCF_016920785.2). Lineage (NCBI taxonomy): Eukaryota > Metazoa > Arthropoda > Arachnida > Ixodida > Ixodidae > Ixodes > Ixodes scapularis. Next base: position 69,793,538 of record NW_024609838.1, read on the forward strand.
ACGTCATCGTTCAGTTTCGCTCTGAGAAGTAAAACCAAAACAATCGTGAGAATGACGTAGTGTCATGCCTCTGACGTAGTGGCCCAACGTTGGCCGCTCCAACCCCGTCGCATTGACTGCGCTGACGATTGCGCCTCACGTCGCAAGCTAGAGTTGGCAGATTTTGGCGACTTGGCTCACTTGAAGGTTTGCTGGCCAGTTTATTAAATACATAGACGGGATTAGATCGTAATATTTGACATGGGGTCTTCCTATATGATACTGAAGAGGGCTGCATAGTTTTCTAAATATCAAAAATGAAGCGGAGTTGCCCTTTAAGGGCTAGTTTCCCCAGGATCGTGTCCGGTACCAAACAAATGTCGACACCTGCAGTGATGTGATTGCTGCGCCAATTGCGCCAAACTGCACCAAGGGGCTAACCCTGCTACATCTTGCTACATTTTGCCAAATATGAGTAATCCGCCAGGCCTGCGCCAAACAACCAATTTTGGTCGCCTTTCAAAGCCGAAACTAAACTGAGTGCCGTAAATGAGCTCACGTGAGCTAGGTGGCGCAAGCGGCCACTTGACACAAAGTGCCCTGCATCAAAAGTTCATCCGGTCTTGCATCGTTTTTCCCGCCGTCTCTCGTTTCGCGCTCTCATTGTCTCGCACCTTTTTTGAAAATTTTCAGCGATAGACGTGTTCGTGTGCCGACGCTCCGACGCTAGCGTGCCGGGTACCAGCCATGCCGTCATGCTTTGAAACGAAATTATGTTTTTGTGCGGCGGGAGTTACTTTGTGAGCTAAAGCACTCGCTCCTGAAAGCAACAGCCGTGGGAAAACTATATTTGGTCCCTGCCTGCCAGTCACCGTGGTCGCGCGACGTCGGGTGTTGCCGTCCCCACGTCGCTGCAGATATGGCGCTTTCTAAAATGAAACTAAGTACCACCACAAGTTCATCAACATTCCTGTTCTTGTTTAAATCACGCGTTACTACAAAAATCTACCTTTAACTCAAAGACTGATGGTCGAAGTATTGATTGCCTACGTTTCTCTCGGTGAACCTTCTTTCGGGATGGACCCCGGTTTGTGAAAAATCTGCTGCAAAAGAAAGTTGGTGAAGAGAAATGAGCTAAAGCAAAGAAGGCAATGTCTGCACTCTGAACCCGCACAGTGCACATGTTTGCCTTGAGTTCAGAAGAACGTTTTGATCCTGGCTTGCGATGTCTTGCATCGATGTGCTCAAGTTCTTTTTTTTTCTCTCTCTCTCTGTGTTTAGCTTGTACCTCGCGTGATGGCCGGGCAAGCGCTGGACTGTTTTTTTTTTTTTGTCGTATGCTGGACAGTTACATTTTGCAAACAATTTCGGGAACCAGTTGGCGACGGAGCAGAGTGGCATGGTTTCGATCGAACAGCCATCTCCGCTCGCGCGACAGTTTTACATTGCATTGCAGTAGGTACGGGTTTAATCAGTTGGAGACTTCTTCCATTTATTATAAAACTAGTCTACCTAAAACTGCTATTTACTACTAAGCTGGTCATTTTCAAATAAATTTTAATAAGTGCAGTTTGGTTCTTATTTAACTATAGTGGGCACATATATATGTATAACTTAACTGAAGCATTGTAAAATGTGTCATGTCATAGGCATTTCAGTTACATGTTGAAAGACTCCCAGGTGGTCAAACTTGACTGTAATTTGTTTATTGCGGCAAGCAAAGTGTCCTTCGTGTGTCCAACACTTAAAACAGTTAAGAATATCTGCTCCAAAAGTCACTTTTGCTGCTCCGAAACACTGTTTTAGCTGCTCCAAAAGCCACTTTTGCTGCTCCGAAACACTGTTTTGGCTGCTCTAAAGGCCACTTTTGCTGCTCCAAAACACTGTTTTGGCTGCTCCAAAGGCCACTTATGCTGCTCCAAAACACTGTTTTGGCTGCTCCAAAGGCCACTTATGCTGCTCCAAAACACTGTTTTGGCTGCTCCGAAAGGTGCTCCAAAACGGCTTAGGCCAATCACATCACTGCACCTGTGGTCAACACAACACTCTGGTTGCCGCCGTCACTCATAGATGGCGGTAGCTGTCCAGACTCCAGAGTGTTTTGTTTGTCGGCTGTCTGCTTGCCACCGTCGCTCATGGATCGCGGCAACCTTCCTTCGGAGGAAGAAGAATAGGAGCGGAATGAGCGGCAATGTGCACAACAGCGCGAATAGTTCCGCAACCGCTGCGAGGCCGCTATCACCTAAAGTTCCACTGCGTCGAGCGCTTCAGATTCCCTTGCAAAAGAAAAGCAGATTGCTTGCCTGGAACACGGCGGTGGCGCCATGTTTCTCCTGGAAAGGTCTATCCCAGCGCCAACCGTCCAGGATGGCAACGTCGGACAACACGACTCACCGGCTTCTGTGGTGTCATTCGTTGCCGCTTCGGAACCACTTTTTATGCATGGGGGGGTTGAGACAGTAAAGAGTTTGTTCGAAGATGCAAACCATGCACTGTAGCGCGAGTGCAGCACGTGTCCCCACGGCGCAGGCGGGGAGTGCGAGTTTCCGGCCGAGTGGCGCGGCGACTGGTTCCAGAAGGGCGAGCCGGAGCCGATCCGGATCGGCCGCACCAACATCTCCACCAAGGGCATCTGCAAGGAGGCCCACGACAAGAAGTTCCTCGTCGAAGTCCCGTGAGTGCGCTCGAAGGGCACAACTCTTCCTTGCTTGCTTCCTTGCTTCTCCACATTTGGGGGTGGGACGGCTGCATTGATGGCACCATTTTGATATGTTCACAATTTCCTGCATCTAACAGCGCCCAAAGCGTGAAATGGCCAAAATTGCAGTGTGCTGTGCCATAGATCACAGTGACTAGCTTTAGCAGAAAATGAAAGCTCGGTTTTCAACTCTGGCTGTTTCATTGCCAGGTGGCGCAAGCCGCCGCCCAATTCCTTGGTTCTGCTGTATATGCACATTCATCCAATGGATGCAATTTATACATCCATACAGTCCTAACCATCATACTGTTGCATCATTTGTTGTGCATGCTAGGGTGCATGATGCACCGATAGCATGCAGCATTAATGGTCCCCGAGTCATGCGCCTTCATTTTCAGTTGAAATTTGTACCTAAAATGATATATCTTTCCATGTGAATTTTAGATGTTTCACAGTAAATCTTTATTCTACACTTTCCAACACTTATACTACGTACAAACCTAGTTTGAATTGTAACTCATTGTACAACTGGCTAAAGTGATTTCTTAAAATGATGTCACAGTTACTCCAAAGGTGCCCCAAAATACAGATTTTTCTTTCTTAGTGCTCCAAAGATTAACCTTTAAATTAATCAATTAATGCTTTAATTGGAATAATTTTTTTTATCCGGTTAATCGGTTGAGATTTTAGTTAAAAAGTGAAAGCCGTTTACAAATCCCTGTAACGCCGAATTGGAGCGCAGCTCTTGAGGAGGAGGAGTGAAGGGTACTGAGGGGAGGGTAGACCCCTCCCCCTTCTCCTCCTCCTCCCCTCATTCTTTAATATGCTCCGGGGGGGGGGGGGTGTCACGTGACTTCGGGGAGGGGGTCACGTGACCTCGGGGAGGCGTGACCTGGGGGTGACCTCAAGGCCACGTGACCCCAAAGGTGACCCCCACGTGACCTTGGGGTCACGTGACCTGGAGGGGTCACGTGACCTTGGGGGTCACGTGACCTCAGAGGGGTCACGTGACCTGGGGGTCACGTGGGGTCACGTGACGTTGAGATGACCTTGGAAGGGGTCACGTGACCTTGGGGGTCACGTGACCTCGGGGGTCACGTGACCTTGGGGAGGCGACCACGTGACCTCGGGGGTCACGTGACCTCAGAGGGGTCACGTGACTTGGGGGTCACGTGACCTTCAAAGGGTCACGTGGGGTCATCTTGGGGTCACGTGACCTTGAGATGACCTTGGAAGGGGTCACGTGACCTCGAGGGGTCACGTGACCTTCAGGGGGTCACGTGGGGTCACGTGACCTTGAGATGACCTTGGGAGGGGTCACGTGACCTTGGGGGTCACGTGACCTTGGGATGACCTTGGTTACGCCGACGGCGACGGCGACGGCGACGCCGACGGCGACGCCGCTCAAGCCGGGAACGGGCCCCTAAGAGCTGCGCTCTAAAATTTCAGGCAGAAGGTGAAAAATGGTTGCTTTACTCCTTGGTGCACATTTATGTATTTTAGGGGACAGCACTGTTGTATTCCACTGTGAACACTTCAGCGTTCTTTCTGATTGTAATCCAGAGTGAATATCAGATATAACATATGTCAAAAATATAATATTAAAAAGGCTTGCCCATGTTTTCTTTTTGTGATCTGTACATTGTCAATTTTTATATGAAGCAGAATGTTCTGTCATGGATGACAGTAAAAAATAGTAAAAAAAAAAAAAACTGCATCACTTAAATGAACTGTTGATTGTTTTCTTTTTTGTTTGAGCGTTGCAAACCATATATTCTTTGGTGTTTATTTGTTCTAAAGAGTTTTCCACTGTTATTTTGTTTGTTTCCTGAACACTCCCCTCTGTATTTCATTTTTATTTCACCCTTGCCCCCAAGGGTGAAATAAATAAATAAATAAATAGTAGCCACTGGCAAAGTGAAAAAGGCAGGGAGGAGGTCCAGTTGTCCCACCTTTAGCGCCGACAACATTTTGCCATCTCGTGCACCTCAAGTGTGCACTATAAGCCAAAACGAGGCGGTGGAGCGCATGCTGGAGGCTGTGCATTCGAAAGACATGCTGTGCCATTCTCATTTTGTCCATGACCATAGTAAACATACAAAATTAAAAAAGATTGTCGGAGAATGCTCGCGTACGGGCTCGTGAGGAGCGCAGTTTTATATACAGTTTACGCATGCACCACACGCAAAGGAAGTTAACTGGAAAATCCCTAAATTCAACAGGAAAAGATCACTTGGGAGAACGGTGAGGTCAGTGATCAACAAAAACGGGGTACCGACATGATTTTCTGACTTCCTGTCGAGTTTCACGGTGCTAAGGGTTGGTAGGTCAGCAGATATAGGGCATTTAATCGGTTACGTTAAGCCAGTTAGTGAGGGTAGCAGGTAAAATGTAATCGGTGAAGAGCGTCGGGGAGGGGCAATGGGTTGTGGTCGTAGCGAAAGTTATACTAAACCCTGTAGTTGAATAACGACAGAAAGCGGGTCAGTGGAGCCCGTGCGGTGCCGTTCTTACCAACTTTTGGAACTTCAAAGCAGTCCAATGGATTTGCTCGTACTCGGAGGCTGTTCGCAGGTAAAGGTAAATGGTAATAGAGGTAACTGTTTTTTTCCACTTTCTAGAAAGAATATTGCAAACCCGACAAGGTTCAAGTTTCTCTAACTTTACTGCAAACTTCAAACAAAGTTTGAGTCAAATAGAACGATTATGTGCATGTGTGCAAATTAAAAGCAGGTGGAGGAATGCAGTGTTTACGGCAACTAGTAAATCATAAAAAGTTTGGGATTGCTTTCATAATGCATAAACATTGCCAATTTTTTTTTTTTTTTATATTGAAGGCAAATTGTTATAAAAATTATTTCTTTCTAAATTTTAGATTTTTTTATAGTAGTCGGGCAACTCTTGTTAAAAAAGTCGAAGTTATAACAAAATTCAAACAAAGTAAAAAAAAAAAGAGATGACAAAATGTTAGGCTAGGTGGTGCAAGCTGCCGCCCGTTACAAAGAGTACAGCCATCACTATCCATCCATCCATCCATCCATCCTGGTCCAATTCCGCCAAAAGGCAAAAGGTTTGGAGAACCAGCCGAACTGTAAGGTTCGACAAAAGTTTACGACATCCATACTCTCTGTACACGGTTTCTCCATAAAGTCTGACCACCTCCGTCCCTACAATCTGACAGATCCTATCATCCGGCACCAAAAGCATGTCATCGTGGCACCTGTCGTCTTTCTGGCTCTGCCATCGGCGGCCCAACCAGTCGTGCACAGGTTAAAAGCACAGGATTGTGGCTCATTCACTGTGTGCGATTGGGTTAGTTGGTGATGCCAAATGGACAAAGACGACAGGTGTCGTGACGACGCACTTTTGGCGCCGCATAATTGCCTCCGTTGGATTGTAGAGTTGGCTGCAATCAGACTTGAAGTAAAACGGAGCGTGGTGCTCAGTGTTGCATTCCGCCTGTCTGTGTGCATTGCAGGAGCACCAACTGCCTGAAGTGCATCGGGATAGGTGCCAAACACGACAACGTGCTGCAGTACAAAGAGAGTGAGTGGACCCCCCCCTTTGCGCCGACATTCACTTCGCCACGGGTGGGCGGTTGGGGACGGAGCGTCGAAGACGGGGCCATCAATCGTCGACGTTTCTCATACTGACGCTCGAAGGTCCCGTAGGACTGCCAAGACGGGCTGGAGGACGGGGGCTTTATTCTAGCTTCAATAAGGTTGGGAGCAGTCAGAGCACCGAAGCAAATCACGACTAGGCTGTAGATTTCCCGTTGTTTATTAAAAAGGAAGTAAACTGACGTTTTTCGGTGTTTTTTTTTTTTGAAAATTTGGTGTATTTCGGCATTTCCTTAAGTACGCACGTTAGAAATGGTGACTGCCGGTAAGAAAAAAAAAACGGTGGACAAAAAAGGTTAAATTTAATTTGCAACTTTTGTATACGCTCCTAACACTTCACACCTATTATAGAGCGTCCGTACTTGCAAACCACGGATATCGGGCCCGAACATGGACCTAGGTCGGAGTACTCTTTAACGCAATCATTCAAAACCTTGCTTCTTTTTTTTTTTTTTGTATCCTGCTATTTTGTTGCTTTGTGTGATCACAAAAATTTAATTGTTGCCGAGCAAAATGTCCTTGTAACGAGGAAAGGCAAGTTGCTCTTGCTTCTTTCTCAGGATTCGACTGATGATGACTGTGAGCGTAGTTTCAAACACTGTCGCTTATCTTACCCTAATAGAACTACCGTAATATCCCGAGAGATAGCCCACCTAAAATCAAGAGCAAATCAGGCAAAAATAAGGAGTGGGCTAACTTTCAATGCAAACACAAGTTGAAAAAAAAAATCCTCTTTTTAGGTTCTTGCCAAACTTGTTATCGTCCGAGGGGCTATTAGGCAAAGATGTAACACAACACTGAGACTGCGTGAAGCAAAAGACGACATACATACGCAAATAAGAGGGAATTGGCTTGCGTGTGTCATTTTTGCTTCCTGCAATCTCGGGGTTGCGTTATGTCTAGTAATATCCGTCGGCTCGTTGGCACCCGAGTGTCGGTTGAGCAAAGACGACTGTACTTCCCAGTCAGCAATGTTTGCTTATATCCCGCAGATAGCTAAGTAGCCACATTTACTCCAAGGTTATCGCTGATCCCAACACTGCAGGTACTATAGTCGGTGACAGGATAAGGTAAGAGTTGAGGGAAAACCCCTCTCACCTCTTCTCCCTTCAGCAGAGCGAACGCCGACGAGAAGGTCATCTCATCTCCAGCATTCGCTCTGAGAAAGTGAAAAGAGATGGGAGGAGTCTCCCCAAACTTTTAACATGTCACCGACTATAGGAGTGGGCTATATTTCGGTATTTAAAAAGAAAATGGCCAATCGAGTTGAAAATGGGGGCGGGGCATCTCTTGGGCAGTTACGTCAGAGAGTCCGTGGTGTTTGACTAACTAACCTAACTCTCACGCCACTCTCCTCCAAAGTTTGTGATTCCACCGATGCGGGACTGGCATGGTGCTCAATTAATTTCTAGCGAAGATTGTGTGCCCGACCAACGTCTAAAAAGACAGGGGTTCGGCAAATACAGTCCTTGCCTAGAGCAGAAATTTCAAGAAATCTTTTTCCGTTTTGACAGATTTCATATTTTTGACACCAACAAATGTTTATTGCTGTTTTTCTTTTGTAACCAGAAAGCCTGCGGCCTTATCATAACCAACAATCCTGGCTGATTTTGCTTCGGAAATTAAACAGCAACTATTGGAAAGAAAGCGCACGAGGCCCTTCTTGGCAACATTATACTTACAAATATCTTGCATTGCTTTGCGAGCTGTTTCATGTGTTGCTTAAAGGGCAACTCCACTCCATTTTTACAATTTTTGGGTTATGATCTGTTTAGTCGAAGCCAACGGCCCTGAATCACGAGATATAATTTGTTTTTCGGTAGTGTGTATAGTTTTGTAGATATCGCGAATCCAAGTATTGTTCCCGCGACACGGCGAAACCGAAACTACCGGTTGAAGCAGCTTGGCAACAGTGGTACTAGTGGCGCGTCGTCGGCATGACCTAGTTCTGGTCCCGCGCTTCTCAGCCGTCGCGCCGACAAGGTCGGCTCAATCGCACGTGGAGTTTCAAAACAGAAGGTTAGATGCACATTTTCTATTTTTACCGCTTCACTTTGTTATTATGCACCAAATGTAGTAAGTTTTAGTGTGTATTTATACATTTGCCGGCCGAAAAGCGAATCCGACTGCTATAAATATGACGCGGTCGGTGCCGGCGCAGCATGACTGTATTTGTTTTTTGCTCGCGGACCGAGAGAAAACGAAATAACGGGAGATAGACGGACAGATCTATCCACAAGTGGTCTAAGTTGCTAAGCTAAGGTGCCTTTATGTGCACGCTAGTTAGATCAGCCGCGACCTGCTGCGTCCGGCCGATCGTGCTGGAGCAGCCGGCGGACGGTACGCGAACAGCGACGGCACCGCATCGTTCTTCAAAGACGCATGTTTCGTGGAGAAACCCGCAACAGTCAGCAGCCGCAGATCCTGTGTGTAGGTGTCTGACGTAAAGTGCTGGGAGCAGAGCTTGCTTGGAGCAGAGCTTCGCGTTGGAGCTCAGAGTCAACGGTCTTCCGAAGTCTATCCGGCGAACGGCACCGACCCACACCTTGTGCCTCTTACGGTCTCTTGGGAACTGGTGGAACCGCAGCTCCGGGTTGCGCACCGGGTTTTTGGTGCAACCCAGGCCACTACAAATCCTGCTCGACATTGCCCAACGCGAGTACGGCGAGTCTCTCCGGCTCCACGACGCGCGCGTGAGCGAGCGGCACCGCTTCGCTCTCTTCCGCGCTGTCGCGGAAGCAATGCTGGAGTTAAAGGAACTGCCTGGAGGCTAATAAAAATAGGGAAACACAAAATAATGTGGTAAACACCTCGTGCCGTCAGCAGAATCGCAGAATGCCACGGGAAACGAAGCGCTCGCGGCGTCCGTACGAGAGCGTAGGACTAGAACTACGTCATTGCCCAGTGTTGTTTCACTAGCTCACCCGGTGCCAGCGTTGCTCACCCGCTTTCGGGCCGCTAACCGAGCCGGGAGAACATTTTAAATATTGGTTTTAATCGATAACGCGGCGTCGGTTTGACGTAATATTTTTGGTATGACCGTATTTTGACCTAAAGCGATATCAGTCATTTCGATAGGGTCGACTTTTTGAGTGGAGTTGCCCTTTAACCGATATCCTGCATTAAATTTATACCATTTGGTTCCAGAAATTGTTTTGTGCCTGCCCCTTCCTGAAATCAAAAACCGATTGTTCCTTGAAAATAAGCCTTAGCAAAACAAAATTGGCTGCCTTTCTGAGGCTTTTCTGGGAGATTTGTTCCTTGAGTTGCATGCTTGTTCGTTTAATCATGTCGATTAGAGGTATGTCCTTCTTTCGATAAAAATAGAACAAATGAGACTTTCTCAAAAAGGAGAAATAGCACGTGAAAGAAATAAGCCAAACGTTTCCAGGTGGTCCAAATTAATCCGCAGTCCTCCGCCAGGGTGTGCCAGACGCCCTTTGTAGGTTTGGCACGTAAGGCGCCCAAATTCTAACGTGTACTACTTCTACTAGTCCTTTTCTCCTTCACCGTTGTTCTTCCCTTATGTGTAACCAATTAGCCTGCTAGTTGACTTGAATCACTTTACGTTTGACGCGAGAGTTACAGCAGAGAGCAACGCCGGTCTCCTTCCCCTGCAGCGCCCTTCTGCTCGGCGCACCGCACCCACGAGGCGGTGTGCCGGGAGTTCACGGGGGACGCCCTACTCTACTCTTTGTTCCGGCTGGGGGGCTCTCCCGTGCCCTGCCCCTTCAGGGGGCCCCTCTCCTTCGAGTACAGCCAGGGCCACGGTCAGTGCAGCCAGCCGGCCTCCAGCGTGGAGGCCTGCACAGACCCCGCTAGACTGCTGCTCCGCTTCCAGGCTTGCGCCGACGTCCAGGGCTCCGAGAGCAGGGGTAAGCGCCCAGTATGCCTCTCTTCAGGGTGCTATACTCCTTCAGTTGTATTTCCGGCCGGCATGTGGCACTGCAAGATCCCCTGGTGGCCTAGTCTGGTGTGACCCAGGGTTGGGAAGTACTTTAAGCACGTTGTACTTGAAGTACCACTTCAAGTAGGTTTTGAAGACTTGTACTCTACTTGAAGTACAACGAGTTCCCGAGAAAACTGAACCGTGTGTTTCGGCTCTGGTAAATAAACTGTGCATCGCTGGAAGCTCAAACTCCATGAGAATGGGATGCTAGTGGTTGTAATATGACGTGAAATTTTGAGAACATGACGTTACTTGAATAAACAAATAATTAAAAAAAAAGAATTAAAATTCTCTATATGCTGATGTTCGTCTAAGCTTAATATTGTCAAACCAAGAACCAACATTGTGGAGACTTGTGAGATTGATATAATTAAAAAAATCTTGTCAGCAAGAAAGAGAATCTTGTTTTGTTTCTTGCTGACGAGCTTTTTTCACTGAAATAGATGCTGCAGGTGTCCATATGGTTATTTCTTTTGATCATATTACGCTTGGGCAATGTTGGCTCATAGAGACGTTTCGTTTTTTAAATTTATCTCTTGATTCAGGCAACGTCATGTTTTTAAACTTTCGCATTCTATCCCAACCGCTAGCACCACATTCTCACGAAGTTTGTATTTGCTGCGATGCATAGTTCATTTACCCGGGTCAAAAAAACATGGTTCTCCTTTCTCGGGAACTCCCTGTACATTCTCGGGGTATGTACTTGTACTTTGCCTAAAGTATTTTTTCTGGCGCTTTCCAAGTAAAGTGCAACTTCCGGCTTCAAAGTACATTCCCCAAATTTGGTCTCCTTAAGTTTGTATCACAAAATGATGCTTTGTCAACTGAAAAAATACTGGGAGGTGCATTTCATGGGGGCATCTTCCCCACAGCCATTTCAAACTCACACTACTTCTCTTTCAGTCAGTGCAAGCGAGGAGGTTAAATATATTAGGAGAGCACACCCCACCCCGAGAGGATTGCTTGTGGAAGCTGTGGGGCTGACGTCATCCTTTCTCCTGTTTAACCCCCTTGGGTGCAAGCCAGTGCGAGGGACGCCGAATTCAGTGTTGGAAGGACTTCTGAAATTGGCGCCATTTCCAAAATAACTACTCTGGCTATTAGACTTTACCAATATCTGCAGCCATTTCCAAAAATAACTTATGCAACTCAATGACCCCCCCGGGGGCATTGCATGCATTAAAGGGGCACTGGCACCCCAAAGGTTGTATTTATTTTTATTGTCTAAAACGATGCAAGTTGTAGTCATAGACACGCAAAAAAAAAACCGCATCGCGAAAAAAAATTTTCTTGCGCGCGCGCGCGCCTTTTAATTTTTGGCGTTTGATTTTCCCGCCTCTCGCCTCCTCGCTTCTTTTGATCGGTGACGTCAAAAATCAGGAAATTTAGAAGCTTTGTAGGCGACATCTCTATAACATTTAATTACGGCAATCCTAAAACATGTTTTTTAACGCAATTGCGAACGCACTACGGCCCTTCTTTTTGAAATACCAAAAATCGGGAGTTCGTTGTGGTGCCGTCTCCTGGATTTGTATCCTCCAACGGAAAACAGGCGACACTGCTCAAAACCGGTCTGCCGCAACCCCGCCGCTCACTCCCTTCCTCCTCGCTTTGGGTCGCCATGGCAACAGAGGGGAGTGGTGAAAGGAAGTCGACTCTCAGGTCTCCTCAATTTTTGACGTCAAGGCACCGGCGCCGATCGCGCGGGAACTTCGAATTCGGCATTTGGAAATTGTTTTTTTACTTCACGAATACTGAATTCCCAAATCTCAAATTTTGAGGGTAATGTCCCGGCATCGTTTTCAATCGTTTCGGATAATAAAAAAAAATATGATTTTGATGTGTCAGTGCCCCTTTAAGAAAAAAAACTGTACATGGGAAGTAAAATGCATCATGAAACATTGTGTTAACAAGTACTTGTACTTTACCTTGAAAGGACATTGTATTTGTGCCGTAAAATATCGGGGGAGCGTCCACCCCAATTTCACTGAAACTGGGTTAACCTAGACATGGCCGCTTGTCCGGTTAAATCGGTCGCTTAACGTATAATCTGCAGAATTCCCAAGTTTGGGAAGTGTTTAGGGTGGGCACTTCCGCAGTATATTATGGTAGTACCTTCCTTCAAGTATATTGCACCCGGTGTACTTACGACTTTACTTGAAGTAAATATCCTCTGATCTACTTCATACTTCAAGTACTTTTTAGACGTGCTTTACCAAACACTAACGTGACCATAGAATGGCGGCGCTATATACTAAATGAGGGCCCACACAAGGCTCTTCAGTTGGTGTTTTCGAACGTAACAAGCCAGGTCACATCTCCATTCCTCGCCACTGCCGAATGTTGGCCGCTCTGAGCCATGTTTAACTCACTCTTAACAGGGGGTTGACATCTCAAACTGAGAGCAGGTTTTGGAATCGCTCCCAACTTAAAATGAGTCTCCCAGTTGTAAATATTGTGATTAAAAAAGGGTTCTGTTTTGGGGGAGGTGGTTTATTTTGTGAATTATGTGGCCTCTCCAGGCATTTATAAAATATTTCTTGGAAATTCAGTGCCCCTTTAAAGGGCCACTGAAAAAAAAAAAAATCTTTTTAAACTGTTTGGTTGGGACACGCGTGTCAAAAAATTAATTTTACGCGAAAAACAATATTTTTAGAGCAATACTGGTGGTGTGAAATTTATTCTAAATGAAAAAAAAAAAAACTTTTTTAATTTTTTTTTTTTGCTTAATTTTTATTTTTTAACGCGTGTCCCAGCCAGATTGTTTAAAAAATAACATTCTTTTTCTTTTCAGTGGCCTTTTAAGACACAGATGACTCATTACACTGCCTGGCAGGCAAATGAAGGCAAACTAGAAAAAGAAAGCGCATCGTTGCATTGTGACACATTCCAGTCCTCTATCACGGTGGCAAAAACGACAAGATGCACAGGGCAATTTGGGCAGTTCCGCCTACTTACCGCTGCGCAAGCTTGACTGACTCTATGCTCTTTGGGTGTACTGTAGTTGCAGGCGTATAGAACCAATCACCGCTCGATTGGCGACAGACAAGAGGCTGGTCGTGGTGCATGGTACGATTGGCGACAGACGAGAGGCTGCTCGTGGTGCATGGTACCATCGTCCGTGGGATACCCTCTGGAGGGAGAGAGAGAAAGAGACATGTCATGTAATGTGGTGCACCCTGGCTGTGCAGAAGAGCAGCTGACCTGCCTGGGTTCCTGGAAGGAGGGCTCCCTGCGCTACCTGGTGGGCAAGCTCGACCACAAGGCTGCCAAGACGGACGAGGACAAGTTCCGCTGCTTTGTAGGTTCCTCCTTGCCTCCCTCTTTCGCCCGGCGGCACGGTGTCCGGAATGCACGTCCGGCTGGTGTGTTTGAAGGGACAGGGCAAAAATTCAATATGAGATAACTACAGTCGAACCCGTTTATAACGAACTCCATCGGACACGCATTTTAGTTCGATATATCAAGTAGTTCGTTATAGCAAATATCGCTATTTCGTGAGGACAGCAAAAGCGAGAGAGATGAAAGGAAAGCGCGCGGAATAGCGGCGAAGGCTGCCGAGCGTAGCGAGCCTCACGCCGGCGCTCAGAACCGTGTTATCGCGAGGCAGCTTTCATGATGGAACATATGTATTCATATTTGTATTCATATTTCTATCAATAAATTTCAATATTGAAACATATCATCTAAGAAAGCCCGAAAATTTCTAGGTAACAGACAATAAATGAACACGATAATTCCGTAAAATTGAGAAGGAAAAAAAAGTCGTGGCACTTACGACAGAGAGAAGTCTTTATTACCTGTTCTTTTGATATTACCGACAGAAGCTGGTAATTTTTGCCTGCGTCTTCGCTTTTACTGCGTCCTTCAAAATTTCATCCTCGACGCGAGATAGCTGGTTTACCAGACTTAGTCCACTTCCCTGAATCTGGGAACAGTAGCGACGGAGCACTTCCGTCGCTGCAAGCGCCTCGCGAAGCGTCGGGCAAGGTGCCTCTGGGTCCTCTGCCTCCTCGTCGTCGTCGTCGTTTGCTGAAGCCGCCACGACCTCGGCGACAATTTCGTTGTCTGAAGGACTGCTGGTCACTGCGACATCATCATCCACTCCGAGAAAATCTTCCAGCTCCACGCCATCCGGGACCGCGTCGGGAAGACGGCCGAGGTTCGTGGTGAGGAGCACCGTAATTCTAGCTTTGTTCAGCTTGCCGCCATGGTACTTCTCGCCTTGTCGTGCCAAGGTCCGACTGGGTAGGAGCTGCCAAAACAGTGCGGTTTCGTCGGTATTATAAATATCGCAGGGCCTGTACTGCTCCGTAATTGCTGGCCAGTTTTCGGCGATCCACTTCTTGACGCTTTCATTGTCGACTGCTTGACTCTCGCCGGCGACAACTTTGCCTACGATGTCGTAACGTTCCTTGAACCGTTTAAGCCATCCGGATCCGCCACTAAAATCTTGAACGTCGAGCAAAAAGGCAAAGTCTTTTGCTTTCTGCTGTAACATGGGGCCCGAAACTGGAAGGTTTCGAGCGCGAATATCCAAAAACCACGCGTACAGTGCCTTTTCCACTCTGTCAAAGGCAGGCGCCCGAATGCGCTTTCCGTCGGCGTTCGGTCGATCTCGGGCCTTTTGCAGGATCGCTGGCTTGTTTTTCAGTATCGTACTCAGCGTGCTTCTGGCGATCTTGAAGGATGCAACGACTTCTGACTTCTTCTCGCCGCATTCAACGCGCCGGATTATTTCCACCTTGGTAGAGAACGGTAACGATGAACGCACCTTGGTCGCCATCTCTTGCGGGAACAGGAAGGACACAAAGAACAACGAGCCTCCTCGGCAAAACGCTAGGAACAAGAGAGCCATGTCCGGCCTGGTACGGCTGCAGGATGATGTCATCAGAACGTCATTGCACGCTTGCTCTATCATTGGCCAGCGCGCTTCCGCGGGGGCCGGTTGCGGGCGTTCGCAGTCGGTGTTGTGACTCATCGTCTCAAGGGTCATCTTGTTTTTCTTGGTTTTCTCTTGTCCTCTGTCACTCTGTGCATTGCAGGGAAGCCCGCGCGTCTCCACGGGGGCGGTAGCGGGCGCTCGCAGTTCGATATATCCGATGTGTGGTTCGTTATAGAAAGTATATTTCTCATGAATATTGATCTTAAAATTTCGTGTGTTCGATATAGACCATAATTCGTTCTAACCGGGTTCGTTATAAATGGGTTCGACTGTATATACTGCTAGGACCCATTGTACATTCCTATATTTCTCATTAGTTTGTTTTGAAAATGGCGTGATAGTTTATTGGATAAATTGATTTAGATGCAGGACTTCCGGATCCACCCATTTGGGAAGGTTTCCACATCTGTTGGGTCGGTGACCTCGTTTGCCCAATGCGCAGCGTTTCCTTGGACGGACTCGCAGACTTGGCTCTCTCAGCGTCTCATGCTTCAGCTTCCTCCAGGGTGTCTAGAAAATTATTATTCTGAAATTCCCTGACTTTTCCATATTTTCCCGGACAATTTTAGGTGAAATTCCCTGACCGCTGTAGAGGCGGTTATATATATAAGATCATTACAACAAAAGACATTTTTTTATTTAGACAGCACAATTATAATCAGCTCAAATTAGGGTATCTGACTAGAGTGTCTAATGCTCTTGTTGCTTGTCAGCCATTGCACAAGGGTTGTTCAAGCACACATCTCTTACTTCTTAAGGGGGTCGATTTTTTCTTGCAGGAGAATGGCCTCCATTAGTGATTCACTGAGCAGCCTTCACATCTTTTCTTCTAGTTCTTTCACAAGAGCAGCCACTTTTTTCTTGCTTTTCTGAATATCTGACTCCCCCTGACTTTCTCCTTTTTCTGCAGTTTCTCTCGAAAGATGCTGTAGGAATTGCGAATCATCTTGTCAGTAGTTTCAACGTTGTCCACACCACTTGCTGCCAACATAGTGTCACGAACCACTCGCTGCGCTATGAGCGATTCTTCTTTCAAGTTTTCAACAGTGCACTCTTTGTTGACTGAGAAGCCTCTTTCTACAGCAGCATTGCCGTGAGACAAGCATAGGATGACCTTGATGAAAGACAGCAGCTCTTTGTGATCATGCGAGCAGAGATCTAGCCACAGAATGTCCAGCCTCCTTTCTTTCCTGTCAAAATCTTTCAGTTTTTCGTGTGCAGGGCCCAGTGAACAGATCTGCACATAGGAACGATGGGCCCATTCTGCTTGCAGACCAGTCAGCCACTGGTCTTCTGAAAGCATTTCAAGTGCGACAGTCAGTCGTTTGCGGCCAACCTCCGGAGACAATGCGAATGGTAGATCCAAACGGCTGGCACCCCTAGTTTATGCTTCTATGGTGACCTCTTTATCACCTTTTGGGAGCACACCTTAACAAAGGAAATGCAATCTTTTTTTATTTGAGCAAGGTAAGCTGTGGTAGCTTGGGCGCTTTGCGCAGCTCAGTCTTTGCCGCAAACCCAACGTCAAAGGTGCCTACAGCTATAGAGTTACCGGATTTTTCCAGGTCAACCTCCAGTAGCTTAACCCTTTAAGTGCCGGGTTTTATTTTGGCCTGGCGGTGCCCCTGCGCTGGGTTTTTTTTTTCACTGCACGAACAATTTTATTTTGGGTGTAATCTTTGAAAGTTACTGTGAAGCATAGAGAGGACCGGACGAAGCTTGTGCTACCTGTCACCACGCAGTTGCTGTTCATTATTGGAGAAATGAAGAAATCGGAGGATCAGCAGGTAGCGGTTGCGGTTTATTAGCTTGGAAAAAGCTGGTGTGCTCAGAAGAGGATCCAGTGTCCAGTACTCTGCAAGGCTACCCTTCTTTATGTGTGCCATTAGCGTTGTCACCGCCAGAAACATGTACATGTTATTTGCGGTGACATCCTTCCACTGTTGCATGCGCGACTGCTCAGACGGCGTACACAAAGCGATCACTTGTTGGTAATAAAGGTTTGTCTGCCCAACAATTACATCCACAACATCTGGGGGAAACAGGAGCTCAAAGTACTCCAGTTCACTTGAGGTTTTCGTGATGCCTGAGGTACAGACTGTGGAAGACAAGTCAGAACTGTGAAGAATGGGAGCAAAGTCACCTGTAGTCCACTTTTAGCCAGTGTCGTCGGGGTTTTTCTTTTTGAGTTGCCTCTCAGGCGACGTCGAGTTGTCATTACTTTCATCACTCTCCGAAGTACACTCGGTTTCACTGTCATCAGATTCTGAATTCATTAGGAGTTCCTGTATTTCAGCATCCGTCAAGGAGCGCGAAGTCGAAGCACGTGTGTTCGCCATTGGAAAAGAATGTTGACGTGAAAACGCATACGGAAGTCGCCTTTACAAAAATTTCCACCTGCCGTCAAGAGGCAAAACCACCACTCAAAACATTGATTCAATTGGTTGTCTATAGGCGGCGTTTCCTGTTTAGAAGGATATTGTCAGCCCGAGTTTAGCCAAGAGAGGCAGGGAGTAAATTAAAAACTTGAAATGAGTATACTCGGGTGCAGCAGGGAGTGTGCAAGGAAGCGCGCCCGAGTACACTCGGGCACGGCACTCAAAGGGTTAAGTGGCGTGTCTGCGACATTCAAGATTTCCTTGGGAATTCTTGGAAGCAGCGACCGTAGGATGTTATACAGTGCCGTTGAAAGAAAGTGAACCATTGGCTTGCCAGTCTGAAATTATGCCAAAAATGGCTTTTGTTTTTTAGCAATCGGCAGCATGAAGGGCAGTTTTGACAGCAACAGCTGATCCCCGACTGCGTTCACAACGGTGCCGTAGCTGGAGCATGTCGGCCACTTGTTTGCCTTTGCTGAGCACTCTACGAACTTTGCCAAGTTCGGAAGAACTTGTAATGCCGTGGTGACGACCTTGCCATTTTTGAGCCACTTTACTGCACAGAACTTGAGAGGAAATAGTGTGCTCCCGGTGAAGTTTGCGTAATCGGCACGACGAGCAGGCACATAGTTGAAGAGGTTGTAGCTGCTGCGAAGAAATGCTCCTACATCAAAACCAGTTGTGGCATGGCCTGCCTTTTATGCACCGTTCATTACGTGCAGCCCACAACTTTCAATGTCCAGAATATTGTGGCTCTCGTCCGATTCCTTCAGTTCTTCCTTCAGTGACCTTAGAAACTTCAAGTTTACATTTGGACCATCCATTTAAACTTGCAGTATCTTCGCTTGCTTGACCGGTTCTGTGGCCTCCCTGAATGCTGATGTCCTCTGCACAGGTTTGGCCCAGTAGGCACAAAGTGAGGTACTGTGTCTTCTCAGTGCCATTGGTAGTGTCATCCCAATATCGGACGAGCACATCCATCTGCTGCTTCTGAGTCAATTTGTGAGCAATTCGTCAAACGAAACAACTACGAAATGCACAGTGGCGAGGATTGATAACAGCTTATTCCGAAGGTAGGGCACAATACCATGGCAGACGGTATATCCTACCTTGCCCTTTCCTAACTGAAGTTTTGCAGCTACTTCACACGTGGGAAACATGAGGGGGAAGCGTATGGCCAATGCAGCTGTAGAACAAAGGGATCCGTCAATGCTGCCGAGTTTAAGCACCGAATTATTTCGGCCTTTGTCTCGGCGCTCTTCAGTAGAAAGTCGCTCATCGACGTCTTCACGCTTGTTGTGGTGGTTGCAGGCTCCGCAGGGGCACATCTGCGGTGTCCACAACATCCGGCTGAAACATTTATTCCTGCCGTAAAAAATGACAGAAGTCCAGATTGGGAACGGCTTGACTGAGACTTCAAAGCAGCAACGTGATTTTCGCTCGATGCGTGACTGGAAACTGCTGGGTTTCCCATGTTGCTCAAAGAAAACGTTTTGTAGCACATTGCACATTGAGCACAGTGAGGATCATTTGGCACGGGCTTAATCCAACTTGTATATTTTGAAATTTTCGGGTTCGTCCAGTCCGGATTAAACGGGCACTTTCTTTTCGCCGACATTGTCAGTAAAAAGGCCACTTTCGGAAACACGATGAAACCACGACGCTCAACCACACACATCAATGACCGAATGGCAGCATGGCTGCCAGATGCACACTTTCGGATACTTTTGGCTTAAGGCTTGGATTGGATTGGGGTTTGTGGCTTTCCCATTTGTTACTAAGTCTAGTGGCTCTAACTGGATCTAGACTAGAGTCATGCCCTCACTCGAATCTAATGCATGGCTTGGACTGGATTTGTCGGTTGTTCCCTTTGCTTTGGGTAGCACATTCTACATCGGGTGAGCAGAGCCCGTGCTCCGCTCTAAGCAAAATTGATTGCCCATTTTTCTGCACCCAAGAGTCTTTGCTTAGGGCACTCGATGGCGCTACCAGCTTATTTTTCCTGAACTGGGCTTGCTTTTCGACAATATCCATGACAATTCCCCGATTTTTCCCGGTAATTAAAATATCCCTGACAATTCCCGGTTTTCCCGGTCGCTAGAAACCCTGTCCTCGTTTTCCTTCCTTGTTTCAAGCGTGCGGTTCGCGACGATTACGTTTTCAGCATAACTCACTTTGTCCAAGTCTTCGACATTGATTGCTGCTGCGGTGAGAGCGATTTGTATTGAGAGATGTTATAAGCTGGTCATTTTGTCCAAGACTTGCTGGCGAACAACTTTACTGATGACGAGATCGTCAGGGACGAACTCGCCGTGGTTGCCGTTGTCCACAACAATCTCGCACGTGCATGCAGATTGGAAGGTCAAAGGGTCAAGGGCAAGAGCAAGAGTAGCGTCGGAGTAGCCAAGTTGCGTGAGAAGATTTGATTGTACCATGGCAAGGCGAGCTAGAGCGTGCATGGGTGCGCCTGGAACGAGAGAGCTTTCACCTTCGCGTGGTTTATGGGCACCGTGGTGTGACTAACTCGGGCAGTGTTGCCTGGTCGCTAGATGAAAACGACCAACATTTGTAAATTGATCATTGCAATTACTGGAGCCGTAAAAATTGCGATACTAAATGTATATACTAAGTAGCCTAGGAGTATTCCGTTTCAAGAATAATCCGCTCCTTTAATTTTTATGTCCTAACTCCTCTAATCCTCCTGTGCATCTAAAGCAGTCCCAAAGTGGCAATAAATGATGTTTTGAAAGCCGGAGTGTCATGCCGTCGGATGTCATGATCCCGGCCGATTGGGTGTGGAAGTTCTGGAAAGAAGTGGGAAGGAATGCTATTGCTGCCGCGGTGTCACTACTCCCGACTGCCAAAGCTTCCGTAGACTGTCGAGCTGGAGGGCTACCTGCAGCAGCAGAACGGGAGTCTGCTACATCCACCACAGCTGATGTCACGGCGTGACACTTCTGTGTCATCATCAGGTGTAAATGAAGGGACCACTTTTTAGGGCATGTTAAACACACCAGTCGGAGGCACATTCTGCGCCTCCGTCACAATCTGGCCAGGGAGCTTGGCCGTAGGCCTCCCACGCTCCTTTACTCGTTTCGCTTTCCTCCGTGGATGGAGAAAGAGTAGCTTCCTCTTTATGCTTCTCACTATCCTTTAGGCTGTGGCTTTCTTTTTTATTCCGGGCACTGTAGTGCCGACGCCTTGGCGACCCCACGTTAACGGGCAGATGTGCGTGGGTCCCGTGTAGGTGTACGAGAAGACGGACTCCCCCCGGGAGACCCCTGTGGCCCAGTCTGGGGACGCCACCTGCGACGGCCTCACCAGTCCCTGGGAGGGCTCGCGGACCATGCTGCTGCGCCCGGGTGAGTGGGTGCACCAGGTGTAGAGTAACGTAGCAAACGGGAATTTGAGGTATGGTTGCGCACCATTGGCATGTTTTTTGGGCTTCTACGGTAAAGAGAGGTAACGTCGAGGAAAACGTAACTGGGGCCTGTGCAGAGTGCAAGTTCGTCTGCTTCTGCAGGGGTTGTGGTGACATCAGAACGCCGAGCTCTGATTGGTTTTGATTGAAGGATAGTAGGTAGACCTCAAGGCAGCTTGCTTTGAGGTCTACCCACTATCCTTCATTCAGAGCTCTGCGTTCTGACGCCACCACAACCCCTGCAGAAGAAGCAGGCAAACTTGCGCTCCGCATAGAGGCACACAAATCAAACGTTTTCTTGAATTTTTTTTTTTTTTATAATTTATGCATTATTGCAGTGGTTCTCAAATGGGGGTCCGCGAAGGCATTCTAGGGGTTTGCGAAGCCAGGCCTCTTCAGTCTGGCCCGGCAATAAAAGTTGTCTTTTCTCAGGTCAAGAAGAAATGTTTCAGTTTTCGGGTGAGTTTTCTCGTGTGTATGTCAATAAGAGAGGTCCACTTCACATTAGCCCTTAGTTTTATATATTTAATAAATAACTATCATAATAAAACTTTAGATTTCTCTTTACCTCACCGCGAACGGGGTCCTCCATCATCCCCGCCAATCCAAAAGGGGTCCGCGAAACATCAGTGGGAGAGAACCACTGCATTGTTGTATTGTGAGCCTCTGCTCAAATGTAGGACTACATTCGAACCCAGATATACCGAATTCAAAAGGGATCATAAAATAATTCGATATATCGATAATTTGATATATATGTTAACTTAAGCTCCAGTTGAAATTTCCCAGTGTCTCTGCTAATACCGAAGGCCGCGACAAACCGGACCTTACCAAATAGAGCCTCTAAGAGCCACTAGATACACTAGATCCTAGTTGGTAAAGATCACAAACACCGCAGCGTTTAGGCGAGAGTGTTTGCAATCGAGCACCGCTAACAAAACACGAAAATAATTTATAAAAATGAAAGACCAGAAAAAGCGAGCCGCATAAGAAAACTCTCGATTCATAGAATAAAGTTAAGCAAGCAAGAAAAAAGAAACCTCACCTAGGCAGCAAAAAAAGAAAGGCAAAAAAACAAAAAGAGAAAAAAACGGGCAAAGCAAAATCGGTGAAAGAAAAAGGTAAACAAAGATAAGGCGTCCAAAGAGTGTGATTGCTCAACACCAGTTATAGACTTACTTGACTTGACGAAGACTTTTTTTTTGCTTATTTTATTTTGTGGGGGGCTAAGGAGCCGCGCAGCGACAGCGGTGTTCGGGGAAAGAGCGCACGCTACCATTCCGTTCGGGCACCCCCTGGCCCCTGTCCTCCCTACGGGTGCCCTTCCCCTTGCTTTTGCCATCCTCCACTTTTTTTTTTCAGTTTTTTTTTTACAACTGCTTTTTTGCTGTGTATCCTTGTGGGCGTATTACAGTCCCATTGCATCAACTCAGTTTAAAATCAATTAGCGCTAACAAATTTGTGTGGCTCCTTGTGGCGGTTTCCCTCCCACGGCATATACAACACGCACGCACGCAAGCACGCACGTGCACACATACACACACAAACAAACAAAAAACAAAGCTCTGCAGATTCAAAGTTCTTTATATGTATTATTTTTAGTCGGGTTAAAAATTTTAGGCAGAGAGGCTCACTAGATGAACAATATGTTTTCACGTGACTCTCCCCAACACACAGATATGTTCGCTGCTGGGCCATGGCGCCACTGTTTGCGAAGTTGCGCTGATATAGAGAGTAGGGCATGCTGGCGCCATCACCTTTTCCAAGTCGGATTTTCTTCCTCTCGAAAGCTGAAACTGTGCGGAGGTGATCGCTTGGCTAGTCGTTTATGATTCATCCCATGGCACTTTGGATCTCATCTGCAGGTGGTTGCGAGTTGATGGACGCCAGCAGTTGTCAGACAGTACACATACATAACAAGCACAAAGCGAATTCGTTGGATTTGTGGGCCATTGTAAACGGCGAGCGCGTTCAACTTTGTTTACTTGTAGCGGGTCAATGGGGCGGGGGGGCTTCACGAGTCGATCGGATTACTTATTTGTATATTTTTTAAGTTCGGGCCCTGGACTACATGGCAGCCCTGTTGGCGCTTCCCTATGGATGGCACCCTGTGCGGCCGCAAAAGTCGCCCGCCCTAAGGCCGACCCTGGATTTAGCGATGTTGCCATTGCAGTCCTGCCTTGCTCTCGTCGCATTAAGGCTAGTTCACACATTTGCTACTGCTTACAACCGTGTGCCTGAAAACCTTTTAAAATCTCTTATAATACGAGGACATGCTGGTGCAATCTATCGATTTGCAGTGGAACACTAGGCCAATACCGTATATTTCATATTTCTTTCACGCATCAATCGTTTTTTGTCGGCTGGAGAAACTTTTGACAATCTTTTGAACAACCATTTCTCGTGATGGTATGTACGTCTGATCTCGGAAATATTGCAAAACTTTCACTCTATAGTCCGTTGCAACCTAAGAACGAAGGGCGAGGGCAAGACGGGCCGGGGAGGAGGAAGCAGACGGAAAGCTAAAGAGAGAAGGAGGTTTCCCTCTCTCTTCTCCAGCGTTCCGTCTGCTTTCTCCTCCCTGGCCCGTCCTACCCTCGCCCTTCGTTCTTAGGTTGCAACGGACTATAGAAAAATGCAGTTTCAGAGTCACCTTACAGATGGCGTCCGCATGCCAGTGTATCTTTTTCCTCAAGTGATCTTAACACGGTTCAAAGCAAACGCAAGTATGTGAACGGGCCTTTAGTCATGCCCCCATACCTCTCTAAAATTAAGCAAAAAAAAAAAATAGCCTGCCCCCTTTATTATGGTGCTTACCGAGATGGGGTGCGTCTGCAGGCTGGGCGTCCCGGCAGGAGCCCTGCGCGTGGCCCGAGTGGCTGTCCCAGGGCAGGCGCTGGAGGACGCTGGGAGGGGACACCCTGTACGAGCTGGGCAACCTGACCCTGGATGTGCGTGGGCCCCGGGGCGACCTGGACCTGACGATGCGCTGCCATGCCTTGGGACCCAGCCAGGAGGGCAGGGCGCAGCTGCTGGTGCACGCCACTCGGGGCTGGTGAGTGCCGCACGGGCATGCCACAGAACCTGCGACGCATTAACCGACCGGCTTGTTTCGGCGTCCTATCTCGCGCATGCGTTGAAAACGGTCCCGTAGTGGCAATGAGGGAAATCGAAGCAGATGTGTCGTGCTGTCAGACGTCGCAGCTCGGCGTTTGGTCTTAGAAGTCCCGGCAAAAGGAATGGGCAAATACGAGTGTCGCCGTCGTCGCGGCATCCCAACTCTTGACTGCCGAAGCTCCCGTGGACTGCCAAGCTGGAGATCAACCAGTGGCAGAACAGTCGTCTGCCATGTCTACAGTAGAACCTCATTGATACAATCTCAGATCGTTCGATTTGCCATCGCATACATTCATGATTGAGGGCTTGAGGAATGTCCCATAGCATTACGCCGTTCTTTTACCGGTTCATATGTTCCTGGACAATACAATTTCCCGGAAAGTACATTCAAAGTTTCACCAAACACCGATCGGATTACGCATTTTCTGGACAGTGGGCCGACGGAACCACACTATGTTTCTCACCACGCACTGGCCGCCCTTCGGACGGAAGGGGTGTAGTCGTTCGTCGAACATTACATCAGTTTCGAATTTGCATGCGGCAAACTAGACGGATTGCGCAGGATGATCTAAAGGTCAAGCGACTCTGTACGCATTTCGGCTGTCTCGCAATGACAGGTACAAGTAGTTCCGGTGAGACAGGACTGCAAGCAACATCTTCGTAGATGCAAAAAGCTGGCAAATATCACTCATGAGGTCACTGTCTCGTCTTCTACCGATGAAGGGCATTGTACAAAAAAACTTTTTCAAGCTCTTCATCCTACTGATGTCAGCGCTTGCGATGTGCCTCTTTCTCCTGTCTTCACGCTGTGTATGCTGCGTACAAACTGTGTACAGACAAACAATGTGTTCGCTTCTTAAGTTTTGAGCGTTTTTACGACAGGAAGGTGACCAAGAGTCACTCTCAGTTACTCCACCAAGTGCTTGAAGGCATACTGTAAACTGACTCCACACAACTCTGGGGACGATAAACGCTTCCCTAAGTGTAACTCTTGAGCCACATACCCGAGAACCGGCAATGGTGTCGCGCAAGTGGAAATTTTCGTAGTTGAAGGAAAAGCTGAACATTTTGGCGGTTGTCTACCAGGACACTAAACAGAAGAGAATTGACATCGCTACAGACTTCGAACTGCCTGCATCTACAGTCAACACAGTCGCATCGAAACGAAAGGATATAGAAGGAAACAGCTTTATCTTCAATGCAGTGACGAATCAGGCCCACACAGCAAAGCATGGAGAGTTAAGGAATGCGCTGCTTAAGTGGTTTAAGAAAGGACGGGCGTCTGGGGTAAACCTCGACGGCAGCATTCTGTGGGAAACGGCCATGGGGATTGCTGGCATTGTGGGCATTGAGGACTTCGCAGCATTGAACGGCTCGATGGGCCGGTTTCAGGTTTGCCATGGCATCTCCTACCGTCAAGTGAATGGTGAAGCTGCCAGCATGAATCCAGCGGATATTGAGAACTGGGTAACAATGCTTCCGGGCATCGTGAAAGCCTACGCACCACACAATGTCTACAACACCGACGAACTTGGACTTTTCTTCAAGGTACAACTTACGAAGTTCCTGAGTTTGAAGGGGGATTCGTGCCATGGGGGGGTTGGGAAGGTCAGCAAGAAATGAGTAACCGTGCTGCTCTGCTGCAATGAAGATGGCATAGACTTAGGGTGACCACCTTCCTGCTAGCGAAATGTGGGACACGCAGGGCAGGGGGGGGAGGGGAGGAGGAGGAGGAGGAGGAGCACATACCATTGCTGCCATGAAATCGCCGCGACAACACGACACCTCTACGACATTGTCGGGCAGACATCAAGGGACTAGGTACTTTCGAGGACGCAGTAAAGACGCCATTTGGAGATGCCAGACACTGTAACGAAATGGGTCCTGGGATGCGTCTCCGACCGGCACGTTTATGCCGCATCCTCGAACGTGGTTTCTCATTTTCCACCCGGCGACGCAACACAAGTGTCACCCCGCCGAATGCCAGGATTCGGGTGGTGGCACCGCGGGGAAGGTGAATGCGGCAGACTGGTGCCACTTAGAAAGCAAGGCCTGCACACAACGTCATCGTTAGGGGATCCATGACTCGCTTGAACGCCAAGTGCACCGAAATTTGACGAGAGTCGCGCAACGTGGCAGACGTGTCCATCTCGGCATCGTTGTGCATTAGCGTCACGCTCGTTGCAAGATGCTGTGAGGCGCACTGGAAGCGATCCCAACGCATGCTGGGTGGCACTGCATCGATCCACCAGTGGTGGATCTACGGTGGATCCAAATGGTGATATTTGGGGGTGGGGAAGGCACAAACACCTTGTCTTTTGGGTGGTATTGGGCAGACGTCCGTTCTGCTGCAGGTCGCTCTCCAGTTCAACGGGCCACGAAAGCTTCGGCAGCCAGGAGTAGAGACGCCACGACGATGGCACGACACTTGCGTTTAGTGCTTTTTGCCGGAACTTCTACGACCGACTGTAGGGATCCCGCCATCTGACAGCACTACGCTCCGGCTTTTGCGACAGTTTGTTGCCGCTTCGAAACCATTTTTGATGCCTGGGAGGTATGACACTAAAAAATGAAATATGTTTACAAATCTGTAATGCGAAATTAGAGCACAACTCTTGAGGAGGAAGAGGGGAGGGTATGCCTTTCCTCCTAATCCATACCCTCCACTTCTCCATCATCTCCTCCTCCAGCTCAGTTCCCCCGCTAAATTTAGCGGGGGAAATGACGTCACATGACTTGGTGTCACGTCACCCATGAACAAATTCAGTTTCTCCGCTCGATTTAGCAGGAAAATTGAGGTCACACATGACATCAATTTTTCCACTAAATCTAGCAGAGAAACTGAATTTCCCTGCAATTTAGCGGGGAAATGAATTGGTGTTGAGGTCACGTGACCTCAGTTTTCTCACTAAATTTAGCGCAGTTACGCCGACGCTAATGCCACGAAACCCGGAAACGGGCGCCTAAGAGCTGTGCTCTAAGACGCACCCGTTTGAAGACACGTTCCAGACACGGTACCCTGACTGCACGAACTGGGAAAAGGAAAACGTAACGACCGACAATGCTTTTTGAGCCTAGGCACGAGACAGGGAGAAACTCTCCGACAGGAAATCATCTCCCCTGGACTTTCGGGGCTGTAGAAAAGTGCCGTATGCAGTCTAAGCTCATTATAACAGACCTTGGTTTTGACCAAGATTTTGGTCTGTTGTAAAAGGAGTATGTTGTATGCAGATATGAAGTTGAGTCAATGGCGCATAGAGGAAAACCAACCGAACTTCACAAATCGGTATGTTATATCCAAATGTCTGTTGTCTCTTATAATGAGCTTAGACTGTATATTCAAATATAAGGTGACTCTTTTGGGGAGCAATTTGTTAACTTATATGGGCTATCAATAACCATAGCTGAAGAATGTGCACGTCTAAGAGTAAGCAGAATTTCTGCACCCCTCAAGTTAGCCACCACTGCTAGCACGCCGATGCGAAGCGGTGAAACTTGATGCACACACAACGAACGGGAAATAATGACATGTTCGTGTGGGAGTTAAATGGGATCGGCTTTCAGCGGGGGGCAAATCGACGAGGGTCTACTGTATGAGCAAATTAGCAGTCCATACACAGTAGTGTTGACGACATGCGTTTGTGACTGACATTGCCTAATGCTGTGTGTTTTACGTCTTTCAGTGACAGCAGCTACCGGTGCATGAGGCTGTACCGGAGAGCTTCGCACATTGTGGAGATGCAGCTGGGTAAGCTCACGTGCAGTTGTGCAGTGCAGTTGTGCTCGATAGTGCAGTTGTGCTCGCGAAGTAAACACTCCCACAAGACCCACAGTCAGGTGCATGAAGAAACATAAAAACAACTTTGTACAGTGTACCGAAAAGGTGGTCTACTCCTTCCCTCTATCCTGTGGACGACAATACATAGGACAGACCGGACGATGCGTCAATGATCGCCTTCGCGAGCACA
Organism: Ixodes scapularis; assembly: GCF_016920785.2. Lineage (NCBI taxonomy): Eukaryota > Metazoa > Arthropoda > Arachnida > Ixodida > Ixodidae > Ixodes > Ixodes scapularis. The sequence continues at coordinate 69,821,613 of NW_024609838.1, forward strand.
ACTGCACTATCACCAATAAAAACTCTGGACAGCTGGGAATTCACTGTCGAGACTGTGGCTGCTCAGCGCAGCTGGAGAAATGCACAGTGTTAGGCAGGAACTACGACAAGCTAACAAGAGAAATCATGGAAGCAGAGAACATTGCCAGGCAAGAGGAGAGATCTGTCAGCACTCCTTCCATAATGTTATCCAAAAAAAGAACTAGAGTACTTAGCCATACAATAGTTTTATGGTTTAGCTTCCTATTACAAAAACACAGGAAGAAGAAGGAAGAAGAAAAGGGCAATTTTTCGCAATAGAAACCCTAGTCCACAAAGAAAGACAAAAACGAAAATTGTAAATATAACCTAGAGTTGTCAGTCAGCGCTGTGTAAGTGGCTCTTTCTTTTGTGTGCATGAAAACTTTAGAGTGCTTGTTTTGAAGGTGCGCTGTTTCCTTGTCAGTCATGAACAACCAACTTGCCCGAACCTCCGTTTTAAATAAAAACATTGGCGGGCATAAGTACCCCGTCGGTGTCCCTTTAATATTAATAGGGATGCAATGTTCAGTGTGTGGCTGCAGCTTGGATCGGAGAAAAAGAGACCGCCCTTTGAGGGCGCTGCGTCCCAATGGGCGTCTGTTGCACTCTGTGCAGGCCGTTCGAGCAGCGACCAGAGCGAGGCTTGCAGCAGCAGCCATTTTGACTCCAGCAGGGCAGAGCTGGTCACCCTGCTCAGGGAGCAGCCCGGTGAGGCTCCACTCGCCGGCCTTACCCCGCCGGCCGCCCTCTAGCCCTGTCCACGCACACGCGTTTGATTACGACAAAGTTCTTGCGATCTGTTACTAGCGCCATCCATGAGGTGGCCCTGGAACTGCATTTAACTGGAGCAAAGGGTTTGCAGCATTTGCGAGATCAAACGCACGTGCTATCTACAAGAAATGATTGTTTGTAATATTGTCACACTTTATGAAAGCCCGCAGTGAAAGAATGAGGCCTAAAAAATTTGAGAAATATGTGCAACTCGCAAGTGTTCTTGGGCTGCCAGACAGATGGTGCCAGCGTGTCCTGCCACAGTAAGTGATCGCAAGAAGTCGTAAAGCACTCAATTGCAACCAAATGCAAGTGTGTGAACCAGCCTTTACGATTGAACCTGGCTATATCTAGAATTGAAAGAAGATAGCAAAATAGCTTGATATATATCGATAGTTTTATATAGAACTCTATTTACACAAACACAACACCGTAACCGACGCAGCTCACGTGCACACCTTGCTGCGCACATGAGCTGAACGTGCCTGGCTGCGCGTTTAGTAACCCAAGCGACGGAATGCGAAATAAGAGAGAAAGCTGGAATTTATAAAAAAGTGTGGGATGCATAAAAAGAAAAAGAAACTTTCTCTCTTTTTATGAAAAGAATTAAACAAACAAAAAAACAAAAAGAAACCATGTAAAAGCAAATACGGAGAGAGAAGGTGCAAAGAAATGCAGCGAAAGCTCGGCTCAGACGGCCCCTCTGTCTGCACGAGGCGCAGGGGCGGAGCCGGAGCGTTCCCTGTGCCCGCTGGCGGGCACCTTTCTGCTGGAGGGTCCCCAGCTGCCCCGGCTGGCCTGGGACGCTCCCTCGGGGCCCGACCAGGACTGTCCCCAGCGGTCCCAGCTCAGCTCGGGCTGCGCGGGGGCAGACCGGCTCGAGCTGCTCTTCGACTGCAGCCCCCACAAGAGGCTCAGGAGTGAGTAACGCATTCAACCCCCGACAGAGTTCCCAAGGGCCGGCGAATAATCTGCGCTTTGAAGCGTCGATGCTTTCTTCCCCAACTGTCTCGCGGGGTTCGCCCCTTCGTTGCCCATACAGTGGACTCGCGGTAATTCAAACCCGGATATTTCCTACTCTCGATTCATTCGAACAAATTTCAGAATTTTGGTCGTCCCGCTATTTTTTTTTTTAATGTATTTATAACCCGCTTAATTCTAATGGCGTTTTCGTGTCATTCATACTTTTTGTTCTTGCGGCTCCGTTGAGTGGGCTTCTCACCGAGCAATGGTGCACTGCAGAAAAGCAACAGCCACGGAGCTCGCTTCCACGGGTGCTCCATCTCCGCAGTCTATCGGTGTTCAATAAAAAGCACGCTCAACGGCTATGGTCCACAATAGGCAACATTTTTGCCGGGTGAACAAACTTAATTCTGTCTTGAGACGTCATGTGCTGTCTAAATGGTCGCACGACAGGCAACGTTTTTGAGGGATGAATAAACTTATCTCACGTATTTCACCAATGTCTTGTGCGTGGCATACCCGCTTATGATTGGTTGGCTTGTGTAGAGGAAATCATTGAATATCTGCTTTGTATGTGAAGCCATTATATAACAAATCATAATTTTATCTTGCATCATATTTTGATGAATTTCAGATAATTCAAACTTGTGATAATTGAAACAAAAACTTGTGACTTCTTGGGGCTTAGTTAATGAGAATCTACCGTAGTCACTGACAAGGTGATAGTGGCAGGGAAGAGCTTCAGTTGTGCTGCCTCCAATGCAAGTTTTAAGTTTTTATGTACCAAGATGGCTGAAGTATTATTACTCTTCAGCTTACGAAGTGCCGTCACCCTTCACTGAACGTTACTTCATTGTATCCAATTTTTCGCTGTTTCTGGATTAGTAGGATTCCGTGTTTTCGGAGTTAGCATCTTGTGGAATTCGGAGGCTGTTTTTCTGAGTTTATTTTTGTTAGATTTCCGGTTTTTCAAAACTTACTAGTTCAAGATTTTAAAGGAAACCAAAGTGGCCTCTTCTCAAAACCACTGACCCTATACTCTTGCAAAATTAAGCGTATATGTAAAATGCCATCTTTTTTGCTTTTTATTTTTGCCATCGTAATTTCAAAATTCTGAGTCTTTTTAATAAATCCGAATTGAAGGAAATAGGCACGGGGTGTTGTTGAGATAAAAAGAACCGTATTTTTCAGCCCGCATAAATAAGCTAGGCATCTCGGGAAGCTCGAAGCCCGCGAGTATGTGACGCTATCGGTTTGGATAGAGCACAAGAGATTGAGAACAGGACGACACCTGGATCAAAAAAAGAAAGAGAATGGACTGACAAGGTAGTGAGATCCGGTATTGGCCCTCGGACGTACCAGTGTTTTCCGCATAAAAACCGCACTTCACACTCGTCCCGTCCCCTTAGGGTATGGTGGTGAAATTTCGATAAAATAGTCGAGAGAACCCGGAGAAGTGGGAGAGTTTGGAAACATAGTTTCAGTAGTCGGAGTACAGTGTAGACCGCATATAACGTATGTCGCGGGAGTCGCGAAAATCCGCACTATAAGCGGTAACGCGTTATAACCAAAACATCAATTTTTCAGGCCAAAATACATGCCATGAGACAACTTACCTTTGTAAAACAAATTTATTTTCTATTAGATGAAAAATAAAGCTTAGGTTTAGGAAATTCTTTATTTCACCAGACAAGTACACTTCTCTCTCAAGTGTGTCACACATTTTGAAAGAAATGAGCGACTTTTGCCTGGCGGGTCGCGGACGGACGTTGCTAGCGTTCAGGATTGCTAACCCTAATCACTTTTCTCCGGCGATGAAAACGCGTGAAAATTTGGATCCTTTATACGGTACGTGCCAGTAATACCTTCAACTTTAGCACAGGCATGAAATGCTCTAAATAAGAAATCCGGGCGATGTTAGAAAACACAAATGCTTAGAAATCACCACTGTAGTCGAAGTAAACAAACACGACGACACAGGCGTTTCTGCCGTCTTGAAAGTGTGGCCACGACATCGCCGTACGAGTAGGTGGATCTTCCCTTCTAGTACGTGCTGGGTTATCATAGCGACACACAGCGAAAATTCAGTCAAGGATAGCGCTTTTACGCGGAACGAACCACGCCGTCTACGTTGACGATCACAACCGACGCCATGTTTGCGGATAGAAGTAGCCGGCCCGCGACCGGCATGCAACGCGCGCGAACACTTCTCCTCGACCTGCGATTGGCCTGTCGTTGCGGTTGCGGAGGGACGCACGCATGTGAACAACATGTGCTTGCGTCCCTCCGTCGCTATGGCCCCAACTGAAGCCTCTCTCTTCGTTTCTCCCCACTTCTTCGAGCAACCTCCTTGCCCCGCGAGTGCCGCGTGTTGTTGCGGCTCGCGCCGTTATCTAGTGTCGCACAGGGAAGCGTGCTCTCTGTGTCGGTCAGTCGGCGTCCGGGCTGTTCCGAAAACCGCACTATAACCGGTATTTCCCTTCGCACGCCTGCATTTTAAGCGGTATGTAAATAGATAGAGTTCTATGGGAGGCGAACCGGTGGTTTGAAAAAGCCGCGTTATACCCGATCCTGCACTATAAGCGGTTACGTTGTAAGTGGTCTATACTGTACTACCTTCCGACGCCTTGCAAGTAATGCGGGGCCGGCATCTGCGCAGGCTTCCAGTGCCACGGGAGCTGGGAGGAGAACGGCACCCACTTCGTCATTGCCAGCGCCATGCACAACCAGAGGCGCTACTGCATCGTAAGTCCCCCAGAACGCCGCTTCCTCTTTGGCTGCGCCGATGGGCGGAAACCCCGACCGCTCAAAGATCTTTTAAAAGGGACGCCGAAAAAGATTGCCCGATTTCTTGCTCTCGAATATTTCTAGATGCCTCCTAGAAATAGCCCAAGATGCCACAGTGAGCTCCGCGCATATCGCCCAATGAAGTCGGGAGTTTTTTGTTTTTTTTCGGTACTCCTCCTTGGGATGTTCTTAGCCACCTCGGCTCTATTGTCTTATGCCATGACGCTGGTCTTCTATATCGACATTGCCCAGTCAGCTACCTACAGCACCGCATCTGCCTTGGACTTGGTGGACTACGGGCGTGTGTATAGCCATGGCATCGCACTGCGATTGGCAATGACATTCTCACTGAGGCCAGACTGCACCAATCCTGGGGACAGTATGCTCAGCTGTCCACACCGTCTAATACCCTTTTGTTTGCCAGCCTCCAGGCGAGCTGGAAGTGCTGATCTTTGCGCTGTAATTGCTTAGGCCTTATAATGGTGCCGAGCTTTCAGGTGATGCTCTCGACCGCCAAAGAATATTCCACAATATTTATGTCTGTCCTAATAACTGGTGGTGATGTTGAGCTGAACCCCTGCTCTACACTCGAGAAAGTAAACATGATTCTCGGCGGAGGAAAAAACCGAACTAAAGTGTTAAACAACATTGAATGTGGGCAGTGTTCTCTACAAAAATGTGCACACGAAAATACAGAACACCTAAAAAAAGTAATGAAACGCGAATTAAACATTTTGGGTCCATTCAACAAGATGACGCAGCACCTCGATTCGCCACTTGACGACGTGACCGAAACTCGGACTGCTGAAACAGACCCCGGCAAGGCTATTCCAGATCTGCCCAAGAAACTGGACGACCTTGAAAACCAGTCTAAACGGAACAACTTTGTAACTTTTGTACTCGAACAAGAAGAAAATGAAACGGCTACTGATCTGTTAGTTCTGGTTGAAACGACTGTGTTTGACAAAAGAGAGGTAAAGTCGAAGACCATAGAACATATCCGTCTAATTGGTAGGCAGCAGATCACCGCTCGATTGGTTGTCTCAAAACTGTACGACTCTGGAAAGAAAATGACAATTCTCTATAACTGCAAAAAACTGAAAAGGAGCGAAATATTGGTAAGTGAAGACTTTCAAAGCACATCCAGATTATCAGAAAGAAGCTATGGGAAAGTGGTCGAGAAGAATGCAGTCAAGATGGTAAAGTTTGCTTGGTCCACGACAAATTATATCGGTCCATGACCAACTGTTTTCCTGGCACGAGGAATCTGGCACGTGGCGTCTGTGCGGTGATCTTTCCACGGTTTCTTCGGTATGGCTTTCGTAGCAACAAATCCCGTCAAGCAGCTTTCCCAACAGTGTTTTCGCTTTACTAAACCTCAATGCTCGTAGTGTGTTGCCGTATTTACTCGAGTCTATTGTGCACCTTTTTTCCGGGGAAATAGGTCCAAAAATCTCATGCGCGCTAGAATCGAGTGCAACCCAAAACTGCGCTACCGTATCGCCATCGACATTTCAAAATGACCGCTCCATTACACGCTGAGAAGCTGAGAGGCTTAGAGCGTAGCCAGCTCGTGTGTTTCTTGTGTTCGTATCAGCGTGGAAGTTCCCACTGCAAAGACACGCTGTGTTCACCGTGATGCTAGATTCAAAAGAAAAGTGATATTGTGCACGGAGAGCGATGGAAATCGGGCCACATCACGTGCGATGGGCGAAAGATGTGTGGTGCATGATCCCGTCTACCATGGTTATCAAGGCCTTCAAGAAGTGTGGAATTTCTAAAGCTATGGACGGCACCGAAGATGAAATGCTTTGGGCCGCTGACGGCGATAAGGAGTCGTCCGACAACAATGACGAGTGATGCATACCGCTCCACGGGCACTGCACGGGACCGTCGTTGTGATGACGACCTTGCCAGCGAGAGACAGCGCTGTTCATTTCATAGCAAGATTGAAGCATTTGGAACAAACCTTTGTTGTTCCAAGTGAGAAAAAGTTTAATTTCTGTATCCAACCTACAAAGTCTGGTGTGCGTAACAATCGAGGTCATCGCGTTTTTTGTTTTCTTTCGGACCTCGAAAAATGGGTGCGCATTACATTCGAGAGCGCTTTAGATTCAAGTAAACACGGTAAACGAGTGCTGGTAATAGCTATTTTATTGGAACACGATACTGATGTTTTGTGCATTACTGAAAGGTGGCTTAACAATCTATTTGCAAATTGCAAGTTTGTTCCACCAACTTTTGATATTTTTCGCAAAGATAGTTGGTCAAGGGGAGGGGGCATTGCCATTCTAGTTAAGAAGGGCTTAGAGTGCATTCCGATGTCTCCCGTTGAAGGCGTCATGCTTGTTTTGTAAAAACAGCATTTGGAAACTTAGTTTTTATTATCTGCGCTGCATATCGTCTGCCTGGATCAGAAGTGGTATATTTTGCTCCTCTTAATGACTAATTACTTGTGCATGTCTACAGAAAGCGAAAAAATCTGGTTAATTATTGCCGGAAATTTTAACCTTTCTTCGATGGACAAAAAATTGTGCGCGAAGGAAGCGGTGAGGTCGCCGATGGACGCACCGGTGCCTCGTTTTCAAAGCGTGCGGCAAGCTCCTTAGATGGCCCAGTCTGGAATGTTTTCGTCACACTGCGGTGGCATTTGCTGCAGGCCTTCTCGGAGAATGGACGACTGGTGCACTTTGCGGAGAGCCCCCAGGCGTGCGTGCACGGCGGGCCCTGGCCGCTCAAGGAGCCCGCCTTTGCCTTCAACCTCACCAGCACGGGTGAGCACTGCCCGCCTCCTCGCTCCCCGATTGCATACAGTAGACTCTTATTTGTTCACGCTCCAGGAAGCCACAAATTTTCTTCGAATTTATTGGAAGTTTTTCTAAATATGATGCAAGATAAAATTATGATTTGTTATATGGATGGCTACACATACAAAGCCGATATTTGGCGATATCCTCTACACAGGCCTACTTATTATCAGCAGGTGTGCCACGCATGAAATATTGATGAAATGTATAAGTTTATTCATCCCTCAAACATTTTGTCTATCATGGAATGTTTAGAAGCAACGCCTGTGGAGGCAAGCTCTGCAGGTGCTGCTTCTTTGCAGTGCACCGGTGCTCGGTTTGAAGCATGCTCAACAGGGCCGCGAGAACAAAAACTATGGATCACACAAAAATGCTGTGTGAATTTAAGTCGCTTATAAATACACGGGAAATATAGTGAGTCAACCCGCATTTTGAAATTGGTTTGAATCAACCAGAAGTATGAAATATCCGAGTTTGAATTATCGCGAGCCTACTGCATTGAGACGCTTGCAGATTAAAACCATAGGGCGAATCTGGAGCCCCCTCGATTATCTTTTTTTCAAGCGCGCCCTTCAGCTACTAGACACACCCAGCAGCGGAACTTTTTTTGACTCCACACATTCCTTCGGTTTACGCTACACCTTTAAAATAAACAAAAACATGCGTGTGAAAACATCAGAATCGGGGGCTACTAGACATTAATGTAGCAGTATGCTTGTCGACTGTTCATTGATTTAATAATATTTAATAACAGTTTCAGGCGCTTCTTTTCCCATGCTGCTGTAAGGGACTGTGATTGCCTTGACCCACAATTTTGCGATTGCACCAGTGTTGATGAACTTTTTATGGAAGCACTGGAGATGCACCAGTGTCGTTTTCGTTCTTATAATCGAGAAAGATGTGAAATGTGATTGAAAGCATTGTCCCTGTATCTCATTTTAAATTAATTCCAATTCCTTTGTATTCCCAATGTCTGCTATAATCCATAAAAGGAATTGGCAGTACTATCTTGAAACAAAATTGAAAACAATGTTGCCGAAATTACTACACAAACTGTCGTTAAAATGAGACAGCATTTTGTGTAGTCCTGTAATGCGAAAATATTTTTTTAATATGCTGTTTAGGAACTTCTGTGCTCTGGGAATATTTTTTGCTGACATTCATTCATTGAGTCTTTTGTCACATCTAAAACAAATTTTGACAATTTGTTTATGAAGCTGTTTATGGGTGTTAAAAAAAAATTTAGGGGGTTTTTCTGTAAAAATAAACTAGTCTGCATCGCCAAACGTTCATTCTTCGCCGAAAAATAGCACTAGTGGTCGGAACCAGATGTTAAAGTGTGATCAGTGTTACCTTATTAAAAATGTTTAACTAATTTTCTAAAATTTTCAATGGAAAAATGGCGACCGACGGAGCCCTCAATTACATAGAACTGAATGCTGCCAGTCACCAAGAACAAGCCCCATTTTCCCATTGAAATTTTCAGAAAATCAGTTATCATTTTTGAATAAGATAACGCTTAGACAGCCGAGCCCGGTTATATCACACGCGGGTATTTTGAATCATTGTTTATATAGAACAGTCCAAACATCCCCTTGAAAATCAGATGTGATAGTATAGGAGCCTTGTTTTTTTGTATCGAACTCCTGTGGCGGGGACACTCGATATAGCAAACAAGCGAACGAAGAACGGCCGCTCGCACGGGCGCCCGTCGCTTTTCTTGCGGTCCATTTGGTAAGGTCCCGTTTGTCGCGGCTTTCGGTATTAGCAGAGACGCACGGAAATTTCAACTGGAGCTTAAGTTAACATATTTTTGTATATCAAATTATCAATATATCCAACTATTTTACGATCCCCCTTGAATTCTACATATCCGGGTTCGACTGTAGTTCTCAAACTTTGTCATCTAGTTTGGACTACTCGCGCTACATTTAGGCAGAGGCAGAGCATTCGGCGATGTGTCGTTTATTTTTGCAGTGAAAGAAATCTTGTAATTATGTTTTTAGAACACGTTGTACTTCTGCGGACGGGCCTCCCGTGACCATCCAATAACTTCTGTCGTAGTGTTACAACAGTTGAAATGTTTCTCTCTCATTAGCTGCATGTAAACATAATAAGACGCTCGGTAAGCATACTTTCCATTCAGAAGCAGATTCGTCAGACGCATTACCCCTGTACAAGTGGGTATGTAATGCATTCGCGCCGCCTGCTTTATTGATTGCAAACCAAGCCACAGATGCACATGCGTTAACGCTAACCCCAATCTTAAAATTTTGTCGGTTTGTACGTCCTCACATTTCCCGCTAAATTTAGTGGGGAAACTGCATTGGTGTTTAGGTCACGTAACGTCAGTTTGTCACATGACAAATGAGCTATACATCAACTTACCATAAAATCCCGAGAGATGCCCCACCCCCGAAAGGTACCCCACCCCTATTTTTTGGCTTGATTTGCTATTTACTTTTAAACTCCGAAGGATAGCCCACTCCTTGTAATCGTAGCGTTCGGATCAATGATGACCTTGGCGTAAATGCATCTAGTTAGCTTTGGTGGGATATGAGCGAGCATTGCTGACTAGGAAGTACAGTCAACTTTGCTTTGCCCCTCGCCGCGATGACAAGTTTGACAGAGACACATGATCTAAAAATAGCATTCTTTCAACTTTTCTTGATTGCACCCCGAAAGTTAGCCCACTCCTTCTTTTCACCCAATTTTCTCTCGATTTTAGGTGGGCTATCTCTCGGAATTTTACGGTAGTTTTCCCGCTCAACATATTGGGGAATTTGATAAAAGTAAAGGTTCTTCACTATCCGACACGATGGTTTGATGTCTTCTGATTATTTTAAACGATTGCAACTTAAATACTGCAGCATGATAGACTTTAGAGCTGAACGTCACTGCCAATTTTTAACCTTCTCGGATGCAGGGGAGTGCCAGGAGGGAAACGGTGCTAAGGTTCACAGCCCCCTCTTCCTGCGGACTGCCCTGGTGGTCGTGAGCGGCCTCTGGTGGCACCTCCGGTGCCGCCAATGTCTCTAGCCGCACATGCGGCGTCCTCAGCCTCCTAGGCACAGACTCGGCGGCAAGACTCGGCCACCTTCCGGTGCAACGTGCCTCCGTCGGTGCTCCGTGCGGACTCCGAGTGACTCCGGAGCAGTGGTGCATAAGACTGCGGTGTACCGCGTAGCGTAGTGCGTGCCGTGCGTGATGCACGCGGGTACTCTACAAGAAGATCGGCGAGGGCGACGCCATTTTGACAGATGTGGGAGCGGTTGTCTCTGCGGCCGACTTCGGAGGGAGTTTGCGAGGAAGTGTGCTTGTTCCCTTTTTTCTCTTTTGGTTGCGAGGACCATTGCGTTGCGTGGCAGCCTCCGTCGCTTCTCTGGAAGGGGTGGTGAACACTCGGGGCGGAAGGACACCTCCTGCTTGGCAAGACGGTTTTGGTTGGAATTAAGGTCTGTTCACACATACACCTTGGCACTTATTAGTCTGGGGTGGAAATAGTGCTGGCCTTCCAGACGCAATGCTGTATAAATGCAATATTGGAGATACAGTGCCGATAGAGCGCTTCATCGCTGCCAAGTTGCATTTGAGTCGGCTAATATAGCACAATGGGTCATGCGTGCGGTGCGTTTTACAGCATGCAAACTAACGCTTTTAAAGTACTGTAGATGGCCCGCCAAAACTTATTTTTCAATGTATCGTGCTGCGATTTACTACAGAGGTGCAAGCAGGTGGCGAAAGTTTAGTGAAAAAAAATAAAAAAATATCAGGAAATAAACTTGCCTCGTTCAAATAAAAATAATTTAAAAAAAAACCTGTTCTGGACATTTTACACTGCCACTTTGCAGACAATGCACGCATAGCAAGAAGTGCTGCCGACAGATGGCGTACGACGCTTCAAGGGAGCACAGGCCTATTCGGGCTCTTTTGCAGGTTTGTATGCTATCACAACCCGAATTGGCCGGCACTCCCTCCCACTACGTACGCCATCTGTCGGCAGCACTTCTCGCTATGCGTGCATCGTCTGCAAAGTGGCGCCGTAAATTGCCCAAAACAGGTTTTTTCTTTTTTTTTTTGAACGAAATAAATTCATTTCTTGATTTTTTCACCGTAAACTTACACCACCTGTTTGCACCTCTGTAGTAAATTTCTGCACAATACGTTGAGAAATGGATTTTTGCAGGCAGTCTACAGTACCTCAAAAGCATTCGTTTACACACTGTACAGGTGCCCTAATTAACACGCGTGACGGAATCAAGCAGGACCGAGACATTGGCGCCTGCTGCAATTGGACACCTCTGCACCACTGACCAATCGCAGCGGGCAGCGATGTCCCTCTTGGTTCCCGCGTGTAAAAGAATTTTCGGGAAGCCAAATGCCCGGGCTCCACCACTCCTTCCGGAAAAGCCATGTTTCCTAGGTTGTGTTGCTTGAGGGACAACGGTCGTCTTCCACGTAGAGACCACTGGAAGACAATGCAGTATTACCTTTCGGTTGAGTTTCTTTTAGTCATGCGAGCTTTAAGTTGGGTCTGCCACCGTGTTCAGCGGTTTTTCCGTTTACGCCGATTCTTTGTAGGGGGCGTGCAAATTGTCACTACAGATATCAATATCGAATGGCGATAAACGAGTTGCGACGTCGGTCAGGTGCAGTGTGATGTGGACAGAACAGCTAGTACCGAATGCGATGGGCGGGAAACAAAACAGCCCTGTCGAGTGCAAAGCGCTTTACAGTATTGCAAATGCAAAATCAAGTGTTCTCCACACGGCTCGTGCACGACGTCACGGTGGCGGTCGTCCCTACTCATTTTTGCCGAGAGAGACAAATTTGATGGCGCGGAATATATGCTCCTGAAGGTATGCACTCAGCGGCAAGGCCACCGCTATGGCTGCCGATGTCACATCAGCGTAAACCATGCATGGATCGTATATTGCGAAGTCCTAAATTGAAAGGTTTAGATAGAACTAAAGTCTCACATTTCAGACTCTCAAATGCCCATCAAATATAAAAAAAAACAAAAAAACAGAGCACATTGTGCAAGTGTTGGACAAGATGTTTGGAACAAAACACTCCAATCAGAAACCTAGGGTGAAATGGAAACCAAAGTCGGTGAGCTTTTTGCATGCTCCACACAGTTTCATAACGAGGCAGCTTCTTAACGTTGTATTAGGAGGCAGCTTTTTCTTTTCTTTTCCTGCAGCATGTCTCGCTGGCAGGCTTTGTGAATGAAGGCAGCTCGAAGAGCAGTGCTACAGCGTATAGCCAAAGGGGAGGGTCGTCGGCGGGCAGTGCTCAAAAGGGGGCGTGGCACCCGGGAGTCGGCGCAGAGGCCAAAGGTCCCAGCGCCAAACGTTTGCGGCGAGCGAAACTCTCGGAGGCGGCAGAGCTGCTCCTCGGTTTCTATGCACACTGGCACAATCAGTTGCTTCGTTCTACGCACGTTTCTTGTCACTCGCGGGGAGAGCCCGTCAACAGGATGCGCGCTACGACATTCCGAACAAAAACTTGCATCAGTCGTGCGTGGGTGTACAATTTTTTTTTTTTTTTTTCACTGCTTTGCCAAAAAAGTTTTGGTTAAGCTCTTCTTTGGGGTTTTATTCGAAAGTTTAAAGCTGCGGTCCCACTGCTGGCATACATCCAATAAAAGACAGTCGTACAAATATAAAAGACGTCTGCAGACAAGTTTGGCGTATGTATAAAGCAAACATCCTTCGTCATGCGTCTGCAGCAAACACCATGTCTCTCGTTTGATGTATGAGCAGTGGGATGGTCGCGAGAGCGGGCTTGTCTTTTGGTAGTTTCCTTGTAACCAGACATTAGACTGGGGATTACCGGAAAGAGAGTTTGGTGGCGATGGCGTAGAAGCAGGCACGATCGGAACACAGAAAATGGAAAACAAATTTTCGCTTTACCGAAACTTCCAGTGTCGGGGCACAAGGTCGCTTGCCCAGGACGCTGCCGCGAATCGGGGCAGGCACGCCGGGGCAACCCTCTAGGCGGTCCCCCGACCGCGGGAGTTTCGGAGCAACCTTTGCGGAGAGTGCTCAAGCCTAAAGACTGTTTTGTAAATTATTTTGCACCGTTTCCACTTTTGAAAATCCTTTTAGCCAACAATTTGGTTGGAGTCGTTAAAAAAAGCTACGCTTCGACACTCCATTTCTCAATTCCCTCGCAGGAGCCGCCTTCTTGGTGCCTAGTCCGGGGCAGGCACAATAGACCCTTTTCGAAATGATGCATAGGTTATGTGCAGCCGCCATTAGTTGGTCATGCGCTCTGAGCACACGTTCGTCACAAGCCACTTCGTCAGCATGCATTCGACACGAGTGCTGTGTCAGTGCTCGGCGCGAACTCTGAACCAATCATGGGCTGAAGCGATGAAACCAACTAATGGCAGCTGCACATAATCTATACATAATTTCACAATTTCGGGAAGGGCCTAGTGGCGTTCGTTAGGATTCGTAAATGCGACTTCCCGAGCTTTACATATGATGTCGGACAAAGAATGTGACTAATCTAAAGCACTAATTGGAATCTATGTTAGGCGAAGCTCTCCCTTTCTAACTCAGGTTACGTTTAGGTTTCATCTGCGTTAGGCATGCAATGCACCGACTTATGCACTATAGTGCGCAAGTGGGTACATTAATATAATGTATTCAGCGCATTAGCATAATCTATTTTGAGCATTAACATGATCTATTTGAAGCATTAACATAATCTATTCGGGTGACAGCCACAGTCAGCGAGGTCCAGGGGGAGGGGTTCACAAAGAAAGCTTCCCTTTAAAAGGCGTTTTTTGCGATTTTGGACAAGGCTTCCAATAATTGGCAACCACGATTTTAAGCGCCAAGATAGCTGAAGTGTAGTTACTCAGAAGCACAGCTTAATTAGTGGATCTGGGTTTTGTCTCGCACATTCGTGAACCGACGTCTGCGTTCTACGCCCACGCTACAAGATCGGAAGCCAGAACATTCACTATAATCTCGTCTTATTCCGGGTGCAAGAGCGGTTCGCTTCCTCTCACGATTGGGACACGGGCCGATCGGGCCCCCGACGACGCAGCTTGAGCAAGCGGAGCGGCTCCGGCAGCCCCCCGGCCGCGAGCGCAGGCCCGCAATAAGTGCCGCTCTCCGCCGTCCGGGAGGGTTGCCACGCATGGCGGCTGGAAGCGTTTCCGACGGGGAGGGATAGGCTGACTGTCTTCGTCTTTCCCTCGGTGTTTTGTACTTCTCAGGTGCCTTGGACGTGTGACCTAGACACGCCTTTCTCCGTAGGCTGTGCAAGTCGGACAGGACGGTTGTTTTCAATAAAGGTCGATGGACTGGACCCGTCGTCGCCTGTGCTTCGGATGCTACCCAAAGCCGCAGCCACGCTGCTCCAATGTCACACAAAAGGTGCACGTTGGAGGCACGTCTGCTTTGTGCCTACGCGTGCCTCAAACGTGTCTGCGGCCATTTTTTGTACGACCAACGTGACGGGACTGTCCGACGGCGTCTGCAGACTATTTTGTACGATGAGCTAGCAGTGCGACCGTGGCTCAACGGAGGGCTCTCCTGGTAGATCTGGAGCGACCCAAAAGTGCTCCGCGCATGCACCTCTGGAGCGGTAAATGCCACAGTTGCCGACGAGGTGAGAACGGCTGGGCGTTTTTTTTCTAATGCCCTGCCTCCAGCCTTTAGTCGTGTTCCTTGCCTTTAACCGTGTTTTTGCTGCACATGCAAGCTCCAACTTGCGAGACGCTGAAGCGCTATCGAAGGGGGGAGCTCGCACCGGAGGCGGGACAACCGAAGCTCCTCCCTGCTGTTCTCGTCCCGCGAGCAACTAGAATGCACGCTTGCATGTGCGAGACGACGCCACCGAAAAGCGCTCCGAAACCGCTTCAAATTTGAGGGATGAATTCCCCGTTGGGCCGGGCTTCTGGGAACCCCGAGGTTCCCCTCTGCTCCTCGAATTTCCTTGATTGTGGCTGCCCTCGAGTAAAATGTCTCCAGTTTAAGCCACGTTTTGGCAGATATTCCTTGGGTACGTAACTACGGACAGAAGAATCCCCTGTATCTATGTGCGTTATTGTCGACAAGGTCTGTAGGCTCCTGTACCGCCTCGTTGCACATAGTACATTTCCTCGTCTATCTATCCAGGGGGACAAGCATTCTTTGAGACCGAAGAATGGTCGGATAATCCTTGCCTTAGAGTATGTGGAGATTTTGGGTCAAGATGAAACCTCGGGATCGACCTAGGGTAGCCTTTTCTACCGAGTGCAGAAGTCTAAAAACATGAAATTCTTAGCGCATATGCAACAACTAATTGGCAGCCCTAGCGAAGTTAATTAGTTTCTGGTTCACGTATCCCGTGCGTTTCATTAAATGTGGTCGGCACTAGCAAAAAATGGGTGACACGTTTTATCGATGGGCTCACGGTTTAACTACGGCCGCTGTACTACACATGCTCCTGGAGGGAACAGTGTAGCACCATTATTTATTTGTCGAGCCTGGCAAGAAAGTAAGAGCAGTAATTTTCGGAGTGGTTGGTGCTGGGTCACCTCGTTGCCTCCGCCACGAAAAGGTCCCAGAGCCCGACACCGTAATGGCAGACGTATGGCAAGGGTGGATTTATAAATCAGGCTTTGAAGGGGGGGGGGGGGATTTGATTTGAGGGAGGGGAGCTCTGCAAGGAGATGTAAATGTCACAGACGGATGATGCTACAGACGAAAATAATTGCCATTTCAACAAGGACGAAGCATTTTATGCCTTTTTTTTCTATTAAAAAACCTTTCATCATTATTAAAGTAGGCAGAAAAAATGAAAGCCGTTTACAACTCCATGTAACGCCGGATTAGAGCGCAGCTCTTGAGGAGGAGGAGGAGGGGAAGGGTACTGAGGGGATGGTATATCCTTCCTCCCTCCTCCTCATCCTGTCTGCTAGTCCTCCCTCTGAACAGCGTCGCCGTCGTCTCACGAGGGTCACGTGACGTCACCGGGGTCACGTGACTTCATAGGGGGTCACTTTACCCCTATGAGGTCACGTGACGATGACATCATGAGTGACGACGATGACGATGCGGATGTCGTCATCAGGGACGATGCAGATGCTGATGACGTCATCAGGGACGATGACTATGCGGATGCCGATGACATCATCAGTGACGTCATCACTGACGATGCCGATGCCATCACTGATGACGTCATCGGCAATGTCACGCGTCCTATAATGCACCGCGCGGTTACGCCGACGGCGGCGCCGCTCAAGCTGGAAACGGGCGCCTAAGAGCTGCGCTCTAAAAAGGTCGCTCCAGGGGACTGAAGGGGGGGGGGGGGGGGTAGTTGCCCCCTCTGCTTTCCCCCCTTTAAAGGGATACTTCAACGAAATTTGAAATATTCCCGTCGTGTTCAAAAATGGGTTGAATATGGTCCATAGTATCCGTAAATGACAATTGCACGTTTGTATTTGGAGCCTGGTGGCTGTATTTTTCGTTATAAACGGCCCACTCTGGCAAGTGCTCGGAGAAGGCCCAGCGGAGACCACGTGACATCCAACGCAATCGTGACATAGGTCGTCTCAGGACGAGCAAAGCTACGGCGAGGCTGACGTCGAGAGGATGGCCTAGTCGTTCCAGCCACCAAAGCGGCTGCTTTTGTACGAATTTTGAGTGACGGGATAATCTTCTGTAATCTTGTAGGGGGACAATAGCGACTTCTGCGACACACAAAAGGTATTCTCGGAAAGAGGAGTTCCTCCTGCCCCTCTTCTCTCGTCATGGCCGGAGGCGAGACAACTTCCGTCACTAGCTGTCAAGGTTCCTAGACGGGCATTACAAGCGAGGCGTTAGCGACATCCATCAGGTGCTTCTTGCTAATCGTTTAATTTGTTTTCAAAATTCCTTTTCGTGACTTTTTTAACAAGATATTGGTATGCTCGATGTGATGCTGCTCCTTTGAACACATATAGACCAAAAAATGAGCGCCGAAATTTCGTTGTATTATCCCTTTAAATCTACCACTGTCGTACGACGTCGACAAGACGCCTAAGGACTGCTGGACTGAATGTGGAAGGTGGCCTTCACACTTTTCGCAACCATTACTACGTAAAGTTGGCAGACCAATGGCACTTCACAAAACTTTTCGAGGGGTGGGGAGAGGGTCAGTATACGTCTCTATCGGACTGATGTGTGCTTGGTACTAGAAAGGGCACGCATGATTAGTGAACGGATTTTTCATATTTTTTAGCGACTGAGCGCACTAAAGCGTGACTGCATTCGCTGTTCGGCGTATGATCCACATGGTCGCTACTGCTCAGTTCATTTACACAGGTGGGCTTGTTAGAAGCCCGGGAACTAATGGCAATATTTTATAAAGCACGTACATGATGTTAAAACAGTTCTCGTATCGTACGATCCAACTTTTTTTTCTTTTTCATTTTGCGCGCATGTTAAGGCGGCGTTGTAAATTTTACGGTGTTTTCCGACAAGTGGCGCTCTGGCTAGCATTGTTGTGCCCCCTACGGGAGTGTGCACAATAGCTAGGGCTTTCCAGCGACAAGTGCCGGAGCGGGGTGTACACTTTATATCGCGTGCCAACGCAAAGGGACTGCACTGACTGCTCGAGACATTCCACACCCATTTCCCACCAGAGAATCTCGGAAGTCCGTACAATCTGAAAGGGTGCTACGGAGAGAGTCTGCACTCCTTCGATACACCCGTCCTAGACGTTTTCTCGTCTCGCAAAGAAACGTGTCTTGCAGGAACTCGTCTATGGAAGGAGCCACGCAAGTGGTTGGCAAG
The DNA here is from genome assembly GCF_016920785.2 of Ixodes scapularis. Classification (NCBI taxonomy): domain Eukaryota; kingdom Metazoa; phylum Arthropoda; class Arachnida; order Ixodida; family Ixodidae; genus Ixodes; species Ixodes scapularis. Next base: position 69,839,739 of record NW_024609838.1, read on the forward strand.
CGGCCAAGGTGTCTTTCCGGGTCCTTTCGAACGCAAGGTCGAACTACCGTCAGTCTAGTTTTAGCGTACAAGTTGAGCCGCCCCCACAAGTCCCGGTCGGACTCCCGCCCATTGCCCCCCGTTCGGAGGTTTCCAAGCGGTGCAAGAATGGTGTCTCCGAATGGTGCGTTTGGCGTCCCTAGTGCCCACGAAAAGGAGATGGTCCCAAAGCGACGATAAACGACTTCGCAGGAGCAGGCGTGTTACACTGGAGAGCCTAGATTGTAGATTGGAAAGAGGTGCCATCGCGGGCCACGGCGAGTGCTCGCAATTTAATTGCGGAGGCCTCCTGAGGAGACCGGTCGCCAGTGCCCACGCGCCGCATTTCCTCGTGGTGAGGAGGAAAGCAGGCAGAGATGTTCACGGACCCTTAACGTTTTTGGCACCTCCTCGCAGCTCGTACCGAAAACGTGGCCCATAAGCCAAGCGACCTCGATCGAGCAGTTGGAAACTCTGTAATACAGGCTCTCTACCTCACGACCACGACGGTTGGTCGTGGAAGTTCCGGTAAAAGGCGCGAGCAAATGCAAGCGTTGCCTTTGTTGCGGCGTTGCAACTCCTAGCCGCTGGAGCTTCCACGGACTGTCAAACTGGACAGCGACCCACGGCAGAACAGTCGTCTGACGCGTCCACCTCCGTCACCACCAGGTTCGCGGCAGGCAACAATGCGACCTGGCCGGATATGAATCGAGGGACCAAGTTCAAGGATGCTGTAAACGCACCCCATGGAGAAGCGTTCCAGGCACCATAGTGCAAGACTCCAAATTACACTTTCCGACGGGCTCGCTGCGACAAACGGCGACTTGCACTCTCGCACTCTGCAACCTTCGCTGGAAGACGTGCGCCAGGTCAAATGGCGACTCCCTTAAAGCCCGACTTGCAAAAATAAATTCTTTCCGGCGGAAGATTTCTCTCCTTTATTTCGAGCATAGTTGTAAACCCAAGACTGGGGATAAGGACAACGGACGAAACCACAGATGACACAGGCGAAGACCCAAACGCAGCTACAAGGAAGGGTAAAAACACAGGCGAGCTGGTGAAGAACTTCCATAGTATCCGGAGACATGGAACGATAAAAAAACAAGTCTCAATTAAGACTTGTTGTTTTCTTTTTTTATCGTTCCGTGTCTCCAGTTATTATGGCAGCTACAAACTTTATTTCACAGGACAAACATACAAGTCACCCCACCAGTGGTCTCCCTCTTTTCCTCTTCCTTTTCCCAAACCCCCTTACCCCTTCTCTCTTCCTTTTCCCAGGCCCCCGTACATTCCAGTCAATGATAAGCTCACACGACGAATGCACACAGAATTGCATGTCAAGAAATACTGCAACACAACTGGGGCCACCCTGGGTTTCCCAAACCAGTCAGCAGGAGAAATCTTCCGGCCTCCGTACTTAGGTGCACAGACGCCTGACTAATGCACTTGTCAGACGCCTTAATCCTCATGGTCTCTTTCACTAATCTTTTCATGTCGTTGCTTTCCCTTTCTAAAATCTTCCCGTTTCCCCAGGCCGGAGAGCAGTCTGCGCATTCATTCAGGTAAAGTTGGATTGAGTGCATTGGTAATAGATTCAAAAATACGAAAGAATTAGACAAAGAGGATGGACAGGACAAACATCTTTTGACTTTCAACACAATGTGTCGAAAGTCAAAAGATGTTAGTCCTGTCAGTCCTCTTTGTCTAACTCTTTTGTATTTTTGAATCATTCAGGTGTTTGGCTATTTCCAAATTCGGATCTCCATTTTTTTTACACACCTCCTTTCACACATCTTTTGGTCTGGTTTGCGTAACTGACACCACACTCCATCGATATTGCGGACACCACACCGAACTCGCATTGTGTCGACTTTTCCCTGTGCACACTTTTACATCGGTTTGGTGTTCTCAAAAACCAGTCCAACCTAGGTCGGTGCCAAACTTCTTTTCGCGCATAGTGTTAGAGAGTGTTTAAAATAGCATGCGAGAAGAATAGCTGCTTGGCTTTCTTCAGTTGTAGTTTACACTCTGTTCAGTCTAAAGCGGTGGGAGCTACGTGCTGGCTGGACCATTCAACCGCTTCCTCTCGTCGCCCGACCCCGCTCTCCGAGCCTAGGTATGGGCAGGGGGCCCGGAGTAACCACATGGAGAATATAAACGTATGTATGACTGGTCCGTCGAGCACGTAGCATCCGCGGCACTGTCAGTACTTCAAGTAAGAGGGTTAGAGTGAAGGGTAGCGTCAAGTAGGGGGGGAAGTGGGGAAGAAAGAGGGTGCGGCTTCTGCATTTCTTTCCGTGATTACTAACAGGCTGCTAGACTAATCTTTTCTAATCCCTTACGGCAATGAAAAATGGATGGGTTCTCTCGCTTTCCCCTTGCAGGAAGAACGGCGAGGAGAGTAAGGTTCCTCCTTTCTGCTTGTTGGTTGGCCTTTAAAGGGCCCCTGAAAAGAAAACAAAATGTTCTTTTTTAACAGTCTGGTTGGGACATGTGTGTCAAGAAATAAATTTTACAAAAAAAAAGATATTTAGAGCAATATTGGCAGCGCGAAACGCAATGTGGTCGGTAGTTACCTCCTCCTCTCCACTTGTTTTCTCTCTCGGCATTTTGGGCGTGTGGAGGAGAGGTGGGTCGGCTTTGCCTTCACGTTAAAGTGGAAAGAGCAAATGACTATTCCGTGACGTCATGGACTTTGTGCGCAGAATTTCAAATAAATCTCTCGCCGTCAATATTGCTCTAAAAATTTTTTTTTCGTGTAAAATTTTGTTTTTTGAAATGCGTGTCCCAATCAGATTGTCTAAAACAAATCTTTTTTTCTTTTCAGAGGCCCTTTAAGGTTGGCTCATACACTTGCGACTACTAAAGACCAAATGCATTAAGACTTCTTAGGATCTTTACAACGAGAGAGCACGCCAGCGCCATCTGACGGGCAGCCGTGGAACACTCGCAATTTCCGTACGTTTCCTACTCGTTTCTGGCGTAATTTTTTCTTGACTGGATCGAAAATCTTTTGAGAATGCTATACACTACCATTTCCCGTAGATAGTATGTCCACTTGATCTCGCAAATGCCGCAAAACCTTCTCCTTGGGGAAATGCAGTTCCAGCATCGCCTTTACACATGGTGGCCAGCATGTTCTCTCGCCGCAGGAGACTGGAAGAACTTGGTCGTAGGCAAACAATAGCGTGGGAACGGGCCTTTAGAGACAAGAAAATGGCTTTGCTTCCCCCGCACATCCGGCACACCTGACCGATATTGAAGAACCACTGCAGCCCTTAAATCTTCACTGCGCGAGAGACCACCAGCAGGAAGCGGCACGGCAGCGACGGCCAGTGCTCGACAACAAATTCAGACTGACGCAGCCATTTCTCCGTGTTCTCAGCAAATAAATAAGTGAGTGGGGTGCTCCGGAAATCTTGTTTCAGAAGAGCCTGCGTTTCGAGGTGGGGGATGGCCGGGGGGCCACGGCGGGAGGGCTCCGGGGCGGCCCCAGAACCAAAGTCCCGCTGGGGCCGAGGGGGGACAGGGAGGGACTGCCCAGCTTCACCCTCTTCCTGTATGAGACTGCGGGACGAGAAATCAGTCGAGGACGCCGCACTTTTCCAGAAACGCCGGGAGAAATTCCCGAAGCAACCAAAGCCACCATCATTGTAATTCGTTTTGCCGTGACTCGGCAAGGAGCGAACACTATGGTCCCCTCGAGCCATTCGCTGCTTCGGAGGGAGTCACATTATTTAGGGCAGTACCGTCAAAGTCACTAGCGGCAGAGAAAGGGCCGGGAAGCCACTTTTGTACGAATTTTGAGTGATTCTTCTATGGGGAGACTGGCGACGTCTGGGACACACAAAAGAGAGTCCGAATAAGAGGGGAGTTTCTTCTTCCCCTCTTCTACAACTGCTTGGGTTATGCTGTCACCCCTGTACTTTTGGCAAGGGCTCTCACACGCTTCGCCTTTATCACCGATCGGCCCGAAGAAGCTGTGGCATTTCTTTTGCCAAATTATGGTGGAACAAAGTAGAGCACCCATTACATACCCAAGACAAGGAATGATGACGAAACCGCCACAACAGTCAAGGTCTCGCACTTAAAGGGCAACTCCGCTCAATTCTGAAGATTTCGGGATAATTAGCAATTTTGCATTAAAAAGCTCTAGTAAAACACGCAACGTCATTTGCTTCGCAAAAAGTGGGATATATATTTTTAAATCTAATTTTAAACACAAGCAAAAATTTAAACTGAAACTGCAACTCCATCCCACAACATTGGCCGCGGGCTGCGAGATTTCACGTAATCCTCTACACAACAATGGGCGGGATTGGCGCGGGTATGTGCCAGGCACAAGTGTCGTCTGCACCGCACTCCACCTTGTTTTGTTGTCTACGACATTCGACGACGTGTGCACAACTGCGGCATTAGTCTGCGCATGTAGTGTTTGTAGTGTGGACGAAACTCTGAGAAAATAATCACAAATGGTGAGACGATGACGGCGATTGTGACGCGTTAGACGGCGGGACCACAGCGGGGCAACCGGATGGCTCCAAAGAAGCAAGCTGCACAAGCGCAATACGCCTACCACATGAACACCACTGAGCGCCAATACCAACGATCAGTGGCCGGTGCCGACTGGAGACGTTGCTGATGTCATCCGTTACGCTTGCCCGGAGAAGTGAAAGCAAGCAAAAGGGGTCAATGGTGATGACGCTTAGCTCAACGTTGGCTATGCCCATGCCATAGCCTTGACTGCGCTGTTGGTTGCCCCTGAATTCGCCCGCTCGAGTCGACCAATTTCGTCAACTTGGCGAGTAGCAAAGTTTGCCGGACCGTTTAAGAAACATTTATAGACAGAAGTACATTGTAATATTTGACATGCGGTCTTCCTAAGTGATACTGAAGAGGACTGAATTGTTTTTACACTGGAGCTGTTAAGGGCTAGGTTCCCCAGGATCGTGGCCGGTATGTCGACACAAACCTTCCTGGACAGCAAACGCCATCTATAAGCGACGGCGGCAAGCACACAACCAATCTGGTTGCCGCCGTCGTTCGTAGATGGTGGCAACCTTTCCAGCTATCATAGAAGAATGGATAGTTAGGCGCGTTGGTGGGAATTCATCGTAGGAAACAGTGCGAAAAACAGCCGACGATGAAGAAGAAGCACACGTAACAAGCGCAGCGCTCGTCGAGTGTGTTTCTTCTTCGTCCTCGTCTGTTTCGCGCGCTGTTTCCTACGCTCTTATCAGTTTCGGTTTGGTCTCAGGTTGGGTCAACCGCGCGCCCTTTCGGGGAAAGAAGACTGGCTGCGGAAGGAGCAGCGATGTACGCAGCAGCGCGAATGGGTCCGCAACCACCGCAATGCCGCTGTCACCTCAACTTGCACTGCGTCCAGCGCTTCAGATTCCCTTGCCAAAGAAGAGCGCATCGCTCGCCTGGAAAGCCTCCGCCGAAAATAGAACCAGCGATGTAAAGGGCGCCGGCAGGCCAGCGCCATGGACGACGATCATGCCACAGAGGCCAAGCACAAGCACGAGGCCCGGCGACGACTGCACTCCACGCCGGCTGAACAGTTCCCAGAGGGAGTTTGTGGAGAACCCGTTTGGCGTCACGTGCGCCGTGTGCGACCGACTCTGGTTCGCCGGAGACGAATCCACCATCGGCGGCGTGTTGGACAGGAAGAAGCGGGAAACGGGCGCAAGCGTTGCGGCAGTGTATCAAGTACAGCTCCGCTGGTCTTCCTTCTTCACGAGAGTGGAAAGGCTGAACGTTTCTTTTTCAAAAACAAAAAGGAAGTGGAGTTGCCTTTTAAGAAATGTGAGGTTGCCCTTTAAGGAATGACAATGCCAAGCGCCTTGTCAGTGCTCCACAGCCAAAGGGATTGCAGCATTTCCCGAAAAGAATGCGCAAGAATGAGTCCTGAAGCAAGAAGCGTGACCGTAATGATATAGTATATGATGATTGAAACCCGAGACTGTGGTTTGAAAAACGGAAACTCGTGAAGTAGGAAAAAAAAGGGGACAAGCAACTCAGTTAAAAACTTCATTACCTCTACGCCTTATTAGCCCCGAGAAGTTCGCGTGGCGCCCCCTTACGGCGAACCGGGGTGACGTCACGACGAGGAGAGAATTTTTCCCCGACTCGCCCCGGTCGCACTGTGGAGGCTGTGACGACGCCAGCTGTCGGCGCGCTCGTTTCTATTTAATCTTTTTTTGGCGTGTTTTTCGTAGGAAGTGTAAACTTTTATATGTGCCTTTATTCAGGTATGGCCTGTAGCTACAGGCGAAACTTCAACCAACATTTGAAGCATGGTTGACAGGGCAGGCAACGCATGAATCGCAGCTGGTATATGAAGATGAAGAAATATGGCCACAATTGCAGGAGCATCACTATAGATTTACATTTCGCACAATACATGCTGCTGATGGTCTGAATGAATGAGCAGGTTATGTATACTATTTTTTTTTGTATCTCTGTTTTTAAACAAGATCGCCGAAGCAGAAAAGCTGCATGTTGTTCGAGCAACATACTGAATACAGTCCGGGCCATGGGGAGAGAATCACAAGTCCGACAGTCCAATTGCTGGGGCAAAGTAAAAAAACAAGATACATATATAATATACATTGCTCGCATTTGACCTTCGTTGGATTTGGATAGTATTTCAATGGACTACATGGGTGGTATCTGTGAACTTGTTTATATCAAGTATCGAGTAATGTATAACAAACGTAAGCGAAGGTGCAGGTGTCTAGCTTGTTATTGGTCCCTTAAGCCCTAAAATTGAGATTTTACTTAAATTGAATTGTCTTGAAGCTAAAATATCAGAAGCTTTTCTCACGCAGACTGTCGCCCTACACAGGTTTCACATCTTCTGCTACTAGTGCTGCACCTACCACTGGACAGCCGTTCGAATGCTTGCTTTTACTCCTGTTTTTCTCTGCTGTCAGAGAGTCCAGCTGTAGGGAGTGTGGAGGCTAAGGAAGCTTTTGGGGACCTGCAGCAGTGTCTCTTTTAATTGGAAATGACAATTCAGGCCCAACGGTGTATTTTCCGAATACCAAAGGCTAGAATCAAGAATGTCAGGAAAAAGTATAAACATTCCAAATTACGGCACTAATGCCGTGCATATTTTTGGCAGTTCAATACATATCATACAGGCAACTGGGGGCAATTCAGCCGTTTTTGCTGCTACCATACAAACTAATTTCCAGTAATCGTGCATCTTCTAAGTAATATGCCTGCATACGTGTATAAACTATATAATTAATTCACGAAGAAGCTACATTTATGTAAAACAACGCTGTTCAACGAGCGTTTCAAAGATCATCAGACGCAGGGCCTTTAAAACATCTGCGAACCAGCGCATGCAGAGTGGCAGCGCAGAGTCGGGGTCGCGAGCTAATTTGCCGACCACCCAAAGGCCCATGATATAAAAGCCCCTTCAAATGCCTTGAGAGCGGGATTTAATATCGTCCTAAATCATGAGCATGCAAGGAACAGAATTCTAGCGTCTGAAACACTTGCGCCACCGCTTCACCGACCCCTCGCAAGATTGCCGTGTGTCTAGTGGACGGACGAGGAGGTTCATCGGCGGAATTGCCTCCGCCGATAGCTTTCGGGATTTGTAACCCAATTTTAAAGGTAAAAGGGACAAGCAGGCTTTTAAAATGTACGGAAGCACGTCAATATCAGCCTAACTCAACGTCTTGTACACCGGGTAAACGAAGTCCAGCTCCTCGAAGAGCTTGCGGCACAGAACGCCAAACCAGGAAATCGGTACTGGGAAGCGAGCCGATGCGAGATCGCGGAGCGGAGTACTCCCCCTGACGTCACGGTACACCTCACCCAATCAGGGCGCGGCGACCGCAGCGACGCTTGTGTTCGCTCTCGGGGCTAATATACACCTCCCCCAAACGTCGCCACCGCTACAGCGTTGAACATCAAACTACAAACAATACAAACACACCAGAATCACAATACACCAAACAGCAAACAATACATATAAAAAAACAATGTTGTGGCAGTGGCAACGTTTGGGGGAGGAGTACCTATATAAGGCGCAGAGGCAATAAAGTTTTTAGCTGAGTTTGAGAAGTTGCTTGTCCCTTTTTCTTCCTACTTCACGAGTTTATGTTTTTCAAAGCGCATTCTCAGGTTTCAGTCATCATGTATAACCTACACCAGCTCGCCTGCACTTTAACCGTTTTTTCGCTGTAATGAGCCATGCTCGCAAGTTCCTAAGTCGTCGCAAGTCTCTTAAGTTGTCAGTGATTAGGTAGCATCAGAAACAGCTCGACCGGATCTGGGATGTCATTACGCGGGACAAATTTAGAGACGAATTGGTTACTAGCCTTGAGCATTCAATTCTTGAGCGAAAATTTGGGAGATAAAAATCACAATTTCGCCGCCCATTTTGGGATTCGAGGCAGATTTTTCTGTCGAGTGCACCTTGTCTGTGTGTGTGCCATGCCTTCATTTCCTGGAATTAAGCTACACTTCGATGCAAAGCAATAGGGCAATGAAAAAGTATGTGGTATTTCGAAAACAAAACAAAGCATGTGGCTTCGAGTAAGTGCACATAGTACATATACAACTGCTCTTGTAGGGGCAAATATTTTGTGCTTTTGTGCAATTAAATAAAGACTAGTTTGGGTAACCCAGTTTTGGTGGTTTTACGACGAATATGGCAGAGTACCACTTTTACTGCGACTGTATTTACAGCATTTTCTGGTATATAAGTCACATTTTTTACCCGAATTGTTGGTGCGTCTTCTAGAACAGTGCTACTTGTATGCTTTTTTTTTTCTTTCTACACATATGTCTCTTCACTCTACAAATCTGCCGCAAGGGTCATTCATCTCGTTCGATTCGTCGACATGAGTACCGAAATGCACCCGCTAGCGCATATATTGCGATCACGATACACATATGAAGGCTTGTCAATACAGTTCTGCATCAACTGTACAAATATACAAGTGCGACTCATACAAAAATGTGACTCGTACACCTGATAACACGGTACGTGCGAGGAGTGGCGGTATATTTTGTAGCATATGTCTCCCCTAACAGCGGCGCTTCTCGTCGATGAAGGCAGGCAATAAAAACCGCGATAAAGAAAGCGGCCACCTCTGGCACTCACATATGCCGGTCTTGGGAGGGCTGAGCATGAGGCGCTTGTGCCTGCGCTTGCTGGCAGCGTCCTCCATGCAGCCTCGCCATTGGTCGAGGAGGGTGGCCGCCCAGCCAATGGTGGCCGTGGGATGGCCGAGCCAGGGACCCTCCCTGCTGGCACGCAGACCCAGGGAGGAGCACAGGCGACTCACCCCGCCGGGCTGCAGTGGGAGTCAATCACGGGGGACTATGTGAGCTGTCTTCCCACTTTCTCTCGTAGCCGGCACACGGTTACTTTCTACGTGCAACCATCGTAAGATGGTTACAAAGTTTTGTTTTTCGGCGACTTCATAAAATTTGTTTCATTCGACCAAGTATGGTTCATTCATCTAAATATTTTCAATTATTCCCTCTTCAGAGACAATGTACATTGATGAAAGTGCCCGTGATATAAGCACCATTTACTATATACTCTGTTTCCCCATAAGTACAAGCAAAGTCAATGCTACAACCACTAGCAAGTTGTCTCGCATGATGCTTTCACTCCACGAGTCCACGTGCACAGCAGGCCCATTTGAAGCATCGCCATGGTCTTTGATTAAATTGTCTGGAATCTTTTTGTCACACTATGGGTAAGTTTTCCCTAGGCACAAATCGAAGCACTTGAGGCAAGCTGCCGACGTTTGGAGTCAACCAATCGGATCGCTCAAAGAACCTAACAGTTAGATGTGGGTTTGGAGGAGCCAGCATGTAGAAAGCCGCTGGATAGGTCTACTCTTTCATAAAACCCAGCGGAATGGAAACGCCATCAATGCTCAAGAGTTAAGGGTCGTATCATTTCGGAAAGATTGAAACGCCACCTGCCGAAGTTAGAAAAGCTCTTCAAGATTTTTCTTTTTTTCCACTTGTTTTTCCTTAGCCCAGAATGCATTATATGACTGGCACCTAACTTTTCATTGTTTTGCACTCCTGAAACGAAAGAAGAATGCAAGCACCAGCTGAACACAATGCAGCACTCATCTTTTCACAAACAGGACAAGACTGCCAACCGAGCGTCTCACTTGAGTAGACCCAAGTTACTCTCGCGGGTCGCATCACGCGATGAAACAGAGAGCACCATCAGTGACATACACTATTTCTAGCACGCACTAAACGTGCAAGCTCTTTCTGCTCTCTCTCTGAGCGTGCTCTTTCTTTCCTTTCTTCTCTTTTTCACTTTGGTGCACTTTTTAGATGGGGTCGCACACGAGGGAGTGGTGATGCAGCGAGAGTCTTTCATCTTCTCTGTTCCAATATGTGCCGGAGCCACGTGGTGCTGCAGTTGCATCCAGCTCGACGCTACGGCACATTTTGCGTCGAGCTGGATGCAACTGCAGCACTGTCTTCTGCCCATCTATAAAGTTTAAACTTGTCATGCCAGCTCCTGAAGGTGATGAAGGTTTTGGTCTGTTGTAGAAGAAGTGTGCAGAATGCAGACACTGTTGGTACAGACTTTGACGGGGGTGATGACTGGAGTCTGTTCTAACCAGTGAGGCTGATGAAATGACAATGGATATTAGAAAAGAAGTGGTATATTGAAACTTCAAAACTTTGAAAGGTAGCGATTTGTTATTGAGCTGTACCGAAGATTGTCATCACTGCGTGCTCCGAGTCGCATGAGGCTCTGGAGGCACCGAGCGCGATGACACATGTTCGCAAAATGGATGCCGTTGCAACCAAACCAAAGCCATGTGATGTCCGAAACAATGACTGCTGTCGAAGAGTTCGCTATAATGGAATGGTCAACTACTTTAAAGTCATAAACTGCAAAAACAACCACCCAGAAATGTTATGAAAGCCCAAACTTTCGCTTTAAAGGCGACACCGCTCTTGAGCGGCGTTGGAACCAGGGTTGAGTGAAAGTTTGCTCCTCTTTCGATTGACAACCGCACAAAAACTACTTTGACTACCGTATTTATGTTCAAATATAAACCTGCATGTTTTTTTCCTTTCTCGGCGCAGCTTTTTTAAATTGGAGATCAACATAAAATCGAGACCAAAGAGGGTTCACCTGCAATAACAATGAGCATTATTTCTGTGCCTACCAAGCTAGCTTGGGTGCTCCCCCTTGTCAACCGCCACTCCTAGCAATCCGGTGCAAAGCGGTGAAGCTTAACGAGCGTGCGATGGCGAGAGGCGGTGAAGGCCGACACTAGTGGCGCAAATGCCACAGTAGACTAGTCACTGCAGAGAGGTATGTGGCATAGAGCACTGCACAAGCCGGAATTCCTAGGCCCGGCCCGGCCCGGCCCAGTAGAGACACGGCCCGGGCCCGGCCCGAGCCCGACAGCATTTTTAATTTCTAGGCCCGGCCCGACCCGGCCCGGAAGAGACACGGCCCGGGCCCGGCCCGAGCTTGACAGAATTGTTAATTTCTAGGCCCCGTCCGACCAGGCCCGATGGCTGTAGCCCGAAACAACCCATTCCCGTTTGAACCCGTCCTGTTTCGACCCGTTCCCGAAACGAGCTCCCTATTTGAACCCGTCCTGTTTCGACCCATTCTTTAAACACCCTTCCCATATGAACCCGTCCCGTTTCGACCAGTTCCCTAAACGCCCTTCTCGTTTGAATTTGTCCTGTTTCGACCCATTCCCTAAACGCCCTTCTTATTTGAACCAGTTTCCGAAACACCCTTTGCGTTTGAACGCGTCCCGTTTCAACCTACTTTTATAAGGCCCTGCACATCGCAACCTCTTCGCAAAAAGTCTCCATCGTTCTAAGGCTGGTCTGCACACCTTTTCTGTTTAAGAATATGTTCTGAAGTAGCTTTACATGTCAACGCGTTCTTAAAATATACAACCCTTTCAGGCAAGCTTAAGTTTAATATATTCCTCCTTAACCCCTTAAAACGTTTTTTTCAAGATGGTTCCCCAAACGTGCAAGCGCGGAACGGACTATGTACACTGCGCGACACTGATACCGCGAACACGACGTTGGCTCTTTTTTCAAATTTTACTTCGAAATGGTGTTAGTAGGCACCAAAGTATACCGCTTAGGTCTGTGGCCCAGATGAGCACTTGTAAAGACACTAATAGTTTTGAAAACAGCGTTTTGATTCTACGAGATAAACATAAAAACACGACGATCGCTTGTTCACGCTAATATAGTGTCGCGCTCTGTGCAATAAGGGAGTCTTAGAATAATGTACTCAAGCACTTTGGGCAAGCTAAAATTAGCATCGCCATAGGTTTTACATCGCAACGCTATTTTTACGGTACCCAAAGCGCTTTTTGCGTTTTTCTAAATCTTCCTAACAGTGAACTAGATATTTTGAGAGCGATGGATCAGACAGGTTGACAAGCATATGACTGGGACTTTATTTTGTTTACAATTTATAACACAACCCTCGTTCACATGGAAAAAGCTTGAAGGCTTTCTAGCTTCAAGACGTCTTTTAGTTATTATTTTTAACGACGCTGTAGTGAATTTGCACTTCGCTTTTTTTTGTATTCAATGAACCTAAAAGATTAATGAGCAAAATTCTTGCTATCAACAATTTATGATTTATGGCACAAGATTGCCCAGGCACGGCCCGGGCCGGCCCGGGCCGGCCCCGCCCGAGAACTTTTTTGTTCAAGCCCGAGCCTGGCCCGGGCCCGAGAAAATATGTGCTACCCGGCCCGAGCCCGGCCCGAGGGCCAGGCCGGGCTCGGGCTTTCGGGCTGGCCCGGGCCCGTACAGTGCTCTAATGTGGCAGACATGATGATCAAGTGATCTCATCAGAAGTACAAAACCCTGGTTCTATTTTATCACAGTAGCCGCCATCCTACTATTTCGCAAAGTTTTCTCGCAAACACGAAGTGGAGTAGACGTATACAACTAGACTTTGCAACACGAAGTGGAGGAAGTATCCCAGACGACACTGACCAAGTTCCAGTTAAAGTCGGCAATCTGATTGAACAGTCAGTGTTCCCAAGCACACCAGAACCACATTTCTGGCGAGGAAGTATGAAAATGCGCACGTGACGTTTCGGTCTCCTACAATTGACTGGGCCGAGCCAAACTGGAGTTCTGCATTCTCTCGCTCTTGGATTCCAAAAAGAGGTTTGGATTTTGGTGGTCGAAGTTAATCTTTGCACGCTCTACATTGTGAAAAAAAATATGGTTCTGAAACTCCCACTTGCCGTGACGCTTGTGCAGCTCAGGTTGACCTGCCTCAGCTGGGTGAAGCAAGCCAGGGAGACGGCAGACTTGTCCGCAATGCCCGCATTACCTGTCCGGAAAAAGAGGATATAACATGTTTGCTACGAGTCTCGGCATTGGCGCTACTCCGCAATGCATGCCACTCGCCCGACAGAGACCAGAAATGCCGTCCGAGGCAGAGGAGGCAAATAGATGCAAACACTGCCGAGCCTACATTCTCTTAGACTTACGTCCCTCGATATTTGTTAAAAAAACATAGAGGGACTTTACCTAGACTGACCACCAAGAGACCCCTCTCAGTCTCGGAATCGACACAATGAATGAGCGTAGATACCTACAGACCTTGTAAACAATAATGGAGATTATAGCGCATGCGAGTAATATTGCCACGCGCGTCGGTAGCGAGCGTGTGCGGGGCCGAGTGGTTACCGCGCTTGACTGTCACATGGAAGTTCTAGGTTCGATTCCAGTCAGTGGACTGTCCTTTTATTTATTCTTTCAACTTGGCGTTCTCGTAAGTTCAAGAAAATTCTCGCCTGATCGAGTTCCGAATGTTCAACGCACTGAAATTTCTAAGCCGAATATTCCAGAAACCCACGAGGGTACATAAGGGACTCCGCATGGCGACCAGAGTCAGTCTCGCCCCAGCGTTCAACTCTGCTGTTAAGCTGACTCCGACGCCCACGACACTCTGCTGTTATGTTTTGTTCCCTTTTTATTTTGGGCACAAGTTTGCCCCATTAAACGTTTAGTTTCTCCAGTTATCATCGCCTCGTCAACTGTCATTCGTGACAATATTTGCACTTCAATGGGGAGGTTCAGATCTGCTAAAATAATGCTCAACCCTTACGGTCACTTCCGAGATAAGTCACGTAAAAAAGATGATGCGGGCTTGTTGTGCCATGCACGAAGATGTCACCTGCACACGCGAAACTTGTTGGTTAAATTTTAGGCAACAGGTGGAGTGCACATTTCTTCATTTACATAGGGAGGCTCTCGTTAAAGGGCAACTCCGCTTAATTTCAAAAATTTTGAGATAGTGGCCGATTTTGCTTTTTGAAGCACTCAAAAACAATCCACAATCCTTTGTTTTGCGAAAAATAAAATATTTTTCGTGTAATTTTACTCTAGCCATGACCACAAACCGAAACCGAAACGGTGGCAAAGCCGGACAACATTGTATATTCGGCATCACTAAGCATGTACACCCACGTGATATACAAGGGGAAGAAGGAGCTCCCCTCTTAACAGGATCCTCCTTTGTGCCTCCTGGATTAGCCCAGGCGTCGCTATTCTCCTCCCAGAAGATTATAGAAGATTAACCTGTCACTCAAAATTCTTACAAAAGCAGCTTCCCTCTCCTCCTTTTACTTGGTGTTCAAAAGTATGCGATGTAACACAAGCCGCGCTCAACGAGGCGATCGGCTTCTCAGTAGTATCAATAGTCGAGCGCCGGGCCGGCCGAGCGCGTCACTCACGTCTTTCACGGCACTAGCGCCACCCGTGCTCTCCCCAGAAAAAAAAAAAAAAAAAATTGAAAAAAAATAAAAGAAGCTGTACATGTTTGATGACGTCGCGGACGTGCCGGGAGAAGGAATTTGGAGGAAGCGGAAATGCAGCCGGGCAGTGTTGTCTGGCCCGCACGTCTCATCCAAAACCAGCAGATTCGTGCTTGTCAAACTTTGACAGCGATTTTAATGAACTTCTAGGCGGAATCCCGTCGTAATATTTGCCATGGGGGTTTTGTAGATGATAACAAAGAGAACTGTATAGTTTTGCACTACTGGAAAAGAAGCGGAGTTGCCCTTTAAGGTGAGAGCAACTCGAATCCTGGAGAGTGTTTGCAATTTAATGGCGGTGCCTGAGGGAGAGGATTGGGAAAGGATATGCGCCAATGTTGCCTGCTCGAGAGCAGACGCTCGCTCTGTTGCCCCTTGTACCTTTCCTCCTCCCATTAACCATTGCAAGCAACAAACGCCTTGGCATAGCCATTCTCGGTTCCTTCTCGCTCCGGGAGTTGTAGACGTCGAGAGGAGAAAGCAGGGATACTAGACAAGCAGCAATGTCCAAGATGACGGAATTTACCATTTTTCACGTTAAACAAATACTTAACCTATTGGAACAAAACTGGTAGCTATAGAAAAGTAATTATTTATACCTTGCGTAAATTATTCAAGCACCTTAATGGGCTCTTATGACCCAAGCTAGGAAATAAAACAACCCTTTGCCCTGTAGACCCCCAGCAAAATTTAGCAATTAAATGCATTCATATCCCGTGATCCCTGATCTAGCAGTTGCTCCCACCCTAACTAGAGCCTTCCTACATCGACATCGTCGCTTCATCTCGGCAGCAGAGCCACGGTGCATTACTGTGATACGAGCATCCGCTCTTTGACGGACAAAAGAATTTAATAACTTTTGATCAAGTCCGACTCCAATGAAAGCGATAACAATGAAGCAGCTCATCTGAGTGGCTCGTTTATGCGGGACGTCGTGGACGCAATTTTTGAGCGGGCAAACCTTTTCCAGTGCCAGGTACTTGCCGCGTTTACATCGGCAGACCAATCCCATACGCACCAAAGGAAAGACGTGCGTGCACATTAATTTTTTTTCATTTTTGGCTGTCATAAGGTTGCTGGCGCATGCAAGGAAGTGCACCATTGCCGAATTACTAGCATGAAATGTCTACCAAATCAACACCGAAAAAAAAAAAAAAAAAAAGTCAAAAGGGGGTGAAGAGTGGTTGGAAGAAAACCCGGCAGTGAAAGGGGCAAGCTGGCAATGTGCTCCGCTACGGGGCAAAGAAATTTGTTTGCTCGGAGAGCTGATGAAGATGCGCTAGGGTACCCCAAGATTCCTAGGAACGCATTTTAAGAAGCCACTGTGCTACAAGGTACAACATGATGTCGGCATTTAGTCACGTTTCACTCGCACAAGGTTTTAACGAGAACCAGAGTCTACTACTTACACCACTGTAGTTGTTTCAATCACAGCCTGCCGGTTCTGAGATAAAAACTGGCAATCACATGCTCCTGCTAACATTATTGCACTGCGTACCACATACACGCATTGGGGGTACGACGCTTTAAACGGCTGCAAGCCACGTTGAGGTTTCGAAAGAATTTCATTGTTCCGTAGCGTCATTCGTCGGTTCACGTAATCTTTGTCACCCTGTTTGCGCTTTCATTGCTGCTGTGCTATTGCTGTTGTCCATAATGGATGCCTAAACTGCGACATGTGTATTGCCTTTTGAATCAACGAACAACTAGAGGAGAGCTTTCTCTTATAAAGATAAGTTGGTCGACCGAGTGACTACCGAGCGAAGCACCCACCGGAGAGGTCCAACTCCCTGAGGAGCAGGGGTCCCCGTCCCAGCATACGGCAGGGCAGCGTCAGCCGCCGCACCCCCACGTCCGTCAGACCATTCTCCCTTAGGTTCAGCGTCTGCAGGCTGGTACCGGAGAGGACAGCCACATTAAAATCCATACACGCGTACACCACAGCATGACTTTGGCTCCATCAGTCCGTGCTGAAAATAGTGCTGACCTTGCTGATGCCAATTTTGTGCCATAATGCACTCCATATGCCCCCAAGCTGACAGTGCAGTGCAAGCCACACGCTCGGGTGTCCAGTCGTGCGCTTATCTTTCGCCACCAGATCACGCTCTCTCCTCACCCACCCGCAGAAATTGGGGTGAGATGAAAGAAAGGTGTTTGGTTCGGTGGGCGCGTAGCTCCCACCTCAGTGGCGGCTTAGGGTTTAAAGGAGTGCAGTGATGAAGACCTAATAGTAATGCACCATTGCTAAGTTACGTTCAGGTCAGCCGCTCCTAGAGCCGATTTATCACTGCGATGTGCAGTCTCCCACAATATAAAGAACCCTTTTATCGGTCTTTTATATTATGACCTTTTTATAAAAGACTCGAAACGGACGAGCAACTCTGAGTCATTTGAAGCGGCAGCAGCCAATCAGGGATGCGATATTTTCACGCAACACCCCCGTGGTGGTGATGATGACATCTAAAGACTTGGTTCTAGTTTGAAATAGGTAGTTTTTGGAAATGAACCTTTTCAGAAAGAGGAGTAAGTATTCTCAACGTCACTCAAAGATATAAAAACATGTTTTTAGCACGTAGCTAGGTGTCTAAATAGTACAAGAAAATTCAAAGTGAATGATGATGATAGCAAGTCATAGCAATTCGGTTGCTGCGTGTGAACGCGGACGGCCCGTTGTTGCCACATCAAGTTGCTGGGTGCAATTGCTCTGTCTGAAGCGGGCCTTATGAAGCATATCCGTTTAAGGCATTGGGCGTGTTCGGTAGGGGCTACGGGAGTCGAAGAACTTGCGCTCCTTCTACTGGACGACAAAAAGCGACTTCCGGTGCACGTTGCTCCGGAGTAAACGAATGCCGCTCTCGTGCACCGAGTCGTGAGGCAGTGGGCGATAAGTGAAAGGAGCACGGTACGACGTATTTCCGAATCGCTGTTGAAGTTCTGGTGCTGAGAGGTAAAAACAAACGAAGTGGCTTGATAATCTGCGTCGGCTGCGGCGTGGGTCTGCAGTTTCCTTGCTTTTGTTAATGAAACGTGCTCAAGGTAAAACAAATAATGTGGTCGAACTTCGTTTCCAGCTCATGCTCTTTTCAAAATTGCTCTGGAGCAAAATTTCGTTTGTTTTGGCCATGCTAATAAACCATGTAAACATTCATTTGATGCCGTGCTCCGATCGATGCGTAGCAGGGAAACTTGGTAATTATCGACAATACTCCTGTCCGTGCTGAACAGAGTGAGGCAGGGTGGGAATGCGACTGGTGCACGGTTGGACACTCACACAGAGCATGATCCCAATTAATGTTTTGTTTGAGTACCTAAATCAAGGTGTATACGAGAGATGGCCGACGCTCGCTTCAGCCGACAAAACCTCAATCGCCAAGCGCGGCCTCCTTCCCGTGTGTATATGAATACACTTTATAGCAAGTTCGTAAAGAAGTGTAGAACAAATGTATGACCATACAAAAGTATCGTATCCGGTGGCGTAGATTCGCCAAGCTCCATATTTTGCGCGTGTTGACGATGTCTTTGTCAGTTTTTATAACAGTAGCACCCTTTGCACCACACTGTGAAGGGTTCGACTGCTTTCGATCGCTTTGAACAGCGGCGCTGGTGTCTACAGTCACTCGCTTTTTCTCTAACGACCTTGTCGAGACTTTTTCAATACCGGCGTCAAACAAAAGAGCGATCGTGCTCGGCGTCGTCTGCTTCCCTTTTAGTCGCTGCCATGGGGGAGGAAGCGGAAGCCGCGTAGAAGCAGCTAAAGAGCCACACTTTTTTTGTCGTTCAGAAGGTGCTCCAAGAACTCGGAGTCGAGTTACTTCGTTAGGAGCTGAGAGAGCTGCTACTGAACGCGCCATTACAACCTATATTCTGTTGCAACTCATGAACGTCGGGCAAGGGAAAGGAAGGCTAGAGAGGAGGAAGCAGAGGGGACGCTGGAGAGAGGAGGTTTTCCCCTCTCCAGCGTTCCGTCTGCTTCTTCCTTTCCCTCGCCTTACCTTCTTGAGCTGTAACATATTGTAGACGGCACGGCCAGTGCCTTCCCCCCCCCTCCCCCAAACGTCATCAATAGCGTATCCACGCAACGGCGTCTAGCTTGTGTCAGCGTCGCCTCCAGGGCGTCTCGTAGCGTCTCACAACAAGCGGTACACTAGCATGCGGCGGCGCCAAGACGCACGCGCCTGCCGCTTTGCGTCGTACTCTCGTCGAGCTTCAGCTTGCTTTCCGCTAGGGGCGAGTCGGAGGTCCATTAGCGATGACGTAACGTGCAGGCCTCGAGCGCTCACGAGACGAACTGGGCGATGGCGGCGACCATCTCGTGGCCGTCGCCCAGGTGGCAGCAGCCGAGGTCCAGGTGGACCAGGTGCCTGGACAGCGTCACGATGGGCTCCGTGTACTCGTTGATGACGAGCAGGCAGTCGCGCAGGCACAGGGAACGGAGCACGGCGCCGTGGTACACCGACGCGAAGAGCTCGAGGCAGCGGTCTGCCCGCGCGGGCTCCTCGAACGCTCGCCTCCGGAGGGCGCACACGAAGATCTGCTCGCCGATCAGCTCGGGGATGTTCGCCAGAGACTCGACCGACATCAGGTGGTCAGCGACGAAGGTCAGGACCCGCTGGAACAGCGACTGCTCAACCGCGCACATGAGGAAACATCGGCAAGTTGCGCACGTTCAATTTTGCCAGACCAAAAGTGGAACCTGCTAGATGGATGGACGAAGACTAGTGTATTTTTCAACGTTGGTCTTTTTTGCATGTGTTTTGCAGGTTTTGCATCAACATACGCAATGGACAAATGCATTAAACTAAACCCTTTAACTCGGGCGAAAGCTTGCGCCACCTAGGAAGACTTTTTCATACCAACAGTATTTTAGTAGATAGCTGACTGGCTCATAGAGGGCGCTCCTGCATGCGTTAGTTTTGACTTTTTTTATGAATGTGGTTTCGATTTCAGCGAGCGACCTGCGTTGGGAGTTTTATGTCGTATTCGCTGAACGTTGAGGTACAAATGCTTCCTTTATTGAAAAAAATAAATACAACATGCAACCTGGTTTGTGGACATTTTTATTGGCATGGGTTCTGCAGCGCCCCTCTGTACTGCAGATATTGGCTCTCTCCAAAGGGTCCACCGCCACCTCAACCCTACGCCAGCGCCTGCCCTCGACAACCGAGGTTGAATAAAAACAAAAATTAACGGGGCGATTTGAAAAGAGCATCTTACCCACAGCATTTTTTTTTTTTTTTTTTTTTTTTTTTTTTTTTTTTTTTAGGGGGGGCGAGGTTTTTGTGTGTGCGGCTATCTGAGCGCAACCTTCATTCGGACGTCAGGCTTCGGGTTGTGACTATTCAGGCAACATAACAGATATCCATACCGATCTCTAGAATGACCAAAATGGGGACCCCGATTCTGACATTTAGATGTGTTTGCCTTGGCTATGTTTTAACATATGGTGACTCGTAACCTACGAAATGGGTGCTTCACAAAGATGTCCTTTAGATCAGTCACGACCGTAAATGATATCTGAGTATAGTGTGCTGTAATGGAAATAAAAACAACAACAACAAGAGTGCCATCTAGCTAAGACAAAATACAGGCGGACGCTTAAGACTGCTTATTTGTAGGAATGCGAAAGCATTCCTTCAAGCAGCGCGCCACGTCTTCCAATCGCACACGGTGCTCCGGCGGGGACATCACGCTCCCCCACTGCGCAGGCGCGGCGGACCCTGCCAGTTACACGGCTTACGTGACGATACATCTGCGTTGCTGTGCTTCTCTCTGTGTTTTATTTCTGAGGCCCGTCTGCTTTGAGCTTGAGCGCCCCACGCTTCCGTGTCGAAGCATCTACGTTGCAGTGCTTTTGGCCCCTCAATGGGAATTTAAAGGGATTATCCGGTCAAATTTTGTAGTCGAGAAAACAATTGAATATCATAGCTATTGCCTCGAGACCCATCGTACGTGCAATATCTGAATTTTATATGCCCGTCTGCGATCGGTGGCCGTCGCAGTTGTGCTGGTTGTGTTTGCGTGAGACGGCATACGTTCGCTCGAAGCTTATGGCTGTCTGCGAGTAATTTCCTGATAATCCCGTGACGTTTTTTGCACATGTTTGGGAACTGCATTAAAAGAACCGTATTTTAGTAGGGTACAGCCTTGGAGACTATATAATTCGAAACAAAATACAAGACATCCATCGACCAACGCTTGTTATCCCGACCATCCGACAAACCTTTGCGTTTTGTGACGTCACGCAGCACCTGCGGATGTCAGCCATTGACACTGGCGAAATTCGGGGTGCAGTTTCGTAGATAGGCTCATGAAAGGTTTAATTAATAAAGGGAGATCATATATCAAAATAAAAATGATGTTTGTCTACATGAAGGCTCCCTCGACGTAACGAGCGCAAGAACTTAAGTGCTTCCGGTTTCGACTGGACAATCCCTTTAACTGCCGTTTCAGTGCTACAGACGGTTACAGACAACGCCGGCTTCGCTCCATGGAACAATTAAAGGGATACTTCAACGAAATTTAAAATATACCCATCGTGTTCAAAAATAGCTTGAAATATGATCCTCAATATCCGTAAATGACAATCGCACTTTTGTATTTTGGGCCTGGTGGCAGTATTTTTTGTTACAAACGGTCCACTCTGGCAAGCGCTCCGAGAACAGCCAGCAGAGAGCAAGTGACATCAAACGCAATCGTGACGTCTCGGGACGAGCAAAGCTACGGCGAAGCTGACTTTGTGAGGGTGGCCTAGTCGTTCCAGCCACCGAAGCGGCTGCTTCTGTACGAATTTTGAGTGACAGGTTAATCTTCTATAATCTTGTAGAGGGACAGTAGCGACTTTTGGTACACACAAAAGGGATTCTCGGGAAGAGGGCAGTTCCTCCTTCCCCTCTTCTCTCGTCGTGGCCGGAGGCGAGACAGTTACCGTCACTACCTCTCAAGGTTCCTAGACGAGCATTACAAACGAGGCGTTAGCGACAGCCACCAGGTGCTCTTTGCTAATCGTTTAATTCGTTTTAAAATTCCTTCTCTTGACTTTCTTAACAAGATGTTGGTGTGCTTCTTTGCTCCTTTGATGCTCCTTTGAACACACATAGACCGAAAAATCAGCGCCGATTACGAGGCATGAACATGGGCTAGTTGGAGCATTATTAAATCTTGAAAACAGCGCAAAATACACGACGGACAAGAGCGAGAAGTGAACAAACCCAACGCTGACTGGCAACTGAAGTTTATTCCTGCAAGGAACAGAATGGAAGACATAAAAAAAAGCAAAATAAAGATAATCAACCCCCTTGAGGCACGCCTGCAAACATTTAAACAAAACACAAAAAGAAACAAGATAGATAAAATATAATCAACCCCCTTCAGGCACGCCTGCAAACATTTAAACAAACAAATGTTTAAATGTTTCCAGGCGTGCATGAGGGGGTTGATTATCTTTTTATCTATCTTGCCTCTTTGTTTTCCTTTCTGTTCCTTGCAGGAATAAACTTCAGCTGCCAGTCAGCGTTGTGTTCGTTCACTTCTCGTGCTTGTCCTTCGTGTTTTTTCCGCTGTTTTCAAAGGTTTATTTCTTGTAAAGCACACAATAACAGCCAAAGTTCAAGGCACGCTGGCATCATGCGTGGCAACGCTTAGCTGCGACGAGAGTAGGATATGTCTACATTTAGTTCTTGTGCTGAGGCGATCCTCATGGTCGGTCGCAGCTGTTCAAATCAGCCGTCCTTGACCGGAGGACTGACTTGTTCACCTTCAGCAAGAGGTGTTCGCATAAGTATACGCCCTCAAACATGGCGATGACAGCCGCTTGTTGACGCAGCGTCGGAAAGCTTGCTTCGCCCGGAACCTTGTAAAATTCTGGATCTCCCACGTCCTTAAACTTCTGCCTCAGGATGGTGTTTGCCTGCAGCTCTAGAAGTTTCATCTGCAGCTCCGGCGCGATGTCGTCCACCCGCACCGCAAAAAGCAAAGAGAAAACCTGGAACTGATCGTTGGTGAGGCGGCTGATGTTGTGGAAGCGGCCTGTGAATTCTTTGTAGAGATCACCGAGGAGGTTAGAGAGGATATTGGAAGAGTCATGTTTCATTTCATTTCCTTTATTTACCCTTAGAAGCCCTGAAGGGCATTACACAATACAGTGTGAGGTAAATTTTATGGCCAAGGTTCCAGATCAAAGCGGCCTAGTTCCGGGTTTCGACACCACGTGGCGTGTCAACCTTTAGCGGGACATGGAAGCGCGGACAACGGGCTTACTGCTACTACAGTGAACTGTACTCTCCTATGCATCTTTCCGGCCTCCCATTCTTTTTCTGTTTTAGTGCGGCTGCCGCCGTTTGCGAGCAAATGCTGCGTAATCCGTCACAGACAGATAAGCGGGGAAAGGAGGGGGGGGGGGGGGGGTTAGGGGGGGATTGTTCGCCGGCGAGGCTTGCTTGTTTACAGTTGGTCCTGGTTTAACTTTATACCAAGCTACATTTATAACGATGAAGGTGCTGATATTCTACTTTTGCTATTTGATATTCTACATAAAAAAAAAACATGTTTATTTTATTTACGTAATTCAGCCGTATATGGTATGGATATTGTGCAATGACTATTTTACGCTGCTTTATTTATTTCTTCTATGTGTTTATTGAATATTACAAAAACCCCGAGACTGCAGGAACGACACACACACACTACAAGGTATCTCTTTTTTTTTGGAACTCATGTTTGGATGATGGATGGATGGATGAATCCGGCTGAGCCCTTTGGATCGGGCGGTATTACGCCACCTAGCTATTTTGTTTTACCATTCGAGCTTAGAATATTTAAACGTGAAAGCTATATTCACTCCGCACTGAAAAGAAAGTGAGGCTATAAAAACCCCTTTCCATCAGTTAATAAGAAAATAACTAGTTTTCTCTCGCTTTCTGCCAGCATTCACTTAATCTTTGCCTGGTAATCTATACTGTCTTAAAATCCACCCTTCCATCGCTGTCTCTAAAACCCAATGACTTTATTAAATCTATGTTGCCTTCGGTAGGCATAGGGTGAAGCCCTTTACAGTAGAGTATCAAGTGCTCAGCCGTCTCGTCCTCTTCTCCATAAGCAGTGCACACTGTATCCATTTCCTGGTACTTCGCTCTGTATGTTCTGGTTCGCAGAACACCCGTCTTCGCTTCAAACAACAATGAGCTTCCCCTAGGGGTCCGTATCACAAGAGCGAATGACATTTTAGCGAACGGCGACATTTGAGCGAATGGACGTTTTAGCGAATAACGGGGGCGCGCGTTAACCCATCCGTCGCGCTGCGCTTTACGCCGCTTCGCCGGCGACAGTCTGCGGCAGCTCATTACAGAAATATGAACTCACTTGGCCCACCGGAAAACGCCACTTTGCGGCGTCCGACTATTCGCTAAAGTGTCGTTCGGTGAAACGTGGGTGTTCGCTAAAACGTCATTCGATCAATTGAGTGCCTCCCCTTCCCCTAGAATTGTCATAAATGCTTTCTTTGGCAATAACTGTTTTGTTTAATTTATATAGCTTTCCAGAGTTGTCTTTGTCTGCCTTCCATCTAGCCACCAATCTCTTTCTGTGGCCTTAACTTTCTTCTTAACTGAGACCTGCTCTTCCGTAACTGCGCTGCCTCCACCTCGTGTCTATACTCCTTTCGTGCCCATTGCTGCCCATCCATCCGCCTCAACCGATCCTCAAATTCTATCTTGCTCACAGCTTCCCTGCTCTCAAATGACGCCCCTCCTATGTCTCCTTGTACTCCCTGGTTTAACGTCTTGCAATGTGCCCCCAAAGCCAGCCTACCTACTCCCCGCTGTTTTATTTCTAGTCTTGCATGCATATAGGATTTCATGCATAGCACTGCGTTTCCAAAAGCCAAGCCAGGCACCATGACCCCTTTCCAAATCTCTCTCACCACCTCATACCTGTTGTAATTCCAAAGTGCTCTATTTTTCATTACAGCTGCATTTCTGTTGCCCTCACCTATTATATACCTTTCATGCTCACTGAGATATTCTGCACCATCACATATCCATACTCCTAGATACTTGTATTTACTAGCTCTCTCAACTGTAATATTCTGTATCTTCAGCCTCTCAACTTCATCATCGTTAAAAATCATGACTGCTGATTTTTCACTACTGAATTCTAAACCTAATTCCTCTCCCTCCCTACCACAGATGCTCATTAATTCCTGCAACTCTATCCTGTTGTTAGCCATCAGTACGATATCATCCACATACATCAACCCCGGTAAGGATTGCTGAATTCTTTGGCCTAGCTTACTGTACGAAAGGTCGAATCCAAGCCCACTCTTTTCTAGTCTATCCTACAATCCTCTCAGATACAACATAAACAGCAAAGGCGACAACGGGCACCCCTGCCTAAGCCCTCGTCTTATCTCTGTTTTTCTCGTTGTCTTTCCTTCTCATTTCATAATCACCTTATTATCTTTGTAAATATTCCTTAATATTGCTGTTAGTCCTTCATCTAGGTTTAATCTCTCCACTATGTCCCACAGGTTCCTTTGGTTCACATTGTCATAGGCACCCTTGATATCCAGAAATCCCAGCCAGAGCTGTCTGTTTTCTTTTTGCGCTATTTCTATACACGGTATTAGAGAAAATATAATGTCCTCCAACCTTCTTTGCTTCCGAAACCCGTTCTGTAACTCGGCCAGTATGCCCTCGCAATCTACCCATTCCTCCAGTCTGTTCTTTATAATCTGCATTACCAACCTGTAAATAACTGGTGTCACGGTTATGGGACGATAATTCCTAATATCGGACATATCTCCCTTTCCCTTATGTCATACTCATCCTAGTAAGCCTCCATTCATCTGTAATATTTCCTTTTGCTATCATAGTGCTCATCACATCACTTAGTTTTGCCTTAGATTTAGGACCCACTCTCTTCGCTGGCTTGATTGGGATACCATCTGTGCCTGTCGACGTGCTACTAGGGACTCTGTGTTCCGCCTTTTCCCATTCTTTGTCCAAAATCCGCGATGTTACAAGCTGGACTGCTACTTCCTTCGGTTCTCATATCTTCCACATGTACCCGTTCCCGAAATTTCTCCTCCATCACTGTTGTATCGTATCATCTCCCTCTAGTTGATCTCCCTGATGCGAGAGTATGAACCTCTGTGTAGCTCAGGGGGTAAAGGTGGGTGAGGAGGAGTGGGAAATCCCGCGCGCCGACATCCTGGGTCACGAGCAGGGTGTCGAACCGGAACCGAACCGAACCGAAAACCGGAACAGAACCGTTATTTTTAGCCAAACCGGAACTGAACCGAACCGAAATCTTCGCCGCCATCTTGGAACTGAACCGGAACTGAACCGGAAAAAAATATAACGGTAACCGGTTCAAAATGGTTCCCGGTATTTTTTTTTTGTTAGTATTACAAATTTATTATTTCGGAATAAAAATTTGGCACGTGTATTCCTCTACGTATTGATCAAATCGTCATGTACAGAATTGCAATGTATAATAAATTCTGTTTTTTTTGCGGCGCTTTCTTTTTGGCACTATGATTAGCCATGTGTCACATCGTCACGTGACGTCATGATGTCAAGACATGCTGTCAAGTAATGTCACATCACGTGACCCCGTGACGTCACCTGACTCACCGCGTTAAGTCGATTCGAATTGAGGACGTCGCTAGATCTATTAACGTTGTTGATACCGTGACGTCACATGACATCAGAACTTCGCACTGAGAGTCACGTGACGCCATGATGTACCCGATTGTCATGATCCCGAGTCGAATGCTCTGGTCAGGGATGGGCAAAATACATGCAAATATGTATCGAAATACAAATACAAAATACTTCGTCAAAAATGTATTTAATTACAAATCTAATTACATTTCCAAAAAAGCATTTAAGTACAAGATACAAATACAACCAAATGTATTTGGTCTCCCTCCAAATACTTTTCCAAATACATTCCTCAAAATTTGCGTCAGCGACTTCAGGGCACGTGCAACGGGTTTCTGGGTATCTCATTTTAATTTGGCATCCCACACTCGGGAGTTAGTGTGCGAGGCTCTAGTAACGTAATAGAGATATAATCACAAAAAAAAAAAGTAATCAGCTTGGATGTAATAGGTGAAAAAAGTACAGAGCTTCAAGCAGATTTCTTTGTCGATTACATTTTGGTATAGACCAACAAAGAACAGAGACGACAAAGACGCGCAGCACTAGCTAGATAACTTTTTATTGTTGCAACTCGCACCAGTTACGAAAATCTGGACGACCCGCGCATTCAGAAAGTTCCAGGCAAAAATATGGATGGAAATCAGGCTGGAAAGAATCACAAGTGCTCACAGGCACTTATTTAGCCAGTCTGCCTGTGAAAGTCGATTTCGTCACTATTCTTGCCCTGGACTAGCACAGTAATGACAAAGTCACTAAACGCTTGTGCTTGATTGAGAGACACTGCATGCGGTGCAGAACGTAGTTTTCTTCCTGCTCTGGACACGTCTTAGGATGAGCAAAATGAGTCGTGACAGTAAATTTGAGGGATGTATTTTCGCCCACAAAATTGTATTTAATTACAATTTTATTTGAAATACCCACATTTTAGTATTTAAATACACACGTCAAATACATTACCCAATTTGTATTTAAATACAAATGCAAAATACACAAAGTATTTGAAATACGTATTTCAAATACTTGTATTTCAAATACTGCCCGTCCTTGGCTCTGGTTCATGACAACCAGCATCGCCAAACATTTGGGTAACGGCTCGTGTTCAACTCAAAGATCATAATGGGCCCGAGTCCCACTAGAGCTAGAAACAGAAACAAACGAAAGCGACAAGCCTCAGACACATGCAGCATGTTCGCGATGGTACCTTTATACGGCTTTGAGTTGTTCGGTGCTCGCGAAGTTAGCACGAGCGTTTACAAGCCTGCAAATGGTACCATCGTGTGCATGATACTCGTGTTTGAGCATAGCCTTCTTTATTCTACAAAGCCTGTCAAATCGCGAAATACTCTGGTTTAAGGCTAGCCGCTGTCGTTTGTTTCTGTTTGTCGCTTTGGTGGGGCTCGGGCATTATAGCCCAACTAAAACTATATCTGAAGATCAGCCCATGCTCTCTGCTTTGCCAACCCTGCGTATGACTATGATAAACACTGACGGTGTATATATTAGGATCAGATCACGTGGCTGATAGTTCTAATTGCGAGTTGAGGAGGGGAAAGCTGTTTCATTTCTTTCTTTCGACTGTCTGCCATTTTGCGAAGGGGCAAACTAATGGATGCTTTTGCAAGTTATGAACGTCAGGGATTACATCTTAGCGGTATTTATTGAACTTAAGGTAAAAAAAAATGCTGCACGACCCATTTTACATGTATGCACAGCATTGAGGCTCCCAAACATGTTTTCGTTATTGCTGAACTGCCTCAGATAGTTGTCCCGAGAATAGAAGTGTTAAAGGGTCTAAATGTGACGTATTAGTCCGACGTTACATGGAACTATTAGTGTGCACGGGAGGGATACCTGAAAAGAAAGATCCTAGTGGCCTCACGGGGATAGCCGAACGTTGGCAGCCGCTCTAAGTCTCACAGGAGTGTCGTTCTCAAGTTCTCCAAGTTTCGACCGCCCTGTATTTTGCTTAACCTTCACAGTTTGGTGCAAAGTAAAAGCAGGGAAGAATTACTGTTAACAAGTAACACAAATATAATTGTCGAGTGAACACCACTCAATACGGAGC
This sequence comes from Ixodes scapularis, assembly GCF_016920785.2. Classification (NCBI taxonomy): domain Eukaryota; kingdom Metazoa; phylum Arthropoda; class Arachnida; order Ixodida; family Ixodidae; genus Ixodes; species Ixodes scapularis. The sequence continues at coordinate 69,868,325 of NW_024609838.1, forward strand.
AGGCAATCCCTGAGGAATAAAAAGGATCTCGAGGAGCAACTAAAAAAAAAAAAAGGAGTGGGGAGGGGGATAGTTTTAAAGCATACTGTGTCGTAAAGATTCCTCTGCCCCGCATTTTCGGCGCAGACTAGAACGCGTGGCCTGGAAACGGTAGTGACAGATGGGTAGTTGGTACAACTTTTATTTGTAAAAACACTCTTGCCTGAAAGCACGTTTTCGTCGTGCCAGATACTCGGGCCATTCCTAACGACGATGCACCAACAAGAAAAATGTGTGCCTCTGAAATACATAGCTTGCACTGAGCGCGAAAATTTTGCAGCGTGCATTTTGCCCCACCGCATTTGATTTTCTCAGCAAGAACAACTCGCAATGAAAACACCAGTATCTAGTGCGATTACGTCACGTGCAAACCATGTTAAATACTCCAGCTTTCTGGTGAAGTGCGACGTTCGCAACACCAGCAGTAGATGTCCAAGGTGTAAAGTCGTGTAGTATTTATAGCAGTCTCGCGATGAGATACGGCAGCCTAATGAAATGTTGGAGCACATGACTGATAAAGAACAGAGTCGTGAAGTATGGTCCCAAAACAAGTGCACGTAAAACCTAAGATAACATTAGCCTCCCGAGGTAGTATCTCGCGACGTTTCGAGCTGAGGCAAGCTGATGTCCAAAAGTGATTTATATTAGGATTCTAAAAATCTTCGTTTGGCCCCGCGCGGAACCTGTGTTTAATTAGGAATATCATTTTATGCATTTCTATGCGTTTCTTTTTGCAGTAAAGCGTTGTGTAAGGGATTATTTAGAAAAAATTACGTGTCATCTCTTTATTTCTGTACATTTCGTGTATTTGCCTTCCGATATATTATGTGACCACAGTGTTTTTTGGCATACCCTGCAACCCAGTATTTTACACTGCAAAACAGCTAACAAAATCACGTTGCCGAAGACTCAACAGCTGGCGTATTTTCGAGTATCGTCCTTCCGTGTCGGTCTCAGGCGGTTATGTGAACTTCATAAAGTCAAATTTATCGATGATAATAAAAATATACTTAATTCCTGTCTGAAGATATGGCGGCATAAATAGAAGATCCTCACCTCAAAGATATATAAGTAAATGCATCTTTAAATTATCTGAAAGATGTTCTGCAAATCTTTTTTGGCGCTTTTATCCTCTATAGACACGTTATAGGTGATTTGGAAAAGCTTTAAATAATGTTTTTTTTTATTTTGAAGCTAATTTAAAAAACTGTATGTGTTCCTCACGCATATATGACTTCTCAAATATATAAAAGTTTTTTATGTGTTTTTATTATCGCCTTTTTTTACTGGAACGAATGGTGGAACTATGGCGATTGCACACTTAACCTCTCAGAAAGTGTCCAATTAAGTAGCTTCCGAATTGAGTAGAGCATGAAATACCACTTTGTTCTATTTAACAAAAATCATCAATTAGCGAGAGTGATCCTTATTTGCAAATTAAATTGACCGGCATTTTGCCAAGAGCAAACCTCAACATCCAGGCTATGCCAGTTTATCCAATAAAAGAAAATGTTCACATGGGTAGGCACTGTTTTAGGTCAGATTCGATCTCAGTACGAAGGTGCTCATAGGTTAGAGTAAACAATTTCAGCCACTCCTTTTCGCATGATTCGTCGCCCGCATCATGGTGTTGAGAGCAAACAATGCTAGTTAGAAAAACAAGCATTGCGATTGTCGCTTAGTGTTTCTATAAAATATAGACTGGAAGGACTTGTCCCGTGACTTTCGTGACATCTTGAAAATTATATTGCCTTAAGCTCAGTCGTCTCGTCATCATATATATATATATTGGGAAACGTATTCCGTAAAACACATTTTATGGTATATATGGCGACGAGGTGCCCATTTCATGATTTTATTCACTGTAATTAATTCCTTAGTTCAAGGGAAAAACCACGATTCAACATCTAATACTGCGATACAAAGTTGTACCAATCACGGGTATTTTAGGCAACCTACTTCACTTCGCGAAAACATTTCGATTCAGGTACGATGTATGTGACTCTGGTCAACGAAGGGATGTTGAGTCGTATAAACACGACGTTTTGTATGTTAATGTAGATTTTTCTTTCTTGTTGTGTGGGAATAAATAACATAATTTTATAATTTTGGTACCTGAAGATAAAACTGGATTGAACAAACGATAAAAAAAGAAAACTATATACTGCAAACGATTTATTTTTCGTGGGCTCAATATTTCGCGATTTAGGTCAAAGCTGAAGTTTTGGAATAATTCGCGGGTTGTAATTTTCTCGACGCGGTGGAATCTCAATATAAATTTCAATGTATTTACATTTTACCGAAATTGTTCGCGGGACCCATTCTTCGCGAATTGTAGGCGATTCGCGAAATTCTCAAAAATAGGTCCTCGCAAAAATCAGATCGTTTACAGCAGTTAGTTTCACGGCCTAAATAGTGCCTATTGACAGAACAACGCGGAAAATATATTCTCAATTTAGCGGTTCAAACCGGTTCGAACCGGTTCGAACCGGTTTGAACCGTTATTTTTTGCGCCCCGGAACTGAACCGGAACTGAACCGAAAGCCGTGAACCCGAACCCGAACCGAACCGATAAAAATATCGGTTCGACACTCTGGTCACGAGTGAAAGATCGCGAAAGAGAGCGACAGAACACGAGAGAAAGAAACCAATGTTGCCAGCTGAAGGACGACAGTCGCAATGGTAATCGCGAAGACTGAAAACTCTCAGCAATATAAACAGTGATAATTTAACGTTGTAAACTAAATTCTGAGCTATTCTAACGCTTATAAAAAGCAGCATACTCATTACGCTGCATTAACTTACCTTCTGTCGAAATCTCGGAAATCTGGTGGTTGCGCGGTTTCGTATTCCCGGGCCCGGCCACCCGCGAAGCCGGTTATCTAATTTAGTTTAGTGTTGACGGGAGGCCGTACATCTGCGCGCTATGCAAAAAGAAAGCTTCGAAAGGAATTCGAATATTTTTCCACAGGTAAGTTCGTGGATTGTTGAAGTTCATGAAACTGCTCTGATTATATAATTATATTTGTGAAATCGAAGGCAGTTGGTAACCATGTCTGGGACCCCGAGGGTCTGCCTGCATGCTCCGCCGCTTGTGGCAGCCAGAATGCATGAAAAAATGGCGGACCTTTTCCTCTAGAGTTAGTATGTATGATCTCGATGGTGTAGCTTGCGTCGTTTCACCAGTGAGTTCAAGTGCTCCCAAAACTTCTTGGCTGCGTTTCTATCATTCTTGCTTACCATTACTCATCCGTTCCTCACTCTTTCGCATAATTTTCGCATTGATCAAACTGGATGCCTCTCAGCGACATGTTATAAAAGTGCCCTATTTGCTTTTTACTTCCGTTTCTGACTCCTCACTACGCTTGGAATACCTGTGTTCTCTAGAGGCTTCCTGACGTTTTTGTATCGCTTGCCTCGTATAATTTCCGCTCTAACTTCAGGTAAGTACCATTCGTCAGAACTGGTAATTATACTTCAGCCTCTGTCGCAGTTACTATCAAGTTCACATCTGCTTGTTCAAAGCTTTGGCATGTGTTCTCAGCACCTGGGTTCCAAAGTGTGCTCGGGTATCTGATTGCCGTTAATAAAAGCGGTTAAATGTCGCCTCGGAGGACCAGTCAGCTTCGGCTAAGATGTCAGCAAGTGGCACTCCGACCTTCATGGCTTTGGAGGTGGCTGCTCCTCGCGTTGAGTGCGCTTTGAAAACCGACGTATCAATGCCCGCAAGCGTTAGTGTGTGTTTTATCCAGTGAGCTACTGTGTCCCGTGCTGCTGGGCGGAAAGGCCTTTGCGTAGTGAGCGGAAGCTGCTTGTGGGCGCCTCGGAGTTCTGCAGTCCGTTCGAGGTACACCTGCAAGCATTTCACTGGACGCAATTCCCGAACCTCTTTGAATGCTGGGAAGAAGAGGGTGGGAAGGGGTTTGGATGTCCCAGAAGTCTTTCTGAGGCCACTGAGCGCGAGCTCCCAACCCGTCGATTGCTTCCGGATGTTGCAAGTTGAAAGCAGACACAAGTCTGACGTCCTGCCTGCTGAGGCAAGGGCTAACAGCATCGCTAGCTTGCTAGAGAGCGTTTTGAGGCTAGGGTCCTTGTTGGGACCCCACGACTGCAGGAGGGTTGTCATAGTCTCAACCTTCCAGGTTGTGGGGTATCGGGGCTTGGGGGGGGGGGGGGTGGGGGGGGGGGGTTAGAATTAATCACTCCCTTCATCAGACGCACTACTCCTGGGTGTTCCCCTAGAGGGCAACCGTCAAAGTTCTGCAAGATCTGAGACAAGGCAGAGCGGTAACATCCTATAGTGCGATATGCCAGGCCCTCCTTAAAGAGGCTAGCGAAGAAGTTGAGCACCTGTGCCAGAGTGGGAGAAAAGGGATCAACAGTCCTTGAATGGCACCAGCGTTCCCACCTGCGCCAACAACAGGTGTAGGTAAGCTGTGTTCCCCGCCTCCATGATGCCTCAATGAGGTGTGGAGCCTGCTCCGAAAGTTGGCTATGTGTTTGCTGGAGTTGGTAAGTCTCCATGCTGCTAGTGTCAGGCCCCCCCCAGCCGAGCATTGGATGTACTTGCCCGTCGTGGCTGCACAGCAGGTCGTGTGAATGGGGAAGAAGACGTGGTTCCTCGTACGAGTGGTGCACCAGAAAGGCGTACCATGGCTGAGATGGCGAGACCGGAGCTATGCGGAGGGCAAGTTCGTCTGCTCCTTGCGCAGGGGGTAGCGGTGACGTCAGAACGCCGAGCCCTGATTGGCTGATCGAGCCCCCCTATCTGAGCGTCGTCTGCTCCTTTGCAACGTCGTCTGCTCGCAACGTCGTCTGCGTCCGTCTTACGTTTCCTGCGACTTTCGGAAGTGCAGAGGCCAGATTTACGAAACGATCTTACGCCAAAAATGTGCGTAAGACAAAACTTAAGAACAAATTCGTATTCACGAAACGAAATTTTCGTAAGTTTTGCGCAGGTTACGGCGAAATCCTACGACAGCTCCGAAGCTGTCTTACGCACTTCTTACGATCAAGTCAGCATGGCCGACAGCGTCGCGGTCGCGACGACCCACGGACGTTTATTTTTCCACGTGAGCTTCTCACGCGGCCTGACTTCAAGCAGCAAAAAAAAAAGTAAAAATTACTTGAAACAGAGCACGACGAACAAGAACGATGGATCCACAGACACCGGGGAAAAGCTCCAACGGCGACGATTCCACCGAACGCGACCAAACGAGCTGGGCAGTTAGGCCTAGCAAGCACTCCGCGACTCGGCGACTGTCTGCCCACGACCGGCTGACGTGCTGAATGGAATATGCCCGCGCGACCCTTGTGAACCCTTCCCGTGTTATACTTTGATCGCTGACCTCAATTTTAGATTAAGAGGTCAATTTCTTCCTCTTGTTATCTCCTTGTTTCCCGAGGCAACGGTGACTCTCGCCGGTGAAAAAGCGGCGAATCTCCGACAGACGCAGGAAAGGTAAAGCAGCCATCGCTTTGACTAGCAGACGTAAAGCAGACGACGTTAACTGCGCCAACCCGCCGGCGCCGTTAAAGAGTGAGGGGTCTCGCCGCACACGAATGGAGGTAAAAAGTATTTGGGAGGGAACTTGCGGACACTAAGCAAACAAACCTCGGCGCCCCGGGACACCTCGCCAGTGAGTCCTTTGAATTCCCTCCTTGATGCGCGTCTGCTAGTTGTTAGACGAAAACAACGTACCGCTCGAGTTATTTCGTCTGCCCTCCCTTAAAGGCCAAGTCGAGTTCGCTCCGAAAGTCGCAGGAAAGGTAAGACAGACGCAGACGATGTTGCGAGCAGACGACGTTGCAAAGGAGCAGATGACGCTCAATAGGGGGTCGCGACCAGCCAATGAGGACTCGGCGTTCTGACGTCACCACTACTTCCTTTCTCATGCGCAGAAGACGAAAATGAGCCCACTTGCGAGGCGTATTAGAATCAGCGGACTGTTGGAGGTCTGCAACTTGGCAATGCATCTGCTCACAAGGCTGAACGATGGGAAGGCATAGAGGCCCTGACCCGCCCAGTCCTGGCTGAGAGCATCCACTGCTGCCGCCCGAGGGTACGGCTTCCAGCTGTAGTAGTGCCTCACTTGGTGGTTTGAGAAGTCTGCGAAAAGGTCCGTGTGCACGGAACCCCACAGACGGTTGACCCTGCTGAATATGAGCGGGCACCGTTTCCAACTGCTGGCATCCATCACTCTCCTGGATGCTTGATCTGCACCCGTGTTCATGTGCCCCGGAATGTGTTGAGCCCTGACCGATATTTCCCTCGCCCAGCACCACGACCATAGCTCGTGGGCTATCCTGGTGAGTTGTTGAGAGCAGGAGCTGCCCCTCCTGTTGATGGCAGCTACTGCTGCTGTGTTGTCTAGCTCGAGGAGGATGGAGCCCTGACACACATTCTTTGCCAGCGCCTGAAGGGCCAGGAAGGCTCCCATCAGCTCCAGGGCATTGATGTGCCAAGTGGATTGGAGTGGTGTCCAGTGATGCCCGATCGTCCACCCCTCTGAGCATGCTCCCCACCCCTTCAACGAGCTGTCTGACTGCAGGGCCGTAACCAGGGGGGGGGGGGGGATAGGGGGTTCTGACCCCCCCCCCCCCCCCCCCCCGAAATTTTTTTCTGGGTACGGCCCTGGTCGGTGCACTTGCAGCCAGCCGATTTTAATCTCCACCACTGCGCACGCGCAGTGGTGCCGGTCGGCTACCGGATACCAAACCGGGACCGGTTCTCCGGTTTGCTGCAACTCTCCATTATATACCACCGATGCACATGATTCATAGGCGAAAATAAGACAATAGACACTTTCAAAATGGCCGCCGTTGTCCCCGAAAACCCCCCCCGAAATTTTTTTCTGGGTACGGCCCTGTCTGACTGTATCGTCTGCACTACTGGGGGTGTCTTGATCTGGCCCTTTGGGGTCTTCCTCAGTGCTCGGATCCACCACGCTAAGTCCTGCCGCGTGTCCCTGGATAGTGTAAGAGTGATCGTGTACGTGCCTCTCTGCAGAGCTCGTCTCAAATCTGTTTGAAGGTTCCTGATATAAAAGGAACCCTTCGGCAGCACCATTAGGCACGCGTTCAGTTGTCCCGCCAAGCTTGCAACCTGGCGAGCCGTGATCCCCGGTTGCCCTAACCTCTGCTGTAGGTGGTCCAACAGGCTGGCGAGTTTTTCTCCAGGGAGCTCGAGCGTCAATCGTCTCGAGTCTACTGATAGTCCCAGACACAACAAATCCTGGGATGGTGTCAGTAAGGACTTCTCCAAGTTCACGGCAAAACCCAGGTTCTGTAGGAGGTTCACAATTAGACGTCCCTGGTTTGCCAGTAGGGAGGGGGATTGGTCCAATGACGAGCATGTCGTCCAAGAACATGACGATGCGAAGTCCCTTTGACCAGAGATAGGCCGCGACTGGTTTCAGTAGTTCTGTGAAAATTCTCGGTGCCGATCTGAGGCCAAATGGTAGCACGTTCCAACGATAGACCCGGTCCCCCTCCCGAAAGCCGAGACAGGGGCGGTCCTGGAGGCAGATTGGGACCGACAGGTATGCGTCCTTCAGGTCGATACGTATCATGGAGTCGCCCTGTTGGTAAAGATCCCTCACCGAATTCCACCCCTCCATCTTGAAGTGGTTGTGTTCCACCGACTCGTTTAGTTGTCTGAGATCTAGGATTGGGCGCACCTTGTTGTCCTTCTTTGGTACTACAAAGAAGGGGGAGAGAAACTTCACTTCGGAAGGCGGTACCCGAGAGACTGCTCATTTTTTGACCAGCTCGGAAACTGCCTTCCGGACCTGATTTGACTGCCCTCGCGTCGGCACGCTGCGCGACCCTTGAATAGGTGGTACCTGTGTAAATTCTAGCGTGTACCCCTCTATTGTCCGAAGGACCCATTCATCGTGAGTGAGTAACTTCCACGCTTCGCGGCAATATGCCAGTCGGCCCGCGGGCGGTAGCGCTGAGAGGTGCGGGTTTACACTTGCCTCGATGTCCTTGGTGGAGGTAGGCCCCCCTCGTGTACCCTGACGTCATTTCCTAACTGGTGATAATTTCCGGCACTAAAAGAGAAAAAAAAAAAAAAACAAATAGGCGGGATAAGCTGCGTCGGTTCTGTCGCGGGTGTGCGGTTTGCTCACTTTTGTTAATGAAAAGTGCTCAAGGTAAGACTAATGACGCGTCCGAATTTCTTTTTCAGGTAAGGCTCTTCCGAAAAATGCATTGGACCGTATTTTGTTCGCTTTGAATATGCTAATAAACAACGTAGACGTTCATTTGACGCCATGTCTTGATCGCCGTTGCACGGAAACTCAGTGAATATTGACGATAGCCGTGTCCGCGCTGAACAGAGCAAGGCAGGGTATGAACGCGATTTTGGTAGCCGGTTGGACGCTCACGCAGAGCATGATCCCGATTGATACTTTGTTTGCGTAGCTAAATTGGGGTGCACGTTGGCTGGCACTTGCTTCGGCCGACAAAACCTTGATCGCCGAGCGCGGCCGAACTTCCCGTGTGTATACGAATACATTTTATAGGAAGTTCGTAACGAAGGGCAGAACAAATGTATGGCCGTATAAAAATATCGCAACCGGCGCGGAGGCATGCGGTTTAGAGAAGCTCGTTTAAGCGAACGCCGTTTTACCGACCCCGGTTTATCGAATGCCTTTATATCTAGAGAACCCAATTTAGAGAAAATGGCGATGAGCCTCCTTTTAAAGAATTCGTCCGCCGCGAAGCGGCGTGTGCGGGTATATCAGGTGAGTTAACATTTTTCTAACGAGCCGCCGCAGACTGCCGCCACGAAGCGGCGGGAGCGCAGCGGGGGGCATGGCTTAACACGCGCGCCAGTGATACACGCTAGAAGTAGGAAAGCCTTTTTTTAAAGAGCGTCCCCTTTTCAATAAGCGGCCTTTCTCTAAACTGAAACTCTGCTCCAAGCGAAGGGCTCGATCGCGTTGCATCGCTTTGAACGGCAGCGCGGAAGTGTACAGTCAATCGCTTTTTCTTTAACGACTTTGTCAAGACTTCTTCTATACCGGCGTCCAATAAAAGTGACCGTGCACGTCATCGTCTGCTTCCAGTTTATTCAGAGACCGTCTGGCACAGGAGAGGAAGCGGAAATTGCGTAAAAGCAGCGCCGCGTTTTCTTTTTTTTTTTGTTTAGTAGGCGCTTTGAGGACTCCGACTCGAGTGACTCCGTTCGGAGCTGAGGGAGCCGCTGCTGAACGCGCCCATGGGATCTCGTGCGGTGTAGGTCCAAAAACCGCCACCAGAGAAGCCCTTTTCATGGCGTCGCTGCGTCGCAGCGCACGCGACGGTGTGGCCGCCGCGGTGGCGGCAGAGCCAGAGTGGCCAGAGCCCGTCCGAGCAGTCTTCAGAGTGGTCGCACGGCCGAGCTCGGCGCGGCCACTTCGCGAAAGCGCGCGCTCTGCCGTCCGCCTGTGAAACCTGGCCGCGTCTATGCCACCATGCCGCAGATGAACTAAGGGAGCGGAACAACGACCATTTGTGCTATCGTATTCACAACTCATAAACGCTTAAGTGTCCTCGGACTTTTTTTTTTTTTTTTTTAGTTATTTAAAATTATCTAGACAATTCTGTTTGACGATGGTTCCGACCGATGAAGAGGCAACTTGAGCACGCATTGTTCATGTTCATGTGAATAGGCTCACGCATTGTTCATCCCGCATTGTTCATGTGAATAGGCTCTCGAGCCCATGCGCAGGCAGACTTGTACAAACGCAAAAACGGATTATGTGGGAATGTTTCTTTGTAAGGTTTCGCTGCCGCGAAGTAATAAAACCAAAAATGAGTGGTAGTGGACAGTTATCCCTTCTGCGCGGGAGGAAGTCAGTATCAGTTTTTTCACGCCGCAGATGCGTATACAGTATACATTAATACCCTCTGTACATGGTGTATATGCGCCAGTAATTATGAGCACAAATATTCACGAAATGTTTTATAGAAGAAACTGCAAATACTGAGATCAATAATTATTGATATGTTGACATCATTAAGGTTAAATAATCAAGAACCTTATTAGGAGTGACTGGTAGGGGAGTTCAGAACGTATTTATCTTATTTGTGTATTGCGCGTACATGCAATTTTATGAACACCTGTGTTTGCTATTGTAGATGCTGAGCCTGGATATATTGTCGCAGAAACAAGAACTAGTAAAACCGTACTTGTGAAAAAAAAAGAAAAAAAAAAAAAAAGAAAAACGCCGTAAGTATGGCATAATGACCAAAAATTTTGGGGAACCGATTTTTCGCCATGCAATTCTTCCTTGTTACTATGTACACCCGCAGTCCGAACTACGGACAGCTATTTTTGGGACGAATTGTGTAAATACAGGTATTTGTGTCTAATTATTATGGGCGTCAGTAACCCACTTAAAAAAATGTCCTAAACGCTTTCATATATCAGTGAACGCAGGAGGTCCCACGGTGCACCCGGGTGTTCGTTGCGGGTCTTGCAGTTAAAGCTGCACACCAAAATGTGTGTTTTTTTTTTAAAAAGTAAAATAGGTTATTACCGCTTGCAGTCTAGTGCTGCTTGATCTTGTGTATGACCTACTACCGGTAACAAAGAAGAATGAACCCTAAAGCAGTGAGGCCTCCTCACTGCAGACATCGTCAATGTTTGGAGTAATTCGAATGGCAGGGTAGACCATGTCAGGCGAGATGAGAAGTAATCAGGGACCACGTTCGTTCGATAACACGACAGAGAGGCGTGTTATCGAACGTAACTAGTTTAATATTTGCTTAATGGTTACAACGTGGACGGGATCTGCGTCCGCCATGTTCGCCGGTTTCTTCTTCTCCTAGCGTAGTGGGGGGAGGCCCGTACGTTACCGCAGTCCTTGGGTGGTGGCGCCATCTGTCCTTTGTTATTTGGGGTAGTAGGGACTACCCCAAATAAAGTCTTGAAACTTTGGTAGAGCTGCTGTTCTCTTTGGGCGCGTAGGGGTTCGGATTGGGGCGAGTTGGTGATCAGGCTGGTAAGTCTCAGGTACTGGTGTCGTGTCTGGTTGGCACTGAGGGGAACTTTTGACCTGGGATGTTCTGTGGTGCTCACGATCGTCCTGGGTAGTTGGGACATCTGCTTCAGCTTGTTGGCAACTGGGTGCATCTCGTACGTGCACTCTGTTGCGGCGTAGCTCGCCGTCACTGACCTGTACCTTGTATGACCTGTCACTACATTGCTCCTTGATGGTTCCCTTTGTCCATAATACTTCTTTGTTTGGGAGAACCATCACATTTTTTCCCATGCTCAGAGGATGAAGGTCTGTGGTCCGTTTGTCGTGGTAGAACACGATCCTTCGTTTCTTCTGCTCCAACTGGTTTCTGGCACTGACAGTTTTTGGCAGCAGCTGCTTGGTTGTCGTTGGTACACATGTTCGTGTGCGTCGACCCACGAGGAGCTGTGCAGGGCTTGCATGCATGTGCTGCAACGGCGTGTTACGATGGTCAAAGAATGCCATCTGAGGATCCCCATTGCTTTCGTCTGCTTTCTTTAAGAGCATTTTGACAGTCGTCACGGCAGACTCAGCCATACCGTTCGATCTTGGGTATCGTGGGCTGGACGTGACATGTTCGAAATTCCAATCGATCGCGAATTTGTTGAACGCTTCACAAGCAAACTGTGAGTCGTTGTCTGTGATCAGAACACTTGGGATGCCGTGTTTTGCGAAATGTGTTTTCAGTCTGCGTATGACATGGGCAGATGTTAACGAGTTGAGTTGGTCGACCTCCCAGAAGTTGCTGTAATAGTCCACTGTGACTACGAAGTGCTTGATCTTGTGTTCCAGTATGTCGCATCCGACACGTTCGCATGGAAAGCCTGGTCTTGGGTGTGGTTTCAACGTCTCTCGTTGTTGCGCTGGTGCATGTTTCTGACACACATTACAGGCTGATATGTGGTCCTTGATTTCAGCATTCATGCTCGGCCAGGAAATACTGTCACGTGCACGTCGTAGAGTGTTTTCAATACCTATGCGTGATGAATGTAGCTTTTCTTTCATCCCTCCACGGAGTGCTTTTGGGATCACCAGTCGTTGTCCCTTGTATACGATGTCATCTTTTACGACAGACTCGTCTCGGAAAGGGAAGTACATCCTGATTTCTGGTGCAACATTGTGCCTTTCCTGTGGCCATCCTGTTAGGATCACTGGTGTCAGCTTTTGCAAGGTGTCATCCTTCAGGGTTGCATTGGGGATCTTCTCTGCAGTATCCTTTCGCACAGGTAGGTGGTTCACTACGTTCAGGGTTGGGCAGATATACTCAAAAATGTATTTGGAAATACAAATACTGGGATACATTGCAATAGTAGCTAAAATACTGATACCAAGATACATCTGTAAAAATGTATCGCGATACGTATCGGAAATACATTTTAAAAATAGGCAAAAAGTATTTGGAAATACAAATACAGGAATACATTTTAGGGAGGGCAGAAATACAAATACAGAAATACTGATACTGCAATACATTTTCCAAATTTTTTGAGACGCCAACTGAGATGAAGCTTGAAGTTTGAAGTGGATGTTTTCGATCCCGAAATTACTTCCCTGCAGGCTTGGCACTTTGCCTTAAAGGTAGTGGTTTCGGACGACAAGGAGTCTTCAATAGGCCCAAAAAAACGTTCCAACAATTGCTGACCGCGGTTCCTTCCATGACATCTTGTCTGTCTGACGACGGAATCTTGTCAACATTGATCACATTATGTCACGGTGGAATGAACTAGAATTCTTTATCTGTAGGTGTGGCCTTGAACATGAAACTTTACCACGCTGCTGTATGAAAGGACAATGCGTACTTGCGTTGTAGGCTACCTAGCTGAAGATCGTGCATGCAGTGTCATTTGGAAGCATCTTGGAATACATGTCTTATCTTCTGTTTTACAGTTGAAAAAACGATACGGTAGCATCCCTGTTCTGAAGGTTCTTACTACCGACCCTCCGCCACCGACGCAAGGATTGCAATGCAAGTTTTGCCTAGCATTATCCAAACAGAGACCTCATGGATTGCGAGCTAATATTGCCGGCACAGGTGCGAGCTGTCCGAGAAACAGCGGTCTCGAGACGAGTCGCGGGAGTACGTAGTCTGGGATAGCACAGCGAGGTCACTTCTGGGGTCTGGCCTCCTTCTGGGTTTCGGATCACCAGAGCAGCGGGTCACGTTCACGTCGGCTGATGATGTACCCTTGAGCTGTGCAATGTTACGGGCGCAGCCGCAGATGCATTCGAATATGTGTTGAACATCACAGCGTGAGTCTTCCTACAATTTCAAGTCAACCACCGCCAGGCTCGTGCTGCAACAGACTGTGTGTGACTCAGCCTTGCCGGCTGTGTGTACTGTGTACGCTAAGCCAAGAGAGACGGTTAGCAGCGGGCGTTGGATGTCAGGAAACAATGACTCAAGAAATCCCTACCTAAGGACCTGCAACAGAAGATGCTCTGACTCCACTCCTGGCACGCCACCTGGTTCGAGCCCCCACTACGCAACACTCCTCAGAAGAGAGAAGAGGACGTATAGAAAAATAGTGCAGAATCAAAAGGAACCTTGGTCAGCATAGTAACAATACCCCAGCATCTCCTTGACTCTGGTGCCCTTAGAAGTAAAAAAAAATGCGTTCAGACTTGTTTCTTTTTTTTTTCTTTTTTTCTTGGGGGGGGGGGGGGGGGGGAGAGTATTTCTCAAGAAATGTAACGAAATACATTTCATCCTGATTGTATCGCGATACAAAGGAACATTCAAAATGTATTTCGATACAGGAATACAGATACTGGTGAAAAAAAATGTATCGCGATACAGAAATACAGATACGAAATGTATTTCTGAAATACTATCGCGATACATTTGTATCGCGATACTGCCCAACCCTGACTACGTTGATGTCTTCGAGCTGCTGTTCGCATCGGTCATCTGGCAAGAATGATCGTGACAATGTATCGGCCAGTAGAAGTTCCTTTCCTGGTCGGTACTGTAGGTCGATGTTGTAGCGTTGAGTCTGTAGGATCATCTCTTGCAGACTTCTTGGATTTTGGTCCAGCTGTTTTTCGATGTTGGCTTGTAGTGGCTAATGGTCTGTGATTACAGTCGTCAGTCTTCCGAAAGTGTACTGGTGAAACTTGTTCAACGAGAAGACTATGAACGAGAAGCATCTCCTCTATCTGCGCATACTGCACTTCAGTAGGCGTAAGAGCTCTGCTCGCAAAGGACAATGGCTGTCCATCTTGAAGGAGTGCAGCTCCTAAGCCACGTTCGCTGGCATCGCATTTTACCACCAGCGGTTTCTATGGGTTGTAATATGCCAACACTAAGGCTCTTGCTACCAAGTTCTTTGTCTCTTGAAAGGCGTTGTCTTGTTCATCATTCCATGCCCACGGTTCACTGTTGATGACCAGCTTTCTGAGCGGTTCTTGACGTGGGAGAGCTTTGGCAGAAAACGTGCAAGGTAGTTGTCGATTCCACAAAAGCGTTGCACACCTTGGACGTCAGTTGGTGGGGGAATTTCTTGATTGGCTCTGACCTTTTCAGGGTCGACACGTAGTCCATCCTTTGTCAGCAGGTGCCCCAGAAATGTTGTACTTGAGCAATGCAGCTCCGTCTTGTCTCGGTTGAGTCGCACATCAATCTTTTGACAGCTCTGCAGCAGCTTTTCCAGCTCTTTGTCATGATCATTGCGAGCTTCCGCATCTGTTTCGCCGATACCATACACCAGAATGTCATCTGCCACACACAGCACACCACTCAGTCCACCACTCAGCACACCACTCAGCTGACTGCAGTCTCTTCTGAAAGATTTTGCTGCTGACAGTGAGTTCAAATGGGAGGCGTAGCCACCTGTAGTGTCCCACTGGTGTCTGGAAGGTGGTAAAGAGGCTAGATTCTTCGTCCAGGATACGTTGCCAGTAGCCGTCTCGTGGGTCCAACTTTGAGAATAACTTTGCCTTTGCGACTTCAGGCAAAATGTCATCAAGGATTGGTAAGGGGTGCCTCTTTCGCTCTAAGGCTTCGTTGAGAGCATGAGGGTCAATGCAGATTCTCATTTCACCATTTTTCTTTGTAGCGATAACCATTCGGCTGACCCAAGGTGTCGATTCAGTGACACTTTTGATGATTTCTGTTTGTTCCAAGCGTCTTATAGTTGTCTTGAGCTGAGGCTTGATGTTCACTGGCACTCGGCAACTTGTTACTACTTTGGGACATGCCGCTGGCTTGGTCACAAGGTGTACGGGTCCGGGCAGAGAGCCTACAAAGGTTCCAAAAGAACATTGGGGTGCCTCTTCGTGATGTGGTTTCTTGAGTTCACTTCACCAAAGCTGGCAACCAGGTCGTAGTGAACGCGTGGATTGAGAGTCGGATGCGGTTCCTACTTTTGCGGATGCGGTTCGGATACGGATACAAAGCCTGCGCATGCGGATCGGATCCGGATACAATTATTTAAAGACATTGCGAATGTGTGTCGGATGCAGACACGAAGTCTGCCGATGCGAATAGGATGCGTATGATAAAACTGTTATCCACGTAGGGCTCTACTCTAAATAATCTCTTAGATTGCACGCACAATTGTCCCACGACTAAAACCACATTCCCGGGACTATTGCCACCATCACAGATGCCGAGCGTTTTAGAATTTCCATGAATAGTAATATTCTTGTTGACTGTGCCTAACCTGTTATACGTCTTTTGTTATTGACCTTTTTTTAACCGGCTCTCCCCCTTTGTAATTTATTGAAGCACCGAGGGAACAATAAATTAATTTTTTATTTTATTTATTTATTGATACTACTATCTCCTTCGGGAGATGTGGTAGGAGAGGGGCTACATAATGTTGTATAAAGGCATACATTTCTAGTGATTTTAGCACACGTGAATAAGGCAATCGATGTCATCATTATACAGTATTGAATAAAAATTAAAGCAAAAAACAAACAACAACAAAAAACCTACAAGAAATATCGTCAATCGCAGGAGTTACAGAAACTGCGGAGGTTAGCAATGAGTGATGACTCAGATTAAGCATTTATTATATGACTGGCTAGGGCATTGCAATCATGAATGGTCCTTGGGAAAAATGAGAACTTAAATACATCGACCCTACAGCTGTGTTCTTGTAATGATCTACAATGAAAATTTCGCGTGAGGTAATTATGAAGAGCAGGTGAAATATATGTAGAGGTGTCAATACTAAATCGGTTGTTTAGTAGGTTGAGCAAAAATTTTAATCTTTGAAACGTGCGTCTACGGGTTAATGGGCTAATGCTGGAACACACATATAGTTTGGAAACCGGGTATTGTCTATGAAATTTGTTGTATGTGAAACGCAAGCCTTTTTTCTGAATGGATTCAAGTAAATTTATGTTGGTTTTAGTAAACGGGTCCCAGACAACGGACGCATACTCTAATATAGGCAGGACAAACGTTTTATAGGTTGTTAATTTTACATCCGATGAAGTTTGCTTTAAATTTCGCCGGAGAAACCAGAGCTTAGTGAATGCCTTGCGAACAATATACTTGATATGGGTGTTCCAACGCAGGTCGTTTGAAATGATTACACCGAGGTATTTATAGTTGTTAATGGAATAATTATAGGAAAGAAAACTAGTTTTTCGGGTAATATGCATTCGAACACATTTGTTAACATTGAGTGACATCTGCCACGAGTCACACCAATCGTTGTTCTTGGATAAGCAACTGTTTAGTAATGTCTGGTCATTAACATCATTCACCTCAGTAAAGATAACAACATCGTCCGCAAAAAAAAAAACGTGCTCGTACAGGAATGTTAGCAGTGATTTCGTTTATAAAAATTGAAAAAAGTAAAGGCCCAAGGACTGACCCTTGTGGAACGCCTGATAGCACAGAGACTGGCGAGGATGCACTAGGGTTTATCTGAACGTACTGTTTTCTTTCTAGCAAGTAATTGTCAAGCCAGGAGTAGATGATATCGTTGTGCACGATTGATTTAAATTTTAGAAGCAGTTTATAGTGTGACACTCTGTCAAACGGTTTGGCGAGGTCAAGAAAAAGTATATCAACCTGTTTAGAACGATTTAATATTTCAGCAAAATCATGGACGGTTTCAAGTAATTGCGTTGTAATTGAAAAGCCATGACGAAAACCATGTTGATCCACGTTAAAAGAGTTGTGATTTTCTAAATACGCTGCCATATGTTTAAAAACAACGTGCTTTAAGAGTTTAGAGCACTAAGGACGCCAAGAAATTGGCCGGGAGTTCCAAGCAAGAGATGAGATCCAGATTTGTGAACGGGAACGATCTTTGCAATTTTTTATTCTACAGGAATAACGGACTCCGAAAATGATTTTTTAAATATTAGGTAACGATATTTTGAGCACCATTCTGCGTAGCGAACGAGAAACATATTTGGAATGCCGTCGTGAACAGCAGCTTTTTTGTCGAAAGATTAAGCAACGCTGAAAACAGTCCTTCGGGAGAGATAAAAACATCGGGTAACACTGATAGGTTGGCTGACAGGTTTAAACAAGGAATAATGCCGTTATCTGAGGTGAAAACAGACGAAAAATAATCATTGAAACCTTGAGCGATGGCACAGTCATCCGTTAATAATCTGTCCGAAACCATAAAGTTGGAAATGTCTTTTCGAACCGGGGACAAAGACCTCGAAAACTAATCGGGTGATTCCCTAAGGAACGTGTGCAAAGTTATAATGTTATACTTATGTTTTGCAAGACTAATCATAGCGTTCAGTCTTGTACGCATTTCATTGATATTTAAACGTCTTTTGCCCTTCCTGGCACGATTGATTTTTCGTTTTAGATGTAGGATATCGCGAGTTATCCTAGGATTACGTTTTCTGGTAACTTTGATACTCGTTGGAACAAACCTTCGTAAACCTTCAAGCACGGTTTCTTTAAAACAATTCCAAAGGGTATCAATAGAAGAACCATCAGAACACATGTTTGAAAAATAATCAAACGACACCTCAAGCGCGTCAAGTACTGACTCGTCTTCTGCTTTAGAAGAATTAAGCACACGCCTAGAAATCTTTTTACGTAATGAAGGACGAAGTGTTGAAGTAGAAAACTCAACGTGTACAATTTGATGATCAGAGATCCCATCCACCTCTTGGCAGTCGTACGTACAGTCAGCACAGAATGAAACCCGAACGCCGGAACGCGTGGCCATCGATACAGGCTGCTCCACCTGGAGGGCCCTTGAGAACTAATGAATACGCATCTGGGTGCGAGGGTGCGGGTCCTACTAAGATGTCCTCAACACTCGCGTGGGGTGTCTGGGACTTCCGCGTTTCGCCGGTGGCGCGCTGTAAGCGCCGTCACTCGGGGTGCTTTTCTGTCGCCGCACTGTCGCTCGGTTGACAACGGGCGACCGCTTAACCTGGCTATAGCTCTTTGTGATAGGCCCTGCTCAGACAGGGTGATGAATTTATTCCGCTCCGGAATTGATACGCCCGGCATATCGGTGGTTGCCAAAGAGAGCGTCAGCAAGCAATTTCTCGCTCTTTAAGAATCGACTGATAACCTAGCACGAAACATGTGCATTGCTCATAAAACCCGAGGGATCCGCGTCAGTCTGTTGCAGCATTTTTTTTCTTTTTTCATAAAGAGTATGGTCGTGCGAACAAACGAATTTCATTTCGCGTTTATGACGTTTCACTATTTCTCAGAAACAGCGCGTGGCACGTTGTTCACCGCAGCGTGGTTCCGGTGACACGTCATCAAGCAGTCTTCCGTGCACGAAATGTTTCAACTTTCATTTCGCCCTTGCGATACACAAAGCGATAATGAATGACAGCGCTGAAGAGATATCGCTGGGAATCCGACACACAAAGCGAGTGATAGTGTTTTTGTGTCGGATGTGACGGCGCTTACAGCGCGCCACCGGCGAAACGCGGAACTCCCAGACGCGCCGCGCGAGGGTCGAGCTCAGCTTAGTAGGCCCGCACCCTCGCACCCCGGCGCATTTTCATTAGTGCTCAGGGGCCCTCCAGGTGGAGCAGACTGTATCAACGGCCACGCGTTCCGGCTTTCGGGTTTCATTTCGTGCTGACTGTACGTGCCGGAAGTGGTTCCAATAGAAACACGAGGTCTAGTATAGATTGAGAAAACGATGTGATTCGTGCTGGACTACTAACAATTTGAAGTAGATTGTCATTATAAACCAGGTCAACTAGAAAGGATGAATTAGGGCAATCACTGCCACTACACGTAGAATCCCAATCAATTAATGGCAAGTCACAGTCACCAGCCATAACAAGAACCGGGTATTTTTGTTTAATCTTAAAAACAAAATCAGCAAGAAGATCAAGAACGGATGAGCAAGCATTTGGCGAACGATAGACTACGCCCAGGACGATTGGCGGAGTAAACCCGGTAAGCTTTAGCCATAAACACTCGATATCAGGAGCGTAATTGATTACAACAAAATCCAAATGATTTTTCAGGATAACGGCAACGCCCCCACCACGTGATTCGCGATCGTTCCGAACAATGTTATACGATGGGGGAATAATGTCTGAATCATGAATAGAACTATGCAGCCGCGTTTCTGTTACAGCAACAATGTCAGGTTCGTGATCATACAACAAACAATCAAGGTCAAAGGTTTTTGTTAGCAAAATTTCTGGCATTGACGTTTATTAATTTCAAAGATTTAGAACAAGGTACGACGTGTCACGGTGAAAAGGCACCTTCAACGGGTGGTTCCCGTTTCAACCCATTCCCATTTCAACCTTCCCGTTTGTACCTTCCCGTTTCGACCCGGATCAAAACGACCTTCCCGTTTCATCTTTTCTCATTTCGCCCTTTCCCGAAACAACCTTCCCGTTTCGACCCGTGTCACCTCGCACTGTCCACGGGAAGTTTGTTATCAGTTCAGTCAGTTCAAGTGTACCATGTCTGTCTTCCTTGGTGACCTAATTTCACCCTCTCCCAAAACGACCTTGAAGATTTAATCACCAGCAGTCATTTTTTGCACGCTGTTCTGGTGTTAGTGTGTCGGCAGTGCTGTAAACGCATAGCAGTTACCGCTGTCACCGCCGCAGGATGTCTTCGTTTGTCATCTTACAAACCCAGAAAAAGAAGCAGTGTTTACACTTAGATGGATATAAGTACCACAAGAAACGTTCGAATGCGAACGGAACTGTTGCGTGGCGGTGTGCCAACCATGGTTCATCCTGCTGCCCTGCATCAATCCTGACGGAAGGAGATCATGTCAAGAACACCCTTCGTGAGTAGAAAGGTTATTTAAAGCTGAAGGTTAACGTGAATTTGCAGTGCGAAATTAACATTTCATTTTTTTTAGGCGACCACAATCACCCTCCCGATGAAACAGCCGTTGTCAAGGACCGGATCAGAATGGAACTAAAAGAAAAAGTGGCCTCTAATCCTCACGTTGCAGCTCCGACGCTCTACAACCAGGAACTTCTTCGCGCATCTCAAGCCGTAAGTGTCCATTTTGTGAAAGTGCGATCATAATGGGCTTTTTTTTTTTTAGCTGGGCTATATTAGAAAAAAGTAAACGTGAGATGTAGTAATTTGAGTCCTGGGGCAGTGATAATGGCCTTGGTGGCCACTAGAAAAATGCGAAATTAGGTCATTAGCTAGCTAATTAACTAAAACGTTTTAATTATTTTTCACTCGAGGGCGCGTAATGTATTTGGATAATTAAAGCTCGTCCTCAATATGGTCTAGATGTGAAGTACCATTCTGAATTAAAATTCATAGTGGGCGCTATGGGGCAAGATATGTCAGCCTTGTTCAAGGGTAAACTTTCTTGCCCTGTAGTGCCCACTAATACTTTTTTAATCAAACTTTTACGGTACGGCTAAGCCAGATTGAGGTCGAGCTTCGATCTTTTATATACCCTATGCCCCTAGCCCTCAGATGCTAAATTTACCTACCCATTTTAGTTAAGTAACTACCTAATTCCGCCATTGCGCCTTAGTTCAAGCGGCCAGAATGGCCACCAACTTGGCCCAAGGGCTCAAACTACCCTATCTCACCTTCCGTTTCTTTGAAAATTTGGTGCAGCTAAAAGGAAAAGAAAAGGGGACTGTATGTTTTCATGTGTAATCAGGTTTGTTGGCTAAAGCGGGAACTGCATTTATTTTTAGAGCGCGGCCGATGTTGTAGCTGAAATCCCGACTTTCGCAAGCCTGGAGAACGCCATGTACAGAGAGCGACGCCGTCATCAGCCGGAACTTCCTGCAACTGCGGACGACATTCAGCTGAGCCCGTTGTACCAACAGACAGAAGACGGCCATCCCTTCCTTGTAATCGATGACACTAGTGTTGGTGGTTCTCGGATCTTAGCCTTTGCATCACGGGAGGGTTTGCTGCGCTTGTCATCCGCGAAGATGCTCTTTGTTGATGGTACATTTTTTGTTGTGCCTCAGATTTTTGATCAACTCCTGACCATTCATGTCATGTCGGATGGCAAACACTCACCCGCAGTGTACTTTCTGCTGTCTGGTAGATCTCGTGAGACGTATGTTCGAGCATTTCAAAACTTGAGGAATGTATTCGCTGGTGCGGGCATCGTGTTTCCGAATCCTGACATTTTTCTAACAGACTTCGAGCAGGCGCTCATCGCAGGCTTGTTGACTTTATTCCCAACCGCAATCCATCGTGGGTGCCATTTCCATTTCACAAAAAGAGTGTGGGCTGCAGTACAAAGAGCCGGCCTCCAAACTGCGTACGGGCAGGATGACACTATTAGGTCCCATATTAGAAAGATGGTGGCGCTGTCGTTCGTTCCAGTTTCTGACGTCCAGCGTGCATGGCTGTTTTTGCGACAAGAAGGCGTATCCCTCGGTGTTTCAGGCGTCATCACTGTGCTTGACTATTTTGATGGCACCTGGATGAATGGTCATTTTTTGATTCAGCAATGGAATCACCACGGAAACCGAGGGCCACGGACAAACAACCACATGGAGTCCTGGCACCGTAAAATAAATGCGGTGTCAGGGAGGGCCCACCCGAACATTTACAGTTTTATCGATTTAATTAAACGGGATGAGGCTTTGACTAGGATATCCTTGCAGCAGCTTGCGAATGGTGGTGCTGTGCGGGCCAGGGGCCACAAGTGGGTCAGCAAGGACCGCAAGCTTTCTGAGCTCGAGTGTCGCCTTTCTAATGGCACGATTTCCATCTTTGAGTTTCTCAACAAAGCGAAGGCATTTTCCGGTCTGTGATGTTTTTCTGTGTGCGCGAGTGTTCAATGTTTAAAAGTGTAAAAGCAAATAAAGTCGCGATGATATGTCTGTCCCCCTGTCTGATTTCTCGCTCTCCAAAATATCACAATCAAAAATATAAGGTTTTAGGAGAATGTACGCAAGGCTTTGGGTAAACTGAAAATAGCGTCGCGACGGCGACGCTAATTTTAGCTTACCCAAAGTGATTGTGTACGTAAGACTTCATTATTGTGCATAGCGTGAAAATGTTACCGCGAACAAGCGATCGGCGGCGTTGCTGTTTATCTCATAGAATTAAAAAGCTGCCATAAACACTATTGCTCTCTTTGGAAGTGCTTATCTGAGCCACTACCCTAGGCCCTAAAATTTGGTACCTGCTAATACCCTTCCGAAGTAAAATTCTAAAAGAATCGACAAGGTCGTTTTTGCAGCAACGGCGTCGCCGAATGTACTTAGGCCATTTCGCGGTTGCACGTTAAGGCCCGTTCACACTCTTGCGACCGAGTTCGACCGAGAGCAACCAAACCGGTTTTTAAGCCTCTTGCGATCTCTTAGGAGCAGCTCAGCTGCAGCGCATCCGGTCCTAAGAAGTCGCAAAAGGCTTAAAAACCGGTCTGGTCTCTCTCGGTCGAACTCGGTTGCAAGAGTGTGAACGGGCCTTTATGGGGATCATCTTGAAATAAAAAAAAAAAAAAAACTTTAAGTGGTTGAAGTAAGAATAATATATTACATCGAAGCCTACCTGAAAGGTGCATATTTTTAAAACACACCGGCTTCCAGAAATATTTCAGAACATGTATTCTTAAGCCAAAAAGGTGCGCTGACCAGGATTTGAACGATTAGCCTTTCGCGAAGAGGTTGGCATGCGCAGGGTTTTATACAAATGGGCTGAAAATGGACGGGTTCAAACGCAAAGGGTCTTTCGGGTATCAGTTGAAACAGGACGGATTCAAGTGAGAGGGGCGTTTCGGGAATGAGACGAAACGGGAAGGGTTCAAACGAGAAGGGCGTTTCGGGAATGGGACGAAACGGGACGGGTTCAAACGGGAAGGTCGTTACGGGAATGGGTCGAAACGGGAAGGGTTCAAACGGGAAGGTCGATTCGGGAATGGGTCGAAATGGGACGGGTTCAAACGGGAATGGGTTGTTTCGGGCTACACCCCCTTCAACAGACGCCATGGAACGTTCTGTTGTGGAAATACATATTCTGGTGTCATTTTCCGTGTCCCACGTGTAAGACAAGTTGTTGATTATCAATTTGTTGTAGACGAATTTTACCCTGTAACCTTGCCTCCTGTTAGCGTCTGCACTATTAAATGAAATGAAATTAATTTCATCTCCCAAATTTCTCGAAACTATCGCTTTATCGAAATGTTGTTCCAGGATCACTTCACAGATGGCGCCAGCGTGTCAGTGTTTCCTCTCGTCGTAAGAGTTAACAAGAACTCGGTCGTAAGCAAACACAAGTGTGTGAACCAGCCTTTATTCCACAAGCTTTTCCGAATACGCGTTCCGGTGGCGGCATCTGCCGGCCACCTCAGACCAGCGGTCGCTTCCCCTCCCCCTGCCCGATTCCTCCTCTCCGGTGTCGGGCTCCGAAGCCCGTGAAGCGCTCCCCCGAGAGCCGGATCAGAACCCCGGGCGGGACCTGCTCGTCGCCGGCTCGGAATGCGGGCGTTATGCCACGCGCGACCGCCCGCTGTGTAGCAACGGGAGGAATGCCCGCCGCTGCGGCCGGGCCTCTCTCAGCATCGCCGGCCGAGCTCGTTACACGACTCCGGCTCAGCGTCACGGTCGCCGCCCACCCGCATCGGACGATTCCTCGCTTGGCGTTGGTGATACGCCGTTCGCGGAGTCCGGTGCGCTCGGCCGTGTCTGGGATAGACGAGGAAAATGGTACTACAGCCGACGACGAGCACACGCGCTTTTTCGGAATCGCTCGCGACATCCCTCGACCCTCAATTTTGTTTTTGTGTACGTTGTTATCAATTGGACGGTGGATTTGAGACGACCAAATTTCGACCACGCATCAAATTTGTTTTCTTCTCTAGTAGCTCGCTTCCTGCACTTTCGACGAAATACAGGCTGCAGTACTCAGATATCATAGGAAAGACATGGTGTTCGCTGGACACATGATGACATGATTACCTGAAGATACTCCTGGTGCATGTTCCAAGCATGTTTGACAGTTTTTGTATGACATATGTGACCCTCATATAAGGAAGAAACAGGCCTTAGGCAGAATCTGCAGACTGTCTTTTGTGTGACGTATTAAGTAGGGTGACAGCGACTTTGAAAGGGCGTTTCAACGATTTCCGGAATTTAGGCCAGTTAATTGAGGGAATAAGTTTATGCAGTACCCATCGCAGTGCCGATGGGTACTAAGATGGCACCTAGTTATGCCAACATATTTATGGGTAAGCTGGAGACCAAATTCCTCTCTGTTCTTTACAACCACTGATCTACAAGAGGTTTATAGATGACATTTTTCTTATTTGGCCGCACACAGAAGAGAAGCTGCTAGAGTTTATAAATCAGTACAATACTGTACATCCAACCATCCGCTTCACTCACTCTTATTCTCAGACTAGTATCAACTTCTTGGATACAACTGTAATATTAGAAAAAGGCAAGCTTACAACAGCGATGCCACCAGGCCCACAGCTCGTGGGCCTGGTGGCATCGCTACCACGATGAGCACTAACTCGCCGTTCGTCTTGTTCGTACAGATCCTGATCTTCAACGTTTCCTTCGCTGAGCCCGCGGTTGTGTCTGGCTTTTGCCCGGCACGTGCGTGGTTTGCTACATCTGATTGCTCGTGGGATGACGGTGCGATCAACTCCCCTGGCCTGTCTTTCGGCGTTTTCGACTGGGCCACTATCTTCGGCCAGTTTACAAGTCAAGCGGCATCGACAGCAACGGACTCGCCTATAAACGAGGAAGCATTGACCGCGCCGGACTGTGGGCCTGGTGGCATCGCTACCACGATGAGCACTAACTCGCCGTTCGTCTTGTTCGTACAGATCCTGATCTTCAACGTTTCCTTCGCTGAGCCCGCGGTTGTGTCTGGCTTTTGCCCGGCACGTGCGTGGTTTGCTACATCTGATTGCTCGTGGGATGACGGTGCGATCAACTCCCCTGGCCTGTCTTTCGGCGTTTTCGACTGGGCCACTATCTTCGGCCAGTTTACAAGTCAAGCGGCATCGACAGCAACGGACTCGCCTATAAACGAGGAAGCATTGACCGCGCCGGACTGTGGGCCTGGTGGCATCGCTACCACGATGAGCACTAACTCGCCGTTCGTCTTGTTCGTACAGGTCCGTAATTCCTGCTGCCTTTATACGAAAAAGAGTAGTAATAGGTGTTTGCTCTTGCTACCGGGCCCCCAGTGTTGTCTTGCCATTGTGTCTGAGTGTACTGCCGTGATACGGCAGTTGTTGCTCCTCTGTGGAGATGTAGAGGTAAATCCCGGCCCTGTCACCACAGAAGCTATGATGGCGTTGCTGACTAAACTTGACGCCGGCCAAACAACTGTACTCGACGAGCTGAAAGCAATCAAAAACAAACTTACACTCACTGACCAGACGGTCAACGCTCTGTCTGACAGAATGACGCGGATAGAGCAGGAGTTTTCGCATTTTAATTCAATTCGAAATGATCTTGACGAACTCCGCGGTGTCACGGCGACCCTTACTGACAGTTTAGCGACTCTGGCTGAACGCGTAGATGACTCGGAAAATAGATCGCGGCGCTCGAATCTTCTTTTTTTTGGCCTCCCTGACTCTGATAGGGAAACGTGGGCACAGTCGGAACAGAAAATAATAAACCTTTGTTCTCAACATCTTGATATCAACATCATGCCAGACGGCATCGAGCGTGCCCACAGACTAGGTCGATATCGTCCCAATCAGAACCGCCCGATAATTGTAAAATTTGCTCTTCATAAAACCAAAGAACGAATTTTTTCTCAGGGTAAAAAGTTCAAGGACACTAGCTTCGCTGTAAGTGAAGATTTCTCTCCTTCGGTTCAGCTTGCTAGAAGGAATTTGTTAACTTTCGCGCGTAACCAAGCTATGCCCTTTTCCTTACGTTTCAAAACGCTCCTCATTGGACAAAAACGATACTATTTTGATGACGCGGCAAACACCGTAAAAGAGTGTCCTTCTTAACTAACCCGATCTTTTCGCCGCGGTCATGAACCCACTCCCCCAAAGCCACTGTCCTTTATTTACACAAATATAAGAAGCGTGATATCTAAACAAGACGAGATATGTAGCCTAATTGCATCTACCGATTGTGACATTATTGCGCTTACTGAAACATGGCTGTCATCATCGGTAACTGATACAGAAATTTTTACGGGCACTTCTGGGTTCAATATATTCCGCAAAGATAGGGAAAGTGGCCGGGGAGGGGGGGTCTTGATTGCGATAAAAGATAGTTTTGTGTGCAACCTAGTAAGCTTGTCTTCACCGTTGGAAATGCTATGGCTTTCTTGCACGGTTCAACACGCTTCGCTCCTTATCGGTGTATGTTACCGACCCCCTCACAGCGATCCATCTTTTCTAATTAACCTCAATGACGCTTTCAATGAATTGTACCTTAAATATCCCAAATCCAGTATTCTGCTTTTCGGTGACTTTAATTACCCCTCTATTGATTGGCCCGCCTTATCCGTTTCGGTCCCTCTTGATACGAGTGAAGAGACTGGTTTCGTTAACCTTTGCTTCAATTTCGATCTCTCGCAGCTTGTAACTAAACCCACACGATCAACCACCCACTCTTCGAACATCCTTGACCTCATCCTTGTTTCTGATCCTGACTCTCTAAAGTCGATAAACTACCTACACGAAATAAGTGACCATAAAGTGATTTACTGCACATTTTCTTTAAATATTCAGTCAAAATCGAAGCGGAAGAAAACCGTAAAACTATACGAGAAAGGGAATTATCAAGGAATGAATACTGAGCTAGGGAAATTCTTAGATGTCCTTTTAATAGACTTTGACAATCGGTCCGTCTGTGAAAATTGGACTATGTACAAATCTAAAATGCAACAACTAGCTGAAAGCTTTATCCCAACTGTGACATTTTTCGAAAGCGCTTCTGCTCCATGGTTTAATGTTACCCTGAAACGTTTAAGCACGAAAAAAAAGAGACTCTTTCGTAAAGCCAAAACCACGGAGCGCAGCTCGGACTGGGATAAGTTCTATAGTTCCGACAGACAATTCAGAAGCGCAATCAGAACACAAAAACGAGCGTTTTTTAATGTTGATCTCCCATGCATGCTGCAGAGCAACCCAAAAAAGTTTTGGAATGTCGTTAATCCTAAACCTGAAATAGTAATCAATCTTAAAAACGACGATGACTCTTTGGTTCCTGATGACGAATGTGCAGAAAAATTCAATGATGTTTTTTGTTCAGTGTTCACACAAGAGTGCAATGATATGTTTTCTATGGTTCCTCCTGCCTTTCCTACATCCATGGATGGGATCACGTTTGAACCGGCTGGCATTGTGAAAATCATCGACACCCTTAAGATTTCTTCATCAGCCGGTATTGACGAAATAAATGTAAAAGTGTTGAAAAATACTAAAGAAATATCTAGCGTAATATTGGCAAAGCTTTTTGCACAGTCACTTTCTACTGGTTCCTTGCCATACGACTGGAAAGTTGGGAAGATCGTCCCAATCTACAAAAACGGAAACAAGTGCTCCCCTTCTAACTACCGTCCCATCTCCCTAACAAGCGTGTCGTGTAAAATAATGGAACATATCATCTACTCCAAAATCATTCATCACTTGTTAGAAAACAACTATATCCATTCCGCCCAACACGGCTTCCGAAAAAACTTCTCCTGTGAAACTCAACTCGCGTCTTTCGTCCATGACCTGCATGTTAACCTCGACTCTAACATTCAAACTGACGCCATCTTTCTAGACTTTGCTAAAGCTTTTGATAAGGTCCCTCACAGACGTCTCATATACAAGCTTAATCAACTTAACTTAGACCCCGCGATTTTGAACTGGATCATTAGCTTTCTTACGCATAGACATCAATTCGTTACCGTTAACCAGTCATCATCCTCTATTGCCGAAGTCACCTCAGGCGTTCCCCAGGGATCGGTCCTTGGACCACTCCTATTTCTAATATACATTAACGACCTACCCGTATCAATCACGTCGCATATTCGCCTCTTCGCTGACGATTGCGTCATCTACCACCAAGTAACTAACCCTTCGGACCACCAACTCATTCAAGATGACCTCATACGAATTCAAGCGTGGTGCGAAGAATGGCAGATGTCTCTTAACGTCCAGAAATGCCAGCTCGTGTCATTTACACGTCGTGTAAGCCCCTCCGTGTTTTCCTACTCACTTAATAACGTACCTCTGCAGAAAAGCCTTTCCTATAAGTATCTCGGAGTCCACCTCTCATCTGATCTTTCCTGGGCTACTCATATCAGTCACGTTATCTCCACTGCTAATCGCTCACTAGGCTTCTTAAAGCGTAACCTTAAGCTAGCCCCTCCTCACCTAAAGCTGCTTGCCTACTCATCCCTTGTCCGTCCTAAATTGGAGTACGCATCTGCCATCTGGGACCCGCATCAGGCCTATCTCATCAATAACCTCGAATCACTCCAGAATCGTGCAGTACGTTTTATCTACTCAGATTATTCTTCCTTTTCTAGCGTAACTAATCTTAAAATCCGTGCAAACCTCCCTGTCCTTTCTGTCCGTCGTAAACTTGCTAGGCTATCTCTTTTTCACAAATTTTACTACAGTCAGTGCCTCCGGTCATCATACATCATATCTTCAGAATACCGGCTTCGTCGTACGGGACATAACCTCGGCGTAAGACGCCCCAAAGCAAGAACCGTCACCTTCCAGAATTCATTTTTTTCACGCACTGCCATTGATTGGAACGATCTTCCCGAGAACGTCATCATCACTCATGACCCGATAGAATTTAAGAAACTCTTGCTAGACTCCCCACTTCAGGTTTGTACGAACCATCTATATGTGTACAGTTTGCCTTTCACATTTGTGTGTTTTTGCTCTTTGTACGCGAGTTGTTTTTGGCGTGTTTTCTACCCTTTTGTTTTACGCTCTGTACCCACCCCTTATGTAATACCCCCAAGGGGGTCCTTAAGGTATCTAAATAAATAAATAAATAAATAATCTTTATCGTAAGCCAACAGATCGGCAAAAATACCTCCACTACGAAAGCGACCATCCCCGTCATTGTAAGAATGGTATACCCTCCAGCCAGGCCCACCGCTTCAAACGTGTATGCTCACGGAAAGAGGACTTCCAATCGAGCTCTCATCATCTAAAGAACGCACTGGAAAAACAAAAATATCCTCTGCGGGTCATTAACGTCGCAATTCAAAGAGCCGCCCAACTAAACCGCGCTGACCTCCTTGAGGACCACCTTCCTCAGTGCAACGCGCAGCGCACACATTCATGTCTAACCTATGGTATGAATTTCCCCAACGTAAATAATATTTTAAGGCGACATTATAACATTTTAAAACAAAGCGAACGCCTCAAACGTGAATTCCCATCAGCCCCCGGGGTAATTTACAGACGTTCACGCAACCTTAGAGACAGCCTAGTTAACTCCCGACTGAATTCCTCTCAACCAAATAACGGATGCCGACCGTGCATGAAAGCAGAATGTCTGGTCTGCAAACATATGCGAGAAACGAACACGGCCAATAGCACGCATTCTAAGTTCTCAATAAAAACCCCAGGGCAGCTTACATGTGACTCTTCAAACGTAATCTATCTAATACAGTGTGAGGTGTGCAATAAACAATATATAGGACAGACCGAGACAGCGTTTAGGCTACGTTTTAACAATCACAGATCACACGCAAAAAACCTGCCGAGTCTCCCAATTTCAAAACATCTCACCCTCCAGAATCACAGATTCGATAAATTACCTGTTACACTTTTAGAGTCTGGATTCAAATCAAATCGGAAACGCGAACAAGGCGTCATATCTTATATACCGATTTAACACGATAAGGAAAGGAATAAATAGAAGCCCAGGAACACTTGCATCGATTGAGGCGTTATCGAATAAATAGTATGATGACGACCATAAATAATAAACCATTTGGACCTAGAATTTTCTGATACTGAGTTTAGAGCTAGAACTGGACAGTGCGTTTTCGTTCCTTTGTTGTGTTGTTTAGTTAATTCCCGTACATCCTGTATTTCCGCAGTTCCTACCGCTTTTGTTGCGTCACCTCCGTGTGCGGCTTCCCCCGCCTTAGATTTTGTGCCTTACTTTGTGCCCTCTGTGCGCAGTTTCCTTTTTCTTTTTCTATGCGAAGTGTGTCAATTGGTTAATCACCTACTCTCGTCCTCGCCTTTTTTTTTTTTTTTTTGCGATCTTTGTGCGCGATTGCCCTCGACTTGTAACCCTATTCATGACGAAGACCTGCCTCAGGTCGAAACGTCGAATAAAATCCTCCTGGTTTGTTTTCTGGGAGGGGGGGGGGGGGGGGGGGGGCGGCATGAGCCGCCCCCCTCCCCCCCCCCCCCCCCCCCCTTTTAGACGTTGCCCCAACACATCATATGTACAGTCGCCGCGGCGAGCGCGCGGCGACGATAAATGCGAGCGCGCGTTTATTTCCGAGGGGCGCTCGACTGGTGACTTGCGATAAAACTAGAGATGACGTCAGGGCGAGTCCATGCGGAGTGGACGAGGGAAGCCGCTCAATTCAAGGGAACCGTTGCTATCATCTGCCTAAGGGTGAGCGTAGTTTGAATGAAAATGGGAGATGATTCTGCAGAAGTTAGAAAATACGACGTGTTTCCTTCTCTCTTTCCAAACAGCCATCTCATTCGTGCTCGGCGATCTTGACTTCTGCAGAATCATCTCCCTTTTTCATTCGAACTACTCTCAGGCGGTGCGGGCGTGCGGATGATAACAACGGTTCCCTTGAATTGAGACGGTTTCCCCCGTCCACTCCGCATGGACTCGCCCTGACGTCATCCCTAGTTCTATCGCAAGCCACCAGTCAAGCGCCCCTCGGAAAAAAAGCGCGCGCTCGCGTGGAGCTTTTAACTCCCGCGACGCCCGTACTTCCGGAGCCCCTGGTGCTGGGAACGTCATTGTCGCAGCACTGACGCGACATCGCCCTTCCGGTCGCTCTTTAAAGTCCGCTGCACTTCGTCTTCAACTTCTCCGCTTTTGAAAGTGTTTTGAGAACACGTACTCAGCACTGTCACAAGTTGCAACTGACGCGTCGTCTGCTTACGCAACCATTGCCAGCGCGGAGCGAAACTCGAGAGCGATCGAGCTTCTGATTGACGGCGAATCTTGCAGTTGAAAAATAGCAAAAAAAAAAAAAAAAAGAAAAAAAAGTTTTAAGGTTTTAGGCCGTTTTTGACCTCACCGGGTAGCGCAGGAACTTCAGTTTGTGAGAGTCCACTTGAACGGAATAGAACAAAAAATGCTCACACCGCTGGACTAGCAACCGTTTAATGCCTCCGTTCCTTCTTTTTTTTTTTTTTTTCCTTTCTGCTGCAGTATTCTGACGAATGACAGCGATGCCGATGGAGGTGTGCGGTGAGTGCTCCGTTCGATTCTGCGCCAAGCAACAGTTTTTGGCTTGTTCGGGTCTGTTCAATCGACGATATCATTACAAATGAATTGGCGTTGGCCAAGCAGAACACGAAGTGCTAATGCAAAGCGGTTTGAGTGCCTATAAATGCACCGAGTGTACCAGGCGTCGCCGAACTTCGTCGAACGACAATCCGGGCACCGACGCTGACCAGCATGACCGGGCGAATATATGTCGCGATTGAGTGCTCCTTCGAAGAGCGCTGCTAATGGGTCAGCTCCCTGGGAAACGGCTGACCTGTTTCGTCTGCTGCACAACATGTCTACGAAATTGGAAGTCCTGACGGCTGAGGTAAAGAGCCTAAGTCAGTAAACCGGTTTTTACGCTCGGAAATCGGCTTGCTGAACAAGAGGGTGCTCGAACGACTGCCTCTGGCTGCAAGACCTCACGCATCTTTTGCGGCGGCCGTGCGTTCATCTGAGTCATCGGCTGGACGGCCTCCATTGAACGCGGTGGCGGTACAGCGGGCTATCCTTGGGTGAGGGTGCAACGCTCCAGCCTAACGATAGCTTGGCCGATGGCGATGTTCCCACTGTTGCTTCTCAAGTTGCTGGTCTTCGACGCGATGCTCGTCCTGCTGCTACTGTGCCCGACGAAGACGGCTTCATTCCCGTGATGCTGAAACGACGTTCACCGACATCAACCGGTACGGCCAAGTCTGAGAACGTACAGGCGGTGCCTCGTTAACCGGCCATGAAGGCGCTCCTCTTTGTGTCCAGGTTACATCCGAACACACCTGTGTCGGATATTGATGATCTGATAACCCATTTTCTTGAACGTAAATATGTTAGCGTCACTAAGTTAAAACCGAAATACCATTCCTATTCATCGTTCCATATCGAATGGGATCAATCTGATTTCAAAATCTTGAACAAATCAGAACTTCGGCCAGAGGGATCGATCTTCCATCAATTTTTTTTGGCAAACTGGACAGTTCGCGAACTTAAGTGGTAGAATCTTAAACTGCTGTGAAGGCTTAGGTCACTGGAGGCATATTATCAAAATACACGGGGCTTGCGTTCCAAGTCCAGTGAGTTCATATCGAATACTGTAACCGACTTAATTTTCGCTGGCTCAAAATTTCGCGAATTGGGCCAAAGCGGAAAATTTGAAATTATTCGCGGGTTCTAATTTTCGCGAATCGAGCGTAGCTTCCGTAGCGTTCACATATTGGCCGAATTGTTCGCGGGACGTATTTTTCGCGTTTGTAGGCGACTCGCGAAATTCGGGAAAATTTAGTCGTCTACAGTATTTTACTGAGTTGTTTTGACGTCATATGTTTATAACCGAGACATGGCTATGTGCCGGCATTTCCGATAGCAGCTATTTTCCTCCAACCCACGATGTGTTTCGACGAAACAGGGACTATGCTAACACAGGCATGAAATTTGGGGGAGGAGTGCTGGTGGCCGTTAAGTCTTCGGTTCAGTGCAGCCGGAGGAAGGATTTGGAAACTTATGCCGAGTGTGTCTGGGTAGAAATACCCACCAGTGATGGTTTAACTTTTTAGTTTGTAACTATTATTTTCCTCCTGCAGGATTTGTAGAACATTTTGAAACCGTTCAGAAAAAAAGTCGACTTTTCTAAACTTCGTGTTCTGATCTACGGTGATTTTAACTTGCCCGGAATGGATTGGTCAACCGGCTTTGCTTTTTGTTAATCAAGTGTGATTTCTAGGTAATCCTTTTGGTTACTTTCGTTTATAATTTTTTTTTTTAGTCAGTATAATGCACTTACGAATAGTCATGGAAACGTGCTAGACTTATGTTTATCAAATGCTCCGCTTGATCATATGATTCCGGCTGCGAATCCGTTAGTGCCGGTAGATGCTTATCACCCGCCTTTCAAAACAAAACTCTGCTTGTCATGCAGGCCTCGTGTTAATAGAAGTTCTGCAGCGTATTGCTATTCTCGAGGGAATTATCTTGGCGTGTACAAATTTATGAAGTGGTATGACTGGTCGCATGTCTTAAATAACCATATAGCTGATTCAGCTACAGACACCTTGACATCTATTGTCAAGAATGCGATGAATATTTTTATACCGAAACGGTGAATATTTTTATACCGAAACGGTTTACGTGGTCTTCCCATTACCTTAGCTGGTTTTCAAAAGAGTTAAAAATCGCCTCACGAAAGAAGCTCCACTGACATCGTTTGTATATAAAAAAAGAACAGGATTAGATGTGCGGTATCAGAAGTTCAGCATTTATTGCGGTTTGGTCAAAAAACTATGCGAACAATATAACCAACTGTACCTAAATGACATCGAATATAACCTAAAGAAAAATCCCCCAAAATTTTGGCGCTATGCGAAGCAAAAATTCCGTGAAAATAAGTCAAATATTTGCCTCCGAGACGATAATGGTTATCTGTGTTCTCAGGCCAATATTGCAACACATTTTGCTGAGTATTTCAGTTCCTGCTATTCTTCTTTTCTCACGAGCAGCTCTTTTAGTTCAGTTGACGCTGAGTGTTCCGATTATCTGTCTGCATTTACTTTTTGCATTGAAGACATTTTAGAAGCTATAAAAGAACTGAAACCCAAACTATCAATGCATTGATGGCATACCTGGTATTATTATAAAAGGTTGTTGTTCTATTTTTGCTCCAGTTTTAATGCATATTTTTAACTTGTCTCTTGCACAGGGTTATTTCCCCGAACTTTGAAAATCCTCCGCAGTTGTGCCTATTTTTAAATCCGGTGATTATACATGGGTTAACAATTACCGGCCGGTGTCACTGTTATCTGGATTTGCAAAAGTATTTGAAAAAGTAGCCCATAAGCGTCTTTACTTTTATCTGAGCCCGATGATAACTGAAGCTCAGCACGGATTTTTAAAGGGGAGATCGGTAAAATCTAACTTATGCTAATTTTTAAATTTCTCAGCGCCAATTGTGTCCAGTGGGGACAGATGAATGCGATTTATTTCGACATGTCGAAAGCGTTCGACCGTGTTAGTCATGATTTACTTCTACAAAAGCTCGCTCTGCATGGTTTCAGCCCACATCTGTGCGCATGGTTTTCTAGTTATATGAAAGGTCGTCAAAACTCTGTTCGTGTTGAAGAAAGCTACTCCGACGACTTGGTTTCTAAATCCGGGGTGCCCCAGGGCTCCATCCTTGGACCGGTTTTGTTTATTTTGTTTTAAATGATATTGTTTACTGTGTTAGCGACGCAAAAATTCTTATCTTTGCCGATGATGTTAAACTATTATTACATGTGAGGTCAGTATTGGATTGCACTCGTCTTCAAGCTGGCAGTGAACTTGTTTCAAATTGGTGCTTCAAAAACCACTGGTTTTTTAATTCCGAGAAAACTAAACATATTGTACTATCTAGAAAGCGTGAATTCATTTCTTTTTCTTACAAACTTGAAGGCGCCTTGATACTCCGGGTATCTTTTGTAAGGGATCTTGGTGTCCGTATTGACAGTTCACTTTCTTTCAAAGAACATGTGTCTATAACTGTTAATGCTGCGTTAAGAGTGTTAGGCATTATTTCTCGGTTATGACAGCGGTTCTCATCACCTTCTTGTTTGTTGCAGTTGTTTAAGTCACTGTTTAGATCCCTGTTAAAATTTGGCTCAGTAATCTGGAATCCATTATCTCTTGGACAGGCAACAGAAATCGAAAATGTATAAAAGCGCCTGGAAAGAATTGTGTATGACCGCTGCATTGGAAGGAGGTCTTTTTATCATTATGAAACGCTACTTCACCGGTTTGCATTATATAAACTTGCCGTGAGGAGGCAGTCCAGTGATTTTGTTTTTCTTTATAAAGTTGTTCATGGTCCCGTCAAGTCAATGGATTTACTACGATTCATTGACTTCCATGTTCCATCAAAGGCCAGCCGGAATGTATTAACGTTTTATCCATCTTGCATGTCCCCTGTATCCCCTTTGTCACGGATTCAATTGGCCTTCAATAAGGAACACCACCTGGATATTTTCATGTGTCTTCGGGAATTTACCTTGCTTGTTCGTGAATGGATGTTTTTCGCCGAGAATGAGATTTGTTTAGATTATTTGTATTTAATATTTTAGTTTTTCTGGTATTTGTATTTTAGTATTTTAGTGCACCACAGTGGAAACTGAAGAGTTGTTTGTGGGCACAAAATATAAAGAATTATTATTATTATTATGATTATAGTGACGCTTTTTCGTATTTTTCTTTTTGTTAGCTATTCTTCCTCTTCATCTTCATTTATCGAAATTTGCCCAAGCTGTTAGAATAAAGAAGGTTGTCAGTTTTCTTCATTTATCAGACCTCTAAACGTTTATGCCTGCCTCCCCCGCAGAACCATTAAAAGTACTTGTTGGGCTAGTTAGTGGTGAAAGTTTTGAAGCATGGTTAAAAGCGCTAAAAATGAGTATACAAGAGAGAAGGCAAACAAGGGCGCTACTCACAACTGGATTCGTTCTTCCTTCTTCAAATATAGTCGTGAGTAGAGCCCGCGTTTGTTTTCTCTCTTGTGTTCGCCTTCTTAGCGCTTTTAATCATGGTTAAAAACGCAGGAACATCCTCTCTTTTTTGTGGACACCAACAGGAGGGGCACTGACGCAGTCTTCAACCTCCTCCCTCCAACCTTCTCCTATTCCTGGGCGAGCTGGGAAGCCCCACCAAAAGACCTCCAAGAAACCCTCTGGCCTCTCCTAGCTAAGCACACACGGGAATCATTTCTCCCCCGGTAACCACTTCTCCACGACACCCGGTTCACGAAGAAGACTCCTAGCTCCCCCAACTTCCGGGGAAGGTTAATACAACAACTTGGAATTGAGTTGTAAAATAAAGTTTATTCTCTCTCTCCTTTGTCATCTATGGCTAGGGCTTCCGGAAATTGTCGCCTAAGTTGGTATCGATGCTTGCCCAGATGGGTAGGCTGGACAATCTTACCTAACATTGGCATTCACCGACAATCAGCTGCAAGGTGCCCTTCTGTTAAGCTTGTTATGAATGCAGCATGTCCTCGTGTGCGCTCGTTGATACGTTGCCCGGTTCTGGCAATATAACACTAACTGCCAAGGGTATGTAAAAATATTTATTTTTTCGCAATGAGCGTAGTTTGTTTTGTGTGCTGTGTCGCATTTTCTTTCCGTTAGTTCTTCATTCTGTGTCACTTTTTTTGCCCTATGGTCCTTTGCTATTTTTTTATCTCACAGCATAGGGAATATGCTTTGTTGGGCGTAAAGCATACAGCTTGGACCACTTGCCGGCCTGCGGTCTTTTTAACCCGTGAGTATACGCCAAAAAAATATGATCGACTCCTGTTGGTCCGCGCTTCACATGCTTGGAGATATTTTTGCGCACCGGCACCAATATAGTGTTATATGATATCCAGGATCAAATAATCTAGATATTTGCACGTTGAAGTTTTATTATTTTCTTCTTTTCAATCTGGTGTTCAAATTATTTTTTGGGCAGATGTTAGCGCTTTAGTGGTAACCTCGCATTTTATGTCCTTCGAACGTGCAGAGTAATGATGTTGAAACCCTTTGCATGACAGAGCTTGATATTGCCGCGTGCGAATAGCTGAGTTAGCAGCGTGCTCGACTCCCACACCTCTGGCGGGGGTTTGATCCCCGCCGGCGCTTATCATTCTTATCTTTCTTTTGTTTCTATGACTGGAATGTTCCAGATGACTCGAAAATCTAGTTGTTTATTCGAGCTCGGAAACTTCTAGATACACACACGCTTACAAAAGGAACTTCGCATGGCTACTTAAATCCTTTTGTCCCTTTGCAGGACAGAGCTTGATATTGCCGCGTGCGAACAGCTGAGTTAGCAGCGTGCTCGACTCCCACACCTCTGGCGGGGGTTTGATCCCCACCGGCGCTTATCATTCTTATCTTTCTTTTGTTTCTATGACTGGAATGTTCCAGATGGCTCGAAAATCCGCAGTCTTCGACGTCCCAGAGAACTTCCGGTTTATAAAAAGAATGAACAAAGCCCACCCAAACACCACTGCTTGAAATGTCGATGAAACCTTTATCTACCAATTCCCCAGGTGAACGCCGAAAAAACGAAGTGCGAGATCTGTTAGAACTTTTCGAATATTGTAATACATATACATCGGAAATTAAAAACAGCGCGGAAAGACGAGGACCAGACAAAGAAGTGACACGGACGTAGCGCTGACTTACACCTGAGTTTATTGAACGCAAACTCGCAATATTTATTTGCGGTGTCACGAACAAAAGAACATAAAAAATTCAGCCCATGTGATGTGTCACCAATAACAATAAAACAATGATAAAAACAATTGAAAAAACATTGAAAAAATAATAATGAAAAGCGCCATGACACAGCCGTACAGAGTATGTGCTACAAATCTTGCAAGTCACGGAACCAGAAAATTCATCTCTTTGCCTGATAGGGCCACAGAAGGACTGCTTACACATGCTGCACCCAACCTCGCTATCTCAACAGCCTCTAGAATTTCCCGAGTAAGCTGGTCCCTATGACGCTTAACAACCTCACACCGTTGGAAGTCGGGAAGGCAACCACAGTCGCGGCAATGAATGCCCAGGTGACCAGACACGGTTGTGGAGACACTGTAAGCGTGCTCTCTCAACCTGTCGTTGAGACAGCGGCCCGTCTGGCCAACGTAGCGCCTGCCACTCGTCAGAGGGAGAGAATAAACAACCCCCTCCGAACACGGGACGAAGCGATCTCGATGCCTCGTACTGCACCTTGTGCAGTACGAGGCATCGAGATCCGGTATGTAGATGATTTTCTGATTTTGTTTCATGCCGATGCCGTATCCTTTCTTTCGTCAATGACTGACGTTTTGGGCATTTTTAGTCATTGCCTTTCGCCACTTGTTCTGACTCATGAAGTGCCTGAGGCAGGATGCATCCGGTTTTTGGATTTGAATTTAACTATATGTCCAGGTCATCTTTGTTGGAGCTATGAACCCCGTGCTGGAAAGCCATTGTTGCCATTCGAGTCCGCTCACTCAAAAACTGTCAAGCGGGCGATTGCAAGGACTTGCTATACACATGCGCTGCGTAGGTCTTGTTATCATAAAATTAAACATAGCTTTGACAGGCAAACTGAACGCCTCGCAGATGCTGGGTTTCCCTCTCACGTGTTAACAACGGTCGCCGAGTCTTTGCTGAAAGATATCAAGAGCAGCCCTATGAGAAGTGAAGAAGAGGCCAACAACAGAAAGGGGAGGGAAAGAAGAAAGTTTGTGGTTATTCCCTACGTACACGGCCTGTCCCACAACCTAAAACGCATTGCTGGCAGGTGTGACGTCGACGTTTTATTCTCTGCCCCGGACAAGCTGTCCAGGTTGTGCAGAGCGGTTAACCCTTCTTCGAGGGCGGCCACGGCTTGCAGTACGAGGCATCGAGATCGCTTCGTCCCGTGTTCGGAGGGGGTTGTTTATTCTCTCCCTCTGACGTGTGGCAGGCGCTACGTTGGCCAGACGGGCCGCTGTCTCAACGACAGGTTGAGAGAGCACGCTTACAGTGTCTCCACAACCGTGTCTGGTCACCTGGGCATTCATTGCCGCGACTGTGGTTGCCTTCCCGACTTCCAACGGTGTGAGGTTGTTAAGCGTCATAGGGACCAGCTTACTCGGGAAATTCTAGAGGCTGTTGAGATAGCGAGGTTGGGTGCAGCATGTGTAAGCAGTCCTTCTGTGGCCCTATCAGGCAAAGAGATGAATTTTCTGGTTCCGTGACTTGCAAGATTTGTAGCACATACTCTGTACGGCTGTGTCATGGCGCTTTTCATTATTATTTTTTCAATGTTTTTTCAATTGTTTTTATCATTGTTTTATTTTTATTGGTGACACATCACATGGGCTGAATTTTTTATGTTCTTTTGTTCGTGACACCGCAAATAAATATTGCGAGTTTGCGTTCAATAAACTCAGTTGTAAGTCAGCGCTACGTCCGTGTCACTTCTTTGTCTGGTCCTCGTCTTTCCGCGCTGTTTTTAATTTCCGAAGTATGTACCAACTCGCCCAAGCCTCAACTTTAGCATCATTCATTTCTAGTACAATGGGCCCTTTTAATTGTTTCACTGTTCAGCCTTGTTTCATCGTCGCCGTCTACGCCATCGCCGTCTGCAACGCACGAAGATTCTCATTTCACGTTCGCCACCGGCAGCTTCCTCCAGAGATCATCCTACTCTTCGGCGGCTTCAAACCCTCGCAGGGGCACGGAGTCAGGATATGCAAGGTCCTCAGTTCGGAATGGCATCGACAGGCCCGCTTCTACAAGGAGTGCCTTTTTCTCATGCTTCAAGGCACGACTTCCAACGGTCACGGAGGCAGGAGGTGGCGTGAGTACCGCGAACTCGCTGATGCTACTGCTGAGTTCCATTGGCGACGCATGCTTGCGGAGCTACGTGCTTCGGCTCCCAAGAGGGCTGCGCCAAGCAGGTCCACCGTCCACACGCTGGGTCAGGTCTCCCTGCCTGAGAGCATCCGTCGTGTTTTGGACCGGGGGCCAAAGTTTGCCGTGGAGCCGAAGAAATCGCGGGCGGAACTTCTGAGCCTCGTCCGGGATGTTGCCAGGAAAGTTCCGGAAGCGGAGGCTGAGAGGTGCGTCTCTGAGGGACTGGATGTGTTGACCAGACGCACGCCTGGCGCTAGCAAGATCCCGGTTAAGAAGGTGTCAACCTTTTTGAAAGATAACTCTTTGTCTTTATTAGCCTCAGATAAAGAAGGGGGGTTCCTTGTCCTTCCAGTTGACCTTTATAAATCCAAGGCACTTGTGGCTATTTCGTCTGTGTTCCTGCCTAAGGACAGCGTTTCCCTAACTAAACAAAAATCTGAGGCGAAAAAACTTTGTAAGAGGCTGAACCTCGAACAGCTGGTTAAGAAAATTGACGCTGGGAAACAGCTTAGTTTGGAGCTTTTCTTCGCAACAAAGACGCACAAGGTAGATTGCCCTTTGCGTGTCATTGTTTCGGAGGCCGGTACTTGGCAGAAGTCGGTTGCCTTGTTCCTGCAAAAGAGTTTGAAGCTGTTTGAGATTCACGATCCTTTTCTCGTGAAGAGTTCCGATAATGTCATTTCTTTTCTTAAAGACAACCAGCGCACTAGCTTTATGGCCTGTTCATTCGATAGTAAGGATTTGTATTACTCCTTGCCACATAATGGACTCCTTACCTGCATTCGTGACTGCATCGATGTGTTTGGTGTAGTTGCCTTTCAAAATGCTGCGGGAATTTCAGTTGAAGGCTTCATGGAACTCCTTGATATGTATCTGAGGTCGACCTTTGCGACTTGGGAGGGTAACATCTATTTGCAACGGCAAGGGGTATGTATTGGTTCTTGCATTGCCCCCGTACTTAGCGACTTGTTGTTAGCGAGCCTTGACCGCATCATCTTAGATCGGCTGGGGGGAACCAAAGTTGCAAAGGTCTTCCGGTATGTAGATGATTTTCTGATTTTGTTTCATGCCGATGCCGTATCCTTTCTTTCGTCAATGACTGACGTTTTGGGCATTTTTAGTCATTGCCTTTCGCCACTTGTTCTGACTCATGAAGTGCCTGAGGCAGGATGCATCCGGTTTTTGGATTTGAATTTAACTATATGTCCAGGTCATCTTTGTTGGAGCTATGAACCCCGTGCTGGAAAGCCATTGTTGCCATTCGAGTCCGCTCACTCAAAAACTGTCAAGCGGGCGATTGCAAGGACTTGCTATACACATGCGCTGCGTAGGTCTTGTTATCATAAAATTAAACATAGCTTTGACAGGCAAACTGAACGCCTCGCAGATGCTGGGTTTCCCTCTCACGTGTTAACAACGGTCGCCGAGTCTTTGCTGAAAGATATCAAGAGCAGCCCTATGAGAAGTGAAGAAGAGGCCAACAACAGAAAGGGGAGGGAAAGAAGAAAGTTTGTGGTTATTCCCTACGTACACGGCCTGTCCCACAACCTAAAACGCATTGCTGGCAGGTGTGACGTCGACGTTTTATTCTCTGCCCCGGACAAGCTGTCCAGGTTGTGCAGAGCGGTTAACCCTTCTTCGAGGGCGGCCACGGCTTGCAGTACGAGGCATCGAGATCGCTTCGTCCCGTGTTCGGAGGGGGTTGTTTATTCTCTCCCTCTGACGTGTGGCAGGCGCTACGTTGGCCAGACGGGCCGCTGTCTCAACGACAGGTTGAGAGAGCACGCTTACAGTGTCTCCACAACCGTGTCTGGTCACCTGGGCATTCATTGCCGCGACTGTGGTTGCCTTCCCGACTTCCAACGGTGTGAGGTTGTTAAGCGTCATAGGGACCAGCTTACTCGGGAAATTCTAGAGGCTGTTGAGATAGCGAGGTTGGGTGCAGCATGTGTAAGCAGTCCTTCTGTGGCCCTATCAGGCAACGAGATGAATTTTCTGGTTCCGTGACTTGCAAGATTTGTAGCACATACTCTGTACGGCTGTGTCATGGCGCTTTTCATTATTATTTATTCAATGTTTTTTCAATTGTTTTTATCATTGTTTTATTTTTATTGGTGACACATCACATGGGCTGAATTTTTTATGTTCTTTTGTTCGTGACACCGCAAATAAATATTGCGAGTTTGCGTTCAATAAACTCAGTTGTAAGTCAGCGCTACGTCCGTGTCACTTCTTTGTCTGGTCCTCGTCTTTCCGCGCTGTTTTTAATTTCCGAAGTATGTACCAACTCGCCCAAGCCTCAACTTTAGCATACATATACATATACGTAATCAAATCATTGTCACAGGTCTTTTTCTGATAAAATGAAAATTGCTAAAGCTTGTGTTATCCACAAAGGTGGTGCTTTCGAGAACCTAAACTACTTTAGGCCTATATCCATGCTGCCCCCCTTTTTTTTTTTTTTTTTTTTTCGAAAATTGCTGAAAACAATAACGTGAGGTTTTATAATTCTTGTTTTAGCAAGGAACTGATAACTGAACAGCGCTTTGTTTTTTCTGAAGGTTAAATCAACTGAGTCAATATAGAAAATCATAATTACACAATCGGTATCTTTCTAAACTTTAAAAAATAATTTGACTCAATTAAACACATGTTACTTTAAACAATTAAAATTATACGGAATCAGAGGTAATGCACTTGAAATAATTCATAGGTATTTATCATCGCGTTTTTGATACACAATATTACATGGTTTTCATTCAGTACTGACATCAATAAGGTACGGTGTTCCACAAGGTTCCATCCTTGGGCCTTTGTTATTTCTCCTTCATATAAAGGATATTGTGATTATACCGCAATTGCGCGATATCATTTTATACGCAGACGACACGAACGTCTTTTTTTTTCAAATAAGGACTTGGTTCAACTCGAACAAGTTTGTAACAATTGGCTTAATAACTTATCACTGTGGCTAAAGTATAATCATCTGCTTCTTAACACGAATAAAACAAAATATGTTATATTTAGGCCAAATCATAAGTCTGTTCTATATGACTTAAACATTTGTTTTGAAGGTTTGAAGGTTCAAATGTTGGAGGCGTAACAACAGATAAGTTTCTTAATGTGGTGTTTGAAGAAACCCTAACTGGACTTTCCACATCGCTAAATAAGATTCCGTATATCGAGAACGATTAGGTCACTAAATAAACTCGGTGGATTATTACCGAAGTGGTTAAAATTGCAACTCGATTACTCACGTGTTCATCAGCAGCTACAGTAGTGCATAATGGTTTGAGGAATGACTACACAAACAAAAATATATAAATAATTTTACTGCAAAAAAGGGCTGTCCGGTTTATTGAGAACCTAAAAAAATATGATCATATAATCTCTTCATTTCAGGTATTAAAACTACTAACTATAGATCAAAAACTGTTCCTAAAAAGTTGTATTATGATTTTTCATCAAATTAGACAGGACGAATACCTTTTCTTTAGCATATATACCCGAAAATCCCAGGAAATTACAGTTTACGACAAAGCCATTACATAAAAAGCAAAGTCCGCACTAATTATGGCTTCCAGCAACTCTCATATCTCATTCCAGACACCCTAAATACACACCCCACTATAACTTAAATGATAGAAAATACTAGGTCATTCAAGACATTTAAGAATAACCTAGTAGCCTATATTTTAAACCTTTGAACCTGCAGTTTGTACTCCAATATTTAAATTTTCTCATTTTTAAACCAAATTAACATTTTATCCAATGCTGATGTATCTTCTCTGCTAAGTGCGGTAAAAAGCGAGGGCTGGGGTCCTGTCAGAAGAC
Organism: Ixodes scapularis; assembly: GCF_016920785.2. Lineage (NCBI taxonomy): Eukaryota > Metazoa > Arthropoda > Arachnida > Ixodida > Ixodidae > Ixodes > Ixodes scapularis. The sequence goes on from NW_024609838.1 coordinate 69,912,384, forward strand.
AAGCAAGTCTTCTTTATCGTAGTCCCCGAGACTTTTTCGTCTGAAATAAAAATGCAATACAATACAATACAACACAATACAACTAACTTGCCTCCTCCAAGGCGTTAAATTGTCCAGCCGATGGCCCTCGCTAAATCTCCAAATTTAAATGTACGAGTAGCATTTATGCTTGCTAGCACTGGTGACATAAGCAAGCTCGACAGGCCTGCAAAGACAGAGCGAACGGAAGTTGCTATAGGGATGCAGGAGGTATTTCATGTTTGTAAACAACAAAAGGGTCTATATCTTTGTTACTTGATGTATTTCGGCAGAAGTTAGCGGTATTAAACGTTCATTTTTAAGTTTCATTAATCAAGTGTATGCTTGTATTCGTGAAATTTGGGTCGAGGTGCGGGGTAACGCAATCTATGCCCACGATGCGTACCACCTATGAACACGATAACTCAGAAGACGACGACCGTGAATCCGACGCCCCCGAAAATATCCGAGGATGACTGTGACATCAAAAACGACCGCAACTATGGCCTCGAAAACGACCCGGACTATGAACTCGACAAAGCCCCTGGCTACGACCTCGACGATAGCATGATGAGGACTTCGACGACGACGCCGACAATAAAACGGACGACGACTCCAAAGACAAACCTCGGCTACGACATCAACAACCAATCCGACTACGGCCTCGACGACAAACAGCGTATTTGACCTTGACGACACTGACGATGACACAGGCGACGAATCGAACGACGACATCGACGACGATCCAGACTACGATTTCGACGGCAACCCTGACGACGACTTCGGAGGTGACGCAAAGACGATCCGGACGATGACTTCAACGGAAACCCCGACTACAACCTTGACGACGACCTTGGCGACGAACCCAATAACGATACCGACGACAAGTGTGATGTCGACCGCAATGACGAGCAGTACAACGACGCATGGTTCGTTACTCAACGAGCGGAGGATATCCGACAGCTCGGCCGCATTTTGATTCAAGCTGCACGACTAGCTGACGATAGCCGGTAAAATCTTCGACGCTACGGCGCCCAGTTCCAGCCCAGAAAACAAGGGTGGATCTGAACACCAATTTATCGTCGCAGCGAGGAACTGTTAAATTGGTGCTTCGGCCTCAAGGTTATTGAGGCAAAACCTTATATGTGTCATCGTTCAGTCGAGCTTCAAAGTCCTTGAGCGAAATTACATCGACGACATGAAAGCTACAAAAACTCCTTGGCACCACGAAAGGTAACAAAACGAAAGGTACCAATGAAACGGAGCCAAAAGTGCGTCGTTAGAGAGATTGCTATCTTCGGAGGTTCGCAATCACCGGTACCACAGCTGATGCCACGATCCCAGTATTGTATTTTATTGCGCTTTCATTACACAGTGCCGCCCGGTGTGCAGCCAATGAAACGGCGCCAGAAGTGCGTCGTCAGGGAACGCGCTCTTCTGAGGTTCGCTATCACCGGGACCACAGCCGACGCCACGATCCGAGTGAGCCAACGAAACGGCGCCAAAAGTGCGTCGTCGGAGAGCGCGCTGTTTTCTGTAAAGTTCCTTGATAATTACAAGTAACGACAACCAATACAAATGACAAAGCACATTCCGCTGGTGCAAAATGTCGGCATTCAGTTCAAACCTCTGCTGTGCGCCGCCATCGCTTCCTACAACCTGCATCGTCACGCAGCCGGAGGTGCGCTTCAAAGAATATCGCACTTGTAGGAAGCTCGTATCTAGGGAATTAGTCTTCGGAGGTTCGCTAATACCAGGACCACAGCCGATGCCACGATTCGAGTTAGTCGATGAAACGGCGCCAAAAGTGCGTCGTCAGGGAGCGCGCTGCGCGCTGTCATCGGAGGTTCGCTATCTCGTTTACATCGGCGCTTGGACTTTCGCCTTCAAGTCGTCTTAGGGATAACATGAGAGACCCTGTGACTTTCCTTTACCCGAGGGCCCTAAACTGCAGGCCGTTTCCCGACGAAACATGAGCATTGTCACGCCGCCCTCTGCGACCCGAAGGTGATTCACGTCGTTCGTCTCGAACTGAACATGAATTAGCGAGAGGGAAAGAGAACATGCATGGTCATTACGACAGTCCCTGTCGATCAATCTGGCAGTGCACTGCGATAGGTGCCCATACGACCCGGAATTGGAAAGAACAATAATTCTCGGGAGTTACACAGACAAAACCGCCCGTGAAGTTTTTGAGGAATTTTGCATTAGACATCAAGGAGAGAGCGGGTGTATCAGTGCGCCGTCACTACACCCGACAGATAACGAATGTTTCTTTTTATGCGAGCAGCCATATAGACAGTATTAGTCGTATATTTTCTTTGAATAACCTTGAGTTCTGAGTACGTCACGTCTTTCGCCTACTTCTTCGTCCCTGTTTCTTCGGCACTTCTGTTTAACGATGTACCAACTGCCCATCCTGTTCAATCTTCATGCTGGATAGGAACATGAGTTGCGATATATTGATTTTCATCTTGCGGGTGAAGGACATTGATCACCATTAATATATATTAACGTCTTTGGTCATCCGGTATCTCCTCGTAACATCGCTTAACCTGATTGTTTAGTTGATGTGAACGAGCGAGTGCGTAAAGCTATATATGTTTTCCATGAGAACCAAAAAGCAATAGTACGCGGTCGTAGCGAAAGAGACTCTTTTTGGAGCTTGTCGACGCTGCCGCTACGCGGCGATCTAATTTTACTAATGTCGCGAATACTCGATGACGAGAACCTAGCCAAGAGAACAGTGGTGCATCCCCTCCCATGAAAATAAACAATGTTTCGAAAATTTATTGGCTCCCGTGCCCTTGTGCACCTTATGCGCCGATCAAAGCTATTCACGCGTGGGCTTCCCTCCAGGGTAAAAAACAAAATAAAGATGACATAACTCATGATTTAAAGCGTGATTTATATTCCATTAGTTTTACTTGATACATATATAAAATCAAAACTACACAAAAAACAAATACAGGATACGTTTTTGTTTATCATTTGTCTATCATTTGAACATTTTGATATGCATGTTATTGTTTTAATCGAAAAATCATCAAGCAACCAAGATTTGAATCTCACTGAACATAGCCGAAAGTGGTCCTCATTTGAGCAAATTGGAGCGTTCAGGTGTAGTTCCACCTTTCGCTCTGTTCCTCAGCCACCTGGTGTCCCACTGCAAGCAATACACAAAAGGAAGAAACGAAACAAAGCAAGTTATGAGTTCATGCACATACACGTAAATTCTGACCGGCAGGGACATAGACAGAATCTCACAGAGACAATCGAGACATGGGTGAGGCTGGTCTTACATCGGCTTGTACGTTTCGTCTTACATAGCGTCCCACCTAGTTTATGAAACCACTACCTTCTGCACTTTAAGTTAGGTAACAAATTCTAAGAGGCGACTTACAAACTGTGTTCCAGTTCAAAGGCCCCAATTCATTGTTGCACTTCTGTTGCGGACGAGAGACTGCTTACATTTTGCCTGGAGCCCACTGCACAGGCAACAGCCACAGCAGCGCAGTGCGCAGGAAACTGGCGGAAAACATTTTGGCTGGGAGCTTTCAAGGGAAGGGATGAAAAATTGTTGGAGGCTGTTTGGCTCATGTTTGTAATTGTTGATGTTTCGTTGCAAATAAGGAGTTTTCGCAAAGTAAAAAAATCAATCTTCTGCTGCAACAAAAGCTCTGGTGGGGTTTACATTAAGATTAGAAAGCCCTTCGTTAAACTTACACACTCTGGCATAATTACATTTAGATTTCAGTTATGTTTCACTCTGTTTTTATTGATTCATAACAAGAAACAATGCATATCATTCACATTAATAAAACATCTATAATAAAAGGCATTATTTTGTAAATCAAGTAATTAAAATAATATAAATATGGCTTGCAACTAATTGAATTAAAATAAAATAAATTTGATTTCAATAAATAAAACGCAATTGTGTGAACGTTTTATTTGTCTGATATCGGATATTTGATTTGATTTATCTCACGACTTGCACTCGTTGCAGCACCACGTAATAAATAATATATGACACGTTTTCCAGTTTCCATCATTATAACTTACCAGAAGTTGTTAGTTTCAGACAACTTTCGTAATGTGAAATCTTCGCATCGTTCGTAAAAATGTGCGCCAATAACCCTGTTTAGTCTCATCCTTACCGAGGGAGTCCCCATCACGGCTTGTGTAAACTTTTTTTTAGCTGAGAAAGATTATAAGAAGCAGTATAGACATTAACTGCGGTGTCTTCAGTTGCGCCAACTCACTGACGTATGAATGAATGTAGATTTTACAATAGGTGCATGTAAAGTCATGCACTAGGTACACAAGCCCTGAACGAGGTAGCGACAAAAGCGTCTTTTTCTGTTCCGTCGCCCACTTATTCTCGGTTATGCTGGCATCGGGTGCCATATGCGCCATTATGAACTCATAATCCAGCGTATTCCCCAATTCCTATGAAACATCGGGCGGTTAATTTGTATTTGCAAACAAGAAAAAACATTTTATTAATATTTTCTTCGTCATTGACTGAGCTAGTTGGTTCATTGGTCACGATGGGCCAGCTGTACGAAGATTACAAAAACAACAAAAACAACAACTCACCATTCACACTGCTGGATGGTGTGAATGATTTTCTTCAATCTACAAAATATTTTCTTCACAAACACGTGTATGTTCTTCATTTCTAGGAGATACACATCAATTGAGAAGTTCCTCATCTAAGAAAGGTGGGCGCTGTGTTATATTGTTCCAGCTTGGTGCCCTATGACTGGTGATGTAACCACGCATGGTCACAACCAAACTTGGGAAGTGATCAGTTACAAGTAACGGATTACAAGGCGCTTCTTCTTCAAGTAATTTTGTAATTGACAGGTTATGTTTTTGGGGCAGTTACAAGCATTGGTACCGGATTGCTTTAATTACTCGTAACTTTTTTTAAAAATATAAATATAAAACAGACACTAGAGAAATATGAGCAGGCCATTCAGCATGCATAAAGATATCAACTCCAACAAAATGGAAAGCATCGTGAAGAGGAAAACAACCGAAAAAAAAAACATGATTTTTTTTTGTTCTGCCGGTCACTAAAACCACTAGGGAAACGCGCAAGGTATATTCAAATACCCGAAGAAGAAAAAAAATGAAAGCCGTTTACAAATCCCTGTAACGCCGAATTGGAGCGCAGCTCTTGAGGAGGAGTAGGGAAGGGTACTGAAGGGGGTCACGTCACCTGCGGGTAGTCACGTGACCCCGGGGGGGGGGGGGGGGGGTCACATGACCTGGGGGTCACGTGACCTTGGGGGGTCACGTGACCTCGGGTGTGTCACGAGATCTCGGGGGGTCACGTGACCTCGGGGGTCAGGTGACCCCCCCCCCCCCCCCCCCCCCCGGTTACGCCCACGCCGCGACGGCGACGCCGACGCCGCTCAGGTTGGAAACGGGCCCCTAAGAGCTGCGCTCTAAAAAAAATATCAAGAAGACAACGCCCAGCAGGCGTTGTCTGCTAGCGGAGGTAGACGCTGCTTCTGAGCATGCGCGCCACTAGCTTTGTTCGCGGAATCCAGGGATCATTTCAGGAGGCCATAAGCTAGCGGGATGGACGATGCTGTTGCAACTTTCGTTGCCTTGTCAGCTTACAGGTGAACGGAGTGAACCTACATACTTTCTCTTAAATACAATATTTTATTTTTACAAGGTCTACCACAATACGGGCCTATGAGAAATGGAAAGAAGGGTTGCAGAACAATTTTGAAAAGATAAAAAATTGTTTCCATTGTTTTATTGATAAGTATATAGGTGAAAAGTAACGTGAACGCAATTCGTAACGTAACGAGAAAAGTAATTTGTCACTTTTCAGCGAAAGTAATTTGTGACGGCAATCCATTACATTTAAAGATCGGTAATTAATAATTGCAATCCATTGCATTTTTCGAGTAACGGGCACAAGTCTGGCCACAACTGCCGGTTTGTCGCGTCTCGCAGCGCCAAGAACGAGATCTCGTTCGTCTGTACCTTTTCACTTTTGGTTTCCCATCTGGGGACTTCACTTTTATCCTCAAAGGAACATGAGCCGGCCAGATAAGCAAGCCGTCAGTCAGCTTAATGCTGCTGTTTCAAGAGCCACTTTGACCGCGCGCGCCTGCACCAGCGTTTCCCCATCAACAAGATCGACACGGCTCGCGTAAGAACCATTTCATCCCCACTTGATTCCTCCCAGCGCCATGATTTCGGAATCGTTCCAAATCCGGTGTGGCAACTCTGCAACACTGATAGGAATCACGGTGTTTATGAGTCAAAAGCGTCGATTGTCTGCGAACGTCTTTTCCTCCATTCCTGCTCTCGTCCTCGCCTCGCGACAACGTAACACACGCGCACTTGCTACAACTTCTGAGAAAAAGGCGTCCGCCATTAACTTGCAAACGGACATGGTTTCAGTTACCCCCTCTCTAACATACAGGGTGTTTTTTTTTCATTTTTAAGCTTTACAGATTTGTCTTTAAAAAAAAAAAAGCTGTGAAAGCTACGGTTGGGCGGTTTGTGCAAACGGCCAGGGGGCATAGTACATGCGGCTAATCGTAACGATCAGTCGGTGAACTATTTAAATTTTTTAATGAACTTTCTAATTAGTGAACATAGTCAGATGGTTCCAATTACAAATTTCATGAGCGTCGTCCAAAACCCCTAAATTAGTTATATTTAGATAGACTTTGAGCGCGTGAGAAGCGCATTAGAGCACTAAAGTTACCAGTCGTGGAGCAGGTACAGCGCTGGGGCTCTCATAAGAGACGGAAAAACCGCGCGGGCGCCTTGCCGCAACCGCTAGCTAGCCTTGTACCTGCTCCACGAGTGGTAACTTTAGTGCACTACGACACTTCTCACGCGCTCAAAGTCTTTCTGAAAATTACTGATATTAGTGGTTTACGATAACGCTCAGCCATTTTCTAACTGGAACCATATGTCTATTTTTAATAATTAAAAAGTTAATTAACAAACTTTACTCAATTAACCAACTGGGTCCGTTTTCTCGAAGCGCTAACCGCGGCTAAAGTTAGCCGCAGTACCTAGGAGAGGGATTTTGAGATCACGTGACTGGCTCGGTAGGGATGCGGGGAAACATGGCGGTGCCCCAGTGTGTGAGCGCCGGTTCCCGTTTCCGCTTCAGTCCGAGCGCAGCGGACGCTAGGAGCCATCCCGGCCAATCCAGCGTGGAGAGAGTGTCATGTGACCTTGAGCTCCCTGTGTCCCTCTGCCCAACCGGCAGGTCACGCGATTTTCTCCCGGCGCCGGATCGGCTGGGATGGTTTGTGGCGTCCACTGCGCTCAGACTGAAGGTGGAACGGAGTATCATATGTCGTAGCTGCAATATCGGGCGCGTTAGTCAGCAACGATAATGCAGGAGGTTTTCGCTTTGCCTTACCTCACTTAAACCGCAAAGCATGGGCAATGACATCGCCGAATTTTTTAGATAGTGTTTCGATTCTGGGCATTCCTAAGATTAAATGAACGCGATCATTGTCAGCATGGCAACGTCTTTGAAAAGCGGATTGTTGATAGCAAACAAAAGCAGACAGCGTCCCGACAGACTTTTTTCTAAATTATCCAAGCATCGCGAGGAGAACGCTGGAAGTGTAATCCTACGGTTCACGCGCGCTGGCCTTCCTCTTATAAAAGATATGAAGTAAAAAATCATAATAAGGCTTTAACGAACGCGCGTGCAAGGCAAAATTTGTTTTATACTTTTTGCTTTAGAAAGGTTACTACTGCAGACGCCAGCACGTGCGACGCGTGCAACTACAGTCGTAGCATGCACCTCGGTGCTTGGGTAATTTAGAAAAAAGGTCTGTTGGGACGCTGTCTGCTTTTGTGTGCTATCAACAATCTGCTTTCCAAAGACGTTGCTATGCCGACAATTATCGCGTTCATTTAGGCTTAGGAGTGCCCAGAATCGAAACACTATCTAAGAAATGCGGCGATGTCATTGCCCATGCTTTGTGGTTTAAGTGAAGAAGGGCAAAGCGAAAGCCTCCTGCACCATTCGTTGCTGACCAACGCGCCCGATATTGCAACCACAACGACATATTAGTTCCAAAGCGAGCGGTGCTCACTCACTGGGGCACCGCCATGTTTCCCCGCATCCCTACCGAGCCAGTCACGTGATCTCAAAATCCCTCTCCTAGGTACTGCGGCTAACTTTAGCCGCGGTTAGTGCTTCGAGCAAACGGGCCCTGGTCATTACGATTAGCCCCCTATTTCACGTCCCCCTGACCGCATAACTCACCTGCACAAACCGCATAAGCAATCCCGGCGGCTGGATGCATAAGTTCGGGATGACGGCATGAGAGGACGCGACTGTCGCTGCCGTCTCGGCGTCCGATGCAGCTCTTGCCTTCCAAAGCTTCCGCGGTCTGTCAAGCTCGAGAGCGATTTGCAGTAGAACAGGCGTCTGTCACATCCGCGCGCCGCTGCTGTGACACCCAACGTTACTGGAGCAAGTTCAGTTTCGCAGCTCCCTATTCGAGAGTGCCTTCATACACACGCGCGCTTTTGCTTGAGTGGTGACATCTCAGCCATTTTTCCGCCCAATCGTTTTTTATGTATTTTGAAATGCGCGCAATCTGGTGTCACTCAGCTCGAGCTCGTAGCTTTGGCTAAGGTATAGACGCCATTTTACCGCCCAAGTCACGCACCGAGTGCGCGAGCCCGTCACGTGCTGGCACATTCAGGTCAACAATGGATGTCTTCACCCTGAGACAGACAGACATGTAGGCACCCTACCCTATTCTTGCCTGCAGAGGCGAGTGGCCCGGGTGGCGGTCACGAGAACTAGCGGCACTGCAGTCGGATCTTGCTTCCCTGTCTCGCGCGTTGTCTGCTACCACCGGCTACCACTGAGAAGAGAGCTTCCTGTTCTTTTTCTTTTCTTCTTTTTTTTTTATCTTCATGTGTATAACAGTAAAAAAAAAAAAAAAAAAAAGATGACAAAGATGAAGTGTAATACACCACAGAGATCAGTGTCAGCGCATGGTGAGTGTTCTTTCTTTGAGTGTTTGAGATTTATTTTTGTGTTCGTTTGTTTCCTTGCGCTGTGAAGTGTAAGTATGAATCACCAACTCGCCCAAGCTCAAGTATTGCTATTCAAACTTGGCGGGCCAGACGATCCGGGAGTAAGACTCGACTGCAGCGCTGCTGGTTCTTGTGACCGCCACTGAGCCCACGTCGCAGGCGGAGCTGTGAAACTGAGCTTGCTCCAGTAACGTTGGTGGCACCGCCAGGTTTGCCGATCGCGGCCGGCGAACAAAGAACACTTCTATGCCGTCATCGGCTGGAAATCGAGAGAACACCTTTTAGCTGGCGGTAAACATGCCAGACGAAGACGCGTCCCTGGCACCAAAATCCGACCTCCGAAAACGGTTTAAATTCGAGCTCAAATAGCTATTCTCGGAATTTTCTCGGCTGTAACAATACCGATTGTATAGCCGAGGGAGTTTGAGCAGGAGACAAGATGAACAGGCACGACAAACAGACTTAACCTCGATTTGGAGTGATGAAAGAACGGCAATTTTATTCGCACGTATCTCTTAAGAAACCGAAGGAACCGAAATTGAGCGGCGTTGCTTTTACCACAAAAACACAAACACATATCCATATATGACCCGCTCGTGTTGCGTCCTGAAAGAACATTATGTCGCCTCAATCACAGTCACTGAATCAAGCGTAATACTGGTAAAACATTTTAACCCACAGATTTTTTCTCGCAAGCTATAGTCTGGCACTCCCTTTACGAAGAAATTGTTGGTATAAAAGATCTATTAATTTTTTGCCAGTCACTTTTGAAACCGTCGTTTCTCTTAGTTTCAGCGAATGTTGCTCGTGAGACGTCTGTCAATGCCACTGCTTATGAGGGGAATGTCAAAACAAAGATTAAAATTGTTATGAACGTTGATAAGTAACATGCGTAACAACATGCGTACCCGTATTTAGGGTGTAACAACAACTACTGCAAGTTTCCACTGCACGCGGGTTTTGTTACTATAGTTTCTATTTCGTTCTTATTTTTTGCATATTTCGTATTGTATTATCCCCCCTCCCCCCCTCTCTATGAAATGCCCCATAGCGCACTTGAGAAAAAAGAAATGTATCACCGAATAACCTTTTTTTTTTTTTTTTTTTTTTACCATATACGTAATTTTTGCCCACCTAAACCGGTAGCTCCGTCGCAAGTAGAGGTCGCGAGGCACGAATGCAGCCGAGAACGAAGTTCCCTACTGTTCCGCGTTCAACGAATGACACCCGGCGAAGCAACCGGCGACCACGAACCGGCGAGGAAGCGACGCGGAAAGCAGCGGCGCTGCCCACCGTCGCCGATCCGAGCGAGAGCGTGTCCCCGGTCGAGACCCGCCGTCGAGACCGCGGGGAGGACCCCATGCGCGTGTCGAACGCGAGCAATATCGCGCGGTCCCGGTTCGCAATTAATGTCTCATTACGCGAGACACGCGGAATGCAGAACCCGCCGACGGAACAGCGAGATTCCCACGCTAATACGACGAGGAATTTAATAAATCCCCGTCCGACTGACGGGGCAAATTAGGACGACCGGGCAGGTCGTAATTGAGGCGCCGTGGAAGGGAGGACGGGACCCCGCGTATGCCCCGCGCCGACATTTACAGCACGCTCCGCCCGTTCTAATCCCGCGCCTAATCGGATCAGAGGGCCGGCTTCCTTTCGTCGGAGCGCGCGCGCTCCTTAGAGCGGACGACGTGCGACGGGCGTTCGGACGCGACGCGCGACGGGTTTAAAGTGGACCGCGGAAAGCGCTTCCTACCGTCCTCCCCTCCCAACACCAGCTAGAGGAAAAGGCCCGTGCGTGACGTCATTCGTAGTGGCTCCCCGATACCCGCCCCGAACTTGGAACGCGTCTCTGACTGGTGTGTTTAGCGTCCTCTCTCCGCCCGTGCACCGAAAGTGGACCGCGAAGCGGCTACAAATGACGTCACAAGAGCCGGAATGTCACTCCGTCAAATGTCGCGATCCTGGCAAATAATCGTAAAAGTTCTGGCAAAAATAAAAAAAAATAAAATAAAAGAGGTCCGACTGGTGTGTCTAGCGTCAACTCTCCGCCCGTGCACCGAAAGTGGACCGCGAAGCGGCTACAAATGACGTCACAAGAGCCGGAATGTCACTCCGTCAAATGTCGCGATCCTGGCAAATAATCGTAAAAGTTCTGGCAAAAATAAAAAAAAATAAAATAAAAGAGGTCCGACTGGTGTGTCTAGCGTCAACTCTCCGCCCGTGCACCGAAAGTGGACCGCGAAGCGGCTACAAATGACGTCACAAGAGCCGGAATGTCACTCCGTCAAATGTCGCGATCCTGGCAAATAATCGTAAAAGTTCTGGCAAAAATAAAAAAAATAAAATAAAAGAGGTCCGACTGGTGTGTCTAGCGTCAACTCTCCGCCCGTGCACCGAAAGTGGACCGCGAAGCGGCTACAAATGACGTCACAAGAGCCGGAATGTCACTCCGTCAAATGTCGCGATCCTGGCAAATAATCGTAAAAGTTCTGGCAAAAATAAAAAAAATAAAATAAAAGAGGTCCGACTGGTGTGTCTAGCGTCAACTCTCCGCCCGTGCACCGAAAGTGGACCGCGAAGCGGCTACAAATGACGTCACAAGAGCCGGAATGTCACTCCGTCAAATGTCGCGATCCTGGCAAATAATCGTAAAAGTTCTGGCAAAAATAAAAAAAATAAAATAAAAGAGGTCCGACTGGTGTGTCTAGCGTCAACTCTCCGCCCGTGCACCGAAAGTGGACCGCGAAGCGGCTACAAATGACGTCACAAGAGCCGGAATGTCACTCCGTCAAATGTCGCGATCCTGGCAAATAATCGTAAAAATTCTGGCAAAAAAAAAAAAAAAAAAAAAAAAAGAAAGAAAGAAAAGAGGTGCGAGTGAACGCGAGGGTCGTTGTCGTCGCCAGCTTCCCAATGCGGAACGTAAGTTCGTCTGCTTCTTGCAAAGGGATAGCGATGATGTCAGAACGCCGATCTCTTATTGGCGGATAAAAACAAAAATAGTCGGTGGACCTCAAGACATCTAGCGTAGAGGTCTACCCACTATCCTTTCAATCAAAGCCAACCAGAGCTCCGCGTCTTTTTGATATCACCGCTTCTTGCTGGGCAAGAAGCGGACGACTTGCTCTCCCAATATACGCGCCGCTTCGTGGATCCACCAGTGATGACGTTGGGACCCCTAAGCTGACAGCGCGGTGGAAGTCACTGACTCGCCGCACCAACCAGACGCCTCCCTCTCAACGTCTGTCCCTTTCTCTCTGCGCGTGAGTAAGAGCGAGATCGTGATCACGTGGCGAAAAATAGGCATCTGATTGGCCCGAGGGGAGCGCGTCTTCCACCAGTGTTCTGTCAGCTTGGGGGTCAACGGAGCGTAAGACAGGGCCTTCCCGGTCAGGCCTAGGCCGGACCGTGGCACCGACTCGGATAAGCTGGCGTTGTTCGGCGAGCCGTTAAAGCTCCGAATCAGACGCGATGCGAAGTAACAAAGAGGCGGCTGGCAGTCGCACGCTGGGCCTAACTTCCCTAACGAGCGAGGCGCCTCTATAGGCAGTTTCGCGATAACTTGGCAAAAGTCGAAACCCAACGACCCCAGCGAGCCAATCAGCACGTCCGAGCGCGTCACGTGATAACGTACGGTCGGAGTGCACGCCTCTTACAGACAGGTGCTACGTGAGTCGCGATCCATCGCTCTGATTGGCTCGAAAAGCCTCTAAAGTCCGCTCTTTGCCAAGTTATGGTGAAACGAAGTAGGAAGTGGCCGACGCTTCTTTCTTCTCTGTGTACAGGGTAACAAATGTATGCATATAAAAAGAACTCCTGAAAGCTGCAATAATGCGGTCTGTGTAGTCGAGTTATACGGCAAGGAGGGCACAACATAGGGAGCTAATCGTCATGATAAGTCGGATTATTAACTAAAATTTGTTATTTAACTTTCTTAATTAGCGAAAGTTCTCATCAGAAACTCGCCGACTGGCGCCGAAAACGTCTAAATAAGTAAATACACTCGAAGGCCGTGGGAAGCGAGGTGGTGAGCTAAAGTTACCACTCGTATTACAGGTGCAAGTCTGGCGGTGCAGAAATGCGACTGATAAACATGGCGATGAACAGCGTATGGGAGACAAAGGCGCAGTGAAAGAAAACCGGCAGGACAAGCGCTGACTCGCAACTCAACATGTAGAATACGGAAGAAAATAATAAATAAGATGACAAAAATCGAGAGCAAACGTGTCCATGGTACGAAAAGCGCGTAACACGCCGGAAAACAACCAAGCACGAACATAATTTCAAATATACACGCAAAAGTAAAACATCCTTTTCGGATAATGCCACAGATGTTTGACTCACGTAGTGTTCCCCTAACCCCATCATAGTAAAGGCTTCATAGACCACCCTAGCAATTTTTGTCCATATATCTAGCAATATTAGCTGTATCAGCTAGGGTTGGTTTGCAGGAACAAACTTGTCAGTATGTGCGCAAATAACACCCCACCGTTGACTGAAGGGACGGGTTATGTTCACGAAGCCTGTCGTTAATACAGCGCCCCGTTTGTCCTACATATGTCCTCCAACACGAAAGGGTTAGAGGACACACCACGCCCGATTAGCAAAGCAAAAAACAGTAGGGCATGTTTTTTTGTTGTAGTTGTGTCATGAAGCTTTGTCTACTTTTAAGCGAACCTTCGAAATTAGACGAAGTATCTCTACACAATCCCCCCCCCCCGCCCCCCCCCCCCCCCAAAAAAAAAAAGAAAACAGAGTAAAAACATTTTCAGACTGGGAATACGAAAGGACAGACAAGCACAGGTCTCAAACACAGATAGAGTTATTTAATAATAAAAAAAACAGTAAAACACATTTCTTACTGTATGTGTTTTGCTCATCGGGTGCAGTGTATGGCACCCGCTTTCGTGTGGATGGACTTCTGTAGGACAAATGGGCGCTGTATTAATCATCATCATCACCATCATCATCATTACCATTTATTATCCGTGAAGGTCTTTATGGGCATTTTACAAGGGAGCGGTAATTTGTTTTAAACGAACATTTCTGCACGAAATTTTAACACAGTAGAAGAAATTAGTCGAGTTAAGCAGAAATCAAAGTGGTTACAAAGGCAGCAAATTTCTGAGTGCCAGTTATGAAACCAATGTCGTTTGGTAGCATGTTCCAATCGTTGATGGCCAAGGGTAAAGTCTGTATGAGGTGGTTCCCGAAAAAATAGGTCGCAACTTACAGGAGTGGTCTAAGCGGGGGAAAATCTGCCACGGGGCTAAAAGCAGCGATTTACGAAGAGGCATGTTATCGTGAAAGATAGGGTGAAGGACAGAGATACGGGACACTCGGCGCCTTAATGAAAGTTTGTGAAGGTTAGCAGTTTCGTGCAAGCCAGATACGCTTGTGAATGGTCAGTAATGAGTAAAAATAAAGCGCAGAGCTTTGTTCTGGATGAATTCAAGTTTTATAACTAGGCAAGATTGCCAAGGGCGCCATACAGTAGAATCGAATTCAAGCTTAGACCGAACTAAATTTAACTATGCTAGTTGTTTTATTTGTGGTGTTGAGGGTTTCAGGTTTCGGCGCAGAAAGCCGAGAAAACGGTTTGCGTTTGCTACTATATTATTGATGTGAAACCTTCATGAATGGTCAAATGTCAAATGAATATCGAGCTACTTATAGGATGTGCAAACGGTGACAGGGAAGACGTCAAGATGGTAAGAAAAAAATCGGAGAAGAGCACAAGGAAAAAACAAAAGGAATTTGAATTTGTAAAATTTTAGGGTCATCTGCCATTTACGGCGGCATTGAATAATTTATTTAATATTTGTTTGCAAGGTATGATGATCGCCGGGCGAGAGAATGGACCTGTCAAGCCCACGCAGACATTGGCAAACGAACGAACTGATGACAACATGTGCTCATGAATGTCATTAATGTAGATTAAAAAAAGTCCCCGAGTACACTGCCCTGAGGGACACCTCGGGTTACCGCGCACAAGGGGGATTCAGAATTATTAATGGTGGTGTACTGAGCGCAGTTAGTCAAAAGTTCGGATATCCATTTTACGATAGCGGGCTCAATTTTAAATTTGTTAGCTTTCATTTTAAGACATTGATGAGGAACCCTATCAAATGCTTTGGAAAAGTTGGGAAAAGTGGCAGACTTCATGAACATAACCTGTCAGTCTGGTTCACGGTCGGAGGTCACTGCCAAGTTAGCTCTGAGAAGTCGACCCCGGCTAATAAAACTATTAATGGTAGATATAGAGAGAAAATTACGAGAACGATCTGTGAAGCCTTTACTGTAATGGGTTGAGGTTTCTTTTTTACACACATATATGGAATGATACTCGTGCTTGGTTGTTTTGTTAATGTTATGTGCTTCTCGTGCGATGGACACGTTTCCTTTTTGATTTTAAGCGTCTTTCTTTCTTTCTTCTGTGATCTATATATTGAATTGAGAGTCGGCGCTTGCCTTCCCTGTTTTCTTCTAGTGTGTCTTTTTCCTCCTGTGCGCTGTTTATCACCACGTTCAATGCATACTAACTCGCCCAACTCCACACATTGCTCATGATAAGGGTCATCATCCGCGTGTTTTTCTGAATTTGTGGTTGTTTGATGACGCTTAGAAAGTTTCTAACTAGGAGCACATGTTTACTTTCCATTTCAAAAATGTTAATTAACATGTTTTAGTTTATTATCTATCTTATCGTGATGATTAACCAGCTGATATGCGTCCCTTTGGCCGTTTAACTCGTCAGCACAGACCGCCTTAGTGTACGTTTCAGATCTTTCCTTATTGAATCTGTTCGAAATAAGATGAAACACCTCGTGTACATCCGGCTTCCAAAACAAGCCGAGATTCGATAGACATTCGCGGCGTTTCTAATTGAAACGCGTGCTCAAATCACTACGAGTATTTTGTTTTAAAAAAAGTTTGAGACTATCCTCTAATCACTATCCAGTGCTTTGGGAATGGTTGTCCTTACAAGTTACAACAGATCCTTTTCAAATCCCCATCAAACAACACTGGCGGTCGATATTTCTTGGACGCGAAGCGTGTCATTAGATCTGAGACCTCGCCAAACGTATAACATAGCGCTCGTTCTTAATACGAGCTCAGCTGAGTTCACGACTGACGCTGACGCAGGCGTCGTCTCCAATGCAAAATCGAGTGCGCGCCGGAACGATGGCTGGCCAAGGCCCGACTGAATACGCGCTCGCTGTCTTACGGCCTCTCCAGTAAGGCACGACAGCACTATTCGCTCTTTCTCGCGTGAGTTGTAACATGGTAGTGCCGGTGTGCAAATAGCCCCCAACCACTGAACTAAACGGCGGGTTTCGCAGTATTTGGGAAACCAAATATACACGCTATCTTCTGTGAAGGGCCACTTATAGTACTTTCAAACTTAATTCACTCTTATGATCATAGACGTAAACTACGGGGGGGGGGGGGGGGGGGGGGGGGAGGCAGAGCCCCCCCCCCCCCCCCCCCCCCCCCCCCCCCCCGGGCCATGATCCTTACCTAGACGCTGTTTACGTGCCATGTAACGAGCTTCTAGCAGTGGCATGTAAACAAAATAACGCACACAGTGACGGACACATGGCGATATACATACGCTGTAAAATGTGCCCCCTAGAATAAACTACTGATAATTTTCGATGTAAAAAAAACTGCGCGGAAAAGCACCCCCCCCCCCCCTCCCCCGGAGAACTTCTCAGCTTACCCCCCCCCCCTCCCCCCCGGAAAATGGAAAGCCTACGCCGCTGCTTATGACAAAATAATGAAGAGTCAAAAATTAGGAAATATACTTCAAAGTGTGTCGGGGCTGCCCAATAGACGGAGCCACTGAGCTTGTTGCCAAACAACAATGGGCGAATAGTATCAATCCGGCACTGCCTAACAGTTGTCTGGAAGCGCCTCTGGGCGGCTGCAAGCTGCGCCGCGGCGCGACAAGGTTTCTGTGGCTATGCAACACCTTGCTCGGTCTGTTCGCATCTATTTGGGGAGCCAACACATCCGCCTTTTTATTTCTGGTTTTCGGTGCAGGTGCCAACTGCTTCAAGGTTGGTTCTCCTGAAGCTTCCTCAGGTGCAGGCATTAAGTCCTTCGAACCACCGAACCTATGGCCACGACTCCGGGGAGTAGCATTTTATGCGGTATTGCCGTACACAGTCATCCGGTTTAAAATGTCTGCTGCCCAAAAACGTAGATGGAAATTTATCGTTTGCAACAAATATCCTCTTCTTTCACACAGTGCTTAGCGATTCATCGCTGGGCAGCTGAAACACATGCCAAGAGTCCTCTCTGATGTCGACTTGCAATTCGAAACACAACTGTAGATGACTGAACCACGCGAAACTACCCCTTGAGCAGCAGGGTGGAGTGGCGAGAATATCTCTGCAACTATCGCTAACCGGTGTCTATGAACACGTCCGTCGTTGATCTTGGCAAGTTTCTTGGTCTTATTTTTTCACAGAAAGGGAGCTGAGCCTTGAAACTTTGCCAGATAAAATAGGTACATCTCGTCTTGAGGTCAAGACGAGATGTACCCTGGCTAAAAGTCCCAGTGACGTGTGCAGTTCCGGAAGACGTGTGGGAGAGATGGTATATAAATGAATGTGGCAATAAAGTTTAGTAGCTGCGTTTGAGACGTCTCGTGTGTTGTCCCCTTTTTCGTCGTCCATCGTCTCCGGTTTTTCAAAAATGTGTAACATCAACCAGCTCACCTGCCTACTCACTCTATCTTCCATAACACGTCGCATCATCCTTTAAGTGAAAACGGAGGATTTCCGTCGGTTCCAGCCGATTTCTTACATAACGTTGCCTAAACGCGAAAAAAAAATTGTTATTGCTGAGCTCGGGGAATGATAAGTACAGGCTTTCCTGGTCCGGCAATGCGCAGGTTTGAGATCGTAACTCGTGGCTATGATCCCCCACAAGTCATCTTTCGCGCGTGGCATGTGCTCGCGACCACAGACGCCGACTACGGGGGAATGGGGGCCCGACCGAAATTTTTCAATAAAAACAAAGCCCTTCCCCCCCCCCCCCCCCCCCCGCCGGCCGCTCCCACCGTGCGGAGTCGCCACCGTGCGGCCGCCAACGCCGGCCGCACGGTGGCGACTCTATTCGATCTGGAGGCGAATAGGCGCTGTTTCCGCTCGTCTGTCCCGTTCGCCCCCCGCTTAATAGGGAGTTTTCGTAGACCGCGCTGCCCCCTCCGCTAAGAGTTCCGCAACGAAGAAGTTGCTACTGCGCCTGCGCGCCGATAGCCTTGACTGTGGAGTTCCCGCTATCGTAGCGGGTTGCGGAGGGCCTTGCGGGACGGCAAAAACGATCTACGAAAACTCCCTAATAGGGAGTTTTCGTAGACCGCGCTGCCCTCTCCGCTAAGCGTTCCGCAACGAAGAAGTTGCTACTGCGCTTGCGCGCCGATAGCCTTGACTGTGGAATTCCCGCTATCCTAGCGGGTTGCGGAGGGCCTTGCGGGGCGGCGAAAACGATCTACGAGAACTTCCTAATGGTACGTTTACACTTGCGAATCCGCCAGCGAACCCGCCCGGCTTTTGCCGCTGGGGCAAAACGCTGGGCGCAAAACGCGGCGGCGAGTCGCGTTTTCCGCTGAGCGTTTCCGCCCAGCGCCGGGACCTATTTCTTCCACCGAACGAGGCGTTTCGCTGACCGCAAGTGGCATTAGGGAGTTTTCGCAGATCGTTTTCGCCGTCCCGCAAGGCCCTCCGCAACCCGCTACGATAGCAGGAGCTCCACAGTCAAGGCTATCGGCGCGCAGGCGCAGTAGCAACTTCTTCGTTGCGGAGGGCTTAGCGGAAGGGGAAACGCGGTCTACGAAAACTCCTTATTCTTGCGCAGCGCGACGCTGCCTACGTCATGAGTACGCGTTCTTCTGGGAGAAGCATGCGCCCGGGAGAGACAGCCGAGGTGGGAACTCTCACGCCTTCTCGTCATATTTGACGGGATGTTAGGAGAATAGCTGCCGCAGCCGGCGCCGCCGCTCGAAGGAAAAAGATGTAAACGTAACCCGCTCGTCGGTCCGCTCCCGCGGCAGCGGATTTCTTCTCAGGTGTAAACGTACCATTAAGCGCGATCCAAATTAACGCGTTTTTGTGGGCGCGTAGGTCGTGCGCTTCCCAGAAATTACGTATTTCGCGACGTTTCTGCTGTTTCCGGGGCGCTTTCTGAGTCACAAGGATCCGCGTTGGCTAAGACGGTGCGCTTTCGGGTGAGCGGAGAGCATCTGCTCTAGAGAGCGAAGGAACGCGGAGCGGGAACTGGTGCCCTCCACCGACTGGCCGGGAAAGGATATGGGAGAGGAGCGCTCTACTACTTCACAACGAGTTCTCGTGCGTGTTCATAAAAAGTCGAAATCATCCAACTTTCTTATGCGCGCCAGGAAGGCGCAAGGAATCAGCGCGACGTCGCGAAATACGCAATTTCCGGGAAGCGCACAACCTACGCGCGCACAAAAACGCGTTGGTTTGGACGGCGCTTTACACGCTTAGCAGCGGCACCCGCTGCCTGACGCCGCTTTCGCTGTTCACCCTGTGTTCACCGGCTTCCCGCCCGCGCATTGGCTTCCGCCCCGTGACGTGGCCTCCCTCTCGTCTTTGTCCATCACTATTCCTCTCTACGGGGCGCCCTTCTCTTTCCACTGTTTTGCCCGCAGACGGACGGCGACAGCTTTTCTCTGTCGTGTGCCTAGAAAGTACTACTTCGAACGCATTAAAAAAAAAAAAGTGGTCCGCTCACTCGCACAAGCGACAGCTGCGAAATGCCTTTATTGACGAAAGCGGGGCAAAGGCACTTCGTGGCATGCCCCCCCGCGGCTCGCAAGAAGTCGTATTTTTCGCCCACAATGCGCGAAGAAACGAAAGCGATGAATGTAGCACGATCGCGCAATGCGAGTGGAATGGTGCCGTCACGCACTTGAGGACGGAGGAGCGACGTGGTTAATGGACCTTTTTACAGTAAGCACCTGCGCATGCGTACGCCTTGCTTCCCGCTGTCGCTATTTTGGCGGCGCAAATTTCCGATTGACCGACATATTCAGCACCTATCTTTGCGCGTATTGCGTCTTTTTTGGCCATTCTTGTTTGAGTGTATGGTACTGCGGGCCATAAAAGGCAACAAAGATCAATACAACGGCACGATGCCAATGTATTCTGACGGGCGGAGGCAAGTTGGGCTGGCCGTCATTTGTAGTTCGAAGACAACTCCGCAGACGGCGCTCGTTTATGGAAAAAGGTATATTCTCATAGCCGTCGTGGTTGGCGTTGTGGATGCCACTGACAACCGCCGCGAGTGCTCGGTGATCTGCGAAGTGGGTAAGCTCGGTGGAAGTTTCTAAGACCAACCAGCGTTATGAGTAGCAACTGGATACTGCCAAAGTGGGAATTCGAATAACCCGAGTAATGTTTGAAAACAAGTATTTTAAGCAGACGACAGGAATACTCTTCCTGCGTCGCGTCGTTACTGGCGGGATGCCGGGGCTCCCGCTCTTCTCTCTCCGCGCTGCACGGCCGACGGGAGAATCCAACTTCCCTGGCCTCGCACCAAGAGCGGAGAGAAAATATTGTTCCTTCTTCCCGCGCGCGGCGACGACAACTGACAAGGTCGAAAACTCTGCAAAGAGTCGCCCGTAAAGCTACCGCATTAAAAAAAAAAAAAAAAAAACTCGCAAGAAAAAAAAAAAAAAAAGCCCCACCTAAAAGAAAAAGAAAACATTTAGGTGTTGTCGGCGATATGTTTTTCTATGGCGGCAACAAGCGGCAAAATTCGGCAGCGCTACCAGACGCAACCGAGAAGGCAAAGAAGCTTCAGCAACCGATGACACCGCAGTCTCGGAGGCGCCTGGCCTCCAGGTTACCGAGCGCCAGCCTGGCTCTACGGTAGCTCTCTACATGGGCGTTGTCTCAACTTTACGAGGGGATAACTTCGTAAAGACCTCGTAAAGTTGTCCCAACTTTACGAGGTCTTTACTTTTCATCTTTTTTTTGTGAGGGGATAGCCAAACCAGCATCAACATCAAGCAAATCTTGTTTTCTTTTTGTTTTGTTTATATAATTCTCCTTTCTGTCCTACTGCCTTCAGTACTCTCACTGTATTCGTGCCCTCCAACCTTGACATTAGAGACACAAAGAAGTAAAGTGGAACTTCGCGTGGGAGTACTCTTTTAGCCATGTCACAAACAAAACGATTGTAATTGCTACTTCAGTAATAGGACGGAGTAACGTGGCGTAGAGTGATTAGGGTGCCTGCATGTCTGTCTGTCTCAGGGTGAAGACATCCATTGTTGCCCCGAATGTGCCAGCGCGTGACGCTCTCGCGCACTCGGTGCGTGACTTGGGCGGTAAAATGGCGTCTATGCATTAGCCAAAGCTACGCGCTCGAGCTGAGTAACACCGGATTGCGCGCACTTCAAAATGCATAAAAAAACGATTGGACGGAAAAATGGCTGAGATGTCACCACTCAAGCAAAAGCGCGCGTGTGTATGAAGGCACTCTAAAGGCCCGTTCACACTCTTGCAACCGAGTACGACCGAGAGAGACCAGACCGGTTTTTAAGCCTCTTGCGATCTCTTAGGACCAGCTCCGCTGCCTCGCATCAGGTCCTAAGAAGTCGCTCTCAGTCGTACTCGGTCGCAAGAGTGTGAACGGGCCTTAAGAGTGATGTTTTTAGAGCGCAGCTCTGCGGCCGTTTCCGGCTCGAGCGGCGGCGCCGTCGCCGTCGGCGCCGGGCGTCGGCGTAACCGCGCGGTGCATTATAGAGGTAAATTTCCTTGCTAAATTTAGCGGAAAACTTTCCCGCTAAATTTAGCGGGAAAAAAAATTCTCCGCTAGATTTAGCGGAAAAATTTCCCCGCTACAATTAGCGGAAAATATTTGCCGCTAAATTTAGCAGAAAAGTTCCCTCCAATTTTAGAGGAAAGTTCGCCCCCCTAAATTTAGCGAAAAAAA
Organism: Ixodes scapularis; assembly: GCF_016920785.2. Classification (NCBI taxonomy): domain Eukaryota; kingdom Metazoa; phylum Arthropoda; class Arachnida; order Ixodida; family Ixodidae; genus Ixodes; species Ixodes scapularis. The sequence continues at coordinate 69,934,443 of NW_024609838.1, forward strand.
TTATCCGCTAAATTTAGAAGAAAAAATTCCCGCTAAATTTAGCGGAAAACTTTCCTCGCAAAATTTAGCGGAAAGATGCCCGCAAGATTTAGCGGAAAAAATTCCCCGCTAAATTTAGCGGAAAATATTTGCCGCTAAATTTAGCAGAAAAGTTCCCTCCAATTTTAGAGGAAAGTTCGCCCCCCTAAATTTAGCGAAAAAAATTATCCGCTAAATTTAGAAGAAAAAATTCCCGCTAAATTTAGCGGAAAACTTTCCCCGCTAAATTTAGCGGAAAGATGCCCGCAAAATTTAGCGGAAAAAATTCCCCGCTAAATTTAGCGGAAACATTTTCCGCCAATTTTAGCGGAAAATTCTTCCCGCTAAATTTAGCGGAAAAAGTTCCCCACTAAATTCAGCGGAAAAAATTCTCCGCTAAACTTCGCACAAAAAATTCCCCTAAATGGGAGGCGAGCAGGAGAGGATGAGGGCGTAGCTTCCTCTCCGTACCTTCCCCTCCTCCTCCTCAAGAGCTGCGCTCTAATTCGGCGTTCAAGGGATTGTAAACGTCTTTCATTCTTTTTGCAATCAAGCCTCACAAAATGAAAAAAAAAAACTAAATTAAGCGAGCTCGTATATTTATTTTGCTTCTCCTGTGTCTAGAGCTTGACTTCTCATCACTTGTTGCACTGGAAAATAAGTTATTTTGAATAATTATTTCCTAGTCGAAATCGCATTTGTTACTTGGTAACGCGTCTTATCGGGGGAGGGGGGTGGGGGGTTGTCCGGCCCAGTTTCTTCCGGCAAATTTAACACTTTCCCCCTATGCTCGCGACCCTTGAGCGGGTTGATTATGCTGGCCGTCTGAATGGGTGCGCGATAAGTCAATGATGAGCAACCTAAGGGGAGCTCCGGAAAAGGTCACTAATTTGTCTCAAAACTGACTCAGTGCATTAATAGACATATCTGAATTAGCAACTCAAACTACAGGTCTCAATAACTTTTTTTTTCTTTTGAGAAGTTGTGGAATTTTAATACTGGTTCGAGGAGCTGAGTGGCAGATACATGTACAGTGGTAACACTGGAAACGTTACGTTGAAAATTGTAACATATGGGAGCAGCACAAGTTGTTCCTAACAGTTCACAAGAAACTTTATAAAATACAATGAATGCAAAAAAAAAAAAAAATTACGCCAACAGAAAATCACGAATGAAACGAGCAACGTAGTGTGTTTTTATACTGCCAGCTTGACTTGCAAGCTACCCAACAAACGACGTCACCCCGCCGGAAAGCGCGGAAAAATTGGAATGTGGGTTCTTAAAGGGCAGCTCCGCCGTCAATTTGAGCGTTTTTATCGAAACATATTTTCGGAAAGGGTACTAAAAATTTAGCCTATAGCAGCGGTTAAATCATTAAAAAACTGTTTACATAATTTATAATCGTTAAAATAGGCTGAAACCGAAACCGAAACTAACTTGCCACTCGACTGGTCCGCCATTTTGATGTGACGTCACATATGGTATAAACACTCGCACGTGTGCAGTTTGAGACTGGCCAGCCTGGCAGCAGGTCACTGTTTTGTGTTCGTGCCGCGGATGAAAATGGACTCATCAAACTCGTCTGAATCGAGCAATGATGAGGATATGTGGCTAGATTTTGAGGACGATGACGATAACCCGTTCTCATACGATCCGCCGGCATCGCCTCCGAGAGAAGCGCCAGCGGCGGCTGCATGCGTGATCCGCCGCCATGTGGACCCAGATGCCGCTTCCGAAGCGGAAGCGGCATCTGGTTGTTATTTCAGAGCGACATAAAGCACCCTTACCTGCATTCTTCTCCTCTTTGCAAACGCTCGTCGCTCGATCGGCGGCTGTCAGAGTTGTGTGTGCGCGAACACGGTAGGCACGGCACATTTGAGTAGCTTCTTTCTGCGCCCGTCCCCGCCCAACCCGTAAGATTCCCTCAGTCGCACGCTAGCGTCATAGCAATCCGGTGAGAAGTGGTCGGAGCAGATTCGGCTGTTTTTACTTGGGAGCCAGCGTTCACATCGGACTGCCAGGACCCACTTCTTTCGTGTCGACTTGTCGGTCGGAAAACTGTGAAATGTCACATTGCTGCGTTTCTTCGTGGTGTTATTACACCCTACGGCACAACACCAATTCCCTCCAGCCGCCATTCCGCGCTCTTCCATAACTGTATAAACCGATAAAATAAGCAAAAACCAGACAGTCCTAGCACCAACAAGCTCCAAAGCAAGCACCCTGACCAACATGTGACGTCACGGCAACGTCAGTGCCATCATGGCAGCCTCCGTGTGCCGCTCTTCCTCAGTGTTGCCAGTAGGGCGGCAGCAAGTGATTTGGGTGTGGACGTACAAATTTCAAAATTCATTTTCTTCTAAGAAAATTAATATTTTTCGGAGATATTTCGTACACATGCTCAGGAAGGGCATCCAAATACATGGTGAAAATTTTATAGAAATCGGTGACTTTAAAAATTACGGCGGAGATGCCCTTTAATTTTCTGTTTTCTTTTGAGTTTAGAGGTAATAAATAGCGAGTATGGAGAAGTCGAGCTTGGACATTCCGGAAATCTGTTATAGTTTGGATTGCTCAAAGTTGAAACACTATACTCAGTTTCACCTTACGTTGTACCACAGCGAAGGCTTGACGCGCGAGCTCATAGCGTTGACAGCTGCCCTTAAAGGGACTCGGACGACGCCCAGAATTTTTGTTTCATTTTTTGCCATGCGATATATTGAGGTGTCAGAAGACCCAATAGCGCTTCATGTTTCACGCTGAAAATCAGCCGAGTGTCTCAGCCAGATATATCCTGACCTCGTATTCTGATTTTTGTACACTCACCTTTTTTTACCAGCGACATCTTTAGCTTGAATTTCTTCATGACTAGTTTGAACGTAGATCTAATGTTATATCACGATTAAAAAAATTATTACCCCTCCAACTTATTACAAATTTTTAATATGTCCAGAGATCAAGCACATTACCGTTGCCCTGTCGTTACTACAACGAAATTTCGGCCCTTATCGTTTGATCTATTTGTGGTTAGGGGAGCAGTATCACATTAGGCACACCAATCTCTGGTCAAGAAGGACTCGAAAAGAAATTCTAAAACGAATTAAATGATTAGCAAAGAACACCTGGTGGATTTTGCTATAGCCTCGTTTGTAATGCTCGTTTAGGAACCTTTACAGGTAGTGGCGATGCCTGTCTCGCCTCCGGCCACCGTGAGGGAAGAGGGGAAGGAGGAACTCCCCTTCTGCCGGCACTCTCCATTGTGCGTCCCATACGTCGCTATTGTCTCTCTACATAATTATAGAAGATTAACCCGTCACTCAAAATTCGTACAGAGGCAGATTTGGGAATTAGCTGCGGTGGCCTGATCGTTGGCGTGGTTTGGCCGTTTCGGTGGCTGAAACGGCTAGGATATCCTGCTGACGTCAGCCTCGCCGCAGCTTTGCTCGTCCCGAGACAATCTACATCACAATTGCGCCGGTTGTCACGTGCTCTCCACTGGCTGCTTTTCGAGCGCTTGCCAGAGAGGGCCGTTTATAACGAAAAATACAGCCACTAAGCTCTAAAGACAAACGTGAGATTACCATTTACGGATATTGATCGGATCATATTCAGCCTATTTCTAAACACGGCACGTATATTTCGAATTCCATCGAAGTATTCCCTTAAATTCTACGCGCTTTGAACAAAATATTTCTTCATACGAGAGTTCTTGCTTTCCTGGCGATATTTATAACAAAATTATTCGAAAATACGTGCATTTTAGTGGCATTCAAAAGAAAACAATCCTCATTTAAACAACAATTAGATTACTGCCAGACATGCGAGCAGGGTATCAGAGAAGAACTTCGCTTTGGGCAGAAATAAATGGACGGCAGGAGACCATTATCCATGGCGCATGCCACGCTCGAGTGATGAGAACGGGGGATCCCGCAGAGGCGGGATACTTACGGGCCGCGTCCCAGAGGGCCGCGAAATGCAGGCGGCCCTCAGGCTGCGTGTTTGGGAGCCTTGCCGTAGAGGGCACGCCGGTCGGCAGGCACATTAAAAAAAAAAAATAATAAATAAATAAATAAATAAATAAATAAAAGGAAAAAGGCCATGAATGAATTTTTAGAGGTTTTTCGGCGTGTCCATATCTTGCACCCTAAAAAAGTTATGAGCACCCTAAAATGGTTCGTCGGGGAAAACCTATACGGGTTCTTTTAAGCTCTTTTTTTGATGCGAAAGAGATCCTTCATCGCCCAGTTGCCTTTCTAGTGCGCCAGGGAGCGATAGTGCGTGAGGTGAAACCGTTCTTCGCGAGCTAGAAGAGTTCTTTTGGGCGTCAAAAACATTTCAAAAACGATTTTTCTTTTAAAGTGTAGGTTGCTATTTTGACTGACGAGGATTCCACGAGAGTAAAAATGCGAGCATCGAAACACAGCTTGGCAAGAATGAAGCAATTATTCATTTTCCAACAAAAAAAAAAAAAAAAAAGGAACTGGCACATTTTATTTTAACACTTCCTCCCCCTTTTCTCTTAACAAAAAAAAAAAAAAAAGACGCGATTCATGCCTTATGCGGAGAAGATCGGAATGTACTGGCTGTTTGCTCGTTACTACGACCGAGTCGTCTGCGAGGAAGGGTTGGGACGCTGCCATCGAGTTCGCATCCTCTTAAACTTTGTTGACCCCAAAGCTGACAGTGCGGTGGGAGCTACGTGCCCGTTTGACCAGTCGTACGGCGATCTCTTGCCACGTGATCACCCTCCCATCGGTACCCGCGCGGAGAGCGGAGTCAGGTGATCAAAGGGGAGTAGATGATTGGTCCGACGAGGGCGTAGATCCCACCGCTTTGTCAGCTTTTTAGGGGTGATTGTGGTATCGCGCGTCGGCCGAACGGAAGCCCTGCAGGGTGTAAATGCAGCCCGTCGGGGGTGCGGCACCGCGTTTGTTCGAAGGAGGGACTTCGACGAGGGCGTGGTTTCGGCGCGGCCGTTTGTCTCCGAAAGCAAGCGTCGCGGCAAAGGGGCGGGACTGCGTCGCGGTCACGCCCCCCTCCAAACAAGCGAAAAAAAACACAAAAAAACACGGGGCTCCGCCCTCGCGGTTTTGACCGAGTGTCAGCACAGAACCCCAGTCTGGAACGCGGTGCAGCCGTCGACGAGTGGATCACCGCCATATCGGGGCAAATGGATGACGACCGTCGACATCTGGGTGAGTACTCGGCATTTTTGCGGTTCGACCACGATGGTCTTTGGTGCCACGTGACCGATCGAGGAGCTTTTGTTACGCGTGCTGTTTTCCGTCGAGTCACTCAAACGGATAGTCGGAGCGACGCTGCGTCAAAAGGAGTATTGTGCGGTGCTCGAACAAGGTACGAGGAAATTCAGGAATCATCCTCACTCGGGCTGTAGAATTTATCTTAATAAAAAATCTCTAAGGCGCAGTAGCACTGCTCATTCATCATACAAAAGACGCGGTGACACTTCCAGACACGATGACATCTGTGGATGTGTCTCAAGCATGTTCTAAGCATGTTTATCTGACGTGGAATTTTGCGTAGGCAAAGCCTCGGCTGATTCGCAGATGATTAGTCACATCGAAGTGTCACTCGTCCCTTTGACTTTATGGCTGCCGCTGGCCCATCCTTCCTTGAACTTTCGTATTCATTCAAACACACTTCTTTGCGACAAAATACATTCTTTATTTCTGTGCACAAAGACTTTGGTAAAGATCGGCTCAAGGCACTCCCTCCGACCACAAAAACAATGGCTCCTCACCAGTGGCGTAGCCAGGGATTTGTTTTCGGGAGGGGAAAGGGCGAGGAGGGGGGGGGGGAGGGCGAGGTGACTGGGAGGTCCATGATTTGGAGTTCGGAGGGGGGGAAGGGGGGAGGGAATAAAAATACATGCGTATATTATAGGGCCGGCTGAAGGGGGGGGGGGGGGGTCGCTGAAACCCCATATCCTTCACCCCCCCCTGTGCTGCTCCACTGCTTCCCACCTGTCAGTGTTGGCAGTAACGCGTAACAAGTAAAGGCGTCACCGAGATAACGCATTTACTTTTTTCTGTAACGTGTAACGTACTCCTTACTTTTTTTCAAAACAGTAGCGGGTAACATAATTACGTGTCTTACTTTGAAGAACGGGTAACGTTACGTTTTCTTCCTAAGACTTAAAAAAAAAGTTACAATTCAATTTGTTTGTTTTTTCTAGGCGGTTTCGTGTTACATCTTTCGAAATGAAACCATAAAAAAGAAAAAAAAAAGTAATAATGTTAAGTTTCTGCATTGACATGCAGTTTCTTGAAATGTAGCGATTAGCATACCTGTAACGTCAAAACAAAGAAATAGTGTCAATTATTGATGAATAAAGTAACGCAAAAGTAACCTTCGTTACTTTTCATCGGTAACGGTAACGCGTTCCTTTTATTTTCATGTAATGTAGCAAGGTAACGCGTTACACTTATTTGCAAGTAACGAGTAACGTGTTTCGTTACTTTTTTCTTTCTTTCGGTAACGCCTACAACACTGCCACCTGAGCACTTCAGAAGTAGGGCAGCCATTCTTTCTCTCACCTCAGTCACAGCTGAACTGGCTTTAACAGGTTCACACCTGTACAAGAGTGAATGGAGAGGGACGGCGACCGCGTACGAAAAGGTTTGAGTTTTTGTAATTTTTGAATCGCCTTCAGGTCACAGACAGCATAGAAAACGCACGGCTTGTCGAGTCTCGAGCACCTAACTCTCGCTTTCCAGCCAATGAGAATGCGTCATCAGCCGATAGAAGCAGCAAAGAGCTAATCGCGAAGCGAGAAGCCTGGGGCCCTGCCTTTGTCGAGCTTGTCAGCGACTAAACAGTCGCGACCACACTGCCTAAAACATCGTGCAAACGACAGCCCGCGGACACATTCCGAGGCGTGTTTTCTCCTCGCGTGACGGTCCCACATTGGTAATACAAAACTGTCCGCAGGCATGTTCGGAGCGTAGGTATTTAGTTGCTTCGAACATTCTTGAGGTGTGTCCCATAGAGTTATTATAATGTACGCTAGAGATTCAAGTGGCACTAGTGTGCTGAAGCAAATTGAAGCAGACTACAACCAGCCGAAAATTGACTTCCGGTAATGCATTTCTATGGGAAAAAGTGAGTGCATTTTCTCTCTGCGCTCGATCATAAGAGCAAATATCCCAAATAATTCGTAGGTACTAGGTAGCTTGGAACATTTCTCAGTCAGGCCGACAAAATAATTAGGCAGTTACGGCGTTTTTCTCTCAAATTCATCGCATTAAAAACGGTGCTAAAACGGCTTCGTCCGTGTATTTATGTCCACTGTCGGACACTGCGCGAACACGACGTCGGCGCTTTTTAGCGTGGGGGATATACGTGCCAAACGAACGAGGAACATCCGGATATTAAGAAAGACGGCAAGAACTACGCAGTAACACCGGATTAGTAATTACACGTGCATGTTCGATCAAAATAAATTGAAGGCCACGGAATATATTCCGATTTTAAATAAGTGAGTATACCGCTTTATTCTTTCTGCCCTGAGCGAAGCTGCTTGTTCTACGTTCAAAAAATATCACCCGCACGCTCGAAATCTTTGAGAACAAGTGCCCGATAAAAGCTAGCCGGCAGAGAAAATGATACGAAGAGACACCTTTCATAGGCCACGGACTTTATTCTCAACGTTTTGAATGTTTTTATCCGCTCATGCCACGTCGGGTTCATTTTCATATAGTGACAGGACTGGCATATTATCAATATATAAGCGTTACCGGAATGCTGGCGAGCCTTGAACACACTCTATATTTCTTTCGATCGTAATTTTGCTTTGGATCGTCGCTTGTTTTTACACACCTGCTGCGGAACACACGTCTGGGACTGAAATATAGTGAAGTTAAACATCGTTCACTGATGAAGAAAAATGCGCTAACTAAAGCAATTACACTTTTACAGTGTTAATCAAGTTACATACTATTCGGTACGACCCAAATAACCAAAGTGTTCCGTGTTATTTTTCGGCGAAGAGGCAAAATGCACGCGCGTTTTCCCTTAGGAATGCACAGGAGCACTGTAAAAGTAGACTGGTTGCTGTCTGCTTCAATTTGCCTCCCGGAAGTCGCATAGACACTAGCGCCAGTTGAACCTCTAGCGTACATTATAAAAACTCTATGGCGTGTCCCCGCAGTGTGTTTTCAGTTATGTTCGGTCGACCATGTCCGGTGACCATTTTTAATTTTGAAGACGAAACAAATATTTTCTTGACTCAATGCATATAAAACCAAACCTGACTTTAGTAAAAAAAATGTATTTTTTGAAAAAAAGTTAGTATCACACTCTCAGCCCTTAGCGCCTTCTGCGGGTTGCGCAAAGTTGGCATTTTGGGCACCTCCCCCGGAAGAACGGCTACGCCAACAAGTTTTAAAATAGGCGTGAGGTATTTGGGAACATAACGGTAGAGTGAGCAAATAAAAAGATGTTTCGAAGAAATATTAATATATTTGCCGGGAATTCGGCACAGATAGTGTTTTCTATTCGTGTTCTCAAAGGTCATTCAATAAAACAGCGGCAATGACCGATTCGATGCGGGTTCGAAAACGACTGCATGCCCCGATCAAGTGGTCCTCGTAGATGCTGGCAATGGCGTCAACGATGGCAGCGTTTAACGACTGTGGTTTTATGGGGCCCCTAGTTGGTTCTTCTCTCTCGACGACGCCCTAGACATAGTTTTCGAAGGGGTTTGCACCTGAAGATTTATTGAAGGCCACAAGTGGCGGGTGACGTGGTCATGAAGATTTTCAGCCAGCCAATCTTGGGTCGCGTGTGCCTTGCGGCATGAAGCAGAGTCTCGTTGAAAAATGTATGGCCTTCCCTGGGCCACCTTTTTAATCCAAGGTTTTACAACAGTGCCCAGGGTCTCGCTGTAGGTCTTCGAGTTGGCACCAAAGCCTTGTTCGAAGATGTGCGGTGGCATGACGTGATCCTCGTCCCTCACAACGGCTAGGACCATCACATATGACGGAAACTTTGTCTGCGTGATCGTAGGGACCTCATCGGGGCTCGCACAGATCCACCTGTCATTTTTTCTGTTGGCTTTCTGATCTTGGTCAAATCATGTCCGGTTTTTCAGAGTACTTGAGTTTGTTCAGCAAGCGCTTGGGCTGGATGACGCGGTTTTCCTGTTTTTTTTGGGGGGATACAAACTGCCTTCTCCTTATCACTTACGACTGGTATCTGGTCCTCATGCTCCACAAGCCTGATAGTGGGCTCTGCCACCTCCAGCTTGTTGGCAATGGCCCTTATTGACTTTCTGGGGTCGTCGTTCACATCGTTCTGCACCTGCTGGACAATCTCAGTGGTCCTGGTGACCTTCTGACCGCTGGGAAAGTGTTTTTCGCTTGTCGATGGATGCGACGTCCCCGCTAGAAGTCGAAAGCTGTTTTATGACGTTGAATGCGAAGGACCTTGACAGGTTCAAAAAGGTGGCTACATCCAAATTGCTGCGGTCGGCGGCCAAGGTAGCCAGGGCGGCATGTCTTCTTTTTTCTTGTGTTAGACTGGAAGCTGCCAGTTTGAAAGAGATACACCAGGTAGACGACATAGATGCTGTCGAGGGCGAAGTCAAGCGTCTAGACATATAGTATAAACATGATAAGTTAAGCACTCTGCAGTTGTTTTTAAGCAATGGCGTCGTGTGTTTGCAAAGAAAAATCACAAACACGTCCAATTGCGTAATATTGCTTATTGGTTTTTTCCCCTCACGTATATACACGCTGGGACCTACAAACCGTTTTCCGCGCATTGCTTTACATTTTGTCAGTCTTTGCACTAAATATTGTTGTTGTGGTTAGGAGACAAATTTACGAGAAACACCCAAATGGGGCCATATTTCTAAATACGAATTATCCTGAAAATCAGTTAAAACAAATGGTCAGAATTTTTTTTTAAACTATACAAATGCCGGAAGACATAATTTCAAAAGTGCATGCTATCTTGATCCTCAAGAGACTGTGAAAAGTAGCAACAAAAGTGACGTCGTTGCTTTTATCATTACTTTATAAATGGTATAAATACAGTTACTAGCTACATAAAAAAGATAACGTGTTACAGTTTAAAGTTACCGATACGTAACTTAATGTATGTAACTGCTGAGTCACTGTTGCACTATATTGTTATTCTTTTTGAGAAATCTTTATCTTCATGTTTATTACCCAATGACTGGAAGATTCGTGAAGCTGTACCCGTGTTGAAGTCCGGTAAAGCGTGTTCCGTGAACAAAGGCCAATTTCACTAACATCAACATGCGGGAAACGTCGTACACATTCGTTTTTGGGTGATTATAATTTGCCGAAAAGCTCCCAGCACGGATTTAGTAAAAGGTTGTTCAGCGTTACTCAACTAGTGGATTTCGCGCACCATTTTTTTCTTTTGTCCTACACCGTAAAGGTTAGGTTGACGTTATTTTTCTAGACGTGAAAACGGCATTCGATAAACTTAACCAGAGAAGATTACTAGTGAAATGAAAGTCTATACTAAAAAAGTTCGTCCTAGTCAGTTGGATTGAAATGTTCGTTTGCGAAAGAAGGCGATTTGTAGAATTTAGGGTGGCAAACACTCGGATATGTGCAACGTGAAATCAGGTGTACCGCTTATTAATGCCATACACTTAAATCTATCTGTGAAGGCAAGGCTCTTCGCCGATGACTAAACTTTGTATAGTGAAGTTAAAAACCCCGCTGATCAATTTCTTAAATACATGTTTAGCCTGCATTGCAGAGTGGTGCAGTATATGGCTCATGCCACTTAATGTCGAAAATAATTGTGTGCATGACTATTACAACACTAAGCCAGTTGAATTTGATTACAGTCTTGACGGACACCCGATACCAAGGGTTAGCAATTATAAATATTAGAGAGAAACCCTCTCGCATGATCTAAGTTGGTGAACGCTTCTAAATAATATAGAAAAAAAATGAAAGACGTTTACAATCCCCTGTAACGCCAAATTAGAGCGCAGCTCTTGAGGAGGAGGAGGGGAGGTACGGAGAGGAGGCTATGCCACTCCTCCTCTCCTGCTGGCCTCCCATTTAGGGGAAATTATCCGCTAAATTTAGCCGGGAAATTTTCCCACTATATTTAGCGGGAAATGTTTTCCGCTAAGCGTGGAATTTGTTCTGCTAAATTTAGCTGGGAAATTTTTTCCGCTAAATTTAGTGGGGAATTTTTCCGCTAAATTTTGCGGGGAAATTTTTCCGCTAAATTTGGCGGGAAAATTTTCCGCTAAATTTCGCGGAGAAATTTACCCATAATACACCGCGCGGTTACGCCGACGCCCACGGCGAGGGCGACGCCGCTCAAGCTGTAAACGGGCGCCTAAGAGCTGCGTTCTAAAAAGCGAATTCCAAATTGTGCAACTTGAAGCGGAGATTGAAATTAAGTTCGGTTGATACAAAACTCTTGGCGTATAAAACACTCATTCGGCCACTAAACGAATATGCATGAGAAGTCCGGGATCCCCACAATGCTAAAGACGCTCTAAAACTGGAAAGCGTACAGCGGCTCACTTTGAGTTTTCTTTTTTACAAATATAAGTCAACTTTCAGTGGCTGTAGGTAGACTGTCCGATAACAGTCTACCTAGAGCCACTGAAATTCGACTTATATTCAGCGGCTTTAAATCTACCCAAAAGCAAACTTATCAATACTTAAGGCTAGGCCCACAGAAGAAGAGGATACATTTTTATTCTGATTATAAACAATTTAGAGCACATTGATAAAACAGCGTGCCTGACTCCTGGTGTATCTAGGATTACTCGAAACAAGTATAGTCGTAACATTCACCAGCCTAGGTGTTTCAAGGGTTGTTTAAAATATTCCTTATTTCCGTCAACTACCAGCGGATGGAAATCGTTACCTGCCGATCACTTGAATCATTTTGTTCTTATATTGCTTTTAGAAATGACGCGACTGGTAACTAGTAATGTATTGTTTTGCCGCGCTATGAATGACGGTTTTTATGGTCTATACATATTGCCACTCGCGTCTCCGAGCAAGCGCTCCCATGGCCGAATCGTTATCGTTTTGGCTCCCACGCAAAGGGCCGAAGTTCACGCACCTTTTTTGTTATGTCTGCAAATGTTGTGTTCTGGTGAATTCGAGAGCCTTGTTGCTTATTGGAGGACCGAATATTTTACGCGCCGACCCTTCTACGCCGATTTTATAGAAGCCCACGCGTGCACATAAGGGGCCCTGTGGCATGCCGCCAGGTCGGTCTCACCCCAGTGCTCGATCCTGCTTTTAAGCCGCCATCGACGCTAGCCTGCGACGCTAGCCTCCTTCTATTTTCTTTTGGGCACACGTTCGCTCCATTAAACGTTTAGTTGTTTTGAGTCACTCGTCGCCTCATCAATTGTCATTCGTGACATTCTGATGGAGGTGCGGGGTAACGCAGCCCATGAAGCGTACCCCATGCTCCGAAACTTCGCAGCGCAAGTCCAGTCCCCGGCTCAAGAATACCGTCCGTGGAAACGACCGAGGCCCGAGGAAGCCGTCGTGCTCAAGGCTTGCCCCCGGAATTCAGTTTATTGCCGGAGCAGGCCCGCCATCAATCGACGAAGCCGACGATGAGCAATCAATCGTCGCGGACTCCCGGCGCTGCCTCCCCCATCGTTTCCCTGCCCGTCGCCCCTCGAACTCCGACGACCTTCCAGGCGAGATCTACGAAGACTTCGAAGACTGGTTGCAGCAATACGAATTGGGGGGGGGGGGGGGGGGGGGGGGGGGGCATCATAACCAATGGACTCCTGAACAGCGTCTTCATAACGTATATTTTTCTCTCGAGGGAAGCGCGCGACGCTGGATCAAAAATCATGAATGGTTGCTTACCAACTGGGAGCTACTCAAGCCAGAGCAGCGTCGAAGCTTCACAAACTAAAAACAAAGGGCTATTCAACCTCGGGGATTTCCAGACCGTGGATCCTTATGCACGAAGTCCATAAAACGATTTTTGGTAGCCTACCACCATCGATGGTTTTGTAAAGAAAGCAACGAACATTGAGCGGGCCCTCCAATCCCATGCCGTCCCCTACCAACGACCGCCCAACGTCGCTATTCCTGCGCTCTCTAGACTCGACATCAGTTCCAGCCTCGCGGGTATGCGAGAGATGATCCCCGACGTCATCCGCAAGGTGCTGAAAAAATTGCTGCCGGATAGCCGCCCCGCTTCGCTCTCTGTCACCGAAGCAATCCGAGGGGAGGTTCAACGGGCGCTCCAACCAGATGTCCCCGTCAGCATCGCGGCGCCCGAGGGACCCACCCTGAGCTACGCCGCCATGGCTCGACGACCACCGCCAGCGACCCGCCAGTACCAGCACCCGGCGCACCCTCGACGGGATGGCGCATCCTCGGCGCCGCATTACGCTCGGCGCACTGAGGAATAAGCCCCGCACATCCGAGCCGAACCACCGGCGCCAACGAAGAAGGACGTGTGGCGCAGGGCTGACCGACGTCCGCTGTGCTACCACTGCGGGGAAGACGACCACGTCTACCGCCGTAGCCCGTACCGGCAGCTGGGGCTACGCGGTTTCCACCTTACGGCCCGCTTCCACGCTACGGTGAACGACCTCGGGAGGTCAACGACTACCTACGACGTCCACCTTCTGCGACGCCTGCGGCTCGGCGTGGGTCCCGGTCACCCTCACTACGACGTCCAGCTTCGCCGATGCATAAGCCTCGCCGTGAAAGCCTGTTCCCCTCACCCCTCGCCGGGGAAACTATAAGCGCCGCAACCCCTGGAGGTGGAGTTGCCGAAGACGACAGTCGCAAATATCCTCCAAGAACGTCGAAGTGCCCCCACTCTATAGACGACAAGCATCGGAATGACGATTCTGCTACGGGGCCCAACAACCTCAACATTGCCATCGACGGTCGTGACTCATCGGCACTCGTGGGCACCGGAGCAGACTACTCAGTCTTGAGTTGGAGGCTCTTTCGCCGCCTGCCATAAGTGTCGACGCCTTGGGATGGATCTCAAATACGAACCGCCGGAGTGGACCTGATCACACCAGTCGAGAGGTGCACCATTCGCGTCGAGATCCACGATGAGACATGCCCTGTGAAGCTAGTCGTTCTGCGAGACCGTATGAGGGACGTTATCTACGGAAGGGACTTTCTTTGCGAGTATGGCGCCGTCATCGACCTCGACGCAAACCAGTTGACGCTGAGAAAGACTATTCTGCTGCCGGTGGAGCCCAACACGACGTCAACCGCGATCCGATTTATATCCGATTATATGAACATGCCGCAACGGTCGAGTGTTTCCGTAACCATCAAAACCGACGCAGCCATGTGCGGTGAAGCTCTTATGGAAGGCAGCGTCCAATTGCGCCTTGAAAAAGAAATGGGTGTCGAAAGGGTGTAACGGATCTCTAAGACGGACGTAGAACTGTCCTCGTGAAGAGCTTTCGAGAGGAGCCGCAGCACCTAACGCAGCGTACCACCGTGGGCCACGTTGAGGAGCTTGAAGCGCCAGTCGTGGTGACCGTAATCTTTCAGGGAACCTTGTCGTCACAGCAAAAGAGCACATCGCCAGCGCAGCTTGACATCGACCCTGAGCTCCCAGTTCTGAAGCGGCGGCAGCTGGTTGATCTCGCTGAATACAGTGACTGTTTTGACATTTCGTCGAAAGTTCGACAAACACCATTGGCGAAACATCGAATTGTTACCGACAGCGACGTGCACCCAATCCACCTGTCACCGTACCGTGTCTGAAAAAGAGGGAAGTCATCCAAGAACAGGTTCAGAAAATGATCGACGATGACATGGTCAAGCTGTCAAGCAGCCCTTAGACTTCACCTGTTGTGCTCGTAAAGAAGGAGGACGGAACCCTAAGATTTTATGTGGCCTATTGTCAACACAATGCTGTGACAAAGTAAGACGTCTACCTGCTCCCCCGCATCGACGATACCCTAGACCGCCTGCGCGCTCCCGAAACTTTTCGTCGACGGACTTGAAGAGTAGCTACTGGCAGTCTGAGGTTGGCGAACGGGACCGGGAGAAAACTGCGTTCGTCACGCCCGACGGAGTGTACAAATTTAAAATGATGGCCTTCACTATCCGCGCCGGCGACCTTCCAGCGTGTCATGGACACCATATTAGCGGGTTTAAAATGGCAGAGCTCTCGCGTCTACCTCGACGACGTTCTGGTGTTCGCCAACAACTTCGACAAGCACTTACGACGACTCCGTGCCGCACTTCAAGCCAGCAAGGACGCTGGACTAACTCTCAAGCCAACGAAATGTCGGTTCGCTTATGGTGATGTCAAGTTCCTAGGCCACGTCGTGAGCAGCGAAGGTGTTCGTCTTGACGCCGAGAAGACGCGCGCTGTAGCCGCATTTTCTTCGCCTTCAGACAGAAAGGCCGTAAGAAGATTCCTATGCCTCTGTGCATACTACTGGCGCTTCGTTCGAAATTTTGCGAAGCTTTCTATGCCAATGACATACCTTACAGAAGACGCCGTAAAGTTTCAGTGTACAGAAGAGCAGCAGCGGGGGTTTGACGAGTTTAAACGAAGACTTCAAACACCTCCCGTCCTTGCAATTTTGACCAGCATGCAAAAACAAATTCGCACCGACGCAAGTTACTCTGAGATTGGCGCGGTGTTGCTCCAAATACAGAAGGGAACAGAAGGGGTAATCGCCTGTGCAAGCCGGACACTATCAAAGGCGGAAGGTAATTACTCTACGACGGAGAATGAATGCTTCGCCGTCGTCTGGGCTATCACCATGTTTCGCCCGTTCTTGTACAGAAGCCCGTTCCGAGTGGTTACTGACCACCACTGGCTCTCCTGGCTCGTGAATCTGAGGGACCCCTCAAGACGTTTCGTTTGGTGGAGTATACGACTGCAGAAGTTTGACATGACCGCGGTGTACAAATCCGGCCGAAAGCGCAGTGACGCCGATTGTCTGTCAAGGGCCCCCGTCATGGCCGGTCCTGCCTGCACTGAAGACAACGACGACGAGTGTTTTCTCGGCACTCAAGGCGTCAGTGACCAGCACTCTAAAGAGATGATCTTGAACTGCAAGGACTCATCAAACGCCTATAGGGAAAAGGAATTGTGGTTTCCCGCGTTTTTTTACGAACGCTGGCAACCTTCTCCACCCGAAAAGATGTGCTGTACAAGGAGAACATCAGCGGCAACAACACTGCATAGCTGTTGGTGATTCCTTTCAGTCTTCGAGAGTTGATAGTTCAAGCCTGCCACGATAACCCGACGGCGGGACACGTTGGATACAGGAAAACTCTTGCCAGAATGCGAGAAGTACTACTGGTCCAAGTTTGCGAAGACAGTCCACCACTACACCCGATCTTGCCACGGGCGTCAACGACGGAAGAAACCACCGACGAGGCCGGCCGCACAGAGGCGTCGGAACTATTCGGGAGGTGGGGGTAGGAAGACGGTGTCTGTGGTGGGGGGCGACGGCGATTTTGTGCCCCTTCCCCTGTGTTGTTTCCATTAAATTTATGAGCTGTAGAAGAGGGGGGGGGGGGGAGGGCGGTCGCTGCCCCTGCCCCCTGTTTTGACGCCACTGCCGGCAGGACGTCTTCGGCCTATTGCGTCGTCATCTGCCCCATTCCAGCAAATCGGATTAAATTTACTTGGACCGTTTCCACTATCGATGCTTGTAAACCGATGGATAATCATCGCGACCGATTAGCTCCCAGGATAAGCCGAGACGAAAGCCCTTCCATCAGGCACTGCTGTTGAAGTTGTGAAGTTTATCGTCGAATCCATCGTCCACCGGCACGGCGCCCCCGAAGTTCTCATTACCGACCGTTGATCATCGTTCATGACCTAGATGACGCAGGAGCTAGATCCTTCGTCTCAATTGATATAACCAGCCACCATCAAACCACTGTGTACCATCCGCAGATGAATGGACTAACAGAACGGCTAAACAAAAAAAAGTGAAAGCCGTTTACTACTCCCTGTAACACCGAATTAGAGCGCAGCTCTTGAGGAGGAGGAGGGAAGGGTACTGGGGGGTGAAGTGACCTGGGGGGTCACGTGACCTTGGGGGTCACGTGACGATGCCGATGATGTCATCAGTGACAATGACGATGCGGACTCCGATGACGTCATCAGCGATTATGACGATGACGATGCGGATGTCGGTGACGCATCAGTGACGTCACTGATGACGTCATCAGTGATGATGACGATGCGGATGCCGGTGACGTCATCAGTGACGATGACGTCATCGGGGAGGTCACGTGACCTCGGCGGGGGTCACGTGACCCTGGGGGTGGTCACGTGACCTCGGGGGTGTCACGTGACCTCGGGGGGTCACGTGACTTCGGGTGTCACGTGACCTTGGGGGTCACGTGACCCTGGGGGAGGGGTCACGTGACCTTGGGGTGACCTTGGGGGTCACGTGACCTTGGGGGCCGCGTGACCTTGGGGTGACCTTGGTTACGCCGACGGCGACGCCGACGCCGCTCAAGCCGGGAACGGTCCCCTAAGAGCTGCGCTCTAAAACATCGCCGACACGATTTACACTTACGTCGACGTAGAGCACAAGACGAGACGAGGTGTTGTCTTACGTCACATTCGCCTACAACACTGCGGTTCAAAAGACAACTGGGGTTACACCTTTCTAGCTGGTACATGGACGATAGGTAACGACCATGCTTGACGCGATGCTGCCAAGCGAGCCAGCTGACGATGGGAGTGACGACGCCCAGGTGGTTGCTCAACGAACCGAAGAAGTCTGCCAACTCGCTCGACTCCGTATTCAAAACCAGCAACGTGTCGAAAACGGCCGCTACAGCTTTCTTCGTCGGGACGTTCACTTTCAGCCCGGAGACAGGGTGTGGGTGTGGACACCCATTCGACGCCGCGGTCTCAGCGAGAAGCTGCTGAAACGTACAAGTACTGTACAAGACACTTCGTCCATTTGGTGATCCGAACTACGAGGTGATGCCCAACGGAACAAGAAAATTATCACGCCGCCCACCACGACCTCAAGTCGTCCATGTTGTGCGCCTCAAGCCGTACTACGCTCAATAAGACTGCGAACTGTAATCTCATGCTACTCTTGACTGTGTTTTACGAGCATCCGTATTTTTTTCATTCTTTTGTTTCTATTGCTCTCCTTTGTTTTCTTGCACCTTGCGTCGAGACGATGCTCATCTTAAAGGAGGGAGTAATGCCACGCGAGTCTCCGAGCAAGCACGCCCATGGCCGTATGGTTATCGTCATTGGCTTGCACACAAACGGCCGGCGTTCGATGTCTGAGCGGGCGCAGCTTTTAGAGCCCAGCTCTTAGGCGCTTGTTCAAGTGTTTTGCGGCGTCGCCGTCGCCATAGCCGTCGGTGTAACCGGAGGAGGAGGGGAAAGTAGGAGGAAGAGGGGAGGGTACGCAGGAGGAGGAGGGGAGGGTACGGAGGAGGAGAATGGGAGGGTCCGGAGTAGGAGCGGAGACTATGGAGGAGGAGGAGAGGGGGAGGAGAAGGAGAAGGGGAGGGTACGGAAGAGGGCGAGGGGAGGATTCGGAGAAGGGTACGAAGCTGGAGGAGGACACGGAAAAGGAGGAGCAGGAAGAGGAAAATTTATTTCTTAAATTGCATGGTATATCGCAAAATCAAAATACCTCAAGAGCTGCGCCCTAATTTCCCATTACAGAAATTTGTAAACATATTTCATCCTTTTTTAATTTCATTTTTTTTTTATTTTCGAGTGACTTTATTGTTTTCCAGTGAAATATAATTTTTACCTCTAAAAGGGGGCGCAATTTTTTTTGTTTGTTCTTATACTTGACCCGATATAAGCAGATTTCATGTTCCCCACATGCAAATTACCTCAAGCAACGAGCCTCGTTTTTTTTTTTTTTTTGTTACTTCTCTAAATGTGGTGTCCTGGTGAATTCAAAAACCCTGCTGCTTATATCTGGTCTCCATTCCCTTGAGCTGCGGCCATCAAGGCATAGGTCAGACCGGCCGATGCATCAATCCCAGACTTCGGGAACATCACAACAAAGTTTCTAAAGCCTCTCCAGATTCTTATCATCCCATGCCCGTTCGTGTTCGCCTTGTCATCCCCTTTTTGATGAAAAAAAAAATCCGGGGGGGGGGGGGCATAATAGCAGATTCGGCAGGGAGATCATAGGGTCATTCGCCATGACCACAGCAAACAACAATGCGTCAAACCTGTAGTAGCGTAAAAGGCGAGAAAGATTCGAGACAGAGGAACGTGCTGGGCTCACGTGAATCGAAAGATTCGGATGCTGGCGCGTACAAAAAAACGTCTTCGCAGTGCAGTTCTCAGGTCCAAAGTAAAGTGGCTTTAGGTCGCCATATGGGTCCGTTTCCACTCCGCTAAAAATTGGCGACGAGTGTTCGTGGAGAATTCCTGGAGAACGGCTCAAGACGGTGAATGCATCGGGCGAGACATCGAAGCAAGCAACATCGAACGTCTTCCGGTTCATGGGACCAGGACCATTCGATCCGAAAAAAGAGGACTGGAACTTATACCTAATAAGGTTCCAAGCGTCTCTGGGCATTGCCGGAACGACAGATGATGCCACAAAAAGGAATGTTATGATTACATCAATGGGGTCTGAGACTTTCGAGCTGCTGCACTCTCTGGTTCAACCGAGGCAGGTCAGTGAAGTTCCGTATGGGAAATTGACAAACACACTGGACACTTATTTTTCCCCGAAGCGTTTCAAGGAATTTGGATCAGCGAAGTTGTTTTCAACACGCTAGGATGAACGTGAAACACAAACCGAATTCCTAGCACGACTACGATCAGTCATTTGCAACTGCGAGTATGAGAACGAAGTCGATGCTCGCACATGTTCGTTGCTCACTGCTTTTATAATTGGACTTTGAGATCAACCCTTGAGAGCACGTCTCGTTTAAGAGAAAGAGTTATCGATCGACATTGCACTCAGACTGCCGGAAAGCTTTCTTCGAAGGGAAGAAGAGTCCCGTCAATTGAGAAGTGTCGCCGAATCACCCATCGCAGTCAGCCAGGTGAGAGATCTACAGAGGTCTGCTAGACAATGTTTCCGTTGCGGGAATACAAACCATGTGGAAGACAAGTGTCGGTTCAAGCCTGAAAACTACAGAGCTTGTGGAACCAGGGGGGCACATTGCCAAGATGTGCAGGAAATGACAGTCTGGCAAATTCCGATCAACAAGGAAAGGGACGGTGCAAGTAATCACCAGGGTTTAGTCCGTTTTCGATCGAGATGGCAAGTTTCTGGAATGTCAGATTGAAGGCAAGGGAGTGGAAGTCTAAATAGACGGGGGTTCACAAGTCACCTTACTGAACATTCATACTTGGCATCGCCTCGGAAAACCGAAGCTGAACGCAACTCCGTACAAACTGCGAAGTTTCAGCAAGGAGGTCATTAAAGTCAAGGGTCAATGTGAACTTCAGGTTGAATTTGAAGTCAAGGACTACGTCTAGAGGCTATTTTTACAAACACAAGCCAAGTCAACTGGTTGGGGAGGATCTGGGTAAGAGCTCTGAAAGTGGATCTCAACAACTTGTTCGTCGCTCGTGTGAAAACAGAAGAGAGCCTGAAGACGCTGCTGACTAGGCACAGATTGAGTACTGTTCAGAAACGAACTTGGTCGGTGCAGGAAGATCAAGGTCAACTTCATTTCAAATAGAATGTCATACCGAGGTTCATGCGGCCAAGACCACTACCATTAGCATTGCGCGAAGCGGCAGAGTCTGACTTGAAGAAACAAGTAGACAAAGACGTATTGACTCCAGTGGAAACAGCGCAGTGGGCCACTCCGATCGCTGTTGTCCCGAACACCAGTGAATCCGGGAGGGTATGCGGAGATTTCAGCGTGACTGTCAATCCTCAGTTGAACGTCGCGCAGTACCCACTCCCACGACCCGAGGAATTTTTTTCAAAACTTAACAGAGGGCGGAAGTTCTCGAAACTGGATCTGTCGGAGGCATATCTTCAGATGGAGCTGAAAGAGGATACAAAAAAGTATTTCGTCGTAAACACTCACCAGGGATTGTTTCAGTTTAACCGATGCCTTTCGGCATATCATCAGCGCCTGCAATCTTCCAGTGAACCATGGAACAAGTATACGCTAACGTGGGAAGCGTGGCATGCTACCTGTATGATATAATCATCACCAGAGAAACTGATCAGCAGCACATCAAGAACTTGGAGCTCGTGTCCTCACGACTCAAAAACTATGGGTTCACGCTAAAGAAAAAAAGATGTGCGTTTATGTCTCCAGAAGTGGAATATTTGGGTCGGATTCTCTCAACGGAAGGAACACGTCCATCTCAAAGGAAAGTTGGAGCTATACTGAACATGCCGGAGCCGTCTAACCTACATGATCTACGGGCATTTTTGGGCACGGTTCAGTATTACGAAAAGTATTTGCCAGAGTTGGCCAACCTTTGCGCAGCACTAAGTAATCTACTTAAGAAGAACGTTCTTTGGCAGTGGAGTTTGCCTTGCGTAGAACCATTCGAAGACACCAAAACGCGTCTAACGTCCATGGAGACTCTTGTTCACTTCGATCCAATCGAGACAATCTATTTGGCGGCTGATGCTTCATCAGTTGGCGTCGGAGCGATCATCTCCCACAAGATAAAAGAGGAACGCCTTATTGCCCATGCATTGAAAACGCTAACTTCCGCGGAGAAACGATATGTCCAGATTGAGCGAGAAGCTCTAGCCATAGTTTTTGGCGTAAAGAAGTTTCACCATTATCTGTGGGGAAGATTTGTTTTGTATACAGATCACAAACCATTCACGGTGAGGTTTGGTCCAGTGAAAGGAATCCCTGTGACGGCTGCAAACAAACTTCAACTATCGGCCTTGATCCTACAAGGGTACTCGTGTGACATTAAGTATACTACAACAACTCAGTTTGGAAACGCATATGGCTTGCCACAACTACCTCAATGACCTGATCCAGAGTTTGACATGGAAGTTCAACATGAAGTCGCCGATGTTGTGAGCTTCATTTCTTCAGACATCATGGCGATTGTTGAAGAAAATATGACCAAACTTCCAGTCAGGGCGTCCGACATCGCGGCTGAGACTGCTAAAGACAAGACACTGTCGAAGGTCTACCGGTACGTCATGAAAGGATGGCCATCGGTTGAACGCGGCGTAGAGATGCAACAATACGCATTGAGACATTGGGAACTAACTGTGGCGAATGGCTGCCCAGTTTGGGGCATGCGCACAGTGATCCCTCTTAGGTTTCGACGTAGTCTTCTGGATTTAATACATGAAGGACACCTTGGACAATCAAAAATGAAGATGTTTGCCCGTTCCTACGTGTGGTGGTCAAACATGGACAAAGACACTAAGCGAAAAGTCGGGCCTGCGAAGCTTGTGCTTGTCTCTGACAGGAACGAAAACGCTCCCCTAAACCAACGGGAAGCACCAAAACGACCCTGGTACCGATTTCATAAAGATTTCGCAGAATACCAGAACACCATGTACTTGGTGGTGATCGACGCATACAGCAAGTGGCCTGAATCACTTTGATGCCGTCGACCAGAGCTGAGTGGACGGTTGAAGCATTCCAGGAAATCTTCCTTGTTCAGGGACTGCCGGAACGATAATGGACCACAAAATACAAGTGCCATTTTTAAGAATTTTCTAGAAGGACAAGGGATTCGACACATCTTAACACCACCGTACCACCCGCAGTCAAACGGCTAAGCCAAAAACTTTGTGAAGACCCTAAAGTCTGCCTTGCGAAAATTCAAGAAGGGGGAGGAAAAGAAAGGACTGAGACAGTTCCTCCTCAAGTAAATATTTCCATGTTGTTTAGCCCTTTCAAAGTCGAATGTTTTTCACAGACGACGTTTCCAAACAGTTGTGTTTCGTTTCCAAAGGAAGCAGTTAAAAAAAAAAAAAAATTCAATGATTTTTTTAACAATCTAGCAGGAACATCTAAAATGCTTGAAGCCCTTCAGCTTTAGAAGCATCCATTGGAAATACTGAAAGTGAAGAGTTTTCACGTTTCTTCTATTCGGCTTCATTTTGGCGTGTCCGCTTCCTCGACATTTCGGCGGTTTCAGATTCCAAACTGGAGGTACTTCACAGAGCACCTCCATCAGATAGTAAGTTCTCATCCGCTCAATTCCATTCTATGAAGGGTTAAAACTCGGAATCAGAAGAGTCGGCGCTCTAATGGACCTTTCTGAAAAGTAGCGCGCTCCCTCTAATGGGACACGTGAGGCATCATGGGAACAGTGAGGGCCGCTGCTCCGTCGTCTGCAGCTACTGCCGTAACGCCTGTGAGAACCGCGTAGCCTACGTTGGCTTTGGGTCCCCATGAACGGCAGACGGCAATCTTCGCCGTGTGCTGCGCGGCGTTTCCCGAATGAGATGAAAAACCCTCAATCACCGTACGCCTGTCCACTGTCCTTTTTCGGATAGGCCATTATTCTAGACGGGCCACCGTTCTTTTCTAAATGGGACATCGTGCGTGGGCCACGCGCTAGAAAAGCACGCATCCATCTGTTTTTTTTTTGTTGTTTTGCTATGAAAATTAGTTAGCTATACTTCGTCTCACCTTAGCATGGACTGATTGCAAAGGCTGTGCAAGTGCAAGCAGCTAGCCTTAATTTCCTTGACTAGAGCCATAATATCCTTTATTCTGACAAAGCCTGGCAGATCGCCACGAGAAGCGGCCGCCGAAGTTGAAAGGAGAGCCAGGGGAGGAGAGCCATGTGACGGGCACCCAGCTGCGGCGAGACGTCGAAACACACTTCCCCCAGGGCGATGGAATGTCCGCTCGCGTTCCTCGCGCTACCACTTTTTTTCTCGTCGGGATTGAAAACCATGTTTCGGGTCCTCGCCGCTGCAAAAGCTGTGCCTGACGTCCAGGTTCTCCGAGAAATGCTGTGTGCTACCAGGTTCTCGTGCTGCAAATCTGCGACCGGGCACTCTATGGCTCCGTGGTAGAACTGCCAGGCTTTGTAAGTATAGAGGAGGCTAGGCTGGAGCACTCGCTGCACGAGCGCTCCTGCAGCCGCCGAGGTTTCATCCAAAGCAACTAGCTCGCGCTTTCAGTATGCGCGGCTAACAGTAGTCCATGCTAAGCGGATACGAAATACAGTTGGCACATTTTAGTTTCCCCCGCAAATAAAACAATAACAAAATAAAACTACAACAACGCGGCTCCTCGTTTCAACGTTCGAAGACCGTTAGGTCGCCTGGATGCATGAATGGTTAAAAATGGTGCTGCAGTTCGGGCGGTAGCGTGCGCCGCCTAGCATGCAAAAGCGCAATTACGCTATATTTGGCTTGGCTAAAGGGTGTGACACCTCACAGTTCCCATAATGCACTGGAGCGCTCACTGCTGGCGCTGGCGTTTCCAGGAAGGTACAGCCAGCCGAGATGCGAAGCGACCATCTCGCGGGAATTACGCGCGGAACAACGTGATTCCCGCGAACTGGTGCCCCGCGCGTACAAGCACGAGCAGCGCGCGCGTGAACTATGCTTTAACGACCTTGCATTTGCACGGACGTGGCCGCACGAGGAGAGACATTGCGGAGACCTGTCACGCTGCTTGCAATCGTCTATGGGGTTTACAACTTTACATGAACGAATACATGAAATGATAAAACATCAAGGACGGGGACGGAAACAGGACTTGTTTCATTGAGCAACAACATGGAATGATACACAATATAAAACCACCCCCAAAGGTTTTGACGTTTTCTGGCAGTAATGATTGAAAACGAGCGCGTTGGTGAATAAATACGAATACATGCATTTTCATCTATTCACCAACGCTACCAAGCTTAAAGGGTGCTACATTTGTATATCTATTTTAATCACATAATTGCAGGACCGCGTGCACTGTGCACCAAATTTGTTTCTTAATTAAAACTTTCATCCTAACTACCATTGTGGTGGGAAGCGCTCATTTGGGTCAATAATCTACACGATAAAATTAGGGCTCGCCTCTACCTGGGGTTATGTGTTTTCAGATAAATCCGAGAAATTTCGAAAAACGCCCGCCAGCAAAAGATTTGTCAATTCGTATTTATCCGAAAAAACGCCGACTTTCGAGGTTACGATGGCAAAATGAAAAGCAAGAAGACATTTTACATATGAAGTTTGTCGAGTACAAGTTAAGCACTCCTGAAAAAAGGCCTCCTAATTTTTCTTTTAAATTTCGGATTATTAACAAAATTAATGTCCTCATGAATAGGCGAGTTGGTTCATGGTAAACGGAAATAAACAGCGCGCAAAAAAAGACAGGGACGAAGGGAAGATGCCAACGACACAAGCGCTGGACTCACAACTAAACAGAGAAAAACACCAACAAAGTAAACTGCACTATCGCTTCAACACGTGTCAAGATAAGCAGTCTAGAACAGCGGTTTGTAAGAACTTTAAACCGACCGTACTCGACGCAAAAAGAGTCAAGAGCACTGAAGTTGTGCGAAACTCTCGAGTTGACCAAATTAAGAACAGACATAAAGAAGAGTAAGGAAGACCACCCTAAAGGTTTTCTTTTCCGTAAAAACACATAAGGTGGACTCACCCTTCCGGACTATTGTAACGGCTATTGTAGCGTGGTAGAAGCAGGTTAACCAGTTTCTACTGTATCATCTTAGTGCCCTAGAGCTCCGGGATCCGTTTCTAGTGCGAAATTAGGATGCGGTTGTGGAGTATCTTAGTGCAGGCGAACACGCAGATGCAGCGGCATTCTCTATAGATGTGGAGGACCTTTTCTACTCCGTGCCTCACTAGGGGCTCGTTGCGTCGGTCCGGGAATGTATTGATGAAAACGATGTCATTAAGTTTCAAAATCAGAGTGGCGTAGGAGTCGATAATTTTATGGAACTACTAAAGATTTATTTGCAGTCAACATTAATCATGTGTGCCGATGTTTACGATGTGCAAAAATGAGAAATTTGCATTGGCTTTTGTTTAGCGCCGGTACTTTGTGACATTTTCTTAGCCAAATGCGATCAGGCAATCAATGAAAGCTTAGACTAGGAGTGGGTTAACAAAGTGTTTAGATACGTGGACGATTACCTAGTGGTTACAAGAAGGTCTGAGGGTGCCTCTGAGGACAGGGGTGTAAAAGCAGTGTTGTATGTGTTCACTCAGCATTCTGGGGGGCTAAGGTTTACCCATGAACTACAGGATGGGGCACACCTCCAATTTTTAGACCTGTGACTAGACTTTGGAAAAAGTCACTTGTGTTGGCTTTACCAACAACACCCTAACCTCCCATTCACACTGGAAGCGGATCCGCGTTCGCGAAGCGGTTGCGAAAGCGGTTGTATAAAGATCCAGTGCAATTGCACGCGCATTTGATGTCATCGTGTGCGCGTGCAATTGTACTGAATCCTTATACAACCGCGTTCGCAACCGCTTTGCGAACGCGGATCCGCTTCCAGTGTGAATGAGCCCTAAGAAGGGACTACTCCCTTATGACTCTGCTCACTTAAATTCGTAAAAAGGAGCACTGTGTACTCTTGCCTCAAAAGGCCTGTTCACACATACAGCGGAGCGCTAAGTTAGCGCTACGTGAGCGCTCCAAGGAGCGCTCATGTGGCGCTTCCAGCGCGTGACTTCGTTCTAATATAGCGCGTGGTTAGCGCTTTAGTAGCACCTTGTTAGCGCTCCAGTAGCGCCTTGTTAGCGCTTCAGTAGCGCCTTGGTAGCGCTCCAGTAGCGCCTTGGTAGCGCTTCAGTAGCGCCGTGTTAGCGCGTCATTAGCGCTTCTTGTACCGCGGTGCTGCGGATTAGCAGGTGCACTGCGGTTTCGGTTCCTGTGGTTGGATGTGCATCAGCAGCACCATGGCGGACATGTGGGATGCTGAAATAGAAATGCGACAAATGCTCTTAGATACACGATTAGTGCACATCTGTATGGACGGCTTAACTCACAGAAGAGCCTTCTGAATGTGCGAAATCTTTCGCCGCCGAGATACCAACAGGTAGCCGGCGAACCTTGTTCCTAGGCGGAGGGACCGAGACAGAAAGCTCTTTCGAAGGCGATTATTTTTACCTGCGTGTCCTTGAAACCAGCGTCACACATATTGAATTGAAAGCTATGAGGTCGTACACAATCAATTGGTCGCTCAGAGTTCATGACTCTGGGTCACCTGCCCTACCCTCTGCCTAGAGAGCGGCTCTTTTACTTCCTATTCTTTCAATGCCAAAGGAAAGACAACAACCAAGGAATCGCCGTGCACGCGCTATTGCGCTGTAGCAAGAACGGCACAAGGGGCGTGAGAGCGCTAACAGAGCGCTTCTGTAGCGCTAACAGAGCGCTAACAGAGCGCTACGTCACGCGCCAAGAAGCGCTACATGAGCGCTCCTTCGAGCGCTCACGTAGCGCTAACTTAGCGCTCCGCTGTATGTGTGAACCGGCCTTACCATTCAAAGTTAGTAAGCTTTAGGATGCAGGTACAGTGGCCGACAGATGCTCCCTTCCCAGCGTCAGTTATTCTGGCATTGGCGCAGACGTTGTTAGAAAAGATTAAGGGAAGGTTAAGTAAGAAAACAGAGAGACCCACAACGAGGCCCCAGGTGCTCCCTTACATGAATAAAATCTCGCACAATTTGAAAAAGGTAGCTGGGCGGTTTGACGTCCCCGCTGCGTTTTTGGCTCCTCGAAAGTTGGCGCAACTCTGCCCTATTGAATTGTGAAAAAAGCTGGGGGCAAGAGCCAATGTGCCGTAAAGCACAGGAACAAGTATGTTGATTGCGTGGTTGGGGTGGTATACAAGATCTTACTAAGCTGAGGAAGAGTGTACAGTCGGGGACAAAAGTCTCCAGGACACGCGAGCGGCGACTGAAACGCATTGCTCTGCCATCTGCCGGTGGGTCGCCTGGTTTCGAGATCACAGAAAAGCGCATGCGCGTCCTACTATGCCTGCCAACATGTGCGCTTTCCCGCTCTTCTGCGGCGCGGCGCCTAACTCGGAATCGGGCGCGTGGTACCGCCTCGGAGATAGCGCTTACTGACATGGCAGATATCAAGCAAGAAGTCACGGCATCTCAACTGAGCGATAAGCTCAACTGGTTATAAAGCAAGGTGCGCTGACACGGCGAAATGCGGCGAAATGTCCCAGGCGGTATCTCGAGTTTCGGAATGTGTAGCAGACGCTCGTCAGCCGCCAGCGCTATCTCCGAGGCGGTACCACGCGCCCGGTTCCGAGTTAGTCACTGTGCCGCAGAAGAGCGGGAAAACAGACATGTTTGCAGGCAGAGTAGGACGCGCATGCGCTTTTGTGTGATCTCGAAACCAGGCGACCCGCCGGCAGATGGCAGAGCGATGTGTTTCATCCGCAGCTCGCACGTCCTGGAGACTTTTGTCCGCGACTGTACATCGTCCAATCTGGTCGATGTATTCATGACAGGCACGTGAACGTGACTGGTCACTCCGGTCGACCGCTGGGGGTTGCTGCGTGTAAATTGTGCTGCATGTAAATCTCAACCCAAATTCAACAACATCATCATCATCGGAAGGGGCACAGATAAAACCACCAGAGAATTATTAGAAGGGTATGCAATAACAAAAGAGGGGCAAGGTGCATGCGTCAACTAAAAATCGGCTTTTCTTCAGAAAAAGAAAATTGCTTATCTTGACACGTGCTGAAGCGATAGTGCGGTTTGCTCCGTTGGTGTTTTTTCGATAAATGTTTAGTGGTGAGCCCAGTGCTTGTGCCGTTCGCATCTTCCCTTCGTCTTTGTCATATATTTGCGCGCTGTTTATTTCCGGTTATTAAAAAAATTTAGTTTCTCGCTTGTCTCGTCAAGATTCGTTGAGTACAACAAGTCAGTGTACTTCTGGGCCAAGACTAAAGTCACTTTTCTGGACACCAGGTTGGACCATACTATTTCTGCTTCTTGGATACAGGAGGACGGTGGTATTTTTATCAGACTGAAACAAAATAGTAGGTTCTACAGAAGGGCAGTTGCAGAATTTAATCCGGGGTCACACTGCTTATATATCGTAAAAAAGACAGTCTGCGTACAGGCTCGAACCGGAGCCATCGGGAGATCCATGCTTCGAATGCGGCGTGGCATTGAGTTCAAGGGGAAACTTGGCACGCGGCATTCAAACCACGAGAATATCGGTGACTAGTGTTTGCAGACTTTCTTTTGTATGATGTCTGGGCAGTGTGCCCCCTGCCTTACGCTTACCAGCCACTACGTTCAGCACTTCGGCTATATCAAAGTATACTGATGATTATTGAAGCAACACATTTTGCAAGATTTCTCGTGGGATAGATAGTACTTTCAATTGCACGGGTGTTATTGCCAAATGCCGCTGCAGAAATACCGTATTTTCCGGACTATAGTCCGCACCCGGTGTATAGTCCGCAGGGGGAAATTTGGGGTCAAAAATAAAAGATTTTGCTTAGATAGCCCGCACCCGGTGCATAGCCCGCACCCGGTGCTTAGTCCGCACCTGGTGCTTAGTCGACACGAAAATCTTCTCATAGACGGCACACGTTTACACATGTCTGCTTTTTAGCTCACAATAAAGCCTATAATGTGCATAAATCATCATTAACATAAACTTTCGTGCACAAAATTCGTCACGTCTCGTCAAAATAAATGATCTTGAAAAACATAATTCCTGTATAGTCCGCACGCGTAGATAGTCCGCATAACCAGAAATTTCAGCTTTTAAACATGTATAGTCCGCGGGCTATAGCCCGGAAAATACGGTACTTTTCGATACCGGAAGACTTCATCAACTTAGGGTATGCTTTTTTTTCAGAAATGTTTAATTATATAATTAAAGTTTGAAAAATTTAAGAAAAGAGTGAAATTAAACTTCGAATTTCGGAACGTTGACAATTCAACAAAAATATAGTCTGTTAAACGCCAAGTTCCTAGAAAAAAATTAGCTCGAAAAAACCACCTCCGAAGCTTACGAAAAATAAAGTCCTAAAACACGGAATCATACCTTATACCCTTTAGATGGAGCTGCGAATGCATGCAGAACCTTGGCATTACTACACTCTAGGGCGTTGCCCTTAACTTTTCTTCTGTTGGGGTCACACATGGTTTTCGCGTGTCTTTTATTGCTAGTAGCGCAAGAGGTTCCGTACCTTCAGTATGTTTTGTCTAGAACCTGCTTTCCGTATCAACATTGCACTATCGTGCTTGGTTCTTTCCTTCTACTCTTTCTGCGGTGACGAACTCCTCGTTTTATGTTCCCCCCTGAGCCGCAGAGAAATAATTCTGTTTAAGAGGGCTTTGCACGATTGTGGGGTACTGTTGCGCTTGGTTTTGAATCTCGCCTGGTGGTGGGCTCGGGAGAACGATTGACTATCCCTTAAAAATTGGTCCGAACCATCACTTTTCTTTCAGAAATTCTACCTCGATCTTCAGAAACTAAAATATTCCCTCTAAGTGTCCACTATGACGATGTTGGTCAAACAGCCGTGCTTTGGTCATCGAAACTCCTTCTGTTATAGTACGCTATTAGGAGTAGCTTGGCAAATTTTTCAACAATATCTCGCACAGCATAACGGTGTACAAAACAGCGTCAACTTTTAGCCCTCTATGTTCTCGTAAGTATGCACAGTGTTCAGTAAGTTGCGAAGAGCGAAGATGTCAGTGGATGATCCGCCCTTCGGTATTCTTTTAAGAATTTTTGTTTTATAATATTCGACAACTTATTTAGTTCATATTTACGACTTGAAATCGCTGCAAGCATGCGCTGATTTTTCCGGCCGATTTGAGACTGAGCGGGGGATTTATGGCAGCCTATACGTATGCGATGTACAGGGTGTTTTTTTTCTGGAAGGGGGGGGGGGACTAGAATTTGGAGAAGGAACTTGCATTAAGGTTTTTCATAGCCCTGGGCCTTCAATGGGGGCTATGGGGGTCACTATAGAAAAGGTACGAAATTGGCAAGTTAGGTAATTAACAAAACAGTTTTTTGACTAACGTTTACTTTTCCAGTTTATGGGGAATAATGCAGTTTTAGCATTGACGCTCGACGACATTATACACTAGCCGTGGCTCGATATCGTTTATTAAAAGAAAACTACAGAATGACCACTACAGGGTGGGAAATGTCTATCTCGTGTACGGCTGGAAAATCAAAGCTGAGCCGCTGAAGCGCCCTAGGGACGTCAATCACTCCATTCCGCGCCGGCCCCGCAACCCCCGTGCCCACGACGACGGTAACGTGAGTGGTGCGATGCAAGTGCAGGTTCCAAGAATTGAAATCGGAGGTGGGGGTCGGTGGCACAGTTTTGGTCTCGAGCTGGGTGGACAGGGATGACATTTTTTGCCTCGTAGGTCCCACTACGAATATGTTAATACAAATTTCACGTCACGCGGCTATAGTCACCAGCAGAGGGAGAACGGCAGGGCCTGTCTCTCCATAGCCTCCTCTATACTCGCAAAGCCTGGCAGTTCGACGACGGAGCCATAGAGTGCCCAGTCGCAGATTTTGAGCGCGAGGATCTGGTTGCACAAAGCATCAAAGAGCTATTTCTCGGGGAATCTGGACGTCAGAGCAACAACTTTTGCAGCGGCGAGGACCCAAAACACACTTGTTCGCTCGGGAGAAGTGGGTTTCGGCGTCCCGCCGCAGCGGGGCGCCAGTCACATGGCTCTCCTTTCATCCGTTGTCTGCCGCTATACCTTTTCGATTTCGGTGGCCGCTTCCCGTGGTGATCTGCCAGGCTTTGTCAATATATAGGAGGCTATGGTATTTCGAAAGGCCGGCCTCCAGTACGCTCTCCACACCTTCCAGTGTGCTCTGGCTGCGCGAACACGCGCTCGACGTGCACGAGACGCTGAAGTGTTCTCGAAGTTAGAAAGCTGGCGCTCGAGGGGGCACAACTGAACTTCCTCTGCCGTTTGCACCTTCTCAGTGACTATCGGTGACGTGAGCGATCGAAAGCGTCGCTGTGGTCGGCCTGCCACGATTGGCCGAATGCTGACAATGACGTCAGCAAAGGATTTTTCATCGACGGAAATAAGAGTAATGGAGGAACTTCAATTTTGACGGTGTTGGAAGCGCTGGTTTCAGAGCGCAATGATTTCAAGCTTCCACCAGGCTCATTACAAACACCATCTAACTTGTTGTTCGTGAGGTAATGACGTCACGAGAGAAAAAACATTGGAGACCGCCACCAAAACATCTCGCCGTAAATAGACTATGAGGCCGAGCTTAAATTCTCCGAGTACATTACGCCCCAAAAAATTAAACTTAAAAAAAATGTTGGTTAAAACTGCTTATTTGGTTAAGTGATATTTCGCTTTCACCTTTTTTATAGTGGCCCCCATGGCTCCTACCTTGACCTTAGGTCTATCAAAGCCCTATAGCAGGTTACCCTCAACTAAAATTTGGTACCGATAACAAACCAAAAGAAACCTTGTGTATTCATTTGGTTAACATACGTTCTGATCTAAAGACGCTCTGGCTATCTGCCGAGAATCTAAGGTAGAGGTGCAGATAATGAAGGCTCGGGGACGTCAGAACAGCGAGCTCTGGTTCGAGTGATTAATGTGTAGAGCTGAACCTAGCAGCCTTTGTCTCCCGAGCACCCGTCGAACCCGTTCGAACGCGAAAGCCAAACGCCGGACGCCGGCGCTCTGAGTTCTAACGCGTTCGACGAGTGCAGTGGAGACAAAGGTTGCTAGGTTCAGCTCTACCCACTAGTCATTCCGACCAGAGCTTGTCATTCTGACGTCCCCGAACGTTCATTGTCTCTTCCTCTCCCAGAGTTTCTCGGCGCATCGCTGCGATGTAACTTCAGTACACGGATAGCCTGAAGGTTTAAAACAGCGTTCTTTTCTGTTTTCTCGAAAAACTCCGCAGTGACGTCCACTTCCTGGATTGGGCGCCTCAAAGTAAAATGTGAGCAAAGCCACTCCGGGGAAGGTGAGTGGCACCTTTGCCTCGAAGCGACGGAGTTGGCCAGTGGCCGTTCCGTTTCTCGCATTACGTACAAGAATTATCATGTTTCCTTCGATCAGTGTGCTGAGTTTACTTCAGTTCACATATTAATGGAGAGTGTGTTTATGGACTGCATTTTAGGCAAAAAGTGTCAAGCTCGAGTGTAACGAAAAAGGGATACAGGCTGGCCGAGTGCAAAGCACACACAGTCCATAGTAGGCAATGCACAAGCATCTAAAGAGAAAATGCATCCTAAGTCATAATTAATTATACGTACCCATAATTAGTCGCAAATTAATGGCAACAAGCTGATTATAGACGCTTTGTAGCAGATTCTATGTATATACAAAAAAGTAGAGGGAAAAGGGGACAGCCTTGTCGGAGAAAGCGTTGTACCACAATACGTCTCCCTACAGATTTATTGACTATTAGGCTAGTTGTACAGCCACTGTACGCCATGCGCACCCCCTCGCGTATGACTCTTCCTACGTTAACATGATCGAGAATAGCCAATAGGACTTCGTGTGGTACCCGGTCAAAGGCCTTCTGGAGATCCACTTGTAGCATGGCCACACGGCTATGCATGGCGTCGCAGCATTCCAGGACACTCCGCGCTGTGTGAATGTTAGTAAAAATTGTTCTACCTTTTATCCAACAAGTCTGATGAGGTCCGACTATCTTGGTTACAACGTTTTGCATTCTTCTGGCCAAGACCTTCATCAAAACGTTTTGGTCGACGTTGGTCAAACTTATGGGACGATACGATGTCACGAGCCTGAGTTCAGCTATATCTTCCGTCTTAGGGATGAGGATGGTATGAGCCGTTAGTAAAGACGGCAGATGAAAGCTAAGATCGAATGCTTCGTTAAAAACGTCCGCTACACAAACCCGATACTACTCCCGAGCTCTGCGTTTCCGTCTTTTATACTAGCCATTTTGAACGTACGGAATTTCTAGATGACTGCCTAAGCAGTAAAAAATATTCTCAGCATGTTGATCGTTTTTCAGCAATGTCATACCTCTGAAAGTATTTTTAATGGCTCAGTGGCTCAGGGGATGCATCTCTTAATAAAAAGAAAACGCTCGATCATGCCGTAATTATTTGAAAGCCAATAAATCAAGCCGCTCCGATGCGGTTCCAAGCCATGAGTTTGTTTCCCGCACGGCACTTCGTAGCCAGTATTTCTATTGTAGTGTTTGCTTTTCTATTTGTGCTGTTCGCGCACGGCTGCAATTGCAGGCTTGAATTAATCTCTGTAGAGCGGATATTCACTCAGCTGGAAGTGATGCTTCACGGGCAGAGAAATCGCCTTTCGATCAACTTGAATATAGTTAAAGCCGCGACTTGCGGCAGGTGTTAAGTGTACGGAGCTACGCCGTGGCGTGCTCGAAAACTTCTAGCGCTCATCCCAGCGCGCTATTTGGAGGGCAGTTTCTCCAGCAACCGTAGTATATTTAAACAGCAAAATAAAGGATAGCTTTTTTTCGATTTTACCTATTATTTTTATGCTAAAATTTTACTGTAAATATACGCACTTTCTGTCATAAGTTCGTACTGTTCAGTCATTTCCCCAGAGCGCAATCGCTCTCGGGGACCGACAGTCAGATTGGCCACTGTACGATTGGAGCTTACCGTTCAGGCCAGCGTTCCAACATGACTATCCGCACGTCGATCGATTGCACCTAATCCCTATTGATGCACGCTAAAGTTTGCTCCACTGTCTTTTTTTTTTTTTTTTGATGAATCGATTTAGGGTTTATAATTCTGGCGACTGGAGGACGATGTAAACGATATAGGCTGAGAAGTGGGATATGAACCACTTTTCAGTGCTGTCGAAGCGACTGTTGCGGCATGTTGGTTTTGGTAATGTAGTGGTGACCATTCACGGTTCGGCGGCAGAATATCTGCAAAGTGGTACTCCCGAGCCTGGAGAGGTCAATCCCAGGCGTTGTCGCGGTGAGTGGGTGATATCCGTCGGGTTAATTGTTCCTTGGCGTTTAAACTGCTGAACTTAACCCTTGACTTGAGGGTTCTGTGTGCGCTGACGGCTGGCGAGCCAAGCTCTCATCTCGGCTGCAACTGCGGCTGTCTCTGTGGTTCTTGCTATTGCTTCGTGCTCTCTCCGCGCTTTGTAAGGCTGTGTACATTTTGTTCATCGGTAGGCGTAAAACTTGATTCAAGTCGCCCTCTTATACTGCGACTCAGGTGCGGCCTGTTGCGGCTACGCGATTTTCGCCGGCTGCGCGATCTTTGGGGGGACTGCTGCCGCAGTTTTTTGTTGCGCTCGTCCTCCCGTCGGGTTTTGTCTGCCTCTTGTCACACCAGTTTTTCGGAGTGATTAGCTGGATTTCTACCCCGCAGTTCTGGCAGTAAGGCACGCAGTTGTGGGGCGTATTCTCGGACGAACCAGGTGGGAGCTTGGTTCCACACCTCAGGCGGGTACAGAAATGGGGCTTGTGTGAGCACATATCCGCTTGGTGGCCTATGACGACACAGATGTTCCAGAAGAGGCTTGTTGACCTGTGAGGGTATAATCTCATTAACAGCCCAATGCATAGCGCGAATCGAGGAAGGCAGATGCGTTTCAATGTGATGAGGGTCGTTTTGGATGAACCGATCCTTCTCGCTTGGAGGATCTTTGTTCATTGTACCTCCAATTCATGTTAGATTTCTTCATCCGGAAAGGGCGTATGAATACCATGGATGACTATTTACCACGTCTCTCCCACTTGCTTGATAGGCGAGGATAGGGTGTTGTTGGCCGATAATCTAGGGGTGGCGGAAACGAAGGATCTCCTCCGCTGCCGTCGGTCGGTAGAAATCAATCGCGCTGATGATTCAGCGCGGTTGATTTAGGTCGAGTAAAGTGTGTGGGGCAGGCCTCTGAGCGGCCGCCTGCACTATACTTGGTCATTAGGCTTAAATGAAATTCGCAAATTTTGGGGTGGTAAATTCACTCACCGTCCGACCGGTGATCTTATGCGCCTCTCTGACAACATTGATGATGATCCATTTCGCTTTTTCCAGTGAAAATTATAAACAAGTGGCGGAGCGACGGGCTCCTTATGTTGAATCGTATTCTTCTTCCCCTGAATTTATTATATTACTATTATTTTTCTATTATTATTACCAGGAAAATACATTCGACTTCGCTCATTCGCATTAAGACCCAAACACATGGGGCGATTTCCAAGCGCTACGCCCGTGTCAGCGTCACGTCGAGTTGGCGCGCGTCGCGTCGTGCCGATATTTGTCCCGACCAGATCTGGACGTCGGCTCGCACGTAGCATTGTTGTGGGTGACCTCGAGCGACGCGCTTCGAAGTTGACGCGGCCGAAGCGCATGAAACAACACCCCATGGGGTTGGGACTTTAGACAGTGCTTTTTCAGCTCAAAGTCGTCCCCGAGCAGTTCGCAAACGAAAGTCGCAGGAAAGGTAAGACAGACGCAGACGACGTTGCGAGCAGGCGACGTTGCAAAGGAGCAGACGACGCTCAGATAGAGGGTCGCGATCAGCCAATCAGGGCTCGGCGTTCTGACGTCACCGCTACCCCCTGCGCAAGAAGCAGACGAACTTGCCCTCCGCATATGGTAGCGCAGAGCAGAAAGGGCAGAGATAGTGTGCGAGCGCTTGGGTCATGAGCGGCCGCTCCCCGAACCACGCTTGTTTTTGTGTTTTCGTCACCGTCGTTTTCGTACTCCCGGAGAAACGGCTGCAGCGATTCGAAAGGGCGCTGGCAACAATGCACCATGCCGGCGGTGTCGGCGGAGTCGTCAACGTGCCAGCGGAGTGCGTCGTCGTCGGACCATCGTATCGCGCAGCGGAAGAACCATGCAGTTTTGTCTAAGTCGGTTTCGCGTTCGAGGTCCAAGGACCGTTGCGGAGATGCGGGCGCAGGGAGAAACGGGAAAGGAAAAGGGTTGACGTTAGGTTTCTCCTCTCCACAATACCGAAAAAAAAGACGAAAAAAAAAGTGTTTCTGTGTTTAGCCGCTCGCTCTTTTGTAGCGCTAGCAGGCAATCTTCCCCGGCTCATAGATTGACCCAGAATATAGCGTGAGCACTCGATTTGGGCTCGTGATAATCAATAACTCGACAAGCCTTCGGGTAGTGATTCGTGCCCGATCGATTCAATGATGACAATAGCTGAACCATAATAATTTCTGGAACTCAGCGTGTGTCCTGTGCTTTGTCAATTCTAGCGCGTAGATGATGAAAATTGGCGGCATATAATCTACTCCAGATCACGTGGCCACCTGTTCTGACCATGAATTGAGAAAGAAAACGCTGCTCGTTTTTCTTTAATATATTTTTTGACTGCCAATGCACAATAACAAAAACTAACACGCGTTTCGTGGGTTATAAACACCAGAGATTCATTCTAAGCAGTATTTACGCAAAGAACAAAAATCGTTGCACCGACCCATTAAGTAGATCACGCAGTACAGCTAAAGCAGGAAAATGTTTTGTTTTACCGAAATAGGAGACTGTAGACTGGTAGACTGTGCATGATAATTCATTTAGTATGGAAGTATTAGTATGAAACTCCAAGTAATTGTTGCCATACTTTGCTCGCTAGTTTTTCAGAAGTCTCGACGCAGGACGTGGATATATTACACTTCCGCGTATAACTAGCGAATTTCCCTTCTTCGGTGTCCTCTTTCTGCCCTGCGCAGTATTGCCCTTACGGGTTCGTATTCCACTTGTGTTCATTTGACCTCCTGGAAGGGGACGATTCCGCGTCGCACACCTAATGTGCGGTGAAGATAACCAATCTAAATTTAAATAGGAAAACTCTCATGGGCAATTGCTAACCACCTTAAAGGCGTTCTTTAATTTAAATTGAAATAATAACTGTGAATCATTTTGTTTTATTTCTACAATAACAGCTAGCTTAAATCCGGAGCCTGATCTCTGTATCCTAGAATATACAAAATATGCACAGCGAAATAATGGAGTTACTTTTCTCACCGCAGCCCTAACTCGTTGCCATTTTTTACCACCATTGAGAACGTTTATATTGTGTGCTCTTGTGTTATTTATGAAAAAGTATCTTTATTTTCAGTTTTACTTGTATATTGAATTTCTTGTCAAGGGCCCCGCTTTGACTAAAGCTGGTCTTGCTTCGTGGCATACGTTGACCTGAAATGCCAAAAGGCCTTGTCACAGTATGCGGCAAACACCACTTTTCTTCTTTTGCCAAGTGAAAAAAAATTTTATTTTTTTTTAGACGGAAATTTGGTTTGTTAACGATTACCTCAAGTAAAAAAGCGCAAATACACAAGAAAGAGTGAACATGGTTGATACAGGACGCAATGGGGCCAGTTCTTTCATGTAGTACATTAAAAAGCGCCAAAAATCGTTCGTTTGTTATGGTGCGATTACGCTTGCAATGTTCAATCTCGGGAGGCAAAATTACCGTGTACGCAGCATACACTTCCACTGTGTGCTGTGACCGCGTTTTTTTCTTCTTTTTGTGTGCATGTTTGTGATTAAGAGCAATGTTGAAACCGCAAATCGCAAGGAAAACAGCGCCATGTCAAATCGGCTTAACACGACCACACGCTAGTGCTATTCACGTATACAATTCCCCTTAGCATGCAATCCCGATATCTCAGCCCACGTGCATTTATCGCGTCAGCAGGCAAGTACAAACGCGCCATATTAACGCCCGCTGAGGATGACACCAAGCAGACGCTCTTCAATGAACGGGGCTCAGCTCGGAGACAGCTTTCCGGGGCAATGTGAAGCAAGCTATGGGCGCCAAGCGAACGCCACTTAAAATAATCAAGGCCCGCCGAACATCCCCCTCCTTCTCCCTGGAACTTCATCACGCTCGGATGGCGCCGACTCAGCAATTGGGCCCGAGCCCGATGCCCAGCGTCCTTCGACACGCTGATTGGACGCGAGGCCCAGCCGAGCACTGACGCAGCACTCGGTGTCCAATCTGTGTATGGACGTCGATGTTCTTGTTCAGGGAGCTTTGATACTCGAACGTGCTACGCGGACGCCGATCAAGGTCATGCACACGCCTTAATAATTGTGGCTGTGTGGATATTTAGACAACATGCAGTTAATAATAATAATAATAATTTTTATTGCATTTAGTGTACACATACAAAAACAGACGTGCCAAAGCATCATTGGGCTTGTCTGGCAGCGTCTGGTAGTCACCAAATGAAACTCAGACACACAAATAGAGTACAGAAGTTAAAAACTAAACGAAATCAAAATCGAAACCAAAGTCAACCAGGAGAGTAGGGAGGGGTGGGGGGGGGGGGGGGGGGGAGGGGGGGGAGGAGGAAGGGTATCATTAATGTTTCTGAGCGTTTTCTTCAATTTATACCTTGTTGTGGGATTAATAACACTCGACGGGAGTTCATTCAAGCATGCATGTACCTAGTACAATCGGGTTCTTTTACCATATCTTGTAAAACACGGATGTGTCTTATAACGCTCTTTCGGTCTGAGTACGGGCAGGGACGTACGGAGACTTAAAACTGTTGGCCCAAAAATGTCCTTGCAGTTGGTCAGCCATCTAGAAGTTGCGACGAGTCACTCAGTAAATGGGAAATTTAGCCAGTGCAGTACAACCGCTAACCTGGGGTCTTTAACGTGCACCACGCAATAGTGTTACATGATACAAAAAAAAAAAGGAAACACATGGCGGAAGTTGCATAGGAGCTGTTTCACACACAGGAGGCATCGGTGTAAACGCGAACCAGGCATATCAGATTGGTCTCGCCCACAAATTCTGGCTCGTCCTTTACCGAGCCATCTAGACTCATAAACCCGGAGATCAAACTCGACCTGGACATACTCTTAATGATGTGGTTAACCAATTCTCGCACTTCCAGTAACTATGGCTTAGAGTTAAAACTTAACGTTCATACCCTAAACATTTTGTTTTCGTTTTGTTTTTGTTTTCTTTTTATTGCTACGCAATGGTATAGTTGCAGAGAGAAAGTGGGAGAAAAACAACGGGCATTCACCCCGTCAACTCGAAGCCAGAACAAGCGGCCACGTACTTCAGTGCCTATTGTACGCCACCAATGTTCATCATATAGTCACGCCCTGGGGTTGGTAAAGCACGGGGCATGTGCTGACTTGTCAAGCCCCGGTCACACTGCTAGTACATCATACAAAGGACAGTCTGCACATAGTGTCTGAGGCGTGTTTCCTTCTTGATGTCGGTCCTGTCGGCATCGGTCACAAACAATGTCTGCAGTCATGTCGACTGTCTGAGGACACGTAGACAAGGACTGTCAGCGCAGACATGGATCACACAAATAAAATGTCTGCAACTTGAAGCAAACACGCTTCGATCATGCTTGGCGCGTATCCCCAGATAATTCTGTCATATCTGCCGCGAACACCGTGTCTTTTGTATGGCGTATTAGCAGTGGGACTGGGGACTTAGTGTTTGGCAATTCCCTTCATCGCAGCGATTGGACTCGAACCACCACGGAAATGCTCGTCCAGGTATCAAAGTATAACTTGTGAATCGGGGAGGCTTTAATTTGATAAGTATAATTGTTTTGAGTATGCTAAAATGAACTCAAATTTATGATTGAAACATTTTGGACGATTTTATTCTAACTATTCAATAGGAAGTGCATGAAGGAGCTTGGTTGACCTTTGGAGCGCAGCTCTTACCGCTCATTCACACTGGAAGCGGGTCCGCATTCGCAAAGCGGTTGCGAACGCGGTTGTATAAAGATCCAGTACAATTGCACGCGCAGTTGATGTCATCGAGTGCGCGTGCAATTGTACTGGATCTTTATACAACCGCGTTTGCAACCGCTTTGCGAACGCGGATCCGCTTCTAGTGTGAATGAGCGGTTAGGTGCCCGTTGCCGGGTTGAGCGGCGTCGGCGTCGGCGTCGGCGTCGGCGTCGGCATCGGCGTAACCGCGCGTTGCATTATGAAAAAAACTTCCCGCTAAATTTAGCGGAAAAGTTTTCCCCTAAATTCAGCGGGAAAAATTTCCCCGCGAAATCTAGCGGGTTAAGTTGACGTCACGTTACTTCTACACCAATTTAGTTTCCCCGCTAAATTTAGCGGGAAAATTTCCCCGATAAATTTAATAAGAAAATTTTTGTCAAATTTCACGGTAAATTTAAAGGAGACATTTTCGCTAATGCTTGTGGGAAATTCAGTGAAAATCTTTTTTCTAAATGGGAGGGCAGCAGGAGAGCAGGATGGGAAGAGGAGGAGGGGGAGAAGGGACCTATTCTTCCCTCCGCACCCTCCCCTCCTCCTCCTCAAGAGCTGCGCTCCAATGCGGCATTACATGGAATTGTAAACATCTTTATTTTTTTTTTTCTAACAGTCTTTAGTACAATATTCGATGATAAAAGTGTACTCCACGTTAAAACCGTAGCAGGTTTTCATTTTCGGAGGTCGCGGAATCATACAAACACGCATCGTTAAAAGTAAACTTGGAAATAAGGACTTGTGATGTCTTGTCTAGTATTGCGTTCGGCAGTGGCGATGCCGTGAAGGGAACGAGCTTATAATCGCCGAAATGAAGGCGTGTACCTACACGCTATGGTTTTAAGACAAGCTGAATGTTGCACCTCGGTAAATGTGAGCTTGTTTTCTTTCGTCACAGGAGAGCACCAGATCAAGAGCAGTCCCGTGATTGGTCGAGTTCTCCGTCCTCACTCCACACCGGCCACACTTGTCTGGTGAGTTCGGTCATGATAAACTGACAGGGGAAATAAAGCAACACAGTCTCTCTTGATAATGCTTATCTGAACGAAAGAAGAGATAGTTAACATACTTGAATAGTAATTCAATGAACCTGGATGGATGAATAAATAAATGGATGGATGATGCCGAACCTATTGAATCGGGTGGTAGCTGGCGCCACCTAGCCAGTGTTTTTATCCTAACATTTATTTAACACAGAGTTATATATCTAAGATTTATTCTTAAAAGTTCCGATACGTACGACGGAGGCGCCTCTATGCAACCGGGTGCACACATCTTCCGCCCTACGGGCCGCCCGAAAGGGAATAAGAAAATATTAATTCTTCCCTCGACCTATGCCCCCCGTCATTGATGTCTCTACCTCCCCAATGTTTGTTTTTCTCTCACTATCCCTAAATCTGAATGCGTTTGTTAAATTAGTCGCCTCATCAGCTATTTCAAGGTGAAGCCCCTTACAGTAAGGTATAAAGTGCTCAGCCGTCTCCTTTTCCTCTCTCCAAGCTCCACAGCCTGTATCTACTTCGTCATGTCTATACTCTTTTTCACCTTATGCTGTACCGCAGAAAAGGCTACAAGCGCGAGCTTCTTGCTCTGGGGCACATCTCGGCGGCACAAGCTCTCGTGCAGTAAGAGCAGCTGCCAATGATATGAGCTCGCGCTTCTAGCCTCCGCTGCGGTCCAACATAAGGTGAAACTCAATGTATCTTAATCCGCAGCACTCCCGTACACGCCCCGAACAACAAGGAGCTCCCCCTAGAATTGTCGAAGATGGGCTCCTTAGTAATGTCTTTTTTAAACGATCTGTAGACTTTCAATGAGGCTTTAGTCTGCATGCCTGCTTCCGATATTTTCCTCTCAGTTTCTTTAACTTTTTTCTTAATTATTTTCTCCTTCGCCTCCTTGAGATTGCCCATATATTTAGATCTAAGTTTTATAATCCGCTTTTTCCATTCTGTATCGATGTTTTTTATGTGTTAATGGCTAAGAACTCTTCGTGCCTATCGTTCAGCGTCTCTCTCAGCATATCGTCATATTTATCTACTGCTAGCTTCCCTGCCCTCAAATAAGTACCATCCAATATGGCTTTCCGCACTTTGGTTCAGTGTTTTGCCACGTGCTCGCTGAGCCAGGCTACCTACTGCACGGTTATTTATTTCTAGCGTTGTCTGGACGTCCAGATTTCTGCAGAAAACTGCATTTGTAAAAGTCAGGCTTGGAATCAAAACCCCTCTCCAGATCTCTCTCACCACTTCATACCTGTTATAGTTCCACAGTCCTCTATCTTTCATTACAGCTGCATTTCTGTTGCCCTTACCAGTTATGCATCTTGCATGTTAACGAAGGTATTCTGTACCCTAGTTAATCCAGGCTCCTTGTTACTTGTATTTATTAACTCACTCGATCTTAAATCCTTGTATCTTTAACTCTTCAATTCCGTCATCATTGAGCACCATCAAGGCTGATTTGTCACTACTGAATTCTAAGCCAAAGATGTTCCCCTCTGCGCCGCATATATTCATCAGGGACTGAAGCTCTGTGTTGCTATCGGCCATTAGGACTGTATTATCAGCATGCAACACAGATTTTTTTTTTCAGTAACGAGCGCCGTCTGTGGACCGGCCTGTGAACTACAAATGAAGGGAAGCTCAATAGGCCTTCGCACGTCAAAACACGCTGGCATCACTCCGTTGTATCGGTTTTCATTGCTTTACCTGCTTCATACTACCAATGTCCAAAAAGAGATTCGTCAAAACTAAGAAATACGTGAAAAGATGGTTGCTGACAATGTTGGTCGTGTGGGATATGGTGCCATCCGGAAATGTCGACAGCGGGCAGCATGGCCAGGGGAGAGGTGTACGCCTCAAGACGGCAAAATTAAACCCGTTATCTCACGACTGTTCAGTTATAATTAAAAAGTTACATTCTTAAAAAACTGCTCCAAGCTAAGGAGCACAAGGTTGTCTCAATCTAATGACT
Organism: Ixodes scapularis; assembly: GCF_016920785.2. Lineage (NCBI taxonomy): Eukaryota > Metazoa > Arthropoda > Arachnida > Ixodida > Ixodidae > Ixodes > Ixodes scapularis. The sequence goes on from NW_024609838.1 coordinate 69,978,048, forward strand.
TTTGATCAAAACCTTGGCCAAGCGTAAGCAATTATGGACATCAGTTCAAACCAATGACAAAAAAAATGAAAGGTTAAGACTGTTTCATAATAAACTGTACGTTTATAATAATTTCTACTCTTGGCATGAAAGCACGAACTAAAGAGTCATACTTCGAAGAGAAAGATCGCCACCCATAGTGACGGAATGACCAAGCGACCAACCTGATTTGTGCCAACGTACCGAAAAAATATCTTAGAATAATTTGTGCGAGCGTGCAAAGTGTGGTGACTAAAAGAGAGCAACTAGAGTCTGCGTTGTTAACTTACGACCCACGTGTGGCAGTGATTCCAGAGAGTTATAATACGACATATCGGATAGATTTGTTTCCGCCTTCCTATACAGTATACAAAGATACCGACAATTCAAAGGATCCGACGCAGTAGGTGTAAAATCCGCGACCTCCTTACAAACCGACTTACAAGTAGAACTCGCTAACTATCCCGCCACCTCGGCGTGTAAGCAATTGAAGGAACAGTGGGGAGAAAATACAGCTTTCTTTATTTGAACTAGCCTTCGGTAAATCAAATTAGACCCTTAAAGAAGTTTTCATTAAACAAGATACGGAATATGAAAAACACTTCACCGAACGCAACGCCAGAAGGACGTAATAGGATAAATATTAAAATAGAAGAGTTCGCTGTCTCACAAATATGTTAGCTTCTAAGTGCCTATACGAAACCGGATGCATTATTATCAAACTCCACAGCCTTTTCTTTTCTCATTCCGATGGAAGCAAGCTTCAAGACTGAAGAAGGCGAGCGGGTTGAACATGAATACATAAAATTGAAAGAATAAAACACAGAGGACAAGCATGGACAAGACCATGAAAGAAAGTGGTTGTCCTGTGCTTGTCCTCTGTGTTTTATTCTTTCAATTTTATGTAAGCTTCAAGAACTCGCGCATTCTAGAAACGTGTTATGAAATGAGCACACAGCAGCATTTAGGATTTACGAAAGTGTAGGAAAATAAAATCCCGTGACGTAATTTTTTTTTTTTTTTTTTTTGCGCAGTTTTTTAATTTTCTTTCTTCTGTGCAAGCCGCGACCAACGCAATACTGGTTCCTATGTCAAGATTCATGGATGCAGCGTTTGTCAAGATTCATGAATGCAGCGTTTATATTCCTAAGACTGAGTGGAGAAGGAAAATATGTAAGCGAGGTGTGTGTCAGTTGACGGCATTTAAAAAACAAATGGCATTGATAGCACATTCATTGTCAACAGCGCGTGGCCGAACCGTTTCGACATGAGTCGGTAACCGTTATTTTTTTTTCGGTTCAGTTCCGGTTCGGGTTCATCGCGATAACAATATAACGGTTCGGGTTCGGGTTCAGTTCCGGAAAAAATACCGCTTCGGTTCCAGTTTTCGGTTCGGTTCGGTTCCGGTTCGACACCCTGATATATATATATATATATATATATATATATATATATATATATATATATATATATATATATATTTGTAACTTTTGTAACTCTTGAACTCGGCTGTATTAGGATTTTTTTATTCTAGGTTATCCTGATACAGCTCTTGGGTCATTCAAGGATCATGACATGAATTTACTGTCGAATAAATTCACAGATCATGGTGAACATTGCGTGCGGACTTTTGTCCCTGCAAAGCGAAAACAAGTCGGTTCCAAAAACCTGCGGATAATGCGAAATTCAATTATTTAAAACAAAAAATCAAACGCCAAAGAAAATCGCAGTTATGTAACGCAAATGTAATTTCGCAGCTTCGCGATTTCATAAAATAAAAACTGGCAGAGGGCAGGTGCAATTATGTTCCCAACAAACTTTCAAGAGTTATGAAATATTGACCCCCGAAAGTTTGGCAATATCTGTCTCAAAACAAAGAGGACATTACGCAGATTCTTCGCAAAGGTTACGCCGTACGGAACGATAAAGTGGCTGATTTATTTAACCTGCATTTTTAGATCGTTTTTTCTCACGCAAGCGAAACTGGTCCACTTGTAACTGGCGATGTAAGAGAAAATGAGTTGTAACAAAATTACAAATCAGGGTGTGCCTGCTATGCTACTTAATATTAACGCTAAAAAAGTCGTGTAGCCCGGAAGGTATCCCAAACTCTTCTCTGAAGAGATATGCGGAAGTGCTGGCAACTTTTTTAACAGTTATCGTCAATGCGTTATTTTCGGTTTTGATTGTACCCCATGACTAGCGCTCGGCACGTCTGGTTCCGGTTTTTAAGAAGGGCAATCCTCTGCAGCTCTCGCCCAGTATATTTAACTTGCTTATTGTGTAACCTTATCGAACAGATGATTACAAATTACCTAACCAAGTACCTTTATGAGCACAATACACTTTCGGACGCGCAGCATAGGTTTAGGCGGGTATTTCCCACAACCCAACTAACAGCTATCGCACTATAGGCTATAAAAGCCGCACGCTTTCTATCGACGTCAGCTTAAAGCGACGAAATGCTTTGATATTGCTGCAATGCGGAGAAACATATGTGCTGATGAACGAGTTTATTTCGATGTGGATTTGACGCCGCTCCTTGGGTAGAAGCTCGCATTCCAATCGGCCTCTCCCGCTGATGCTGCATGTCGGAGAAAAGCAAACTGTGCCGATACTTATCTGAGAAAAGGTACCTTGAACATATACTCGGTACTTGTCGAAATCTTTCCTGCTGATGCACGCGAGTCATTAGCGTTCTTACTGAGAGCGGCGGAGTGGCCGATTCTTTTCGCACTCGCGCGTTCATAATCTCGGCAGTCATAAATCCAACCTAGAGTCCGCAACCTTTCTCTCCTCTTTTTCTTTTTTTTTCAACTGCGTCCTACTGCGGCAGCTGATTCTCCGCAAGGCACCCTCCTCGCAAAGCAAAGGACGGTGTCACCTCAACTACCGAAAGAATTGCTGAGTAGAGCGGCCCGTGCGGTCGAAACTGCCTGCTGTCACAAACTCAAAGATGGCGACCTACCCAGAGTGCACCGCTTGCAGGCAGCGCGTTAGGCAGCAGAGATCTTTGCGGACAGCCAACAGAGCGGGTGATCGGCTGCGTCGGACCCACGTGATGAGCACGCTCCAGGACTATGTCCAGGGACGGACGCAAAAAAAAACAGCGTTCCCCCCAACAAAACAAAAAAAAAAACAAAAACGAATCTTATTAAAGCGTACCGGAAGTGGCGGGAAAACCTCCGTTTCCAGTGCAGTAAGTGCTGTGCACAGCAGAAAGCGGGTCCTGTTTGGACAGCGGGCTTGACAACATCCTGTGCCAGGCGGTTACACATATGCACATCCCAATTTGATTTTGATTCTCTTTACTGTGCAGGTTAGAAGAAAACTACGAGGTTGCCGAGGGGGTCTGCATTCCACGAAATACCCTGTACCTGCATTACGTGGACTTCTGTACCAGGAACACAATGCAACCGGTCAACGCGGCAAGTTTCGGAAAGGTGAGAGAAGGAAACGTGACGGAAGGCTGTCTCCTTTAAACGACGGGAGATGGCGTCAAACATCTGTGTGGTACTTTACTCAATTCCACATTAAGTGCTGCCGCGGCCAAAGGTACGACCTGATAGTGCCAGTCAAGCAGCGCCAAATATCTATTTGCTAAGTAAAAAAAAATTGCTAAGCAAAAAAACAAACAAAAAAAACAAATTGGCTGCAGATTTGGTCATTTTGCGAAACGTGTTTAAATGTGACAGCTTTATAGGCTGCGTGGTGCGCTCCGTTCGTGTGGTGCCTAGGGCAGGATTTAGTCTTTCAATGCCTGGACAGGTGGTGCTCATAGTTAAGGTGGTATGCCCAGGGTTTTGCATGGAAACTGATAATGTCACACGAATGTCTCTTTGTGACGCTGAGCGCGCTTTCCTTTAGCACCTCCCGGATACAAAGCCTTTTGCGCTGAATTTTCTGGGTCATCATGAGAAGGGAAGCGTGCATTCCTGCTCTTTACACTCCTCGTTCCGCTGGTTCTTCCTACACCATCTTCTTCTGCTCCCCTTTTTGTTGCCCTTCCCACCTCTCTGCGTTCACCGCGCTTTATCACGCCACCTGCTTCTTCTCTCTCCTCCCGTTCCTGCGTGCTGGGTCCGTAGCTCAAAGATTTTCGCCGGCTTTCACTGAGCGCTGGCGTGGGATATTAGACTCCTCCAGAGCATCTTCAGCGGCACAGCCGGACCGCGGTGACAGGGATGACTCAGCTTCGACTGATTATAAGATTACCTTGACGCCACTGCCAACTGGTTTCGCGGTTTTAAACACCGTCTTCATGCATGCTGACGGTCGGGGCCGCCCCTATCGTTTGGAAGACATCCTGAGTCAACTGGGACTGCTCCCCGAGGTCATTGCTTTGAGGGAGCACCAGATGAACCATGCAAGTCTGGGCCGTGAATTTCAAGTCACACGAGGGTAAAAGGAGGGTTCTCACAACGGGAGACCTCATCGTCAAAAAGCGGCCATGCATCGACATCGACCCGCGCAACCGGGACGTCCACATCAAGCTCCGCTAGTTGTTCTTCCACGTGCCCGACGAGCAGGAGAGGGCGGTACCCGCGCTGTATGGCAAGGTGACCGAAGTGTGAACCGAGATGTGGAGAGTGCCGGGCGCTGCGGGCTGTGTATCGATGACGGATACGTCCATAAATCGGCTCAAGCCCGGGTTGGGTTTGGATGAAATGCCATATCATCTGCAAATCGCCGGGCAGGGCACCGCTTTACCTGCGCTTCCAGCGGACCGGCCACATCCACCGTGAGTGCCGTGTGTCGAAGTGCGAAACCTGCAACCGGTTTGGACATGATGCCAACCACTGCGTGGTCGTACGCAGCGGCTTCGGGTTCTGGAGGTGGGGATGCCACCACCGAGTTCTTCATGGACGAAACGGAAGCAAAGGCAACTGTCGAGGGGGCGGTTCTCGCCCCCTCGACAGGCCCGCATTAGAGCATCCACCTACGACGGCTAACACCACACCGGTCGCCGAGACCCCAGCGAAACCTCAAGAGGCGGCATCAAGCGAGGATGAGGGAACGGCGACGCCTCGTGACCAGTGCACTGGCCACAAAGCGACCGCTTGAGCAGGACTCAGATTTGTTTAGGGTCGAGAGCTTCTCGAGTCCGTCGGAACCGCCGGAAGATACGGCCGGCAAAAAAAGAAGAAGCCGTTAAGACTTCCACCAAGTACTGTGCCCAAACCCAGGGGCCCGGATAAGCCGGCCTGCTCACTCAGCCCTGAGTCAACTCCTGGTGAGGGCCCTAGAGTATGAGAGTCCCTGATTCGCTAGGACGCCTAACCATGTCAATGAGCTGAAGGTGGTAGCGGTCTGCGGGTTCGCCTCACGTCGTAAAAAATGTGCTAGGCTGTTTTCAGGTAAGTTCGGCCGACCATGTCCGGTGACCATCTTTAATTTTTACGAAAAAAATGTAATTTGTAGACTCAGTGTCCATCAGAACAAAACCTAAATCTGTTCTGCGAAAAAGTCCAAGGGCACCAAAGCACTTCTCATGAGTAGTGAATGCGAAAGCGTGAATGTCGTTCTTCCGCACCCTTAGTTTGTCTAGGGCGTACTGGCGTGGACGGCCACGTTTCGCCGGCCGACAGCCGAGCGCGAGCTCTCGTGAAGTGTCTGCACCACGCTCGGCCATACACCCGCTCCGGAGTTTGCCCGAACGGGCTCTACCGCCACTGCCAGCCACTGCTCCCTCTTACTATCGGCCGGGTCGCTGCGTGCGCTGCGCCGCCATAGAGAGGGCTTTTCTGGTGGCCTTCTTTGGAACTACGCCGCACGAGATCTAATGGGAGCCCCGTCCCTTGATGACGCCCGCCGTCCAATGGGAGCCTATCCATCAGATTTCTGCTACAGACGACATTGGGACAGGGGAAGGTGCCGTTTGGCGCGGCTTCAAAGCTGATGACGTCGGTTCAGTCCATAAAACAATTAATGCTTTTAGATTAAGAAAACATTGTACTTGCGGAAAAAAAATTAGAAGCACGATCTCAGTGCTAAGCGTTTACTGCGAATTGTGCGAATTCGGCATCTGGGTCACCTCTCCTAAACAAACACTTTTGTGGCTAAAGGTATAGAAATATTTACTGACAAACTGCGTATAGGAGAATTGACTCAATATATTTATCATTATGTAAACGACGTTGTTAATTTCTATAAAAAAATCGCAAACACGGCACGTTCCGCAAAAATACTTACTTTTTTTTCTCCGCATTTATAAATACCAGAACTTTAAAACTTTGCCAGCTTGTTGTCCTGTATCTTTTTATTATTGGCGCTAAATATGTTTTCCCTTGGCAGTAAAGTAAATTTATGAAAAGCGCTCAAACGGGGCCATTTAATATGTACGAGATATTTGGTAACTCAATTTAAAAAAGCACATCTTCGATTTCTTTTAAACTCTTTCACATTAAGTGTAATAATAGGTACTAACAGAATCTGCAAACAGCATGTTGTATTATGTTTGAGCATTTGAAGTTATAAAGCTAGAAATAAGACCACATTGAAGCTACCGCAGCACCGTGAATAGGGCGTGTAGATACACATAGATGACAAATTCATAATTTTTTACGAACTAAAAATGCTTGAGTGGGGTCAGAAAAAACAAATTGACTGCAGAGGAGTGAACGGTGGTTTTAAATATAAATTTTAGTGCATTTTTGTTGAAGAGTCAAAGAAATCGCGCGGCGGTCCGGAGCGATCTAGAGTCTTTCTCATGTCGCATGCTTCTCAGGGCCTGTTTTCAATAGCCGGCGTGCGGGGTCTCTGTGTACACCACGCAAGGGAAGCGACCGGAGCGGCTCAGCTTAACACATGTTTATCTCAGCCTTTTGCCTAGCGGTATGGCGCGGCGGAGCCGGCCCGCCTCTGCTGCGGCGTACCTGTGAAACGAGGCCGGACCTCCCGGCAGGTGCCCGTGAGGCGAGCGGCAGGCAGATCGCGCACCACCCTCAGTAAAGCACTATCGTATGCGGTTTGCTTAGCGTAATGACAACTGATCATTTTGTTCCCGACGCTTTTGTGTATTTTTGTTGTAGTTGTGGAACGCATGAAAGAGCGCCTCCCTTCACTGCACGAGTTCTGGACATTGACGGCATTTCGTTTTCGGCGATTTCTTTCTATTTTTACTATGAGCGCGTGCTGTTGCATCGTGTTCTACAAACAATGGTATCACCCTAAACAAAACGACGTCGAGGCACCGTAACGTGCTCCACTTGGCTCTCCGGCGCGCGTTGCGCAAACAGATGGGTGCGCCGGCCGGGCTTGAGAATCAAGTTTTACTCCCTCCTTGCGCAGTCGCGTTCAGACGGATAATAAAAACAGAACCGTTTGAAATCACAGAGTTGGACTGCGTTTATCGTCCTTAGCTTTGAACATGTAACCACAAGCCGTAAAACGCGAAGAGAATATAAATACTGAAGGGTACCCGTTGTGTAAAATGGCTTTTATAATTATTTGTGATCAGATTCGTATAAAATTTGTTCTAGCCGTCTTGCACTAGACTGCTCACGGATGCTGCTGGAAGCAAGTCTTTATTTCCGAAGTGACTTCTTTGTAGACACTCCCGTTCTTGATACCAGCGATTCGTGGTGCAGTTGCTTGACGCGTGTGCACATGCCAGAAGTGTCAGGATTTAATTTTAGACACCGGCCGGACAGAATCCAAGGGTCTCGTTTTCATTTTCCTGAACAAGCCTTGGCAGGTGAATTAGTGCAACATTCGGTAATTTTGTCTTGAGGACGTCCACCATATGTGACGCACACTTACTAGCTGATGTGGCACGTCTTCAGAGACTGAGTATAGTTGCACGGTGTTTGAAGAAGCCTCCAATCCCGTCACAGACGTTCTTGCCACGCCCAGTAGCTGAAAATAGCCATTTGACCGACAGGTACTTGGTTTTCGTGAGCTTATAGAGTTGATACCGGTTCTTAAATTCACTCGCTGCACCGCCACTGACGTGCGCCACATGTGCGTAAAGCGGAGCAACGTCTTCAAGTCACTCGTGAATGTTTGCAACGGCGTAACATGCATGGGAGGAATCGTGGCTGGTGTCATCACTGATGACGGCGCAGCTACGCGTTTCTTTTCTAGTTGTCAAAACGGATATGAGGATCGAAACTTGCGTCTTTTGCCAGTGATGTGACTTAAATTATTCACGGAAGAAAAGTGTCCAGTTTTCTGCGAAATCAAAATGGAGCAGGACATTACTCTACGAATTATTTTGCTTCAGTTATCGTTTTGCCATGCTCGCGTCGAATATATTCATGCTCCACCCATTTTCTCAAGAACTCTCGTAGGTGTTCCACAAACGTACCGGACTCATTTCGTTTCACAGCGGACCTGTTAAGGATGGAACGCATTCCTCAGGTTGCGAAACAACTCCGGACAGATATTGCAGATTTGTACAGAGGCTCCAGGCTCCTCCGTGGCTCCATAGGCTGCAGTGAGGCTTGATGAAATTGTATTAACGAGAAAGCTCTCGATCTCCCTATGCATCCGCCTTGCGTAAGGCTTCCGACTATGCGATTTCAACTCGGTCCGTGATTTCAGAGGTGACATTTCTGCTGACTGAATAAATCTATTGAAATCCTGGACTGCTTGTTCCCGAGGAAAAAAAAATTCGTTACGCTGAGATGTCCCTGGACAATCTTTGGCGAGTTGGTAAAAGTGTCTGAAGCAGTTCTGACACAAAACGTCCACATCTCGGATGGCGTGAGCCGCTTCTGGCATATCCTTTTTTTAAGAAAACAATCTTCAAATCCTTCACTCTGCGAAAGTTTCTTTGATATTTGATATTTTTTCCTCTGCCTGTCGGGATAGAGCAGAGCGCTCGCTTTAAGCTGCACGGTTCAGCCATTTAAACGCAGGGAGCACTTGGCGTGTGCAGTAAACGCGGACGATGCTCACGAAGCGTCCGCCAGATGGTCCACAAGGAAGGCAAGTGAAAGTGAACGTTATCTCTGGGGTCTTCTATTATTGCTATAACTTTGAAACAATTGGTAAGCTTTTCTCCAGTGCATGTCTTCTCTTCGCGTTTCACGGTCCACCGCGGCGGCGGCTCCTATGCTGTGAGGAGGCGCGCCATTCCCACCACGCCATATCATGGTACCTCTAGGCTAAAGTCTAAGATAGACGCGTGTCAAGCAAACCTGATGAAAACAGGCCTTGCAAAGTATGTGACGTGAGAGTGCCTCTCGATCGCTCTGAACAGCGCGCATTTTCTGCGACTCTTATACAGAAAACACGCAAGAATTCCCACTTTAAAACCACCGTCCTCCTCTGTTTCATCAATTTGTTTATTTCTGACCACCCTAGAGCATCTTTACACTTTTTACAAATAATGAATTTGTCATTTATGGGTATCCACAGTCCACAAGCACAAATCACGGTACTGTGGTGGCCTCAATTTGCTCATATCTCTAGCTTTATAACTTCAAGTGCACAAAAAAATAATGCAACATGTGTTGGCAGATTCTGTTAGTACCTATCATTCGCCTTAATAAGAAAGATATTAAAAAAATATGAAATATGACCTTTTTAAATGAGTTTCTAAATGACTCCTAAATATTAAAAGGGCTTCATTTCAGCATTTCTCAAAAATTTGTTCCGCTACCCAGGAGAATAATATTTAAGCGCCAATGTTAACAAGATATAGGACAACACGCTGGCAAACTTTGAAAGTTCTGGTGCTAATAGATGCGGAGGAAAATATATAAAATATAAGTTTTTCTTTACGGAATGTATCGTGTTTGCAATTTTTCACTTGAAATGAACATCGTCGATACTTAATAATAAATATTTTGAGTGAACGTAGTTTGCACACAAACTACGTTGACCTCATACGCAGTTTGTAAGTAAATACTTTTAGACCCGTAGCCATGTGAAGTTTCTTTTTGGGAGAGGTGCCCACAATGTCTACTTCGAGCCATTCGCGGAAAGCGCTTCGCACCAGAGAATGTGTTTCTAAATTTTTTTCCCGGAAAAATAAAAAAAAATATTTTTCGCAAAACAAATTTTGTTTTTGTTGTGATAAGCACTGAGTCTACAAAATATTTTTTTTTCCGTAAAAATTAAAAAGGGTTACTGGACATGCTCGGCCGAACTTATCTGAAAACACCAAACCGACAATGGCATTGACGCCCTCGTGAGTCAAGAGAAGAAAATGAGAGAGAGGGAAAGCGATGGAGGGACCGGAAGCACGCTGGCGCATTTCTTCTATTCTTTTGAAGCACGTGTGTTGCACGCAGACGGAACGTCTGGTGAGTGTGTGTTGTTTATAAATGAGTCTAAAAGGTCATTGTCGACACTGAAAGGCAGTTTGTCATGTGTGACTGTAGTATTAATAACATGAAGCGAATAATGAATGTGTACGCGTCCAACTATTCTAGAGAAAGAAGAAGGTTTTTGAACGCATGTATTTGTATTTAGAAGTAACGCGAGCTCATGGGTCACATATTACCAATCATCAAATCATGCTCGCTTTGACGGGGCATATGTGGCCTTTGAACTTCAAACTTGTTATGACAAGCACAATGTTTTATCAGGTTTTCTTTGAATTATGCATTGGTTGCTTTTATTGTCGAGGAAAAAATTAAAAACCTAGTTTTCAATAGATTTGTGGAAACTGTTCTGTGGAGGCTGTTAAATGACTCTTTAGAAGATCGTTAAATATGAGTAAAAGTGCGAGTGAAAATGAGAATGGTTTAAAAAGGTACTTAAACTAAGCGCTATAGAACCTCCAATACACTTGCGCACTCGAAAAAAGCTGGAAAAAAAGCTGGTACTTGATGACTTTCCTGCAATGTTGAATCTTGTCATTGAAATCCGGGAAGGTTTACTTATCAGCTTAAATTAGTAAAGGATAACATCGATAATTAGCCAGATAAAGGATCCCCCATATGGGCTTGCGTTGATAAACATATTTTAGGTGAAGGTTCTACCAAAAGGGCTTTAAGGTCCGTTCACACACTTGCGACTGCTTACGACCGGAGAAAAAGGTATGCAAGGGAGTGCATCGCAGAACTCATCATTAACGGAAAGCTATTAGAGAGAGTCAGAGTCGAGTCCCCTGTTAAACAGGGTTTCCCTCTATCACTGATGTTTTTTTTTTCTTTCAAACCTCTTTGTAGGAGTGTAATTAAAATAGTCAAGTTAATTGGTTTTCGCTCGTAAGCATGAAATCGCTGGCTTATGCAAGGTATTTTTTGTAAAGATAAGAATTGTAGCAGGGGTTAAGAAGATCAATTTATATTGTGAACTGACGGCCATTAATTGGCCAAACTGTTGTGGCCTTTGGATTGGGGCCACCAAACTTCGCTTCTTTCAAGATAGAACATTTTTGTCGACGCCGACCAAGTATCTTGGGATTCCGCCACAGCATTATGAAAGTTCTCTACTGCTCGACAGTTGTTCAGGAAAGAAGGCTAGCAAATGGGGCAGGTAGGAAATTTTTTCGCGGGCCACCATTTGTAACACTACTTTAATTAGAAAAAATACTGGTATCTTTAAATTTTGGAGCCTGCGAGAGTAAATGTACAAAGGTTTCAACGTGTACTTAGTGCGTTCATCTGGCGGTCTAGATGGAAAAGAGTATGCGGCGCCACGGTTCTCCTGAACCAAAATAAATAATATTATTATTATATTATATTATAATCGTCGCGTCAGCAAAGGAGGACTGTCATCATCGCATATGTTTGTTTCAAAAGTTGCTTCGCGTTTTCTGTTTTTTTAAGAGATCAGTCGAAGTTTTTTAATCGCACTGTAAGCCAGACCAGGCTGTCGGAAGAAATCTTATTGTTTGTTGTTTCTTCGTGCTGCCGCGAGCAAAGTAGAATTGCCAGCTTTGTCAGAGAAGTAAGAGATACGTTTCATGTCCTATGTGTTCGTTTTTCTGTTGAATAGTTTGCGAGTCTCACGCGAATGCGCTTAATGTGGGATATAGTTGAAATTGTTATAGGGGTACCTGCATACCGTTCATTTTTTGATGCAGGCGCAGGACATGATATTTATCTAGAGTAAAACGAGTATAATTTTGCGTTTCATTAAAACATTCGTTTTTAGCTTCACACGAATACTCTTCATGTAAAAACCTGACTTGACCAGAAAAAAATATTTTTATTTCTTAGGGTGTAGATTGTTTCCTCTGCAAGAGACCAAATTGTGTAGAGCACGTATTTTTAGACTGCAGGGGTGCCTTTTTATATTGGGACGTTCTCCGGCGAGCCCCATGGCATTCGGTTTCTCCCTGTTGAAATGGATAATGAAATATCAATTGACAACACCATGCTGCTGGTGCTGCATTCAATTTGGCGAAGCAGAATAGCTGTTAGACATTGTGATGTAGACACGGGACCCGTGCGGTTGTATGTTAAAAAAGTGAAAGCCGTTTACAAATCCCTGTAACGCCGAATTGGAGCGCAGCTCTTGAGGAGGAGGAGTGAAGGGTACTGAGGGGAGGGTAGACCCCTCCCCCTTCTCCTCCTCCTCCCCTCATTCTTTAATATGCTCCGGGGGGGTGTCACGTGACTTCGGGGAGGGGGTCACGTGACCTCGGGGAGGCGTGACCTGGGGGTGACCTCAAGGCCACGTGACCCCAAAGGTGACCCCCACGTGACCTTGGGGTCACGTGACCTGGAGGGGTCACGTGACCTCGGGGGGTCACGTGACCCCACGTGACCCCACCTTCCAAGGTCCTCTCAAGGTCACGTGACCCCACGTGACCCCCAGGTCACGTGACCTCAGAGGGGTCACGTGACCTGGGGGTCACTTGGGGTCACGTGACCTTGAGATGACCTTGGAAGGGGTCACGTGACCTTGGGGGTCACGTGACCTCGGGGGTCACGTGACCTTGGGGAGGCCACCACGTGACCTCGGGGGTCACGTGACCTCAGAGGGGTCACGTGACTTGGGGGTCACGTGACCTTCAAAGGGTCACGTGGGGTCATCTTGGGGTCACGTGACCTTGAGATGACCTTGGAAGGGGTCACGTGACCTCGAGGGGTCACGTGACCTTCAGGGGATCACGTGGGGTCACGTGACCTTGAGATGACCTTGGGAGGGGTCACGTGACCTTGGGGGTCACGTGACCTTGGGATGACCTTGGTTACGCCGACGCCGACGCCGACGCCGACGCCGACGCCGACGGCGACGCCAACGCCGACGGCGACGCCGCTCAAGCCGGGAACGGGCCCCTAAGAGCTGCGCTCTAAAAAGTGAAAGCCGTTTACAACTCCCTGTAACGCCGAACTGGAGCGCAGCTCTTGAGGAGGAGGAGGGGAGGGTACTGAGGGCCACGTGTTCTCGGGGGGGGGGGTCACGTGACCCCCCCCCCCCCCCCGAGGGCACGTGACCTTGGTAAGGTCACGTGGGGGCAAACACGTGCCCCCTCAGAGGTCACGTGACCTCGGGAGGGGGTCACGTGACCTCGGCGTGTCACGTGACTCCCCAGGTCACGTGACCCCCCGGGTCACGTGACCAAAATTTTTCCGCTAAATTTAGCGGGGAAATTTTTTCCGCCAGATTTAGCGGGGAAAGTTTTCCGCTAGATTTAGCGGGGAAATTTTTTCCGCTAGATTTAGCGGGGAAATTTTTTCCGCTAGATTTAGCGGGGAAATTTTTCCGCTAGATTTAGCGGGGAAATTTTTTCCGCTAGATTTAGCGGGGAAATTTTTTCCGCTAGATTTAGCGGGGAAATGTTTTCCGCTAGATTTAGCGGGGAAAGTTTTCCGCTAGATTTAGCGGGGAAATTTTTTCCGCTAGATTTAGCGGGGAAATGTTTTCCGCTAGATTTAGCGGGGAAATTTTTCCGCTAGATTTAGCGGGGAAATTTTTTCCGCTAGATTTAGCGGGGAAATTTTTTCCGCTAGATTTAGCGGGGAAATTTTTCCGCTAGATTTAGCGGGGAAATTTTCCGCTAGATTTAGCGGGAAAATTTTCCGCTAGATTTAGCGGGGAAATTTACCCATAATGCACCGCGCGGTTACGCCGACGGCGACGCCAACGGCGACGCCGCTCAAGCCGGAAACGGGCGCCTAAGAGCTGCGCTCTAAAAAATATCTCCATGCACTGAAAGCTGTGTACGCCACGCTAGAGTGTCCGCCTGATTGGCTGCCGGTGCTGGACGTTCTTGCTGATGTGAAGGAATTTTTAGCTTCATGCAGGCGCACAGTTTGTCGTACATGTGAGTTTATCATTGCAGTTTTTTTTTCAATATTCGTCAAAACAGGCAAGGCCACTTACTGCATCCGAAGCTCAGTCATAAGCGCACTCGGCTTCTGCGCCAAAAACCAGGGGTCAATCCCTGACACTGGTTGCCGTGTTTGTTTTCAAGATCAGGGCCGGCACTACACCATCAAGCGCCCCGGCCGAACTCCGGCCGTGACGCCCCTCCCCTCCCCCCCCCCCCCCCCCCGCCTTTTTATGCGCCATGATCCACTAAGTACGACATCGCGTTGTTAGTAAACATGTGAGTAGTGGCCCAATACGAGCATCTTGTCAAACTAAAACCCTATTTCAAGAACGAACGGGGCTGGAGCATATAGCGTTGTACCGGGCACCGTGTTCAAATTAATCACAAGGCCAACCGTAGGGGTAGGCGACCTGGGCGGTCGCCCGGGGCGCAATTAAAGGGGGAGGGGTGATGCGGCGGCGCCCCCCCCCCCCCCCCCCCCCCTTCTTTGATGGCGCCCTGGGCGGCCGCCGAGGTCGCCAACCCCTACGGCTGGTCCTGTCCAAGATAGACCTTTTTCGCATAACCTCATACCAGCGCGAAACTGACGTACCCTCGACCTGGCGCACTTCTAAAATGCCCGCTGACAACCTCCAAGGGTATGGGCGAAAAGGCTTAGAAACAGACGTAGTGCGTGAGTTAGTTCCTAGCGTTCCTTTCGATCCGTCTTAATATCTTCGAAAATCCAGGGTTACCTGGCTAGCAGTGCGTCGTCATCGGGTATACATATAATTATACATATACATATACATATGTATACATATACCTAAGAACAATAATTATAATTTTACATATACCAATACTTACGTATACATATACCTAAGAACAATCGCGGAAAGTGTGCGATGAGCACAAGAAGCTGCAGCGCGAGCGCGGCTGCAATGTTATTGAGCTTCACATTTTCCCCAAGGTTGGTTAATTATGAAGTCCGTCGATTGCAAGCGTGATTCGCGAGGGCTTTGTATCAGACTCATCGCCACGTTTATGCCAAGACCACTTCTTATACGGCAAGAGGACCGATTCGAACGCGGTGCAGGTGCTCCAATTAGCCTATCACTGCAAGGTATGCCATTGCTCTATGGCATGCGAAGGGTCTGAAAACGTCTTCGTGCCACCACTCAAGATGCAGCTGTCAAATGCCGAGAGCTTACCTGCATAGACTACATTAAACGGACCGTACATACCTTCGTCGCAGAAAGTCAATTAAGACACCCCATCGTCTTCGTCCTCGTTCTTTCGAAGAGGCAAGGTGATTGCGTCTCAATAGCCAGCTAGATTCAACCGGTCAAGCTCAAACCAAGTTATCGTGGCCCACCATAGCCTGTCTAGCCAAGTTCCCCCAATACCCCCACTGTTGCTGTCATACATGTGGCTTGCATGAGGCAGCAGATTCAGCGCCGTCGCCGACGGGTTATCGGGTTTTGTGATTGTTATATTTTTGTTACCCGGGGTGTGTGCTGATTGGCGCGTCGAGGAAAGGCGACGTGACGACGGAAGGAAGAATCGACGAGACGGGCAGTTCTGGGCTGGAGCTGATTCAAGCAACACTTGGAGCTCGAATAAAGCGCTTTCCCCCCCCAAAGGCTGGCTCCCTGCCTTCCCGGGTCCCACGGCGCCCAAACCACAAGCCGTGACTGGCGCAGTCGACAGGATTGATTCGGGTGCAGACGTTACAGTGGTTCGAAGGTCCATGGCAACCATTTTGGATGATAATCAAAAGGGAAAGGTTCGGTTAAAGGGCGCTTTCGGCCACGAGGTGGAGGCCGATCTCATGTACGCGTATGTCCCGTTTCGACTTGGTAGCAATGCATTATTCATAGGAAAGGCATTGCTACCAAGTCGAAAGTGTTGCAACCACACAAAGAATATGCAGGTGCATATATCGATGACATTGCAATATATTCGTCTAAGTGGGAAGACCACCTTTTGCACGTAAAGAGTGTTCTCGAAACCTTGAGTCGCGAGGGGCTTACGGTAAAGCTGTCCAAATGCAGGTTTGCCCAGGGAATGGTCATGTACCTCGGCCACCAGATCGGCTCCGGGAGGCATGCTCCTGATCCCGTTCGTGTCAAGGCGATCCAGACCATGGAGAGGAAAAAGACGAAAAAAGAACTGAAGAGCTTTTTAGGACTAATGAGCTACTATAGAGACTACATTGCGATCTATGCTGAAGTGGTGTTACCATTGACCGCGCGAACTGGAGACAGGACTTTGAATGTGTTACCGTGGGGTGACGAGGAGGAGCAAGCGTTTCAAAAGACAAAGCGGCTCCTGATAGAAGTTCCAGTTATGAGATCGCCAGATGTCAGCCAGCCCTTCATTCTGTCCACTGACGCATTGGATAGAGCGATAGGGGCATGTCTTGCACAAAGTGCAGATGATGGGAAAGAGTACCCGGTGGCCTTACTCAGTAAAAAAAACTTACTGCTCCCCAAACTCGGTGGGCCGTAATCGAACGTGAAGCTTACGCGGTTGTGTGGGCCTTGGGTCAGTTGGAAACGTGGCTATTTGGGGCGGAGGTCGAAATTCGCACCGATCATAACCCTTTGCAGTATTTGGCGTCAGCAGCACCAAATAGTGCGAGGCTGACTCGTTGGGCACTCGCGTTGCAAAAATTTAACTTGAATGTACGGTATGTAAAAGGGACGAGAAACATCCCTGCTGATGCGTTGGCAAGGCTGTAGTGGGGTGGTTTTGTTTAGGGTTAAGGTACTTTAGACGTTCTTAAGCAGTTTGTCAGTCCTTCTTGTGATCATTCACGCCGAATGGACGGGAATGTGCGCGCAGTTCGCTTGTTCAAAATGCTACGAGTGTACAGGGATACACAAATTATGATTTTCTTTTTATTGGAAAAGAAAAAAAAAAAGGGGGGGGGGGCGTGTCATGCATGTGGCATGCATGAGGCAGCAGATTCAGCGCCGTCGCCGACGGGTTATCGGGTTTTGTGATTGTTATATTTTTGTTACCCGTGGTGTGCGCTGATTGGCGCGTCGAGGAAACGCGACGTGACGACGGAAGGAAAAATCGACGAGACGGGCAGTTCTGGGCTGGAGCTGATTCAAGCAACACTCACTTGGAGCTCGAATAAAGCGCTTTCCCCCACAAAGGCTGGCTCCCTGCCTTCCCGGGTCGCACGGCGCCCAAACCACAAGCCGTGATTGTTGCCTACCCAAATAGCTGTGCTGCCAGAGCCAGCCGGTATTTCAAGTTTTAAACCGTTAGACAACGCCGTCGACGCCGCAATGCTCAAGAGCGTGGCGCTGGTGCAAAAATGGTAAATAAAGCTAACACTTTAATATTGATCGTCAACTATGGTTCCAGCTGCTGGTATCTTTTCGTTATTTATTTAGTTGTTTACTTATTCGGGTATGTACATACTCACGAGGCCTTAAAGTATGAAGAAAACATTTGAGATGGAAGTAAATATAGTTGCACGAGCCAGAAATATAAGAACCACAATAGCATGAAACTTTTTTTAATTGTACATCTATCATAACAATTGCTAGGAACTTCTAAAACGACGCTAGAGATAAAATGGCAACACTAAAATGTATGCGTTAAATAAAACATATTTTATCAAGAAATGTAAGGATGATTAATTTCATCAAGAGCTTCTCACACAACTGAACTTTTGAAATCGCATCCGGGGCCCAACGGCCAAGAATTTTCCAAACCTCCTGCTGTGTCCCACAAAGTGCCATTTTATCTCCCCCCCCCCCCCCTCTTTTCAACCTTGTATTGCGTAATCTCGCAAAAGAACTCGGGAAAATCGAGCCTCTTCAAATTACTATGTATCCGAACAGTATTACTCTCTCGGTATATCAGTCGACATTCAGACCACCATAGCCGCTGTACATGCACAAGGCTCTGGACGCCTTAGACCGGTGCTTACCGGCTACAGTAATGAAGCCACCACCTGAGAAGACTACCTGCTTATTTATTAGCAACCTCCCACATCTCCGGGCACAACTCCGTCTGATTATGGCAGGGACACCCACCCACCGACCAGAAGAGCGCTGGGTGCGCATTTACAGAATTCCCTTCCACGAAGAAGGAGGAGCTTAATGGCTCAGCCAACTTCAAGCTACCTGGAGACCGCGCTTACAGCTCATCCGTCGCATTGCCACACCCTTCGAGAGAACAGGCACCCGCACGCTTCGTATCCTTACGCCGGCGGTACTGACATCTAAGGTCTGCTACGGCGCTGCTTGTTTTGATCTCAGGAAAAACGCAAACCGCCCAACTAGAGGTACTCCACCGGGCGTGCCTCCGTGCCATTAGAGGTCTCCCCCATCATGGTCACAAAGAAGAGTTGCACCACTATACTGACTTCCCACCCATTCAAGCGATAATTGATACGAGCAATGAGGGCCATCTCCACCGGCTGTTATTTTCCGCAGCTGGGAACTCCTTTTGGCTCATTAACACAACGTACCTCCTTGTTCTAAACAGAAACAGCAGGTCCCTATTTTTAAAAGTATTTCCCCATAGGGAGGCATTATGATTCGTCTGCCTAAGCCTTTTTCTCTCAGAACACGGCGCGAAGAACATAGAGAGGAGAGAGCCCCACTAGGGCTGCCCGCATAGATAGGACAACAAACACCATCATTATGGACATTTCCTGGTGCGAGGGCACCAAGAGCGCCACCTTCGCCTGGGTTTCCGGCATAGACTGGTATGCCGAAACCAACAGTACGTTCAAAACCCCAGCATCTGTCGCCTGAAGCTAGACAGCATCCACCTGGCACAATCCCGTCTAAATGCCTACACACCTTTAGCCAGCTCCCCACAAACCCCACGGGTTGTGTTCCACATGGACAGCATAGACAGCCGACAGGTCGTCACAAGGCTCGGTCTCATTTGCCACCAAGAATTCCTCTGTCAGCGTATTAGAAGTCTATGCGCTAAACTGCTCTCCACCCACAATTTTGAGGTACGAATGGATTGGGTAACGTTGCACGTGGGTGGCTCAGGCAGCGAAGCCGCCCAAGCGTGTGCGAGCGCGCAGTTGTATATCTGTTCCCACCCGGACATCTCGGACTCCTGCCCTAATTGACTTCGACCACTGGGAGAAGAAGGCAGCATCCAAGGCGGCAGTTCACTCCCACCTGAAGGAACAGACCCCAGCAAACGATTCACATTTACCGAGCGGTTTACCAAAAGGTGCTCAAGTTCTCATCCTTAAAGCACGCACCGGTGCCGCCCTCTGTTGAGACGTCCTGGTCCGATGGAAAGTCTACACCCTGACACAGACACAGATGACCGAGATTGCACAGATGACCCGGGAAATATGCGCTCTTTGCACACCACTTCCAACGGCGAATAAACGCAGTCAATTGAAGCTTATAACCTAGCGGCGACCTGTTCTACATGATTTGCAGGCGTTCCTCCCACAGTCCGACATCTGTTGTGGGAGTGCGCGGGGCTCCACGACGAGCGGACTTGTTTTATTGACTCCAGTATAGGTACTTAAGAAGACTGGATCACCCCGAAGGTGCGGTGCCCGAGCAAAACAGACGCTACTAACTCTTTGGGACTTTGCCCGATTTGCTAGTATGGACCGAAAAATGAGCTTTTCTTAGTTAGCTTCTTCATTAACCTATCCCCTCAAGGCCGTCGAGCCATCCTTGTCGCAATAAAATGTAATAACGACAACAACAATCGCTAGGTACAATGTTCGCTTCAAAAAGCTGCAGTTTGTTTCATTTGTTCTGCAACGGACTCATTGAACCTTATTAAAAGTGTCTCTTTCTCGTGATATGTAATGATGTGGGTGAAGGTAACTCGCTTTTTGAATACCGTATATTAGCATACCCTTCACTTCTTAGAGATGTGACCACCGAACAACCGTCCCGACAACATACAAACAGAGAAATGCACATAACATAAAGCAACCAAGAGTAAACAATGCATTCATGCCACAAACGTCTACTCACACAAAATAATGAAATTAGTTTCAACCTCATGCACAGCCCAGAAAGAAAAAAAAAATATTTTGGCGATGTGGGTGAATTGGTTTATTATTAAGGAAAATAGAACAACGCAGAAAACGCTGAGTGGCATGGGTACAAAGGACAAGCGCTACCCGGACATCGTAGAAATTATGCGGCCGTAAAAAAAAAGTAGAAGTGAGCCTATATCTAAAAGAGCGCGAATGAACACAAGGACAAGTAGAAGGGGACAGAGACAGCGCTGACTGTATGTACGTAAGAACGTTTATTATGATGCCGCCTTCTGGCCTGAAGGCCTCAGAGTAGGCGGGGAAAAGGGTGAAGAAAAGTGAAAATGACGATGATTAAATCAACCTACTTACGACTTGCTCTCTTTTTTCTTTTTTTAAAACACATCAACATGAGAAGCCAAAGAAAGAAAATGTAATTAAGCCGTTGTGCGCAGGGCAATAAAACATTGCACAAAGGTGATTTTAGGTGGCTCATTTATTATCGATTCATGTTCCGTGAGTGTAAGCTTCACAAGAGCATGTAAGCAAAAAACAAAAAAATGCGCGGGCGGAAAACAAAAGACCAACCGTCTGGTTGGTCCTGCTACTCCCATGTGGCACCACACACACTCAGATTGGCTGGGCTGGACCAGCTTTGAGCTGCGGTCACACTCCTCTTGCATCATACAAAAGACACGGTCCGCAGACATGGTGAGAAAATGATCTACATACATGCCTCAAGAAAGTTCTAAGCATGCTCGTTTTATACACGCTTCGAACATATCTACAGATAGTGTTTTTATGACCAATGCGACCTTCGGCAATGGAAGGAACACTCGTTAGGCAGTGTCTGCTGTCTGTTCTTTGTATAATGTATTAGCAGTGCGAGCGCGGCATTACGTGTTCACCGGGAAGAGGATTATTGCAGCACGCGGTGCCGTATTTGAATAGCACCGTGAACCCGACGGGGTTTGCTTCTACTTTCCTACCGCGCATAGAAAATGACCAGATTTTCTTTTCTTGGACCTACGTTTTCCCAGAAATCTACACTCACGAAATTCGGGTGTGATAAATGCACCACCCAAAGACATTTTTATGCAAAGTTTCACTGCACCGCGTTCATTGGCTTATTTAGAACATTTCTGTTCTACGACCGAATAGCGCTCCTGAACTCCCCGAAGAAGCGTTTCAGAACCGCCCATGATCTCGCGAACACCATTGAAAGCAGTGTGTAAATAATAACAAAAAAGAACGTTGTATCTTTACACTTTCACGAAGATTTTAAATTAATTTTTAAGCTGTCTGGAAGGCTGACTGGTGCAATTGCCCGAAGTTACCACCCGAACATTTTGAAGCAACTCGAGACTGAAAACTACCAATGTTGACACCAAGGGAAGAGACTCAAAATGTTTAATACACACCAGTTTAGTTGCGCCCTTACGTTCGTTTTGTTACCATTCGAACCGTTTCCTTCGCTGCGTGTGTGGCGTCATTGGACTCTTTCTCAACGACTTGTTTTCACAGGGGCGGAATTAAATGAGGGGGGGGGGGGGAGGGTGCAGAGGGGCGATCGCAAGAGGTGAACATTTTTTATTAAAGTGAACATACAACATTTTTGAATAGGAAGGTATATCTCGCTCGTCTTGGTGCAACGGGGGTTATCTTCGTCCGTGGTTTCACATTCGTCCGGGATGTCACATACGTCCGTGATGTTACATCTGTTCATGACGTCATATTAGTATATGACGTCACATCTTTTTGCCACGAAATATTTGGCGCAGCAGATATTAGTTGGCGGGAACTTTTCAGAAGGGCATATTGTTCCTGTATAGAGAAGGGCGTGGGCAGACCATTTATCTCACCTAAAATTTGCGTTCCGTCTTTTTTATTCATAATCCCCCCTTACTTTCTTTCAAATAATCATGCAGAAATATTCCACCCTGCACGCCATCAAACGAGATGGCTGAGCGATGGGCTCACTGAATTGCTCCGAGCAACGGCTGCTCATTAGTGGCATTTTACGCCTCGCGCACCCAGCCGTACCTTTCCCAATTAACACCGGAGGCGAGACTGTCGTCTCTCCGATGAATCCTCGGCTTTATCGTGTGTCCTCCTCTTTCTTGCCCTTGCTAATCTTTCGCTCTCGGACGTGTTTTCTACTAAGCCGTTGAAGCGGTAAGCGTGCGCGTCCAATCGCTCGCAATGATCCAGGCGTTCCGGAGGGTATCCTACATCATTTGTTGCGTAATTTCGAAGCTTTTTTTTGTTTTATATGCCATCTCGAATCATAGAGAGCTATTAATAGACTATTTATGCTTTACGTGTAAATTCGAGGCTGGTCAGCTACCGGCGCGATATAGATGGATGTACCGAGCATCAACTATAGTAGGGTATTCATAGTGAATCTTATTGCTCTGTAAATGAGCCGAAAAAAACAGCGCCTGCACATAGAAAGCTCAAACTGTCACCAAATGTGGATTGAGATAGTCGTTTTTACCTTTTGAAATTTCAGGGCGACGTAGTTGACTTCATTTAAAAAGTAAGACAAACTTAAATTTGTTGATCTAATTCTTGAAAGGAAGTCCTCTCGCTTATGCTGTAAAATTCAGTCTAACATATATGTACGAAACGCCACACCTTGACGGAATATCATACAAAGCACTTTGGCGAGAGGATACTGGAGAGTTTCTCTGCGTTTTTGAACATTGCTCAAGGATTCCAGAAAAAGGCTTTAACTTCTCGACTGTTTTTCGCGAGAGTTATATCAAACTTGGCCGCTACTGCCTCGATGTCTCGATACATTTGAATAAATTTTTAAAAGCAGAGCCTTCACTTCGCGTTTCAATTATTACAAAAAATTATATAACCCCTTGGTCTCAAGCATAGATGGCGTTTTCAAATATCCATCTTTTTGATGGGTCCGAATGGTTTTAAGAAAAAGTAGACGCATCCAGCGACTTTGTACACTAAGGTTTCTTTGAACCCCCATTCATTCATTAAGTTTCAGTCACACTGACCAAATACCACACAAAAAAAAGCAATACGGTTTTTACTGCAGACATGTTGATAGGATTGTCTGTGGATGAGCCCGAAGAATCTTCGAAGCATGTTTACCTCAATGTTCCACATTTCAGTTCATTAATGGATGTTTATTGGCAGAAATAAAGGCTGGATGATGGTGATGATACGTATGTATGCTTTTAACATATCTACAGACAGGTTTTGTATGATCATTGTGACAAGATCGCCCTAGAAGAAAGAAACACGCCTCATTCAGTTTCTTCAGATTGTCTTTTGTACAATGCATTAGCCTTCTAACTGTGTCTTTAGTTTCCCCAAGAGATCCGACTGGTAGACTCCCAACGTCAACAGTGCGCATCAGGTGTTTCAGTTTATCCCCATAGAAAAAAAAAATTTCCCACAGCGTTAAGAAAATATTCTAGGCCAGGTAACTTAACACCGTGGTTCGAGATTACCATTGCCGACGTTTTGTACTTAGTTCCACCTTAGGTACTACGAGCGCAGTCAACGCTACGAGCCGATCGGACACTCATGAAACAGCATCAAAAACGCAGCGTTACGGTGTGTGTTATCGCTTTCTGTACGTGCGCTATCACCGACTCAATCAAGGGCAGTGAATGACCCTTTACTCGCGCGTTTAATGGCTCGTCCGTAGCTGTACCTGATCCGGCCTTCGACTGCACGAGTTTTAACGAAAAGGGGACAAACAAAATAATTTCGTTTCACACGAAGTCCGACCGTAACTTACGCTACTATCCGCGATGGAATCAAATCAAGCTGCGCCAAAAATGGCATCGTCATCGCGCTCTTCGTCTTTGTCTATTTGCTATACACCGAGACAGTGTTTCCAAACCAGCCCGCTTTGCCCGCACCAGGTGGGGGCATTGCGCGTACGTTACAACCAAATTCGGGAGGAGTGAAGTATCTGCGCATGCGCAGTACCGACAGCAGCGCCACGGCAGTGACGTGACGTCAGTGAGTTGAGTTGGTCTATAGCAGGGTGTAAGATAGACAGGTGGGGAAACGGCCCATAGAAGCCTACCGCAGCGCCGTGACCGGATTGTGTACTCGTCTGCTTGCGGGTACCCCCGATTTGAGACAGATGGCGCTGCGGCAAGAAGAAAAAAATCGGAATCGGATTCACGTGGAACTCTATGGGAGAGTGCGCAAAATAAACCGAGAGCACGACAGTCCTCCATTCAAAATCCACGAGAAACTATCTCCGTTAGTTTAGCCAATCGCCACCGGTCGCCCACCCGGAGTGAGAGTTGGCGGTGCTCCACATAGATGGCGCCACGGAAGAAGAGAAAACCGAGGGGGACACAATCCGGTCGCTCATTTGGCTCTTGTTTCCCCACTGTCTATCTTACACCCTGGTCTATAGCACATGGCTAAACGGATCCTGCACACGCAAAGAAAAAGCACAGCATCACGACACGTTCACTAGGCATGCACGTCTAGGCAGTGATAGAAAACGCACAAAGACGACCAGCGCCGTAACGATATACTTTTTGTGCGTCCTCATTGGCTAGCTCGGTCGAATCGTTGCGTTGTCTGCGGTCGTAACTGAATGTGAAAGGGAGTTTTGAATAACCATCCCTCCGCGGCCTTTCGAGGTCTTGTTCAAAACCTGGCGTGATTCTTTCCATTTCCTAATTCAAGAGCTATTCAAGTTCGTCTGCTTCTTTTGCAGGGGTTGTGGTGACGTCAGAACGCCGAGCTCTGATTGGCTGCGGTTGAAGGATAGTGGGTAGACCTCGAAGCAGCTTACTTTGAGGTCTACCTACGGTCCTTTAATCAGGGCCAATCAGAGCTCGGCAGCGCTCTGACGTCACAACAACCTCTGCAAAAGAAGCAAACGAACGTGCCCTCCGCCTTCTTCGGGGTTCCGTGTCTCCGGACAAATCCGAAATAATGAAATAATAATAAAAGAAACACTCACCGCTAAATTTTTTATCAATTTGGATTTATTCGATAATCACCACATTTCAAGGTCACAACAACAGAAAAAAGAAAGGGAAAAAAAAAAAAAAACGACGATTTTATCTTACAAAAATAATTTAGAAGAGCACAGAGTCAGTAAATCTGAGGAAATGCCGCTTCAGCTTTCCTTTCAAATCCCAAACTAGTCACAAAAAGGGGTTTACCCTTTAGCTCGTCAAGGTTCCTTCGGGACATTGGTCGAGGCACCCGGATTTCATTTATTTCGTTTTGTTTTATTTTAAAACTTGGGAACAGTAAGATGACGTCAGAATTTCATAGAATTTGAAATATATCAAAAATAAACTCCGACAAAGCCAAAATATTCACGAAAAAAAAAATACTGAAAAAAAGAAAAGCAAAAAGAAGCACCCTTGAATTTTACGAAAAAATAAACTCCGAAAACACGGAATCCTAGTTATAGCTGAAGTCCAGACGCAGCCGCCGCTACGCGGTAAGGGGACCAACTAGCAACGCCAAAAGCGCGAGTAACTTGGCATTTTTTTTTTTGGGGGGGGGGGGGGGTGGTTTTAGCGATGATTGAAACACGTACATAAACACGACGGTCGGCGGTGTGCTTTTGACGATATCTTCTTGGTTCCATCAGCTCGTAGAGTCGTCTGCGTCTGGACACGAGGTGAACCAAGGTACCGTCTGCGTTTTTCTCAAGTGCTACGCGCTTTATTTTGCTTCGCAGATAATCCGGCAGCAGTTTCCGCAGCTGACCACAAGGAGGCTGGGCACCAGAGGCCAGTCCCGCTACCACTACTACGGCATCGCAATCAAGGAAGCGTCACTTTACTTCGAATCGTCCTATTCCAGAAGCTCGGGCTGTGGGTGAGCCCTTTTTATCTCCGATACGCGCTCTGAACCCGGAGGAAACGACTTTTGTACTTTGTTTCACTTTAAAGACCGACGAGCAGTTCGCGCTTTCCCCTTTCCCTCGCTTTCTCTCTCCCTGTTACCCTGTCCACCGTTGCATGTTTTCCTTTCCCCTATGGTGAGGAGGATGTTCTGCCTGGCAGAATCTCGAGTCTGGTCGTCGGCCTTTAAGCCCTATCGCACCTGACGCCGGCACCCCTTGGTGCCGATCAAGTGGCAAAAACGTGCATTTTCACGCGCTTCGTCTTTTCGAGTTCGCCTTTAACGGCTAAATCGATCGCGTGCAGGAAAAGCGCCGAATCGCGGTGCACACTAACTTCGCGAGCTTGGTTTAGTTGATGATAGCAAATGCACAAAGGCAATGAGGCAATGTGACGATGTACTTTTGGCGCTGTTTCATTTGCTTCATAGAATCCCAGATTCAGCAGTGGTCAGGCCTAAAGTGAAACGGAGTATAGACCGCTTTCGCGTTACGGTAGTTACGTTAAATTATTAAATTATAACGTGATTGGGTTGGGCGAAAAAAATAAATAGTGTAAGCGTGACTACAATAAAACAAATTTATAGCTAAGAAATAAAAAAAGAGTAGAACCATTCGCACGAACTCCTTGAATTCTAGCGCCTTCTAACCGGCAAACAACGTGGTTTACTCATTTTTTTCCCAACACTGCTACGTCATTACTCAAAACGGCAACCGTTGTGAAAAAAAAACACGAAAAAAACGGTATATAGGTTTTTTTCGAAAGACTGCACTCTTTTGGCAACTGTGGAATCCCTGCACAATAGAGTACAAAATCTCGAACGTCACGGCACACTTTAGGCGTTTGGTTGGATTAGAAAGCAAAAACACACCCATAGAAAAAAGGTGATGAGCGCAGTGACGTTACAATTTCGACTCTGTTTGATTGGCTCGTCGGCTCTTGCCAGCGTTGTATGCAAATCGTGTGGTCATGCAAGCGCTTGAAAACAGCACCAGACTATATTAACATATGAAGTCAATCGACCTGCACACTCCGGGCTTGGAAATTACCCGCCTCGAATGGTGTAGTTGAAAACGAGAAAGACAGGAAAGGATATAATAAAGATGGTGGTGACAAACAAACAAACAAAAAAGAACAGAAAACAAGACAATCGACATGCTGCAATTGAAAAAAAAAAGTATATATATCATTTTTCTTCAGTCAGCGTCTAGGACTCCTGGCGATCGACGTCCCAGCGACAGGCACCCGCAGTGTCGGGCACCTCGTCGCTTCGCCTTTCCATTGTCGGCTCCAGTTTTTGACACCGCAGAATAAGCCAACAAAAACGCTCTGACAGTCGTCGATTTCTCTTTAACATTAAGTTGACTTTTTTTTTCTTAGAAGCATTGGTTAGCGGCAACCAAAAACACATCAACAAAAGCACCTAGAAAGGGAGAGAGAAGAGGAGACTAGAGCGCGGCGGGTACGTCAAGAAGCCGAGTTCTAGTTCGAATGATTAGTGGGTAGATCTGAAGTTATCTACCTTTGTCTCCACTTCCTTCGTCGAACGAGTTCGAATGCAAGAGCAAACGACTTACGCCGGCATTCTGCGGTCTAACGGGTTCGACGAGTTCAGAGGAGACAAGGGTTGCCTTGGTCTCCCCTGCACGTCACAGAGCAGAGTTGGTGTATACTGGATAAACTCCAGTTCTCCTTGCAACGACCTTCAGCGTAGCGTTCGTTGCACCTTATTGTGAGGGGAAATTAAATAAAGATTTGGAGTACGCCGCCGCGCCGACTCCAAGTGTTGCTGCACGCAGACTTGAAATTGAATCATTTGTTTCACTATCACCGTGCTGTCTTCACGTCGCTGTCATTTGTATAGTCAACACCAACGGTCAACACTGCCGTTGCTGACGCCAGCGTCGGGTATATTTAATTTGCTTCGCAGCGGCGCCCGAAAAAGCGTGCGCGGCTTACATTTTATTAACCCGAACCGTTTTCCAGTGAACCGCTAACCGCCACGTGAGGTTGCGGTTTCGTTCCGGTTGGGGTTCAATATCAATGCGGAGGGCAAGTTCGTCTGCTTCTTGCGCAGGGGGTAGCGGTGACGTCAGAACGCCGAGCCCTGATTGGCTGATCGCGACCCCCTATCTGAGCGTCGTCTGCTCCTTCGCAACGTCGTCTGCTCGCAACGTCGTCTGCGTCTGTCTTACCTTTCCTGAGACTTTCGGAAGCGCAGAGGCCAGATTCACGAAACGACCTTACGCCAAAATTGTGCGAAAGACAAAACTTAAGAACAAATTCGTATTCAGGAAACGAAATTTTTGTAAGTTTTGCGCAGGTTATGATGAAATCCTACGGCAGCTCCGAAGCTGTCTTAGGCACTTCTTACGATCAAATCAGCACGGCCGACAGCGTCGCGGTCGCGACGACCCACGGACGTTAATTTTTCTACGTGCGCTTCTCACGCGTCCCGACTTCAGGCAGCAAGAAAAAAGTAAAACGTACTTGAAACAGACCACGACGAACAAGAGCGGTGGATCCACAAACACCCGGGAAAAGCTCCAACGACCACGATTCCACCGAATGCGACCAAGCGAGCTTGCAGTTAGGCCTAGCAGGCACTCCGCGACTCGGCGACCGTCTCGACCGGCTGGCGTGCTGAATGGAATATGTCCGCGCGACCCTTGTGCGCCCTTCCCGTATTATACTTTGATTACTGACCTCAATTTTAGATTAAGAGGCCAATCTCTTCCTCTTGTCATCTCCTTGTTTTCCGAGGCAGCGGTGACTCTCGCCGGTGAAAAAGCGGTGAATCTCCGACAGACGCTGGAAAGGTAAAGCAGCCATCGCTTTGACTAGCAGACGTAAAGCAGACGACGTTAACTGTGCCAACCCGCCGACGCCGTTAAAGAGTGAGGGGTCTCGACGCACGCGAAAGGAGGGAAAAAGCATTTGGGAGGGAACTTGCGGACACTAACCACTCTCACTCTCACTTGTTAGCAAACAAACCTCGGCGCCTCGGGACACCTCGCCAGTGAGTCCTTTGACTTCCCTCCTTAATGCGCGTCTGCCAGTTGTTAGACAAAAACAACGTACCGCTCGAGTTATTTCGTCTGCCCTCTCTGAAAGGCGAAGTCGAGCTCGCTCGTAAAGACCTGCACTTCCGAAAGTCGCAGGAAAGGTAAGACAGACG
Source organism: Ixodes scapularis (assembly GCF_016920785.2). Taxonomy (NCBI): domain Eukaryota; kingdom Metazoa; phylum Arthropoda; class Arachnida; order Ixodida; family Ixodidae; genus Ixodes; species Ixodes scapularis. Next base: position 70,007,270 of record NW_024609838.1, read on the forward strand.
CAGACGACGTTGCGAGCAGACGACGTTGCAAAGGAGCAGACGACGCTCAGATAGGGGGTCGCGATCAGCCAATCAGGGCTCGGCGTTCTGACGTCACCGCCACTTCCTTTCTCATGCGCAGAAGACGAAAATGAGCCCACTTGCTAGGCGTATTGTTGGGTTTCGTTAGCGGTTTTGTTCCGGTTCGCTCAAAAACAGCGGCTTTGCTCTACTTTTAGGTTTGGGTTCAGTTCGACACCTTGGTTTTAGGATAGATAGAAGAATATGTATGTGTAGCAAAGTAATGACACAAATTAGCTTATACATAATTAGACCGTACATCTTTCTGTGTTTGTTTGTGAGAAAAAGTGGAGGATGTTTTGGGTGTTTATTTACTCCTAAAATCCGTGCATTCTTGGCAACGTATTTTGTACGAACGACAAAAATGGTGCTTAGTGGTAAACAGTTTCACAAACTAAGGGTTGACATATAGTTTAAAATTTATGCACACCCTTACAACTCTTTGCACTTATCATAATGCGACAGTGTTTGCAAACCACGGACGAGTCCGACTTCGGTTCAAAGTTCGAATATGCGCTCTTTAACGAATCATCCGAACCTCTTCATTTCTTTTGAATACTGCATTCTTTGTGCTCCTTGTTATGACAACAATAAGATTGTTCTCAGACAAAGTGTTTCTGCCATGGGGAAGTTACAGTTGCTCTTGGCTCTTTCGCAAGATTTTATCGATAACGACCACCAGGGTAGTTTTGAATGCTCTCGTCAAGCTCTGACCAGAGTAAAACAAACGCATGGTAATAAGCCGTTGTGAGCGATTGACTTACCTAACTCCTGTTATGTCTCGTGAATGGGGATTACTCGCCTTAAATCTCGCCTTAAATAAGTTTTGTTTTCCATAGAAAAGCCTTGTATGTTTATGTGCCATCAAACTTGGAATCGCCTAACCTTTACATCACCGTTCTCCGAAGTCCGTGGTTCCTCTGACTTTGAACTAACAGAGTACTTGATTTTAAGTAAGACTACGCTCCCAAAAAAGATCTACAGAGGAAAGAATTCGGCATAAACAGTCCTCGTTTTGAGCAAATTTTTAAAACTTCGGTGTCTTTTATTTGTAACAAATTTTGTATTTTTGACATCAATGGATGTCTATCGGTGCCTCTCATTAAAACCGCAATGTCTACGACTTAGTTATAACTTGAAAGGAGTGCCTTGAGGTTTGTTTAGTTTTTCCTCTTGGCAATCGCTTTTGCCGATCAATTTCTAAAGCTGACTTCAGATGCACAGATATTTTGGTGACCTAAAAATTGTCAATTAAAAAAACATTTATTAAAAATAACAGCTGGTTAAGGTCTTTTTTTCTATAAGAAAAGGACGACGCCATTACAGGGTTTGGAAAAGTGCCCCCTGACATCTTCCCCTGATCAAAACTGCACAACCCACCTCGTGTAATTCTTTACATTCCAAATGTGGTTACATGCCTTCGAAAAAAAATCCTACATATTTCACATGTTACACAGAATAATGATACACTAACAAATTACCAAATTGGCTGCGTGAAGAAACAAATTGTTATCATGTTTACACAAAATAAGCACGGAGATCTGTTTTAGAGAGCATAATTAAAAAGGATTGTTAGTTTGAAGATGCCATTTGTTTTAGAATGAAGCGATGTTATAATGAACAAAGTGAATATAATTATTTGAACGATTACGAGTGATCAACCATTTCTCCTGATAATGTGTACTGATGGTGCTCTTATGTTCAGCGAGTTTGGAACTGCGGTACATAAATTCAACAAATGCAATGAATGAAAGCGAATCGAATAAAGCAAGCGATACTAAAAAATGTTCTACGTGAATTACTTGGTATTTGTTAAATAAACATTCCGTATGATAATAATACGGTACATCCGCTACATCTCCTAATTTTTTTTTCAGTTGCACACTTTTATTTAGGTGTGTTTTGGTAGTTTTACGCCAAACCAGGTGGCAATAATTAAAATGGAAACTAAGCAAGGTAACAAATTTTTAATTTATATTACGGGTAGGAATTTATGGCACCTAGTGACAAACCCAATTACAGGAGAAAGCTTCTTTGTTAGATATTCAATATGGTAGTTCGATGTCGTGTGTTGAGAAAAGTATACGCTTAGATTTTTATGTTGGCCCATAAAGTCAATTGACGCGGTTCCGAGTTTTAGAGGATTTGTTATACCAACTAATTTATTAACAGACTTTTAAGTCATTGACTTCCGACCGTAAGAAAAATTCGTTTAAAACTAAGTTTGTCGTTCTGATAAGTTCATCAGCATTATTTCCGGAGAAAAGAAGACTGGTATCGTCTGCATACATATAAATTGAGTTTGATAGGTTATGTTTACGACATCATTTATGTAAGCACTAAATATTAAAAGTTTTACGATGCTGCCCTGTGGGACGCCACAAACAATGCTTGAGAACGGTGAGGGGTGACCATCGACCGTTTCCCTTTGCTGGCAGGTCTCTAGATATTATTTAAACAGTTAAAATGGCACGCCACGAATACCATATTTATATAACTTTGCAAGTAACGTTGTGTGATTAAGACAATCAAAAGCTTTACCAAAGTCGATAAATACAGCATGTGTTACAAGTCGCTTTTCTATCTTTTCTAGTATACTTCATTTTTGTAATAACGAATTCGACTCTGCAGATTTCGGTTTCTGGAAGCCAAACTGGACCTCTGCTAGCACAGAATGTTTTTCGCAAAAAAGTCTTCGAGGTGCTTAATTATAATTTTCCCAAGTCCCCCAGAAAAAAATGGGAAGAACAGTATTTACCTATAATTGGCCAACACATTTTTACCCCGCCTTTCTAAATAAACGATACCTTAGCGAGCTTGATATTTCGAGGAAACTTTCCAAAAGCTCAAGACAAGTTAAATATTTGTACTAAGCATGGTGCAATAATATATCAGTCAAATATGATATGTTTAGTTTGTAATTCATCAGTGTCACAGCTCTTAGTATACTTTAGACCAGGGAAATTGTTCAATATTTCTTGCTTCTTTGTAGGGTTTATAAAAACTGCCATTCATCTCGCGAACAAACGACAGCACACTGTCACTTTGTGGTTTAGGTATTACGTCTATAAAATACTCATTAAAGCGTTTCACGAGAGGGGCTCTAGAAACAGTTTGCTCATTTGCAACCATGTCACTTATTTGTTTTGAAACCGTTCCGCGGTTCAGAGCTTCGGTAACTTTTTTTTTTTTTTTCACATAATGTCAGGAATTGCAAGAAGGGAAAGTACGCAGGCGAGCTGGTTATGTAGCTGGTTTTTATTTTTCCCGTCTCATGTTTTCTTTCAATGAAATGCCAGGTCGTTGTTTATCGACGTTTTTTAAATATTTCTTTGTGGTAGAAATACTTTGATTTGTGTAATTCGGAGGTTAGCTCGTTCAGGAATTTCTTAATGTAACCAGTTTAGATCCCGTGACCTTAAAGATGCCTTGTATAAACGGTCTTTTTTTGCATTATCTTAATATATATTAGAGTGAGCCAAGGCTTTCTGGTGTCTAAGTCTTGTAGGTGCAGCAACTGTTACTTTTGGAAAATGCATGCTGTAAAAGAGTCGTGAATGTTATAACAAATGCATGATATGCATGATAAACATCTAGATGCGAGCAAAGAAAGTTCAAATCTTGGCTAATAATAGCCAAATAAATGCGAAAATATTTTAACTTAAAATGTTCTAAATTTTCTTTATAACGGCGGGTGAAGGCGGCAAGCGGCACATTTGCGCTCTTTGGCGACAACAAGCAGGACCACAGGCGCGGCGCTGCGTTTCGATATGAAACACAAACTTTAAAATTGGCAGCAAACTTTACCTTCAATGTCTTATTCTGCATAAAATTCATTCTAGAGAATCGGTGAGGCAATCGGTGTGTCAAGTGGCGTATAGTTTTCCGCTATATTTAGCTAAGAAACTGAATGGTCGTTTCGGTCACATGACGTCGGGTCACGTGACGTCGATTCCCTCGGCTAAATTCAGCGGGGAAACTGAAGTGTGTCTGCGTAACAGGACGTGCATTTTTTCGCTAAATGTTGCGGGTAACTGAATTGGTGAATAGATCACGTGACGTTAATTTTCCTCTAAATTTAGCGGGGAAAGTGAATTTATGTTTCTCCACAAGACGTGAATTTGTCCGCTATATTTAGCGGAGAAATTGAGTTGACGTATATAGGTCATCTCCCAAAAATTTCCCCAAAGTGTATAGGTCACATGACGTCATCTGACGCCAATTTAGTGGAAAATGCATGGACGAACAGACGGACCGACGGACGGACAACATTTTGGGATTAGGAGGCACGGTTAAAAATACATTTCTGCTTTAAAACGCGACCAAATTGAGCGTGTTTTTTAACGTTGTAAAATCTGCAGAAAGCTACATTTTTATCATCATTGTTTGTGACGCAGCCAGACCGTCCAAGGCTGTTTCATTCTTAGAGTTATGGAAACCAGCCCCTGATCAGAGGTATGCACCACCGAATTCGCCACTCAATTTGGCTTAATTACGCATTCCTAATAGCGAAAATCGGCGCATAATTGGTGGTGCGGCGCAGGTCATTACGTAAGGCATTCCAACGAGAGCGGGACCGAGCTGATAGCAGTTTTTCACGAGCAAGCTGAGAGCGAGATACGAACACTCATTAGTCTCCACCCAAAAATGTAGTGCCAGCAGTCCAGACCAGGTGTCAAAGTTTCAGAGCGAACAGTTATTTCATTCAGCATTTATGAGCTATTTTCAAAAAATTTTGCCGCTGTGCCATTAAACACCTAAGTTTCTTCTTCAAAAAAAAAAAAAAAATTTCAAGGGGAAAATGATAGCCGAGGAAGCCCATGAAGACATGGGGCTGAATGGCGCAAACTGCCGGGAAAAAGAGATCCATTTTCCATTGAAAGTTTCAGAAAATTATTTATAGCTTGAATAAAATAAGGATTATTTTTGAAACTTTGACATCTAGTCGCGGCCGCTAGCCCAATATCTGGGCGGATATAAAGCGTTCGGAGAGGCACAGTTTATATTTTAAGAAGAAATGACACTGCATTTGTTTTTCTGGACACCTTGTATTCGTTTAGACATGGTCTGCTTTTAAGGGTAGCTACAGCATTCGTAAATTCTTAAGGCCCGTTCACACAGTTGCGTTCGGAGCGACCACTATGCTTACGAACGAATGCAACCGCTGCGACTTCAACGACAACTGTGCGCGACGTGTACACACACGTGCAACCGCATGCAACCGTACGAAGTAGCAGCCAATGAGAAACGAGCTTCAGCTCTTGCGCCTAGCCAATAGTAAGCAACCCAGATACGCTTACAAACATGGCGGACGGTTTCCTGCCCGACGAGAGGTGGCGAGGTTCTCAGACTCCTCACCGGAGCAGCCGGAGGTTTCGGATACGGCGAACAGTCACGAAGATCTGCTGTGCGCCTACAATAACTGTGTAAAGGCTGGTTCTGACATCTGCAACGAACCGTTTATCCACGACTGCGTCCGTTGTGACCAGAGCGACCGGAACGACCGCTCTGCGCCGCACGTACTCCTGCAACCACAGCCACAAGCGCAGCGTGTCGGCAGCACGGCGACCGCCTCTCCACCGCCATCAGCTGTTTCAGCGGTGCCTCTAAGAAGAAGGGGACGCGCTGCCACTCACTTGCGTAACAGAAAAGAGACAGACCGTCTTCTATGACCTAAACTTTATTTTTCTTTTTCAGGATACGCTTGCAGGGTAGCGCATTAAAAAAAAGGAAACGATGCAGTACGCCGTCTTGCACGATCAGGACTTTGTGAACAGTACAAATCTCGCCACACGCCGTTTCTACGATCATAAAAGACGACATAATTTTAGCAGCGATATAGCAACGCAGAAATATAATTTCGTGATCAGATAGACGTTGCCAGCGTTCAGGATTGTTAACACTAATCACCTTTCTCGGGTGATGAAAACGCGTGAAAACTCGCATCCTTTATACGGTACGCAACAGTAATACCTTGAACTTGAGCACACGCATGAAATGCGCCAAAAAAGAAATCCGGGCGATGTTCGCGGACACAAATGCTTAAAAGCACCACTGTAGTCGAAGTAAACAAACACGACGGTACGGGCGTTTCTGCTGTCTTGAGAGTGCCGCACGAGATCGCCGCACGAGTAGGTGGATCTTCCCTTCTAGTACGTGCTGGGTTATCATAACGACACACGACGAAAATTCACAGTCAGGGATAGCGCTTTTACGGGGAACGATGAGCGTTCACGACGCCGTCCATGTCGACGATCACCACCGACGCCATGTTTGCAAATAGAAGGAGCCTGGCACGACCGGCATCCATCGCGCGCGATCGAGCTCTCCTCGGCCTGTGATTGGTCTGTCGCTCCCGTCGTTCCCGAACGTAACGAAAAAGTTCAGCCCGGCTCAACTCCTTCCGTTGCGAACGAACACGAACGAAACGACCGTTTGTCGCTTCGTCGCTATTTTAACTCGTCGTTCCAACCGGTTGCATTCGTTCGTAAGCGTAGTGGTCGCTCCGAACGCAACTGTGTGAACCGGCCTTTACTGGCCTAGCTCTATCAAGGTGTTGTGCGTTATTCGAAACTTCGCACCATACTCACTAGAAAAACGGGCATTATAGACGATTTTGTTTCGGTGTCATACTGTGTGGAGATATTAAACCAAGTTTAATTGTTTCCGGTTGGTGACAGTCATTCACGACCTGCTGCAGCGAAACTGATTTAAGAAATAGTAGTAATTATAACGGTTTCTTATATTTCCTACTGCTATTTTACTCTTTCAGGGACCTCGAGTACAGGCGGGAGATACCCTATACAAAGCAGGTATGCTCCTTTTTATGCTTTAAAAAACGTCAAATGTGTGTTTAGCAAAAAAAAAAAAAAAGAATCGCGTCCAAAATTCAACGAGGAATTCCAAAATGCACGAATGAAGCTACGACGAACACTTCGTATCGTCACATCAGTATTTGGCCCGTTACCGACATTGAATAAGAAATTAGCGTTACTCGTTAGTCATTTACAAATGATCGCGTTACCGAAATTCGTGGCCGTCCTCCAAATGTAACGAAATACCGTTAGCGCCACCTCCAAAAACTATGGAACGTTACTCATACGTTACTTTTTTTTAGTACTTGGCAGCCATATGCTGTGGTTATAAACTTCGACAGCAATTAAGCGTTTACAGAGCGGTTTGATGTGTTCCATTTTAGCTTATCAAATTCGTTGGATACAGCAGGGCCCCCCATTGGTACGCCGGACCTTTTAAATGAACCAAACACGTGACTAACTTTAATCAAAAGCAATAGAGTAACGAATCATGTAATTTGATAGACAATGCCACAAAAATAGTGAAGGAATCAATTTATGTTTTTTACATTAAATATTACGACGAATGCGTTAGAATATGACTGAAAATTTAATATTTGACCAGTAACGTAAGTATTTGTAACTGAATTTCAACGCTACGTCTGATTTACTTGGCACATCACTGTATATTTTAACATTCACTGGTCACAAGAATCCTTCGCAAACAAACATAAATACTTATGGAGTTAATTTTTTTTTTTTTACATTTTAACACTCTTAATTTTCGATCCAATTCACTTGTTATCAGCATCCGTATAATATTTTTACACATTCATTCAACCGCAGTCTATAGAATGCAGTCGCTAGAAATGTGTAAGGTCTATCGCAAAGTCACCATAAACTTTTCGTGAGCTTATTTGTTCGATGAAATTAAAGAAATAGAAAATATACACTGACGAGCTGCGTTGATAGCAGTTCCAAGCAGGCTACGTGTGGATAGAAAAATGCGCGGCGCAAGGCCTGTTGTAAGCTACGTACGCACAAAAATTTGCTTGCAGAATGTCTGGCTTCGAACAATGAAACTATAAACGTTTAAAAATCACCGAACAAAGCAAGTGCGGTATTGACAAATATAAATATATCCTAGCACCCCACTAAATTTCTCACCGAGTAAAGAATAATCAAAATAGTGTAGAATTTGTTAAAATACTCTTTTTTTTTCTCATACTGTTAATCACTAGAACATGCTGTCCGATTGATCAGTAAAGCTGCTATATGTTCCCTCAATTTTAAATTAAATATCATTGTGACGTTGCCTTTTATTTTTTGTATAATCTTGTATTCCCGCTTTTTATACCTTCTGTGATGTTGCTGTATTTTGTATTCTTTTATGCCTCTCTACTGTAATGCTCACAGGGAAATGTAGGCAAGAAATAAATAAATGAATAATAATAACAGAAGATTTCCAATCATATAAACCGTATTTCGAAGTCTCAAACACTGCCAATACTACAACTCAGTGAGTCAAGCATATGTGCGGGAGAGAGACACGTGCCTAGGCGCCACGCCATAGAAAGCCATAACTTTACACAAGCTTGGCACTCATGGGGGCCTAACTTGAACCTAGTACGGCTTTCCTCTAAGGCGTAAGTTAGTGCCAAAGTACTTTTCTTTGATAATGCTATAGCCGTGCGTTACCGGCGGGACTGCCAAAGGCTCGTACCAGACGTGTTCATCTGAAGTTCATGAACACCGAGAAAACCGTGAGGCCATTGGTTGGAAAAGCAGAAGGAAAAACTCGGGCACGAGAAAAACGAGGGGCCCGAACGGAGAAGGAACGACCACACTCACGAGCTAGGGAGCTAATCAGCGCCGGTCCCAAGTTCAGACTTTTTCGACTAAGTAAAATATTTTAGTTACGTTTCTCGGCTGTTTTGTACGGTACTTGACCCGTACGCGGTGTGAACAGTCGGGAACGCTACAATGCAATTAATGCAAAGGTGCAAGCGAGCTGGACAAAAATGACGATAATAAACCCTCGAGAAGGGGAACAATGGGGAAAAAGGACAAACACACACCACCAAACACCGTGAAGTGAGTGGTGTGCGACCGAAGAAACTCCGCCTGTTCCTGGTATTGACCCAGGGACCTCTCCATTTCCAGCGGAGCGCTCCACCAACTGAGCTAACCAGGCGTTAGACGTCAGTAGAGCAAACGGGTTTTATCAGCTTCCACCAGTCTAACACCAACAAGAGTGAACCGCCTGCATTTTAAGGTTTTGGTGATAATGAAATTAATGCAAAGTTGCAAGCGAGCTAGACAAGAATGACGATAATAAACCATGGAGAAGGGGAACAATGGGGACAAAGGACAAACACACACCACCAAACACAGTGAAGTGAGTGGTGTGCGACCGAAGAAACTCCGCCTGTTCCTGGTATTGAACCAGGGACCTCTCCATTTCCAGCGGAGCGCTCCACCAACTGAGCTAACCAGGAGTTAGACGTCAGTAGAGCAAAGGGGTTTTATTAGCTGCCACCAGTCTAACACCAACAAGAGTGAACCGCCTGCATTTCAAGGTTTTGGTGATAATGAAATTAATGCAAAGTTGCAAGCGAGCTAGACAAGAATGACGATAATAAACCATGGAGAAGGGGAACAATGGGGACAAAGGACAAACACAAACCACCAAACACAGTGAAGTGAGTGGTGTGCGACCGAAGAAACTCCGCCTGTTCCTGGTATTGAACCAGGGACCTCTCCATTTCCAGCGGAGCGCTCCACCAACTGAGCTAACCAGGAGTTAGACGTCAGTAGAGCAAAGGGGTTTTATTAGCTGCCACCAGTCTAACACCAACAAGAGTGAACCGCCTGCATTTCAAGGTTTTGGTGATAATGAAATTAATGCAAAGTTGCAAGCGAGCTAGACAAGAATGACGATAATAAACCATGGAGAAGGGGAACAATGGGGACAAAGGACAAACACACACCACCAAACACAGTGAAGTGAGTGGTGTGCGACCGAAGAAACTCCGCCTGTTCCTGGTATTGAACCAGGGACCTCTCCATTTCCAGCGGAGCGCTCCACCAACTGAGCTAACCAGGAGTTAGACGTCAGTAGAGCAAAGGGGTTTTATTAGCTGCCACCAGTCTAACACCAACAAGAGTGAACCGCCTGCATTTCAAGGTTTTGGTGATAATGAAATTAATGCAAAGTTGCAAGCGAGCTAGACAAGAATGACGATAATAAACCATGGAGAAGGGGAACAATGGGGACAAAGGACAAACACACACCACCAAACACAGTGAAGTGAGTGGTGTGCGACCGAAGAAACTCCGCCTGTTCCGGGTATTGAACCAGGGACCTCTCCATTTCCAGCGGAGCGCTCCACCAACTGAGCTAACCAGGAGTTAGACGTCAGTAGAGCAAAGGGGTTTTATTAGCTGCCACCAGTCTAACACCAACAAGAGTGAACCGCCTGCATTTCAAGGTTTTGGTGATAATGAAATTAATGCAAAGTTGCAAGCGAGCTAGACAAGAATGACGATAATAAACCATGGAGAAGGGGAACAATGGGGACAAAGGACAAACACACACCACCAAACACAGTGAAGTGAGTGGTGTGCGACCGAAGAAACTCCGCCTGTTCCTGGTATTGAACCAGGGACCTCTCCATTTCCAGCGGAGCGCTCCACCAACTGAGCTAACCAGGAGTTAGACGTCAGTAGAGCAAAGGGGTTTTATTAGCTGCCACCAGTCTAACACCAACAAGAGTGAACCGCCTGCATTTCAAGGTTTTGGTGATAATGAAATTAATGCAAAGTTGCAAGCGAGCTAGACAAGAATGACGATAATAAACCATGGAGAAGGGGAACAATGGGGACAAAGGACAAACACAAACCACCAAACACAGTGAAGTGAGTGGTGTGCGACCGAAGAAACTCCGCCTGTTCCTGGTATTGAACCAGGGACCTCTCCATTTCCAGCGGAGCGCTCCACCAACTGAGTTAACCAGGAGTTAGACGTCAGTAGAGCAAAGGGGTTTTATTAGCTGCCACCAGTCTAACACCAACAAGAGTGAACCGCCTGCATTTCAAGGTTTTGGTGATAATGAAATTAATGCAAAGTTGCAAGCGAGCTAGACAAGAATGACGATAATAAACCATGGAGAAGGGGAACAATGGGGACAAAGGACAAACACACACCACCAAACACAGTGAAGTGAGTGGTGTGCGACCGAAGAAACTCCGCCTGTTCCTGGTATTGAACCAGGGACCTCTCCATTTCCAGCGGAGCGCTCCACCAACTGAGCTAACCAGGAGTTAGACGTCAGTAGAGCAAAGGGGTTTTATTAGCTGCCACCAGTCTAACACCAACAAGAGTGAACCGCCTGCATTTCAAGGTTTTGGTGATAATGAAATTAATGCAAAGTTGCAAGCGAGCTAGACAAGAATGACGATAATAAACCATGGAGAAGGGGAACAATGGGGACAAAGGACAAACACACACCACCAAACACAGTGAAGTGAGTGGTGTGCGACCGAAGAAACTCCGCCTGTTCCTGGTATTGAACCAGGGACCTCTCCATTTCCAGCGGAGCGCTCCACCAACTGAGCTAACCAGGAGTTAGACGTCAGTAGAGCAAAGGGGTTTTATTAGCTGCCACCAGTCTAACACCAACAAGAGTGAACCGCCTGCATTTCAAGGTTTTGGTGATAATGAAATTAATGCAAAGTTGCAAGCGAGCTAGACAAGAATGACGATAATAAACCATGGAGAAGGGGAACAATGGGGACAAAGGACAAACACACACCACCAAACACAGTGAAGTGAGTGGTGTGCGACCGAAGAAACTCCGCCTGTTCCTGGTATTGAACCAGGGACCTCTCCATTTCCAGCGGAGCGCTCCACCAACTGAGCTAACCAGGAGTTAGACGTCAGTAGAGCAAAGGGGTTTTATTAGCTGCCACCAGTCTAACACCAACAAGAGTGAACCGCCTGCATTTCAAGGTTTTGGTGATAATGAAATTAATGCAAAGTTGCAAGCGAGCTAGACAAGAATGACGATAATAAACCATGGAGAAGGGGAACAATGGGGACAAAGGACAAACACACACCACCAAACACAGTGAAGTGAGTGGTGTGCGACCGAAGAAACTCCGCCTGTTCCTGGTATTGAACCAGGGACCTCTCCATTTCCAGCGGAGCGCTCCACCAACTGAGCTAACCAGGCGTTAGACGTCAGTAGAGCAAACGGGTTTTATTAGCTGCCACCAGTCTAACACCAACAAGAGTGAACCGCCTGCATTTCAAGGTTTTGGTGATAATGAAATTAATGCAAAGTTGCAAGCGAGCTAGACAAGAATGACGATAATAAACCATGGAGAAGGGGAACAATGGGGACAAAGGACAAACACACACCACCAAACACAGTGAAGTGAGTGGTGTGCGACCGAAGAAACTCCGCCTGTTCCTGGTATTGAACCAGGGACCTCTCCATTTCCAGCGGAGCGCTCCACCAACTGAGCTAACCAGGAGTTAGACGTCAGTAGAGCAAAGGGGTTTTATTAGCTGCCACCAGTCTAACACCAACAAGAGTGAACCGCCTGCATTTCAAGGTTTTGGTGATAATGAAATTAATGCAAAGTTGCAAGCGAGCTAGACAAGAATGACGATAATAAACCATGGAGAAGGGGAACAATGGGGACAAAGGACAAACACACACCACCAAACACAGTGAAGTGAGTGGTGTGCGACCGAAGAAACTCCGCCTGTTCCTGGTATTGAACCAGGGACCTCTCCATTTCCAGCGGAGCGCTCCACCAACTGAGCTAACCAGGCGTTAGACGTCAGTAGAGCAAAGGGGTTTTATTAGCTGCCACCAGTCTAACACCAACAAGAGTGAACCGCCTGCATTTCAAGGTTTTGGTGATAATGAAATTAATGCAAAGTTGCAAGCGAGCTAGACAAGAATGACGATAATAAACCATGGAGAAGGGGAACAATGGGGACAAAGGACAAACACAAACCACCAAACACAGTGAAGTGAGTGGTGTGCGACTGAAGAAACTCCGCCTGTTCCTGGTATTGAACCAGGGACCTCTCCATTTCCAGCGGAGCGCTCCACCAACTGAGTTAACCAGGAGTTAGACGTCAGTAGAGCAAACGGGTTTTATTAGCTGCCACCAGTCTAACACCAACAAGAGTGAACCGCCTGCATTTCAAGGTTTTGGTGATAATGAAATTAATGCAAAGTTGCAAGCGAGCTAGACAAGAATGACGATAATAAACCATGGAGAAGGGGAACAATGGGGACAAAGGACAAACACAAACCACCAAACACAGTGAAGTGAGTGGTGTGCGACTGAAGAAACTCCGCCTGTTCCTGGTATTGAACCAGGGACCTCTCCATTTCCAGCGGAGCGCTCCACCAACTGAGCTAACCAGGCGTTAGACGTCAGTAGAGCAAACGGGTTTTATCAGCTTCCACCAGTCTAACACCAACAAGAGTGAACCGCCTGCATTTCAAGGTTTTGGTGATAATGAAATTAATGCAAAGTTGCAAGCGAGCTAGACAAGAATGACGATAATAAACCATGGAGAAGGGGAACAATGGGGACAAAGGACAAACACAAACCACCAAACACAGTGAAGTGAGTGGTGTGCGACTGAAGAAACTCCGCCTGTTCCTGGTATTGAACCAGGGACCTCTCCATTTCCAGCGGAGCGCTCCACCAACTGAGCTAACCAGGAGTTAGACGTCAGTAGAGCAAAGGGGTTTTATTAGCTGCCACCAGTCTAACACCAACAAGAGTGAACCGCCTGCATTTCAAGGTTTTGGTGATAATGAAATTAATGCAAAGTTGCAAGCGAGCTAGACAAGAATGACGATAATAAACCATGGAGAAGGGGAACAATGGGGACAAAGGACAAACACACACCACCAAACACAGTGAAGTGAGTGGTGTGCGACCGAAGAAACTCCGCCTGTTCCTGGTATTGAACCAGGGACCTCTCCATTTCCAGCGGAGCGCTCCACCAACTGAGCTAACCAGGAGTTAGACGTCAGTAGAGCAAAGGGGTTTTATTAGCTGCCACCAGTCTAACACCAACAAGAGTGAACCGCCTGCATTTCAAGGTTTTGGTGATAATGAAATTAATGCAAAGTTGCAAGCGAGCTAGACAAGAATGACGATAATAAACCATGGAGAAGGGGAACAATGGGGACAAAGGACAAACACACACCACCAAACACAGTGAAGTGAGTGGTGTGCGACCGAAGAAACTCCGCCTGTTCCTGGTATTGAACCAGGGACCTCTCCATTTCCAGCGGAGCGCTCCACCAACTGAGCTAACCAGGCGTTAGACGTCAGTAGAGCAAACGGGTTTTATTAGCTGCCACCAGTCTAACACCAACAAGAGTGAACCGCCTGCATTTCAAGGTTTTGGTGATAATGAAATTAATGCAAAGTTGCAAGCGAGCTAGACAAGAATGACGATAATAAACCATGGAGAAGGGGAACAATGGGGACAAAGGACAAACACACACCACCAAACACAGTGAAGTGAGTGGTGTGCGACCGAAGAAACTCCGCCTGTTCCTGGTATTGAACCAGGGACCTCTCCATTTCCAGCGGAGCGCTCCACCAACTGAGCTAACCAGGAGTTAGACGTCAGTAGAGCAAAGGGGTTTTATTAGCTGCCACCAGTCTAACACCAACAAGAGTGAACCGCCTGCATTTCAAGGTTTTGGTGATAATGAAATTAATGCAAAGTTGCAAGCGAGCTAGACAAGAATGACGATAATAAACCATGGAGAAGGGGAACAATGGGGACAAAGGACAAACACACACCACCAAACACAGTGAAGTGAGTGGTGTGCGACCGAAGAAACTCCGCCTGTTCCTGGTATTGAACCAGGGACCTCTCCATTTCCAGCGGAGCGCTCCACCAACTGAGCTAACCAGGCGTTAGACGTCAGTAGAGCAAAGGGGTTTTATTAGCTGCCACCAGTCTAACACCAACAAGAGTGAACCGCCTGCATTTCAAGGTTTTGGTGATAATGAAATTAATGCAAAGTTGCAAGCGAGCTAGACAAGAATGACGATAATAAACCATGGAGAAGGGGAACAATGGGGACAAAGGACAAACACAAACCACCAAACACAGTGAAGTGAGTGGTGTGCGACTGAAGAAACTCCGCCTGTTCCTGGTATTGAACCAGGGACCTCTCCATTTCCAGCGGAGCGCTCCACCAACTGAGCTAACCAGGCGTTAGACGTCAGTAGAGCAAACGGGTTTTATCAGCTTCCACCAGTCTAACACCAACAAGAGTGAACCGCCTGCATTTCAAGGTTTTGGTGATAATGAAATTAATGCAAAGTTGCAAGCGAGCTAGACAAGAATGACGATAATAAACCATGGAGAAGGGGAACAATGGGGACAAAGGACAAACACAAACCACCAAACACAGTGAAGTGAGTGGTGTGCGACTGAAGAAACTCCGCCTGTTCCTGGTATTGAACCAGGGACCTCTCCATTTCCAGCGGAGCGCTCCACCAACTGAGCTAACCAGGAGTTAGACGTCAGTAGAGCAAAGGGGTTTTATTAGCTGCCACCAGTCTAACACCAACAAGAGTGAACCGCTTGCATTTCAAGGTTTTGGTGATAATGAAATTAATGCAAAGTTGCAAGCGAGCTAGACAAGAATGACGATAATAAACCATGGAGAAGGGGAACAATGGGGACAAAGGACAAACACAAACCACCAAACACAGTGAAGTGAGTGGTGTGCGACTGAAGAAACTCCGCCTGTTCCTGGTATTGAACCAGGGACCTCTCCATTTCCAGCGGAGCGCTCCACCAACTGAGCTAACCAGGAGTTAGACGTCAGTAGAGCAAAGGGGTTTTATTAGCTGCCACCAGTCTAACACCAACAAGAGTGAACCGCCTGCATTTTAAGGTTTTGGTGATAATGAAATTAATGCAAAGTTGCAAGCGAGCTAGACAAGAATGACGATAATAAACCATGGAGAAGGGGAACAATGGGGACAAAGGACAAACACAAACCACCAAACACAGTGAAGTGAGTGGTGTGCGACTGAAGAAACTCCGCCTGTTCCTGGTATTGAACCAGGGACCTCTCCATTTCCAGCGGAGCGCTCCACCAACTGAGCTAACCAGGAGTTAGACGTCAGTAGAGCAAAGGGGTTTTATTAGCTGCCACCAGTCTAACACCAACAAGAGTGAACCGCCTGCATTTCAAGGTTTTGGTGATAATGAAATTAATGCAAAGTTGCAAGCGAGCCAGACAAGAATGACGATAATAAACCATGGAGAAGGGGAACAATGGGGACAAAGGACAAACACACACCACCAAACACAGTGAAGTGAGTGGTGTGCGACCGAAGAAACTCCGCCTGTTCCTGGTATTGAACCAGGGACCTCTCCATTTCCAGCGGAGCGCTCCACCAACTGAGCTAACCAGGCGTTAGACGTCAGTAGAGCAAACGGGTTTTATTAGCTGCCACCAGTCTAACACCAACAAGAGTGAACCGCCTGCATTTCAAGGTTTTGGTGATAATGAAATTAATGCAAAGTTGCAAGCGAGCTAGACAAGAATGACGATAATAAACCATGGAGAAGGGGAACAATGGGGACAAAGGACAAACACACACCACCAAACACAGTGAAGTGAGTGGTGTGCGACCGAAGAAACTCCGCCTGTTCCTGGTATTGAACCAGGGACCTCTCCATTTCCAGCGGAGCGCTCCACCAACTGAGCTAACCAGGAGTTAGACGTCAGTAGAGCAAAGGGGTTTTATTAGCTGCCACCAGTCTAACACCAACAAGAGTGAACCGCCTGCATTTCAAGGTTTTGGTGATAATGAAATTAATGCAAAGTTGCAAGCGAGCTAGACAAGAATGACGATAATAAACCATGGAGAAGGGGAACAATGGGGACAAAGGACAAACACACACCACCAAACACAGTGAAGTGAGTGGTGTGCGACTGAAGAAACTCCGCCTGTTCCTGGTATTGAACCAGGGACCTCTCCATTTCCAGCGGAGCGCTCCACCAACTGAGCTAACCAGGAGTTAGACGTCAGTAGAGCAAAGGGGTTTTATTAGCTGCCACCAGTCTAACACCAACAAGAGTGAACCGCCTGCATTTCAAGGTTTTGGTGATAATGAAATTAATGCAAAGTTGCAAGCGAGCTAGACAAGAATGACGATAATAAACCATGGAGAAGGGGAACAATGGGGACAAAGGACAAACACAAACCACCAAACACAGTGAAGTGAGTGGTGTGCGACTGAAGAAACTCCGCCTGTTCCTGGTATTGAACCAGGGACCTCTCCATTTCCAGCGGAGCGCTCCACCAACTGAGCTAACCAGGAGTTAGACGTCAGTAGAGCAAAGGGGTTTTATTAGCTGCCACCAGTCTAACACCAACAAGAGTGAACCGCCTGCATTTTAAGGTTTTGGTGATAATGAAATTAATGCAAAGTTGCAAGCGAGCTAGACAAGAATGACGATAATAAACCATGGAGAAGGGGAACAATGGGGACAAAGGACAAACACAAACCACCAAACACAGTGAAGTGAGTGGTGTGCGACTGAAGAAACTCCGCCTGTTCCTGGTATTGAACCAGGGACCTCTCCATTTCCAGCGGAGCGCTCCACCAACTGAGCTAACCAGGAGTTAGACGTCAGTAGAGCAAAGGGGTTTTATTAGCTGCCACCAGTCTAACACCAACAAGAGTGAACCGCCTGCATTTCAAGGTTTTGGTGATAATGAAATTAATGCAAAGTTGCAAGCGAGCTAGACAAGAATGACGATAATAAACCATGGAGAAGGGGAACAATGGGGACAAAGGACAAACACAAACCACCAAACACAGTGAAGTGAGTGGTGTGCGACTGAAGAAACTCCGCCTGTTCCTGGTATTGAACCAGGGACCTCTCCATTTCCAGCGGAGCGCTCCACCAACTGAGCTAACCAGGAGTTAGACGTCAGTAGAGCAAAGGGGTTTTATTAGCTGCCACCAGTCTAACACCAACAAGAGTGAACCGCCTGCATTTCAAGGTTTTGGTGATAATGAAATTAATGCAAAGTTGCAAGCGAGCTAGACAAGAATGACGATAATAAACCATGGAGAAGGGGAACAATGGGGACAAAGGACAAACACACACCACCAAACACAGTGAAGTGAGTGGTGTGCGACCGAAGAAACTCCGCCTGTTCCTGGTATTGAACCAGGGACCTCTCCATTTCCAGCGGAGCGCTCCACCAACTGAGCTAACCAGGCGTTAGACGTCAGTAGAGCAAAGGGGTTTTATTAGCTGCCACCAGTCTAACACCAACAAGAGTGAACCGCCTGCATTTCAAGGTTTTGGTGATAATGAAATTAATGCAAAGTTGCAAGCGAGCTAGACAAGAATGACGATAATAAACCATGGAGAAGGGGAACAATGGGGACAAAGGACAAACACAAACCACCAAACACAGTGAAGTGAGTGGTGTGCGACTGAAGAAACTCCGCCTGTTCCTGGTATTGAACCAGGGACCTCTCCATTTCCAGCGGAGCGCTCCACCAACTGAGCTAACCAGGCGTTAGACGTCAGTAGAGCAAACGGGTTTTATCAGCTTCCACCAGTCTAACACCAACAAGAGTGAACCGCCTGCATTTCAAGGTTTTGGTGATAATGAAATTAATGCAAAGTTGCAAGCGAGCTAGACAAGAATGACGATAATAAACCATGGAGAAGGGGAACAATGGGGACAAAGGACAAACACAAACCACCAAACACAGTGAAGTGAGTGGTGTGCGACTGAAGAAACTCCGCCTGTTCCTGGTATTGAACCAGGGACCTCTCCATTTCCAGCGGAGCGCTCCACCAACTGAGCTAACCAGGAGTTAGACGTCAGTAGAGCAAAGGGGTTTTATTAGCTGCCACCAGTCTAACACCAACAAGAGTGAACCGCCTGCATTTTAAGGTTTTGGTGATAATGAAATTAATGCAAAGTTGCAAGCGAGCTAGACAAGAATGACGATAATAAACCATGGAGAAGGGGAACAATGGGGACAAAGGACAAACACACACCACCAAACACAGTGAAGTGAGTGGTGTGCGACTGAAGAAACTCCGCCTGTTCCTGGTATTGAACCAGGGACCTCTCCATTTCCAGCGGAGCGCTCCACCAACTGAGCTAACCAGGAGTTAGACGTCAGTAGAGCAAAGGGGTTTTATTAGCTGCCACCAGTCTAACACCAACAAGAGTGAACCGCCTGCATTTCAAGGTTTTGGTGATAATGAAATTAATGCAAAGTTGCAAGCGAGCTAGACAAGAATGACGATAATAAACCATGGAGAAGGGGAACAATGGGGACAAAGGACAAACACAAACCACCAAACACAGTGAAGTGAGTGGTGTGCGACTGAAGAAACTCCGCCTGTTCCTGGTATTGAACCAGGGACCTCTCCATTTCCAGCGGAGCGCTCCACCAACTGAGCTAACCAGGAGTTAGACGTCAGTAGAGCAAAGGGGTTTTATTAGCTGCCACCAGTCTAACACCAACAAGAGTGAACCGCCTGCATTTTAAGGTTTTGGTGATAATGAAATTAATGCAAAGTTGCAAGCGAGCTAGACAAGAATGACGATAATAAACCATGGAGAAGGGGAACAATGGGGACAAAGGACAAACACAAACCACCAAACACAGTGAAGTGAGTGGTGTGCGACTGAAGAAACTCCGCCTGTTCCTGGTATTGAACCAGGGACCTCTCCATTTCCAGCGGAGCGCTCCACCAACTGAGCTAACCAGGAGTTAGACGTCAGTAGAGCAAAGGGGTTTTATTAGCTGCCACCAGTCTAACACCAACAAGAGTGAACCGCCTGCATTTCAAGGTTTTGGTG
Source organism: Ixodes scapularis (assembly GCF_016920785.2). Taxonomy (NCBI): domain Eukaryota; kingdom Metazoa; phylum Arthropoda; class Arachnida; order Ixodida; family Ixodidae; genus Ixodes; species Ixodes scapularis. The sequence continues at coordinate 70,027,048 of NW_024609838.1, forward strand.
ATAATGAAATTAATGCAAAGTTGCAAGCGAGCTAGACAAGAATGACGATAATAAACCATGGAGAAGGGGAACAATGGGGACAAAGGACAAACACAAACCACCAAACACAGTGAAGTGAGTGGTGTGCGACTGAAGAAACTCCGCCTGTTCCTGGTATTGAACCAGGGACCTCTCCATTTCCAGCGGAGCGCTCCACCAACTGAGCTAACCAGGAGTTAGACGTCAGTAGAGCAAAGGGGTTTTATTAGCTGCCACCAGTCTAACACCAACAAGAGTGAACCGCCTGCATTTCAAGGTTTTGGTGATAATGAAATTAATGCAAAGTTGCAAGCGAGCTAGACAAGAATGACGATAATAAACCATGGAGAAGGGGAACAATGGGGACAAAGGACAAACACACACCACCAAACACAGTGAAGTGAGTGGTGTGCGACCGAAGAAACTCCGCCTGTTCCTGGTATTGAACCAGGGACCTCTCCATTTCCAGCGGAGCGCTCCACCAACTGAGCTAACCAGGCGTTAGACGTCAGTAGAGCAAAGGGGTTTTATTAGCTGCCACCAGTCTAACACCAACAAGAGTGAACCGCCTGCATTTCAAGGTTTTGGTGATAATGAAATTAATGCAAAGTTGCAAGCGAGCTAGACAAGAATGACGATAATAAACCATGGAGAAGGGGAACAATGGGGACAAAGGACAAACACAAACCACCAAACACAGTGAAGTGAGTGGTGTGCGACTGAAGAAACTCCGCCTGTTCCTGGTATTGAACCAGGGACCTCTCCATTTCCAGCGGAGCGCTCCACCAACTGAGCTAACCAGGAGTTAGACGTCAGTAGAGCAAAGGGGTTTTATTAGCTGCCACCAGTCTAACACCAACAAGAGTGAACCGCCTGCATTTCAAGGTTTTGGTGATAATGAAATTAATGCAAAGTTGCAAGCGAGCTAGACAAGAATGACGATAATAAACCATGGAGAAGGGGAACAATGGGGACAAAGGACAAACACAAACCACCAAACACAGTGAAGTGAGTGGTGTGCGACTGAAGAAACTCCGCCTGTTCCTGGTATTGAACCAGGGACCTCTCCATTTCCAGCGGAGCGCTCCACCAACTGAGCTAACCAGGAGTTAGACGTCAGTAGAGCAAAGGGGTTTTATTAGCTGCCACCAGTCTAACACCAACAAGAGTGAACCGCCTGCATTTCAAGGTTTTGGTGATAATGAAATTAATGCAAAGTTGCAAGCGAGCTAGACAAGAATGACGATAATAAACCATGGAGAAGGGGAACAATGGGGACAAAGGACAAACACACACCACCAAACACAGTGAAGTGAGTGGTGTGCGACCGAAGAAACTCCGCCTGTTCCTGGTATTGAACCAGGGACCTCTCCATTTCCAGCGGAGCGCTCCACCAACTGAGCTAACCAGGCGTTAGACGTCAGTAGAGCAAAGGGGTTTTATTAGCTGCCACCAGTCTAACACCAACAAGAGTGAACCGCCTGCATTTCAAGGTTTTGGTGATAATGAAATTAATGCAAAGTTGCAAGCGAGCTAGACAAGAATGACGATAATAAACCATGGAGAAGGGGAACAATGGGGACAAAGGACAAACACAAACCACCAAACACAGTGAAGTGAGTGGTGTGCGACTGAAGAAACTCCGCCTGTTCCTGGTATTGAACCAGGGACCTCTCCATTTCCAGCGGAGCGCTCCACCAACTGAGCTAACCAGGCGTTAGACGTCAGTAGAGCAAACGGGTTTTATCAGCTTCCACCAGTCTAACACCAACAAGAGTGAACCGCCTGCATTTCAAGGTTTTGGTGATAATGAAATTAATGCAAAGTTGCAAGCGAGCTAGACAAGAATGACGATAATAAACCATGGAGAAGGGGAACAATGGGGACAAAGGACAAACACAAACCACCAAACACAGTGAAGTGAGTGGTGTGCGACTGAAGAAACTCCGCCTGTTCCTGGTATTGAACCAGGGACCTCTCCATTTCCAGCGGAGCGCTCCACCAACTGAGCTAACCAGGAGTTAGACGTCAGTAGAGCAAAGGGGTTTTATTAGCTGCCACCAGTCTAACACCAACAAGAGTGAACCGCTTGCATTTCAAGGTTTTGGTGATAATGAAATTAATGCAAAGTTGCAAGCGAGCTAGACAAGAATGACGATAATAAACCATGGAGAAGGGGAACAATGGGGACAAAGGACAAACACAAACCACCAAACACAGTGAAGTGAGTGGTGTGCGACTGAAGAAACTCCGCCTGTTCCTGGTATTGAACCAGGGACCTCTCCATTTCCAGCGGAGCGCTCCACCAACTGAGCTAACCAGGAGTTAGACGTCAGTAGAGCAAAGGGGTTTTATTAGCTGCCACCAGTCTAACACCAACAAGAGTGAACCGCCTGCATTTTAAGGTTTTGGTGATAATGAAATTAATGCAAAGTTGCAAGCGAGCTAGACAAGAATGACGATAATAAACCATGGAGAAGGGAACAATGGGGACAAAGGACAAACACAAACCACCAAACACAGTGAAGTGAGTGGTGTGCGACTGAAGAAACTCCGCCTGTTCCTGGTATTGAACCAGGGACCTCTCCATTTCCAGCGGAGCGCTCCACCAACTGAGCTAACCAGGAGTTAGACGTCAGTAGAGCAAAGGGGTTTTATTAGCTGCCACCAGTCTAACACCAACAAGAGTGAACCGCCTGCATTTCAAGGTTTTGGTGATAATGAAATTAATGCAAAGTTGCAAGCGAGCCAGACAAGAATGACGATAATAAACCATGGAGAAGGGGAACAATGGGGACAAAGGACAAACACACACCACCAAACACAGTGAAGTGAGTGGTGTGCGACCGAAGAAACTCCGCCTGTTCCTGGTATTGAACCAGGGACCTCTCCATTTCCAGCGGAGCGCTCCACCAACTGAGCTAACCAGGCGTTAGACGTCAGTAGAGCAAACGGGTTTTATTAGCTGCCACCAGTCTAACACCAACAAGAGTGAACCGCCTGCATTTCAAGGTTTTGGTGATAATGAAATTAATGCAAAGTTGCAAGCGAGCTAGACAAGAATGACGATAATAAACCATGGAGAAGGGGAACAATGGGGACAAAGGACAAACACACACCACCAAACACAGTGAAGTGAGTGGTGTGCGACCGAAGAAACTCCGCCTGTTCCTGGTATTGAACCAGGGACCTCTCCATTTCCAGCGGAGCGCTCCACCAACTGAGCTAACCAGGAGTTAGACGTCAGTAGAGCAAAGGGGTTTTATTAGCTGCCACCAGTCTAACACCAACAAGAGTGAACCGCCTGCATTTCAAGGTTTTGGTGATAATGAAATTAATGCAAAGTTGCAAGCGAGCTAGACAAGAATGACGATAATAAACCATGGAGAAGGGGAACAATGGGGACAAAGGACAAACACACACCACCAAACACAGTGAAGTGAGTGGTGTGCGACTGAAGAAACTCCGCCTGTTCCTGGTATTGAACCAGGGACCTCTCCATTTCCAGCGGAGCGCTCCACCAACTGAGCTAACCAGGAGTTAGACGTCAGTAGAGCAAAGGGGTTTTATTAGCTGCCACCAGTCTAACACCAACAAGAGTGAACCGCCTGCATTTCAAGGTTTTGGTGATAATGAAATTAATGCAAAGTTGCAAGCGAGCTAGACAAGAATGACGATAATAAACCATGGAGAAGGGGAACAATGGGGACAAAGGACAAACACAAACCACCAAACACAGTGAAGTGAGTGGTGTGCGACTGAAGAAACTCCGCCTGTTCCTGGTATTGAACCAGGGACCTCTCCATTTCCAGCGGAGCGCTCCACCAACTGAGCTAACCAGGAGTTAGACGTCAGTAGAGCAAAGGGGTTTTATTAGCTGCCACCAGTCTAACACCAACAAGAGTGAACCGCCTGCATTTTAAGGTTTTGGTGATAATGAAATTAATGCAAAGTTGCAAGCGAGCTAGACAAGAATGACGATAATAAACCATGGAGAAGGGGAACAATGGGGACAAAGGACAAACACAAACCACCAAACACAGTGAAGTGAGTGGTGTGCGACTGAAGAAACTCCGCCTGTTCCTGGTATTGAACCAGGGACCTCTCCATTTCCAGCGGAGCGCTCCACCAACTGAGCTAACCAGGAGTTAGACGTCAGTAGAGCAAAGGGGTTTTATTAGCTGCCACCAGTCTAACACCAACAAGAGTGAACCGCCTGCATTTCAAGGTTTTGGTGATAATGAAATTAATGCAAAGTTGCAAGCGAGCTAGACAAGAATGACGATAATAAACCATGGAGAAGGGGAACAATGGGGACAAAGGACAAACACAAACCACCAAACACAGTGAAGTGAGTGGTGTGCGACTGAAGAAACTCCGCCTGTTCCTGGTATTGAACCAGGGACCTCTCCATTTCCAGCGGAGCGCTCCACCAACTGAGCTAACCAGGAGTTAGACGTCAGTAGAGCAAAGGGGTTTTATTAGCTGCCACCAGTCTAACACCAACAAGAGTGAACCGCCTGCATTTCAAGGTTTTGGTGATAATGAAATTAATGCAAAGTTGCAAGCGAGCTAGACAAGAATGACGATAATAAACCATGGAGAAGGGGAACAATGGGGACAAAGGACAAACACAAACCACCAAACACAGTGAAGTGAGTGGTGTGCGACTGAAGAAACTCCGCCTGTTCCTGGTATTGAACCAGGGACCTCTCCATTTCCAGCGGAGCGCTCCACCAACTGAGCTAACCAGGAGTTAGACGTCAGTAGAGCAAAGGGGTTTTATTAGCTGCCACCAGTCTAACACCAACAAGAGTGAACCGCCTGCATTTCAAGGTTTTGGTGATAATGAAATTAATGCAAAGTTGCAAGCGAGCTAGACAAGAATGACGATAATAAACCATGGAGAAGGGGAACAATGGGGACAAAGGACAAACACAAACCACCAAACACAGTGAAGTGAGTGGTGTGCGACTGAAGAAACTCCGCCTGTTCCTGGTATTGAACCAGGGACCTCTCCATTTCCAGCGGAGCGCTCCACCAACTGAGCTAACCAGGAGTTAGACGTCAGTAGAGCAAAGGGGTTTTATTAGCTGCCACCAGTCTAACACCAACAAGAGTGAACCGCCTGCATTTCAAGGTTTTGGTGATAATGAAATTAATGCAAAGTTGCAAGCGAGCTAGACAAGAATGACGATAATAAACCATGGAGAAGGGGAACATTTGTTTTACGTGAGTAAAAAAAATGCCATGTATGCTTCAAAGAACCGGCAGTGAGGCCTAATTCTACTACTTGTTTTGTAATTTAGGCTGAATGTTGCCCCATGAAATCCGAAAAACCAGGAGTGAAGCTTAACTCTAGCACTTTTTCGGAAATTTGGGCCATAAGATACTACATGACAGCCGCACTACCTGCAGGGAAGACTATAGCGCTTGTTGGGAGACTTATTAATTAATTAATAAATTATTTAAATAATAAATAAATAAATTACTGATTATATATTAATTGATTGATTAGTTAATTAATTAATTATTCACTCAATCAATCAATCTTTATTCGCGTCTTAAAAGAGTTCAAATGTTAATTCCACATAAGCCAACAATGACTTGTGCGTGGGACGCGACAGATGCCTTTGCATTTTTATTTGAGAATTATAAAACTTGCACAAGAACGCGCCATCGCAAAATAAGTGGAGTTTCTATTTCAAGAAAATAATATGGTTACCGTCTATGACACTAATTCATTAAGCAGCAGTAATAAGATATGATGAATTTTGGCATTACTTACGTCATGTCGTTAACTACAACTATTATATAGAAGCAAACCAATTTTCTAGGTTTTATTTTTACTCTGTTCTAGTATCCACGTTTTTATAGCATTTATATTCTTTGGAATTTTATTTTGTGTAACTTTTTAGGTAATTAATTAAAAATCTTGGGTACATAATAATTTATTGTGGCCTCTCCATATTTGGTATAAATTAATGGTTCAAGAAATTTTCCATTCGATCTTAACGTTCTTCCTTTGGCATTTGCCAGTTTATGTGTGTTGTTGAATAAATGATGTGTTATAATATCATGCTTCATCTTGTCTCTAAAACGCGTCACGCTTAGGTTTTCATGGTACCCGGGCTCTGGTACCTTAAATTCCCAAACAAAATCCAAATATTACCTCAAAGACCTGTGCTACCTGGGTGACTATGCTTTATCCCATGCACTGCTCTCAAATCCACGGTCGTTACAAAGAGGAAAGCCTCTTTTTTACGAATGCTGAGTGATGAGCTAGTCTCTTGGGTGGAAAAAAGTGACGTCGGGGGGGACTTTTTCGTGGTTTGCGAGGACAGTCGCCATATGATACGCATGACGCGTAGTAGGGGTGGATATGAATTGTGAAATAATGTGAACTCTTAATAGAAGCTTGGGCGTGTTAGTAAGGCATGATTATTTGAAACGTACAGCGAAAAAGACGGGACGGAAGAAAGGAGGCAAAGAACCGCTGAACTTAAAACTGAAGTTTTAATCGTCAAGGCGCAGCTATCCTTGACCAGGGAGATTATAGAGGCAGATAGCGCGCTTGGAAGAAGGGTGTGTCAGCACCCCGCCACTTCTGTTGTCGGCTGAAGAATTTGATTTTCTTTTTCCATGACGACAGCATGTGCGATGATTCTGTGGGTTTCCGTGGGGTGTTATTGGCTTTGTGTGTTTCCTTTGTTTGGTCGTGTATAGACCTTTTCAGCGGCAGTCTCGAACGAAGCGAGCGGGCGAAAAATGCTGAGTCACTGAGCTGTGGACGCATGCGCAGCGTCCGATATGCCGCACAGCAGATCAACAGTGCATGCTTGGAAGGCGTTCCACAGCCCAGCAGACAAAGATGGCAGCGCGCAGGGGGCGATTTCTGCAAAGGTTTCTGCGCCTTGACGATTAAAACTTCAGTTGCAAGTTCAGCGGTCGTTTGTCTCCTTCCTTCTGTCCCCGTCTTTTTCGCTGTACGTTTTAAATAATCGTGAACTCTTAATTTTTCATTACTTTTTTTTTACGTGATAATTACCATTTTCTACATTCGCACCAAACAAGTTGTTAAATACCGCACAATTTTTTAATAATAAATAGAATTAAAACAAAAACACTCGCCCATTAGCCTGATAAATAGGGTTCCGTGTTTTCAGGGTCTATTTTTTTTTAATTCTGTTTTTTTTAGGGCATATCCTCCTCCAATGACTTGGTGTTTTTTGGCATCAATTCTCAGTGTCGGACCGAAAATCGGGTTTTATCAGGGTTCTTGTTGAATAAATTGGTCACGAGTAGGTTATTCCCCAATCTTCAGAAAACATATTTGTGACCTAGGTTCATGGAAAACATACCCTCAACAATAAGGCAAGGAATCAGGGAAAAGGGTTCCGAAAAGAGAACGAGCCCAGATTCATTTGGGGTTCTTTTCTGGGTTAGCACAAAATAGAGCTGTATATAAATGGTATCTTCCCGTGAAGCTTTGGTTTTGCTTATTCAAAGACAGCTCCCCCAATGGACCTTTTTCGAGTAAGGAGCGCCGTCTGGGGAGTTGTCTGCCAACTACAAACGAAGAGCAGCCCAACATGCCTCCGCCCGTGAAAACACGTCGGCATCGTGCCCTTGTATCTGTTTTCAGTGCTTTTTATATCCCATACTACCTGATTCTAAAAACAAGGAGTCAAATTAGACTAAATACGCGCGAAGATAATGTTCCGGTCGCCATCCTCGCAGGGCACCGCGTCCCGGTGTCCTGCGAAAATGGCGACAGCGGGAGTGTACGCATGCACAGAAGCTTACTGGAAAAAAGGTCCATTTAAGGTTCTTTGGTTTTCTCCGATCTTCGTAAAGTCAGCTCTAGGGTTAATTCTTGGGGTTTATTGGTATTTACCGAAAACAAGAAATTCTACTTATAAATTGCGCGCAAAAAGCGCGCCTTAAGTCCTGCCCACGATGACACGTAAGAGAGTGACGTAGACATTCAAGCATGCCGCCACTCTTTCGGCGGTGCGTCCTTGGTGGATTCGTCAACGGCCAACGTCGGCGACCAGTAACCCTTCCCCCCCCTCCCCCCCCCCCGCCGCCCCCTCTAACCCCATTGTTTTGGGGGGATGGCTGCTATGGTGAGTGAAGAGGAACACGCACGCTTCGAAGCACAGCCTCTAGATGGCGTTTCATCGTACTCTACGAAGCACAGTTTTGAAACGAAAATTTAGATGGCGCTTCAAAGGACGGGAGGCGGACTGAAGGGACTGAGAGGGGAGGAGGGAGGTACCCCCTCCGCCGAGATCTCCGCAAATGAGGTAATCGATACTTTGTTTAATCTTAAGCCTAGTCGCAGCCGACGCTGCCAGCTGATGGAACCAAACAGACAGCGTCAATAACGCACCAGTATGATGTTCGTTATGTTTCTGTGCGTGTTCTATGATCGCTGAACCAATCATAAACAAGAAAGGCCCAGTGACTTGAGCTTTTGACGCTGCTTGATGGTCCCATGAACTCTTAGTGTCGGCTGCGTCTGCACTTAAGCTAAAACAAAATATAGTAACGTCGACGACAAACTGCAGAGATTGTGACGACGTGACTGATACGACTACGTCACTCCTCTGAGCGTCATTGTGGGCGGGACTTCGGGTGCTCTTTCTGAGCTCAATATTAAAACAAGCGAAAAGACGCAAACTTTATTGATGAATATATAAAAAATATATAAATCTTGAAAGTTTTTTTTATTCATTTGACTTGTAACAGTAATTGCCGTAAATGTAACAATAGCAAGATATTAAACGAATAAATAATACATTATGAACATATTTTAGTAAATAGGCTTAGTGAATTGAATTTGAGGTAGCCAACAAGCTGGTGAATATTACGCAGGACAAAAACTCCGTGACTGCGAGTAAAAGTGACTCATACACTAACACATTCACACACATATGCCGCAAATACCTCTTAGTGTAAGTGTGTCGTTTTCACCCGCAGTCTCGGGGTTTCGTAAGGCTTAAAAAGGCCATACTGACCACGACTAATATCTTCTCATCATATAATGGTACGTTGCGCCTAGGCGGATGCTGACACACACTGGTAAACCACTGTGGCTCGGACTGATCGAAATCCGCAGTGCCGTTTTATGCTCGATTCCAGCATTACATAGTAGCCTCTTGCGGGCACGCTCGCACCCCATTGCTGAGAGAAAGACCTCTACTGAAGATTTATTTTGAACTCACTAATTCTCAAATATAAGCACGCATTCTTATTAAATTAGTACTTTTTTTCCCCGTAAATTTTGGCGTGATTGACAAGGCAGGATTGAGAACCCACCATCGCCTGCCAAATGATTTCAAACGTTTATGACCTAAATATGACGAATTTAACGCAGGATAGACCCTTTTCGAAACCCCATCAAGCAACATTGGAGGTTTCTCTCTTTCGAAAGCACGATGCGTGAGATTAGATCCGAGACTTCGCCGAATGCTAAGGCGACCTTCGTGTCCAAGGCGCCGAGAAACTGAGGGAAAGGAGAAGACGAGAGCACGCGGTGACGTCAAAACAGCAAGCTCTGATTGGAACGATTAGTGGGTGGACCTAAAGCTAGCTTCCTTTGTTTCCCCTACACTCGTGGAACTCGTTTGAAGTCAGAACGCCGGCGTCCAGCTTTCGAACTCAAACGCGTTCGACCAGTCCACTGGAGACAAAGACAGCTAGCTTTAGCTCTACCCACTAATCATTAGAATTAAAAATTCGGCGTTCTGACGTCCCTTCTTGACTCCTCCTCTCCCTCAGTTTCTGCCGCATACATGTTTAGAGTTTACGTTCACTAACAATGGCGTACCAGGATAATTGCGCAGCCGCTACTAGATGGCGCGCACTTTTGAAAAGTGTCTCTTGATATTTGCTCTTCGCTCTGGTTTACGGTACATGCTGAAATAGAAGATGTGCGTTCGAACGCGTTCGATCACTCGTGCATGTGGTTACAAACACTCGTGGAGCGCAGCTGCAAAGAATCACAAAACAACGCGCTTTGGCCTATTGCCATACGAAGGTGCCTGCTTTCGACAGCTGCGCGCGCATCGTCGTGCTGCTTTGTACTTTTTACGTCACAGAACTATTCGAAGTCTTTGATCATACTTAGTAAAGATATTTTTGAAGGGAAACCTAGAGCGTGCAGGGATTTTAAGGTAAGTGTTGGTGCTGCGGCGCAGGGATCTACTTTTTCGGCCGTGCCACCCCGTGTCCGCATCAGCGCGGTGCTGCCGGAGTTTCCCTGCGTGAGGGACATGGTGCTGCCCAAGGAGGCCGACGCCGACAAGGTGAGCGGACCGCCGTCTCACGCTACTCCCCTGGTGGGTGATTCTTAAGCAGCGGTCAGACTGCATACACATCCTACAAAAGAAACGTTTGAAGACGGTGTCTGGAAATTGTTTCTTTCTTGTATGAGGGTCCTGTCTGGTTGGTCATAAGAAATAGGCTCGTTCGATTTACCAGTACGCCGGAGCAGAGGAGTATAAAGCGGTATACTTTAGGTCGTATTTCAATACACATACCGGAAGTAAATTTCCTTACATGTTTCTGCACCGGTGCAGGAGCTGCAAGTGAATTGAACGAGCCAAGTGTCCGCAGACGAGAGCGGCACGTACAAGCGTACAAATCAAACGGGCTTCGAACACGTCTGAAGCGGAAATAAAATAGTTGACTATACTCCGCGACAACTTCTCTTGGCAGTGCAGTAGAAGGTACGTCCCGCGTCCCCTCTCCCATTTTCAGAGTACGCAGGCTCTCTCCTCCTCCCCCATTTCCGGGGAGAGGAGGAGAGCCTTCGTACACTCAAGATGGGAGAGGAGACGCGGGACGTACCTTCCAATGCATTGCCAAGAGAAGTTGTCGCGGAGTAGGAGAATACATTTTACACTCCGCTCATTTGCATGAAACAGTAGCGCGCCTAGAGCACTAAATACTCCCCAGCGCTATAGATTGCCAGCGTTCGAGAAAATGCACCTGCATCGCTCCGTCCACGTTCTCGCGCTTTCGTGCTGCCTCCAGAGAGAGAAGGCCCACCAACCGAGATCCCGGATTTGCCAAGACAGCATAGACGGCTGCCTCCGCTGTCTTGAGGGCGGTCCACGACGAGAGGGGGCGGCAGCCACCCGTCCAAATTCAAAGATATAAATCACCGAGTCTGCACGCGGGCCTAGCTGTTCCAACTACGCAAAACACGTCGGCTTCAAGACCTTGAGATTTTCGCGCAGTAAAATGAATTCCCTCATGAAGTATTTGCCATTTCAAGCTGCTCAATCGGGGTCTCGTAGTGTATGGCGTCACGCTTGAAATATTAACTGCAAGGACCTTACAAACGCGGGTATCATCGGCTAGTGTTTGTCGCCACGCGAGAAGGAAAGGATTTGGACCGTCTAAAGTAGGCTAGAGGCATTAGTGTACACGCTGTAGTTGGATCCAACTTTTTGCTGCTAGAGCCCACCCCAAAGCCTCGTTTAAAATTGCGGGAAACTCTCTTGCCCCCAACCGAATTCATTCGGCGGAAAAAAGACCGCGCCGTTCACGTTTGTAGCCGCCCGCCGCGCGATGCAGAAAATACAGCTCCTGGGCCCGTTTGCCCGAAGCTCTAAATGCGGCTAAAGTTAGCCACAGCGCCTAGGAGAGGGATTTTGAAATCACGTGACTGGCTCGGTAGGGATGCGGGGAAACATGGCGGTGCCCCGGTGAGTGAGCGCCGTTCGCTTTGGAACTAATACGTCGTCGTAGCTGCAATATCGGGCGCGTTTGTCAGCAACGAATGGTGCAGGAGGTTTTCGTTTTGCCTTGCCTCACTTAAATCGCAAAGCATGAGCAATGACTTCGCCGCCTTTTTAAAATAATCTTTTGATTTTGGCTATTCCCAAGACTAAATGAACGCGATAATTGTCGGCATGGCAATGTCTTTGGAAAGCGGATTACCTTGACTCAGTCGGCCGGGTATTGATAGCACACAAAAGCAGACAGCGCTCCAATAGACCTTTTTCTAAATTACCAAAGCATCGAGGAGAACACTGGGAGTGTAATTCTACGGTTCGCGCGCGCTAGTTTTCCTCTTATAAACGATTCGAAGTAAATAATCATAATAAGGCTTTGACGAACGCGCGTGCAAGGCAAAATTTGTTTCAGACGTTTTGCTTTAGAACAGTTACTACTGCAGACGCCAGCACGTGCAACGGGCGTAACTACACTTGTAGCATGCATCTCGGCGCTTGGGAAATTTAGAAAAAAGTCTATTGGGACGCTGTCTGCTTTTGTGTGCTATCAATACTCGGCCGATTGAGTCAAGGCAATCCACTTTCCAAAGACGTTGCCATGCCAACAGTTATCACGTTCATTTAGGCTTAGGAATGGCCAGAGTCGAAAGTCTATCTAAAAAATGCGGCAAGGTCATGACTCATGCTTTGCGATTTAAATGAGGTAACGCAAAGCGAAAGCCTCCTGCATTATCCGTTGCTGACTAACGCTCCCGATATTGAAGCTACAACGACATATTAGTTCGAAACCGAGTGGCGCTCACTCACCATGGCACCGCCATGTTTCCCCGCATCCCTACCGAGCAAGTCCACGTGATTCAAAAATCCCTCTCCTAGGTACTGCGGCTAACTTTAGCCGCGGTTAGCGCTTCGAGCAAACGGGCCCTGGTTCGCGCCCTGTTGGAAAAATTTATCTCGTAGGCTTCCTCTCGCAACCTAAACATCGCTGCTACGCCACGTAAAACAGCTAACGGCCCACGGTGGAAAAAAAATGTCGAATAGTTTCTCGGCTATACGAGAACGAAATTATAAAACATCGAACAGACGGAGGCAACGTGCATATATATACGTACCGCTCACGCTAATTTTATTTCACAGACATGATCTTTGTGGGCATTGTTTTTGTTTCCCAGATTCTTCTTGTTCAAGATCGTTGAATATTTATTTTTGTCTCAATTTGCTGGCACCAATTTGTTGCTGCGAAATTGGTGCCAGCAAGACGGTGCAATTTAAACAACTTGAGAGCACCGACAACTCCGGCGACTCGGCCAGGACGTAACGTCCACAAACGCCGGCTTTTATTCGCGTTCTGAGTAGATACGGCAGCACCAAATCATTTTCCGCTTGTGAAAAATCGGTCCCGGACGGATTGCTCTCGCGGCCGACAATTCCGCCAGATTTCACGTGGATTCACCCGCGGATTCGCAAGTGTAATCGCGTCATAATAGACGGCTCCAGGTTAAGAGTGTAATGTCGTCTCGAGAATTAGACAAAAGAAACGTTTACCTTTTGGTGCAATTTTGATCGTGTTTCAATTTTCAGATGGACACCTTCTTGACCATGTACCGAACCCACTGCCAGCGAGTCTTAGACACCGTCCTAAGAGCAAGTTTGGAAGAGGTAAATATATTTCGTCAATTTAAAACGCTCGTTTGTTTCATTGTTTACACTCTCACAAGAAGGTGGCCGGAGTTGTCCTTTCAAAGGATGAGAAACTAGAAAGGCATATCAAATTCCTGAAACGATATCGGTACGATACCGGTACGGTCCGGGTGTGGGGTCTTTGCTGCTTTTTATGCGCGCCACTCGCGTAGGCGCACGGGGCGACCGGCAATTCGCTTCCAGCGTTGCTCGTAACTAGAAGACAACCCCTATGGTCGCTGACAAAGTGAGAACGACAGGGCGTTTCTTTCGAACGTTTATCCTCCAGCATGCGCGCGCTGCCTTCATCCGTGCTTTGACTTCACGAGCATGCTCGAGGCTCACAAGACGCCGACGCGTCATCGAAGGTAGGAAGTAGGCGGGACAACTGAGACTCCCTCCTGCCCTTCTCATTCCGTTACTGACTATAGTGTTACAAACAGCAGAACCGTGTTTGTCTTAGCATGCGTAATGAAATAATGGCAAACACTAATAAATAATGAACCATGCCACGTGCTTTAAAATACCGATAAAAAGACACGCCTCCGCGTGTACTTTTTGACAATCAGCGTCTCGGTCGGTATATTTCCATGGCGTGTTGCCTTTTTGCCCGTGAAAGCAATGTTCTAGGTAACTAGGTCATGTTGTTAGTCATCTTGCCGCGTATGCCGTGGGCACGAAAAAGGCAATAGCGAGTTTTAGGAAACCATTTTTGGACGCGCGATACGGTACGATGGGCCCTCCGGTACGAACTGCGCATATGCGAGACTTCTATGTTTGCGCATGCGCAGTTCGTACCGGAGGGCCATTGATACTGTATCGGATGCGCAAAAACGGTTCCCTAAAACTCCCTATTAGGGAGTTTTAGGGAACCGTTTTCGGACATCCTGATACGGAACGATGGGCCCTCCGTACGAATTGCGGGTATGCGAGTCTGGTGCGGTAGCGCATGCGCAGTTCGTACCGGAGGGCCCATCGTACCGTATCGGAGGTGCAAAGGCGGTTCCCTAAAACTCCATAATAGAGAGTTTTAAGGCTCTGTTATACTCCGACGTAACGCGTGCGCGCGTGCGAGCGCGTCACGTCGGCGAAAACCCCACGTTCTATACTCCGGCGTCGTGTCGTAACCGGCGCGACCGGCGGCGTTCGACGCAGCCTGACCGCCTCAACGCCAAAATGAAGCATGCCGTATTCCGCGCCGGCCGCGCCGGATCAGGATACATCACGCGCTGGCTCCCGTAGCCCTCGCGGCGAATACGAGCAATAGCAGGCGACGGGAGCACCACTCCGTGTGGCGTCATGTTTGAAGAATCGGACGTCTCGGGTCGTCGAGAAGCTGATCGAGGGAATTCGTTCTCACCCGATTGTCTACGACTCGAGGAAGCTTGAGTACCGTAGACAGTGCGCTTGTCAAAGATGTACCGCATGTACATTGACCGCCTACGCTTGCGGCGGAGGCGGTGCGCCAACAGTGCAAGCCCGAGTTTTCGTCGTGCAAGGTACGTGCACGCCATCACTCGAACTCGGCGCTCAAGAAGCGCGAGAATTCTCGTCTGCTATTCGAAACGAAAAGGAACCGGAAATGGCGCACTCTCGCAGGAAACGCGCCCTCGTAGCCAGATTCTGCGCATGCGCCGCGCTGGCGGCCCACCGACGCGCGCCGCGGAAGTCGCCAGGGCCGCCGGAGTCTAGAGAGGGCGAATTTTTGACAAGCGCGGCGTGACTGACGTGACGTAGCCGACTTCGGCCAGCGGTCGCCTGCGCGCGTGTTACGTCGGAGTATAACAGAGCCTTTAGGGAACCGGAACAAAATACGATCGATAAACAAAAACGATCAATACCTTGGATCGCGTGTATGGACCGATTGTGCGCCTTGAAACGGCTTTGGGGGAACCGTATTTGCAGACGATAGCAGACGATCGGTACAGGTCGCGCCCCCTGGCAACGGAATCCTGCATCCGCCTCATCGAGAAAAGACAAATTTGCGTGTGTTTGTACAAATCGCAGAAACTGAAGTAAATAAAGATCGCACCCTAAATATATAGAGAACCGAAAGAATAGTATACCTACTTATAGTTCGTCTCGTTTTTTTACTGGAATGAATGCGCTTCCGTAATACAAAACCTGGCGCACCACGGCGTGTCGCCCCTAGCACAGCGAAGTTCTAAAATGTTCGTCTGCTAAAGAAGCAGACGAGCTTTCCGACAACAATGGCGCTCGATCTTTTTGACAATGACTTGAAGTTGGCTCTATTCAGCGAAAACAATTTAGAAAAAGTGATTTTGTACGACTGTCTGCGCACTAAGAGAAGACGCTTGTTGGCGGCAAGGCATGGGACGTTCAACTTGGCGTAGCTTTTAAGTAAGCAACAAAGCTGAAATACCAGGAATGATGTGCGGATACCACGAATGATGTGGTAGCGTATTTTGGGGTTTTTCCTTTCAGTTTACCAGATTTATATACTCAGGGAATAAAATAATGCCTCGACCGTACATGGTAACTTGTTTTCTAATAAGTCATGCGTTCTCAGCGGGCAAGTTTTGGTGTTTTACATCAACCAAATATGATCTTTACACCAACCACGTCCTGATATGCTAAAACGTTGCCGAAAGCAAACTAGATTTGGCACAAGAACACGCTCGCGCGCGCTTATCATCAACATTCGAAGTCGTCTGCTAGCGATCCTGTCTCTTTCCCTGGAGGCCCACTGCAGGATCGAGTATTAAGAAAGCTATGGACAAATAAAACTAGAAATATTAAATTGCGAAGAAAATACAAAAATAACCAAAATATACTCACTCTCTCAAGTTCATGCGGTCATTGTTCTTGTACAAAGTTACGAGGAGGTCAATCCGTTCCTTCGCTCCTCGCAACGAGAAGTTCTTTTTCGACGCTGCGTTTAAACCTTTAAGGACGTCATTCCAAAGGGCTGGAGCGAAAAAGGAGTAGCGCCTAGCACCTCCCGAAGTAGAAAGATGTTCTACTGCTGTAAACCGCTTGCGAGAAGGAGGCGGAGGGACGGAGGTAGATGCGGCGCTCATGTTGCTCTCTTGCGTTACAGATAGCAGACGTTCACGGTCGTACGCCCGCGCACCGATCGTTGCGCTGTGTACGGTACGGGCACAAAGAAAATATAAAAGAAAACCTGTAACTTTACTGCTGTGCACTTATTAAAACTATCACCGAATATTCAAAGGGCTCGTTTTATAGGATGTATATGATTAGCATTTGTACAGAAATTTTTAATTCATACAACATTTTTAAACTAAAATGTATCTAGAGCCTTGATGTAGAAGGCTGTTGCTCACTCTGTTGCCACTACAGATAATCCTCAGTCATAACAACAGCTGTAAAAAATCGGGTGAAAAGTGCTCGAAATGCACATCCAATGTTTGTATAAAAACAAAAAAAAAACTTATAATATAAAAAAAGGAAGCGGTGTATGTATGGGCCAACGGGATTCGAACTCTCCATTACCGCTCCTCTACGAGCTCAAGAAATTGGCGCTCCAATCCGCTGAGCTACGAAGTAGACGATTCTTGACTTTGCTAAACATTAATTTAATTCTATTGAAAAAGTCATATTTCGTTTTGTTCTTTATTCTTTTTCTTATTTGTTTACTCAACCTTTATGGACTTGCTGTCACATATGGCGCTCGTGCCTGGCACTGCCACGATTTATTTTCTTCATGTTTGGAGCCACGGCACGCTCTCTCGGCCAGCGAAATGGCCGTTTTGCTCACCAAGCGAGACTGTCCATGTCGGCCATTGGTCGTGCGGGTCGTGCCTTACGGTTCGACCAGCGCATTACGGTAAGATCGCAGAAGACCCGCGCATGCGCAGTTCGTACCGGAGGGTCCATCGTACCGTATCGGATGTGCAAAGACGGTTCCCTAAAACTCTCTAATATCCGCGGCTGCCAAACCGTGATTCAGTATTGTACCTGCACTAGACTGCTGTGCTCTCGCGAAAGCTATGATCGCAGTCGAAACCACGGGTGTTGAATTGTGAGAAAAACATGCATGCCGAATACTCGCAGGCTCTCATGTGTGCTCTAACTCCAGCCTGCCAAGTAGCCTTGAGAAATATTATCCTTCGATATACTAACGAGCGTGTCACGTTTGAGTAAAACGAAAATCTGGCGAAAAAAAAAAAGACAACATTGTGTAACACAGGCACAGCTGTATAACCTTTCGATTTGTAGTTCGCCCTAGCTCCTCGAGTGAGTGTTATTTCTAGAATGTTGAAATTATGTTTATACCTAAGCTTTTTTTGCTGGCTTTTTGGCATGTCACGTTATAAATTCCTGACGTGTTGAAAAAAAAATTATCGCTAAAGTACTCAATATATATATATATATATATATATATATATATAACGGGCATGGTTGCGGGAGGCCGAAGGCGTGGGTATAAAACTGAGAAGAAAAAAACCCTTAGTGAAAACAGCAACAACGAACGATTTAATCTTCGACGTTTCGGCCGGACTCCGGCCGAAACGTCGAAGATTAAATCGTCCGTTGTTGCTGTTTTCACTAAGGGTTTTTTTCTTCTCAGTTTTATATATATATATATATATATATATATATATATATATATATATATGTATATATATATATATATATATATATATATATATATATATATATATATATATATATATATATATATATATATATATATATATATATATATATATATATATATATATATATATATATATATATATATATATATACATATACACTATGGATGTCTGACACCGAGAAGTCAGCCTACGTTAAGTTACGACAGACCGTGTCATCACCCGCAAGCCATCCTTTGTAGAGGATGACTTCACCGCAATCAGAGGTTTATTGAGGAGAAGCATATTCACAAACTGAAGGGGTTCTGGGTTGGAGGGAACTTCGGATTGTACAGCCGTTGAGCGGACTTTCTTAACTCTGCCGAATTATAATTTGCTTCGAGCTTGTCAGGCCGGAAACTATTATCATAACTTTTGTTTGTCTTGATTGTACGTATGACGTTGCTATACACAAAATGTGCTTCCGCGGCATTCTTTGGGGTTTAGAGAGGACATTGAGATTTCCTTTTGCGTGTGTGTGTGTGGTTATAGCATTTTATTTTCTTCTAATCATCATCATTTTTTGTGATCTTGCGCACGTCTTGAATATTTTGTTTCTTTCGAAAAACGGTTTGAACGCGAATGCCGAACACCACAACTTCGAACGCCGTCGTCATACCTGTATCTCAAGTGTTGAGCAGCGCCCCTGGCATGCTAAATTTGATAGTTTTAGGCCGGGCTCTCGTTGCGGTTGCGTTGCATCCTTTCAGCCCACAGCCTCCTTTATTCTAGAAAGCCATTCAAATCTCGGAAGAACATGGCTGCTTTAAAGGGGAGAGTAAGTTAGGTAAGAGGACGGCTCGCAGAGGGTTTCTCAGGCAGCGCCAAACAATGCCCCAGCAGTAAAATCTGGAAGCACAAACGCGCTCCTTCTTCTTTTTTTTTTGCAGGAAAGAAAAAACTTTTGCTTCAACCCTCCGCTATTCCGACAATCTCAGGTTTCTTTATACGGCAGTATCCTCCTTTTATTTTTGCTGCGTTGCGGCTTCTTGTTGTTTTGCGAACAGCCCAACGCGTGTATTTTCGACACTATAGTCAGTTACAGGTTAAGAAGGTAGCGGCAAATGCCCCTCAAAGAAAATCAGATATCCCTCCGCCACCTCCGCATCCAATAGCTTCCCACCGTTTCCGTGACGTCGCGGCCAACGCGCGAGGAGGGTCTTGCCCTTTTGTACATATTTGCTTTATCTTTCGACTTTGACTTAGCATTGTGGAAGCCACGAGAGGGAGATTAGAGTTCTCCCCCTCCGATGGAAACAAATACGACTTTCGGGGATTAGCTTCCCCCCCGATGGATATAAAGGCTGCTTTCAGGGGCTCGGTTCCCTCTCCGATGAATACAAAGGTCGCTTTCTTAAAAAGTGGGATCGGAGACAAGTGGGAATCCATTGAAGCGGAACAAGGAGCGTTTCCAGTGAACTCTTCTTTCGACTGCGGAGAGATTTGAAACAGGCGCATCACACTTGTAGGAGGAGCTTCTCCTACCTTCTTGACTTGTAACCGACTATAGCTGAGAGACACCCGAAAGTTACCTTGTCGGTAACCGTCCGGCGCTGCTCTTCGCCTCTTTCCGGCGACCAGGCGCTCATTGATTCGCGGTGAAAATGACAGGCTTTCTAGAATAGAGGTTATGTTCAAACGCTCTGCTAGTACCCGTGGACAGGCACTCACGGACGCTAGTTTATGCTCGCAGAAGCTGCCTGATGGGACGCTATAACGGCGATTCACATCAGCATTACATGGGTGCGCCTCGCGGATGCTAGAGGAGACGCCTTTTTTGTGGTCTCGTCTCATGAATGCTACAGCTTCCCTGGTCAAAGAAACAAGCCTACTGGTGTTGGCGTTCAAGGAGTTTGTAGAGACCACTGTGGAAGAATCAAAACCAGCTAGCTTTGCGTCTACTTACTTTAATGCGTCCGCGGGGACGCATTTATTTGGAATTTTGTTTTGTATGATAAGTTAATAGTTCTTTTTTACAGACTGCCCTCTGAAGTAAGCGTTACACATTTATTATAATAATAGTAATGTTTATTTTGTAGTAAAAGAAGCGAATGAGTAAAGAAAACTGAGGAAAAGAGCTTCATAATGCAAAATTGACCAGCCCCCCCCCCCCCCCCCCCCCCCCCCCCGTTCTTGCGCGGTTTTCGTGGTGTGTCGAGGCGCTGCCAATCTCTCTACAACTTTCATTTATTTTCTCGCTTGCTCACTGGCGACTCTCAACAGTTCGCGGCTCGCGAGACTCAAACCTTCGACCTACCTTGACATCAAGTCACTGTTGCACTGTTGCTCTTCTAAGTACGGCAGATCTACTGATACATGATGATGATGATTAGGGTTTTAGTGGCGCATTGACAACGGAGGTCATATTGCGCCAATTCAATGTTGTTTAACTGGCACTAAGCAAAACGGTTTAAGATAACAGTATAAAAAGATTACAACTGGTGTAGGTAGCCAGTTTTCTTTAGGTAGTCGAGAACACGGTGAAAAGGCACTAAAGGGCAGTCACTAAGTAAAAACATTGGATGAAAGGGAAGATAACCTCTAAAAATTTCAGGGAAGCTAGACCGGCGCAACTGATGGGGAAAAGGGCAATGCCATAAAATGTGTAACACTGTAAGGCCTTTCCCACAATGGGCACAAAGCTTCACATTTTCGTCACGAAGAAGGTGCAAGTGCGTCAAGCGTGTGTGGCCAATTCTTAGGCGGCAGAGCAGAACCTCTACACGCCGTTCCCTGTGAAACGAGCTCTCCCACAGGGCCAAAATGGGTTTGATGACATGAAGCTTATTGTCATACTCTCTGTCCCACTCCAACTGCCATGACATCAAGAGTGATTTTTTCAAAAACGGCTTCAAATCTTGATGAGGTAATCCACAAGTTGTTACTAAATCCTTGGCAGATGCAGCCAAGCTATCGGCTTTCTCATTCCCTGGAATCCCGACATGACTCGGCACCCAACAAAATTTTATGTCTCGTCCGAGTCGGAGGGCTCCATATAATTTACCTCGTACATGTAGGGTAAGCAGATTCTTTGTAGGGAGCAGTGAGGACACAGCCAGTAATGCGCTGTGAGAATCAACAAAGAGAATAGCTTTCCTTATATTGTATTTTAGTATGTGATCAACAGATAGTAAAATGCCGTAAAGCTCTGCAGAAAAGATGCTTGCCACACAGTTAAGTTGAAGAGATTTCATGAAGGAACCAGAATATACTGCGCAGCCAACAAAAGAAGAGGATTTGGATCCATCGGTATAGAATTCAGTGTAGCCTCTATATGTCTCCTGCAATGAAAGGAACTCCTGCTTGAGAACTCGTGGGGAGGTAACCCGCTTACTGTATTTTGTAAGTGTCCAGTCGCAAACGATTGGGGCTTCGTCCCAAGGAGCAACTCTACCCTGTAATTTAGCACGGCAACATGAAGTGGGACATGAAGGGAAGCACTGAAATTTTGAATGCGAAAGTTGAGTGGCCGTATAATGCTCGGCTTGTTTTCAAAAAGTCGAGAAAAACGACAGGTATGAATGGCATTGTAAGCTGGGCGCTGTGGATCAGAATAGACCCGATAAGCATAACAAAGACTCAGGTACTGTCTGCGTTTCTCAAGCGACATCTGATGTGTATCGGCATATAGGTTTAACACAGGTGATGTGCGAAATGCGCCGGAGGCAAGTCTGAGCCCTAAGTGGTGAACGGGGTCTAGCATCTTCAAAGTAGAGGATCGTGCCGAATCATACACGACTGCACCGTAGTCAAGGCGAGGCCGAACTCGCGAGTTGTATAATCGTAAGAGGCATAGCCTGTCCGATCCCCATGAAATGTGGGACAACGCCTTGAGAATATTTAAAGAACTTAAGCATTTGCGTTTCAACTTTTTCAAATGTGGCACAAAAGAAAGCTTCTTGTCAAAGATTACACCAAGAAATTTGTGTTCCTGTTGAACAGATATGTCTATGTTATTGAGATGCAAAGTGGGGTCCAAAGACAAACCCCTGCGCAATGAAAAGGGAACACAAACAGTTTTTTCGGGAGAAAACTTGAAACCGTTTTCATCCGCCTATTTGCTCATCCTGTTGATAGTGAGTTGTAGTTGCCGTTCACAACTGGAGAGGTTACATGAAGAGAAGGAGATCTCCACGTCGTCTACATAAAGAGAATAAGATACCGATGGCGGTATCACCCTTCCAAGACTGTTGATTTTAACAGCAAAAAGGGTAACGCTTAAAACTCCTCCTTGAGGGACCCCATTTTCTTGGCTAAAAACATCTGACAGTGTGCCACCCAAGCGAACCTGAAAGGTTCGCTTGGTTAGGAAGTTTTGTATGCACTGAAGCAATCGACCACGCACACCGCAGTTGTACAGATCTCGAATGATTCCATACCTCCATGCGGTATCATATGCTTTATGCATATAAAAAAATACCGAAACACAATGTTGTCGGTGCACAAATGCCTCACGAATAAGGGTTTCTAAACGAACCAAGTGATCTGTGGTTGATCGTCCCTCTCGAAATCCACACTGGTTAACATCAAAAAAGTTTTCAGCCTCCAAAAAATAAAGAAGACGCCGATTAATGAGCCTTTCATATGTCTTCCCCAGGCAACTAGTGAGAGCGATGGGACGGTAGCTTGTGGGGACAGATGGATCTTTTCCATGCTTCAAGAGGGGTATAACATAAGCACACTTCCAGCACTGAGGGAATGCAGCTTGTTTCCATAGGTGATTAAAAAACGTAAGAAAATGGCAAAGTGATTCAGGGGAGAGGTGTCTAAGCATTTCATAATGAATTTTATCTGGGCCTGGTGCAGCCTGCTTTTTTGTAGCAAGTGCTACTTTGAGTTCACCCATAGTGAGTGGTTTGTTGTATGAAACAGTGGTAGACCCTAACATGGAGATTGACTGCTTTTCAGCAATAGACTGGAATTTCTTAAACTTTGCGCTGAAATTTGAGCAACTACTGATAAGCTGAAAATGCTCGCCAAGGATGTTTGCTTGATCTTTGAGTGATACAGAGGAGGAGGAAACGAGAGGAGTTCGAAAGGATTGGTAATCTCCTCGGACCTTCCGCAGGCGGTCCCACACTTCTTTTAACAATACAAAGCTATTTAGGGCTGAAATATATTTAACCCACGATGTCTTTTTGGCTGTTTTCTCGTCCATCAAGCCTTGGCTCTGCTTTTTTTAAATTCTATCAAGTTAAGAGGCGTCGGATATCGGCGGAAGATTCCCCAAGCCCTATTTTGTTTCTTTCGAGTGGCGGTACACTCATCGTTCCACCAGGGTTTGCATCTCCTGGGGAGCTTACCAGAGGTTTGTGGGATAGACGATGCAGCAGCATTAATTAAACATTCAGTGACATAAGTTGTCGCCTCCTCTGCAGACATACTAGTAAATAAGGAGGGGTCAAACACAGCTTCTGAACCAAACAGAGCCCAGTCGGCCTTCTCAAACTTCCACCTCGGAAGGCGGGTCGGAAGCGAAGGAAGAGGTATAACTGTTTCTAAAATTATGGGGAAGTGATCGCTTCCAAAAGGATTATTTAAAACCTTCCACGAAAAACATGGAAGCAAAGATAATGATGATATGGAAAGATCTATTGATGTGAATGTGTTATGAACAGAGCTAAAAAAGGTTGGTTCTCTCTTATTCAAAAGACAGAGTCCAGATAGCGATAGGAGCCGTTCAATAACTCCACCGCGGGAATCTTGACGAGAGCTTCCCCACAAAGGATGGTGGGAATTAAAATCACCTAAGATTAAAAAAGGTTTGGGCAGTTGATCTACCAGGCCTTGGAGTTCATGGAGATGCAATGGACTGTTAGGTGGAAGGTAGAGCGATACAATGGTGATGAGGCGATAAAAGAGGACACGAACTGCCACTGCCTCAAGTGGTGTTTGAAGAGGTACTTGAGCACACACCACCCCATTCTGCACTACTACTGCAACACCACCGGAAGGAGTGGGGGAAAGGCGATCCTTCCTAAAAGCTTGGTGACGACGTAAGATCTGTGTACGATTGTCATTGAGATAAGTTTCCTGTAAACAGAGTGCCACGGGACGAAGCTCATCAAGAAACATGTTCACGTCATCAATATTACGAAGAAGGCCGCGACAGTTCCATTGCATGACGCCCATATGTTTACTCATAGCAATAAAAAGGTAAAAATAAAAAATAAACTAAAAAACAGAACGAAACGTAAGATGACATCACTATGCTTTAAAATCAATTTTTACACGTGGAGCGTTTTTCTTTTTCGACCTATCTGTCTGCCTCCCAGTGGAGTCACTGGGGGCAGAAAAAGAGAACACCGATCCTGAGGAGGGAGCCTCCTCGTCGGATCTGGGCCCACTCTCGTCCATGGGCTCCTCATGCGTCGCCGACGGCCACCCCTGGAGGGTCGACTGCCGCGACGGCTCACCAGGTCTATTCGGACCAGAGGTGCGGGGTGGCCGGCCCCGACCAGGGGGGGCCTTCCCCTGCTCTGAAGTGGATGCTAGTGAGCCAGCATCCACCCTGGGCTTGGGACCCGGTGCCACTGGCACCGCCCCTGTGGGTTTAGGAGGGGACTTCAACGAGAGCCGCAGATCATCCGGAGACGTCTGGGTTCCCGTTGATGCCGTCACTGGTCGTGCCGGTCCCCTGCGCACGACCTCGGCATATCCACCCTTCGATAAGAAAGAAAATCGTTTTTTTGCTTCTACGTATGGTATGTTTTCTTTGGCTTTCAGCGTCAGAATTTCTTTCTCTTGTTTCCAGAGAGGGCAGGAACGCGAGTATGAAGGGTGGTTACCTTCGCAGTTAGCACATTTTGGCTCATTGTCACAGTTGTCGGCAACATGTTCTTTGCTTGAGCACTTAGCACATGTGTCGGCCCACCGACAGCTACGTGACCCATGGCCGAATCGCTGGCACTTGAAGCACCGTTGGGGGTTCGGCACGTAGGGTCGGACTCTGCACTGCAGGTAGCCTGCCTTTACAGTGGCAGGGAGAGTGGTGCTGTCAAAGGTTAGGATGATGTGCTTAGTTTTTCGTTCGTTGCCATCACGACGAATATTGATTCGTCGCGCAGCGAGAACTCCTTGGCTAGAGAGGCCCTCCACTAACTCTGTGTCTGATGTGTCTAGTAGGTCTACCTCGGAGATAACTCCTTGGACAGTGTTCAGTTTGCGGTGCGGAGAAACAGTGACTTTGTAGTCCGAAACTGAATTGAGAGCCAGGAGGGCATCACTCTGCTGTTTTGTACTGATCTCTACAAGGAGGGGATGCCATTTTCTTCGCATGAAAGTTCTGACCAACAACGCCTTCTAGTACCTTGGCTACAAGGAACGGTGACAGTTTGCCCAGTGGCTTTTCACTTTCAGAATGTAAAACTAGAAATCTCGGAAACTTTTCGGAAACAAGGGACATTTCAAATTGAAACGGTACTTCGGTGCGGACCGTTTTCAGGGTCCAATCAGGAGGTTTTTTAGCTTGAGAACCCATATAAAGGGGGAGGGCTTTCGGAAACTGTGGTGCACCGCCCACCACCGAGCCCAACAAGGGAATAGGTAACGCTCCATAACAAGAATGGCTTGGCTGAAGACGTTACGCTATTAGTGCTGCCCAGTCTCTATAACCAAGAGTGGTTCTGGACAAGGTGTCTGTCGCCACCCAAGGTTAGCCCTTGCCGCCAAAGGAGTTGAAAAGGAAAGAAGAGAAATGAGAAGAGTGAAGAGGAGGAGAAGACACGGGTGAAAGTAGAGAGGGGATAGTAGAAGTGGCGACTAGACTGAATCATCCTGGCCGGGCCTTACCAGGACTCCCGTCTACGAGAAGCAGGGGCCGAAGTGGTGTATTGCCTCACCCGGGGGGCCCCGAAGGGTCCAAACATACCCCGGGCTCGGCTCAACCACCAGGATGCCCTTTTCCCCGGACACGGGAAAGCCACGCACAGCCATACGTGGGCGGGCGAACCCGCATGGCTCGGGGTCCGTGGAGACGCCACTCTCCAAACACCTGCTTTCACAGGTGCCCCCTGCGGGGATCTACTGAGGCATACCTTTGCACATTGCAACAATGACCACCCGGTGAATGACAGCTTCAAACCCATTGTACAGCGTGCTCTCGAGCGCTATGCGGAGGTAAAACATGCGTATAAAAATATCAATGAACGAAGTGCATTGAACCTTAACACAGATGTATCTTTAGGTGGTTTATTTATTATATTTAAACTTTATGAGTATCGGTTTAACAAAAATACATTAAGCCTAAAACCACAAGTTTTTGTTTTATATACCCCGGGAGGAAGACAGCAAAAACCTTCTGCTGGACGCTGCTGCTCACAGACGGCACTAAACAGGCTAAGATATGTTAGACCTGCTTTTAAGTATTAATCATAAAAAAAAGAAAACGCTTTTTTTTTAGTTACGTGCCATTTGCGGGTGACAGCGTCAATTAGAAGGCTTTTGCCGTTTTACTTTCTGTGCATAAAAAAAACGAAAAAGGGTTTCTAAGCGAAATTCTTTTTCCTGGGGCCTACACTAATAAAATTGGACTATAATAGATCACCATCTAACGACACCTTTGTGAAAAGGTTCAGTGCACTCAGTTCTTTGGTTTATATATACCAGTTTTTGATGTTCGAATAGCGCTCAGGAACAACTTGCAGAAGAATTTCCACAGCCGCAAGGGAGACGTTGGGTTTGTTTAAAACATTTCATAAAGGATATAAGGATGGAGACGCCGGAAATCAGATGGCACATGTGTTCTGATGTCAGCCCCTGAGTTTAATATTTAGGTATTTTTTGTAACTATTCCATCAACGTGCTAACGTCAAACATTCAGGCCATGTGTCTTCGTATATCACTAGGTCAAAGCTTTTTTTTTTTTAACAACGTCTGAAAGGTTATGGAAATAAAGATTCTAAGATATCTAAACATTTTATACTCTTTTTTTTGTTGTTTGCTTGTGCTAACATAAATAGTTTAGTTAGGACAATCACAAAGGTTACGGTAACAATGAACGGTACAAAAAGGCCGTAGAGTTGGTGTTATTACCAAAAACAAAATCTGCCATCACGAGTGTTGGTGGTGAGGTTAGTCAGTTTTTACATAAAGATCGCACAAGGTAACAACATTTTCCCAACGATTGACGAACTGGAGGATGCACTGACTGTAGAAGTCGTTATTTTGGCTTCGAGATGTTCCACCTCTACCATGACCTCGTCATTGGCCAGGGAACGCTTGCCGCCTTGTGGGTTTTTATATAAGATGTAGTGTTCCAAGGCAAAGACGAGAACAAAGAGGAAGCTAAAAAGGGGAACAAAGAAGAAGAAGGCGATCAAATAAAAACGCCATTTAATGCTGCTACGTACTTCGGACCTTTATACTTTCCGCAGCCGACGGGATTCGTTGAACGATCTGGATTCAAACATCTTTGACCCATGGAGAAGAAGGACGGCCGATCGTGGAGAGCTACCAAATAGACGGTGAGGAACCAGTTCATCTACCCCAGCAATCTATCAACTCGGAGCTCATCACCTTCATCTCCGGTAAGGCGAAATTGTCGCCAGAGATCTTGTCCAAAGAAATACAGTAAAGCTGAATATCAAAATAGACGACTTCCAAGAGTGGTTCCACAAGCCAACCGCCACTCTACTTCAAGTGGCCCCGGCCGAAGATAACCTCTCATCAGTTGTTGCTCAGCTGCTGCAAATGCAGGTATCATACCTTGAACAGCAAAGGCAGTTTATGACAACAGAGACTGAGACTATGAGAGTTCCCGACCGAAGACGGGAGGAAATGGTGAAGTCAGATATGTTCGATGGCGAAACTTCAGCTGCGGCTACTTGATTAGACTTCTACGAGTACGACTGCAAGAAAAATCGTTGGGTAGAAGACACGCAAAAAATTTAAAAAAAATGCGGCTATTCTTGACAGGGAATGCCAAGAAGTGGTATAAACTCCGCGTTCGTGACTATATGAGTGGTCTGTGGGAACGTTGGAAACAGTGTTTCACTACTTCATTTGAGGTCAATGCTGTTGAATGCTGGGACAAGGCAATCTTCCACAAACATCGGGGAGGCAGCTTGCTGGACTACTTCTATGAAAAGAGACGACTTCTCCAGCTCGCTGACCCTGCATTGCCGGAAACATCCATCGCCCCACTGGTCATCCATGGCATGAACAAAGACGTACAAAAGCAAGTACAAGCAAAGTCTCCAAAGACCACTGAAGACCTCCTGCACACACTAAAGGACGTATATCTGGACGTCCTAACTGCCCACGGGCAACAGCGATCAGTGACCAACACTAAAAGGGCGACTTCCGACGCTGGACAACCAAGCTCTCACTTATCTCTTAAGCTTTACTTAACCGAAGGGAAGGCTGACCAGGTGGAAAAGCGACATACAACAGTTCTCGTTTGACACAACCCACCGACCCGAGGAAAAGCTTCCCGATGCTGATGCCCTCTCGAGGCTACATATTCCTAAAGATACCTTTACCGAGAGCATTCACCATGCACGGATTTGGGAAGGCACCCAAGACATGGAAGTGCAAGATGGAAAGGTTTATGAGCCAGAGTCCAGCGTTCTTACAATTCTAGTTTTACCATGAAAGTCCGGGATCAGGAGGACATGAAGGATTTTGGAGAACCTATTGGAAACTGAAGCGAATGTTCACAAGGGAGAACATCAAGCACGACGTCACCAATTATGTGCGTACTTGCTACACGTGTTAAAGGAATAAGGATATGTACCGACCTCGGGAGATGAAATGGTCACACTCAAATGCTATAACGTCCTTTTTGATATCATTCATCTTGACTTTGCCGAAATCAAAAAGAAGGGAGAGGGGATCAAGAAAACACAAGCGTTCCTCATCGCCATTGATGAATGCACGCGAGTAGTGGGTGCCAAGTCTGGCAAAGAAGACGCCAACTCTGTCGTTTCGCTCATGGAACAAGAAGCATTTTGGTATACGAAGGTCATTGTCTCAGATAATGGACCGGCCTTCCGCAGCAAAAAGTTGCAGAGATGGGCGCAAGAAAGGGGAATCAAATTCCGATTGAATGCTCCGTATCACCCAGAAGCAAATTCGTTAGCTGAGTGGGTGATACGAGACACCAAAAACTTCATGGCAATGTATCCGAACTTTACGGGTGGGTGGAAGTGCGATATAAAGCAGCCATTGTGCACCACAACAATTCTCATACAGCTGGACTGGGATGTAGCCCACACTTCACCCTATGCGGAGAGAGCCCGTGGCTACCTGCAGATTACCTGCTGGGCTTAACCAACAAAATCAAATTGCAGGAAGAGGAACGACTCCCACGGCAACAAAAAAAAATTCGGTCAGCAATGAAAAATAATTGCGACAAAAGACACCAAAGTACAGTACCAGAAGTCCAACCAGGCGACACAATTTTAGTCCGAAAAACATTACAAGGGTCCAAGATCGCATTTTCTGGGCCTTACATGGTCACCAAAACATGCAGGCAACAAGGCATGCTCAAGACTCTGTACTACTTGGAGCCGAATGACTCCACCGAAATCACTACTCTTAGGAACGTGGTTCCATATCGCGCCAGGAGGGTCGAGGAAAAAAGGCCCGGCGTGTGTAATGTTCCAAGGCAAAGACGAGAACAATGAGGAAGCTAAAAAGGGGAACAAAGAGGAAGGCCATCAAACAAAAACGCTATTTAATCCTGTTACGTACTTTGGACCTTTATATAACAGAAAGAAGGCAGAAGTAGCTCGGTAACGGCAGGGCGGGCGGATACGGGGGCAGAGGCAGAATTTCATAGCCTACAGCTGCCGCGTGCGCCGCTTGTGTGTTGTGGCGGAGCAAACGTACTTCCCTGGTTCGCTTCTTGAGACGCTTGGTGATCTGCCGTAACTCATAATCAGCAGCTTCCAGAAATATTTTCTCTGACTGTTTAGCCCGGTCTGTCATGAGCACACTATTGCAGCCTTGTAGCTCTAGTCATCACCTTCCCCGATAATGGCTGCCTTCACTTTTAAAACAGGTAAATCAAACGAGCCTATGGTTTGCTTTCTTTCTTCGTCTAGCGTAATGGCAGACCTGTCGCTCTCAAGCTCAGAGTAGGGCCCGCGTCGCGTTTCATTCTTTGAGATGCTGTCTTTAGTGCCCGTTTACAGACGCGGAGAGACGCTACCAGACGCTAGTTTGCGCCCGTGAATCGAGCACAAAGGAACGCTAGGACCATGGCCTCCTCTATACTGACAAAAATGGAAAAGTTGGAGCGCAGACAACGGATGAAAGGAGAGCCACGTGACTAGCGCCCCGCTGAGGCGAGACGCCAAAACGTACTTCTTCCGAGCAAACAAGTGTGTTTCAGGTCCTCGCCGCTGCAAACGCTGTGCGCTGACGTCCAGGTTCCCCGAGAAAATGCTCCTTGATGCTCTGTGCTACCAGATCCTCGCGCTTCAAATCTGCGACCGGGCACTCTATGGCTCTGTCGTCGAACTGCCAGGCTTTGTGAGTATAGAGGAGGCAATGCTAGGACACCGCCTCACTTCAGCACTAAATGGTCGCGTCTCGCGGGAGGTAGCGGAGGTGCCATTTTTTCTTGCGGACACAACGGCGCCCCCTTGCCGAGAGAAGCAGTCCTATGCAGAGCGCAAGTTCGTCTGCTTTTTTTTAGGGCTTGTGGGGACGTCCGAACGCCGAGCTCTATTTGGCTCTGATTGAAGGACAGTGGGTAGGCCTTGAGGCAGCTTGCTTTAGGGTCTACCTACCATTATTCAATCAGAGCCAATCGTATTGGCTCGGCATTCTGACGTCACCACAACCCCGACAAAAGTAGCAGACGACCTTGGGCTCTGCATACTCTCTTCCACGATCTTTCAGACGACCTTAGCAGTCGTCATGGCCGGCTCAGCAAGACGGCGTCATTTCCGTCGCAGGTTCCTTTCAACCCTGTTTTTGCACCGGCGTAAGCAGTCGCGAAACCTAGCGTACTGAGACCTTCACCAAATCATTGGGCATTGAGAGATAAACATTTTGAATATGACGAGTTTACAAAAAACGCTGGCTTGTACCACCACGCAAACTTTGTCGATTTTTGTTTTGTTCCGCGAATAACATAAACTTTATGAGTGCCTCTCTTATGAAGGCGTTACAACGACGCCTCGTGCCCTCTATTAATAACAATCTCGAAAGAAGCGCATTCTCGAGACTGCTTTCCCTTAGAGTTGGGGATCGGAAGACCCGCAAATAACGTTTGTGGGACAGGACGAACTGCAAACTTTATAACGTTGATGGATCCCTACTGAAACGTAAAATGATTTTGTTATGGTAACTGACGGCCTAAGCAGCGAAGGGTTTGGCGAGTCCCGAGATTCTTATGATCGCTCTACGGCCAATCAGATTGCGGCATTAGCCGATCAGAACGCCATGGAGCCAATCACAGAGCAAGAAGCGGGAACATAACCTTGCGTTTCTTAAACTATGACACTAGTAGCTTTCACGTGTCTTTTAAAACTGGGCACAGGCGCAACCTCGTTCTTGCGGTGTGAAAGAAGTGATAACAAAGAGTTGCGTGTAGAAACAAACGCAAGCGCTGTGCGTTTGACTACGCGTTGCGTACGGCGGTCGGGGACCTCGTCAAGCTGTTTTCTACAGCTTTTTTTCCCTGATCGCCACCATAAAAATCTTATGGTGAAATAAACGATTATTATTATTATTATAGACCACGTTGACCGTGCACGTCATCGCCATGCGCCAATCCAATACCGCAGTTTGGGTTCCGCGCACGCGCAGTATGAAACACGCAATGCTATCGCCAACGCACAGTACTTGAGTTTGCTAGGATACGCAATACTAAAACTCACTATTACCATTTGCTCGCTTTTATCGCGTTTACGTAATAAAATCGAGCTGGGATATTTCAAAATAATGAAAGAATGTTTGTACAGTTTCTAATTTCAGAATTAGCAATTTCAACACCAGGATTTCAAACAGGAGCTGCATGTGCCATTTTCTTTAAGCTTTTTAAAATGACGCAAGTGTATTCAACTGGGAAATTGAGAAAGATTTCTCTGTTCATACCTACTCAATGGGAAGTATCCCGGACAGGTCACAAGATGCGTGCATAGCGAAATACTTGAACGATGCACGGCTTCAAAACCTAATTGCTGGGATATCAAAAACAAAACAAACACATAGTGTGAAAATTGAGTAACGAATATAATAACTACTCTATCGGCTTTTACGATTATATTTATTAAATCAGATCACTCAGGAACGCGGCTATTATCAGAATGGAGGCGAAAGTAATTCTAGTCACTGTTAATTTTGCAATATGTCTCACTATCAGTTCAGAAATTGTGACTGGTTGAGAGGTTCTTTATATCGGTAACAAAATTAACCGAACCTCATGATGCATCTGAGCGAACCATAGAAGCATGGGAATCGGTATCGCAGACTTTAATAAATCAAAGAGTTGGGATTCTGCCGGCCATTGTTAGCACATTAGCAGCGGGAAGATCGGAAAACGGTGTGCCAAGAAAAGGGGAAGCGATATTTCGACCGAAAGGTTTTCTCCGGGCCGACTGAAAGATGGACCAAAACAAACGTTTAAAGGGGAAAAGAAGACAACATTTGATAGGTGCGATGCAGTGGCGTCGGTGGGATTTAGGGAAAGCGTGCTCAGACAACAGTTGTTGTCTGACCAAGCCACAGTGTTGTTGGCGTTATCGAAAAGAATAACGAAATAAGTTACAAGTTACTTACAAATAAAAGGAACACGTTAACTACCTCCGTTACATGAAAATGAAAGGAACGCTTTACCGTTACGGATAAAAAGTAACGCACGTTACTTTTGCGTTTATTTAATTTCTAAAATATTACGCCTTACTATTTCTACGTTACAGGTATGCAGAAGTGCCGTATTTTAAGAATCATTACGTCCATACATAAACTTAACATAACTACCTTATTCTTTTTTTCTGTTATGATTTTGAAGGGATGTGGGATAAGTGCAGAAATTCATATGACCTCGGGACTAGAAACACAATATTGAACTGTATTTTCTTTTTCGTTTCGTTTTCGAAAAAAGACGTAGCGACTAAGTAACGACATTAGCGATTATTCGATATAAGTAGCGTAAGTATGTTATCCGTTATGAAGTTAGCGATGTGCGTTATCAACGTTACCGAAAAATGTAACGCATTACCGCCAACACTAAAGGTCAGTAAGGGGGGACATGACCCACACCATCTAGATTATTCAAGGCCGGAGAACGTCCTCCTCTTCCTCCACAGAACGTCATCATAGTAGGTTGGCGCCAACTTAGCAACAGCCAGACCTCACCAGGAGTTGCGCGACGCCACCGCTGCCGCGGTGCATTCTGGTACCTGTAGGTCTCCCCAGTTTTCCAACCGCGCCAATGCGCGTTGTACGCCCGGTGTTTTGAAATTTCCTGATTAGCACGAGACTTTTATTTGGGTGTTTACGCACGATATTGGATGGGTGGCATCACGTGTTGTGTGCCAGGATGCTGCAATAACAGCACCTGGCAAAAAAAAGTTTCAGATTTGATGTCTTCCCGAACAAAGTAACCCCCAAAATTGTGGCTAAGAAAGATAAACAGAGCCGGACCAAGCGGCAGAAAAGAGAGTTTTTTTATTTGTTTAGTGATCTGCTTCATACTTTATATCCACCCCACTGCTCGTTAGTTTAGGACTGCAAGATCACAGGTCACGGGACCTAGAAGGGCGTGCCGAAGTGTTCCGAACGTTGGAATCTTCTTGAGCACTCGCTCTGTAGATGGTCTACCAGTTGGTCTATCTGCACCGCTTTGCAGTGGCCCTCTTAAATACACTTTTTGCTTCATGCGTTTTTGGGGTTGTAACTGTTATTGCGACGAAATGTTTCAAGCACATCTGTGCTTCAGAAGATCAGGACCATCAATAAAAAAAGGAGCAGCGATTACCGATATGCATCACTTGACATAGAACAACTTCTTCGAAAGCAGCCTTAATTTTTCTTTTTTTTCATTGAAATGTGAAATCATTGCATAATGCAATTTAGAAGCGCCACACTTACCGCCAAAAAGGTAGCAAACGTTATGTTACAACTTGATATTGTCACGCCTCTTATGCCACAACTTGATTTTGGATGGCGTTACTGATCCATTTTGCATTAACACCAATCGAGACCGCAGTAGTAGTAGTAGTAGTAAACAATCTTTGTTTGCCACAAAAAGTATAGCAGCTGGTTGGGAGACCTTTCGAGGCCACCCCTTCACCCACCCCTCAGACGGCGGCCCGAACCCCTTGGGTCCCGGCGGCGTACTCGGCCAGTTGGACAAGACGTTCCTGCACCTTTGGATCGGGGCAGAGTAGAGTTTCCCAGCTGTCTTGGCTCTTGAGTATAGGGTTGAGTCTTTCGGTCGATCTGGCTTCGAGACCGCTGAAAGCTTCCATCGACGGGCGACTGCTAGAGTTCAGAGCTTGCGTAAACAGATTAAAACTGAATAGAAACTGTACTCGAAAACTCATCTCCAACCAGTTTTCATGCAGCCGGCATGGTTGCATCTTTTTGACAGATGCGAGTTGTTATGGCACGTCAGGCGTGACCTTTCTGTAGGTCGTTTCTTTTAGAGCACAGCTCTTAGGCGCCCGTTTCGGCGTTTCGCGGCGTCGGCGTCGGCGTAACCGCCCTAAATTTAGCGGTAAAATTGACGTCACGTTACCTCAACACAAATTCAGTTTTCCCGCTAAATGTAGCGAGGAAAATAACATCACATGACCCGGTGTCACGTCACCTATGAACAAATTCAGTTTATCAGCTAGATTTAGCCAGAAATTTGATGTCACGTGACCTCAACAGCAATTGAATAACTGTAGCCTCAACAGCAGGGAATCTTTTTTTTTTTTTTTTCTTTTTGCGTGACTGCTTTAGCCGATGCAGCAGACGCACAAAGACGACGAGTGCCGTAACGGTGCACCTTTGGCACTGGTTTTTTGGCTTCATCAGATTGTAGTCGGTCGGAGGGACACTGTAATTATGCTCGCGAAGGTTTTCATTTGTACGTGACAAATGAGAGCCCCACTACCCACAACACAATTTGCGGCTCGATATTCGTTTCCTGTCCATCCAAAAGCCACAGACCAAGTTCTGGCCGGTTTGAGTCGCGCTCACTCTCTTCTCCGTGGTCACGTACCGTTTTCTATGATTTAGACACAAACACCTTAGATAATCGAAGTCGTGGTAATCGAAGGCACGCACTCAATATTAAAAGTACAGACAAAATATGATACCCATTTATTGTGGCCTCTAAAAATCTGCAAATACGTTGATTGGAAAGGAAAAAGAAAAAAAAAAAAGAAAACTGGAAGCACTTCGTGCATTATCTTCGTAATTCTCAACATGGCGTCGTATTGCGGGAATCGCGGGGTGGACGGCTGAACGAATTGGACTAAACGATGGCGGCGTACGACAAGCGGTGCACCTCTACTTCAGAACTGTTGTTCGCGGCAACAGAAAATCTGTCTGGCTTCGAAAAAGAAAAATCGTTTACCGATCAAAACAACGATTTATTCGGTACGACACGCCCGACCACCAAGCTGATTTCCACGAAGACGTCCCCGAGTCGTCGCCCCATCTCCTGGCTGAAGACATTGCCTGTCTTACGAGTACAATTTGGTAAGAGGTTGAAAAACGCACAGTCATCAAGCACGAAGTGCTTGGCTTCCCTTTTCTCGCGCAACGTCCGACGTGCGCTTTTTTTGTCTAAATCACGCCAAAAAAAAAAGAAACGCAGGGAGAAAAACAACGGGGTCGAGCACAGCCACGTGACTTCCAGCCCAACTCTCTCCCTTTACATTTCATTTTCCTCCCTAGTTAAGTTTCTGTTTAGGTTTCGAGCAATTGCGTTTTTTTTTTTACTTTATTAAAAATATACGTTACGCTGCAGCAAAATATTGATTGGGTAGTCTTCAACGTGAGGTGGAGTAGACTGTAAAGGTGGTTTCGGTCAAACACCAGTCGGAGACGCGTTCCGGGTCGGCCAGAGGAGGAGGTATACAGGAAGCACGTCTTCTCGCAGGTGCCCCACTACCTGAGCCACTTCTGGCACGGCATCCCGCCACACCTGGTGTCGGTGCTGTCGAGCAACGCGCTCATCAACCTGGTCGGAGTGTGCGACAACCTCCTCTACGGGGCGCTGTCGGGGGTGCTGTTGCCCCCGCTCCTGCAACCGATGCCCGACAGGTACCCTCCGTCCCCGCTGGCTCTCGATACCGCTCGCAGCGAGCTCCGTTTTCGAAAGTGTGCGCCATCCAGTAGCAACTGCGCCAAATATTAGAGTCCTCCATTGTTCGGGCACGTACTCATGTGCTGGGCACGAGCTCTGCGTCGGCGTTAGTCGGGAACTCGGCTACAGTCACACGTTTGATGCCCAAAAAATAGCAACCACCAAGCTTGCCTGGTGGGTCTTTGAAGGCGGTTCGTTAGACCTTTTTAAAACCCACCCGTTTTCGGTACCAAATCGAGCAATATTGGCAGTTGCCATTTTTGTTGTTTGTCTTTTTTTAGACTTAGGCTGGATGGCGCAATCTACCGCCCGTTGCAAATGGTATATATAGCCATTAACATCCGTCCAACATCCATCCATCCACGTTTTGGGCACAAAGCCTATGATTGGACGTAACTCTCACCGAAAGCAGACGCAGCATCCGTTTTCGTTATGAGTTAAGCCAAGTTTAGGCCAAACACTGAACGGAGCTCTCCTGTCCAATGCATGATGTATAGGTGCCCAAATAATGGAGGGCTCGGATAAATGATGGAGCAGCTACTAAATATGGCGCACTTTCCAAAGGGACCTATGTACGCGGGTGGATTGGGCCGCCCGATAAACGCGGGGGGATTTCGCGGTCGAAACGTTACTACTGCAGCAATAAGGCAGTGCGATCATGAAATATTCCGAGCCGCGTCAGCCGCAGTACTTCCCTTCCAATGTCGCTCCCGCTGCGGTGAAACACAACGAGTCGAAATGCGGCTCGCCCGATTCCTCGCTTGAGGGCCCATATGGCAACGCGCGCTCGCGTATAGGGAGAGTCGTGCGTCTCGGCGGACTCAACACCGACACGTTGTTTACGGACAAGTCCGCTTATGCCCACGCCGGTTGTGGGCACGGCGCGTGCGCAAAAGCCAGATTTGCCCGAGGTGAACCGACTGCGCATGTGCCGTGACGACAGCCCCGCCACCGCTTCAGTGTGGCGTCAAAGCCACTCATTGCTCTACACTTGGTTTCCCTTTCCCGTTAAAGGACCTTTCCACGCGTGTAGCACAGCACCACTTCGTCATTCGGCGCTGGAAAAAGCGCCGACGTTGCTGGGGCGGATCTGACTTGGCGCTATATTAGTGATAGAACACTGATACAGCGCCGCATGAATGCTAAGTTACGTTTAAGTCGGCACTGCATCGGCGCTGTCAGTGTCTAAAAGCAGCGTATCAGGGTTTCTCTTAAGTGACACGGCTCTTAAATCATACAAAAAGACACTGTGTTCCTTGCAGAGATGATGACATGATTACCTGAAGGCACGACTCAAGCATGTTTCAAGCAAGCCTGCTTCATTCATGCTCCGAAAACGACTAAATAAAATTTTTGCATGATCAATAAGACGGTCATACAAGCAATAAATAGGTCTCAGAAAATCTGCACACTGTTGTTTGTATGATGTATAAGAAGTCTGACCGCAGCTTCAGTGTTCAACTAGCTGTAAATATGAACAAATCAAGTCTAGTGAATAAGAAATTATAATGTCAGTCGATCAAATATAATGACTAACAACAGTGCATCATCACTCTCCTCAGTTTAGAATGACATTTAAATATCAATCAATCAAATATAATGGCACGAAAAATCAACAGGATGCAAAGCATATTTAAAAAGGAGCTTCGTAACCCGCCTGTGTTGACAATGATGGCAAAAACTGTAGCTTTAGCTTCACGTGGACTTTTTTTATATACCTCGATTCACACGTTGATATTTTGTCAATAGAACACGTTTTTGTTTGCAAGATGCTGAGCCGATTCATGTGGTTTCTGCGCTCAAAGCTCATACTCCCACTGTCTTCTTTTTTTAACTTCAGCGTGTCTCGGGCCATGCGAACTTTCTCCGAGGATCTGGAGAAATGGCTGGACGGGGCTGTCGCCGGATTTCCCGATAACCTCCGCACTGTAAAGATCGAAAGTAAGTAATTTCGTTCGGGATTCGCGCGTATTTATAAACTTCCGGGTGAATTAGGATCAGCAATTTGAATTGAACTCCAGAGAAACAGGTGCACACGAAAAACTGCATTCATGTTAACCTAAAACCGCAGTCAAACTGTTCACGCATCGTACAAAGGACGCGGTGTTCGATCTGCAGACTGCCTTTAGGATGATCTACTAGAACTGTGACCGAGGCTTTACATTTGGCTGGAGGTTTATTTATTTATTTATTGAAAGTACCCTCAGGGCCCGAAGGCATTACAGAGGGGGAGAGCACATACATGAAACAAAGATAGTAGTATAGTAACAAGTCAACAATATTAAATATACAACAAACAAAGAATAATAATATTAATAGGTCATGGGTCACTGCTAAAATAGCTAGTGATGGAATTTCTAAACAAGTTAGTATCAGTTATAGTAGCAATCAAACCGGGGAGGTGGTTCCATTCCTCGGCTGTGCGGGGTAAAAAGAAGATTGAAATGTTGTGGTAAACGAACTTGGAACTCCAACTTTATGCTGATGGTCAAGACGGGATGAAATGTAAAAGGGGGGGGGGGGTAATCATCCGATTGCGTAGGAGAGGGTTATGAAAATACATTTTATGAAATAGACATAGGCGTGAAATTTTACGTCGCAAGGAGAGAAGTGGTAAACATAAACTATTTTTCATTGATGTGACACTAGCAGTACGATGGTAGTTGGAAAGAATGAAACGGGCTGACCTATTCTGAATGGATTCCAATGCAGTGATTAGAGTATCGTGACCGGGATCCCAGATGGAGGCTGCATATTCTAATTTAGGCCTGATTAATGTTTTGTAGAGGATCAATTTTAGTGAAATAGGTGCCAATGAAAAGTTGCGTTTTAAGTTGCCCAACATGCAGTTAGCACGGGTAGTAACATATTGAATGTGGGGTTTCCATGAAAGGTTATTTGTTAAGTGAACACCAAGGTACTTGTACGTTGCCACTTGCTCCAAAAGGTTGCCATCTAGGTGGTAACAGGGACTATTGTTAGGCTTGCGGGACACTCTCATTTGTTTACATCTACTAGTGTTAAGTTTCATTAGCCATAATTCACACCAACGAGAGACAGAGTTAATATCAGACTGAAGTGTAGACAGGTCAGAATCGTGACAGATTTCACGGTAAATTACACAGTCATCGGCAAAGAGACAAACGGATGAAGACACATTAATGGGAAGATCGTTAATATAGATTAAAAATAGTAGTGGGCCTAAAACCGACCCTTGAGGAACTCCAGAATTCACAGACACGGGAGGAGAATTTTCGTTGTTAATTGTTACAAATTGTGAACGGTTATTTAGAAAAGACCGAATCCATGCGAGAACGTTAGGGTCAATGTTAAGTTTTGAAAGTTTTAACAGTAATAGCTCGTGACACACCTTATCAAATGCCTTGGCGAAATCTAAGAAAGTGCAGTCCACCTGGGAGCCTCGGTCAAGAATAGAATGAATGTCATGAGTGAAGGATAGGAGCTGAGTATCACAAGATAATGATTTACGAAATCCGTGCTGTGCTTCGGTGAAAAAATTATTCGACTCTAGGAAATGTGCGAGTTGGGAAAAGATAACGTGTTCCAGAAGTTTACATGGTATGCTGGTTAATGAAATGGGACGATAATTGTTAGGGGAATACTTATCGCCACCTTTCGGAATTGGAACCACCTTCCCCACTCGCCAATCACAAGGTAAAATACCATCTTGCAGCGACTGTTTAAACAATTTTGAGAGAATAAGAGATGAGTATAGTTTAGTGTTTTTTAAAAACTTGGAATTAATTCCGTCCACTCCTGATGAGGATGATAACTTCAGTTCATCTATAATTTTTGCAATACCAGCAGAATCAACAAAGATAGAATCCATTGGCAGATAACAGGAACAGCTCATCGAAGGGTAAGTTATGTTGCGAATATCGGAGAAAGATTTTATAAATATACTATTTCGTCACTGGGCACGCTGTCACCACTAGAAGTTGTAAGAGAAATTGAAAAACGGTCCTTTTTGTTAACAGTATTCCAAAATTTAATGGGGTTATTTACCAACATGTCTGGAAGACTATGTGTGAAAAAGTGAGATTTAGCGCCTTCAATCGCTTTTTTGTACACTTCTACAGAATTGTGATATGCGGCCCAGCGACGCTCACACTGGGAAAACTTGGCCGCACGGTACAAGCGCTTTTTTTTATTTGACAGTCTCTTCAGGGCTTTCGTGAACCAAGGTGACTGATTATTTTCAAGTATATTTCGGAGCGGCACGTATTTGTTGATAAGGGAGATTACCTTATCTTTATACAAATTCCAGTTTTCGTCAACCGAGCGGCCCGAAAAGTCTGTCAAATACTGGTCAAAGAAAACCGCAAGATCATTGTTAATCTGATCAAAATTCGCTCTACTGTAATCGCGTATTTTCTTTCGTCGGTCAGTCGGCCTAGATACCGACGTTTTGAAATGAAAATGTAACATAGAGTGATCACTGATCCCTGGAAGATAAGTTATGTCACTTGCATGTTCAGGGTGAGTAGCCAATATTAGATCTAAAACACTTGCTGTCGTCGGAGACACTCTGGTGGGATGAAGAACTAATTGCGACAGGTTAAAATCGAGACACAAGTTAATGAACGAATTACACTCTGTAGTGTGTACATTCATACAATGAACGTCATCTGACCATGATATAGCGGGAAAATTGAAGTCACCCAGAAGGAAGATGGGTGCGCTGGGATACCGCATCACTATTCTGTTAATGGCGTTATGCAAAGTCTCAACAAATGACGACGAAGATGAGGGTGGCCGATAACATACTCCCATGATCCACTTCTTATGGTTCAAAACAAGGCCGACCCAGGTTAGTTCTATATCGCACGCAATGTTTAATGAAAAAGATTTAATATGGTCAGCAATTGCAATCAGGACGCCACCGCCACACCTGTCCTGTCTATCGTTCCGATACACATTGAACTTTTTTGAACCATCAAACAGTTCACTGTTCCGTATCCTCCCAGAAAGCCATGTTTCGGTTAGAACAACAACATCAGCATCGGTAGAATCAATGATGGAACACAATTCATCACGTTTTTTTATTACACTCCTTATGTTAGTAAACAAAACAGAGACGTCGGAAAACTGTGACAGCCTAGCTCTACCCCTCGACAAATCCTACGTTGGCGAGCGCGCCTCAGCGGAATCTGGAGTAAGAGATGACTGTGTCTGGGGAATTGTCGGCTGTGCGGGAGAGACAATAGGCAAACTAGAAGGACCTAGCTCGTAGACTTCGCCATTTGTCGAGTTGAAAGCGTAACACCGGTTGTTAATGTGCAGCTTGTTGTGCCTAAGCTTAAACGTTCCTCCCTTAGATTTACCAAATTCTAACAGTCTTTTTCTCGCATTACGCGTAGCAAGCGAAAAGTCTTCGCTAACCGTAATACGGTGCGTTTTTAATGCTTGTCTTGCCATCAGGATCTGGTCCCGCAGTTTAAATGACGAAAATTTTATAATTATAGGTCGTCATTTTTCGTGATAAAATCTTCCGAGACGATGAGCCCGAACAATAGAGTCGCCCGTAACTGTCATGCCAAGGGACGTTCGAAAAACGCTCAACATTCTTTCTTCCGTCTGGGCCCAAGTTTCTGATATGGTGTCAGTAACCCCAAAAAATATCAGATTGTCTCGACGGGACTGATCTTCCGCCTCGTCAAGACGTGCTCGCAACGCAATATTTTCGCCTTGTAAACCATCAGCAACATTTCTGGCGTCGATTACTGCTGTTTGAAGTTGTGCTACAACAGAGGCGCTGGATTCGACTGCAAGGAGCCTCGAGTTGATGTCTGAGATGTTGGCCCT
This sequence comes from Ixodes scapularis, assembly GCF_016920785.2. Classification (NCBI taxonomy): domain Eukaryota; kingdom Metazoa; phylum Arthropoda; class Arachnida; order Ixodida; family Ixodidae; genus Ixodes; species Ixodes scapularis. The sequence goes on from NW_024609838.1 coordinate 70,069,203, forward strand.
CATTGTTTCTTGGTTCTGTTTAATCTCGTTAATAGATGTTAGGATTCCTGATTGTGACGATTGAATCTGTATTGATTATTGGTTAGATATATATTATATCTGTATTGGTTAGAAGGTATACTTACACCTGAATGTTGCTATCTGCACGAAGATGCCTGTTCTAAGTAAGCGTGCTTTATCGAGAATTTAGACGTTTCGTAGTAAACGCACAAACCTACATTTCTTTTTAGTATTGAGCCGCACTGGTCGTAAGCTCGGTAGACGGCGTCAACGGCAGACTAGGTACCAAAATGATGGAGTACGTCACCATAAATTACGCAGTCGCCGGGAGAGAATCAGTCGCGTTGTCTGCTATGCTACACCTGTAACCGGAACTTTCATAAACTGTTTTTAAAAAAAATGCACTCTTTGCCAAATTCGCCGCAGGGCAATCCAATTGTCTTGGCCCCCCCCCCCCCCCCTTTTCCTTTTTAATTTTTTTGGCTGTCGTCTGTGGTTTAAGTTATGTGTAGGCCATAGACTTTCTGGTTCCAACCGAAACATCCGCCCGTGTCATACGAAACATCTGCAGGTTTGAACCATAAAATCCGCCGACGTCAAACATACAAAATCGATTAAAACGAAAACAAAAAACACCGATAACCAACGGTTACTGTCAAAAATTCAATATTACTTAAAACTAAAAAAAACAACCACCGAGTTCTTTTAGACTTGGACTCTAGAGGAGGCGAATACAAAGTTGCCTCCACTCCAGCGTTTGCTCTGAGAGAGCAAAGAGTGGAGTTAATTGCGGGAGAAGTTTGTCCAATCTCGAGCAATCGCGCGGGAAGCAATTTCTTGAGATTGGCTGTCGCAGTTCCGGTGGCATCCCGCGCCAAATCTAAAAAAAAGATGAACGAGCGTGTCGTGATCTTGGATCCCGTCTTGCATTGGGCAATTGGACATGTATCAATCGCGTAATGCTTTTGTGTTGTTTTTTAGAATGCATAAAGCCGTAGGTTGTGGGATGACCATAAATAGACGATTTTAGAAATAAACTTAGAGCCCCTTTATGAAACAAGGGCAAGCTCTCCCCGCAATGCTGGAGGCCTTTATGGGGCTCTATAATGTGGATGATCGGGCTAGTTGGCAATTCCTGCTTGGATGAAACAGCGCTGTTCCATCCAAGCCGTTATGCGAGGAGCTTGTCCTGGTGGCCGGGCTGACCCAGCCTAAGAGCGGCAGACAAGATCACTAAACTTTCGAAAGCCGCCTGGAAGAGGAAATTCATAAGAAAAAGGGGGGGGGGGGGCAATCTTTTGTCCAAAGCAATAAATGATACTTGAACCACTTTAGATCTATCCGAGTCAAATTAGTCCAACTGTATACGTAAGGTAGCAGTAGCACAGGACTACCAAACCGCCACCTGTCTTTCACTTTAAGACGCTTTCCATTTCTCTTTTTGCGGAAGTGCTCTAGTGACCCCGGGAGGGAGGCGGAGGGGTTAGGTTTACTAGGGAGCAACGAGACGCACTTTAACACGCAAAGAGCCGCATGCGGCTCGCGGAGCCTCAGCTTGGCCACCCCTGAACTATATAGTTACATGTGAGTTCGGTCAACACCACCTAGAAGTCAAGGCTTGCGTAAGACGTCATCGCTAGTGTATCCTTAACGGCCGCCCCAAGCGGGAGACGCGCCAAAGCTTTACGAAAGTCGCCGCGAAGCGGCCGACGCGTGTGTCTTGGCGTCGTCGCTTGCTTGCGTCTTGTACGTCACATGTGAGACACTGCAAGACGCACTGTCGGCGACGCTGACGTGATATACACCAACTCATGTTTACAAACAAACCGGAGCGCCCCTAGCGGACGCCACCGGCGCCGCGCATGCGCGGTGGATGATGGGCAAAAAGCCCGCCGCCGCCCATATACAAACCATTGAATTGCGTTGTTGTCGGCGTCGGTGGGAGTCCCCGTGCTCTTTTTCGCGTTGGAATTGTTGATTCTACGTCCTCCTAAGAATGTCTGACTACTTGAGCGGCTTCAGCAAAACTATCGAGGCAAAACTTTGCGTGAATAATGTGACGTGCGGCGATTCATTTCACGTGGACGCCGCAGAATGGGCGCTAAAGCCTGACTCCCACGATGAAATTCTGCTCGCTATTTACAGTCGCGACGTCGCTCGGACTGCAAAAGCCTGGACCGTAGCTGAGATGGTGGACATCGATACTGAAAACCGAAAGTAGAATCGGGAATTACAAGTCGGTGATGGCCACTGGTAACAATGATCAACAACTTATTGTATCTGTTTACACTTAGCCGACTTACCCCAACCAACCCTCAAAAGTGTTTTGAGGCCTGCACTTAGTTCTTATCGCAATTACCGGGTCAACGTTTGGTTTACGGGCCGCTGTCGTTTGAACGAACTGACGACAAAAAGCAGCCAAGTTTGAAAGAGCAGACGACAGATCGAACGCACGCGCAATGGAGTACGGGCAAGAAGCACCACGTCCCGCGTAAACAAACCATTCGAATGTCACGTTGTCGGCGTCTGTGTGAGTCTGCATACTCTTTTTCGCGTTGGAGTTGATTCTACGTCCTCATCGCAATGTCTTACCACTTCAATCGCCTGAGCGAAATTATAAAGGCTCGTTGCGCCGCTAAACTTTCCGTAAATAATTTGACGTGCGGCGATTCATTCGCATGAACGCTGCAGAATGGACGCCAAAACCATCATGAGATTCTTGTAGCTATTTTCGGTCGCGACGTCGCTCGTGCTGCAAAAGTGTAAAAGGTAGCGGCGATGATCGACGTCGATACTGAAAGTCGGAAGCGGGAACAGACCAAGCGTAGCAAGTAGGTGATGGCCACCGGTACCAATAATTAACATCTTGTATCTACTGTTTACACCGAGCCTACTTAAGTCTTTTGAGGCCCGCAATTACTTCTTATTGCAATCACGGGGTCAAAGCTTGGTCTACGGGCCGCTTTTGTTTGAACGAGCAGACGACAAAAAGCAGACAACTTTGAAAGAGCAGACGAAAGTTCGAACGATCAGGCGGCCGTGTGAATTTGAAGACGCACTGAATCCGTGAGTAGTCCGGACAACTTGGGGTTTTTCTCTCGTTCATGTTGGAACAAAGCAAATACATCTGGTGACCACAAATTGTGGCCCGCACACGCAATCGTAGTTCGACAGCGTCTGGTTTGCCCTTTTCACGGCTGCTATCCACGTTCTCGGACGAACGGAGGGGACAGAAACACATGAAAACTGATCTTCAAACCTTTCCAGATTCTCTTGGTAAAGCCCCCATCGCAGCATTTTGACGAAAAGTCAGGTTTTTTGTCTCGTTTCTTCCAAAGGAACACAGGAATGCATGTCTCGCACGGCCCCAGACCGGAAGTGCGTCCGGCGCGCCACCACCGCGGCGTGACGTAGGAGGGTTGAGTTGGTGTATAAGCGTTACTCAGTGGATCCAGCAATGGGGACTAGAATGCCTAGCTTTAAGAAAGGCCTATAACTCAAACCCCGGAGAGCGTTTGAAATTCAATGGCAATGACTCCTGCGAAGATCGGCTGCAACTTTGCTTGCATCGTGTTGTCAGGAGGAAAACAGGCGGAGAGGCGAAAGCGCTCGTTTTTTTTATTCGTTCATTTATTTACTCATTCGACCCATAAAAGCCTTAGTAGAGAATTACATAGGGGGAGGGGGGGGGGTACATAAAATAAAGAACAGGACAAAGCACGTTGTATGAAGATCACCAAAAGCAGAAAAAAAATGTACGCCGCGTATATTGCGCCATTTTTGAAACAGGAGCAGTGCCAAAATATTCATTTGTGAATTATATAAAAGGAGTCAGTATATTTTAAAAGAGAGGTTATGAACAGAACAACGGAAAATCATAAAAAAAAAGCTTCAGCACTGGTAACTAGCAGCAGTAACTAGTTAAAGGGGTACTCCGCCGATTTTTGAGCTACCTCAACTAACTATATTTTCTGACTCCCCGGCCTTTACCCTTTCTGGTACGCTATATAGTATCGTGAAATTCATAATAGTTATTGCGAAATCGGCAAATGAAAATCATGCAAAAACAAACATTCAAATATACCCGCCCTTTTCAGGGCCGTGACGTCATTGGAAGGTCAGCTTGCCAGTCGGGCGAGCAGTCTAAAAAATAGAATATGCCAATCATTTGTTCCGTGATGGGGCGCGGGGACTGGAGCGAGCTTCCAAAGCATTCATTTGACACCATGAAACTGCTTCGAATAAATTGGGAACAAATTCTACAGTCCAAAGAGTGAACCCCTGCACTTCCACTGACGTCACTTTTTTATTGTTGCCAGTAGAGACTTTCAGTTTGAAAAACACGGTGAGGACCAAAATTGTAAATTCAATAACTTCGTGAAAAAAACTTATTTTGACCTAATATTTGGGATACTATTTTGGCGATGTTGTTTGGCGAGTTTAGCAAAATTTCAAGTAAATCGGGAACTATGAAGAAATCGGCGGAGTTCCCCTTTAAAAAATAATGATGTCAATGAATCACGCAATAGGCTAGTGTCACTGATGTCTACGATGGAGTTGGGAGGGCCGTTCCAGTCTAATATGCCTCGCAGTACAGCGGAATTAATAAATGCATTAGTCGTATCGGTCAGACGTTCGAAACTTCTGGTGTTTGGTGATTGTGTAGGGATCCATTAAGAGGCTTGAGAAAATGTACATTTGCATTATAATAGTAAATTTTATGAGTGACAAAAAAATTACGGCGGTTTTCAAATAGAGGGAGAGAACGATCACGTTTGAGAGAAGAACCATTTATATTATAAGAATAACTTGATGTTATTAAATGTGACCTTTGATATTTGGACGAATTCAATGCGTTTGATCAAGTAGTTTTAAGGGGTCTTCTAGATTGGGTGAAGCGTATTCAAGTTTGAGGCAAACATAAGTTTCGTAGGCTAATTTCCGAAGGCAAGGATGGGCTGCTTTGAAGTGTCATTGATGGACATTATGAGGCTCAAGAAAAGGTACATTTGCATTATAATAGTAAATTTTATGAGCGACAAAAAATGTATGTATCGCTTAATGTATCCCATAATTCGATTATCATTAGCAATTATATCGTTACCTGGGGGACGCATAAAAGGTCAGGAGTGAAGTGAAATCTTAGATATTTGGAAGTAGAAGCAACGTCTAAACCAAGAGAAGAGGAAAAGAAATACAGAGTTTTTTTTTTTGCTAATACAATTCAGTAGTTTACATTTTAATGTGTTAAGGGGCATTTGCTATTTGTCACACCAATTATGAATGATGTCAAGATTGCGCTGGAGAAGTAGATTATCATCTCAGTGGTTAGTTTTCCAGTAAAGGACACACTCATCTGCAAACAAACGCATATTAGAGGACAATAGTGTGGGAAGGTTATTGTGGACAAGAAACAGAAGAGCGCCTAAGACAGTGCCTTGGGGGACGCCAGATGTAATATTCGAAATTTCGGCCTGAAAGTCCCCATTTTTATGTCTTGGTTGGTGTATGCTACAAGCCGCCTCATGTTACCGCTGATTTTGTCCAGGATCTTTGTATTAGCCTCGATGACGTTATTTCTCGTTACCCCGGATGTCCCGTGTTTCTTGGAGGAGATTTTAATTACCCAGGAATTGACTGGATTTCTTGTGAACCAATACCTGACTGCAGACATGTTTCCGAGTGTTTAGAGTTTTTGAATGTTTTTAAATCACTTTTCCTCTCTCAAGTTGTTCTTGAACCTACCCGAGGTACCTCTATTCTAGATCTATTTTTCACGACTGCCCCTGACTTAATTAAGCGCGTAAATGTTCTTGAAGAAATTAGTGATCATAAAATGGTTTTAGTCGAAGTCGAAATGACAACTCAGCACCCCCGTAACCAGTTTAAAGAAATCCACGACTACTCAAAGGCAAAAACTGATGAAATAAGCACAACTATGAGGATCTTTTTTGATGACTTTGAGCGGTCGTTCCGCCTACGGTCTGTTGAAGAAAACTGGATCGCATTTAAAAATCAGCTGAATTATATCCTCAGAAACTTCGTTCCAACAATCAAAATTCCGAACAACCCTTTACGTCCGTGGTTTTCTAAAAATCTTAAGTCTTTTTTGAACAAAAAGAAACGCTTGTACAACAGGGCTGTGGAAAGAAACACGAATTTGTCTTGGGACTTGTATAATTCCCATTCATCTATATGTGCTTCCGAAATTAAAAAAGCGAAAACAACATTCTACAGAGATGACCTAAATGGCCTTCTGAAGTCAAATCCAAAAAAATTCTGGAGTTGCATAAATCCACCGAAAACAAGTTGTGATCTTAACTTTACGGATGCGGAGGGAAATAGATGCACTGACCTTGAAACTGCCAACAATTTTAATGAATGTTTTAGTGAAGTTTTTACCAACGAATCGTTTCCGTTACCTTCTTGTGAATTGACCTATGACCACGCTTTCTTGGAAAAGATCACTGTTTGTTCACGTGGTGTAAGTAAACTCATCGAAGACCTTCCTTATCGTTCCTCGCCAGGCATAGATGGCATTAACACTAAACTATTGAAACTTACGCAGCCGTTCTCTAGCGACATACTAGCTTCATTGTACCAGCAATCCCTCGAAGATGGGCATTTGCCGAGTGATTGGAAGCATGCAAAAATAATTCCGGTTCACAAGTCTGGTGACACGTCATGCTTAAATAACTACAGGCCTATATCGTTGACGAGCATCCCTTGTAAAATATTAGAGCATATCCTATATAGTCATATTATTAATTTTGTCATGGAGAACAACATTCTTTTTGAGGGACAACACGGCTTCAGAAAAGGCAAATCGTGTGAGACTCAACTTTTCGAGCTTGTAACCGATCTTTATGATAACGTTCATTCGCTCCAACAGACCGACTTGATATTTCTAGACTTTTCCCGGGCTTTTCATTGTGTACCGCATCAGCGGTTATTACAAAAACTTGAAACGTTGAATATAGACCCCTCACTGATATTTTGGATTAGACAATTCCTTACGAACAGAACTCAATCCGTTGTAATTTCTGATCAGTTGTCATCGTCCACTGATGTTAAGTCTGGCGTGCCCCAGGGCTCTGTCCTGGGACCCCTTCTCTTCCTTATATATATAAACGATCTCCCTGTTAGCATTTCTTCATCGATTCGACTCTTCGCAGACGATTGTGTATTGTATAAAAAGATAGTACATATAGACGACACCTCGACACTTCAAACCGATCTGAGCTCTATTGCTTCGTGGTGCGACAAGTGGCAAATGCGAATTAACATAGATAAAACCAAATATATGACCGTGACAACAAAGAAAACATCAATTAATTGCAGCTACTCTATCAACGGTGTCCCTCTGGAAAAGGTAAATAAATATAAGTATCTGGGTGTTTTTATTTCCGATAGTCTTAATTGGCATGACCATATTAACTACTTAGTTGGGAAAGCAAATCGTTCTTTAGGATTCATCAGGCGGAAGTTGTATTTAGCTCCCCCTGAAACTCGTTTGCTAGCTTTTAAGTCCTTTGTCAGATCGCAGCTCGAATACGCCAGCATCATATGGTCTCCCCACCAGGACTACCTGATTGACCTAATTGAAAGAATTCAAAACAAAGCCGCGCGCTTCATATTTAGTGACTATTCACCGTACACGAGCGTTTCGGCACTGAAACAAAGGGCTAATTTACCTTTATTAAAAGTCAGGCGCAAAGTCTCCCGTCTTACCTTCATTCACAATATTTATTACTATAATGTTAGCCTTAAGGAACTCTTATTACCTCCCCCTCATCGCATCTTTCCCAGACATGATCACCCTCACAAAATTCCTTTATCAAATTGTCGCACTAACCAGTTTCGCAACTCACCATTACAGCTTGCCATTGCAGAATGGAACTCTTTGCCCCACCACGTTGTAGATATCATAGATAAAAATGAATTCAAATCACCATGTGAACGTTTGTTTCACTTTTCCATGGAATGAATCGCGGGATGGTGTCTTTCTTGTTTTTCCTGTGCAAAGATGGTCTTTTCTCTCTTTTTGTAGCCTGGTTGGCACGTTGTTTCCTGTTTGTGTAAAAGTGTATTCCTTTCGAGTGGGTGCATTGCATTGTTTCTTGTTTATTAAGAAAATATGTACGATATGTATCGTTTCAATATTTTTGTCGAAAACCTTGTACTCCCCCCCCTCATACAATGCCCGAAAGGGCGCTTTGAGGTAAATTAAATAAATAAAAATAAATAAATAAATTCACATATATAAAACGAAGCGAAAGAAAGTTACGGATCTATGACAGAGTTAGTGACTCCAGATTTAGTGGGGAGAGTTTTGATATTAAACGACAATGAGGTACACGATTGAAGGCTTTAGATAAATCAAGAAACCTGGCATCAGTTTTTGAGTTAGTGTTCATGTTAACTTGAAGCGCATGGGTGAAATTCAAGCAACTACCTATCGCATAAAAAGTCTTTCCGAAATTCATGCTGATATTCATAAAATAAAGTGTTAGATTTATGGTACGACGCTACATCAAAGAATATTACATGTTCTAATAACTTGGACACCGCATTAGTTAATGATATGGGACGGTAGTTATCCGCAGTATGGCAGTTGCCCCTTTTGTAGATTGGAACGACGTCCCCAACCTTCCACTAATGTGGAATGCAGCCGGTGGATAATGACCGTGTGACTAGCAAACAGCATATTTCACTGGTTAACGTCCTTAGTAACTTTTAAGATCTTTGAAAAAATTGTGCGGACTCCAGCCGAGGCAGAAGAACGACACTTTTAGCCCCTTCTTGCAGCTCATATTGCTGACGTTCCGCCAGGAAACCACGTGACCCCAATCGAACGTTTGGAAACACTCTAAATCTAGGCACACGAGGGATGACGTCTGTGGGGGAAAGACGCGGGCCATTGTTTTCTATAGGCGGTATTGGTCCGATGCCTGGTTCGAAGCCAACTCGCGTCCTGTACCTGCGACCCGCAGTGGGTCGGCGGTTCTCGCAGAGCCTGCGGCGGCACCTGTCCCTGAGCCAGCTGGTGCAGGCGTGGCGCGTGCTGGCCCGGGGCGGAAGCCAGGGGTCCGGCCACATGCTGCGCGACTGGAGCCAGCTGGACCTGACGGCCCTTTGCCAAGAGACGCTGTTCGGGGGGCAGCAGCAGCCCAGGCCCTCGCTACACTTCCTCTACAGACGTCAGTGCCACAGCCGGCTTAGGGGCTGCGCTCTTGCCCGTCCCTAAGCCGCACACTGCTCGTACATGATGCAAAAGACACGCTGTTCGTGTTCGACATGATGACAAACGTATGCTCGAGGCATGTATGCTTCAAAGATATGCGCAGACAGTTTTTGTGTGAGAATAATAAGAGGGTGTTCACTGCAGACACAATGACAGAATTATCTACATAATCAAAGCACGTTCGCTTCGTATGTTTGTATGCTTGAAACGTCTCTGCAGACAGGCTTTTGTATGACGAATGTCACAGGGCGGTCATACAAGCGAGACATGCGCTTCATACAGCGTCTGCAGACTATCTTTTCTATGATTTATTAGCGGAGTGGTCGCGGCTTTAGACTCCGTCGAGCTCACGTTAATTCACCATCCAAAGTATGGTGGGCTAGAAGGGAGAGCTGTAACGGTCGCGCGGGCGAGAGCAGTTTCCCGTTTTCTGCGCAGCGCTCGCCGTACGCTCGTCCAGCCGACAGCAGAGCAAATCTGCGAAAGCTTTGCGAAAGGTGCGCCGCGGAACTTGAGTCGTCGCTTTCGCTGGCTGGAACTTGCTGGAACCCGGAACCGGGGAGAGCGGCGAGAGCGTGAGGTCGAGACTGAAGGGACAAGGGTCGCTTGGTGATTACGGACAAAGAGCGGCGAGCAGTCTTGTCGCTGCCGTAGGCTATTTGAATATACCGCACGCTGAGCGGCGGAAACGGGGGACTACTCTCGCTCGCTGTGCCCGGCGCGTGATGGTCACACTCCCCCTTTCTAGCCTACCATATCAAAAGAACGCCATAGGAACTGAAAAATAAATTGACAAAATTAGCCAATTTTAGTTGAAAAGAGTATGCAGAATGACGTTTTATGGGGAACGCAGCGGGCGCTGACGTCCACCCTCGGCTTTCCTGGCAGGCGCCGCCGTGTCTTTTCAAAGCATCGCCTCGTCCTCCTTTTCTTAAGCTTCTTTCTTTTTATTTTGTTCTTATTATATTTTTTGCAGTACATATGCACACGGTATGACGACGACGAATATACTACTGTCTGAACCAAATAGAGTTCGTTAAATTATTAGTTAAAGTCGACATGTAAGGTGCCTTGATTTATCCTAAATGAAATCGGCACCTTGTATCGAAGCAACCATTGCCTCGAGTTGCAACGAAGAAATTACTTACATCTAGTAAACATTTGACGCCATAAAATCAAATAAAATAACGCTACTGGGACCATGGGGTTTTATATTTGACAAAACAGCAAATATGAGCAAAGTCAGAGTAATTAATTTTTGTAGATATTCTGCATTTCTTTTTGCTAAGCAGGGTCGAGAAACACCGTGATTTGTTTTAGAAGGATCAGATAAATCTGATTTATTTTATTCAAAACGGGTGTATTGGATTTAGGTTTCTTTGTCTCCAAGAATAGTAATACATTAATACTATATCTATGTTTAAACCTGGAATATTAGTTGAACAATCTGTCTGATCACTGATAATGTTGCGGAACTACCTTATTTAACAATATTTTATTGATGGCAACTCGCCCTATTAGGACAAGAATAGGCTTGATTTCTTAAAGTCGGTTAACGATCTCTATTTGCTTCGTTTTTTGCGTCCTGACATACTTACAATATTAAATTACTTTCCTAGTTGTCGTTTCTCTGTTTCGCGTTCTGGTTTGCTTTACGTAAGTAGTGATGAACGAAGTGGAAGGTATAAATAAAGCTTAAGGCTCCAATTACCCAGAAGAGATGTTTGTTGATCGTTGTTCAGCCTTATATAGATCTTTCTTTTTTATGACTATTTGATTTAATTATAGACAAATTCACAGAGAAAAAGAGTATTAGCAAATGAGAGAAAAAAAGCAAGAAAAAATATTTCCGGGGTAATTTTTGGTGGGAAAGGTTCGATTTCATTCAGCATGGCGAGACTGGCCTGATATCTATTATTATTAGATCACTATTTATATCAAGATTAAAATAATATTAAAAGGCGATTTAAATAATATTAAAATCACAATTTAAATCATATTAAAATCACAATTTAAATCATATTAAAATCACGATTTAAATAATACTAAGGTCACAATTTAAATACATATTTAAATCTACTTGATCTTTATTATCCACACTCATGACAATGTTAGGGACGATACCCAATAACCTACCTTTTTTGTTTTCTTTCTTCTAACCTTGAAACAAAACAAAAAAATAAAGCGAAGTCATTGGTTTATTGAAACACTGGTTTTTGTGCGTTATGCTTATTCCGGCACGAAGCACATTTTTCTTTGGAATCTTTTTAAATAAGTTTTCTACATTGTCTCACTTGTGTGGCGATATATTAAGATCTTTCAATATTAAAGTAGGTTCAATCAATTTCCCGATGCGCGCTAAATAAAAAAAAATCAACGTGTTTTGCATTCAAACGGAAAATGCTTAATGCACTAAAGGTTTATAAGCTTCTAAGGCCCGATGTGTAGACCTACCCTCGGCTTTGACGTCACGCCCGCTGCGGTGACGCTCCTGACGACACGTGGCATGGGCAGGCTTCCCACCTGCCATGAATCTGCATGGTTTCTGCGCACGCGAATGCCCACACTTGGTCTAAGCAAACGCGGGCATGTTTTTTAAACAGCGCGTTAACCTCTCTTTGCAGTGGTCAAAGAGTTTGAGGCATTTCTGGCAGAAGACACCCCCGTGGAAGTCTATCTAGATTGGCTCGAAGCTGTCATCCGGAAAACCGTGTCTTTGGTGAGAAAACATTCTCGTTCCAAAAGTGCTTTTATGTGTGTATATATAGGTATATACCCTCGTGTCGGGAACTAAGGATAAAGTGTGATGTTAATTAAGGCGTGTTAAAAAAGTTGTGCTTATGTATTTACTGGTATTTCTCTATGTATTTACTGGTATTTCTCTGTCTGTACTCTTAAGACCGCGCAAACTCTGTGACTTGCGTCGCAGCCCAGCCTGCGGAGAGGGCTCTCTGCCCGAAAGCTAGCTGGGGAGTTCCTGCTTCTCTGGTCGGCATTTGGGACAAGGATCATTCGTGACATGACCCTTCACAGCGCGACGACCTTCGGTAAGTTTCCATGTCTTCATTTATCAAATATCGCAGCTTATCTTCAAGACCTAATTCTCTAGTGTGTCCACTGTGCTTCTTAAGCTGTAAAACGAACCGGAATAATCGACGCCTGCACATGGAAAGCTCTAAATTTCAGCGGATGTGCATTATGGCGGTGGATGTTACCTTGTGAACTTTCAAGGCGTAGTTTTATGTCACTAAATAACTAGAGCATCAAACTTTCTGGAGTCAACGGCGGACGTGTTCGAAGACGACCGAGTTAGCGGTGAATGTAACTTGTGGCGCCATTTCCAGGTAGGCGCAGCTGGCAGACGACAGAGTGCGTCGTGCGGTAGAAGCCCCTATCGGGAACGCGTGACATTTTTGTCTAGCATACTATCATATTCATTTTTATTAAAAAGTGACTTGACTATGCACATGCTTTCCCATTTGTCTGATCTTGCAATTATATGTTTTTTTCCGCCCCCCGTATAACACCTTCTACAAGGGTCACAACGCGCGACCACGAAAGCGGCGTTTTAGCGTTCTTTCATGTATAAACCACGTTCCAAACCAAACGTCTGTCAGCGTCCGTCGATGTGTGGTAAAAAGCGACAGGAAAAAACTAAAAAAACAAATTAAGTTTTTTATAACTTTTATGTGTTTTTTGTTTTGTTTGCTCGTATATCGTCAGGATTGCCAGATACTCGCAGATCAACTCGGCAAGTTTTTGTGAGGTATGGTCCCCAAATATCCAAATGTCGGGCTATAAGAATACCCCAGAACATGGAATTTTATTCAAGGCATCTGAAACATCTCTTTGAAACACTAATGACACATACATGACATAATACGTGTATTTACAAAAGAACGCAAAAAGAAGACCAAACATTACTAGTTTCCAGAACCAGTGGCGGAATACGGGTACATCACGGCAGTCTTCCGCGGATTCAGAGGAAATGTCCCAATGCCCTAACCCTTCCCCCCTCCCCCCCAGTTTCATTCCGCATGTGCAAAAATTTAGACCGGGGAAAAGCTCGGGGAGGGATGTTTTCTTATACATCTGATACCCTGACCAAATTTTTGCTGCACCGAATTTAAAAAAAAAAACAAATGATGAAAGTTACTTGAATGCGCTTTTCACTGCATCTTCATAGGGCTCGGTGGATGTTAGATGGGAATGTAACCATTACTTTTATCAGAGTAATTAGTAAAATTCGTTAAGTCACTTTTTAAATTAATGTAATTGGGGTATCCGTTTAAATCACAAACTTTGAGGTGGTCATATTCTAAGAGTGCTCCATTTTGCAGAATTCGCGTAAGCAGCCCGTGTTCCGAGACATCTGCCCCCAAATTTTCTACCTTAATCCTACTTTTTTCCACACAATCCGCAAACCCGCGAAACATGACACTCTAGCTGAACTTTGCTACATTAGCCGGATAAGAGTACAAAATTCGGGGACGAATATCGCGGAACACGGGCTGGTTACACGGATTCTACCAAATGGAACAGTGTTGGCCTACGACCGCCTCATAGTTTGTAATATAAACGTATATCCTAATTACAGTAATTAAAAAAAGGAATTAACGAATTGAATTTAATTGGTCTAATGATTGTGATGGTTATATTCTTATCTGATGTCCGCCAAGCCATTTAAGTACGCAGTGAAAACCGCATACATATATCTTCCCCCCCCCCCTTTATCCAAAAACCTGGTGCAGCTAAAAAAAAAAACACCCTGTAATATTATCAAACATAAAGATGCTTTGAATAGAAGAAAGAAAAAACATTAAAAAAAAAAAACCTACCAAAGCAGAAAGAAACAGTTTTACAATAAACATTACATACGTCAACCATCTCTTCAAACAATGAGAACCAAGAAATGGAGCGTAGCTAGCTAAGCATCTTTTTCAATGGGCGGAGCCTAAAGCGGGGATACCTCCACCTAAATCGCGTCTGGCGGCGTAAATATCATTTCAGTGTCCCTGTAAGTGAGTTGTTATCCGACAGGATCGTTCCATCTGCTGCGGCTTCTCCTGGACGAGTACGTGCTGTTCCTGCTGGAGCGCGTCTTGACCGAGGACTTGGTGCGGCAGCTCCTCACCAACGTCTCGCGGGACCTGGTGCTTTCGGTCTTCCCCGAGGTCGGCCTCGCCGGCCTCTCGTCCGACCAGGGTGGACGAGGCAAGTGGCTCAGCGAGTCGCCGCTGGGCTCGGGCTTCAAGAGTCAGGGGTTTCCTGATGACCACCTAAGCTCGGACGACACTGCTGAAGGTCGGTGATCCAAGGGCCTGAATATAACTGCTGCGCATGAAGGCTGGTCTACATACCTGCGACTGCTTACGACAGAGTGCCTTAAATCCTCTTGGGATCTTCTACAAGAAGAGAACATTCAGGCACCACTTATCGGGAAGCCATGGGAGACTTAATATTCCTGTATATTTTTGTATATGTTTTTCGCACACCCTTTTTTTTTATAAACTACTATTTTTATAGCTAGTATACGTACATTTGATCTCGAAAGTACTGCAAAACCATCACCGTAGTTTAATTTAGTTCCAAAAGTATACCTTATACACGGCACCACCGAGCCAGTGTGTTCTCTATTCCTAAGTGGCCAATAAAACTCGGTCGAAAAAAAAAAAAAAGAAAAAAAAAAAGAAAAGGAACGCACTTGCGTGAACGGTGTGTTAGAAGTAGGTATAGTTTTCTAAAGTTAAAAATATTTTATATTTCTGTTTTTTTCACATTTCCACGGGGGCAACTTTATCTTGAAAAAAAAAATCCTTTTCTTAAATAGCTTAAACCTGTTACATTGTCCATTCCTGGTGCCTAATCCGCAAGTAATAAATGCTCATACACTGTGCAGCTTGGCAAATTCCTGTTGCATTAGCGCACAATGTAGCCTGTGTCATACCTACATAAGTCTAGAAAAACAAATCCTTGCATAGTCCGCACTTGTAGTTTGTCCGCACCGAATAACATCTTTTAAACGTGTATAGTCCGTCGACTTCGGAACATACGCTATATCTACAGCGTGAACGAAATGGATTGAACGCGTTTTAAACTGACCGCTTCAATTGGCTTCTTGGTTATCGCACTGGGATTTTCTTGATTCTTCTCAGGTACGTTAAGTTTGATTCTTCTCAGGTACGTCAGGTACGTTTGATTCTTCTCAAGTACGTCAAAATCCTGAGAAGAATCAAACAACGCAAAAGAAGCCCCCAACGCCTTTCGCAGTGGTCCCGTACGTTCACGGCATTACTCATCGGTTAAAAAAGATTGCCGGCCGACAAGGCATCCACGTTGTGTGCTCCGCCCCCAACAAGGCCTACGCCATGTGCCGTAGGGTGAACCGGAAAACCGCCCAGAACGGGACGACGACCTGCAGCACTGCGCATCGAACACCCTACGCCCCATGCGAAAAAGGAGTTGTTTACAAGATCCCTATGTCATGTGGCAAAAGCTACATAGGATAAACGGGGAGGTGCATCAACGACCGCACCAGAGAACATGCAGCCTCTGTGACCGCACTAACGTCGGCGGGCCACCTTTCGGCACATTGTCGGGCCTGCAAATGTGCTCCTGATTTCACAAGCGTCCCCGTCTTAGCAAAACACCGAAAGCAGCTTGGAAGGGAGCTCCTTGAGGCGTTGGCCATTGAGGAGGGGGAGGGAGAATGCGTCAGTGTTGCCTCCATTGCGCTCTTGCCCAAAGAAAAAATGTATCTGAAGAGAGCGGCACCTCGGATGAACCAAGTTGGGACCCTGTGACTCCGAGATCCGACCAAGTAAAACGAGGGTGACACCACCGGAAGTATAAAAGACAAAAAGAAAGAAATTTTTGAAGATCCGAAAGTCGAAGAAGACAAAAACTCCATGAATCGTGAGGAGAAAAAGGAAGTTTCTGTCTAAGCTCCGACTGAAGTAGTAGAAGCTACCCTTTTGGGATGGGGAAAGTCGAAGAGGTGGAGAACACCACGGTTCGTGAGAAGAAAAAGGAAGTTTAAGTCTAAGCTTTGACTGAAGAAGAAGAAGATACCCTTTTAAGGATTGGGTTGAGGAAAAGGAAGTTTATAAAAAAAGGGTTGATAGTCCAGCAGTGTGTTTCTTTCTCTCTTCGTCGCTTTTCCTAACGTTCGGCTGGTAATCAGTAAGCATGTATTTTCGTCTTCTTTCGTATTTCTTTTAACCGTATTTAAATTGTTATATCACTTCCTTCTCTTCTGTACAAAACAATTAGCAATGTCTATCGCACATTACCTTCGAGAATCAAGATAAAACAATTATTTTTCCGTTAGCGTTATGGATGGACTACTAACACAGGTATCACTTCTTTTATGATGTGAGCTGCCTCTATTATCTCACGTGTTAACTGATGATGGTTCTTTCCGATTATGGTGCTATTTTTGAAGTCCGCGGCCATACAGTCACGGCAGTGAATGTCCAAGAGTCCTGAGTTTGCTAATCGGGTGTTGTTGTTGTGTTCCCTTAATCTGTCGTTAATACATCTTCCAGTTTGTCCTATGTACTGTTTGCCGCATGATAGGGGAAAGGAATAAATCACTCTTTCTGACAAGGTATGTATGGGCTTTTATGCTTTTTAGTGCAGGCGGTATTAGTTTTTGGTGTGGCGTTAACTTTTTTACATAGGCCTGATAGTTTGATGGGGCGGAAAAGACTACGTCGATATTTGCGCGATTCCCAATCTTCTTCAGGTTATGAGAAATGTTATGAATGTAGGGGATGACTACCGGTCTCTGGTTACTGAATCTTTCGCGTGGCTTGCGGGATGTGATTTGACCTTTTTTAATCTGTTTAAGGAGACTTTCGGCGACTGAAGTTAATATATGTGAAGGATATCCCGCACTTACTATCCTAGATACTTGTCCTGTGAAGCTTGTTAGGCCTGAATGCGGGCAGGACTTGAAAATAAAGTTTTTGAAGCACTGATTAATTATGCCTCTCTTTACCAATTTGGAATGCGCCGAATTATAATTGAGGAGTGGTTTTTTCCCTCTTGGCTCATACGACCAGCAGACATGACGGGGCTGAAGAGACAATGTTAGGTCCAGAAATCTTAAGGATCCTAGCTCTGGAAGCTCGTGTGTAATCTCCTAAGGGTTTAAGCATGTTTTAAACTTGACGAGCACATTGGGCACATGAATCGGGAGGTCTTTTTCGTTGGTGTCCAGGAGTATCAAATAGTCATCGACGTAGCGGAACACCTTCACAACAGTCGAGGAATCTAAGCTCTTTTAAAGCAGTCTGTCGTGGTGCGCTAGGGGTGCGCTATGCAGGATCCAATGCAGACTCCCTTTTTTTGAAGGTATGTGTTACCGTTCCAAGACACGAAGGTAGACCTGAGGCAAAACCTAAGCAAATCAAGAAAGTTGCTTTGGGAAAGTCCTGAGGTATTCTGGAAAGCTATGGCAGCATACGAGTCAATGCTGTCTTCAATGCACTCTAAAAGGCGTACCTGAGGTAAAGCATAGTATAAGTCTTTGACGTCAATTGAGAAGGCCTGGTATTGGTTGGCACTGTGTTCTTGTAAAAAGCTTATGACCTCATATGAGTTTTTTTACCAAAAAGGGGTCATCAACTGTTAATAAATTAAGTCTTTTTTGTAAAAATATAGCCAAAGATTTTTGCCAGGTGTCTCTGACACAATAACTCGCAAGGGACACTCAACCTTGTGCGTCTTGGCGCTGAAAAATATTTCTAAGCTAAGGTGTTTGCTTTTTTCAAAAGAAGGGCAAGGATCTTTTAAGGTATCACTTCATCATAAAAAGAAGTGATACCTGTGTTGGTAGTTCATCCATAACGCTAACGGAAAAAGAATTGTTTTATCTTGATTCTCGAAGGTAATGTGCGATAGACATTGATAATTGTTTTGTACAGAAGAGAACAAAGTGAGATGACAATTTAAATACGGGTAAAAGAAATAGAAAAGAAGACGAAAATACAATTTGAGTTGAAAGTCAGCGCGACGTGAATTACCGTTTTTCTGGTGTGAGTGTGAGTGTGAGTTTGAGAGTGAGTGAATCTACTTAGCGCTTCTCCTACAATACGGGTGCTTTCAGTTTTACCTAAATTTTATAAAAACCGACTCGGGGTTATTTTTGGCGTTTATCGGTATCCACCAAATACACACAACCCTAATCATAATTTATCTTCAATTAGGAGCGGCCAACAAAGCAGGCTGTTTTTTAACGAAGCTTGAGATTTCTTCCGTTTTTTCTATGTTGCTTCCGCAGGTTTCCATGGTCAAGGAGGATCCCCTCCATTGTGGTCACATGGCAATGGCGACTGCTCTCATACGTAGGTTTTTTCGTGTATAAATTGAGAAATGACTTGGAATGTTAAAGAAACGCATCGTTGGTTGTATAAGGCATGCACTAACTCGTATTTTAAAGCATATACATGTTACCCAAGCAAGTAACTAAATACCTGTACTCGCTCATGGCTCGAAAAGTAGCAATATACTTTACTCACTACCGGTCCTCAGAAGAAGGGCTTTACTTTGCCTCAAAAGTACTGAGTTACTTTTCTTGTTACTTCGACGATAAAATACGCAAGTGCTTTTGTTTCATGGTTTATTGTCTTATTTTCAGTAGTCGCTGCACTTAAGCAGTAGCTCCCCCTTCGAGTTTTCATCAGTTATGTTTTCTCGCAGTTGATAATGGGTTATTCCTGTTAGCAACTAGTGGGTTTACATCCGGTTCGTACACGATTTTAGAAGGTTCAAGCAACGAACCTTTTTGTGCTCGCTGGATGAAGGACATTACTAGCTGTAGAGTTCGACTGACGTGTTCAACAATAAGCGTCGCTATACTGTCATACTGTTTAGTTGTCTTTCGGGTTGTGCACATGCCTTCGTCCCGATAGACGCATACTCAGGCTAGAATGAAAACAAGGCTGTTTAATGGATCTTGCGCACGGTACTCCTTAAAAGTAACGAAATACAATCTCTCGTTAGTTGAATTTAAAAGTATAAGTACGTTAAACGTAATGTAGGTAAGACAGCGCAGAACAACAACAAATGAAAGAAAAGAACAACCAAGGCAGGGACAGGCGTTTTACCTACATTACGTTTAGCCTACACCAACTGGCCCAGCTCTCAATTTTGATAAGTACGTTACACGTTCCTTTTCTGGAAAAGTAACTAAATGAGTTGTTCTCTGCAGAAGAAAATAACTAGGCAGAAGTAACCCGTTAGCAGAACGCGTTGCGTATATGTCTGGAATTTCATCTTACGATGTTCCGCAACGAAAGCCACCAGCCATCTAAGCCAATCCAGTGCTCCATGAGTGCCACAGAACTTCGCGGTCCGCTTGTCACTCCACGGTAACCGAAAGGCCACGCATCAAGCTCTGACCTATGGATTGGCTCCAGTATGGTTCCTGGAATGCTTCTGCGACTAGTGTGGTTACCGCGCCCTAAAAACTGTGTTCTAAATCTTATCCGAAGGAATTCAAGTTGCACCGGTGGATCAAGTCACGTGACCAGAGATAGAGCAACGCGGGACGCGTGTAGTTTTCCGAACCCCAAGGTGCATAACATTTGCCTATGCATGGCTTCCACATGACGTCATTCAAAGAGCGCTCTCATGACCACCAGAGAAGTGGGGAAGAAGGAGCTTCCCTCTTACTAGGATCCTCTTTTGTGCTTCCCGGATTTGCACAGAAGTCGCTATTCTCCTCTTAGTAGGTTATAACAGATTAACTTGTCACTCAAAATTCTTACAAAAGCAGCATCCCCTCCTCCTCTTACATGGTAGTCAAAAGTATGCGATGTGACTTCAGTGCAAGCCATGTAGAGTGAGATCGACTAAATATTGGAGCGCGACCAAAAAGTTGATCATCGAATTCCGCTTGGTGACGTCCCAGAAGTGTCACAGTGTCGCTGAATGAGACCCTGGCGGTGTCGCAGTAGTGGTGGTGGTTGTCGCAGACGCCTGTTCTGCTACGAATCGCTCTCCGGCTTGACAGTCCGCGGAAGATTCCGTAGCCATTGGTTGGGACTCCGCGATGACAGTGACGCTAGCGTTCAGTCGTGCTTTATGCCGAGACTCCTATCACCAACCTCCAGGATCGCGACATCCGACCACATCACACACTTACTTTTCTGACGTCCTTTGTTGCTACTTTGAACGACTTTTTAAGTATGGGCGGGAGAGAAAACTGAACACAGCAGTCGAAAACGCATTCCAGGCACTGTAGTTCCGGTGCCTCGTAGCGTCCCTTCCGCTACTATTGCGGACGATATGAGCTGCAACTGTCCTGTGTGCTTATCTGGCATAACTGCCTTTTTTTTTTGACAGAGAGTTAAAGTTTGAAGAAGGAATGGAATGCGAAGTTTAAATCCCATATTTAGGACTTCTTGACAAATTGAGACATCTTACAGCTTGTGAGTACCACGAACGCAACCCACCCCCCCTCCCCTCAGAAAAAAAAAAAAGAATGCCGGATAGGGTGTTTGAGCTCATATTGTCCGCGGAATCCCAACTCCTGGCTGCTGGTGACCGTTGTGCAATTTTTAAAAACAGATGCATGGAAACATTTAAAAGACTTGCTGCAGGAGAACAATGAGCAATATTAAATAATGATAATGATGACCAGCACGAAACTCCCATCAACATGAAAACAATGGTGTTTCTTTCTTTGGTGAAACTCAGCTGCCGTGTAGCACACATAACAGGATTATGACTCGGGATAGCTCATTTTAGACCGGCACGTGACACAACCAATTGAAGAAAAGAAGATCTGGAATAATTTGTACAATTAGTTGGCCAGCATATGCTAACAAATATATGCACGGTGCTTTATTTTTTAGAGCGCAGCTCTGAGGGGCCCGTTTCAGGCTTGAGTGACGTCGCCGTCGGTGTCGGCGTTGCCGTCGGCGCAACCGCGAGGTCACGTGACCCTCCTGAGGTCACGGGTCCCCCCCCCCTGACGTCACACGACCCCCTCTAAGGTCACGTGACCTCAAGGAGTCACCTATCCCTCAGTACGCTTCCATCCTCCTCAAGAGATGCGCTCTAACCGGCGTTACAGGGAATTGTAAACGGCTTTCAGTTCTTTTATTTAAAAGATTCTTTTAAAAAAACTGTGGAAGCTGTACTAATGCGGTATGTGCAGGTGAGTTATAGGGTCAAAGCGACATAATACGAATAGTTAATTGTCACGATAAGTCAGATAACCCACTACAACCCGTTAGCTCTTTAATTAGAGACAATTAGCATTTAATTTTACTTTAAAACTTGACGAGCGGCGTTGAAAACCACTAAATCAGTCCATTTTAAATAGATCTGGGGCGCGTTAGAAACAAAGTGGACCGCTAAAGCTACAACTCGTGCAACCTGCGCAAGGCTGGCGGTGCGGGAACGCGGACAATAAAAGTTACATAAATTACGCGGGTAACTTTAGTAGAAACTTTAGCGCACCAGCGCGCTGCGCTTCCCACGACCTCCGAGTCTTTCCAAAATGTACTAATTTAGTGCTTTTCGATGACGCTCAGCATGTTTCTAATCGGAACCACATGTTTATTTTCACTACTTAAAAGGCTACTGAAATTTTTGTTTTGCTATTTCGCCGATCGATGGAAACGACTAGCCTCTTAAATTATGCCCTCTTGCTCGTAGAACTCATTTGCACAGACTGCATTTGTGTAGTTTTCGCGGCTTCTTTTTTTTTTTTTTCCTAACAAATCTGTAAAGCCTAGAAAGAAAAAAAGAAAAATAACCTTGGAAACACATCTTTCATTCATCATCTATTCATAATTTCCCGTTGCTCTGCTTCCAGGAGCAACAGCAGCGACCCACTGACTGGGAGCGGATACGAGTCCCGCCGGTCCTGGGGCTTCTGCCAAGACCTCCGTTCTGCGGGGTACGACCTGAACGGCACACAGGCAGGTCACGCAATACAAGGCCTGTGCACGTTCCGAGTCTCCAGTCGCTGTGCTGTGCCGCAAATATGCCATGATTTGGCCGAAGGTGGAAGAAGCCAGATAATATGGCTTCTTTCATTACGTCTTGAAGCGAGCTTTATATGTGAACCCTCCACGTGTTTCCTCGCTAAATTTAGCGGTCAAATTGGCGTCAAAGTTTCAAGTCGCTGATGTCTCGCGATACCATGAGAGATCACGTGACATTAATTGGTCCCCGCTACATTTGGAAAGGAAGTTGACGCCACGTGACCCGAGGTCGCATGACGGGGTCACGTGACCTGACGCCACATGAAGTCGTCAAGTGACGTAAAGTTACGGTGTCACGTGAACCTGGCAGGGCAGGACGTCGGGTCTAGCGACATCAGTTTCCCCGCTTGATTCAGTGAAAAAATTATCATGGCGTCAGATGACCTCGTGGTGTCATAAGGCTCCACATATGACGTCATGGTTTTATTCGACGTCAAATTATCACGCTTCACCAGTGTCACTTCACGTCATAATTTCACGTCTAAATATGGCGGGAGAATACATCCACTACGTGCTGATAAAAAGTACCGCTTGTTAAAACCCCATCAAGTGCTATCGCACCTTGATTGCCAAAATTTCTAAGACAATTTTTTTTTTTTTAATTGGAGTGAAAGGCGGAACGTGACTTCGCTATTGGCAGTAATGTTAGCGGTCCTTTCAGACCAAATGTTCCGAAATTAAAATTTAATTAAATAAATTATAAATAAATTGGCCTGCGGTGAAGTTCTGGTATTCCTCTAAAGATGTTACTAAATTACAAATAGCGCTAAGACAGGACAGGCGAAGAAGTGGACAGGACAGGCACTAACTCACAACTGACGGTTTTATACACCACGATAAAGAAGAAGGTGAAGGAAGTGCCTGGTGTTGAAAAAAGAAGAAATAAGTCCATTTCTAGCCGAAGCGCTCTAAGAAGGTTGTTAGACTAAGAGGACAAAAGTACAGTAGACCATAACGAAAATATTAAAAATTAAACAAAGGTAATGCATTTGAACTATATTGCCGCGCGCAGGGTCACGGACTTGTAGAAGGTTCTCGTTTATTCTTGCTGCGGACATAGCTTCCATCATTTATCCCTGCTTTTGTTTTTCTAGAAAGTGCGTGTTCATTCTCGCCCCGAGCGCGCTACGCTCGAACCTTCTCCGCCGAATCTTCGAGATAGTGACTCACTCTAGAGAAGAGGCCGCCCGCGACCTTGTCGAGTTAGTTTTCGCCTCAGCGTTCAATTCTGCTGTCTCGACGACTTCGACGCCCGGGACGCTTTGTTGTTATCTTCTTTTTTTTTTGTTTTTTTGTTTTGGGCACAAGTTCGCCGCATTAAACGTTTATTTCTTCCTGTTTATTTATTGCTCTTTTGGTCACCACCCGTGACAATATACGATAATATTTTGAAGGGTTAGAAAATAACCTCTAGACCGCGAGACACAAAATAAGAATAAAAAGTGAATGAGAAAATTAATAAAGAAATTAATAAAAAAATTAATAAAAATTTAATAAGTGATCGTTCATAGGCCGCCGATCAGTGCTTCGTACAGCCTATTTTCCATTTTCCATCCAACAGGTACCACACCCAAAGCTACACCGGCGCGAGCGCGAAGTTGTTATTGTGGAAAAAAAAGAAAAACACTTTTGTACTTTTTCTGCTTTATGACTTCATGAAAAAGGCGATTGCAAAGACGCAACAGAAGTGCCGTGAACTGAAGCCATTTCTTCTTCGATGAAGTTAAAGCTCTCCAGATTGCTCTACAATTGACGGTTTGAACGCGAGGAGAATCGGCCACGAGATGACCATTCAGGAGAACGTATTTCGTGATCCGCCGCCGGCAATGGCAAAGGCTCTTGATTTCGAGCGGAAATGCAGAGGCCCGCGCGGCCTTCGATAGGATGTCACAGCTTTCACGGCCTCCGCGCTTACACTGACAAGGCTGAAAACAAGGGTACAAAAAGTACAACGATAAAAGCAGTTTCCAGGGTGGAATTTTTTATGATAAATCAAGGTTCACTCGTGGCTGGTCTGGCTTGGTATAGTCATATTTAACGCGCATGTTAATGTATTTTAAAGACGTTGATTCTACAAATTTCGCCATGATTTACTGCTTCGAAGGAAGCATTGCCGATTCACCTTGAAACAACCTAGCAAGTTTTAATATAGTGCTCTGATGAACTGAAATACATCAAACGGATATCAGTGTCTGTTGACACCTCTCACATGCCATAAAAGAAATGCTACTGAAGTCCAGGCGTCAACGCCGAGAGTTGAATGACGTTTAACAGTACGTACACAGTACTGCGTCGCCTCCGCAAGCGGCGCAACCAACTTTGGTGATCCTGTTACATTACATTAAAAAAAAAAAAAAAGATTAAAGCTAATTTACTCCGGGTTCTATAGGTAAAACCGGCTGTAGCAGATGACAGCGGGGACGCAGACGAGAGGTCCGCGTTCTCTCCCGCGCTACTCTCCTCTGCCTGACGCTCCTCAGTGTCGCGTTGTAGGTAGGAGGAGCGTACAGGACGTTCCCATAATTCGTGGCGCGCTTCGCGCGCGGCCGTTGGAGGTTTCTGGAACAGGTCTATTGAGAACATAGCCGCCTCTGCGGGTGTGACAAGTAGATATGTGTCTGCAGCTTCCCTGCTGGTAGAATCAAATCTCATCAATGCTAACCACAACTTTACACTCTAATTTGAAAGGGGGCACGGTTTAGCCGAGTTTTCGGTTTTGCACAGCGCTACACTGTTCGCGCAAACAAGTGATCGTCGGCTTCTGTCTTTTTTTCTTTCTTTTTTTTAAGAATCGAAGTGTTTTTATAAAAATTACTTGTGTGGTTGGAAGTACTAATTTAAGGTACTAACCTACGCGATAAAATTTGACTCTCACCTATAAACTTTAAGAGAAGGTGCGAAAAGCCTCAATGGTGTGTGCGGCACTAGCCATGAACCGCGGTGTACGTCAATTTACATAGACAGATATTTATTTTGTACGCTTAAGTACAGGCTACCTAAAAGGCTTTGCCGTCCGTATACATGTGCCTAAGTGGCAGGACTTTATCACAGGCGTATTCATATATTCTCTAATATAAAACGTAAACCTCAAAGTATTTTTCTTTTGTCAATCGAGATAGAATTTGTTCCGTTACGTTCAACACGTCCAGCCGAGCTCACTGCAGGTATGTGAAAGAGGAGACGTGCTGGAGTTCGATCAATGAGTTCCAAATATAGCAGAATAAAACAATATGGAAGCGTGCGACAGCTAAAAGGGACGCGCCGCGCTCGCTCCACCTAGCAAGCATATCGGCAACGCGTCTAACGACAGCGTCCGCGCTACGTCACAAAGGGTAGCCCTGCCCGTTCTGACCTCTTCTAACGCGCCGACAGCGACTTGGCCGTGCACCAACGCTTTCCGCTGCCGTATTTATTGATCGCTCTCCGGAGTAAAGGATTGGTGCATCGACATTCGAAAACCTGTACGTGTCTAGCGCTGCGCTGTACCCGTTCTCTGGTCATTCGTCCCGCTGAAGTCGCTCAATCTCGGCTTTGATCGTGTCCCACGCAGTTTTAAGTGACACCGACGGCAATACACCGCCATTTGTTTCGTTAATTCTCGCTGGCATATTCCTCTGGGAAGGGCTCGTTTGTTGGACGGTCCGGAAATCTTTACTGGGCGACATACACAATTGCCAGTGAGTGATGAAATCTAGGTGAGAAGCATTTGTGGCTCCTCTTATGATCAGATTGTTCCTCGCTCGCTGGCGGATCCAGTAGACGTACAGAGATTGAGGTGATCGCGGCGGTATCCACCAACGCATGGAGGGTATCTGTTTTTGTTTTGTTTTTCATAAAATTTTCGGGTCTTGTGTAGACATATTGGTGCCAATGTGACCCCGAACGTTTTGTATAGCGTTGTGCTCAGGTAAGCTGACGTTGATTAGAAAGGTTAGCTCCTATATAGGATGTCTATGCGAAATGCTTCTTCTAAGAGCTGCACCGTGGCGCCACTGTCTTGTCGCACGCTGTTAATGCTTCCGTGCAGTGTAGTGCGAGACATCAGTTTGTTAAAACATTTGAGAGCGTAAAGCGGGGTCACACTGCTTATACCCATGATACAAAAAAACAGTCTGCAAACAGATTAGAACGAGAGATCCGTGCTTCGAATGCCGCATGGCAATGAGTTCAAGGGAAAACCTGGACACGCGGCATTCGAACCACAGATATTGCGGTGACTCGTGTCTGCAGACTGTACTTTTGTGTGATGTATGAGCAGTGTGATTCCGGCTTAATAAAATAGTTTTGTTGTTCCTTTTAGTATGATTAGTCTATGCTTAATTCATTGTGGGCTCTTATACTTCAGCTTTAACGAGATATTTACTCCAATGTGCTCGTTCATTATATTTTCAGTATTCTGTCGCAAGTTGCACGGTAGAGGCGCCTATGGAAGGCGTCGCGAGAGATTGTGGCTCAACGTGGGAGGCAGGGTGGGTATTTCTTCTGTGGTAGTATCGCATGTTGTCTAATCTGAATTTTGTACAAGCTTCTTTTACAAAATCTGAAATGCTGTAAAAAGATCCTGTAAAAGAAGTTTGTACAAACCGCCGGAAACTTCTTGGGGGACTGACAGCACTATCCGTGCCATGGTACCTGGACTTAAAGGCCGACGACCAGACTCGAGATTCTGCAAGGCAGTATATCCTCCTCATCATGAGGGAGGCGGAAACAAGCAACGGTGGACAGGGTAAAAGGGGAGAGGAGGTAGCAAGGGAAAAGTGAAAAGTGCGAACTGGTCGTCGGCCTTTAAGATAACAAGAACAAAGAATAAGGTGAGAGCTACACGGGGGCCGTCATTACTATGAATTCACCAGGCTCGGCGGACCTAAAATGAGAAGTTAACCGTCGTTACAAGTACCTTGATTAGCCAAGCTTTGTTCATTAGCTTTTAAATTATTGGTTTCGTGTGTTATGTTGTAATTGCAGTTTTGACGGCAATTGCTATTAGAAGCTACGTCAATTTAGATAATTTGCGAAAAGGTTATCTTCTTCGAGAGATTCGTATTAATCAGCTTTTACGCTTCTTCGCCCGATGTCAGAGTTGAGCGGGAAATGAGTGCCAAAAGCCCTACAATGAGGCTTTGAAGAGGGACGTGCATGGTTGTTTTAGTGACGTCGTCACTAAATCGACTGCTTGTTGTCGATTACACACACCAATATAGACTTTACAAACGCGTCAAATTACAGCCGCTATTGCTGATCTTCTCTTGTCTTACCGAGGTGCCGAGCCACTAAAGCGGGCGGAAACGAACCCCCACAAAGACATATGCTGGGGAGAAGGACACAGTAGAATATAAAATGTCAGTAATCTGTCCTGCTGCGGTGTAGATGAAACGAACGAAATAAAAAGGAACAAGAACAAAAGGTCGGTCATGCTGGCGCCTATGCAGAGCTGCCGCAAAGCGTCTATGCGGAGAGCAAATCGTCTGCTTCTCGCTCAGGAGTGGCGGTGACGTCAGAACGACGCCGAGCTCTTATTGGCTGATGAAAAAAAAAATAGTGGGTAGACCTCAAGGCATTGAGGTCTACCCTCTATTTTTTTCAGTCAACCAGTAAGAGCTTGGCGTCGTTCTGATGTCACCGCCACTCCTGAGCAAGAAGCAGACGACTTGCTCTCCTCATAGACACTGACAGAATGAGAACGGAAGGGCGTGTCTTGGGACCACGCTCGGCCTCCAGCACGCGCTCCATGCCTTCCGCCGTGCTTTGGCTGTGCGAGCGCGCTCCAGATGCATGAGACGGGAAAGCATTGTCGAACGTAGGAAGGTGGCGCTTGGGGCGGGACAACCGAAGCTCTTCCGTGCAATTCTCGCTTAGATGGTGACTCCGGAAGAGAAAGCTGAGTAAGCACGGGTGCATGCGGCCCAACTAAATCCCCGGTAGTGCTTACGGAGACCTGTCGTCGACGGATCCCCTCGTCTCGTTTGTGCGTTTCATAAATGCCGAATGCCAAAAAAATGACACCAAGAACTAGTTGTCTGCATGCAAACCATTGAAAGAAGAGGCGGACGCAGTTCGTGATCACGGTAAAACGCGGCCTAACGGAAGTAAGAAAGGCGTTTCGCGGAACCGCCTTATGTGTCGAGAAACTGAGGGAGAGAGCGCGGGACGTCAGAACCCCGAGCACTGGTTGGAATAATTAGTGGCTAGACTTTAAGCTACCCAGGTAGCACAAGACATCGAGATGACGTCGAAATAAGGTCCTAGACGTTCGGCGACGTTGAGGTCCTTAACAAACTTTTTATCGACGTTATTGGTATAGTCACCACGGAATGAAACGCGAACGTTAGAACGCGTGGCCATCTGCACAGGCTGCTCCACCTGGCGGGCCCCTGAGAGCTAATAATAATGTGACGGGGTGCGAGGGTGTCCGCCCTACTAAGATGTGCTCGACCCTCGCGCGGCGCGTGTGAGACTTCCGCGTTTCGCCGGTGGCGCGCTGTAAGCGCCATCACTCGGGGTGCTTTTCTGTTACCGCACTGTCACCTGGTCGACACCTGCGGCTTGTGCGCGGCGTGAGAAGGTCGATGCTAGGAGCAGCATCCAGCTGCTTGCGCGCGCGCCGGGGGAGCACGCCCATGGTGTCTTCTTTTGGCGTGCGCAGTTTTTATTGTTTGTTATACGTATCGTAACTTTATAATTAGCAGTAATCATAACAAAACAGTGCGATATAACGAGACACAAGATCAAGTTGGAACTATATGACGAGTGCTGACACCCAACTGAAGGTTGCTACTACAAATATTTAGTATATAATATATGAGCACATCTATACGTTCACTCGCAGAGCTCATTCAATAACCTCTCTTGTTCTTCAGGCTCGTATGCCTCGCTGCCAACGCCATAATGCCGGTCCTAACTCGCGCACTCAGCAAACATTTTCCTTAATTGTAGTTATTTGAGCGTTGAAGAATACACCACTCTGTGCTCATTGTGGTTCAATCTGTCCAGCGCACCGATTATTTATCGATTTGTGTATTGGATGCCAAGCGATGTCTCTACAGCGCTGCCATTAATTATCGCTTTGTGTATCGCAATGGGGTAATGAAAGTTGAAACATTACGTGCACAGAAGACCCACAGTGCTTGATGACGTGTCACCGGAACCACGCGGAGGCTCCTGTGAACAGCGTGGCACACGCGGTTTCTGAGAAAAAGTGAAACGTCAAAGACACAAAATAAAATTTGTTAATTAACACAACATGCTTTGTTGTGTTCTCTCTTTATAAAAAAAAAAAATGCTGCACCAAACCGACGATGAGGCCTCTGTTTTTTCGTGCGAGGTTATCAGCCAATTCTTATAAAAAGGGAGGAATTTCTCGCTGACACTCTTTTTGGTAACCACCGATATGCCAGGCGTATCAATTCCGGAGAGGAATAAATTCATCACCCTGTTGGAACAGGGCCTATCGGAAAGAGCTATAGCCAGGTTAAGCGGCCGATCGGTGTCGACCGGGTGACAGTGCGGCGGCACAAAAGCACCCCGATTGACGACGCTTACAGCGCGCCACCGGCGAAATGCGGAAGTCCCAGAACCGCCGCGGGAGGGTTGAGCACATCTTAGTAGAACCCGCACCCCGCGCCCGCGTTTCTCATTCTCGATTCCAAGGAAAGGTTTGGAAATTTGATAATTTGAAAACGCATTCGTGACCAACGTTGCTCCGCATGTGTTCTCGCGTCCCTCGACCCACGGGAGTTACTCAGAGCTAGAATTCAATCATATTCCCCGCAATTGTAAGCGGTCAATGACCATATACCACACCACCATCGCCATGTGTTTCGTTTATCTGCGCTCGAACATGCCTCCACGAAGAGTATGTGCGTTCGACAGTCCGGGAAACATTACGGGACAAAATTCACCAGTAAGGGATAAAATATATATAATAAGTATTTTTCCCTCCTCTAATTGCGAGACAGCTCTTCGCTCGCTGGCGCGGATTGAGTAGATGTACTGGAATTGAATGGATCGCGGCTGTTTTCACCAGCGCGTGCAGGGGATATGTGCTCAATGTCCGGGTATTGTGTGAAAATAAGTTGGCGCCGACTCTGGCATCGGACGTTTTGTATAGAGTTGTTCTCGGGCAAGCTGACATTATTTAGAAACTGAGGGCAGTCTGCTCCACGCGGTGTCTATTCGAAATGCTTGTGCTAGGAGCCGGACAGTGACGCCACTTTCTTGTTGCACGCAGGAATGGGCAATATTTCAAATACAAGTATTTGAAATACGTATTTTAAATACTTTGTGTATTTTGCATTTGTATTTAATTACAAATTGAGTAGTGTATTTGACGTGTGTATTTAAATACTAAAATGGGGGTATTTCAAATACAAGTGTAATTAAATACAATTTTGTGGGCGAAAAGACATCCCTCAAATTTATTGTCACTGTCCAGAGCAGGAAGAAAACTACGTTCTGCACCGAATGCAGTGTCTCAATCAAGCACAAGCGTTTAGTGACTTTGTGATTACGGTGCTAGTCCAGGGCAAGAATAGTGACGAAATTAACGTTCACAGGCAGGCTGGCTAAATAAGTGCCTGTGACAACTTGTGATGCTTTCCAGCCTGATTTCCATCCATATTTTTGCCTGGAACATTCTAAATGCGCGGGTCGTCCAGATTTTCGTAGCTGGTGCGAGTTGCAACAATAAAAAATTCTCTAGCTAGTGCTGCGCGTCTTGGTCGTTTCGGTTCTTTGTTGGTCTATACCAAAATGTATAACGGACAAAAAAAGCGGATTGAAGCTTTGTACTTTTTCACCTATTACGTCCAAGCTGATTACATTTTTTTTTAATTATATTTCTATGTTACTAGAGCCTCGCACACTGACTCCCGAGTGTGCGATGCAAAATTAAAATGAGATACCCAGAAACCCGTTGCAGCTAGGTGCCCTGAAGTTGCCGACGCAAATTTTGAGGAATGTATTTGGAAAAGTATTTGGAGGAGACCAAAGAAATTTGGTTGTATTTGTATCTTATACCTAAATGCTTTTTCGAAAATGTAATTAGATTTGTAATTAGATACAGTTTTTATGAAGTAATTTGTATTTGTATTTCGATACATATTTGCATGTATTTTGCCCATCCCTGGTTGCACGCTTCCGATACTGAAACGTCCATTTAAAAGCAAGTATTTACTTTTAAGCCAGTTCCTCCTAGAATCCTCTCAAATAGCAATTAAAGCCATCCTTATTTTACGAACATGGTCTTGATTAATGCCCCATGTCTATATCCTTTATTTGATTCTAAATAAATAATCACTGGGGAATAACTCAGGCTGCCACCGCAACTGTTCATCCAAAATAAATTCTTCGTACCGGAAGAAATGCATGTAAATACTTTATGTGAAAGTTCCAAGAGGCTGTGTGTACTTATGAAAAGCTATTGGATACTCCTAGCTATAAGTGAGGACGTCCAGTTGACTGGTTCAATATGTTACTATACTGCTTGAATTAGCTCAGTAATGTATTGCAAATAATTGAAATTGTTATCATAATAATGATTACGCGTTACTTCTTTTTCCCGGATGGGTTTTTAGCGGAGGACAGCTGATAACACGAGTTTTGCTCGCTGTCGCCTTAAGCTTAATTAACGCAACTAGTGCGGTATCTAAGTCAGAACACTGCGATTTTTGACACTAGATGACGCATGAACTGCGGGACACGAGCGATGATTTTTGTAACCATAGAGATTGAACGTAAAAATCTTACCAGTTTTGTGTCCGCAGCCTGGCCTAAAGAAATGTCTTCCAATCAGCAATTCAATGCTGCCGATTCGTGGTGTTGACCATGCAATGGATGAGTGGCACAGTGCTTCTTACATTGTAAAACGAATCGGAAAAAAATTGGTACTTGTGCATTGAGATATCAAAGTTCCACAGAATGTGCATTTAGGAGTAGGATTTTACCTTGCAAAATTTTAGGTGGTTCGTTTTCTGAAAAACAAAATGATAAACAGTCTTGTTAAACTCATCGGCGGACATGTTCGGGAAATCGCGCCTCAAGTTACAATTATCGCTTACTCGGTCGTCTGTAAATACGTCCGGTGTTGACTTTAGCAAATTTGTTAATCTTGCTTTTTTTACAAGAATTACGTTTTGAAATTAAGGTAATATCCATCCCCTATATGCATATTCGGTAAAACTTTGAACATTCTATGTTCAGTTGCCGATTTTATGGGTTAGTTTTACAGCTTACGAAACACTTTGGCCACCCTATAGTAGCGATATTTTGGTTTACAACGGAACCACCGGAAGGAATCGCGGAATTTCCTTCTGATACGCAGGTATGAGCCCTTCCCAGAGGCCTTGCTGCCATTCCCAAGAAACCCGCACGACACCGGCAGCGAGCACGACTACACCGCCGCCTGATGAACGCCCGTTAGCAAATCCTACGGAGGTTCCTGGCAGCGTGAATCATCGAGTTACTTTACAAATAAAATTGTATAATTAAGCCTCTGAAATAGAGTTGATTCCGAAACTTTCATACCCAAGGAATGTTTGAGAAGCAGTGAACCTGCATGGAAATAAGCCCGCAGAATTAATGATATTTCACCAGTCTCATGACAGAAGGAACATGATATTGGACAATTGTATTTCGCCAGTTTGTAGCATAGTCGTGCAGAAATTCTGGACCGCCATTGCCGAGAAACATCCGGGACAACTTGCACATGGCGTGATTTTCCTCAAAGACAATACGCCACGTCACGCCGCCTGCGCTCCTTGCAAAATGGTCATGGGTGCATGGGCGTACCAACCGGGGGGGCAAGGGGGGCGCTTGCCCCCCCCCCCCAGATCTCGGAGGGGGGGGGCAAGGCTTGTGTTTTGCCCCCCTGAAACGGCCGCCACTGGGCAGGGCAAACAGTGGCCGGCGGCGCCCAAGGAATACCAAGGGCACCGCCCCCCGACCCGCGCGGGCATATTTTTAACACGCAGGCTATACAAACCCTAGCAAAGACGTTCACGCCGGATTGGCTGGTTCGTAGAGATAGGCGCTGGCGCCGTCAACATAAACAGCGGATACAATGGGAGTTTCCGAAGCGGTAGCCTAACTTAGTGGTAAGACGTCTGCCTCATACATATCAGACCCGGCTTACTTTTATTTTTTTCCCTTGAACATTTTGTTTTGCCGAGGCATTTGGCGATATTTACGACATTTTTTTTTCACGATTAACACTGAAAAAAAAACAAAAAAACGAATGTTGTCGGCGAAACATCGCTGAACTAAATCGTACCTTACGGATGTGCATGGATGACAGCGGCGCTTGGGTTGCCGACTGGACGCCGCGAAGCGGGCTAAGGGGGTTAATAGTTTTGTAATTAGCAGCCGCACACTGTCGCCGCGAAGCGGCGTGAACGCAGGCGCGGGAGTGACTTAACGCGCTTCGAATGATGCACGCGCCGTCCGAATCCGAAATTTTAACTTCCCGCGCGTTGCCGAGCAGCCAATCCGGCGTGAGCGTTGTTGCTAGAGGGTCTATCGCCTGCGCCGTAAAAAGAGCCAGTCACCAAGCGCCCGGTGCGCATACACAATTGGCCCTCTCCCTCCCCCCCCCCTCTTTTACAACGCCTATAAACACACACGCCGTGAAAGTTGGTGATGGACCGAATCTGTCGAACTTCGGATACGGCAAAGTTCCGCACATGCCGAAATTTTGAAGGAAAGTTCGGCAAAGATTCGGCAAAAATCTGGCAAATGTCTGCGCACGCGCACGAACGCGACGGGGCCATGGATCGCAAATGGACGCCACGCAGTCGCGCGGTTACCATCGCACAGTTTAGTACAACCAGCGGTTATGGCGATGTGTGGAGCAGGCGACACGGTAACTGTGCGTTTGTGAGCTTTTGGAGTGTGCTTCTCTTCAAAATTTTCTTCCTCAAGAACAGAAAATCGACGAGTGATTTACGCAGTTCACTGCGCAAGTGACTAATGATGCGGTGCATTCTGGATAACGTGAATTTCATTTGACCTTTCCATTGATGCAACGAGGTAGTTGAAACATTGACTGACAAGTGACAATTACGCTCAGGATGCGCAACCCACTGCCGTCAAACGGGGCAGAGTCACGAGAGCCTGAAGAATGTATGGGATGCTGCTGGCATCCTCGTCATAATGTAATACATGTTTTCCCTTCTTTTCTTTCCTTTTTACGTACTTTCTGTAGTTTGTATATTCTGTATATTTGTCTGTTTTGTTTTTTCATATGTGGTGGCGGGCTGGCAGCAGACATGTACAAGCTACTCAAAAAAAAGTAAATAAGTTAAATTACTGAGTATTAGCCTCAAAAGTAATGAGTAGAGTAGAAATTACTCAAATGTAGAGTAATTCAGTAAATTACTAATTACCGTAAAAAAGTAGCAAACTACTTTTGAAGTTACTTTTATTTTTTTCTATCCTAACAAGAAAGCACTCACATGGGTTTTGATGCGTCAGCGAAATTCTGCTAGCCGAATATAAAGCGGCTTGTTTTCACAGAAATGCTTTAATAGCTGGTTCTGCGTCTGCATTCCTAATTGATGCGTACTTCTTTTTGGTCAAGGATGTACTGCGGATCTATCATTTCACCTTTGAGGTTTAGCACTGCCTCAGCTTGATTTTGCAGACAGTGCTTGATTGCTTACAATCTGGCGTAAAGTACGTCTAAAAACCACTTGGAAGTACAAAGTAAATGAGAGGTTATGTACTTCAAGTAAAGTAGCAAGTACACCGGGTGCAATGTACTTGAAGTGAAGTACTATAAATACAATGTACTTCCAAAGTAAAGTAGAAGCACTTTTTAACACACTCTTTTAAAATGCCCTTCCAGTCCCTATACTGCGTTTTTTTTTTTTTTTTTTTCTTTAACTGGTTGGTATGCATTGCTTCAGGGGAAATCGGAGGTGCATCAGTTTTTTTCGGAAAGTGCGGCAAAATTTGAGCTGCATCACATTTCTTTTTTTGGAGGGGGGGGGGGGGGATGGCGGCAACTAATACGCCGTAGGGTAATTGCTTTATTCTCGCCGACGAACCATTTAACACGATCAACTTATAAGACACTTATTTGTATCGGTCTTATAGCCGCCATTTCTTCACTCAGAGAAATGACCAGATGACGTCTCGAAAGACAGCACAAGCTGTACACGAACTCAACTCTCCTACGTTAGGCCGTGGTGGTGGCGCGTCGGACGCACTTCCGGTTTGGGGCGGTGGGCAGAAGTCGCCGTGTGAGACATGCATTCTTGTGTTCTTTTCGGAGAAACCAGACAAAAAACCTGCGTTCTCGTCAAAATGCTGCGACGGGGGTTGTACCAAAAGTTTCAAGAAAGGTTTGACGATCAGTTTTCATGTGTTTCTGCCTGCTCCGTTCGTCCGAGTACGTGGATAGTAGCCGTGAAAAGGGTAAACCAGACGCTGTCGAACTACGATTGCTTGTGGGGGCAACACTTTGTGTTCGCCAGATTTACTTGTTTTGTTCCAACATGAACGAGAGAAAACCGCGAAGTTGTCCGGGCCACCCGCGGGTTCAGTGCGTCTTCAAATTCACACGGCCGCCTGATCGTTCGAACTTTCGTCTGCTCTTTTGAACTTGTCTGCTTTTTGTCGTCTGCTCGTTCAAACAAAAGCGGCACGTAGACCAAACTTTGACCCGGTGATTGCAATAAGAAGTAATTGCAGGCCTCAAACGACTTAAGTAGGCTCGGTGTAAACAGTACATACAAGATGTTGATCATTGGTACCAGTGGCCATCACCGACTTGTTACGCTTGGTCTGTTTCCGCTTCCGAATTTCAGTATCGACGTCGATCGTCGCGGCTACCTTCTACACTTTTGCAGCGCGAGCGACGTCACGACCGAAAATATCTAGAAGAATCTCATCGTGGTTTTGGCGTCTATTCTGTGGCGTTCACGCGAATGAATAGCCGCACGTCAAATTATTTACGCTAAGTTTAGCGGTGTAACGAACCTTGATAGTTTCGCTCAGGCGATTAAAGTGGTAAGACATTGCTATGAGGACGTAGAATCGACAATTCCAACGCGAAAAAGAGTATGGAGACACACAGACGCCGACAACGTGGCATTCCAATGTTTTTTTGACGCGGGACGCGGTGCTTCTTGCCCGCACTCCATTTCGCATGCGTTCGAACTGTTGCTTGCTCTTTCAAACTCGTCTGCTTTTTTCGTCAGCGCGTTCAAACGGCAGCGGCCCGTAAACCAAACGTTGACCCGGTAATTGCGGTAAGAACCTAGTGCAGGCCTCAAAGCACTTTTGAAGGTTCGGTGGGGTAAGTAGGCTAAGTGTAAAAGTAAATACAAGAAGATGTTGATCATTGTTACCAGTGGCCATCACCGATTTGTAGTGCCCGATTCTACTTGCGGTTTTCAGTATCGACGTCCACCCTCTCAGCTAGGGTCCACGCTTTTGCAGCCCGAGCGACGTCGCGACTGAAAATAGCGAGCAGAATCTCATCGTGAAAGTCAGGCTTTAGCGCCCATTCTGCGGAGTCCACGTGAAATGAATCGCCGCAAGTCATATTATCCACGCAAAGTTTTTCCTCGTTAATTTTGCTGAAGGCGCTCAAGTAGTCAGACATTGTTAGGAGGACGTAAAATCAACAATTCCAACGCGAAGAAGAGCACGGGGACTACCACCGACGCCGAAAACAAAGCAATGCAATGGTTTGTTTATGGGCAACGGCGGGCTTCTTGCCCATCGTCCACCGCGCATGCGCGGCACCGGTGGCGTCCGCTAGGGGCGCTCCGGTTTGTTTGTAAACATGAGTTGGTGGATACAGGAGCACCAGATTAACTTCGGAGAGGGTGTTGCTCTTTGTTACCTCCTTTGAGTGAAGATGTATTGTGTATACCGCCTGTAGTGGGCAAGAATTCCTACATTGGGGGGAAGCAGGGACAAGCCCTTTCTTCAAATGCGTCAAGTCTCCTTGAGCTTAGGGATACAAAGGAACGCCAGTCTTCGGCGCTAATCCCACAGTTACTGGCCTCTCTTGCGTCGTGTCTGTTCGCTCCCCGCGCCTCGTAGCAGTGTTGTTGCAGGAGGGGGGGGGGGGGGGGGGCTTGTTAAAATTGAGGGGGGTTTTGGACTATCTAAATCACTTTCTTCCCCCCCCCCCCTTCCTTCTCTACTCCACATGCTTCCCCCTCTGAAAATATCACCTGATCTTCCAACATCTTATCTCTGTTGATAGGCAAAACAACCACTAATATTCGAAAGTAATTTGTAATTTGAGTAGAAGTCATTCGGAAAAGTAGTTAAACTACTAATTACCAAAACAGAAATCCAATTGAAAGTTACTAAACTACCCAGAAAAGGAGTTAAACTACAGTAACTTGAGTAAAGTAGTTGAACTACGTACAAGTCTGGCTAGCAGGCGCTCTGCGTAAGGGTTTTCACCTATCTGCCTAGCCCCGCACACCACCACATGGGCCCCTTCCAGTATGTGCAAATAAAATTGTTATTTTTATCATTATTATAACAATCCTGTTTTCGGCTCACATCAAGTTTGTGCCAAAACAGAATAATATCGCTTTTTAGTTCGCTTTATTTCGGGATTTT
Organism: Ixodes scapularis; assembly: GCF_016920785.2. Taxonomy (NCBI): domain Eukaryota; kingdom Metazoa; phylum Arthropoda; class Arachnida; order Ixodida; family Ixodidae; genus Ixodes; species Ixodes scapularis. The sequence continues at coordinate 70,107,033 of NW_024609838.1, forward strand.
CATGTATCTGTATAAAACTAAACACAGGACTATATCATGCTCGACGTTGCACATTCGACATTCCTAACTCTCCTCATCTTCCTAAACGTCCGTGTGTTTCCTAACACCAGAAACCGGAATTTTAAAGCTTAAAAACGGCACGTTGCGAATATGGAACGCACACTCTCATGCAAAGCCGACGTCAAGTGACTCAAATGGAAAAGCATGCATATTTACATTATTGTTATTTCTTCTGGTGAATGCTCAGCAACCATTGCATTCGCTTTCGCGCACGAAGGGGTGACTCCCAGAGAAGGTAAGAACGCAGTGATTGCCTTTATTTTAACAATGTAAGCACACTTGCAGGCGTGCGCTGATGAAGCCTCAAAATCAAAACTCTCGTAGCGTGATCCGTGACTGCGCCGGCTACTACCCAACCATGTTGTCACGCCACTTTCTGCAAGCAAACACTAAAATTGCCAGCAAACACACAAAAGCGACATCGATACAATTATCTTGTAGAATATCACCTTATTTATTCATAACTGTGCCATAGCCACTACATGTTGTATTTATGTTAAGAAAAAAAAAAAACCTTTTTTCGTCAGGAAAAATTAAATATAAATGTTCAGTATGGCAACAGTGTATTTTTGCCGAATCATTGCCAAATCTTTATAAAAGCTCGTCAAAAGTTGCGCCGAATTTTCGATTCGGCAAAATTTTGGTCCATCACTATTAAAAATATGCGACCCGGGGGGGGGGGGGGAGTGTCTAGTTTGCCCCCCCACTCAAAAACAAGTTGGTACGCCACTGCATGGGTGTGACTTTGAGCTGTTACCAACCCACTCTGCGTGCCGAATTTGTCATGGACAAACTTTCGTATGTTAACGCGCTCAGACAACACCTCAAATGACAGCATTTACGCAGAGACGCTTCCTCCATGAATGCTGAACTTGGGTGGCGTGGCAACTAGCAAGCTGAGAAGGTCCAGGATGATCAACATACTGGCAACCTGACCGGGACAAAAGTGCCAGTCAAATTGTCGGTACGCTAATCACCCTGAACCTTCTTACCCATGAAGTTACAGTTGGCTAGAAAGGAAAGATGTGGCGTTCTGTCGCTTCGTCCAGCGGCCTAGAACAGTGGGGAGCCCCTCTTTCTAAGGGGCTTCCAAGCTTTGGTGCCCTCTATTCTAAAACTCTGTAGCTTGTGGTACTTACTGCAGGTGCAGAAAAAGGCCGGATGGGGTGTTTCTGGGTCATTTCAATCGCGATGGTAAATATAACTGTTCAAAACTGCGAAACCGTTCACTAGTGACTAAACAAACAAAAAAAAAAAAATCATGCCAGAACTAGGCTGAACCTTTACTTCTGTAAATTATGGTTAGTGACGCGAAATATTTTATACGGATGTTATATTTCTTACGCGCATAGAAATCGAAATAATTATTTAAAGAAAATATAGAGAAACCCGAAATTAGAAGCGACGCCAAATGTTCAGGTTTGTGACAAATATTTATTGGCAAGCCACACACTTTGTCTGAAAACAATATTATATTGTTCCTGATTGACCATGTCATGTAACACATGCCACACATAAATTGCTTCCAGCTGAACAAAAAACTAAATACATATATACTTTCATTATGTACAAGCAAACTTTGCTTTGTCTATGCTATAAGTGGTCTATAATTCTAAATAACTCTTTAGGACACTGTACAGAACAGAAAAAAATATATTTCTATTATGGTGAATTTTAACATTTCAAGGGTCATATAGCGTGTTCATACTGCGATGTCTTGTTAATATGGACCCCGTATAAATAGGTACCCTTCTACGTGGACAATAATTTCTGGGACGAACTTGATAAATAAATTCCTTCTTTCTTGTTTTTAGAGAAGTTCACGTTATGGGACTTTTTCTTCTTTTTTTTTTTTGGGGGGGGGGGGGGGGGGGGCGAAGGCGACCATATCAACGAGACATCACTGCATTCTTGGCATTCATTGAGACATTCACAGTGTACCAGTTGCTGCTAAACATTGATGCCCTCTCGATTGTGATTCGTATCGAAATTGTAGGAGAAAAAAAGCGCATAATTCTCAGATTTCCTTTTTAAGCTTAAGTTATGGAACACAGTTTGGAAGTTAGCAAATGAGTCCGCACCACAGTGGTGCACCACCTGTAGGTGGTTTATCCCTTTAGAAAAATGAGAGACAGTTTCAGCACGGAACATTCAGGAAGTGCTAACATTCGCAACGCTTCGCCACGAGCTCTGCATACTTTTATTCAGGACCCATCATAGCAGATGGCGGACGGGTAAGCGCCTATCACCAAGGCCATTACCTATAACAAGCCCTTATGGCTGACACGTAGTATTTTATAGAGACCGTCTGTTAGAAAACATCTATTAATTAAATGTTAACGTAGCAAATATAGAATGATATGCATTGTCATTGCTCAGTAAATTTAAAGGCAGAAAACGGCATTCCTCTTTTATGATAATGAATCCCCGTGGATAGCAGTAGCGTAGTTTCCATCAGATTGACGCACTTTTATAACCCTATATTCCTAAAATCCGAAGGGCATAGCGCTAGACAAAGAACTTAACTAAACTTGGGAAACTCGATAAGTTTCCCAAGTGCAAGTGACTGAAGGAGATATGGCATTTTTGAAGGGTATGGACGAGCTCTAGTTGCCCCGCCTCCAGCGTGAACTTCCTGCCTTCGACAATGCTTCAGAGTCTCGTGCTGCTCGAGCGTGTGTGTGTGCAGCTAAAGCACGACGGGAGGCATCAGGCGCGCGCTGGAGGAGAGGTGTTCGAAACACTCCTAGTCGTTCTCGTTCTGTCCGAGGCTATAGTAATGACCCAGGTACTACAATATCGTACACATAAAGTTCGTTTGTATTGTTAACTTCATAAATTTCGCCCGTCTACAAGCTGCGAAGCTCTATGTGCATTGCATCTCACAAGTAAAGTATGTTTTAAAGAAAAAAACAGTTGAATACTTTATTTTTATTTAAGACTCGTTTTCAATCGTCTATAGGTGCATACCGACCGGGCAATGCAGTGTGGTTTGACAGGTAATGCAATTTTTTGCGCAATATTTGCTACTTTCAGGCGGTTCACGGCCGCTGTCATTGGACCCGATCTCAAGCTCGACAGTCAAAATGTCCTCCCGAACTTTAACGCAACTCTCGTACCCAAACGCTTGGTGACAGGGCCTGCACAAAGCTAATCTTTTCGACCACCTTTGTAGCTGAATCTTAAAAAAAAAAAAAAAAACAACGACCGAGGCGTTTTCTATTGACTGCTTTGGGGCTATAGCTTAATTTACATCAATACATGCTTTTCTAAAATCAAAGGGTTCGATCCGCAGAAACGGCTTCGACAAAATATTGAAGAAGGGAGTCAAGTTGCGTTTAATGCCCGCTCCTTTCCTGTATATGATTAAAGAAAAGGCGTCTTGTCCGCAGCCTTCCGAGAAATATATATTCTCTAGAAAGACGGAAAATAAAAACAATCTAATTGTACAAGTGATCGATTTATTATTTTGAACGACCTCTCTCAATTTCGAAAACACGATGAACGCTTCTTTGGTGCGAAGAGTGGTGTTTTTGAACATAGTTGTTCGGTCTTTAAATACAAAAAAACACAAAAAACATCGCATTTATATCCTCATGCAAAAGCACTCTGTTTGCGTGCAAACCTGGGTTTGCCCACACCACGTGTGTAGATTGCGCATGCGCAAAAAACAAGTGTGCGCGGGAGGAAGCGTTTGCACATGCGCCGTGTCCAAAGCCGCGCCACGGTAGCGGCCTGACGGCAGAGACTGGGGTTCCAGGCATGCGTGTATCCATGCTATGACGTACAGACTAAATACAGGCCAACATAAATTTACATTATTGTTTGTAAACGTGAGTTCACTTAAGACTGCTTAGCCCCGGCCGAGACACTGGGACGTTGAAGTGATGAACCTTTAGCCTGTACCAAAAATAGCGAGACATCAATACTCCCGTAGGTAGTACGCAGATCAGTTATTGGCATTTAGATCTTCAGAATGGTGTTGGTCCAGACCAGCGTAGGAGTGATGAAAAGGGAGAAAACACCACCAACCCAGACATCCGGCAGTCCTTCATCGTTGCGTATGTTTTGTGAAAAGAAAAAAAAAAAGACGGCATGTCAGGCCGAAATCGCTTTGTGATGGCATCGATGAGTGATGACAATTAATTGAGGACCCTGGAGTTCGCTCAGCAGGGGATTTTGGAGCACTCCTTGACGTCATCCATTGGTTGGATCACGATAGAGGGTCTTTTCACGTCGGTGGTCGACATTCTGCGGTCGTCTTCATGCGTGTAGTATACTGCACCTTGGCGGCGATAGACGACCACTGTCGCCACGATGACTGTTACCAGGAGCATGATGATGATGATAGCCACAATAAGGCCAACCTGCGAGACGAAAGGTCAATATAACACTGCTTTAATGATGTTGTACACTTATGAGAGATTTCAATTCATATTACAATGAATCTCAAACCCATTTTTATATTTATTAATGAGAAAATAATTGTAATTTACTCAGTATAATGTATATGGTTTGGTAGCTACCTGTTTTCAAGGTTTTGCTTTTGGGCCCTACGGCGAAAAGATAACTGACGGCTCGAGAAGAATGGGAACACAGGTTATAGGTTGCGACGGCGACGGGCACGGCCCTGTGACGTCACGCTCTTACCGCGGAAGAGTCGGAGTGCTCAGTGGCACTAGTATTTTTGAGAAGGAGGGTAATTTGCTACTAGTTTACTGTTTCACTTCATAGGTGTACAATATCCGTGAAAAGCATTAGTGCACACTCATAAAGTTGACGGCCAAAAAGCGAGCCTCACCATGCCGAGTTGATAGGAAAGTTTATTTTGAGTGCAGTGCGGGCAGCGTGGCGTGGCTGTTGTGGCGGCATTGCCTCACTTATTTCTTAGCTCTCGGACGAGAAGAGTGGACGACATATATTATCTGAAAGCAAACTTACAAATTAAAACTGCTCTGCCCCACGATCGAGGGGCTGCACTCATCGTATTTCTGTACTTGTTCCATCATTAAACCAATCGAGTACAGTAACTTGTTTTAGTGCATTTGTACGTGTTGGAGCCTTCGTCCACCGTCCACATTATGACGTATGATGAAACGAAATATAGAAAGCATAAAATTTCAGTTACAGGCAAAACGTTCTTGATTTGCACGACATACCTTTGAAAGAAAAGAAACCACTCTGTATAAATTAATGAAAGCGAGTTTTTTTTAAACTCAGATTCATAAATTACGCATCGTAAAAGTACTGCAGCTCCATCCAATTATGAAGATTACAGTGATGATGGGATCAAATGAAAAACAAAGATTTATAAAGTTAGTTGGTGGATCCGAAGTGTCACGTTGTCATGCCGCGATTCTGGCGGTTAGTGGCAGAAGTCCCGACGTCGCGGCGCCCCAACTTCTGGCTGCTGAAGGTTTGGTGGCCAGTCAAGCTGGCGAATGACCTGCTGCAGCACAACAGGCGTCTGCCACATTCACTTGTGACACCGCCAGTATCGCGGCCGGAGACAACATGACACATCCATGACGTAATCATGGTAAAATCGAGGGACCACTTTTTAAAAAGCAGTAAACACATCAGACGAAGACGCCTTCCGTTGCACCATGCTTAAAACTGACCGAACAAACACAGGCCAACATCACCCGATCGGGGTCGTGTGCATCGAACTAAAATCAAGAGAGGGTGTCCCCACCTGAGACTCGGCACGCGAAAGTCTTCTCTGGACGAGCGGCTCCCGACAGGGCTCCAAGTCGTGGGCGGGCAGGAAGGCCAGCGACTGTCCAGCCAGGTTGCCAGGAGCCGCGCACGTGGGACACGGGCCCCCGCAGTCCAGAGGCCTCTCAGCGAGCCAACGGGAGAACTCCATCACCTGCGCGAGGACGGCCGTATGGGCAAAATGAATCAATTATGCTCACTGACACGCTGAGAACGGCGAAGGTCTTTCAGTTGTCGTGTCTCCAGTCCGAGCTTTGTGCCTTCGATGACACTTCTGCATATTGTGAGCTTCGAGCGTGCACACGCAGCCCATGCGCGGTGGAAGGCAACGAGAGCATGCTATAGGTCGGGCATTCGAGGGAGCTGTCAGTTTCAAAATCGCCTATACTCGGCGTCAACTATATTGTGCTACGTTCTTCAGGTGAGCGCAGCTCTCGCAGTGCTCCAACTCTAAGCTAGTTGCGGGAGTCACAACGCCAGTCACGTTCTCTTGAACAGCGCGGGGCTGCAGCAGCGTGAAAGGTATACGCTATTTTTGACAGTGAAGCGCAACATAGGTTACGCCGAGTGTAGAATAATCAAGGCCAGCGAACGCCCTCCTCTTTGTCCGTGGAACGTCATCACAGTCGGATGACTCAAACTCAAGCAAATGGACCCGAGCCCGGTGCCATGCGTCCTTCGGCGTGTTCATTGGAAACTAAGTCCAGCCGAGAGCTGACGCAGCACTTGCGTGCAATCTATGTCTTCGCCCGGTCTTACTGTGACGAAAACAAATTACAGTGCACAGGCTTTGATTAGTCCAGGTGCTTATGAACGGAGTGAGGCAGGGAGTGTGCCATATAAAAACAAGGCGAACAAAGGCGGGTTACGCGCAAAGTTAACACGTCGCTGCAATGTAAACAACAATAGAAATCAAACACGCTTCTCTCATTCTAATTGTTTTTGTTTCTTGTATCGCAAGGAGTAATAAACAAATATGGCCCAATCTTTGAATCAATAGGTTTAAATGTATATTTCTGTCAATAAGTCGCATGGAATCAAGTGTTCAATATTGTCGTTGGCGCATTTTCGGCACTTTTATTCCCTCTGTGGATCAAGACCTTTCCGTTCCAACACCACGAAGCCGTCCCCAACACCACGAAGCCGTCCAAGCCTTTGTATGTTGTTGTTGTTGTCCCAATTCGTCTGCTTCCTAAACGTCTCATACATTTATCAATAAAACACGGAATCGAAAAATCAGGAACTCTAAAGTCGCATCCACGAATTTTTATTTCAACGTGTTTGAGTGCGTTTCAGTGCCTTTGAGTCCAATTAGAAGTCGACAGAAGAAATGGAGGGTGACGTGCTCACTGTGCCCTTTAGCGATGCGCATCCAGAGACGGGTCTTGTTTTTGCTTGGCAGGAAACGGTAGAAACTTCGCGTGCAGATCATTTCGAGGGTATACGACTTATTGGACTGAACGGAAGTCGCGGAATCCAGAGGGCTCACCCCGAGACCGCCCGCGTCGATGCTGTCTCCGGGCACCGCAATGTTGCCGTGGACTTCGCTTACTATTGGCGAGCCGTAAGCGACGAAATCACGTTCTTATTGGTTCTTGACAGCAATATACTGGTCTCTAGCGCAACTCTGTGCAAAAGGTTTGCGCAAACGCTCTCCGCAACGTTCTGCATCCACCTGCCGCAATATGAACGCATCAGGCTCAAGGCTCATTCACGCACTTGCGTCGAGTCCGACCGAGTGCAACTGCAACGGCTTGCGACGTACGGGTTGTTATGAGCTGCGTCGGCTCCAATAAAACCGGTTTTTATCCCATCTTGTTGGAGCCGACGCAGCTGTTGCCATAGCAATACGTACGACGCAAGCCGTTGCAGTTGCACTCAGTCTGACTCGAGGCAAGTGTGTGAACTACCCCTCATACGAAAATAGGTACAAGAGCCTTTATTGAAGGCTTGTTCCTATAGGTTCTATTTGGTGAATGTTTAATTCGATCATTCTCGCTTTATTACTTGTCTCTATTACGCCCTTCGTCCTGACTCCCTAGCACTGTCTTTGTCCCCCTGTCCCTGGTGCCTACAGCTTGTGGGATAGCGGGCGTCCGAACTCGTTGGGGCATGTGGCGAATTGGCTTTTTCCCTCGCTCCGCCAGAGGGCTTCTGACACATGTGCAGTGCCAGACTTGCTGCTCACGGGATAGACCAATACCATCTAGAAGACAAGGCCAACAACAACGTCATTACTTCTGAATCCACTCAGCGCCACCTAGCTCGCATCATCTTTAGCGCCACGGCGTCTTCCGGCGTCTCACAACTTGCACGACGCTAGCGCGAGGTGACGCCGAGAAGCACGCGTCTACCGCTTTAAGTCGTAGTCTCGGCGAGCTTCAGCGCGATTGCCGCTTGGGGCGAGCCACTGATTCACTAACGATGACGTCATGCACAGGCCTTGTCTTCTAGGTGTTATGCGGAGAGCAAGTCGTCTGCTTCTTGCGCAAGAGTTGCGAGGACGTCAGAACGACACCGAGCTCTCATTGGCTTTGATTGAAAGGGCAATGGATATACATCAATACTAACGTCTTAAGGTCTACCCACTATTTTGTTTTTAATCAGCCAATAAGAGGTTGGCGTTCTGACATCATGGCAACCCCAGTGCAAGAAGCAAACGGACTTGCGCTCCGCATTGTATGGACCCTCTCGGGAACAACCAGAGTAATGAGAGGGGAGGAGTACCAGTGTTGTAGGCGTTACTTAAAGAAAAGCAGCGATTTAATATTACAACTGCTTTATTGAAAAATGTTGCTGACTACAGTAATCACTGCATCACGAGAGTAATTAAAAATATTACCAGAATTTAATTGATTTACTTTTCACCCCCCATTACTTTCTTTTCTTTAACTCTTTGTAATGAAATAAAAAAATGTGTACTTATGTTCAAAGGGGTTAGATTTTGTTTCGTTTTGTCATTCAAAACCTTGTTAAGCTTCAACAGCATGTTGTCGTTCGAACTTCTCGTTAGTCATCTTCCCACGTTTCCTTGTGGGGATATCTGCTGGGACCCTGACGACCCTATCGACGGATGCGCTTGACGTAAGAGCCATGTTGTAGCGCACAAAACACTTTGCGTGCCAGTTCGTGGTTTCACAGTGCTTCTACGGATGCTTCCGAGTCCGCTAGGAAGCGAAGCGAATCACTGTTGCGACCGCCTGTTGAAAGCATTTCAGATGGGGGCAACGCAAAAGCTAAAAAAATCTTTCGTGGACGAATCTTTGGAGCGTACGCCGAGCCAAGTGATGCACAGCCAGACAGAGCGACTTTTTACGTAAAATAACTCGACTCAATATTTTAGCTATTTCGAAGACACATAATTGTTTTTTTGTAATTAATTATGGAAAATAGTAAATGAATTACAGCGAACGTTACCACAGAAAAAGTAATTAAAGCGTTAAAACGTTAGAATAAAATGTCACTGATTGCAAGTAATCAATTACATTGAAAATATTGCAAGTACAATGGGTGTCGGCCCAGCGCGTGTGCAGGAACCAGATTCGCATGAGCGGCGCAGTGCGGACCGCAGCACCACCGCAGTTGTATGACATCAGAGGGCTGAGTTGGTGCATAAATAATCCAACTAAAGGAATGCGATTGAACTTTTCCCACAGTTGTACTTAAGTAGTGTACTTATAATAATCACATCTTATGAGTGTTGGTTCCCCCCGCAAAAAAACAATCGAGCAAGAAAAGAAACAAGTGATTCCTAGGCGCAAGGAGGAACATGTTAGCAAAACGTCCTGGTTGACGCAATACTTATCAAAAATGGTGCCAAACAAGCTCGGATCTCTCTCGAACGCCTTTCGGGTATTCATCTTAAAAAGGTTTCATGTTTCTGTTCCGTGTTGGGGCATCTGTGAGTTGCAGTGTTTACCAGACAATTATCTAACGCCCTACCGCCCCCCCCCCCCCCCCCCCCCGGTGCATGGAAATGACGAGACTTTTGCTTGAATATTTTTTCAAGGGACCTGCACTAGTGCAATTTGAGTATAAGGAATTCACTCCTTAAATACCCCTTTCTGGAAAGTTTGCACACGCATTACGTTCATTGGCTTATTGGTGCCAATTGTTTTAGGCCCGATTGGCGCTCGGGATCACCCTGTAGATTCCCGACAAGCCTCACCTGACATTGCTTGCATTGCCAGGGGTTGTCATGAGTAGCTAGTCTGGAAAGGGACGGCAGAGAATCCAGCTCTTGCACCAACTCCGGGGCTGCTCCGCGAAGCCGGTTGAATGACAGGTCCAGGAACTCGAGAGATTTCAAAGGGGACAGCATGCCTGACCCAAAAGTTGAGCGCGTTTTTACTTGTGCGAACTCATAAGCGCCATAGACGTTCGCAAGTGCGGATTCTGGGCGCCGCCATCTTGTTGCTGGTGCGGGTAGATCGTCTGACAGCCAAGCATTGCTGAGGCCGTGGGTACGCCTCAGCAATGCTTGACTATCAAACAATCTACCCACACCAGCAACAAGATGGCGGCGCCCAACCGCCATATTTGCAAACCTATATAAAACACCAATGCTCAGCGTAAGTTCGTCTGCTTTTTAAGCAAGATTTGCGGTGACGTCAGAAGGACGCCGAGCTTTGATTAGCTCTGATTGAACGATAGTGGGTAAACCGCAAGGCATCTTGCTTTCAGGTCTACCCACTATTCCTCCAATCGGAGCCAATCAAAGCTCGGCGTCATTCTGACGTCACCGCAACTCCTGGTCAAGGAGCAAACGACTTGGTTTCCGCGTAGAGACCTTTCGAAAGTCACGAGCCCATTATTAGAAGGTCGGAACCACTGTGCAATGGCGGAACAACTGACATTGTAAAACGTGCAAGTCAGTCCTTGAGATTGCGAATGTCGGATCACGGCCAACGCTAGTAGCCGACGAGCCAATAAACCAGAGCCGACAGTGCAACGTCACTGCGCTCATCCTCTTTTTATTGCGCGTGTGTTTTTGCCTTCTAATCTAACCAAACGCTTAAAGTGTGCCGTGGCGTTGCGGTTTCAGTCCGCAATTTTGCAGGAATTACATCACTGCCAACAGAGGGCAGTGTTCGAAAGGGGCCTATAGCAACCAACGAGGTGGAGAGATTAGAGCGGTAATCTAATATCCCGTTCACCAGGCAAAAATTACCCACACTTGGCTGCCGCCATGTTGACCAATTTCGAACATTGGACACGTGACCGTACCAAATCCTGAAAGTTTTACGCAAAACTGAGGCGAGATTTGTATTGCGATCGCTGTAAAAAAATATCATAAACTATTTTTTTTTAATACTTTTAGCCCCAGAGATTTTTGTTTAGCTCCGATAAAAACTCGAAATACAGCACGGCGACTAACGGCATTTAGCTGGGGCATTGAGAAGCTGCACGAGTTTTTGTCGTAAAAACACACTTTCGACTTAAAACGAACGAAACATAGCTTATCTCGTCGGTACTGTTATTAATGGTCGATAAGCAATTATCCGTGCCTGCTACGTTAAACTCTATACGTAAAACTATAAGGTCACGCGTCTAGTGATAAAAATTTTGCAACATGGCGGTGGCCAATAGGGGTTACTTTCAGCTGCCAGCTTATCGCTCTAAGGCCCTCTACCTCGTCGATAGCAACCAACGAGCAGACATGTACAAGTTACTAAAGAAAAGTAATAATGTTAAGTTACTGAGTATTGACGTCAAAAGTAATTTGAGTAGAGTAGATATTACTGAAATAGAAAGTAATTCAGAAAGTCACTAAGTACCGCAAAAAATAGCGATTTACTTTGAAGTTACTTTTATATGTTTTTATAGTAAAAAAGAAAGTACAAAGGTTTTTATGAGTTAGCGAAATTGTGCTAGCCAAATATGAATCGGCTTTTTTTTTTCCACAGAAATGCTATAAGTAGCTGGTTCTGCTTCTGCGTGCCTAATTGTTTTGTACTTCCTTGTTTGTTTGGTCAATGATGTACTGCGAATGTGTAATTTCTACTTTGAAGTTTAGCACTGTGTGAGCTTGATTTTTTTAGAGTGTTTGATTGTTTACAGTGTTGCGTAAAGTACATCTAAAAAGTACTTGAAGTAAAGTTCAAAGTAATATGCACTTCAAGTAAAGTAGTAAGTACACTGGGTGCAACGTACTTGAAGTAAAGTAGTAAGTACACCGGTTGCAATGTACTTGAAGTAACGTATATAAATACAATATATTTCAAAATAAAGTACAAGTACTTTTAACGCAATCTTTCATGATGCCCTTCCATTCCCTATACAGTGTATTTTTTAACTGGTATGCATTGCTCCAGGGGTAATCGGAGGTGCATCAGTTCTTACGGAAATGGCAAGCAAATATTGTATGAGGTGAAGTCGCCGCAGAGTAGTTGTTTTACTCTCGCTGACGAGCTGTTTGACACAATCAACTTTTAAGGCTCTTATTTCCATCGGTCTTACAGCCGCCATTACTTCCCTCAGAGAAATGACCAGATGACGTCTCGAAAGAGCGCGTTTTCACACGACGATACCGCCATTTTTTGTTTTCAAATTCGGGGAATGTACATTGATGTCGGGAGTTTTACTTTCCTCGGAAAATACAAGTGCATGTTGAGAGAATTTACTTCAAGTAAATTACAATTTTTCTAGACAGTAGTACTGTAAGTACCAAGTACATAGAGTACACCCCAACACTGCTTGTTTAGTATTTTTTATATAAAAACGTTGGGGGATTACTAGAGGTTTCTCGTACGATCTTTGAATCTTGGAAGATCTGCATATTCTGAGTTTTGGGAGGAAAGGTAACGCAAAAAGATAATCTTTGCTTTGCCCTAGCACGCGATTCTTCGAGTTCAGCACAAACTGCGGGAGCACCAGATGAGTTTCAGAGCAGGTGCTTCATTTTGTTGCCTCATTTGAGTGAGGATGCAGTGTGTGCACCTCCTGTAGTGGGCGAGAGTTTCTACGTTGGACAGAAGAGGGGACCAGCCCTTTCTTCAAATCGGTCAAGTCCCCTTGAGCTTCGGGACACAAAGTGACACCAGTCTTCGGCGCTAATCTCGCAGTTACTCGGCCTCTCTTGTGTCGTGTCTGTTTGCTCCCAGCGCCTAGTAGCAGTGTTGTTGCAGGGGGGAGGGGGCAGGGAGGGGGGGGGGGGCTTTTGAAAATTTTGGGGGGGTTTCGGACAGTCCAAAAATATTTCCTGCTCCCCCTCCCCCACCCTTTCGTTCGCCACATGCTTCCCCCTCTTTGCAAATATCAGCTGATCTTTCAACATCGTATCTTCTTTGTGCAGAAATATTTTTTGATAAGCAAAACAACCACTAAAATTCGAAAGTAATTTGTAACTTGAGTAGCAGTTACTCAAAAAAGTAATTAAAGTAAACTCTGAAATAAAAATATAATTGAAAGTTACTAAACTACCCAGAAGAGTAGTTAAACTACAGTAACTTAAGCAGAGTAGTTTAACTACGTACAAGTCCGCCAACGAGGTAGGGAGGGCCTCGGGGAACTCAAATCGTTGGAGGCCCCCGTTATAAAAGCTCTCTGAGAGCAAAACGTCCGTCCTCTCCGAGACAATGAGATAATGCGAGTGAAAGCATTACCTGGAGACAAACTGCTGAACCGATTATGCCTCAGGCCCAGTTCGCGGAGCTTGCGTGCGTTCGAGAAGGTGTCGGGGGGCAGGAAATGAAGTCCGAGCCCCTCGAGCCTGAGCACGCTGAGCCGCGTCAGGCTCCTGACAAGGGCGGCCGCAGAGTCCCCAGACAGCGGGTTCCAGCTCAGATCCAGTCTGTCCAGCGAAGGCGCCAGCGGTCGAAGAGGGTCGCCTTCTCCGGTCTGAAATTATTCCAAGCGTCTTTCCTTCACCATCAGCTTGTCATGCAAGAATCAAAAGAAGAAAATCGCAATATTTCTGTTAGGAAATCTGAATACAGTATGCTAAAATGTCGGAAGCTATGCGGATGAATGAACCTTACGTACTGACCGAATGGAACTAAGGTTACGAAGCCACATGAAGAGAGAATCTTTGGTTACGTAGGATTTGAACTCTGCGTCTTCTAATTGCCGGTCGGGTTCATACGCAGGATACGCCCCGACTTCGAACCCTGGCGCCACCAAAGATTCTGTCTTTCGGTGGTTTCGCAAAAGTTTGTTCCACTCCATACCCCAAGACCGCCCTGAGCCTGCGCCAGCAATCGTGACTAGCGAACTGAACCCTCATCGGGGAGTGAGCACGGGATCAGCCGAACCATGCGGACCACTCATTTTGTCATCTTGCTCGTACAGATTTCGGCCCTCCAGTTTCCGGTGTCTGAGTCCCTGCACAACCGTGACGCCACCGTTCTCGTGAGCGGTTCCTCGGATAATCGTGTTGAATCGCCTCGACATCGGCAGGCCGCCACCTATCTGTGGGATAATCTGCAAGCGATCTCTCCTTGTTCCCTTGACATCAACCGAGCATCGTCAGCGACACTGCCATCTAGCACATCTGCGCCGCCTACAAACACCCATATAACCAGCTTGGAACGTCTTCAGCCCTTGAGTGAGCACGGCATCAGCCGAGCCATGCGGACCACTCATTTTGTCATCTTGCTTGTACAGATTTCGGCCCTCCGATTTCCGGTGTCTGAGTCCCTGCCCAGTCATGACGCCACCGTTCTCGTGAGCGGTTCCTCGGATCGTCGTGTTGAATCGCCTCGACATCGGCAGGCCGCCACTTATCTGTGGGATTATCTGCGAGCGATCTCTCCTTGTTCCCTCGACATCAACCGAGCATCGTCAGCGACACTGTCGTCTAGCAGATCTGCGCCGCCTACAAACGCCCATATAAGCAGCTTGGAACGTCTTCAGCCCTTGAGTGAGCGCAGGATCAGCCGAACCATGTGGACCACTCATTGTGTCATCTTGCTCGTACAGGTTGTTTCAGCTCCCCCGTTATACACTAAAAAAAGCAAGCGAGTATGGTTATTGTAGTTCCCGTGCTCACAAGTGTTTCAAAAAACTGTTTGTGACTCAGTTGATGTGGTGTACCTTCCACTAAAAGCTACCGGAGACGTGGAATCTAATCCCGGACTGATGAACTAGGCCCAACTTAAGCTGTTTAACGAGATGCACTCAACACTAACAGATGTTAACGAGCGCTCACTGATGATGGATCAGACTCAATCGGGTATAATTGCTACACTTAACGAAGTTAAACAAAGTCAAGAATCTATCAAGGGGGCCACAACGGAAATAAAAATGAGACTTAACGAGGTTGAAAATAAAACTGCTGCAGTCCCTAATGTTTAGCTTGAAGTAAACATAGCGCGAAGCTTGGAAGAAGAGGTGCAAAAGAGAACATAGTCCTAAGAACACACTTAGATGATGCTGAAGATCGTTCACGCCGTGAGAATATTTTTTTTTTTCGGAATGACCGACACAATATTTGAAGCATGGGCGCAGACAGAACAAACAATTCTGAACAGCTTTAGACAGTCGATTAATCTACAAGTATCAGACGAAGCTATTGTTCGGGCCCATAGAATCGGCACGTTCTGCCAGAACAAATGCCCCCAGTCATCGTCAAATTCGCGTCTTACAAATTCAAAGACAACGTTCTTCTCTCAAGGGCACCCCTGAAAACAAAACGCATAACAGTAAGCGAGGTCTACTCAATTGGGACACGTATCGCTCGAAAAAGACTTATGCTATGCTTTTGATCTGACCGCCGAAAATGTGTACGAGGTCGGTCCCTCTACTACGCCGGTTGTTACAGTCCCACATAATTCCCTACCCGTTAATGACTCATCTCAACCATCAACATCGCAATAACAGGCCGTGAGGGGTAGAGTGTCCCTTTCACCTGTTTCTGATGTAACTGTACTTTTTACAAATATTACAAGCCACGTTATAAAGCGAGAAGACTGGTGTTCTATTGTTGATTCAACAGCTACTGAAGTTGTTGCTTTAACGGAAACTTGGCTCACTGGGAAGGTGCGTGACTGCGAACTTTTTTATGGACCTAAAAGGTACAATATTTACAGGAACGATCGGCAAGATAGGTGCGGTGGGGGCGTTTAAGTTGCAATTGCAAGCCATATTGATTCGTTTTGTTTAAACATAGCTAGCTATTTAGAATTAGTTTGGGTGTGTCTTGGTACTAACAATATGATGTGGATCATGGGAGTTTGCTATAGGCCGCCCTCATCCTCATCATCTTTCATTAAAGCCTTGCAGAACTCCATAAATCTGGTCGTCATTCGCTTTCCCAGTTCGCCCATTTTTCTGTTGGGAGATTTTAATTATGCGGCTATTGTGTGGACAGGTAATAACCCACCAACAGGCATACCCTCATCGGCCTCATCTGAATGCAATAATTTTGTTCGCCTCTGTTTAGATTTTTGTTTCACGCAATTAGTTACTCAACCAACCAGAGTGACCCCACTGACGGCTAACGTATTGGATCTTGTTCATCCTGAACTCGTTTCACCTGTCTCCTATCTTCCAGGGCTTAGCGATCATTCCATAGTGCATTTTAATGTAAAAGCATCAGTACCAAAACCAAACAAGCAAATTCGAGATTACGCCAAAGCTAACTTTGATAAAATTAATCTTGACCTTACAACTTTCCTCGATGAATATTTATCACTCTTCTCGAGCCGTTCAGTAGAAGAAAACTAGAACTTCTTCAGAACCGAAGTTAATAAACTAACAAATCAGTAGATTCCCTTAAGGACAGTTATCGAAAACTCTCAGTTACCTTGGTTCACCAGAGCCCTAAAACGCTTATCAAACAAAACAAAAAAAACGGCTATTTTGCGCCGCAAATTATCCACGCGCGAGCACCGTTGGTTGCGTTATCGTAGTGCTGCTGAAGTGCACATAAAAGCCATTGATAACGCCAAACTAGAATTCATGACTCATAGCCTACCCGCAATGTTGATCAACAATCCTAAACAGTTCTGGTATATCATAAACAAAAAGACGCAGTCATCTATCACACTAAAAACCGCAAATGGTGATTGTATAGCCAGCGATTAGTGTTTAATTTTGTTAAATAGTACTTTTGCAGATTCATTCCCTACTGATAACATGCACGTATTCCCTTCGCTATACTCCGCGACAACTTTTCTTGGCAATGCAGTGGAAGGTACAGGCCCGCGTCCCCTCTCCCATTTCGAGTGTACGCAGGCTCTCCTCCTCCCCCATTTCCGGGGAGAGGAGGAGAGCGCGCGCACACTCAAAATGGGAGAGGGGATTGCGGGCCTGTACCTTCCACTGCATTGCCAAGAAAAGTTGTCGCGGAGTATAGAGAGTGCCGATTACTTGCCCATAGATCCTCTGTTTCTTGATTACATTGGTGTCGTTCGTATCATAGATAAAGTCAAACTGTCATCTTCAGCAGGAGTGGACGGCATTAATTCCAAGTTAAAAAAAAAACACTAAACAATACTCCTCAATTATTTTAACAAAATTACTTGAACAATCTATACAAGACGCTGTTCTCCCATCAGACTGGAGGGTAGGGAAGGTAGTACCCATTCACAAGGCTGGAGATTAACGTTCCCCTCTTAATTATCGTCCGATCTCAATAACAAGCATTCCTTGCAAACTTCTTGGATGTAATGATGCTGCTACTCTGGCAACCTGCTGCATCGTGGGCAGCGCCACCGCTGGCCTATTTAAGGGACGCTCCATTAAACTTTATTCTCTTTTCTTCAATCGCTACCTCACGGCTCGTGTCTTTATTCGATACATGGTGTCAGAAGTGGGGTAGAAATTGAAGATAATTTTTTCTCACCTCGTCAACTTCTTAGAATCTAACAACTTCTTCAACAATGCCCAACACGGTTTCCGAAAAACATTTTCGTGTGGGCCCAACTACTATCTTCCACAAATGACCTACATCACATTCTGGATCGAGGATTCCAGGTGGACTGCATTTTCCTGGATTTTGCCAAAGCATTTGACAAAGTTTCTCACAATCTTCTGCTTTTAGACAATAACGTTCTCGCATGGATACAGTCTTTTTTAACTCAACGGTCTCCATTTGTCACTATGAATAATAGTAACTCATTTTTTGTCAAAGTTCCGTCAGGGGTTCCGCAGGGGACAGTCTTAGGGCCGTTGCTATTCTTAATTTATATTAACGACCTCCCCACTTATGTCTCTTCATCCGTATCTCTGTTCGCTGACGACTGTGTACTTTACCGTTAGATTCTCGATCATAATGACACCTGTATAGACGCTTTACAGCAGCTGTGCATGGGCACCGCCATAACCGCCCTTCAGTTTTTGTGTCCTCTTATATTTTTCACTTTGCTCCATCATTACCACTAGAGGGCGGGTTACTGGCATTTTAGATACGACGGTGTCTTTTTCCCTAGCATTTGCCATTGTGGAGGCTCGCCAAATCCCGCTTCAGTGGTTTGATATATCGGTAAGACAATAGAAGGTCGGCAATGGCGTCTGTAATCTGGCGCGTGTGTAAAGCGTCTATACTCCAATCAGACATTAACACTATTTACTGTTGGTCTGACTCATGGTCCATGAAGCTTAACACTAACAAATACAAGGTCATGCATGTGTCTCGCCAGTCTCATGACTGTCCTATTTCTTTAATAATGCTCATCTAGAACCGGTATCTTCGTACAAATATTTAGGCGTACATATAGCTTCTAACTTTTCATGTAAAACACATATTCAGCATATTTCAGCTAACGCTAACCGCATGTTAGGTTACATCAAGCGAAATTTTTCATTAGCCCCTGTCTCACTGAAATTAACTCTTTACAAAGTTTTAATTCGTCCCAAGTTAGAATATGCAGCTTCTGTCTGAGATCCCGGACTAGTCACTCTTGTATCTACATTGGAAGCCGTTCAGAACAGATCCGCTCGTTTCATCCTCACAAACTATCACCGCACCGCTAGCGTCACCTTATGAAAACAACTCTCTCATTACCCCCCTTTATCACTACGTCGTAAAATTTTTCGTCGTTTCCTATTTCATAAAATGTATCACCATAATTCTTTCCTGCGTGACAAAATAATTGCTCGGCCTGTCTATGTTTCCTCCCGTCTTGATCATCAACATAAGGTGGGCATTCCTAACTCTATCACGACCACGCTTTATTCATCTTTCGCTCCCCGTACATCCCAGGAGTGGAACCACCTTCCCCGGTCGATCGCCATTACCACGGACTGTGAGCTATTTAAAAATACAATTACTAATTCTTTATTACTGAGTATGTCTAATATGTATTATGTTATTTGCATTAACCTTCTTGTTGCTCTCCCCCTCTGTAATGCCTTCAGGCCCTGGGGGTATAATAAATGAAATGAAATGAAATCAGTGTTTGTTTGTTTTGTTTGTTTTCATCTTTTGACCAGAGTGGCCGGCTGGCAGGCGCATTTGCGTACGGGTTCTAAGCTTTCTGTTTGGCCTTACATGGCACCCAGGGTAGTACACTCATGCACATTAATAGTATTTATTATTGGCATTGTTGTCATTATTATTATTTATATTTTTAATATTAATATTAATCAGTACGGTTCTTTCATCGGCTTAGTTCTGAATATTGCCACGCGCGTCGGTAAGCGAGCACATGCGTGGCCGAGTGAATAATGAAAAAAAGAAACGTGCGTGGGCGAGTGGTTACCGCACTTGACTCTCGTGCGGTAGCTCAGATTTCGATTCCTGGGAGCGCCGCGTCTTTTATTTATTCTTTCAATTTAGATTTGTGGTAATTTCGAGAATCGTGTTGCTTGTTCTAGGTTAGAATATTCTACCCGCCGAATCTTCTATGCCGATTTTTCCAGAAGTCCACGCGTGTACAAAAGGGGCCTCGCGTAACGAGCCGGGGTCAGTCTCGCCCCAGCGTTCGACTCTGCTGCCACGCCGACTTCGACGCCCTCGACGCTCTGTTATTATCTTTTGTTTCCTTTTTTTTTATTTTGGGCAGAAATTCGCCCCATTAAACGTTCCAGTTTCTTCAGTTCTTCCTTGTTTGTCACATCGTCAATCATGACAAACAAGGAATAAGATTTTGAAGTACAGCATGCTAAAGTGTAGATATTAAAGACTGTGCTCCTACACACTAATATTGTAAGGAGTGGTATGGGTTTTGTAACGTTGTTGTGAGAAGTGGAAGGTTCGGCGATGGAATGTCGTAATGCGAGGCTGCAGGAACGTGCGCAAAATCGGTGAAGGCCGTGCGGGAGAGTGGCACAAATATCAACAAGATGTGTCAATAACATTAGGTTTGGTTTGTTGTCCTTTTTGTTTCGTCCGTTTTCTATGGTTTGAAACAAATGTGACTTAAACCAGATCGCTTGTTTTCTAAATTTGCATTTCAACAATATAATATCAATTAAAAGTCAATGAGACCAGTACACATCTTAAAAAACTAGGAGGACGCTTGAGCTTTGGCTTTAAGAGCGGAACGCGATAGCGTTATCGGACCCCGTTCGCAAAGGTTTCTCATATAAACCTTCGGTCGTTCCCAAGCCGTGGAAGCGTGTGTGCGTGGTCTAGTCGGTAGCGTCATGTGTCAAGTGTCGTCACACGTGAGCGTTGTGGGTTGTTTGAAATGCCAGCGCGAGGTGATGTGGCGTGACATCAAGTTGTGACGTCATGACTCTATCAACCCGCTAAAGTTAGCAGAAAATTTTCCCGCCAAATTCAGCAGAAAAATATCCCGCCAAATTTAGCGGAAAGAATTTTTACCAAACTTGGCGGAAAAAATTCGTGCCATATTTAGAGGAACATTTTCCTGCCAAATTTAGCGGAAGCTATTCCCGCCAAATATAGCAGAAAATTTCCCGCAACATTTAGCGGAAAGTTTTTCCACCAAATGTAGCAAACGTCACGAGGGTGACGTGTGACGTTACCTGGTGCATGCTGTGATTTTTCGCGACACGAGCTCTTAAACGCTATCGCGTTAAAAGGTCATAGAGACCAATACACAACCGAAATCCCCAAAAGCGCTTTAACCAAAACCGAAACGCTGAGACACACACAACGCATCCTGCGCCTCTGAACCTAGCGCAATGTGCAAACTAATTTCCCCTTTTGGACGGCGATTTCCTTCATTTTAACGTAGATTAAAAAGTTTATCTGACTGATTGTGACCATTTAGTTGATTAACTAAACGGTTAGTTGGTTACGTTGATCTTAAGCCAAAATATCTTTAAAAGGTGTCAGGTTACACATTTTGTTTCGAGGAGTTCACGCTTTGACATAAATGGCGCAAAGTGCCTTATTTACAATTTGACGTTGTAACAACCACAGAAATGCAGGGCCAGAAATTTCATAACTAAAGAGTTTGTACATTGCTTCTTATCTTATAATTTTTCTGGATGACAATCTGGGAAGGCTTAAGTGCTTTAAGCAACATAATAAAACCGGAGGCACGGACACAAGGACACTCACAGCTCCGTCTCAGAGGCAGCTATAAAGTTTTATTCAGAACACTCTCCGCTTATAGCAAACAAACCTCGGTCGACGCGGAAGTTGAAAGACAGCAATCGCTAGTAACAGCAGAAGGGGGACCACCCATTGCCGAAGTCTAAACACTTAAAACCCAAGGACTCAAAAACAGCAAAAAATTGACAGAAGAAAATATAAAAACTACAGTAGGCAAAAACGTCCGCACTTGTTTATCAACAATCTTAATCCTAATTGTTTCCTTTATAACCCGTTTAAACGGATCCAATTCTTTGCAAACTATCTCCGTCAAATTCCACTCGGGAATGCAATTTATACACTCATCTAGGTGCTTGACTATTTCGCAGTTCGGCAACTTTGATAGCACTGACCTTTTGTGCTCAAGGAGCCTTTCATTAAAACACAACATCCAGTCTTCCCAAAATAAGAAAAGCTACAAGTCATAGGAATATCATAGACGGCACTTTAATTGCACGCTATAACCAAATCTTTGTGCTTTTTGCCACACTCTTGATGTACTCCCAAAAGGGGGTGTCAACCTAACCAGGATAAAGTCGTTTTTGAAAACTACTCTAACACGAGACCGAGCTGCCAAACCTTTCAAATTGTGAGAGAGGCCGTGAAAAAACGGACGACACACCCACTTCTTTGATTTCTCTCTTTTTTTCTTCTCCCTTCATTCTAATGTCACTCAAAAGCTTCCTTGCTACACTCAAAATAACGCCAGGGTCATACCCTGACCGAACAAACCGCGAGAACTGGACCGAAATAGCGTTACCCAGAAAATGACCTAAATCACGAGGTCATTTTTCGTGTAACGCCCAAAAAAATTACATCGTGATTTTTTGGAGACGTGAATTACGAGGTCTTACAAAATGGTCCCAAGTTTTGCCCCACCATCAAGCCTTCCAGGAGGGACACTGTCGTTTCTGTGAATTCTGTAGGAAGCAGAATTAGTGGTGAAAAGGAGAGGTCCGGCTTCGACAACCAGGCATTGAAAGTCATGACTAGGTTAGTAGACGCTTCGTATACCGTATTCACTCAAGAATTTCAGAAAGGTTAGACCGTAAAATTCTGAGTAAATTTCGAAGTTAATTTCGTAGTAAACTTGCGGTTATGAAAGTTGTGTGTTTCGAAGAAAAAGTTCAGTCAGTCGCAGAGGGCCTTTTTCAGCCTTACACTGAAAATTTGCAGAAGCTTAAGAGGTGTGAAGGGAACATTTTGAAGTAGTGTGAAATGAAAACGGTAGTTACGAAAGTGACTGGAGCCACGAAAACGGCATTGTCTGTGAAGTTTCTATTAAATGACTATAAACCGCGATTGCCTTTCTGGATTGTAGTTAATGAGAATGGTACATTGCAGGGTACTCTGTCGAACTTCCTTCAGTCTTGTTCGAATGTTCTCAAGGTTTATCACCTTTTTTCACTTCGGAATTTTGAAGAATTAATAGCAAGCCTAAGCCGTCACCATTCAAGACGTTATGAAGTTCTGTCATTCGATGTAAAAGAATTATACTATTCACTTGACAAATCGGTCCTCGTTCATAGGGTAAAAGATTGATTGCAAGAAAACCAGGTTAGGTTTCAGTCACAGACGGGCATTGATGTAGGTAGTTGCATCTCCCCGTGTAGATCTGTATCTTAGGTCAACGGCGATGGAAGTGGATGGGCACACTTTTGCACAAAAACAGTGTTTGTATCGGGTCGTCATTGGCTCCCGTTTTGTCAGAAATTTCACTTGGCATTTTTGATCAAGGGGTTCATGTGGAATTCCAGTCGTTGCGGCCTGGATGCGCGATTGTAAGAAGATATGTGAATGATATCTTTATTTCCTTTTTTGAAGGACTGAGTGGATCGCTTTCATTCAAAGTTTGGCTCCGGAAATCGGTTTCACTCCGGAGAGGGCTGTTAGTGGTTTCTTCAGTTTCTGGATATAAAACTTCCTTCTTCTGGTCGGTTAATCTTAGCGCTACAGAAAAGACGCGCCGAAACCGATTTTGCGGTACCAAATTTGCCACCCAAAGACTGTCATTCTTTCTTCAAAATGCCATGGAAAAGTCTTGTGCTCTTTTTTGTTTTTGAGTAACGCCTATTCTGTCAAGTTCTCGCGGTTGGTGCGATCAGTTTATAACCCAGGCCTCATTTTGAGTGTCGCAAGGAAGCTTTTGATTAACCTTGGAATGAAGGGAGAAGAAAAGAGAGAGAAGTCAGAGAAATGGGCGTGTCTTCTGGTTTTTCACGGCATCTCTCAGAATTCGAAAGGTTTGGCAGCGCGGTTTGGCGTTAGAGTAGTTTTCAAAAAACGATCTCCGCCTTAGTCGGTTGACTCCATTTTTGGGAGTACATCAAGAGTGGAAAAAAGCACAGAGATCCGGCCATAGCGTGCAAAAAAAGGTGTCGTCTATGATATTCCTATGACGTGTGGCTTTTCTTATGTAGGGCGGACTGGCCGTTGTGTTATTGAAAGGCCCCTAGAGCACAAAAGAGGACTGCTATCAAAGTCGCCCAACTCCGAAATAGTCAAGCATCTTTATTAGTGTATCAATTGCGTTCCCGAGTGGAATTTGACGGAGATAGTTTTCAAAGAATTTGATCCGTTTAAACCCGTTGTAAAGGAAACAATTAGAATTACGTCCGCAGGAAACTGTGTTAGCGTTCCTTCGGTTGTCGTTGACAAAAAAGTGCGGCTGTTTTTGCTGTTGTAGTTTTTAGACTTTGTTCTGTCATTTTTTAGGTTGTTGGGTTCTTAGGTTTTAAGTGATTAGATGTAAGCGATGAGTGGTCTCCGTTTTGCTGAAACTAACAATTGCTGTCTTTCCACTTTTGCGTCGGTTAAGGTTTATTTGCTATGAAGGGAAGGTGTTCTGAATAAACCTTTTTAGGTGTGCCTGAGGGAGTGTTACCTGTGTCCTACTCTGTCCGTGCCTCCGGTTTAATTATGTTGCTTAGTATACCGCAGCTCGCCTGTACCCTGACTCTTCTTTCACTGCACTGTAAAAGTGGTTATAAATGTGCACCAAGTGGTGAAAACTTTTCACTTTCTCCCTATATATATCTACCTCATAATTCCTATCCGATTAACCAGTTGAATGAACGATCGCGATTTAATACGTCGGTCGATTAATCGAAATGTTAATTGATCGATTAACCTTTCAGCTGTTTTATTTGAGCTGACCCAAACCTGTCGGGTTTTCAAAACTAACTTCCTTGTTTCCGATTTTTGTTTTATTGCAAATGAATTTTTTCTTTCGGGGCTCATTTTCTGTTTAAATTTGGAGTTTATTTCGAGTGCCAGCGAAAACGTCAGGGTTTATGTGGGCTAATGTTATAAAAACACCGCATATCTATACATTTGTGACCTTTAATGCCCTCCCCCTCCCCCCCGTGTTTTCTTTTCTTCCAGGGTCTATCGGAGTTACTGCCATGACCCCAATAGTTGAAAAACGTCATCTCGGCAACGGCAACAGGACGCGGCAAGGGACGTAGTTCCCCGAAAAAGAAGCAACCCCAAGGACAGCTGATACGAGTCGTGTGCAGGTTTACAAAAAAAAAAAAAAATAATAATAATAATAATAATGCATATGAAATTGTATTTTTCTAAACCCATGGATATTTCCCCTTTCAAGGGCATCTCCGCGATCCGGGTTGTGTCGGTTTTTCCCGAATCCGAGAAAAACACTTCTGGGGTAATTTATCGGGGTTCATCGGTATTCACCGAAAACACGGAACCCCAGTCATATTCATGACCTTATCCCTTGAACAAACGAAACTTTCTTAAAATCAGTGATAAGAAATTTGAGGGAAAAAATACATGCCCATTCACAAAATGCTCCAGGGTCCTCATTTAAATATTCTCCCCCTTTCTGGCGGTCGTTACAAGCTTCTGGGTTTACCCAGACTACTAATATTTGTTGAGTTAACACGAAGACTATCTTTGTAAACAAAACAGCATCATTATTCTTAGATTTTTGTATAAAAATCTCATGACTTCGAGAATGTTTGTCTCAAATTAGGATCACTGTAGCACACGAATGACTACAGCATAAGAATTGCTGGGGGGGGGGGGGGGGGGGGGGCGTGGCGGGTCTAGAAAATCTTATTAGCGCTCTACAACCAATGAGGTTGGAGCATGCGCTTATAAGAAGGGCGAAGAACGAATCAGGAAGCAAGACGCACATACAATAAGACAGTCTCGTATTTGTTAAGTAGTAGTAGCGACATTAGAAACATATCAATGTGTAGCTATAAACATAGGTGACGACCGCCAAATCAAGAAAGACTTTAGGGAGAAGTTTCTTCGCAACTTCAGCAAGGAACTTGGTAACTTCAGCAAGGTGTCTATTTGGGCCAGTTGGTTTATGGCCTTAAGAGGTATAAAACCGCCGAAAACAAGTACCAAGACGAAGTAAGACAAACACAAGGCGCTTCGTTTTTGTTTTTTTTTCGCTTGACTGACGAAGGACCTATACTGGGTTCTGGGACATTTTCTAATCCTGCGATTCTCCACAGAAGGTTCTAATCATTGAAGAGTAATATTGTTTTGGTATTAATTACTCGCAAGAGCTTGTTTCTCCAACCATTAGTCGATAAACGTATGAGATATATGACCGGGGCCTTATTTTAACGGTGATTTTTCAAGAACTGAAAACCTTGACTGAAATTTGCAGTCTAAACTACCACGCAGTGGAAATGAAACATTCTAAACTACCGTGCGGTGGTTTAACCTTTTTCCCTCACATTGCCAATATCAAATGTATTTCAAGTGCTCACCTCGCGAACGGGGATATTAAATTTTTTTTCAATCAAAACTACCAGAGTGTTCCCGAAATAAATTGAAGTGTTTGTTTTTTTTCACCGCGAAAATAAACTACGCATTGCCGAATGCCCATTTTTCGCCCAAAGGTAGCGCTATAAAAGTACGAGCCAGATTCCAAAGTTTCAGCGCGAACCAATATTTTATTCAAAAGTTATAAGTGATTTTCTAAAAATGTCAATTGGGAAATGGTGGCCGACAGAGCTCTCGAACACATGGAGCTCTATAGGCGCCAGACACCGAAAACGGGCGAAAATGGGCCTCATTTTCCCATTAATGTTTTCAACTTTTTAAAATAACGTATCGGTTCGTGCTGGAACTTTGGCATCTGGTTCGGATCTCTAGCGCTACCTTTCAGCGGAGAATGAGCGTTCGGCCATGAATAGTTTATTTTTACGGTGAAAAAACCCTGTGATTTGTTTTTGAACACCCTGTGTATATATTTTCCCCAGACAAGTTATACCCGTGGACAAAATCAAAGAAAGTTGACAAGGTAGATCTAGAGAAGTTGCTAGATCAAAGAGAGTTGACAAGCTTGCTATAGGACGTATCGCGCCTTATTGCGGCGCGTCCGCTCGGTGGCGCTCGCTACACTATCAGGCAGTAGGAACCTTATGTCAGCCCGCCCTATGGATAGAAGCGAAGGAACCGGGGGAACGTTGTATTCACATTGCCTGCGGGGGAAAATGATTCTATTGTAGTTTTTACGGTAAACAAAGTTTGCGCAAAACGTTGGCAAAAAAAGAGCAACGTTCAGAAACGCTCCTTCTCCGATGCCCGTGGAGGTGTTGCCGCTTGTGGCGCTAGGAACGCTATCCGCTCGTAACTGCTCGCGTACAGGTAACAGAGAACCACTTTCGGACCACGCTCTTCGTGGAGCCTGCGAACTGATAAATCGAAGAACATTGCAATGAAAGCTACGGATGTGCGTCCACTTCCACATCTTGATCGCCCATCTACGACATGCTGCCGCTCTTTACACTTCCCTTGAAATGCCACAGAAAATTTTCCGCGATTAAAGGTAGTGCTTAGCTGAAAGCAGCCAGGAGAATGGACCCACGCGTACCGTGATTCTGTTGCGAGAGAGGTCGAGGTCTTCGACGGAAGCGTTGCAGAAGGCGCATGGCGCCAGGGTTGCCAGCTGGTTTCTCGAGAGGCCGAGCTGGCTCAGGGAGTGCCCGTCCAGGATGCGCTCGGGAAGCCTCTCCAGCCGGTTTCCGTCCAGCCGGAGGATTCGAATCTTGCGCAAGTGCCGGTACTCCTCTGGCGCCAGCTGGGCGATCTGGTTGTCCTGGACACGGAAGCCCCTTATTGTAGTATTGCATTGCAAATAGCACAGCTTTTTGGGCCGAAATATGTTTTAAGGGCGAAGCTCCTTAGGGGATAGCCATGTCCGTATGTCCGACCGCCGTCGGGTCACAAGCACGTCAGCACGTACTCCCGTGCTCGTGTAGGGCAAAAAAAAAAAACCAAAAAAAAAACCGCATCTCCACGTGGTGAATGATGTTGATCGGGGCGAAGCTCTGGTTGTGCTTGTCTGCGTAGACGGTGAGCCGCAGCATGCCGAGCCTTTCGTTCGTTTTCGACCATGGCAGAAGAGGATGTGTGGTATGGAACGTAGTTATATACGCATTTGGGCATTTGACCGCAGCCTGACATGGATGAAACGAACGAAAGGCTCGGCATGCTGCGGCTCAGCGTCTACGCAGACAAGTACCACCACAGCGTCGCCCCAAGCAATATCATTCACCACGTGGAGATGCCGTTGTTTTTTTGTTGTTCTTTTTTTGTCCGGCGATATAGACCCTTTTCAAACCCCATCAAGCAACATTGGTGGTCGCCATTGCTTGGGCACGAGACGTGTGACTGAACCCTTGTCCCCGCCGGACACTGACGCAGCACTCGTGTTTCAGACGAGCTTAGCCGAGCTCACGCCAAACGCTCACTCAGGTCTCGTGTCCAAAACATGCTCAGACAGCGTGCTCAAGCAACAGCGGACTCGGGTAATAGGCTTGCCGCGCACTTTTTAAAAAAGGTTTATTTAGGGTCTTTAAAGCCCCCAAAAAACCCAGGTATATGATCTAGTGTTCTGTGTATTTTTTCCGTTAAGTACCCATAAGCACCGAAAATTATCCCCGAGCTGGTTTTATCAGAATTGTGGAAAACAGAAAAAAAAGAAAACGAATTTAAGCTGTCATCGAATGAAAAGAACACAGAACTCACGTGAAGAAATCCTTATCGACAAAGTTTACTTTTTGTCGACCCGGAGCACAGCTGCCACTGAACTGCCTGTAAGTCTGGTTATTAATGCGAAAGCATTAACTTTTTCTTGGAGCGAGCTGACGTCATAAGTTTGAAGCGCGAAAACGGCTCCTAGTTTCCGCGATCGCCTTCGGTTCCATTTTTCTTTGGAACCACACACTTCATCTTGTTTCTATTATCGGTACCAGGACTGCTTCTAAGTAAAAATGGTAAGGGTGCAGGCGAGCTGGTGTATATTAACCATGTTGAATTAACCTGAGACTGGGGTAAAGAAGAAACATCAAAACGTAGAAGGGACAGAAAATAGACAGGACGACGTCTCGTAGAAGGGACAGAAAATAGACAGGACAACGTCTCAAGCACTTCGTCCTGCCTAATTTCTGTCCCTTTTACGTTTTGATGTTTCTTCTCTACCCCAGTCTCAGGTTAATTCAACATGCTTCTAAGTATTCAGGTAACGCGTTTGTTCCCTGGAGAAGGGGAATTCTGTTTCCCTGCCTTATTTTCTTCGAAGTACACGCTGACCTAAATTTTGATTTTTGTCAGATACCAAGAATCGACATAAAAAAACACCGAACGTTTGGGTAAAAAAAATCACCAAAAAGCACCTCCGAATTTGTAATGAAGAAACACAGAAAACACGGAACGCCGGGCATAACCAGGCAGTATACTTTCCGGTTTTACGCGAAAAACACCAATAAATATTCCCCAATGTCGAAAATAAAAATTGGTTAAAACCGAAAAATAGTGGTTTTAAAAAAAAATTCGTACAAGCGGCAGTTTTTTGTTTGTTTGTTTGTGTTTTTCACTGAAAAAGTCTGATGTAAACGTTTGTCAAACTCAGTCTTTTTTTTTTCCGGTCGTCACTTTGAGGTGGTGTCAGCATAAGTCTTCCCATTCTGACATCTCTGACGACGAGCAGTTCACGGATGACTCGTTCTGGTTTCGGGTGCAGATAGTTAATCCTTGCTTCAAGATGGAGCTATCAAAGGAATTTGTTCCCTATAAAAGCATTTACAGGCTTGTCGTGCACGATGAATGCAAGTTCATCGCCCTGGAAGCTGAATTCCTCCATTAGCGCCAGTACACCATCAGTGCCGTTGTCGACCCTGTGCTGTTTCGGAAGCTGCATTCACCTGACTGGCCAGTATAACCTCCGAAGCCTGTTTGGATATTTTGGGACTTCCCATGCCTAGCCCAAATGTAGAGGGAGCGTTCTCAAAATTGCGCGTTGTCAACAGGAAGGAGCGGGCGATGCGAGCCTTGGAATGTATGCATGCATATATTACAATATTGAAGTTAGAAAACACTGCATATCAATAAAACTTTGGTTTGGGCTATGTCGTCCATTGTAAACAGAGAGGAACGATAAAAAAAATAACACAAACGACCCTGTCGTTTGTGTTATTTCCTATTGTCCCTGTCTGTTTTCGCTTTTAAACCTTATACCTACAATTGTATATCAGATGTAAATAACAGTTTAATCGCTTTTCGTGTTGATTGTTCCTTTCTATTCCCGATGTTTTTCCGTCGATAAAAGCCGTTTTAAGCGTCTGCACGAGACAGTTCACCGAAATGCACGGGTATATCGGAAATAAATCAACACCGAAAAGCATCCGCCAATTTTGGACATAAATACATAAACACCGGAATGCATACTGCCTAGGTATAACCTAACGTCACATTCTTTAGCCAGCTCTTATGGCCCCAAACTATCAAGTGACAAAGTTAAGCTTCACAGCCTGGTTGTTCGGTTGTCACCCTGCTTCTTTGGGCCTCATTTTCTGAATAAATGCGAGAATATAGCTTCACACCGCATTGTTAGATTCTCACATGCAAAACTCGTTCCTAAATTACCACACAACTGCCAAATTTATGCTTCACTGCTGGTGGTTCGGTCGATGCGTGTCATTTCGAACTCATTTCTGGCACAGGACACGAACGCACGACCTGTCCACGCTTTCTGCTCTGCACGGCATTTGCTGTGGATGGAAGCGGAGGCTCTCCCTCCACTTTCGGTCCGCTTTTGGAACGTATTATTGCCGGGGCGAAAGCAAAGTTGTGCGTCACTCAATGCAAGTGATCAAATTACTTCTATTCAATTACTTATTGGAGTAATTTCGTAATCACTTGACTGTATTTATTAGGAAGTAATCGGAAGAGTAATTTGATTACTTTTGGGAGTACAGAATTACTCGTACCGTTACTATTTTCTCCTCCCCTTTCTAATGGTGCCCTTTGTTTCCACCAGTTTCCTACCTAAAAAATCCTAGAGCCAAGTCTCCAACAGGAGTATAGTCTACCAACATTAATAAATTAAAAAGATAAGTAGCTTCTAATTCGGTGATTGTACTTGACTAATAGGCAGTGCCAAAACTTCGTTTTCAAAGACACTGAAAAATCTCTCATTTTGGAAATCTAAAGTAATCGCAAAAGTGACGGTTACTTTTTTCAAGCAACGAAATGACTTTTCTTCTCGAATAATCGAGTGATCTAATCGAATGCCTTGACTCAGTATAATTGTAATTGTAAGTCATTAATTTTTTTGAGTATCGTGTACAAGGCACAAGAAAGTCACCTTCCGCAAGCGTCCTTTGACAAAGCTTCGGAGTGTGCTCATGAGGTAAAGCAGGTCGTAGCCAGTCACACACTCTGCTGGCTGTGGTCAAAACCTCCGCTGTCGTCCTGCCTTTTTTGTTTTTTTTATTTAGTACACAGCAGGAAGCGTCTGGTCCTGTTTAGACAGCCCTTAAGGCCAGGCGATCATGCGGTATTGTCCTTCGGGACCAATTTAGAGTTATGCGTCTACGTTTAATGCAGATTACAAAAAGAAGGAAAAAATACGTATTGGTGAAGCATTAGCTTCAGCGTAATGAGCGTTGCTTTACCTGAAGGTCGAGTGACTCGAGATTCGAGAGGTGCTGGTAGATGAGGGAATGTAGCCTGGTCAGCTGGCACTTGGCAAGGCCAAGCACCCGCAGCGGACGCACGTCTTTCAAGTGGTCGGGATCCAGGTTCCTCAGAGGGTTGCCGCCCAGGTCTAACCTTTTGGTCAGTAAAGATGGGAGCAGTTGGCAACACTGGTGAGTCGCCTCGCAAGAGGGTGGCGCGATTGCTATTGTACAAATAGCGACCCGGGCCGAAAGACGTGTATAGTAGGACTTGCATATTAACAAAGAAAGAAGGTGGGTGAACCATACTGATCGAATAAACCAAAGGTCATGAAGCCGCAAAATGACAAAATCTTCGGCAGTGCCGGGATTTGAACTCCGGAGCTCCCAATTTCCGGTCGGCCTTGCTAACCACAACACAACACCGTTTCTTTTAATTTTTTTGGGGCTTAATTCCATGAAAGGAAAAAAATAACATTCAAGTCACCCAAAACGCTCTACAATTCCCAGAAGAGCGTGCGCATTTCGACAAGGTTTTTTAAAATGCTAGCCACTCCTAGTTCCTCACAACTACAACACAGAGCCTTTGCAACATACTATGAGGAATGATGGAAGACGAGAGAATAAACAACTAAGACTGGGACAAGACAACCGCATCTTAATTCCCAGTCTTAAATGTTTATTCTTTCTTCTTACATCACTTGAGCCAACATGCTCTTTTCCCAAGCATACTATGAAATTACAGGAGTATTCATTGGTGGATTCTTCGGGAATGCGTTAGCATGACCCTTGATAAACGCAAAACACACACGTTAAGGGGTCAGCGTTAAAACGTTAACGCTGACCCCTTCACTTTTATGTTTTGAATTTCTCTGGAGAGGTCCTTGATTCGATACCAGCACCAGGCGGATCTTTCAGACTCGCATCAGTCACCTAGCTATGCTTGGAGATTTAAGTTTGTCCTTTGTCCCCCTTGTTCTTGTTCTCCAGGGGTTTCTATTGTTGACTTTCTTTTTTTTACCTCTTCTTTTGCTTCCTCTATTTTTGTGCTGCCTCTATTTAGCCTCGTTACGGGGTCAGTGTTAGCGTTTCCCAAAGCGGGACCTGTGTGGCGTTATCCAGGGGTCACGCTAACGCATTCTTGAAGAATCCACCAATAAATATTAGTGTAATTTTTTTTTTTTGAAGGCACAGTTTTTAGGCTTTTGTTTCCGGATTAAGCGGCCTAGCCGTCAGCGTAACCGCGCGTTACATTATGGGACGTTTCCCATAATAACGTCACACGTGACGTCACGTATGACGTCCCGACGGTTACCCTCACGAGAGTCACGAGGGTTACCCTCACGAGGGTCACGAGGGTAACGTAAGGACGTTACCCTCGTGACGTAACACGTCACGTTACGTGTGACGCCATTATAGGAAACACGTGACGTATGACGTCACGTGTAACGTCAGGTGACGCCACACGCATCCAACATTGCCAATATTCCCACTAAATTTGGCGGAAAACTATTCCGGCTAAATTTACCCTCTTGACGTTATGTGTGACGTCGCGATTGGCGTTACACAAGATTGTAAGCGTCTTTAATTTGTTCATTCACTTTCTATACTTTGCCTGTCGGAGTACGTCAACGCCCTTGGATACGATCATTCCTATCACTCGTGCGAAGAGCCACACAGATGCCACTCGTGAAAGGAACCGCATCCATTTCACTCGTGGAAGGAAGCAGATCCATTGTTTTAACTACACACCCACATCACATCCCACACACAGCAACGACGGAAACCTACAGCGAAGAAAATACGGCGACGCAGAGAAGCAACTGAGCACGCATGAATTCCACGGCGCCACGGCGCCTCCTCCTCTCTGGCTCC
The DNA here is from genome assembly GCF_016920785.2 of Ixodes scapularis. Classification (NCBI taxonomy): domain Eukaryota; kingdom Metazoa; phylum Arthropoda; class Arachnida; order Ixodida; family Ixodidae; genus Ixodes; species Ixodes scapularis. The sequence continues at coordinate 70,140,081 of NW_024609838.1, forward strand.
GCGTCAGCTGTGCGACGCTCCTTTGACGAAAACGAAGATGCTAGTTTCGATGAAAAGCCGGTGGTAACTGTCAGCTCGTCAACACCGGAGAGAGAGGAAGGGAACGACTACTCGCGCTGACGTCAGCGCTTCGGACCAATGGGAGCGTCGAAAGGGTCACCCACTCCCCCAACCTTCTCCCTCTCTCCCCGGCCCTAACGAACTTACAGACACCGCCGGGTTTTCGGCGAAACGAGCGTCCGAATGCCAACGCATAAAAAAAATGCGACTACGTTCTTTGAAGATTGACGTTTTTTTGCAATGACACAATGCCGGAAATGCCGTCGTCAATCGAGTTACACTTGACGCACTAAACAGAAAAAAGTACATCACACTGTCCACAAATTTAACGGAGTCCCCACTACCTAGAATAACCAAAGACTGTGCATTCAAATTTTGAAATCATCATAGTGATATTGGAAGAAGACGCGGATTGGTCACGACTGATGCGTCAGCGTTGGCTGGGTCTCGTGTCCAATCAACGAAGGACACTCAAGTCTAATTGCTGAGTTTGTGCACACCGACTGGGATAACTTCCTATGGAGGAAGAGGAAGATGTTCGCAGGCCTTATTGCAGGTATTTAATTCAAGGTACAATGCAGTGAAAATGATTTGCTGATTATTCCTGTGTCGATCACTCTGCACATGTCCCTCTCTCGTTATCGCAAATTAGAAACAAACACGCTCAACCATCTCATTACAGCTTATTTAATTATTTTACTTATTTACTGAGATACATACATCGCCAGATGGCATTATTGTAGGTAGTTAAATGACAAGAATACAGATTATGTACAAATATAAACAATGTACATTAAAAAAAAGATGTCAAAAACATGGATTCTGTGAAACTGAGAGGACCAGGTGATGACAACTTCCCGGTCAAGACGATCAAATTCGCAAACTGTAAAAGAAAAGTGGAGGTGCCGGGGATCGAACCCGGGGGCCTTTCACATGCGAAGCGAACGCTCTACCTCTGAGCTACACCCCCGACGTTTACTCGCGTCGCGTTTAGGGGCTCTCGGGCAGGACTCAGAATATGCGTCAGTTTTGGTGCTTCTTCCTTCTGTGAAAGTTTCATTGTCTGATGCCTTCCCTCCTCCAGACAACGTAAGCTAATGGAAACTTTAAAAAAAACGAAAACATAAGGGTGTGTCAAGATTCTTTTTTTTTTTTTTTTTTGCTATTTTCATTTAGGACGTATCTTATGGGAATTTTGTTTTCAATGCCCATATACGTTTATTTTTTTATCATATGGCACAGTTCGGGAAGTGTTTTGTGACCACATTAAGATGCCATCACAGCTCAACGTGTCCGATACATTTAAAATGTATTATTCGATTTAGAAAGAAGTATTCAAGGCACATAAAAACATATGGTATGCTAAACGTAATAAAGTTGAATATTTAAAAAAAATCTTGCTAATCTTGTATCTATTCTCTTAAAGAACAATGTTAGTTTAATTTTAATTTTTCATTTACAGCTAAGTCATTTAGTGAGCTTTCTATCTGCTATTTCTATCTGTCACGCCTTAGGGATATTCCCTAAGGTAGCAAAATATCCTCTTTATATAAAAAATGAGATTTTAAATATTCAATAATTATAGACCTACTTCTATCCTTCCTGTATGTTCCAGATGCCTAGAACGAATTTCTACGTTTTGAAACTATCTAAGTATAGTTTACTCTCCCCCTTTCAGCTTGGCTTCAGAAAACATTGCTCAGCAGATTTACCCTTGTTAAATCAGAATATTACAAAACTTAGAGGAAAATAAGATAGTTGGTGTGTTTGTTCATTTTACGAAAGCATTTCCTTTTGTTGGCCAGATTATTTTCTTCATATCATTGAATATTATGGTATTTGAAGACTAGCAATGTTATTAACTTTAGATCATATTTATGTCACCGTTAGCTACGTGCTAACATTTCGGGGTATATCTGAGATAGGAAGCACATCATTTGAGTTGTTCCACAAGGAAATGTTTTAGCGCCTCTTCTTTTTCACTTCTAATTAAACAACGTTGCAAATATAGACCCTGTTGCTAAATTTGTTTTTCTACACAGACATCATCAGCATACTTTTTGCCTCTACCAACAGAGATGAACATGTAAACGCAGATATTTTACATGAATTCGATATAGGTTGTTAATACTTTTGAAAGAGTTGGCTTTGTATTTTTTGAAATTATGTCATGGGACAATCTTGTAAGTTACCCTGTCTCATAGCTGTCACGTGGAGTGTGCTTGACATACCGCCAAAGCTCCTCTTTTAACTGGTGTGAAAACATTAATTAGAAATGCTTTATTGTATTTTTACTTAAGTTACTAGAGCCTTGTCTGGGATAGACGGAATCTCATTTGGATAAAATTTACTTGCTTCACAAAAAGATAAGGTTGAGAGTAATATGTAATGCACCTTATTATAAACATACCGACACAATGTTTATTAATCTCCAAATATTAACAATTAATAAATGATTCTAGACTGCCTCAATATCAAAAATGGAAAAAAGAACTGTTATTGTAAGCAAATTAGCAGCTTTAGAACAAAATATTTCCGTTCATCTTACCACCACATTGAATTTTGGATGGTTCTCATGTACAGATCTAACTATAGAATATTGAGCAAAGTTTGGCAAGCTGTTTCTTACGATGGATGAATATTTCTTAATAATTCTAATATTTTTGGAAAGCTAAGAATCATATCTACAAATTAAAGTTATACATTTTATATTTTAGTTAAGATAGAGAAAAAAATATGCTCTTAAGATATATATTAAAAATACAGTAGAGTGTGAATAACATTTATCATAAAGTTTGTTTTAATTTTTTTTTGTATGTTCAACTGGAGGTTTAATAGAAACCTTTACCACAGGAACTAGTTTTCTGGTTCTTTATTGAATCCTGAATTTTGTGAAATGCGTGTTTGTGATGGCCCCCTAAACAGTACCATGTCCGAAATGGGCTGTCCTTAAAGTTAGTGCGGCGATCATTGACTTCGCAGAGTTGCGCTGCGCTCGTTGTCAAACTTTCGGTCGTCGTTTCGGTGTTGTCGGATCCTCTCCTTTCGAGGTTAAAACCAACCACTGACAGCGACTTTTCTTGAGGTCGTGGCATATACAAACTACGACAAAATACATTAATAAATTTCTTGGTGCTTTACCATCTGCGTACGTCCAAGGGCTTCGAGACATAACCAACTCAAAAAGAAACGTACCACAGTAAAAGAAGACGAAAAAAAAAACACTCCTTCTCAGCGGCCATCCCCACAGTCACCCCTCAAGGGCCGAGTAGGCATGGAAACGTGGGGCTCCCAATTCAGGCATCGTTGGCCGTTCCCCATTTTAGTTATTCCACCCAACCAGCAACCAGACTGATCTCGGTCAAATGTTTCCGTTCAAAACAAAAAAAAAAGTTTCCGTTCAAAATAAAAGACTACAATTTATGTGGACATGTTCTAATTAAATCCCTACAACACAAAAGTTAAAATAAACAAAAGTGTAAAATACTGTTTTTTAGGTAATTATAAAATTTGAAGATATTCGAAACATTTGTATTTTTTAAAAGCATGCGGCTGACATCATGTTAATGTTCAATATTCAAACTTCAATTAATGAAAATAGCATATTTTCACGTTGATCAGTTAACAAAAATCGAACGCCAGACTTTCCCGAAGTTAAAATGATGAACCTGGTCTGATATTTTATTGTTTATAGTTGAAAATCACCCATGCGAAAGAAAAATAGTAGCAGTTGGATAAGAACGAACGATGACTCTGAAAGACACAAAACGCCTCTCGCACACAATGTAGAAAGTGAATTCTTCTTTTACTTAACGTCAGTCCTTGGCGTTCTTTATGCGGCAACTTAATGGTGGCGAAGCGGGGGACTTCGCCAGAAACGACTTTCAATGCTAAAGTTACATGCTCAACACCTTGAACGAGTGAGCGCTTTGAACTGTCCGCTGAACCACCTTTATTTATTTATTTATTTGAAATACTGTGGACCTGTCGGTCTACACAGGAGGTTAAAAAAAAATAACACACAGAAAATAAGTGACTCAATCATACACTCACCGTTTGAAGCGAGCGCAGGTAGGTTGCAGCTACCCACGCATGCTCAAATTATACATTTCCACATGCAAAACTTAACCAAACAATTCATTCAGGTGTGCTTCAAATAATTCAGGACTACAACAATTGACAACTTGATCTGGCAGGGCGTTCCATTCAATAATAGTCCGACAAAAGAAAGAGTATTTAAAGACATCATTTCTGTATTGGTAGGGTGCAATTGCTTTAGTATTGCTCGTTCTTTTGGAGCGTGATGTTGAAGGTAAAATGTACACTTCAGGATTAATCTTTGTCAAGCCATTAGCCACCGCGTATAATTCCTTTAATCTACACACTTTCCTTCTTGTCTCTAAACAATCAAGCCGCACTTCATTTCTCATTGCCGTAACTGACTCGGTGCGCCTATACTCAGAAAAAACAAACCGAAGTGCCAGATTCTGTATCCGTTCAACACGGATACAGAATCTTGCGTTTCGTACGTTTTACTTGTCTCGATGTCGTTCGTTTTGAACGACATCGGGACAAGTCGTTCGTTTTGAACGACATCGGGACAAGTAATCCATTCCTTTAACTGTAGCTTACCAATTTTATTATGATAATCTTGCGGGCTAGTTGGTGGCAGGGTATCGGAACAAAACGAAAACCAAAAACGAAAAACGAAAAAAACGATATTTTTTGACGGAACGGAAACGTAATCGAAACGTTATTTATTATTTTGTTCCGGAGTGAAACCGAAAAAATTTCTTATCGGTTTTCGGTTCAAGGGAAAATATCAGGTATTTCAGTAATTCGTTTCACGCAGCGAAGAGACAGCCGTTGGTTTGTACCATAATTAAAGAGAAGACAAGCAAGCCATCGCCCCCGCGTCTAAACTCCGGGCGAACAAGCATAGCAAAAACAAAGACAAAAAATACAACGAGAAACAAAAAACATGACGCAAGGCGCCATTGCTTCCCACCAATGAGAGCGCGGTGGCGCGACGCCTCCACACGCTCGCAATGCTCTCCTTGGCTTTTGCGCCCTCTCCCTCCATGCTTTCTTCGGACGACACAGACAGACAACAGATCACGGCAAGCGCGGGAAGTTTGTGACCCGGCGTTGTAGAAGTCCATCTTTTGTTTTTCTACGGTTACGGCAGTCTGAGACTCTGTTGCAAAAGTGTACTTCTTGATCCCCATGAGCCTTCAGGGCCTTCTCGGCGCTGAAATTTATTTTATCGGACCAGAGGTCTTGCCTTTCACCGAGCACACTTGATGACGTGCTGCTTCTGAGATCATGGTCGGTGCCTTAATCATGATCTCATTCTCAAGGCAATGAACATGATCTCAGAAGCAATGTCGTTTCCGCGGATTCCTCTAGAGCGCCTGAATTATCTATTTTGGTGTAAAAATAAACGTTACGTACCTTTTAATTTTTGCTGCGATTTGTTTTTTTTTTTTCATAGAAAGAAACCGTTACGAACCGTTACGGAGCATTATTTTTTTCGTTCCGGAGCGGAAACGGAACGGAACTTTTTTGTATGGAACGAAAATGAAAACGGAACGAAAAACATTTCGTTCCAACACCCTGGTTGGTGGTACATACTGAAATAAATATATTTCCTTTCTTGTTGTTTTGCGCTTTAATACCTCAATAATAAGCTTACCAACCCTTTAATTATTTCTAACATCGAAAGAGCAAGAAAGAAGAGTACTACTCGCAAAGCACAGATCATCCGAATTGCCAAAGGGGCCATAGCTATTCTCGAAACGACGGATAAAACTGTAATATAATTCATTGCGAGAAGCCTAGAAGCAAATAATGAGGAACTTAGAATGGTCACTGCCGAGTTGGAACATCCTATCGCGGAGAATATCCTATCGCGGAGGAATATCTGTCGGTTATTTATCGAGTACAAGGAACAAACGACTCATGTCTTAAGCGTACTCCAATGTAGAACAGTGCAACTGCGTATTTGCGAACAACCGCGACCATCAACATCGACTTTCACATCCCGTAACGAAGAATGAAATGAACGAAGACGGAGCGGTGTAAAGCTACCTAAGTTGCATTTGCAGACCTTCAGGGTTCTGCTCTCTAAGTGGCAGTCATTTTGGCATGCAATTTAAAGGTGCCCTTTCACGAGAACGAAGACCTATGGAACTGCGAGAAGTTGCAGCACTTGAGGACGCTTGTTAGTTTACCTGCTGGGGCTTCCATCGATAGTCTCCAAGTCACGAACGCGTGCTACAATGAGGCAATTGAAATTTTGACGCGAAAATTTAGAAACTCAAAACAGATACAGCAGGAACATCTCACAAAGCTTCGAGGTCTTCCAAGCGTGAACTCCTCTAACGGTACCAAAGTGGTGAGAACACTTCACAATTACGTACAAACCAAAATCCATGCTCTTCGTGGACTTGGTGAAAGGCAAAACTGCTACTTGGCAATACTGACAAACATTATTATCAAGTCTCTTCCGTCTGAGATTATGGTGGATTTCTACAGACACGCTGACCACAAAAAAAAGAACAGCCTTCCAAGGTAGAGGAGACGTGGCTGCGCATCTATCCTTGCCAACATTACGAGTAGAAGAGCTGGTGTAACTTCAGATTCTTCGCTTACTCCTGCGCTTCCCTTCAGACCAACACCTCGCAATGGGTGCTCCCCAACAACACAGAGATTTTCAGAGGGTGAGTTGCAGAGCTTGCAGGAGTAATGCAGGAGTATTTACTCAACGTGCTTGATCCTCGGGACTCATCGCGACTGTCTACGTACATGCTATCTTGGATGGCGGAAGCCAGTGAACGTTCATTTGAAAAGAGATATCTTGCAAGCTGTGTCTGAAGGTGTTAGGAGGGACCAGACTGCGCTTGAACACATTTGAAGTTCTACTTCACTGTCGCAACAACGAAGGCTAGTAGGTAAGCTCAAGGCAAGTTGTGAAATTATTACAGCCATGAGGAATATGGCTTGCGCATTGGTTCTGACCAGCTTTGGAAATATGAGTAACCAGAGGCTACGCTGTGAAGACAACTGTAAGCTTGTGACCTTTGACACCAAATTTATATGGGCCTTGCAACGATCAATGTCGCTTCAGAGTTCACTTGTGTTAAATATTGGCAGAATATGACGCGACCTTACGTAGCTTAATTGGACTTAGAAAGTTTCGGGACAGTGGACAAACCCCGCAGCTCTGCTCAAGAACAAAGCGAACTGGAAGGACATAAAACGACACACCGCAAGTATATATGAACTGTATGAAGTGTGGTTGCCGCCACAAATGAACGTAAAAAAACGTGAAGGAACGCCTAAAGGGCTCGAGGTACACCTAAGCACTTCTTATGAGTTGTGAATACGAAAGCATGCATGCCGTTCTTCCGCTCCTTCAGTTCGTCTCCGGCGCACTTCCGTGGACGGCCGAGCGCGCGCCTCGCCGCGCTGACCTCGGCAGTGGAGCCGCTTGCCTCGCTCGGCGGCCAGACACTTCGTTTTACCGGCGCGCTGGCATCGCGGACACGCAGCGCCATGGGGTGGCGGTCGTTGAAACTGACGCGTAGCGGCCAATGGGAGCCTCGTTCCTTGAAACTATGACGCGCGCCAGCCAATGGGACCTATCCATCTGATTTCGGCTTCACTGCGCTTCATTGGCAGCTGGGTAAACTAGGTGCCGTTTGGCTAGGCTTTTCACGCGGCTTCAAAGCTGATGACGTCGGCTCACTCCATGGGACAGTTAATGCTTTCGCATTAAAAATAGGAGATAAACGACTCGAGGGACTTAAGCAGAAACTGACACGGAACAAAACTTACTCGAGAGAAAAACAAAACGCCCCGCACAATGATGTTGATACTGGACACGCAGATAAAGTTCTGTCAGGATTCCCAAATGAAACCTTTCTAACAGAAGTGACGAAAGATAAAAAACGGAAACGAAAACGTCACGTGCTCCAGGAACTGGAAAAAAGGAACGTCTTCCATAAAGCCGGAACAATCCAGTAAACTAGGGCAAATGCTCCGAGTTACCACTGGGATTATGAGCCTTGCTAAGAACTTCAGAACTACACTAATACAAACGAAGAACACCGACAACAAAAGAAAACGGAAGAGCGAAAGTGGATGAATCCTCTAAAAGGTTTAAAGCGATCATCTCTCCACAATTTCTGTTGGAGTGGCAGCTGACCGATCCTGCAAATACAGGTATCGAGAAACTTCAGGAATCTACGAGAAACGTTGTCGCTCAGCGCTGGCAACACACTGAGCGACTGCTGGACCACTTTTGGAAAAGGGGGCGGAAAGAAAGCATTTTATCTACCTGCGATTAACGCACGAGACGGCCCAGAATAGAACAGTAAAATTTAGGAAGGTGACGTAGTTCCCGCCGAGGAATACAAAACGACCGGACATTTGTGGCAGACTGGACGAATCAAGCAGGTCTGCTACGCCCGGAAAGAAATAATAGGATCATGCGCTGCGAACCATCTGTGCATACAAGTGTAGAAAAGAAAATATCAAGTTACATAACGCTAGTGCTTGATAATGGATTAGCAACCTGTGAATGAAGAGCGGGAGAAGGGGGGGGGGGGGGGGGGTCGTATTTTGCGGACTGCGGATTCTTTTACGAAGCTTCATTAATGTTGCGCGGCCAACAAAGCCTAGTGAACGTGACACTTTCTATAAAGAAAACGACGACGTAGAAAACGCTCGCGCGAAACAAAAAGGGGAGCGATTGAGGAGAAGAAGGAGTGACGACTCGGAACAACACCAAACGCTTTTCGCACATCATGTAAATAATAAATATTTTTCCTACCTTCAATCCTTGACGTTCAATAGTCAACAGGCTCTACGGTCATGATTCAAGTAGGCTGTTAACAATAGGGAGTATTAACAGCCTGAAACTTTTCTACGGTTCTTGCCGACTTTTGTGCGCAAGCAGAGAACATATGTGCGCGTAATGGATAGTCATCATTGCCGTTGGTAAAAAAGTGCGAAAATAATGACCGGGGTGCATTACATTCGCATGTTTTCGCAAAAGGATAGCACTTTTCGCGTACGAGCAGAAGCGTCAGCGTCAGTCTTTTTATTTGCGGTATCCAATCATCGCCGGAGTTTAACATATCTTTTTTCGGGGATCCGATTTTGGTCAAGGTTGGAGCCAGAGCATTCTCGGCTGCTGATTGAAAGTACCTTCATAACTTGCACATAATCAATCAACTATACATTTTGATCTGTCTGCGAGTTCAAAATCGGCCAATATTTTGGAGAGAACGACTCAGCAATATGAGAATAGTGAGCGAGATCCCGCAGCCTCTGATGGGAGAGAGATCTCGCGGCCTCGCGGTCTTTGGTACTTCTTCCCCCACCGGACGATGCCAACTTTTGTACAGCAGCAGAAGAGCCTGAGATTTCCAAAAGAAGCGCGGATTGAAATGGCTTCCAACGCTAAATAGGGTCTGATCTCACTTCGCTGCGACGACAGTTTTCTCAAGACTGTAACTAGTCGACGTAGAGTGATTTCTTGTTCTTTTAACGTCCTCAGATGACGCTTTGTAGAAAACGAACCACATTTTTCGCTCGCTTTAGCAGACGAACCGTCTACGAACGCTATTTTCGCTCGCATCGGGAGAGGCAAATTAGATCTCGCGGTGACGAGAATAGGACCGCTAATCTCAAACACGCAAGGAATGATCGTCTTACCTCTGCAGCCTCGGCAGAAGGTAGAAAAACCGCGGCGCCAATGCTTCCAACTTGTTGTTGGTCAGGATGAGGCTGGTGAGGTTTGCCAGGAACCGGAACGGCGCCGAGGGAGCCCCCGATATCTGGTTGTGGCTCAGGTTGAGCAAGCGCAGCTCCGAGAGACCCCTGAAGTCCGAGTCTCTCACGGTGCCGATGTTGTTGTGACTGAGGTCCAAGATTTGAAGCCGCTTCCCGGGCCAGAAGCTACTGTCCCCGATGGCGGGCACCTTGGAGTGCATGATTCGAATCTGAAGTGCGGAGCGACCGAAGGATCAGCTCTGCGCACGGGACGACATGTTTTATGCGTGTTTTGCATGCAACAAGTTTGCATTACCCTTTCTTTAGAGCTCAGCTTCGACACCTGGGGCTCTAAGTTGGACACTCGACGAAAGTCGGCGGATGGCCGACCGCCGCGATTGGCCAGCGCGGCGCTTGAACTTGGCGCTTTCCATTCTCGGCGGTCGGAGATCTCGACAACTTAATACTTTCATCTCGCTTAATTGTTTGTGTCCTTAATTAGAGAATTTGATAAGTAAGATTGCTTGCCTAACAATTTTGGGCGCGTTTATTGATTTTAAAACGCAGCCCCGTTCTATTCCACTGTAAACACTTCAGCGTTATACTTGTGTAATTAAGAGTGATTATAAGGTTTTAGAAATCATATGATTATAATTTATTATTATTTGGTTGTCGCTTTTTTTTTTGCGCGGTACAGCGTAAAGATAAAAATGTGTCTGTATGAGAGCAAGAAGTAGTACGAAAATGTCTAGGTTTCACAAATCTCTTAGAAAATGTGCCTGAAGATCAACGCAACCAATTTCTCAATGAATTAATAAATTTAAGGGTGATAATTAATCAGGTTAAGATGTCTAATCGAAGTCCAGCCCTGCCAAATACGAGGGCGTACCATATTAGTTTGAAATTTATTTTTTGCCGTAGATACCGGTCACTTAGATGTCTGCGAAGATGTCCACTTTCTCTACAGCCTCCCCTTGTAGCCGAATGCCCCTGTCTCCTAGGCCTGGTGGAACCACATTTTTCGGAATTGCTAACTCCTACGCCTAAATGGCTGCTGCCAACTTGTCAGTGGCTGTAAAAAGCGATCTCGCGGTTTTTGTATCGTGCCACCCAACAGGCAATAACCACTGGGGGCCCTGTCAGGCCATATGCTTGTGCGACCAACCGTCTAACTTGTCGAACAACGTGCCCGAAAGACGGCCGAACCCGATCAGGAGCCGATCAATCGCTGCGTTATCTGCTTTCACACGAGGCCGTAATTAGTTGGCACCTAATCTGGTTCGGCCGTCTTTTTGGCACATGATACGACCAAAAGTTTGGTCGCGCATAGGTATGGCCCGACTGGGCCCCCAGCGGTTATCCCCTGTTGAGTTGCAATAAAAAAAAAACCCTGAAGAACGCCTTTTCCAAGTAGCTGCCCAGGCGTGCGTGTGAGGCACTCCAAAAGAGCAGTTCCAGCAGGACATCGAGAGGCTCCCACACAGGTGGTGAGGTGGCATTCGGCCGAGAAGGTCTACATATGTACAGATTGTAAGTGACCGGTCTTTACTAGAAAAAAAAATACATAATATGTAAATCTATATGGTACGCACCTCCTATGATTAGAATATATGGCTTAGGACAAGTCCCCTAGGCGGAGGCGATTAACGCAAAAATAAATTGACTTCCACCTGAAACGATGCGCAACTGGCGCCATATTAGGCGACTGGTGGCAATACCGCGAGACTAGGTTTGCGAATGACGTCATTGTAAGTGGATATACCTACCCACCCCAATTAGCAGACATGGAGAAGCTCGCCGAAAGTCACCGCAAAGCGGCAGGCGTGTATGTCTTGGCGTTGTCGCGTGCTTGCGTCGCGTTTATTGTGACACGCGCTGACGGCAGTGCAGACGCACGTTAGACGGCGCTCTGTGGGTCCATCGTGATGACGTTTAAAGCCATACTCCCTTAACATCGCACAAACTTGCCCTGCACAAACTTGCCCTGCTACCGACGACTGGACTGACCTCTTCGAGGTTGGTGAATTGAAGGAAGATTCTTCCGATGGTCAGCTCGTTCGGATGCTCGGGGGGCGCCGTGACCTGAAGTACCCTGATGTCTTTGTCCATCTGCTGCGTGGGGATGGATCCCAAACCACCCAGGTCACATGTGATTTTTTTGCCTCGGTTCACCGCCTGCAAAAGAGCAAAGAAAACAATTAAAAAAACGGAAAAAAACGCTTCACGCTTTGTTTCACCACAAGTCAAAATAAACATAAACGCGCAGTAAAAAATCAGTCACCGCGCTGTTTTGCTGATTTGGAAATGCTGCTTGATTGCCCCTTTGGCTCGTAGCGTCGGCTGCAGTCAGGTTAACTGAAGTACATAGTCTAAGGCAGAGTGTCGAAGCGAAACCGAACCGAACCGAAAACCGGAACCCAACCGTTATTTGTAGACGAACCGGAACCAACCCCAAAAGAAATCGTCATCGCCATATTAGAACTGAACCGGTGCTGAACCGGGAAATAATTTAACTGTAACCGGTTCAGTCTTTCTATTTAATTTCATGGACTGAATATTTGAGATTACTGAAAAATTGGCAGCGGTATTTTTATATCTATCGGAAAACTTTCATATCCAGAATTGAAACGATTAAAAAATAGTGGGATTTCATGGCGGGTTTGTATTAGCATTATGATTTATTACGTAATGTCACGTGTGACGGGACATTAGGTGATGTGGTTACGTGACGTCACGGCGTCAAGTTGTCGCATAGCGTTACGCCATGACATCACTTTACACCCCACAAGATCCAATAGCGTTGTTGACTCCTTGATAGATCACCCCAACATCGCATCGTGTGTACACAGATATCAAGACGTGCTCTAATGTGCACCCGTGCACTCGACTTTGGCGCATGACAATCATTACATCGTCAAACATTCGAGTAGCGGGTCGTGTTCAACCAAAGATGGGAGTAAACGAACTATAATTACAAGTTGTGAAGCTCCGCCCATGCCTTATGCATTGCCTTTCCCAACGCGTGGCTATGATGGAAATTGGCTGTATATAGACCTTTTTCGGATAACATCACGCCAGCGCGCAACTGACGTGCCGTCGACTCGGTACATTTTTGGATGGATGGATGGATGATATATGTTATACCCTTTGTAACGGGCGTGAGCTTGCGCCACCTAGCCTAATATTTTGTCATCCTTTCCTTTTTTTTAATGTGTATAAACTTTGTTCTAGCACGACCCTCCCCCCCCCCCCCTTTAAGGCGTTTCCATTGCTTATTTTTATCAGTATTTCCTACCCTCCCTAGATCTTTTCCACCAATCTTCCAATCTCCTTTTAGTAACCGCAATTCTTTCCCTATTCATTCGTTCATCAATATCTGCGAATCCCCAAGTGCTTCCTCCAAGTCCGTAGTCATCGCCCCCAAAAGGGTGGGACGACGCCCCGTGCAACCTAAAATAACATGTTCTATAGTTTCCATTTCGCGTTTGCATATGTCGCATAGAGTGTGTATTTCCTGGAATTTAACGCTATATGTTTTCGTTCTTAGCACCCCCGTTTTAGTTTCAAACAGCAATGAGCTCCCCACTGAATTATCATACAGTTGTTCCTTCTTTAGTTCTTGTTTTTGTGCCCTGTATATTGTTAATGCTGATTTCCCCTGCATCCTCTCTACCCACAATTTCCTCTCAGTTTCCTTTACTCCCTTTTCTACTGATATATGCTCTGATCGGCCCTATCTCGTTGAATGTATTTAGATCTCAGCTTGCGGGTTCGGTTTGTACTTAGTCTTTAGACTTTTCATATATAAATACTTGTACACTTTCGCTGCCCAGCGTGTTTCCTCGATTTCAGCTAGTCTTTGTTCAAATTTTACTTTACTGATCGCTTCTCTACTCTTGAAAGATGCCCAACCCATATCCCCCTGTACTCCCTCATTTGGTGCATCCCCATCTGCCCCCAACGCCAACCTACCCATACTCCTTTGCTGTATCTCTAAACCTGCCTGCATTTCTGACCTCATATAGAATACCGCATTCCCAAATGGCAGTTCTGGCGCCATGACTCCCTTCCATACACCCCTAACGACTTCATATCTATTATAGCTCCAGAGTGCCCTGTGTTTCATAATAGCTGAATCTCGTTTCCCTTCTTTAGGACAATATCGTCCTGTTCTTTTAGATATTCACTTCCCTCACTTAAACATACTCCCAGATATTTGTACGTTTCTACGTGTTCTATCACTGTGTCCAGTATCTCCAGGGGTGTCCCCCTTCTCGTCGTTGAAAACTATTATACTCGACTTGTTCCTACTGAAGTATAGTCGTAAACTTCAGTAGGGACAAGCACTTCCCTGCTGAAAATCCTAATCAGTTCTTGTATTGTCTCACGACTTTCTGCTACGAGTACAATGCCGTATGCATACATTAACCCTGGCAATGCTTGATTCACCTTATGTCCTTCCTCCATGTAGGTCAGATCAAAATCTAGGTTGCACTGCTCTAATCTTTTTCCTATCTCACTGAGGTATATTAGAAAGATCAGGGGAGCCAATGGGCAGCCCTGTCTAAGTCCTCTTTGTATTGCCACTGGTTTTGTAGTTTCGACTTCCCATGTTATAACCACCTTATTCTCCATATAAACCCGTTCTAGAAACTTAACCATGGTTCCCCCTAGCCCATATCCCTTCAGGTGGTCCCAGGGGTTTTCCTGAATCACACTGTCATATGTCCCTTTGATGTACAAAAATGCTACCCATAATGGCCTTTGACTTGCCATTGCTATCTCTACGCACTGAGTGATTATGAATAAGCTATTATCTAGTCGTCTATTCCTCCAGCAATCGTTTTGAAGCTCCCTAAGATTCTGCTTCCTCTCTGCCTCTTCTTTCATTCTTCTTTTTACAATTTGCATAACCAGTCTGTATATTATAGAAGTTACTGTGATTGGTCGGTATAATTTGATAATGTCTTTGTCTTCCTTGCCCTTATATAATGATCTCATCCTGCTCAATTTCCAGTCACCGGGTACCTCCCTCCCATAAGTATCTTGTCAGTCACCTACCTTAGCTTCAATTTGCTTGTTTTGCCTAGAAATTTTATCAGTCTCATCAGTATGCCGTCTGAACCTGTCGCAGTTCCAACCGAACCCTTTCCTTCCGCGTTTTCCGATTCCCTTCAGGTCATTTCCTCTACTTCACTATGGTCCTCCTCATGTGTTGTGTAGACGCTACCATTCCCTACGGCCTGATCTGGTTCTAACTCTGAAAATGCTGCTTCGATGGTATGTCTGATGTATTTTCTAGCTTCTTTCCCCTCTGCCTTTGTCCCTTCCTGTGTGGTTAGTGTCAGCTGGTACCCCTCGGTCTTTTTTCCCTGTGCACTGATGTGTTCCCAAAACCTTTTTTGCCGCATTCCTATCCTTCTGGTGTATCTCTATCATCCACTGAACCCTTGCCCTCCCAATTCTGACCTGTATTAATGCTGATGCCTCCCGCTTTCTTTCCTGAAAGTTCTCCCATTTTGATGCTGCTTCGGCTTGTGTGGCCCCCTACTTCTTTGCCCAGCTGTGCTCTCTAGATGCCGCTTGGCGACTGGATATTGCTGCCTTAACCTCTTTATCCAACCAGCTTTTGGTCTTGCATTTTAGTTTTCTTCCTCCTTGTTTGATTCGATATTTCTCTAATTCTCTTTTGAAAGCACTAAGTCCTCATATCTTCATTCTCTTTCCGGTTGCTTGAATGCTAAGTTCTCGATTCACTTAGATACCTTCTGTTATTGTTTATCATTTAAGTTATTTCTACCGCCCTATTTTTGTTTTGCATTTCTGGTTTTACTGTGCCAAATATGATCTTGATTCTCTTATGGTCGCTCTCCTGACTTTTTGAGCCTTCCTCATCTATTCCGTACCTCCTAATCTGTTGTATAGCTTCCGCGACATTAAACAGTAGTCAATAGCCGATAGTGAGTTCTTTCTTTCCTATGTTATTTTTCCACCACAATTTACCTGAGTGTTAACCAATACCAGATAAAGAACTTGGCAGAACTCCTCTAACATACACCCTGTTGTATCTGTACGTCCATCAAAGTCTTCCAAATGCGCATTCATGTTCTCCAAGATAATTATTTTCTTGTTAGTGCCGATTTCCCTAGCGTCTCCTGATATACATGTTAAGTGTTCTGCGTTTCCCTCCCCTGCATCACTCCCTCTTTTTACCTAGACAAAACCCAGGATTTCGTCTAAACCCCAAATATTGCTTTTGACCCACATGTGTTCCCTGCAGCCCTCTCGTTCCCTTTCCCATTCCTGACCCTTCACTAACATCCCCTAGCGTTCCCCATTGGCCCAGTTGTATCCCACCCAATAATGTCCCGGTATGTATGGTGGTTCCTCCATATGCCTCACATGTTTTTCTGCCAATTCATACACAGCAAAGTTTTCGTTTTCTAATTGCTCCTCGATCTCCTCTCACTTCATACTGTTCCTGACCCTCTGCATGTTTATGAAAGCTATGTTAGGTAGCTTCTTTTCCTGTTTCTGCGTGGCTTCCTCCCACCTTCCCCGGACACCTCCCCGAAACCCACACTCCTGCTCTCATATACCCCTTTGCTTTCCGGTGTCCCACTGATGTGCGCATACCATCTCCCCTTTCCTGAAGCAGGCTTTTCGAATCGCCCTTGACAGGACTCCTCTCCTTGAGAGCCTTGGGGCTTCCTAACAAAGCCGCCGCCTTCCTTGCTATCCGCCACCCAACGGGCCTCCCCACGTAAGGGCTGAAATTAATACCGCCTTGTGACTGTGACTTCACAATCAGGGACCATTTTTGTGGCCTTGCTGCTGATCGCGTACCTTCTGCAGCATACTTTTCCCACCACCAAATTTGGTTTTCTCAGTATTAAACATGGCAATAACAACCAGCGTGTTGCAATAACGTAATTTGCAAACCATTTATGAGAACAAGTTCAGTTTCAAGGTAAAACGCAATATTCCCCAGATAAGAGCCAAGCGGACACCATTCGAATTATAGAGTCTTCCGTCATGAAGCAGTCTCGCGGGTACGACGACTAAGAAAATGTTGTAGCGCATGACTGATTAAGCTCAAAGTTGTACAGTGAGGGCCCAGATGTACGCGGTCGTAAAGCTGAATATATTATGAGCCTCCCGACTGCAGTACTTCACAAATTTTCTAGCTCATGCTGATGTCCAAGTGTGCTCTGTATTAGGAATATAATTGCATCTCTAAGTCAATTCTTTTTCTTTTTTTTTGTAGTGAAGCATCGTGTATTGAATTCGTTCGAAGAAATATACAATTTGCATGCTTGCCTTCAGATCTATCATGTGAGCACATGATTCATCTTTACATAACCTGTTATTGGGTATTCCACGGCACCAAATATGAAACAAAGAAACATAATTCCGCACATCGGCCAAAGAGCTCCCATATTTTCATATAACGTGGTCCTGTGTCGGTTGCATGCGGTTATGCGAACTTCCTGCATTCGAAGTTCGGTAACAGTAAAAATTTATTGAAATACTGGCCGAACATTTCACAACTAAAAATAGCCTAATCTTGTTATTACAGACATGCATCGTAAGTGAATGCCTTCTCCATTGCTGGAAATATTTTGCAAGTTTTCTCCGGCGTTTCTATTATGGGTAGGCACATGCACCGTCGACCTGCAAAGCTTAAATACTTCTTTTTATTTGGAAGTTGCTTGAAAAAAGTGCATTTTCCTGATACGTAAAGCACATTTAAATCATAGAAGCATGTTATTGTTTCTTTTATGTGATGGACAGTAATCTTACGTGTTTATGGACAGGAACGAAGCAAGAAACACAGGGGCGCGTGGTGAAACTATGAAGATCTCGTGGTCAGACACTCAGACCGAAAGAAAGTCACTTAGCAGCTGCTAATTCGGTTGCAGCATCGAATACTACTTTATTACATGTAAAAACAAAATCATGATTTAACTAGATTGCTGCCTATACAGTTGTAAAGCGAATTGACCGGTATCTTGTCAAGGACAGAGCTCTACCTCAGCCAAGCTGGGCCAACGTAGCTGTACAGGAGGAAATGTCCACTTGATTAAGCGCAGTTTCAGGCAAGCTTCGGCCTGAGTACGAAGGCACGTGTGTGTTAGAAGGATGACTTTTGATCACGCCTTTTTGCAAGATTGCCGCCTACTTCACGGTGCTGAATGCAAACAATGTTCATAGAAAAACAGGTGGTGTCACTGCCAACGGGTGATTCTATAAAAATTAAATGAAAAGTCTTGTCCCAAAAATTTGATGGCTTTCGGAAAGTATAGTTTTAGCCTGGCGTTTATATCGTAAAACATATTCTGTGAACTATATATTTTTTTCTTTTTTAAGCGTATTTTTAACGACTAACCTCACTTTGTAACAGCTCTTCTATTCAGATAAAATATGCCACATGACTAAACAATTCAAAATTTTGTTTTATATGTACCAATTTCTTATGTCTTTGTAGAAAAATAGAATGTCTCGTGTTTCCTTCTTGAAACTAAAAGTGCAGTGTTCAAACAATAACAAAAACAACTACTCGTCTCAAAGCGAAAGTACCGCCTATTCTAAAACTAAAATTATAAAACCATATTTAATTTATAGCCGTTTAAACCGAATCGAACCAATTCAACCTCGTTTGAAACGTTATTTTTGCTTTCCGGAGCTCAACCGAAACTGGACCGAAAGCTGCGAACCGAACCCTAACCGAACCGTTAAAAAATAGGTTCGACACTCTGGACTAAGGTGTCCACCTTTAACGCGCACATTGTGTGGAGGTGTTAAAGAGGAACGACTGAGAATTCGTGAACACTATATGGGTAGTCACTCTCAAGGTGAAAATAACAGGGAGGAGCTTTCTTATCCCGCCTACAGTGCGAGGTTTCTACCTTCGACGGCGTCTAGGCGTCTCGTGTACTTCAAGCGCGCGCCCGCCCGCGACTTTAAAGCACGGTGGAAGGCATGAACACGTTTTGGAGGCCGGGCGTTCAAAAGAAACTCCTCGCCGTTCTAATTTTGTCAATGACTATAACGTGAAATGTATTCATGTACCTTTTTGTTCTTAAAAAAGATAGACTCGTCCAGACACAATCTTCGATTCGCTCTCAGCAAACTCCGTTGCGTCCACCCATTTTAGATGTCACACTCCGTAATTTTGTTCCCTCTTCGTTTTCAACAAGCACAGAGGCGTGATAGCTTGATTTTTTTTAAAGAAAATCAGCAAAACGTTTTCTTTTGTTGTTGTTTTTATTTGCTAGAAGATAGCGTCTAACATTTGCGGAAAGAGACCACTGAAAGGCATGGTGTCTCGAACGCTGACTCTGATTGGTGCGTTTAGCGCCCTACACTAGCCGCACATCAAAAGTGGTCCCGACGTGGAAACAAATAAGGTCATAGAAGCCGGCGTATCGTGTTGTCTGACGTCGCGATCCTGGCGGTTGGTGGTAGAAATTCTGGCCAAAAGTGTGCACGAACGCGAGTGTCGCCATCATCACCATGCCCCTACTTTTGGCCGCTGAAGCGTCCATGGAGTGTTAGCCCGGAGAGTGGGATGTAGAACATGCGTCTGCCGCGTCCACCTCCGCTGCCATAACACCGCAAGGATCCCGGCCGACGACGACATGGCACGTCTATGACGTCATAAGGCGGAATTCGATGGACCCGTTTTGTGGACGCGCTAGACAAACCAGTTGGAGACGCGTTCCAGCCAACATAGTGCAAGGAACATGCAACGTTTAATGAATAAATTTGATACTCGTGAATGACTAGTTCATGTGCGGAATGAGGTCTCAGTATTTTTTTTTTTTTATTGACAGCGAATTTTACTTCTGAAGTCCTCTAATGAGTGAAATGCAGTTTTAGGAGAGATAGTTTCAATTGTTTGGAAGACACCGAACTGTCGTCGCGGTAGGGAAATATTTATTCGGAAAGCAAGCCCTCTTTTTTTCTTGCGCAGGAGTTGCAGTGACGTCAGAACGAAGCCGAGTGCTAACTGGCTTTGATCGAAAGGATAGTGAGTAGACCTCAATGCTAGACGCCTCGAGGTCTACCCACTATCTTTTTCGATCAGCCAATGAGAGCTCGGCGTTCTTACATCATCGCAAACCCTGTGCAAGAAGCAGACGAAATTACACTCCGCAGACCTTTATATATTTTCAGAAAGTTGAATTGGTCTCTCACGTGACCAGGGAGGGGGAAGAGGAAGAACGGCAAGTTGGAGGGAGGGAGGAGGAAGAACGCTGTAAAAGGGAAGAGAGAAAGGAATGGGAGAGAGAGAGAGATAAAGAGAGAGAGGGAGGGGGAGGAGGGCAGACAGGTAAAGAGTGGGGGAGGCATGGAAAAGAATGGAGGCAAATGGAGGGGGGAGAGGGCACTACAGGAGGGTGAAAAAAGAATAATGGGGAGAGAGAAATGTGACATAAAGTAAATTTCCCCTCTAAATTTAGCGGGGAAACTGAGTTCGTATATGCCATAACCAAGGAGGGCGAGAGGAAGGGGTGGGGGGCTCCTAAAAGAATGGGGGAGAGATAGTAAGAGGGGGAAGGGGAATATAGGGAGAGGAAAGGAATCGGAGGTAGGTGGGGAGGAAGGAGGAGGGAGGAGGAGAGGGATGGGGACCCTAACATTAGCTTGGGTTCTCTAGGAGGTGCTGTTAGGAAAGGGGGAAGGATGGGGAGAGAAAGGGAGGGGGAAGGGAGGAGGGGGATGAGGTGAGGGCATTGGCGGGTCACGTGACGTATATTTTGTCGCTCAATTTAACATGTAAACTAAGTTGTTGTAAGGTCCATTTTTCTTGCTAAATCTAGCGGGGAAATTCAATTGGTGTATAGGTCACGTAACGTCACACCTGACGTCACTTTTCCCTTTAAAAAAACATTTCACGGTTTAATACTCGCGTGGCGGCAGCTCGGAGTTCACGTCTTCCCGTTGGAAATAATTAAAAACGTAAATTTGTCCTTGCGATATGCTTGTATTCAGGCAAAATCTCGCGTTTAAGAAATACAATTTAATAGGTGCCATTGCTTTTCGGCACCAAGCAGAGATCGTCAATGAATTTCCGCGTGCGTTATTTGAGCCCGATGCAATCGGCTTGGGAACATCAATAAGTGCACATCGCAGACCGGTTGATTGATGTACAGTGCTCAGCAAACTTAACACATGCTAAGCCAACTCTGGGCTTTTTCTATTTTATTTTTTTCTATGTGTGCGTGCATAGCTGGCGCTAGCCCTAAGCTATTTCTCTTTGTGTCTTACTATGTCCGCAGCCTACCTTCAGTTCACAAAAATATGCGCAATTTTCTCGTATTTTATCTTTTTCTCTGGGCTCAATATTTCATAACTGTTCCGTATAAGTTTGGCAAGCACTGTACAGCTCTCTATAACGCGGATCTCCAACCTTTTTGGCTAAGGGGCCGGAACGGGGATATGCCGCTGTCTCGAGGGCCAGAAAATCAATCAGTAAATATGTATGAGAAAATCCAAGTAAATTATCCTAGATCCGCATTGAAATACAAAATAAAAAAAAGAAGTTGGCCACGTTTACACAGGCCAGAAGACTAATACGAATGATAGAATTGATGCTGACAATGTGCGATAGATGCGGAACAGAACACTAAGCACAGTATGCATGGGAATGCAAGGAAATTTCAACCTACGTAGTTACACAGATATGAAACCGGTGACTAAAAATGGTGATCCTGGTAATGACAATGTCCAGTGAAAAATACGACGAGAGAACACGCCTAACAATCTGCAAATTTCTGTTGTTGTTGTTTTTTTTTTGTTGTTTTTTTCTTTACACGGTTGGTGCGCGTTGAGACCCCATTTATTTACGCGCGCTCATTTCTGCACCTGTAGCAGTAGGCCTGCGAGAAGCGGGAAGCGGGCCGGGCATCATTGGAAGGAACGCGGGCAGCCACAGACCGGTCGCAAGACCTCTGCAAGCCGGATTTGGCCTGCAGGCCGTGGTTTGAAAACACTTGCTCCAGAACGCGAGCTTCTTTCTGACATGGCCCGCCCAAAGGGTGCCTGGAATCCGCCACGTCTTTACTTGTGTGTTAGCGTCCTATTCTGCCCATGCAGAGAGAGTGGTCCCGAAGTAGCAACAATTGACATCACCGAAGACGGTGCATCATGCTAGGTAGCCGAGTTTTCTGGGTCGAAATTCGGTTTTTCCCTCGCAATCTAAGTCCCCGAAAGCCCCCAAAAGCCAAGGTACAACGTAACCTGATATTCTTTGGCCCGATCTGGCTAATCTGGCTCAGAAATGCCCAACGCCAGAGTTAGGCTTGACTGCCTGGTTCTTGGCTTGTCACGAGGCTTCTGTGGGCCTCGGTTTCCGAGGAAATGCCAAACTTAGGCTTCGTTTTCGATCGTTCGGTCTTAACCTGGCAAATTTGAGCCTAAATTGGGCTTAGAAGGGCGGTAGGAATCATATGTTGTTCTTTTTTTACATCGGCAAAGTGGCGCAGGCTACCGCCCGTTAAAAATGATATAGTTATTAACAATCATCCATCCATCCCTCCATCCATCCAAAGGGAGCCATTAGTAGGCTTCACTGCGGGTAGCTTGGCTAATATGTGGCAGCTTTGGCATATGCCCTAGAGATGCCAAAGTACTTTGGCACTAACTAACGGTTTGAAGTAGAACCTTATGAGTCCCACTTTTGGCAATCTTATGGGGTCTAATTTCGGCCTAATTAGGCTTTGCGTTTGTTTTTGCCAAGTAACTTTTTATTTGCGTTTACGTGGGTTTGTTGGTACACATAATTGAGAAAGTTTCTGACATGACCAAGAAATTTGAAGTATTTACCAAACAACCCCCAGATTTGTGTGGCGCTTTAGGGCAAAAATAGCCAAACAGTAGCCAAAGTCTATAACGTTTAATTATATATATATATATATATATATATTCTTTTTTTTTGGGGGGGGGGGATTGTGGTTTTGAATTGCTAGAGAAAAAATTAAAGCCTTTTACAACTCCCTGCAACACCGAATTAGAGTGCAGCTCTTGAGGAGGAGGAGGGAAAGGTACTGAGGGGAGGGTATACCCCTCCTCCCTCCTCCTCTGCATGGCCAAAGGTCATGCGAGTGGAGGGGGGTCACATGACGTCAGGGGGATCACGTGACCTAAGGGGGGGTCACGTGACCTCAGGGGTGGTCACAACCTCAGGAGGGAGAGGGTCACGTGACCTGAGGGAGTCACGCGATCTGAGTGTGTCACCTGACCAGGGTCACCTGACCGCGCGGGACTGATGTGACCCTCGTGAGGTCACGTGACCCTCGCGCGGTGCATTATGGGACATTTCCCATAATGCACAGCGAGGGGTCACGTGATTCTCCCGAGGTCACGTGACCCTGGTCACGTGGCCCTCGCGCGGTTCATTATAGGATATTTCCCATAATGCACCCCGCGGTTACGCCGACGGCGACGCCGACGCCGCTCAAGCCGGAAACGGGCGCCTGAGAGCTGCGCTCTAAAACTAAATTTTGGCTTTTAGACTATCGTTTTGGGTGGGTTGAGCGGGTTCGACGAGCCATCAACTTCCCGTCCCCCTTTACCTGACAGACGCAGAGGGTCGGGCATCGGACGAATCCTGCGGCCCTGGATTCGGCGGTCCTGGACAGGCCCCTTCCGTCGCCGACCCAGGACGACGAAGAGGCGACGGGGACGGCGGTGCTCAGCCACAGCGTGCACAGGACCCAGGGGATGCCAGCGCAGCCGCCGCCGCCGCGAAGGTCCCCCGAACACGTCGTCCTCATCGCCTGTGCGGTTGTACACATCCGCGTGGGATTAGTTGTCTTTTTAGACTTCGGATAGGTGGCGCAAGCTACCGCCCGTTACAATGGGTATAGTCAGTAACATCCTTCCATCCATTCATTCGTACATAACGAGACGAATCGAGTTTTGTCACTCATAGCTACACTTTAGAAAAAAAAGTCTGCGATTTTATTTCCTCTAAAACGCATGACAACCAATCGCGACGTACAATAGAATCCGAGCAAGTGAAGATTCAAACGATGCGACTATAGAACCACGAAATGCGATATGCGCAGGTCTAGTAGACTATTTTGAAGACACTATCGAGCAACATTGGCCGCTGCCATTGCTTAGGCACGAAGCGTGTGATTGCTCGCGAGTTTTCGCCGAATAGTGCCGTAGCGCTTGTGTCCAACACATGGCTGAGTATGTGCCCAAACGATGGCGGACTCCACTACTTGACTCAGGGGCTATTAAATGGCGCGCACTTTTTAAAAAGGTATATTGTTCACGTGCTTTTCAAGGAAGTGAAATCACATATCTTTTTTTTTTTTTTTTCGTTTTTTGGAAGTGTAACGTTTCGTGTTCTTGGGTTTTAACTTACTATAATTTCAAGGGTTTTTTTCAGCTTTACTTATTTTTTTTTTTTTAGTTTAGGAGGCTTTTGGTGCCTATTTTCGGTGTCAAATAAAAAAATGGCGATAATCGGGGCTTACGTTGAATGAAATAGTAGATAGAAATGGTATTTTCCAATTTCCATTGAACATGCGAGTGACCAGAATACATACAAAAATTATTGGTACCGACAACGCAAAAAATATACATATAAAACGTGCGATTTTGAAGGAGAAATAATTAAGAATCAACCCAGACAGTTTGAAGCACTGTTTCTTGTAACACGCACGCAACATAAAACTGTAGATAAAATGTTTTTTTCTCGTGAAGCTTCGGTTTTTCCTAATTTCATCGAACGCCATCTTATCGAATACCATTTTAGCGAAGCCGTTTCATCCAAAACCATTGCATCGAACACCATTAATTTGAACGCCCTTGCATCGAATCAGTTTCATTGAACACTGCGTAGTTGATCAGTATGATTTTTTTTATCAAAGAATTTGACACCGGAATGATAGCAGAACTCTCGTTTCCTACAAAGACGGGGACTAAAAACAAGAAACTAGTTTTTCCGTTAGAATTTTCATTTCTATATTTTTTATATAGTAACTAATGAGGTTTGCTGCTAATGCGGCCAATAATAAACAGGCACATCGCCTTACATTTTATGACACCAGTGATCATCGGGTGCAGTGACGAATGGGCTTCCCTTCAAGGGTGGATCCTCGTCCTTGAAGAGACGTATTTTGTTTCAAGCACGAAGCCGTCCTTGAAGCAATGACACGTCTCCATGTTGCATTAACGACAACTAAAGACGTGCCTCTCTTCTTTGTTTACTTTTCGCCATCGGCAGAACCGTGGACTTGCCGGCTTTTCAACCTACGTTCTTGGAAATCGTGCCATTCTCCTATAATAGAATGAAAACACAAGTAAATAGGTAATTAAAAAAGTAAAAAGAAGCCGTGATGAATACTTACATTCCTTTACGAATCTAGTACCTTTGATACATGGACAAATAGGAAACAAAGTATGTGTTGGAGTACAGCCGTTTATATAGCCGGAAAACGTTATGTCTCATACCCACGGAAGTTTCTTTTTTTATGTTCGGTATTTCAGCAACCAAACGTTTAGTGGAAAAGTGACCCGGGTAATAATTCTATTTTTGTTGATTTGACAGTAGCGAAATAAAAACAAAAAGCAGGATTAAAACACCTAAAATGAATTATAATGCTCCAAAATTCTGCGAGGTGAAGGTCGATGAAACGGAGCCGAGTGATTCGATGAAACCTATTCGATGAATCGGCGTTCGACGAAATGTCCGTTACCCATTTTCGGTTTCCTCCGACTTCGATAGAACAGACTTGCGGATTATTTTTCGTGGATCTTACAGGTATATTTACGGAAAACACGAAACCCAAATCACAACTGGGGCTCAATATCTTTCCGAAACGTTCGCGTATTCGAGTCTCTTTTCTTATTTAAAGTCTTCTGAAAGGCTTTATTTGCCTTCAATTTCGGGAGTGTTTTTTGTGACTTATTTTATCCGCCAACTTTGTCGTTCCTTTTATTCTTTTTAGTTTTTTTTTAATTGTCGGCACCGGAAAAAAAAATTGGTGTTTTTCGGGTCTATGTTGGAGTAAAGAAGAGGCAGGGAATTCTCCAACTTCAAAGGGAACATACACGCGAGCTGAACACCAGCCTCATAGACAGTCAATGGCAGTCTTGTAGTCGAGTATACTCGAATAAAATAACCGATTACAAGTACAATTACTCTCGTCTAAAGACTATTTGGTTATAGTAATCGATTATTCGAGAAAAAAAAAATGGAATCGAAAGTCACTCGAACAAAGCTATCGTTACCATTCCAATTCCATTCGATTTCCAAAACGACAGCTTTTTTTCTGCCGGTTTGAAAAAGGGTTTTTCGTACCGTATATTATTGGATTTACAATCAGCAAACTCTAAACTACTTATATTTGTTTTTAATCCACCTGTTTTGGTAACTCATTCTCCTGCCGAAGACGTGGTTCGAGGATTTCATGACAGGGAAGTTGTGCAAAGGCCGCCATTAAAAAAGGAATGAAAAATAGCAATAGTTAAAAGTAATTTTAACAAATTCAAAAGTAACTAGATTACTCTTACGATTAGTTCCAAATGAATATATTCAGATTATTACAAAATTAGTTCCAAAAATATTGGGACTTACTTTTGCGATTACTTTCTAATAAATGTATTCAATTGATTACAAAACTACTCTAAAAAGTAATCAATACGAGTAATTTGATAAAATGTAACGAGTGCCGTCGAAGTCTGAAGTGTTGGTTGTATTCTGGGTGAACGCAAAATAAAGTTGTAATTAAAGGTTTCCTTCTCGCGAAGCTTTGGTTTTCCTGAAGCGCGGACTGCTTCAATTCGAGCTCGAGTTATTTTCCACTTACTTCTTATTATAAAAGTTCACTATCTTACCATACACAAAAGTACGCAAGCTTATAATATCTCCCCCTCCCCCAAACCTCTCCCAAATATGTCAACCCTCTCTTCCCGGACTGAGAATTCTGTATAAAGCCTTTTATCATTTGGTTTCCAGATATGATGACTCGGTTGAAGAACGTATGGATAATACTTCTACTCGAAACGTTACCTCAAGGTCTTTTTCAATGTGTTTCACCATCCATCATTATTACAAAACCGAATCCCTCGCGTAGCTCCTTTTCCGTTTTTTTTTATAATCCTCATAATCATTTTTCCGCGAACTACGCCACCCTTTTTTTTCCTTTTCCGAGAACGGGCGGAGTGATTCCAGGTAAACGATTCGTGGCGCAGTCTCGCGTCGGCGCCGCCGTTACCGAAGTCCAAGTCGAAGTCCGCCGTTATAACCACACAAAGAGCGAGACGACTTCGATAGGCGAGAGCGGCATATTGTTTTTTTACAGTCTTCCTTTTTCTAGGCTTGGGTACCAGGCGAATTCATCGCGGGGGTCCGAGGCCGAGGGTTGGGTCCTTGACGGCGCGTGCCGCTGTCCCGCGTGCGCTGGCGAATCTGCCGCCAGCCTTGGCCGGTCCCGGCGCGAACTGGAGCGCGGATCAATGGATGGCGATAGAGGGCCCGGCAAAGGTGTACCACCGCGATCCCCGGACGAGCGGAGAGGGCTTTGAACGTTGCCCCACCCTGCCGCGGGGCATTAATAATGCAGCGGACCCCGACCGGGACGACACCAGCT
Organism: Ixodes scapularis; assembly: GCF_016920785.2. Lineage (NCBI taxonomy): Eukaryota > Metazoa > Arthropoda > Arachnida > Ixodida > Ixodidae > Ixodes > Ixodes scapularis. The sequence goes on from NW_024609838.1 coordinate 70,167,536, forward strand.
GCCCCGCTCTTCGGACGACTCTGCGGTCGCACGGCACTGCTTCTTATCGCCCGGGGGGACGCCTTCTCCTACGCCGCACTCCGATACTGCCGCCGAGAGAAAAAAGAAAGAAAAACAAAGAAAAGAAAACAAAGAAAAGATTCGTCCATTCTCGGTCGTGGCGGCAAGTTTCGGGCTGCGGTGCAGACGAGCAGCTACAGGGTCTATAGGGCTGCGGTTCTGTGGCGCCGAGCGGGGTTGGCCTCCAATCGGCGCTCTGGGAGACGTGGCAAAATTGTGTTGATGTCGCAGTCGCACTCTTCGGACATCGTAGAAAAGACACGGCGTTGGCTGTAGGCAGAATGACAGAATTTTCTTCGGGCGCAAGTCGAGCATCTTCTAAGCATGAAGGTTCTCAAAAACGGTGATAATAATAATAACTTATATACAGCAGCGCCCATATAAGACAAACCAAAATGTCTTTAGTGTTAGGATGCGATCGGTCTCGGTGATAAAAATTATCGGCTCACCGTTGCTCGCTTCAATTAGGCCTCGAAACTCTAGTGCTTACGTGCACGTATCTCCGAGAAACATTAACCAATCTGGGAAGATGACGAGAGCGTGCGCTGCAGAAAAGCGCATCTATGATACAGTGCCGCTTTACTGTCGCGCAGTCGTCCTTCCGCGGCTCATGCATAAATTGCGACGAATCTGCGCAGCAAGCGGATGAGTGGAGCCCGATGAGAGAATATGCGCTCGGGGCTTGAGCCCCTAGTTTCGCGCAAATCCCGACGAAATGAGAAGGCAGATTGTGGTCGAGGCGAGAAAAGAGTTCAAAGTAAGCCTCCAAGCCGCGGTCACGCATCTCATATAGTGTATGAGAGATAGCCCGCAGAAACTGCCTGACGAGTGTGTCTTCATGGCACGACGCTATACTGTCGGGTTGGTCACACACAAACACTGTCCGCGGTCAGTTTTTGAATGAATATGACGCCGCTTCGAAAACGCTTGAGGCGGCTCCGCAGATGATTCTTTCGTTACGTCTCCAGCAAACGCTGTGTCCTTGGTGCGATGGACGTGCAGCGCGACGGGCGCCAGGGGACCAAATACGAGCTGCCCTTCGCTCGCAATTATTCGCTTATTTCGTGAATACCTGTTCGGTAATAATTACATGACTATTTGCTCAGCTGGCCGTATCTATGCATTCTGGACGTTTCTAAAGGACCGCTGAGCAGAACCTTCAACTTTACACGAGCTTACTTGACAGTTCTGTGACCCTGACTATACCATATATTATCCGGTCTATAAGTCGCACTTTCGTGTAAGTCGCTACCCCCCCCCCCCCCCCCCCCTCTTTATGCACGGCTCTCTTTTTTTATTTACGTATAAGTCGTTTTTTTTTTATTTGTACAGTCGGCTAGGCGAAATTGTATTCAAAAGCCCGTGCATTATGATCTCAATATGTATGCTTAAGCGAGAGCAAGTTTTAACACTCTCGTCAAGGAATCGAACGACAACTACGGCCAATTTCCGCAATTAAGGTTCATGCGTATAGACGAAAATGTGCACCGCTGTATAAGACGCACCGACGAAAACTCTGAAAAAAAAAATGAAAAAAAGACTGGTAAAACAAAAAGTACGATGCCCGGACGTAACGACACTGACCAGCAAGCTTTTTCATCGCAGTGTATGATTCAAAAGATATACAAGCCGACCTTTTCCCGTCGGTCTCACCTTCGTAAAACTTGAAGACGTTCGTAACACGTATCTCAATTTCATCACAGTCGCGAAGGTGTCCGCACCGTGACAATATTCAAAAGCAACTCATAGATGGAACACCAGCAGTGCGTGAACACGAGGCCTGGGAGCGTGACGAGCATTTTCTCAACGAGCATTTGGGTAGTGGCATCGTGTCAAATTGCTGCGGTTAGGATCTTTGTGGGTTTGCGAAAACGATAATATAACAATAATAATTGTCTTTAATTAGGGTGGTTCCTGTTTGGACCCATTCCCATCTCAACCTTCCCGTTTCGACCCGGTTCAAAGCGACCTTCTCGTTTTCTATTTTCCCATTTTGCCCTATCCCGAAACAACCTTCCGGCTTCGACCACTGCTCGTTATCAGTTGGGACGGTTCAAGCGTCCAACGTCTGTCCTCCTTGGTGACTTCATTTCGCCCTATTTCGAAACGATCTTGGAGATTCGATCACCAGCAGTCACTTTTTTGCACGCTTTTCTGGTTGGAGTGCCTGCAGTGCTGCAAACGAGCAGAGTAGTTATTGCTGTCCCCTGCTCAGGATGTCCTTGTTCGTGCTTGACTGCTCTGATGGCACCTGATGAATGGCAGTGCTTCCATTCAACGGTGGAACGGCTACGGAAACCGAGGACCACGGACAAACAACCACACGAAGTCTTGGCACCGTAAGATAAACGCGGTGTCAGACAGCGCGGGCTCGCCCGAACATATACAGCTTCATTGATGTGGTCGAACGGGAGGTGGCCTTGACAAGGATATCTCTTTAGCGGCTTGCAAACGGTACTGCCGTGCGGGCCAGGGAGCGTAAGTGGGTCAGCAAGGACCGCCAATATAAGAATTGGAGTGTCGCCTCTTTAATGGCACGATTTCCCAGTTCGACTTCCTCAAAAAGGCGAAGGCATTTTCTGGTCTAGAATATTTTCCTGTGTGCGCAAAAATTCAATAATTAAAATTATAAAAAAAAGACTAAAATCGCAATCATACGTTAGTCAACCTGTCTGATTAATCGCCCTCCAAAATATCTATTTCCGTATTACAGAGTTTTAGAATAATGTACACAAGTGCACTAGCTACTCTAGAAATAGCGTCTTGATATAAAAACCTATGAAGACTTTAACTCTTAGCTTACCCAAAGTAGTCACGTACGTTATTCTAAGACCCCCTTATTGCACAAAGCGTGAAACTGTTAGCGCGAGCAAGCGATCGTCGGCTTTTGTTTATCTGCATAGAATCAAAAGGCTGCCATCGAAACTATTAGTGTCTTTGTAAGTGCTCATCGGGGCCATTAACGTAAGAGCTAAAATTTGGTGCCTACTGATACCAAAGCAAAATTTAAAAAAAAAACGACAAAGTCGTGTTTGGGGTAACAGCTGTAGCTGGATTTACAAGCACACGATCGTGGCACATGGAATCGAGCAGGGACCAATCAGACGCACCCTGTCTCTTTACTTCTGGCTCTTCTACCCTAATCAAAATAGTCAAATCTCGATCCAGGATCCAGTGCGTTACGGTCGAATTCATGTAAATGCAGCCGGTGTCGCGCAGTGAACACAGTTCGCTTCATGGTTGCACGTTTCAAAGACCCCATTAATACAAAATAAAAAAAAACGAAAACGTGAAGTAGGAATATATAGGGTGTCCCAAGTCACCAGGCTCCATCTGAAATGTACCGTAAGAATCGACGCTTGCAAGTAGCAACCTCAACTTTTCATCAAAGACATATTTCACAGGTCGTTTTTTTTTTCTTGTAAAGTTACAGAGCGTAGCTTTCTTTCTGTAAAAAATAGGGCCAAGAAAGTTGCTAGGGTCAACGGCGGGCGGCGACGCAGACGACCAAGTCGAGCAGAGGGGCGGGTTTGGCGCTCGTATTGATAGATGGCGCTACCTCCTTTTCGTGACTGCTCACGATCACCGTGGTTTATTAAAATGAACATATTGGTTTTGTAATGTATCTTTGTTTAAAAAATGATTGCGGACAAAAAAAAAAAAAAAACCTCAGGGGGAAAAACGCGCTTGCATAACGACGGCGCTTTTGCTGCAAACGGATTTCGTCTGCATTTCGTTTGCTTTCATTCGCTGCTCGGTTATACGTTCCGACGCTGCTCCCTACGCCATCTATCAATACGCTCGCCAAACTCACTCCACAACTCGACTCGGCTGTCAGCGTCGCCACCCGCCATTGACCCTGGCAAGTTTCTTGGGCCTATTTTTTTACAGAAAGAGGGCAAGGCTTTGTAATTTTACAAGAAAAAACCGACCGGTGAAATACACCTGTGACGAAAGGTTTAGATTGCTACGTGCAGGCGTCGATTTTTACGGTCCAGTTTAGATCAAGCCCGGTGATTGGGGACACCCTATATTACGTTGAAGCTTGTCGGAAAGAGTTGTATATTTCAAAAATACGTTAACATGCAAACATATTTCAGAACATATTTTCAAGCAGAAAACGTGCGCAAACCAGGGTTAGAAAGATTGAAACTTTTCGCTAAGAGGTTGAGATGTGTAGTGCCTTATACAAATACGTTGGAACGGGACGGGTTAAAACGCAAAGGGGGTTTCGGGTATGGGTTCATATAAGAAGGGCGTTTTGGGAACAGGTTGAAACGGGACGGATTCAAACGGGAAGGTCGTTTCGGGAATGGGCCGAAACGGGAAGGGTTTAACCGAAAAGGGGTTGTTTCGGGCTACACCCGTGCAAGGAGCAGACGGCTGGCTGTCAAATTCTCCTTCCTCACATATCGGCTCTTTCGACACGGCAGTCTTCGCACCATTTTTATTGGGAATATCGCACGCTATGATACAATAGAGAGTTTTAGTAGATCGTTCTCATGACCCCGATAACGATATCCCGATACTCCACCACCGCCTCCCTTGCGCATGCATAGTATCGTTATCGGGGCTATCGGGGGTATCGGAACGATCTACTAAAACTCTCTAATACTTACGATGACGTTTTATTGGATTGTGTGGCCTTGAAGCCCGTCACAAGTGCTTAGCATATCCTCACGTCTGCAGCAGCGCTGATGTGAAGTACGTTAAGTTTGCTTTCCTAATTACTGGGTTATGAAGAGAGCAAGTCGTCTGCTTTTTGCGCGGGAGTTGCGGTGACGTCAGAAGGACACCGAGCTCCGATTAGCCTCGATTGAAAGGTCTATCCACTATTTTGTTTTAAATCAGCCAATGAGATGTCAGCGTTCTGACATCATCGCAAGCCCTGTGCAAGAAGCAAATAAACTTGCGCTCCGCATCCTTTTTTCCTTTTTTCGTGTGGATATTTTGTTATAGTTGTAAACACCCTCTCGTTCTCGTCTCCAAAACGTGATTTTCGCCAGTGAGACGCGGCTTTCCTCGGTGAGGCCATAGAATTGTTATAATGTACGGTAGAGGTTCAACTCGCGCAATTGTGCTGTTGCAAATTGATCAAGCAGACAGCAGCAACCAGTCGAAAGTTGATTCCGGTAATGCATTTCTGTGTGAAAAAGTGAGTGCATTTTCTCCCTGCAGTTGATTGTCAGAGGAAGTATCACGAATAATTTGTACGTACAAGAAATCTTGGAACATTTCTCAGTCAGGCATATGAAAATATTGGTCAGTTACGGCGTTTTGTTTCAAATCCATGGCATTAAACGAGGTGCTAAAACAGTTTCGTACACGAGTTTACCTGCAGTGTCGGACCCTGCTAGCGCGATCATGGCGTCGGTGCTTTTCAGCATCGGAAATATGCGTGCCAAACGAACGAAGGACATCTGGAAAACTAAGAGAGACGGCAAGAGCTACGCAGTAGCGCTGGATCAGTGACTCTTTGTGATTGTAGACGATTAAAATGAATTGAAAGTCACGTAATATAGTCATGTTTGCAATAAATAAGTACCGCTTTATTCTTTATGCTCTGCGAAGATGCGTGCTCTACGTTCAAAACATCACCTGCACGCTCGAAACTTTCGAGAATAAGTGCATCATAAAAGCTGCCCCACATAGAAAATAATAAAAGGGGACACCTTTCATGGCCCACGTACTTGATTCTTTACCTTTTGAATGTTTTTAACCACTCGAAAAGATGAACGACAGGGGAACTTTGATATATAGTGACCGGACGGGCATATTAGCAATATATAAGCGCAACTGGAACATTGGCGAACTTAATTTGAACACACTCTACATTCCTTTCGATTGTTATTTTGCTTGGAATCCTAGCTCGTTTTTATACACCTGCTATGGAACAGAGATTTGGGCCTTAATAATGGCGAAGTTTAACATTGTTCAATGGTGAAGACAAATATTGTAGTACAACAATTATAAATTTACAATGATAACAAAGGTATATACTATTCGGTACTACCAAAATCACAAAGGTGATTCATGTTGTTTTCCGGCGAAGAAACAAAATGCACGCGCGTTTACCCACAGGAATGGACAGGAGCACAGCAAAAGTAGACTGGTTGTTGTCTCCTTCAATTTGCATCTCGGACCTTCCAGAGCCGTGTATGAAAACAGTTTGGTCAATGGGAGGCTCTGGCAGAGCCAGAGCGTGTACCAGACGGAGAAAGAGGGCTTGACGCGCTTTTTTGACCTACCAGAAGCCGAAACAAATCCCCTAGCGGGGGTTGCGAGAAACAGTTTTAATCATAAGTATATGGAAGAGTTAAATGCAGTAAGCCTTTATGCAGTAACCCTTGGCTGCAAGTAGGGTGCACGTGATGTTTCGACTATGATCATGCAGAAAGATGTAAAAACGAATGTGCCTCTCGAACTCAGTTTTTCTCGGGCAGTGTGTGACCGCTCGGACGGTAGCTAGGATCCCGGCCCTCATCACCTAGCGTACGGATTATATCGATCATTCCGCTAGTCGCACTCTTCCACCATGATCTTAGATGACCGTGATTGAAACATCACGTGCATCATATTTTTAGCCACCAAGAGTTACTCCGACGCGCTTATTACATTCGTTTCTCGGGACCACCACCAGGGTATTATTTCCGGCTTCCGGTTGGCCATATTCGAATTTGTGAAGACGACCTGGAACTTGGCCAGCGCGCTTTAGGCCAATGACGCGTCCTTATTTGTTTTCTGTACTTCTCAATGAGTTACCAAACTCTACATATACGCATCTGGGACGTCCCATAGACACTAGCGCCAATTCAACCCTCTAGAGTACATTATAATACCTCTATGGGTGAGACGCGGCTTTCGTCGGTGAGACGTGGCTTAGGGCATTCTCGAAATAACGAAGCATCAAATTATGTTCCATGCCACCGTAAAGCGCGAAACACATGTACAACGAAACCGTCCGATCCGACGTGCGGACTGCTGGAATGACCTTCGGGGGCGAGGGTGTTCGAGGCACCGGAGAGCGTTGAAAACCCTCGCCTCCGACCGTCGTATTGCCTGATCGGACGTCGGATCGGATGGTTTCGTCGTACATGTGTTTCGTGCTTAATGCACAGGCCACGAAACAGTTGTAGTCCCTGGCAGAATGAGAACGGCAGGGCGTGTATTTTGAACGCCCTGCTTCCAGCACGCGTTCCAATGCCTCAGGCAATGCTTTGGCTGCACGGGCGCGCTCGATGTGCACGAGACGTCGAAGCATTGTCGAAGGTTGGAACAGCCCGCGTTGGAGGCGGGACAACTGAATTCCCTCCCTGCCGGTCTCACTCTGTCAGTGACCATAAAAAACCGCTTTCCGGCGTCCAAACAGTAGCTGGAGTTGATTACGCATCGTTTATTCTTTCTTGGTCTCTAGAACTCATTGAGTCATAGGGAGTATTAGCGGCGAGATGTTTTAGTGGCGCCCTCCTACGGTTCCCCCTTGTGACGTCATTACCTTGCAAACAACAAGCTCGATGGTGTTTGTAAATAGCATGTTGGAAGCTTGAAATCATTGCGCTCTCTAAGGAACACTGCCAACACCGTCAAAATTAAAGTTCTGTCATTCCTCTTATTTCCGTCGATGATAAATCCTTTTCTTACGTCATAGTCAGCGTTCGGCCAATCGTGGAAGGCCGACCACAGCGACGCTTTCGGTCGCGCACGTCGCCACTTCATAGCTGTGTGCGCGACTGCTGAGCGCGTGCCGACGGTGAGCTTCCATAGTTCTTTTGCAACGTGCATTCCACACCATCAAGACTGCCGGTCTCAGATGCCTATTAGCGTGATCTCTTTGTGAGCATGCGCTTTCAACAGCACCTTCAAATATGGCGTCAAGTGAATACACCCTATACTGTCTAAATAAAACAAAAACATTCATACATAACATTAAGAAAATATAAACTTAGTTTTCAGTGTTTCACGGACATTTTGGAAGGCTTCAGGACCTTCGGGAGTTTATGAATAATTAACTATGATGGGGGAAATAAATTGATTCCGCATTGCAATTTTTGTGTTTTGCCAGACAATCTGCGATACTACAAAACCTCGCAGACTATTAGGCAAACAAACAGCCAGACTACTATACCATCAGGACGTTAGAGGGAAATATCATAAAAACGTCATGCTCGGACATCAGGCGCCGATGGGCAACGTTATTAGATTAGCTCAGTTACGGCACTGCCCATAAGCGCTGCATGCATGAGCAGTATCGCACCTCAATCACCACGACTCACCTCCCGCCGTTTGGCGCGCCGGACGGCTGCTTTGGGAACTGCAGTGTATTCTATGGATACGTACGTTTCGAAGCGCAGCGTCTAGATGGCGTGCCACCGTACTCTATGGCAGAGCCGTATATGTAGAGAGTTTGGCCATTCGTTGGGAAGTATAGGAGACAAATGAAGCGGCGCCATTGGCCGAAAGCGGGCTGGGCGTGTTCCAGGGCGTCTTCAGAAATTCGAATGTGACCAACCAGAAGCCGGAAATAGTACCCTGGCGGTGGTCGCGAGAAACAAACCTGATAACTGCATTGGAGTAACTCTCGATGGCTGAAAATATGGTACACGTGATGTTTCAATCACGCTCATCCAAAATGATGGGGGAAGAGTGCGACTAGCTGAACGATCGACATAATCCTTACGCCAAACGCCGAGCGCCGGGAATCTGCCGTCAGAGCGGTCACACTCTGTCCGCGCAAAACAGAGTTGAGCGGCGCATTCGTTTCTTACATCTTTCTGCATGATCATGATGAAACAACACGTGCACCCTATTTTTAACCACAAAGAGTTACTACACTTCACTCTTACGCACTTATTAAAACCATATACGAACATAGACCTTCGATGGTCGATCGGCTCAGAATTGTTTCTCGCTACCACCGCTAGGGGATTCTTTTCGGCTTCTGGTTGGTCAAGAGAGCATGCCAAGCCCTCTTTCCGAGTCTGCCGCACGCCCTGGCTCTGCCCGCGCCTCCCATTGACCAAACTCTCTACATATACGGCTCTGCTCTATGGAACACACAGTTTGTAAACGAAAATCTAGATGGCTCTCCGAACGATGGGAGGCGGACCGAAGTCAGTGACGGGGAGGGGGGGGGGGGGGGGGGGGGGTACTCTTTTTCGCGGGAGTTCCACAACTGAGGTAATCTGGTAACGTTACCTGTGGGGGCTGACTAAATTCCGGCTGTATAAACATACATACAACACAAATACAAATACAGCCTTTCGATAAAACAGATCCATCAGGCCTGATTAAGCTTACTGTAGGACGAGCTGGCAGTCGTGGTGCAGTCATCAAACTGTTCCAAAAGGCTAATTTCAGGTTCAACAGCTTTCACTCTTCACGCGTAAAACAAGCAATCAAAAATATGATTTTTTTTCTTACCGGTGATCTGGGCCGGCTGTTTCACTGATGTTGCCCATTTCGTTCAAGGGAATAAACCTATGGAAAGAAATGGAGGTGATTATTAGCGAGTCACCCGCGACCGTATCCTCTGATTGACGGACCTCTCATAGATGATATAACGGACGAGGCGTTGCCCAGATTTATTTTCTTGACCTGATATTTGACGCGCCACCAAAAACTAAACAATTGTTCCTGACAAGGGCTCGTGTACGTCCTTCGCTCCATCAAAAGAGTTGACCATGAATAACTCAGAGAAAGTAGTCACCCCCCCTCCTCCCCCCCCTCCTCCCCCCCTTCCTTAAATCCGTCCACGCCCCCAACATTATAGAGTTTCCGTAGATCGTTTCCGTCCTCCTACAACGCTCTGCGCAACCGACTGCGAAATCCAGAAGAGTGCAAGCAAGGCTAGTGGCACGCATCCGCACTTGCGGCGTCTCCGTTGCGGAGAGCGATCTCCCTATTATTGACCCCTCCCGGCATCGAGGAAACAAATGTTTTCCGGAAACAGGAATACCTAGCAGCTGTAACGACAATCTTCCCTTCTGCTACACTGGTGCAGGGCTCGAGCATCGGGCTACTGAGCAAATGGTCCGGGGTTTGGGTGCTAACAAGGAATAAAGTGTTTTCTTTTTTGTGTGCGTGTTTGCTTCTGAGGACAACTGACGGGCACCGAGGGAGGGTTGGCCGCAGCATCGCGTTTGCTTAACATCTTTTTGCGACGTTCTAGACTTTAAAACCAACCTAAAACGCATCCTACGTTAAAAGAAAAAGTGATTGCAGTTTGTTGGGACAAAGTTACATGGACAGACCAGCAACTTCAATATTCTGAGATGCTTACTTCTTGATGGCCAAGTTCATTGCGTATGCGTTGGTACCATCTTAATCATAACACAACGTATTTATTTACAAGGCTCATTTATTGCATTAATTCGCTGCTTAATACTTGGTATAGGAGTGCTAAAGCGATATAAATATATAGTTGGCCGAGCCCTGTCCTTAAATATTCGTGGATTATGATGAAGACATTTTGAAATATGTTTGTCAGTAACAGGAAAAATAAACGAGCAGAAGTTTTTTTTTTTTTTTGTGCTTGGGAAGAAAGGAGGATGCATCACATTTTGTGTTTGAAGAACCTAACGACGAGTTAAAAGGACACTAATAACACCCTACATACTTTTAAAAACAATTTTCTTTTCGCCAGGCCATCTGTTATGGTGTTAGAAGACTAAACAATCAAGATTTTGGTACAGCGTCACGTATATGTTTAATAAAGTCAAAAAACGAAACTGCTCGAAAGCGGAACCGAAACTAGACTGGGGAGGAAGAAGAAATTTAGAGGAGGAGAAACATACCAAAAAGCAACGTGGCTGTGCACTTTTTTTTTTTTAACGTATTTGCAGTATTTTGGAAGCCACCAAAAATGGATATCATATTTTTGTCAATTTCTAGTATTGAATGTGTTCTTTCGATGACCCACTACTTCGCTTACCCTGGGTGGTTGTCTCTAAACCATAGACAATGAATGGCACGTGACCACAAAGAAGAGAATGGGCGCGAATCAAAACAGCCAGTTCTCGATCGGCGGTTTTCGGGTGAAAAGGAAACGAATTTTGAGCTGCAAATTATGTTCTGGGTAGATGGGCTTTCATATGTCATGTAGGAATAAAAACCTTGGCGAGCATAAATACCCTGCAGAGTCCCTACAAAAAGCCCCCGAAAAGAATTTTTTTTGAAGTCTGGTTGGGACAGGCGTGTCAAAAGCATTAATTCTACGAAAAAAAAATACAAAAAAAAAAGCATTTTTTAGAGCAATATTGACGTCGGGAGACGCGATTTCGTCGGTAGTCACCTCCTTTCCCCTTACTTTCCCTCTTGGCATCTCGGGCGCGTGGAGGAGAGGTGGATCGGCTTCGCCTTCACGTTAAAGTAGAAAGAGCGATTTACCATCTCGTTGAGCGAATGACTATTTTGTGACGTCATGGACTTTGCGCGAAGAATTTCAAATACATCGCTCGCCGTCAATATTGCTGTAATTTTTTTTTTTTTTTTTTTTTTTCAGGGGTCTTTTACATCTGAGCGACTTGGGTTATGGCTGATGATAGTGGCAGCTGAACATACATATACATATAGTATATATATATATATATATTGTTACGAAGATGTGCGGCTGGCAGCAAATGACAATAGAGAGTTTTAGCTTACCGCGTACCGGGCGACCGCCGGGGTTACCGCGACCGCGACCATCGAGCCGGTACCGGACCGAGAGCGTAGCGGGTAAAGAACGTTTTAGCATACCGTAACCGCGCCTGACCGCGCCTATGGAAGTTTCTTCTTTCTCCAACGGCTGGAAAAAGTCATGATGATGATAGTGAATACCGGCGTGGTTCGTTTTTAAAGCGGTACATTTATTTGGACAAATGCCGCATAAAAAGCCACTTTTAAAAAATATTTTCCTCATTACGAGTAGTTATAGTGGTACTTCCTTGGTATACGACCAAGTAACTTAATTTGTCAGCTAAGCTGTTGGATACTGGTCGCGCCTCAAGCTCTGAGTGCTCTGAGTTCTGCAGCGCGAGCTTTCGCTACACGTGCTCCGAGCTGTGGTGCGTTAGCCCACTCGGCCACCGTTCTCCCACGAATGCAAGCAAACAGCATCATCCTGTACGCTGCTTGTTTGCATTCGCAGCTCCATTGCCATCAGCACCAGTCTCTAATGTCGGCTAGGTGGCTCAGGTTGCCGCCCGAAACAAGGGGCATAGCAGTTACCATCCATCTATTCAACCGGCCTGTCCGGCGGCCATGGAAGCCCGGATTTTTGCTATGGACCTCGGGTAGGCGAAAGCCTTTATAGGCCAACCAGAGCCGCTTCACTTGCCCTTTCCCATGTTATGTGGTGCGACGATTGTTTCTAGACGCCTCCCCCGCCATTCCAAAACAGTAAGTGATGAGTCTACGCCGGCCGTCGGAGCCGATGCCCGGCAGTCGCCATTGACGGTAAACGCGGTAAACCGAGTAGCGTGGCATAATTGGCGCATGCGCAGTTCTGCAGTGACGGTCGCGGTAACCCCCCGGTCGCCCGGTAGGCGGTAAGCTAATACTCTCTAATGACGCGTCCAACCGACCGTAACCGTCATTGGAAACCGCGTTAATTTGTACCTTACAAGTGCCTCAGCCATTCCAATTATTTTACCTAGAGGAGCTGCAATCGCGATCATTCGAACTTACCAGCACAAAATTTACAGTACTTTATTAAATGACGACTCCATTCCTACACCGCCATCAATTTAAAAAAAATGTGTGCTCCAGCGCCCTGACAAATCAGATGATTGACACCAATTTGCATACGGACCAACGGAACGCTCTGGTCGATCTTCTGGAGACATATAGTGATGTATTTGACTTCAACCGGACGCCGCTTTCAAAGACATCGGAAGTGCACCATCAGATCGACACAGGCCAGGCATCTCCTATATAAAGCAGTCCATATCGTATATCCCTTGCAAAACGTAAAGTGATCCAAGACCACGTGACCGATGTGCTAAAGAGCAACATTATACAACCCTTCAATCTCAGCAGCAACAACAGCTTCGACACGAAGAGACTCACAACGACACCACGTACGAAGTTGGTGATCAAGTTATTCTCGCTACACCAATTCGCAAGCAAGGAAAATGCGAAAAGTTGCTCCACAAATACGTCGGCCCATTTCGTATACTTCGCCGCATCTCTTTTACATCCTACGAAGTAGAGCCCGTCGCACTTCCCCGAGATCACCGCACCAAATCATGTATATTGTTCATATATCATGAATGAAACGTTACCATGCACCTCACGCCCGAAGACCACCAGTGCCGGTGGGCGGCCCTTCTACCGCCGGGGGAAGTGTTGGATAGAAGACGACGAGGTGCCGAGAGAGGATCGTCAAGCGCACACACTTGGCTCGGTTCGGTGGCTATTCAGCGTATGGCAGCGAATCATCTACGCCATTAAATCACCCTTTATCACCCTCACAATATATATATATATATATATATATATATATATATGTGTGTGTGTGTGTGTGTGTGTGTGTGTGTGTGTGTGTGTGTGTGTGTGTGTGTAAATTAGTGGTTAGTTGTTTGTACAAAGGGAGTTTAGTCTGCCAGAACATGACGACAACCGTAGCGATGTTTTCCGCAGTAGATGAGAAATTTTCGACGGCTATGTTACCCACTGCAGATGAACAATTTAGCCAATGCAGTACAACTGCTACCCTGAGGTCTTTAACGTGCATGCTCAGTAGTGATACACGACGGCACGCCAGTACGATGCTTGGGGTCATTAAGTAGGCCTTCCTCTTCAGTGACACTAAAGGCGCGTTCACACCGGCAAGTGGCAGCTGCGCGCGACAACTTTGTCGCAAAAGCGAAAGGCGCAAGTCGCGAAAGCGACAGGTTTGCAGCAGTAGCCTCCAGACCTAAGTATGCAACTTGTCACAAAGTCGCCCAGCGGCTGAACTAATCAGCAGCGCCTTGGAAGTGACGGGAGGTGCACCTCGGCTTTGTTTACATCCCGCACGCCGAACTTCTGTGGCAGAAGCAGCAACCAACATGTCCGTTAAACACCTCAATTCGCGGTAGCGGCCGTGGTACAGAGCCACTGAGGTCTCTGCGGCGGCACTGGTCAGCACTATTAAATAATTACCATTTCGCTTTATAAATATAGCACCCCGATTTGAACGAGCGTCCGAAAAAGAACTCGGCCTCACAGCAAATCCGAGTTACTTCTTGACAGGTATGCACTGCGACCCGGTAGCTCGAGTGAGTGCATGCCGATGTAGCGATTGTGCTTCTTTGTACGGTTCCAAAGAACCCAGGTCAACATATCGAGTCTTTTGTCATGTGGCAACGACGACGAATGTGGTAGCTGTGAGACAACAAAAATGGAAAAGCAGCGAAACGTGAAAAAAGCCCGCACTGAATTGACGGCGGTTCTCGAGAGCTTCCGAGAAACGACTAGGTGGTAGCGACTCGCCGAACGCCCGCAGTGTGAACGTCGGTGGTCGCCTGTCGCATGTCACTATAGTGAGTGGCAGGTTAAGAAAATTTATCTGACTGGAGAGGAGGAAGCAGACAGAATGCTGAAGAGAGGAGGTGGTTTCCTATTCTCCTCTTCAGCATTCCGTCTGCCTCCTCCCCCCTGCCCTCCTTTACGTCGAAACCTATTCTTAACCTACAATTGACCATAGTCACTTTCATGACTGTCGCTAGTCACTAGTGTGAACGCGCCTTAACGATGCTCATCCAGATCGAAACGGGCAGGGGCGGGGATCGAACCCAGGATCCCTGGGTTCTGCATGCAGCGCGAGCATTTGCTCCACGTGCTCCGAGCTGGTGTGCGCTGTGGGGGGTATTCACCTTTAGTATTCACTGGACGCCATATATGAGGGCGATGTTTAGAGCGCATGCCCAGAGCGAGCTCCCATTAAAGAGGCATCAATCTTGACGGCGCGGAGCGCACGTTGCAAAAGAGCTGCCAAAGCTTGCCGTCAGCACGCGCTCAGCAGTTGCGCGCACAGCTATGGCCGCCAGTGAATACTCTTTAGAGATGCTTTTTTCTGTTTGCCGTCGTCCTCAGTCACGTGGGTTCCATATCTGGTATGCGGGACGAAAAAATAATAAAACATTTCAACCTGGAACATGCGAGAAAATACAGGTGAGGCAAAACAAAAATGTGCGACAATCACGCATTTTTTCTAAACACCTTCCAGCGGCTTGGAGAGATCAAAACGATGGTTCACCAAATACTAGGGTGCCTTCATGTGCGCTTTGCTTAGGGTGGAGACATGTGGCCATTTTGTCCCACACGTTTATTTTTCTTTTTTGTTCAAAAGCGCGTGAGAGAGTTTGTCCCTGCATGCGTTTGTGGCGCTTACTGTACTATGCCGACATTTTGTTTTCGTCGATTTCTTTGTATTTTCCCCGTGAGCGCATGCTGTCGGTATCGGGTACTACAAAAGGTGGCATCACCCTAAACAAAAGGACATTGAGGTACCCTACCGCATAACAGAAGTGACGAAATTCAAGATGGCTGCGCTTTTGTGGAAAAGGTGTATAGACCTTTCTAAAAAAAGTGCTCTCGGCCGGTTCTATTGTTGGTGTTCGTGCGTATGGCGTGCGATTTGCTCGCCTCCCGAAGCGGCAAACATGCGCTTGTTGTGCTGAGGAGATCGCACGCTGGCCTGAGGACTTGTAAATTATGAAATAATGCATACTCTGTTTGGCCTTAAAAAGGCACTACAAAGGACGAAGAAAACCAAATGCTGCTCGACGTGCGTGCCTATTAGTGGCAAACACGATCGTTCAGAAACGACATTGGTCTAGAGCGTCGGATAATGACGACATAGATTTCTAGAGGTAAAACTTGCTGAAGAGGTGCACGTGACCTCTTCTGATCCTTTCAAGTGCGTGATTCTTTACTTGGAACACTCGTAAATTGGTAGGACGTTCACATCTTCATATCTGGATGTTAATTCCAACAATTAGAACGATCGCGCCTGGTTGTTGCGCGCCCTTGTCGTTTCGGTTCTTTATTGGTTCAGACCGAGGACGTCATCAACAATAGAAAATGTACTCAAAGCTCTAAAATTCTTTCACGTGCTTTGTTAAAAATACACCAATTTTTTTCTTCATTTTATTCTTTCATGTGTTGCTAGAGTCCCACTCACTAGTTCGAGCGAATACGATGCAAACTAAAACAATTGCCAAAAACGCCTTTAAACTGAGATTATAGTCATAGTTCCAAGTGCGAGCTAGCTCGTTTTGCGGACGAACGCTTCAAAGCAGCTACCTAGAGCTCTCGTGCTTGAGGCTTTGGCAGCAGTTTCAGCTTCAAGGGATTGTCCGGGAAAATGTTGTCTTTCAGGAAACAATTAAATTATATTGTCACCGCTTTTAGGAATATCATCCACACGATATATTAATTTCTAGTCCTCGGCCGCACAAATAAGTCAATTTAATAAACAGCCCAACTTCTCAGATCCCACCTGCAAAACGCAGTGCATTTTCGTTGCCAAAAGCGAAAGCTTTGACGTAACAGAGAGCCACCCTAGCTTTTGACTGCTATCTCAGTAAAATAAGTTCGTTCTAAGAAAGACTAGATTTACGGTGTTGAGAGAAGCTCAATTCTTCGACGATGACCTTTGTACGCACCATCAACCCTGTTGACCAAAAACCGGGAATCAGTCAACGCCCGCGACTCTGGCGTTAGCACGCCCGATGTGACGTCACGACACGACCAGCCATGCATACTTACGAAATTGGGCGTGAAGTCTCGTACTGACGTTCATAATTGATTTAATTACCGAATATTGCGGCGTCTGTTAATAAAATAAATATTACATATGACTATATTTAGGCCTTCTCTAAGTGACCAGCGAAAACACTTCGAAACTTGCGGATGTCACAGGACAATCACGTGAACGGAGTATATATAGCCCAGTCGGCCAACGACCCTCCATACATATGTTGGCGACATGCGCGACCAAAATCGTCGCTGTGATCGGCCATCCATGATTGGCGAAACGAACACAATGACGTCTCGAACAAGATCATTTCTGCTCTCCTAGACGTAAATATGAGCAAGGTCAGGCTGTCCCTTCGACGATGTTGATTGAAGAGCGTGATTGCAAGGCTTCAACCGCGCTTTTTAGGGGCCATCGAACTTGTCGCGGTAGTTACGTCAGGGATAGGAATCATAGGAGTGCGCCACCGAAACGTCTCGTCGCCAATAGAGAAAGGCAAGAAAACTGGGAGAGTAGCGAAAACATAGCAGAGGAGGAAAAATAAGGTATTTAATAATAAGATAGTTCTTATGGTCACTTACGGGGCGAGAACGGCGGCGAGACGTTTTAGTTGTCCCGCTTCCAGCGCGAGCTTCCTGTACCTTCGACAATGATTCGGCGTCTCGCGGAAATTAAGCACGCGCGCGCGAAGCTAAAGCACGGCGGAGGGCACGGAGTGCGTACGAAGGACCGGTTCTGCCATTCTCATTCTGTCAGTGACCACGTGCTAAGAAACTGAGGGAGAGGTTGGCGGCGAGAGCGCTCGGCGACGTCGGAAGGCCGAGCTGTGGTTGAAACGATTAGTGGGTAGACCTAAAGCTAACAGCCTTTGTCTCCACTGCACTCGACGAACGCGTAACGCCTGCGTCCAGCGTTTGGACTTCGGATTCGAAAGCGTTCGGCGAATGCAGTGGGGACAAAGGCAGCTAAATTTATGTCTACCCACTATACATTGGAACCAGAGCTCTGCATTCCACCGCCCCCTGCGCGCCCTCCTTCTTCTCCTCTCGCTCAATTTCACGGCGCATAGATTAGCGATCGCCTATTTCTATCTGTTTTTTCTCCTTTCTCTACATTACGTACAGCTGGTTCTATCCACGAGCATTTGAAGTCCCGGGTGTGCACTTTCAACCCTGAATAGCCGACACTTAACTCCGTGTGCAGTGTTGGCGCAAATAGAACACGCTATCTGATTCACATTTGACATGTTTGCTCGTGACAGGCTACGACCTCAACCCGGCTTTCACCAACAGTCTGCCTTCCGCCGAAGCCAAGAGGAGCCAGTCAAGGGGGATGGACCATCTGCGTCGCCTCATGCTCCTCCTCGAGAGAGAGGTTGGGGCTGGAAGGCGACCCTCCGAAATATTTCCGTTCCCAGGCCGTGACCTTGGCGACCCCGAGCTCGGGGAAGGTGTATCAATGGTGCGAGGGCGGGCTGTCTTTCTGCCCCGATGCCACCGAAATAGCCTCGTCCCCGACATGCGAGACCAGGAGCCGCCCGTTACGCATATTGCGTGGCGTTCAGACCGGCACGCACTCCCGCACGAGTGCCATTGCCCGACGGTTACCGCAGCCGAAAGCTGCCGAAGGATCTTCCTAATTAAGAAGCGTTCAAATAGGAATCCCCTCCCTTCCTGCCCTTTTGCAGCCGGGGAAACCTGGCCGTTCGTCAAGGAGCTGTCCTGAGCTCGCAGGGGACAGAAGAGTCCTTTCGGCCGTCGCGGGTCGTGCGGGTGTAGATGAGAGATATTAATACGGCACCATACTCCGTTTGATATCAAGTCCGATCGCAGATGATGATACGATTTCTTTGAGAAAATCAAGCGGGGCAAAAGGTGCATCCTCGCGGCGCACGCACTCTTTCTGCTTACCCTATCACCTGTGAAGCCAATAAAGCACAAACAAACACACAAAAAAGGCCCAGAATCACGCCGCTTTCGATATGGGTGACTGGTTTTGCCGGCGATGAAATAGAAACTTCAAAGCTTTTTTTTTTTTTTTTAGGATAAGCACTCAAAAGCAGATACAGCAGTTCTCAGCGTGCGTGGTACCAGCTGCGTGTACCAGCGTCAACGAGACGGTTTATAGTAGTTTTCCTCACTATGAGTAGGTAAAACAAATATTTTCCGCTCCAATTTCTTTTTTAAAAGCCTACACTCATGACATTTGAGTGCGACAAATGCATCACATAAAGACACCTTTGTGAAAAAGTATTGCTCTCCTTTCACTGGCTTATTTATGCGAATTTATTAACGTCCTAACAACGCTGGCCGCGGGGACACCCTGTAGATCTCAATCCGACCGGCATCTAAACCGAAATTCTTGGCATTCAGCCTGGAGAAAGCCGCGAGAGGCCATTAGAGCCCGCGGGCGTTCGAGCCTGCAGGGTGTAGGCCAAAGCAAAAAGCAGCCAGAAGCGGTGATTGAACGGCTTCGCGCTCGAGCGACCCCGCGTCCGATTCGCAAAGCCGCGCGCATTTATAAAAGCCGACCACGGCGCGGTGGGCCCTCGGCGGCTTCAAAATCTGGCGCGGTCCCTCGAAATGGTGTGCGGGTTTTACGATGACCGCACGCTTCGGGGAACGCGCCCTCAAATGAACGACTTGACCGCCGTCGCCCAAGGAACGAACGGGACATCAACCGGGGCCACCGGGAATTCATCGCCTTCTCTGATGAGGGAAAACTTTTAAACCTCGTGCTTTCGAACGAGTTGCCCCACCTCGGATGTGCACCGACTGAAATCAAAACTATACCCACTAAGAAGTGTCAATAATACTGCCAGCAAAGGACAGCCTGCAGGCGCTGTCTGAGGTTCTTCTTCCTATGACGATCTTTTGCTTATTGAAAAACTCTCCGCAGACATGTTCCAAACGTACGTATGTATGAAGCTAACTTAGAATATGCTTGAAACCTTCCCGCGTGTAATTAAAGGGAAGCTGAAGAGGTTCCTGAAAAAAAAAAAAACGAGTTAAAGGTGAGTAGAGTGACTATATCCCGTGAATCTGAATATCACGTGCGGTTTTTCCGAAGATGTAACTAAAACGTAAATGTGATTAAGCACTTAAGCAGCGCCGGACGAGCGCTCTATCAATAGTATAGTGAGAAATCGACGCTGCATCAGCTTGGTGCACCGCTATACTTCCAGCCTTAACATTATGGTCGAGGAAGCTCTGCTGCGGTGTGTGCGTGGAGAGGCCTTTATGCTGCGAGTTAGCATACGAGTGACCCGAGAAGAAAATTCATATTTACGCTTAATGCATTTTCTGGTGTAAAAGTCGCGGTATTGTTTTAAGCGTTTCTTTTTGCGTGTGATACATCTGCGCGACTTATATGCATTTATATATATATATATAAGTCTAGACCATAACAGTGGGTATTTGCCACCAGGGTTATATTTATCATTCGATACATTCATGAAAATAGTGAAACTTGTTCTCGCTTGCTCCTAAATATCGCAATCATAATACATATATGCGGGCTCTTCAAGGCAGCTTCGCCGCGCTAACATTACGAACATAGAAGGTGTCTTTTTTTTTTTTTTTTTTAGCTAGACAGATATTTTCTGAAAAAGCCTCGAAAGCTACAGTATTCCACTTTGTTCGTGTAGGTTATACGCCCAGGGGGACGTAATAATAGGTGGCAAATCGTCCCAAAAAGTCGAATAATTAACTAACATTGTTAATTAACTTATTAGTGAGCAAAGATGGACATATGGTGTAAATTTTTTAGAACATTTTTTCATCGCGTTGGAAGTGCAGTACACTCTGAAAAAAAGCCCGTGCGTCTACTTTCCCGCACAACACTCGAAAAGCCAATCAGCGCAACTTACGGAGGAAGCTCAGCAAATGTCGATGTCGAAACATATGATTATAATGACCAAAAACGCAGTCTGAGTTGTGACATTAAGCAGTGCAAGCGTGACGTTTTGCATTGCTTAATGTCACAACTCAGACTGCGTTTTTTGATCTAAACATATATTTCGACATCGTCATTCGCTGAGCTGCCTCCGTAAGTTGCGCTGATTGGCTCTCCGAGTGTTGAGCGGGAAAGTAGACGCACGGGCTTCTTTTAGAGTGTATAGTGCACTAAAGTTACCACTTGTGAAAGAGGTACAAGGCTACGGTGAGAGAACGCGGTTCATAAAGGGACGGAAAAACCGTGCGAGCGCCTTTTCGTACCGGCATCCCGATTGCTCCTGAGTCCTGCAGCAAGACTGCAGTGTTGGCGTTAACGGGTTACAAGTAACGACTTCACCGGTGACGGGTCACTTTTTTTTTTTCGAACGAAGTAACATACTCGATCGTTACTTTTTCAAGACAGTAACGGGTAACGTACTTACGTTACTTATTTCGAGTAAGGTGTCACGTAGTTATGTTACGCGCTACTTTTAGAGCGCAGCTCTTAGGCGCCCATTTCCGGTTTGAGGGGCGTCGCCGTCGGCGTAACTGCGCGGTGCATTATGGGACACGTGACGTCACGAGGGTCACGTGACCTCACGGTCACGGCGACGGCGACGACGACGGCGACGCCGACTCCGCTCGGAGGGAGGACTTGCAGGCAGGATGAGGAGGTGAGGAGGAGGGGGATGGGTATACCCTCCCCTCAGTACGCTTCCCTCCTCCTCCTCAAGCGCTGAGCTCTTATTCGGCGTTACAGGGACTTGTAAACGGCTTTCATTTTTTTATTTCCCAATACTTGAAAAAAAATAAAAAAATACACTTCAATTATTTCGTGGCTTTAGGCGCCAAACCATGTGAATCTTCCGAGTTTTCGTTTGCGTTTTTTCTTGTGAGTATTTAGGTGAAACTGTAAAAAGGACAAAATAATTATGTTCAGTTTCCCCATGAACATTACGTTTCTTGAAATGTGGCGCTTATGCATATCTGTAACCTCAAAAGAGGAAAACGTGTTAATTCATAATTTAAAAGAGTAACGCAAAATTAACGCGCGTTACATTTTATCGGTAACGGTAACGCGTTCCTTTTTTTGAACTAAGGTAGGTCGCTAACGCGTATCTTTAATTTTCAAGCAACGAATAACTTATTTCCTTACTTTCTTTCGGTAACGCCTACGACACTCCAAGAGTGGTAACGTTAGCCCTCCATCGCGCTTGCCCCGTGCTCCAAGTCTATCTAACACTGACTGCATCGGTGGTTTCCGATGACGTTCAGCAAGTTTCTGATTTGCATTTTATGTTTATTTTGAACAGTGAAAATGTTAGTTAACACAATTCATCTGATTAGCGGGCGGATCGTTACGATTTGCTTCGTTTACCACGTAGCCCTGACCGCCTAACTCACCTGCACAAACCGGATTAGAGTGTCTTTCGCGGATAGCTGGAGACATGTCTATTCAGCTTAAATAGAAACATTTTCTATCGGTATATAGCAACGGTTTTGCTTTGCTTTACAAAAAAAAAAAAAGTAGTTTTCACACGACATTTATTTTAAGTGTCAGGCGGTGCTTGACCCTTTGGATATACAGGCTCTCACCCGGAGTGTCAATTCACACTGACACACTGATCAGTGCACATCGCTTCATTAATAGTTTATGCGACCTGCGCACCGGGAAATGTACCACGTCTTCCCTTCCTTTTTTACACTTTTCTATCTCAGACGCCCTTCCCCTTTGATTCTCCCCCAAAGAACGAAAAACCAGCTGAAAGAACGAAACTCTTAGGACAGCATTTCGTCTTCCATTGTCCGCATTTTCACTTATAATCTTTGATTACAGAAACAAAACAGAACAACAACATGCAACGAGAATCCTAACGTCTTTTACATCTTACAAAATTACTTCATGAAAATTTAAAAGTGTCCGAAATTCCGCAGCGCTGATTAACTGATGTTTCATAACGCCAGATGATTCCTAACGTAATTCCTTTCTCACACAAGATAATGTCGTTGTGCTAATACGCTCACACGATTGTTCAGGCAATCGTGTGTGTCTGCGCGCGTGCGCACACAAATGGCCACGCGCGCATGCAAAACACTTACGCGTTGACGCACAGACTTCCACCGATCAACACGCGGACACCCATACATTTAAACGGCTGGCAAGAGAGCGTTTTTTTTTTTTCTTTTCTGTTTCCTTATTGTAAATTTGTGCTCGCCCTCCATGGTGGAGGGCCGGGCTCTTTACAGTAATTGCTAGCGCGAGAAATCCAAGCCTCCTCCCTCTCGCTGTAGTCCAGATTTCGGCTATTCCCAAAACATTTTTAGTTCCCTCTGCTTTTAGATAAGGCTGATGGCAAAAACGACACGAGGACTTCCACACAAAAAAAGAAAAAAAAAAGATTGAACGAAACAAACGTTTGAATGCCAGTGTATCGCGCCTTCCGGAGACGGGGAGCTTCGCCTTGAACGAAGGCAATCCCTGAAGACGAATGGTGGGTCGTATGTACGACGTGCACTTGTCCAGCCAGCATTTCTTGGGCATTTCTCACAGCGTTGGGTGTATCACGGCTATGCTCTGCAATAAAGCTGAGAGCTTGCCGGCTCATGTGACGCTTCCTGGTTATAAATGTTGAAAACGGCAACTGAATTTACATAGAGCAAACCGTTCAAGTTTCATTTCCCTTGAAGCTGATATTGATACTCGCGATATTTATTCCTTACCACACGTTTTTCTTCCTTTTTTTATTTACTTGCTATCAAAACGACCCATTAGGAATTACAGGAGTGTGTTTTAGATTGCATAATAAATAACTATATTCCTATTTTCAAACCACGCGGTAACAAAACAAAAAAAGAACAACACAAATCTGCATATCCAGTAAAAAAGAAATTCTTAACTTAAAACCCTACTATTTTGTAAAAAAAATAATAATAATAATAATAATAACGGTTGAAGCGTTTGTATTATAATGGCTGATAAATACAAAGATAAAACAAATCCACGAAGGTTAGGTTAACACAAACTAATCGCCAAATGAACCTCCCGTGCCTCATTTTCCCGCAAATAGATCGCAGAAAATAAGGAATATTAATGTACCAAAACGTGTCAAATATTTCAGTGCTGTTGTTTGCTTCAGGACCTTCTGTCAATCATCTCTTTTTTACCTGGCAGGTGCTCGAAAATTATTTTCTCGTGGTTACTTTTTTTTTTGTGCGTTTCTGTTTTCAGGAATGGCGTTATCTGTGGGTAGCCACGGGCAAGAACAGACAACAATATTAAATTTTAGAACGCACGGTGACGCTCGAAGACAATGACAAAAGGAGGGGAACCGGACACCTCTATGTCATTCAAAGGCATGCGTCGTGGCTCCAGGGACAAAACACTTGCGGCAGGGTCATGAGAAACCGAGCCTCTACCGGGCGTTCCTTAGAAAAGAGAACAGTGTTTTTCGGCCCACGTAAATACACCAAATCAACTCTGTTACGTCACGCCGCGGTGGTGGCGCTTCGGGCGCACCTCCGGTCTGGGGGCGTGGGCGGAAGTCGCGATGCTGCACGGTCATTCCTGTTTTGTTTTGTAAGAAACCAGACTAAATCCTGCTTTCAAGTAGAACCAAGAGAGCAAGAAAAGGTGTAAGGATCAGCTTTCACGCGTTTTCTGCCTGCCTGAACGTCCGAGAACGTTAATAAATGCTGTGAAAAAGGAAAACCAGGCACCGTCGGACCAGTATTGTTTGGCTGGGAAGAAGCTTGGGTTGAATTCACAAAGAGTTGTTTCAGATTTGTTTGTTTTGTTCCAACATAAACAAGGGAAAACCGTCAAGTTGCCCGGACCACACGGAGACCACGTTCAGTCTGTCTTCTCGTGCAAACGGCCTTCTGATCGTTCACACTGTTGTCTGCTCTTTCGCACTCGTCTGCTTGTTTAAACTGTCGCATGCTCGTTCAATCGACAACGGCCTGTACGAAACGTTGACCCGGGAATCGCATTAAGATGTAAGTGCGGGCCCCAAACGATTTCTAAGTTTGATGGTTGCTTAGGGTGAGGCTTGGTGCAAACAGTTAATAGAAGTATATGTGGATCATCGTTTCCAGCGGCAATCACCGACTTGATCTGCCTGAGTCACTTGGTTCAATCCTGCTTGCGATTTTCAGTATCTACGTCAAGCATCGCAGCTAACTTCCACGCTTTTGCAGCCCGAGCGACGTCACGACTGAAAATAGCGAGCACAATCTCATCACGTGAATCGGGCACTAGCGTCCATTTCGCGGCACTCTCCCGGAATGAATCGCCGCAGGTCATGTTATTTACGCGAAGTTTTCCGGTGTAACGAGCCTCGTTAATTCGCTGAGGTCACCAAAGTAGCAAGACATTGCTAGAAAAATGTAGAATCAACAATTCTAAAGAGAAAAAAGATACGGGGACTCACACCGACGCCGACAATCATATTCTAATGGTTTGTTGATGCGGGAAGACGCGTTTCTTGCACACACCCCATCGCGAATGCGCGGCGCCGGTGGCGTGCCACTAAAGGTGCTTCGGCCGCTCCGGTTAGTTCGTAAACATGAGTTATTGTGTATAAACTATGCATTGCAAAAAGCTGAAACTCCGCGAGAATATGACGCTAGCAGTTGCGATAGAACGCGAAAGTTTAAGACCATAAGGTTACTTATATAACATTAAAGAGAAGTACGAAACGCCTCTATGACCCGACATGCACTTCAGCCTGATATGTTCAAAATAAATATGTTTAAATAAAAAAGAAAGCAATATTCTTTTTTTCTTGTTGACTAGTGTCTTTCAGAGATAAAAATTTCCCATGTGTCCACAATTTCAGTTCTTGCTTTGGTAATGCTAGGCTTAGGCGGGCTTCGGCTCATTGAAAAATGTCATCTTAAGTTTATTTCGATCTAGGTAACGTCACGTTCTCAAACTTCCGCGCTCTATGCCAATCGCAATAGCGTCACCCTCTCACGGAGTTTCAGCTTTCTCCTAAGCATAGTTTATATACGCGGGACGAAAAACAGGGTTTCATTTTCGTATAAAAGCCGGGGGGGGGGGGGGGGGGAGGGGAGGGGATCAGTGGCCCGGGGAGATAGGAGAGGAGGGGAGGGGATCGGTGGCCGAGTGGGCCAGCGCACACCAGCTCGGAGCACGTGGAGCGAAACCTCGCGCTCCAGAACCCAGGACCCATACCCTCCCCAGCCCGTTTCGATCTGGATGGGCATCGTACCGGCGTGCGGTCGTGTACCACTACTGCGTGGTGCACGTTAAAGACCCCAGGCTGGCGGTTGTACTGCACCGGCTAAATTTCTTTCTCATCTACAGCTGGAAGGCAAGTCGCCCGTCGAGGCAGACAGGCTGTATAAACATACACGCACCACCATTGTTGTTGTTGTTGTTTTCTTTTTTATAAAAGGCCGGTATTTGGTACGACCGGCTAATATGTGGATCAAACTCAACATAAAAAAAAAAACTTTTTTTTTTTGTTATGGGAAAAGTTTGACGCCAAAACAATAGCGCACAGTAGACTCAGATGTAATCTTTGGAGCTTGCACCGATGCTGTCGTCTGCTTCTCTTTTCTGCGCCCTTTCTACCAGATGGTACTGAAGTCATGGCGAGCCCTGACAACCTTTGAATAAGACGAAGATGTCTAGGGACATCCCCAGGCTCCTATACTTCGTTTCGTCGTAACTTGGCAAACAGCGAAAACTACGGCCCCACCGAGCCAATCAGAGCAACGGAGGCGATCCACGTGACAGCCTTTACTTGAGGTTCAGGGGCGAGAGCGTAACCGAAGCAGTTGGAAAAGAGGAGAAAGAGGAACTCCCCGATCTTACCCGCACCCTCTTTTGTGTGTCCAGACGTTGCTTTTGTCCTCCTCGCAGATTAGCCCGCCCCTCAAAATTCGTACAAAAGCGGCTTCTCGGACTTCGACAGCACTGCACGCTACTAGTGAGATAGAGAGTATAGTCACGTGTCGCCCTCCGACGCGCTGATTGGCTCACTGGGGCTGTAGCCTCCGCCGTTTGCCGAGTCACGGTGAGACGGAGCATAGCACTGACCGTAGGTTTCCTCAGTCCGTCGTTCCAAGAGTCGGGCCTAATCCCCCAGTCATTGTAGGCGCACTAAAAATTACCCAAGCGAACTTATTCCCTGGCTTTCGGCCAGAGAATAAGCCCGGTCGAATAAGTCCGTAATCTAAGCTCTACGCTCTCTTCGGCAACTCAGGCGCAAGACAAAAAAAAAGGGGGGGGGGGGGAAGGGGAGAGGGGGCGAAAAATAAACATCGCCGGAGATCAAGCCATCTTAACAATTATAGGAACAAGAAGATGGCTGCAAGGACGAAGGAATGGCGATGTCAAACGTTTACAGAAGGTTTTAGAGCAGAAAACGAATTGACGTTCAGCTGCGAACTGCACGTTCCTTTGTTAATTAGAAAGTCTTGAAAAATGGCGCGTACTTTGCCATCGCATGATATCGATAGGTCCGGTACGATTATGAGATAAGCGATTGTAATATTAAATATGATCTTTCTAAAGTTTTGTTTTCGCGTGAGTTTCACCATGTGTAATCACGGTTTTAGACTCCCAGTCCTTTTTTGCTTATTTGAGCATGATTTATAATTTTTGGTTATTGTAATTCTTATATTTCAGTAACTAAATGCTCCTCAAATCAAATGAGTGTAAAAAAAAATCTAGTTTCTCGCTCACAACTATTTTGTAAAAGCACTAAAGACGGCCCCAAATGCATGCAGTAGGTTGTCAACAGAGAACTTCTATTAAAATGATAAATACTGTGAAAACTAAGTGGTCACCAATTCTACATGACTTCGGTTGAGTTACTTCACTTTTGATTCTCTGAGTGCACGTGAAGCGCTCTAGTGTTGTGATGAACTATGAGAATTCCTAATTTCAATTCCTTCTCCGTAAACATTGCAATTTTTTTTTTTTACATCCATGTAATTAGATGCGCTTCATCCACGCGTAACCAAGTGAGACAAGAACCCACGCGTTTGCTACGATTATGCTGCCGGAGTGCCTTCGTCCCATCATTTCGCCAGTAAACCCGCCCGTGGAAGGCCCGTTTTTGTCCACGCTGCTGGGAGAGTGGGTTGATGGACTAATTTGTCCGCAGTGTTCAAAAGTGAAGACCATCATCTTCTAATCCCTAGTCAGCCTAGATTCAAGCGGGGAACAACTCAAACCATAGGAAGCGTTTGTAATGTAAGGGCGGACGCCTCCGGCATGCGCCGATTGGTCGCATGTAAGCATGCGTTACTTTGTCGTTTTGCGAGGAGGAAAACGAACGGAAAAGTGAGGACGCTTGCAGACGATAAAAGTTTTCGTCACCTTCTCTCATGTTGCATTGCAAAAGCGGCTCATAAACCACGTGACCGCGATCAAGCAGTTCAAAAACGTTCTGTAATCTAGGCACCCTACTAGTCACTGGCCATCTATCCCGCCACCCAAGACTCAAAAGACGGTATTTCTGGGCTAGGAGGAGGAATGCACCCCTCACTCTCCTTTATGGGCAAGCAGAAGTCTACAGAACTTCGCGCGCAGCCTTTTGAGTCTTTTAGCAATAGGTTCTATTGAGAATATAAATATCTTTACAAAACCATTTTCAAAAAAGAAAGAAAGAAAAAGAAACGTTTCTGCACCGGGCTTTGGAACGTTTTCTGAGCATGCGCGATAGTATTCTTCTACGAAATATCAGACGCAACGTGTGCGTACACAGTCCAGTGACTCGGCATTTTTCGCCTTACAAGACGTTGAGTGTTAAAAAGCAGTCCTTCGCGCGTTTAAATAAGAACGATTACAATTACAACTACTTTTGGTTAAAAAGTATTCAATTAGGTTGCCCGATTATTTGAACAAAAAAAAGTAATAGGCTATTACTCGAAAAAGTAATCGTTGCTTTTCCGATCACTTCAGATTTTCAAAACGACAAATTTTCTGCCGATTCGAAAACAGGACTTTTGTTCTGCCCATTATTGGTCCCCCGAAGGCCATCCTGGTGATATCCCGCACTGCCTGGTGATAGTTAAGGAGAGATAATTGGCTTAGAAGGACGGGAAGGATCATATGTTAGTTTTTTTGTTTTTTTTTAGACTTAGGGAAAGTGGCGCAAGCTACCGCCCGTTACAAAAGTTTGGCGGAGCGCAAGTTCGTCTGCTTTTTTTTTTGCAGGGGTTCTGGTGACGTCAGAAAGATGCCCAGCACTGATTGGCTCTGACTGAAGGATAATAAGTAGACCCCGAAGGCATCTAGCATTGAGGTTCACCCACTATCCTTTGGATCAAAGTCAATCAGAGTTCTGCGTCTGCAACTCCTTCGCAAGAAGAATGCGACTTGCTCTCCGCATAGCCATAAATATTCATCTCTCCATCCATCCGGTTTAGGATCACCGAATTAAAAGCTACTCATCTTCCCAATCTCAAGGATTTTTCTAGACCATCCCCAAGTCGGAGAGTTGGCTCCTTGGTACGAAACATGCAGAAACAAATTGCAAAGGGGAAGGAAAACTAGTAATGGTTACGAGTAATTTTAGTTATTATAAACGTAACCAGATTACTATCGCGATTACTTTCTAGTAAGGGTATTAACATTATTACAAAGATTACTCCAGAAGTAATCGATTACACGTAATTTGATTCCGTGTAGTGACTGCCGTACAAACATGATAGAAAGAAACTTAGAAAGCAGATCTTGTGTTACTCTCGCGAGTTGCCTAACCAAAATAGTGCTTTAGCCGCGGTTGTCCGGAAAATCTTACGGTGGCACGTCACGGGAGAATATGTGTCGCTTGGACGCTTTCTAACCAAATCTAGCGTCTGGTGGAGCGACCGGAATTCTGTTGTTTAAAGAATTCTACACGGCGGTAAGTTAGGCCAGTTGGTTTAACATCGTGAAACGTGAAAACGGCGCAAAAAATTGAACAAAGGACAAGAATTCTTCATATGCAGTATACTCCGTTCCACCCTAAGCTGACAGTGCGGTGGAAGTTACGATGCTCGTTGAACCGAGTCGTGCGTCGATCTTTCGCTTTGAAATATACTCACGCGCAGAAGGACAAGTCACGTGATGAAATGGAGGCTTTTGATTGGTCCGGCGAACGTGCATAGCCACCCCAGCATTGTCAGGTTAGGGGAGACCGGAGGATTAACAAGGGCAGAAAAGACGAAACGAAAACTGAAAAATGAATCTTGGAGCGGCAGCCCCCATTTGCCGGTCGGAACGGGGCCCCCCTTTGACACGACCCAGGTGTGCCTCGGGGGTCTTCAGAGGGGATGTCGGCGGCGGAGGGATGGGAGGCCGACGGGGGAAGCAGCTGCCCCCGGGAACGGCGCCATTGTGTCTCGCGCTCTTTGTTCGAGGGACTCCCTGAAGAACGCCCGGGGGCGACGGCAACGTCGAGGAACTTGAGTTGCACAACGGACGAGACGCCATCGGTCGGCTTTAGAACGGGGAAAAACACCGGGTTTTAAGCTAATCGTGGATTCTGAAGGCCCCTAACCTGCGGTCACGCCGGTAAACACGCTATGCAAAAGACAGTCTGCAGACGTTGTTTGAGGCCTGTTTCTTCTATAACGGTCCTGTCACGCTAATAAAAAAAAACCGTCTGCACGCATGTGCGAATCATGCATGAGGCGAACATGCTTCGAACATTTTTGAGACGCAGGTAATTATGTCGTTTTGTCTTCGGCGAACATCGTGTCTTCGTGGGATGGAGGAGCAGCGGCGCTTCGGCTATACACACATTTGCCTTTCAGCGCGGTGCGTTCACTTGCAGCGGGCCGACGCAGAGCGTTGTGGAGAGTGTTTGCGCCAAGGTCGTGTGCACAGTCGACCGCAGTCAAAAGCCAATAGGAACGCGATATCGTCCCTTGAGGCGCACCAACAGGAAGCGAAATCCACGGCAAATATATGGTGGCGCTCGGTGACGGAGTCGACATATGGCCGGTCTTATAGGGCGATCCCTCTTGCTTCCGCAACCTCTGTTTAATTAGAACCATTGCAACCTTGGAATAAATATTGAGGGGATCATGGCCACGATGGGACCGAACATGGGCCCGCAAAGGGTCAAAGGAGAATTAAGACGAAGATGGCACGGCAGAGAGCTTGTGCAGCGAGCTTGATGACGGTCGGACGGAACGGAGAAATGTCAAGGCGCTTCCTCCAGCTCGTCGTACTGTGAGAAAGTAAAGCCCTTTGTATGTACCTTGCGTTGTGATATATATTTCAAGGAGGTCGAGACAGGGCCCGATCGGGCGTTGGTTAAAGTAGACACCGGCATTATATGGCGCTCGAACGTGGTACTCGATCAGGTGACCCTCGCGTTTGGTCGTCCTTTGGAGGCCAGACTCGACGAATACCTGGACCATTTTGGGTGAATGGCGCACCTGACTCGCTGAAGCTCGTTAGCGTGAAAGAGCCAACGTTGTCCGTCGATACGAGGTCGAGCGTGACCGCAAATAGGAACGCTTTGTCTAAGAGCGAAGCTTAGTGAGGGACGGACGCCGCCGGACGTGTTCCGGTGAGCGCATTTATGGGCTCTTGAACGCTGTCGGACCCTGGGACTCCAGCTCTGGCAGAGGACGTGCATAGGAGACGTCGGTGAGCTTTTGCGGGCCATGACGGCTAGGTTGGAGACGCTTTTGTGGGTGCTGGGAATGCCCAGCCTACGTGTGTGTCTTGACCGCGGTTTAACGTCCCGACGTCGATATATTCCGGTCACTGATATAAAATCAGTCCATCAATTACTACAGGACATGGATGCATACATAGCCCCCACCGCCAGTTGAGGGCATCTTGCGGGCTGGCTGCGCGTGGACAGGACAGACCGCAAACTCCCAGATCGGGTATTGTAGCCGCATTAGGACGCTACACAAAGAAGCAGACTATCGTGACTTGGAAGGAAGTGATAAGCACAGAAAAGCATCTTAAGGCCCAGAAAGCAGACGGGTTCGGTCAGCGGGTGTTGGCTGAACTCGCGGAAATTCCAGTTAACACCGGAGACGCTGGCGGACAAGTTAATGTGCACTTAGATTCATATCTGCCAGACGAAACAGCTTGTTGCTTCACTACATCCCAACGATCGATAAAGGGGTAACTAATAGTCTACCTTCAGGTCCTGATTAGCTACGCAGTAAGAGGTTTATCGGGTGCTTCCACGACTCCGCTCTGGCTGGCCATGGCAGTGGCAGCAATACTATTTATACCGCCATCTGGTGGAGGTAAGGCAGGCTGTAGTTCGCTACACTTGTGGATGCTCGGTTTGCGAGAAAGCAAAGCCAAGAGTCGGGAAGCCGCTCGGTCTGATGCAGCCGATGTTGAGTCAGTATCCGTGGGAGGCTGTCGTCTGGAATAGCACTGACCCAGTGCTGGAACATGTCGATTCCGCAAAGATCGAGCAGGCGGCCCGTGACGGTACGAGTCATTGTCACCTGGAATTCAATGTGAGGGACTTGGGCTTACGGAAGAATCCACCTACTGGTGACTGAGCAGCGCAGCTTGTGGTTTCGCTGCTCGCCATGGCTCCGAAGTGGGAAGGTAACGACGCAGTCTTACCTACGGACTCGCTCGGCTCAGTACAAACGAGCAGTCTAGACACCTTCACGTCGCAGATTTGAAGGGGTATTTCCTTCACGACCAGGACGACTATAAACGAGACACTACGGAAGGACATGGGGAGCGTCCCGCTCTGACGACATTTTGGGCACGGCCCCGAGCGCGGACCAGGCGCGGTGGCCAGACGGTTCGAGAGAATGATGACAGCAGCTCGTGCCTTCGCAAAAGAGGGTGGTTCAGAGTGCAATGATTTTGCATGGTTTTTGCAGTGTTCAATCACAGAGAATGCCCGCCTTGCACGACAGCTGAGGAGGAGCTCGACGTGCGCCGCTGATGAAAGACCCCCACCTGTGCATAGTTACAATGTATCAAGCTTATGTACCTAGGGATTCGTCCCATGTATGTTTGGCAGAAGGGCCTTGAAGCTTAATTTGGGTCTGAATCTTCAGCAAAAGCGAGTTTGGAGAAAATTTGGAATTTATATTTGGGAGACCTGTTTGCTTCATTGATCTTAAATATTTTTGTCGTAAAATATAGCAACAGCCCAGCCCAGGTAAGTTTTTAAAATGTCTTCCATGTCAACAATGCTTTCTGTCTTAAATGCTCAACATGTTTGGTTTTTTGCTTGGTTACTCCGGAAGAATCAACACAAAAAGCTGTTACCTGTATGGAGTCTAGCATCGCACTAAATAACAATCTCACCAAAGTATATAAAAGCAATTTATCTATCCTAATTTAATCATTTAGGCTTTTCAGAATTTTAACTTGCACTTAGTTCGCCTTCGCAGCTTAAATGAGCGCCCATGTGATCAAAAATATTTAATATTTTTTTCCAGAAAAATATTTCGGCGGAAGTTCATTTAGAAGTTATCCAACAACCACGATTTTTGTTCGAAGAAATCGGCAATGGTTGGTGTCACTGCCTGGATCGTTTGGCATGGAATGACCCGAATTAAAAGAACAGTTAAAGTGCAGGCGAGCTGTTGTAAGTTATACATGCTGATTGAAACCTAAGACTGTAATTTGAAAAACAGAAACTCTTAAATGAGGAAGAAAGTACAGGCAACGTCACAAACTCAGTTACAAACGTCATTGACTCTCCGCCTTATATATCCCTCCCCCGAACGTCGCCACCACCAACGGATGATCACCGAACCGCAAACAAAACACTAGAACCACAATACACCGAACCGCAAACAATTCACCAGAAACAAGGGAAACGTGCCCTATCGCATCTGTCCTCACTCAGTACACCGGGTCCAAAATCGAAAACAGAAACACGAGGTCGTCACCACCGCATCCGGAATTATCCCGAAACGGACAATCCATCACAAGCACTAGGAAACAGCGCTTTACATCGAATGAAGCCGATGCCATTTATTTTTAATTCTTGTTCCAACGGTGGCTGCCTAAATTTTCTGTAATGTAAATGCGACGTCCTGAACGTCTCCAAATCATATTGAAAATACTTTGCCTAAGTGACCCATAAAAAACGATGTTACGATAATATTAATCAAGATTCTGCAAGTGTATTGATTTTCCGCGTTTTTTTTCGCAATAAGTGTAAGTTTTAACTCTATTTTAATTGTTTATTTTTGTTTTTTGTTTGCTTTGTTACGATTTCCAAGATGGGATCAAAAATATTTATAAATTTATGAAAAAATGGCGGCAACGTTTTCCTTTGAAGTCCCAGATTACGTGGAATGATGGTATTTAAGGAGCGATCGCATAGACTCGTTTAGAAAACGTTACCAGCCATTTCGGCGAGCGAAGAACTCAGAATTCTATCAATTTTCCCTCTAAGTTTAAAGAGTATACTGATTTAGTGTTTAGGCCGCGTGATGTTAATTTCTTCGCTTTATTTAGCGGGAAAACTAAATTAATGTAGATGTCACGTGGTATCAAGTCAAATGGCATTAATTTCCTCACTAAATTTAGCGAGAAAATGGTTTGGGCGGAAGGACGGACAAATGTTTGGTAATAATAATGATAATAGCAATAATAATAATATTTATAATATTAAATGGGTTTATTTTCCGAAGAGTTTAATGCTACGTATCGGGTCACTCATAAGTTGGCTTGTATGACTGAAACCCAGCCACCAGCAAACGCTGTAAAATTAACACAATATGATTCAAACAAAATACAAGTGTCAGTTACACAAATCTAGAAGCTTGACTTCTGGCTTAGATGACACAATATAAAAATATATCAAACACGGTTTACAAAGAAAAGGAAAACACAAATGCTATAGTATATTTCAAAGCGTATATTGGTAAAAGATGAATGTCAACGTTGCGTACGCACATTATAATCACTATAATAATCTGAGGGCTTGTTTCAGTTTTCGTTTTGAGTACAACTCAAATATGCTTTGAGATAGACAACTGAAAATGTATGGCACGTAGAATCGTCGTAGTCGTCTGCCATACCTTGTTGACACTCTTGGCACTTGAAAACGGGTAGTATGACTGAGTGTCCGAGGTGCCATATATGGAATTTTGAAACGGATACTCCACATTCTTTTTAGGACAACCGTTTCAGTCAAGAGAGATTCGCATAAAGGGAGATTCAGTTCAGCAATTTTTTCTTGTTCTGTTTCTGTGCCATAATTGTATGCGATACTTTTAAACATTCGGTGCGAAATATTATACCGAAATTTCGAACATCCTCCAAGAATAGTGATTCCGACCCTGAGGACACTGCATGCTAATGCGTTAGTAACCATTTTGTTGACGTTACGAGGGACAAAAGCTTTTATATTATACACCATACTAGACACATGCCCGAGTTGTTTGGCAAACAGTTGCTAGATGCGAATTCCATGACGGGTCACTGTCAAATTCCATACCTAGGTACACTACATCTTCAACGTAGTAAATAGAGACAAAGTAATATAACAAACACGATAAAAGTGTAGGAATAGAGGCTTATTAAGCATGACAACTTTCAAAGCATTACGTAAAAATAATGGGCGCGTTTTCGAGTTGTCAATGTTTAAGGTATTTTGTTCAAACCAGTCAATTAGGTGTTTTGTTTCATTTTAAAGAATAGAAATGGCTTTTTTATGTTCTATATGGCGTGATGATAAATAGTACAGTATCGTGAACATACTGGTAAAGTTTACAGCCCGATATAGAGTTTGACATCTAATTTACAAATACATTAAAAGTAATAGCGACAAAATGGACCTTGTGGAACTCCGGATTTTAACATGACTTGTGAACTCCGCGTTTTTCCTATGTTTACTTGTTGAGTGCGTTCATTTAAATAATCTTTGAGTAGTTCCAGAAACGGGCCGCGGAAGCCAACGTGATTAAGTTCTTGTAAAAGACGGGCGTGGCTAACACTTTAAACTGCCTTCGACACATCGACGAAGAGTGCACGAGCGAATTCATTATTTTCAAGTGTATAATGCAGCTCATCTGTAAATTCTTCAAGCAATCGTAGTTGTGTTCCTATCCCGCTGACAAATTCGTATTGGTTGTCAGGTATGATGCA
Source organism: Ixodes scapularis (assembly GCF_016920785.2). Classification (NCBI taxonomy): domain Eukaryota; kingdom Metazoa; phylum Arthropoda; class Arachnida; order Ixodida; family Ixodidae; genus Ixodes; species Ixodes scapularis. Next base: position 70,203,330 of record NW_024609838.1, read on the forward strand.
AAAATTATCAAGAAACTGACTCATAACTGGGAAGAGATGTTTTTATAATATCTAACTTATACAAGAGAAAATCGAAATGGGTCAGTAATTTTTCATGTCCGACGATATTCTCCTTTTTGAATTGACTTAACTTTTGTATTCTTCAGGATATTCGGAATTTTTCCATCGGCCATCAAACCATTTAGCATGTGTATAAGGACGTTTTTAACGGAGCCAAAAGTTCGACGGAGATCACTTAATTTTATATTACCAGCCCCAGGTAATTGTTTTTGGCGTGACACTTAAAACTAAATAATAATAATATTATTATTAATAATATATTTTATTTTGCAACAAAAATACAGGGTTCGTGAAGGTCGTGGGTAAAACGCTGTTAAAGCGGCTTGACTAAGTCCTAAGCCAAGGGGGGGGGGGGGGGGGGTTCCATTAAGAAAACAATAAATGTTCCTTTCATTAAGTAGTGTCCTTTTTACCACCGAGTGTCTCCGCTTTATGGAACATTTTCCTAATACACAAACAACGCAAAGTGCAAGAGCACTCTCTCTGCTATTGCCGCGCGCGCTGGCCAAGTAGGCAGCGCGCGCGTGGCCTAATGGTTATCGCGCCTGGCTCCCACGCGAAAAGCTAGGGTTCGAATCCTGGGAGCGACGTGTCTTTTGTTTATTCTTGTAACTTAGTGTTCTGGAGAATTCGAGAATCATGCTGCTTGTTCCAGGCCCGAATGTTCTACGCGTCGAAGTTTCTACGCCGATTATTCCCGAAGATCACGCATGTACATAAGGGGCTCCGCGCGGCGAGCCGCAGTCAGTTTCGCACCAGCGTTCGACTCTGTTGCTACGCCGACTTCGACGCCCGCGACGCTCTGTTATTATCTTTTGTACTCGTTTATTTTTTTGGCACAAGTTCGCCACATTAAACGTTTATTTCTTTCTGTTTATTTCCTGTTTTTTTTTTTTTTTTTGTTTGGTCACCACCCATGACATTTGGTGGAGGTGCGGGGTACCGCATGCCCCTGCCGCGTACCCCTCCGAGGTCCCACAGTGCAAGTCCGACGCCTAGCCCACGAAGAACCGACGAAAGCACTTCCGAGATCCGGTTCAGTCGTCGCACCCAAGGTCTACACCCGGAATTCGGACCTCTACCGCCCAAGACTAAGCAGCCAACGAGGCCAACGATGGACAGCCAGTCGTCCCAGAACCCGTCCACCGCCAGCGTCGTATACCTGCCCGTCGCACCCAAAACTCCGACGCCTATCCACGGAGACGCCCACGAGGACATCGAGGACTGGCTGCAACATTATGAACGTGTGGCCCGACATAACGGGTGGTCAGCTGAGCACTGCTTGCAGAACCTTTACTTCTCGCTGGAAGGTACTGCAAGGTACTGGCTGGAGAACCACGAGGCTTCTTTAACCTCGTGGGAGGTGTGCAAGCAAGAGCTAGTGAAGACGTTTACCAGCCAACACCGACGCGAGAGGGCCGAAGACATCCTTCGAACAAGGACCCAAGGTCTGAATGAAAGCATCACCAGCTTCGTTGAGGATGTTCTTCGCCTGAGCGCCCGCGCCGATCCTCAGGCTACAGAGGAGAAGAAGCTGCGACACCTGATGAGGGGTGTCAAAAGCGAGATATTCGGAGGTCTCATTCGCAATCCTCCGACAACTGTCGACGGGTTCGTCACGGAGGCGACGAATATGGAGCGTGCGCTACTAGCACGCGCCAGACACTACGAGCGGCACCCTGGCGTGACTACTATGGCGACATCCGGATACGACCTTGGTACCGACCTCCCAGGCATCCGTGACATCATCCGTGAAGTCGTCCGGGAAGAAATCCGCAAGATGCTCCCCGTTACGGATCGCTCGTCCTCCCTGTCGCTCGCCGAGGTCGTCCGAGAGGAAGTCCACCGAGCCTTCCAACCTGAGATTCCGATCAAAACGACGACGCCAGAGGAGCCTACTTTGAGCTACGCCGCCATGGCCCGAAGATCGCCGCAAGCTAACCGCCAGACCACGGCGCCACCCCGACGAGACCCTCCGATGCCACAGTATCCTCGACGCCAGGAAGGACAAGTCCACGACGTTCGCCCGGAGCAACCCTCGTCGAGGAAGACCGACATGTGGCGAACGGCCGACCGACGCCCGCTCTGCTACCACTGCGGGGAAGCCGACCATGTGTACCGCCGATGCCCATACCGACGACTCGGACTGCGCGGATTCCACCCAAACGACCCGCGCCCCCGGTGTGGTGAACGCCCTCGGGAGATCGACGAGTACCTGCGACGACCCCAGTCCCCCGAGCCTGCGTCCCGCCGAGAGTTCCGGTCGCCATCGCCACGACGTCCAGCTTCGCCGATGCACCGACCCCGACGTGAAAGCCTGTCGCCCCTCGCTCCTCGCCGGGGAAACTAGGCGCGGCAACCCCTGGAGGTGGAGTTGCCGAAGACGACCGACGTAAAGAGCCTCCAAGAACGCCGGAGCGCTCCCACTCTCCCGACGCCAAGCATCGCTACGACGCCCCTGCAACGGTGTCCAACAACCTAAACGTCGTCATCGACGGTCACGACGCATCGGCACTCGTGGACACCGGAGCAGACTACTCAGTCTTGAGTGGGAGGCTCTCCCGCCGACTTCGAAAAGTCATGACGCCGTGGGAAGGACCCCAAATACGAACCGCCGGAGGACATCTCATCACACCAGTCGGGAGATGCACTGCTCGCGTCAAGATCCACGGTGAAACGTGCCCTGTCAAGTTCGTCGTTCTGCAAGACTGTTCGAGGGACGTTATCCTCGGAATGGACTTTCTCTGCGAGTATGGCGCCGTCATCGACCTCGGAACGAACCGGCTGACGCTACGAAAACCTGCTCCACCAGCGGAGGAACCCGAAGCGACGTCACCCACGGTCCGAGTCCTCGCAAACCACGTAAACCTACCACCGCGGTCGAGTGTTTTCGTACTTGTCGGGATCGATGAAGCTTCCTGTGGCGAAGTTCTTCTCGAGGGAAGCCTCCAATTGCTCCTGGGAAGAGGCATAGGCGTCGCAAGGGGAGTAGCTGAACTTCAGGATGGCCGGACTGTGGCCCTCGTGACGAACTTCCGAAACGAAACGCAACACCTCACGAAAGGTGCAGCCGTGGGCCACGTCGAGAAACTCTGAAACCCCGCCGAAATCACTGCGATCACTGACGAATCCTCGCCGCCCCAGCAAGACAGTACGTCGCCAGCGCAGCTCGACATTGACCCTAAGCTTCCGGACCCTAAACGGCGTCAGCTGGTTAACCTCCTCGCCGAATACCGCGACTGCTTTGCGACGTCGTCGAAAGTGCGCCAGACCGCGGTTGCCAAGCACCGCATCGTTACTGAGGACGACGCGCGCCCTGTGCATCGATCGCCGTACAGAGTCTCCGCTAAGGAAAGGGAGGTGATCCATCAGCAAGTTCAAGAGATGCTGAATGACGACATAATCCAACCTTCAAGCAGTCCATGGGCCTCTCCAGTCGTGCTGGTTAAGAAGAAGGACGGAACTCTTCGGTTCTGCGTGGATTACCGGCAGCTCAACACGGTTACGAAGAAAGACGTCTACCCACTCCCCCGCATCGACGACACTCTAGACCGGCTGCGCCACTCTCGATACTTTTCATCGATGGACCTGAAGAGCGGCTACTGGCAAATCGAGGTCGACGAACGGGACCGAGAGAAGACAGCCTTCGTCACGCCGGATGGACTGTACGAGTTCAAGGTGATGCCCTTCGGACTATGCACGGCGCCAGCAACTTTCCAGCGTGCCATGGACACCGTACTGGCAGGGCTGAAGTGGCAGAGTTGTCTCGTCGACCTTGACGACGTCGTAGTATTTTCAGCTGACTTCGACGAGCACTTGAGACGACTCCGAGCTGTTCTTCAAGTCATTCAGACCGCCGGACTCACACTCAAGCCGTCAAAGTGCCGGTTCGCCTATGACGAACTGAAGTTCCTTGGCCACGTGGTTAGTAACGAAGGCATCCGCCCAGACCCCGAGAAGACTCGCGCCGTCGCGGCATTTCCAGCGCCGACAGATAAGAAGGCCGTGCGAAGATTCCTTGGACTTTGTGCCTATTATCGACGCTTCGTTCGGGATTTCGCAAGGATTTCCGCACCACTTACGAATCTCACGAAGGACGCCAAGAAGTTCGAATGGGCCGAGGAGCAACAGCAGGCATTCGACGAACTGAAGCGACGACTCCAGACTCCTCCTGTGCTTGGACATTTCGACCAGGATGCGGAAACAGAAATTCACACGGACGCAAGTAACGCGGGACTGGGCGCAGTACTAGTCCAAGTGCAAGAAGGCATCGAGCGAGTCATCGCCTACGCAAGTCGGACATTGTCCAAGGCGGAGAAAAATTACTCCACAACTGAGAAAGAATGCCTTGCGGTCGTCTGGGCAATAACGAAGTTTCGTCCGTACTTGTACGGCAGCCCGTTCCGTGTAGTCACGGACCACCACTCGCTCTGCTGGCTTGCGAAGCTGAAGGACCCGTCAGGACGCCTCGCTCGATGGAGTCTTCGACTACAAGAGTTCAACATGACAGTGGTCTATACGTCAGGCCGCAAGCACAGCGACGCCGACTGCCTGTCCAGAGCCCCCGTCGAAACCCCTTCCGGCTGCAGCGACGACAATGACGACGAGTGCTTTCTAGGAGCAGTGAACACCGACGATATGGCACGACGTCAACGGGACGATCCTGAGCTGCGCGCATTAATCGAGCACCTGGAAGGGGGCAGGAGTACCGTGCCACGTGTCTTCTCACGAGTACTGCCGACCTTCGCCATCCGACAAGGTGTACTCTACAAAGAGAACTTCGGCAACAACAACACACCTTGGTTGCTGGTAATCCCGAGTGACCTTCGAGAGGAGATCTTCCAAGCCTGCCACGACGACCCGACATCCGGACACCTTGGTTACAGCCGGACACTGGCCCGTATTCGTGAAAAGTATTACTGGCCGAAGCTCCCCAAGACCGTCCACCTATACACACGATCATGCCACGAGTGCCAGCGACGCAAGAAACCGCCGACGAGGCCGGCCGGACTTCTGCAGCCCATTTCTCCTCCAACTACACCCTTCCAGCAGATCGGAATGGATCTACTTGGTCCCTTTCCGCCTTCGACGTCGGGGAACCGCTGGATCATCGTCGCCACAGATTATCTCACGCGGTACGCCGAAACGAAAGCTCTTCCTTCAGGGACTGCTGTGGAAGTCGCCAAGTTTTTTATCGAGTCCATCGTCCTCCGGCACGGCGCTCCCGAAGTTCTGATTACAGATCGCGGATCTTCGTTCATGGCCCAGCTGACGCAAGAGATCCTTCGTCTCAGTGGCACCGGCCATCGTCGAACCACTGCATACCACCCGCAGACCAACGGGCTGACCGAGCGACTCAACAAGACAATCGCCGATATGATCTCTATGTACGTCGACGTAGAGCACAAGACGTGGGACGAGGTGTTGCCCTACGTCACGTTCGCCTACAATACGGCGGTTCAGGAGACCACTGGATTCACCCCTTTCCAGCTGGTACATGGTCGGAAGGTAACGACCATGCTGGACGCAATGCTGCCCCATGAGCCATCTGACAATGAGAGCGACGACGCCCAGGTGGTTGCTCAACGCGCCGAAGAAGTCCGCCAGCTCGCCCGACTCATGATTCAAGACCAGAAACGCGTCGACGCGGGCCGCTACAACCTTCGTCGCAGGGACGTTCACTTCCAGCCCGGAGACAGGGTGTGGGTGTGGACGCCCATCCGTCGCCGCGGCCTCAGTGAGAAACTGCTGAAACGGTACTTTGGACCATACAAGGTACTTCGTCGCCTCGGCGAGCTGAACTACGAGGTGATGCCCGATGGAACACGGACTTCATCACGCCGCCCTCCACGACCAGAAGTCGTCCACGTCGTGCGCATGAAGCCGTACTACGCTCGATAGGACAGTGTACCTTACGTATTCCAAATGACTCTTTAGTTTACCGTTCTTTTTGTTTGCTTTGTTTTGTTTTGTGCTGCATCGGGGCGATGCACTTTTTAAAGGGGGGAGTAATGCCGCGCGCGCTGGCCAAGTAGGCAGCGCGCGCGTGGCCTAATGGTTATCGCGCCTGGCTCCCACGCGAAAAGCTAGGGTTCGAATCCTGGGACCGACGTGTGTTTTGTTTATTCTTGTAACTTAGTGTTCTGGAGAATTCGAGAATCATGTTGCTTGTTCCAGGCCCGAATGTTCTACGCGTCGAAGTTTCTACGCCGATTATTCCCGAAGATCACGCATGTACATAAGGGGCTCCGCGCGGCGAGCCGCAGTCAGTTTCGCACCAGCGTTCGACTTCGACGCCCGCGACGCTTTGTTATTATCTTTTGTACTCGTTTATTTTTTTGGCACAAGTTCGCCACATTAAACGTTTATTTCTTTCTGTTTATTTCCTGTTTTTTTTTTTTTTTGTTTGGTCACCACCCGTGACACTATAGCGAACTGTTCGAGCACATTGTGGACACCTTGTTACGCTTAATTTATTGCCAGCGACGTCCCCTCCCTCCAAATGAATGAAAGGTAAAGGAACGATCTCAGCCGAGCGGGATTCTATCACCTCGAGGAGTGCGGGGGTCGGCGACCGCAAAGAATATCGGAGCCGAGCGTTAACCCTGTCGGCTTTGTCCCCTGAATTGAACTCTTTGAGAAGCTTCCCACCAGCAGAGGACTCATTCTTCGACGGTTCACTCGTTCGTTATTCAATCCCGCGCTGGCAATGGTCCAAAATGCCGAGGAAGGAAGAGGAAATCCATCGAGGCATGGAGAATCGTCATCATAATTCGAATTGCTGCCTAGTGATTCCAACCCCACTTTAATACCTGATAGTTTTCAGAAGTCTATGCGGAGAGCAAGTCTGTCTGCTTCTTGCGCAAGAGTTGCGGTGACGTCATAACGACGTCGAGCTCTGATTGGCTTTGATTGAAAGGATAGTGGGTAGACCTCAATGATAAATGCCTTGAGGTCTACCCACTATTTTTTTTTTTTTCAATCAGCCAATAAGAGTTTAGCGTTTTGATATTATCACAACCTTTATGCATGAAGACAAAGTTTCGCTCCGTATGGGAAGCACTTAGGTCTTCAGATGCAACGATTTGCGTGGACTTTCTTAAAGAGCAGCCGAGTTTATCTATCCTGGCACTGTTCACCCAACAACAACATCGGCACTTTTTTTTTTTTTTTTTGGGGGGGGGGGGGGGGGAGGGGGTTTCGCAGAACCAAAGGGCTGCCTGTGGAACAATTTAAGGAATGAAATGTGCTAACGTGCGACAAAAACGTGAGTGCCTTAATGAAAAAAACAATATGCACTTATACGTCCCATATTCCATAATATCACACGAAAAACCCATACGAAGGTCGTTTTATCAGCGAACTTCATATTTTTAAATGGCTAAAGACAATCTCCCTTTCCTTATACACAAACTATACGTATAACACGCATACAATATTGTTGAATATGTGCGTTACATATGTTTCAGTGAAATATCGCTTAACTTAAAATTCTTCAAGGCGGGAAAAGACCAATGCCTTTTATGTGCTATCTGACAGAGAATGCAATGTAAACAAACATGGCTAAACATAAAAATAACTCGTGAGATCATTGCTGGGAAAAGTGCATACTGGTCATATTGGTTCTTCCTCATGGTACAGTGGAATATGGGTCATAAAAAAGCATATAACGTTTGTCCATCGGGTGGCGTAGACGCGAGTATACACTCACAGAAAACGCGTGTATCGGTACACCCTTTGTCCTATGTAATACACCCTAAAACTTAAATTCAGCGTACAGCGCCCTATAATCAAACACACACCCCACAATTTTATGAGGATCTTGATAGCCATGTGGTACAACAAATTAAAATAGTTAATGTACGTGTTACTGACTACAAAAAAAAAATCGGGGCTTCCTTCTTCGTATTATATTCGACCTATTAAATACATACTTGACTTAGTAGCACCCTGTCTGTGTCACATTTTTAATCTGTCCTTAACAACGGGGTTATTTCCTGAGTGCTGCAGATGGCGAAAGTGGCAGTGTTACATAAAAAGGGTGATAAAAATATTCTCAGCAACTATCGACCCTTTTCTATCCTCCCGTTATTTTCCAAATGCCTAGAAAAAATAATACATACTCGTCTAGTTCCATTTTCTGATAAGCATAACCTGCTGACTCCTGCCCAATTTGGTTTTAGGAAAGGTCGATCGACCGAATTAGCATTACTAGAGCAAAAAGTATATATTTTAAAAACTTTCGAAGAAAAAAAAGCAGGTTCTAGGTGTATTCGTGAACTTCACGAAAGCCTTTGATTTTATCAACCATAATGTCTTACCTAAAAATGTTGAGCTTTATGGTGTCCGCGGGTTACCTTTAGAGCTTCTACTCTGCTACTTGCGACACCGTTGCCAATATGTTTCTATTGGCCAATTTTCTTCTGACGTTAAACCTATTCACTGAGGCGTCCCACAGGGGAGCATTCTTGGACCGTTTCTTTTTAATATGTACATTAATGACATTGTAAACATAAGTCCTGCAAAATGTGTCATATATGCCGACGACAGTAGCCTATTCTATTTTTCAGATAATCGCGATGATCTTGACACAATCGCCAATGACACTTTGTCCAAACTTGGGGCATGGGCAAAAGATAACTGCTTAAAAGTTAATACTGATAAAACTAAAGGTATAATTTTTTGACACAAGAATAAGTGCGTAAATCTAACGAGAAGCATTGTGCTTGACTCTACGCCAATTGAAATTGTCAGTAATTTTAAAATTCTTGGAGTCATATTTTCGGAACATATGTTGTGGGACAGTCATACCACTTACTTGCAAAATTGTCTACCATCATAGGTCTGACATTTCGTAACGACAAAACACTCCCAGTCAGTGTGAAGCTATTATTAATTTACAATTCTTTATTCTATTCTCATCTGGGCTACTGCAACCTCGTCTGGGGTAACACCACATTCACAGACCTGCAAAAATTATTTTTACTGCAGAAAAAAAAAGATTAGAATAATATGCAACCTGCCTTATGATTTCCATACAGGCAGTTTGTTTAAGAAGTTTAGCTTATTAAAAATTCACATCCTTTATGAATACAAATTGATTCTGAGTTGAAAATCAGAAAAAAGGAAACGTTATAAATTGTTGTCAACTCTAGCGGCATTGACACCAAATCTACACGTTCACTTAACTAGACACATGGAGCATGGGAAGGTTGTCTACTGTTCTACTAACTATAGTGGGCAAATGTTGCAATATACCATACAAAAGCTGTTAAATTTCCTTCTAGAAAAAAAAATGTGCATTGATACTATCTCCTTCAATGCTTTGCGTTCTCTTTATTTGTAGCAGTGATTTACCTCCCCCACTCAAATGATTCTTTAAATTTGTTTATGCTATATAGAATGCACTCTTTTTGTGTTTTTCGGATTTCTGTCTGCAACGACTGTGCATGCCATCTGTTTAGGTGATTAATAACTGTATTGTAATCTCGTGCATATATATATATATATATATTTTTGTTTTTGTTTTGCTGCAACGCCAATGTACAGGGCCGAGGGCTGGTCAAGCCTCCTTTGAGGCTTTCACTCTTTGCTCCAACATGCTTCATGGGAAATAAACTATTATTATTATTACTGCAAAAACTCAGTGGTTTCTTTATGTGGTCTTTGATATGTACTTTAGCTATTTAGAAAGTTGTATCGCATTGTTATCAAGCCCCTCGTAAAATTTGGGGCCGTCTGTTCGACTATAAGGCGCTGTACGTCAAACTGGAGTTTTGGGGTGTATTATATGGGACAAAAGGGTGTAAGGTGGTATCCTTTTTTTTAGAGTGTTCTCTCAACGCATATGATACACCGACGGCGATTCCTTTTGTACCGTTTTTCAGCCTTAACGTTGTGATGCCCCCTCTTCTTCAAGCACATGCTCGCTGCATTCCTTCCACAGCTCCTCTATCAATTTTCCTCCCGCGGAAACCTTTTTCAGCATTTCTAAAATAAAGGTGCTTCTTGTGCACGCTGCTACCACCTCGCTGAATTATACTTCGTTTTAGCTTAAGGTCAGACGCAACCGACGCCACGACCTGACGGGATCGATCAAGCAGCTTTAAAAGTGCAAGTCACTGGGCCCTTTCTGTTTATGATTGGTTTAGTGATGATAAAACACGTATAGAGACATAAAGAGCACCATGATGGTGAGCTTTTGACGCTGTCCGATTGGTCCTATTAGCCTGGACTGGAGGTCAAACGAAGTACAGGAGGGGCATCAATGAACTTGCGACCCGGTCTTTGAGCGGGTTTTGACCGCTATATTTTATCGAAGGAGCGGCTTACAGCCTTCGCAACCATGGCCGGGGTGGAGCAGAGAAGAGGGAACGGGGGGGGGGGGGGGGGGGGGGGGGGGGGGGTTGTAGGTAGTAGTATATTGTCAAGTAGTATATTTTAGAAACCTCCGAAAATATATATTTTAGGTGTCAGAATAGAATACGTATATCATCATCGAACAGCCCCCTATAGTGTATATGCTTCGGCGTTGCAGTGATGACAGTGTTGTGCGTGTTACAGAAAATAAGTAACGAAATGGATTTACTCCATAGTTTTTCAAAGCTTAATGCGTTACTGAGGTTCGTTACCACCCTGCAAGTATAACAGATACCGTTACATTTACGCGCATAATCTAACAAACCTTGCTTTTGTGTTACTTTAAATTTCACTATATTTTGACTGTAAAATCTGCGGATAAAAATTTCGGCGATTTAACTTCTGCAGAGTGATTCCATGACCTCTATTATATTTTGGATCAAATTTGTAAAACATAGTCTGCATATAATTCAGAGTGGATCGATTTTTCTTTCTTTCTAGATGATCCAGTGACCCTCATGTGCGACCATAGGGCAACGAACGCTATGTTTTAATAAAAGCACACTATATTCGACGCAGTCACTCGTCTAATATGGAGGGCGTCAGGGCAGAGAAGGATGATCAGAAAAAAGCACGTTGACAGACCCAGCTTGTTAACAGATCACCGATGTTTTTTTGCCCGAAGGAGCCTTCGTGTGAATGTAGCTGGGACGAAGTATTAATACCTTCAAGTGGCGACGAGTTGCCACGTCCTAGGCGGGTGTCGTTCACTGCTAAAGGTCTGCATCTTCATCGTGTGGCGGCAGCAATCCTATGGGAAGGTGAGGTCCTTCGTGTCAGACGTTGGACCGCAACATTGAACAATTATGGTTGCGGTTTCCCTTCAGGGGGTGATGTTGGGACTTCTCTTTGGGAACTTGCGTGGGAACGTTGAATTTTCTCAGTGAAGAATTTTGAAATAATGTCGCGGAGGTACGCAATTTTTTTTTGGCAGTTTACTCAGTTTAAATGAACTTCTTTCAAGCGAAACTAACAACTTACGAGTAAGGTAATTTGGTAGAGGATAGCCTAAAATAGTAACAGGAATACTATACTCTTTAGACATTTATAAACTAACGAGTCGTTAGTTCGTTACTAAAAAGAGTAACGCGTTTTAAATAACGTTGTTACTGGAAACGCGCTACCTCCAACACTGATGATGATCCTTCGCGACAAGTAGCATTTGCTTTTTATTTGTGCTCAGGCTCCATATCCATTGCAACCATAGTCTTACCCGGCCTGCATAATCTTGGTGCTTTGTTTTATTTTTCTTTTGGGTTCTGACTGACACATGACCCTGTATTTTTGTATAAAAAGATGAAGAAAAAATTTACTACGCAGTTTTTGAAACGGGTTGAAGCTGAGGTAGTTGTTTCATGTTGATCTGTTGTATTGAATATCGTTGAAAAACCCACACGTATTAGGGCCCTCCGTAAGACTGATAGTATGTGAAATAAATAAAAAAATACGCTTAATGAAATGGCCAGCCAAACTACGTTAGTTCACCTACTACCGCACTCCATGGAAACATGAAAATAAAAAAAATAAAAAATAAAAACTTCCTTCGGGGGGTAGACCTCGGGGCGAATTGAGGAAAATGAAGGAGAAAGAAAGAAACGGTTTCACATATCGTGGGTTCATAATAGCAGAGAAAGATAACGAAAACAAAGTCGTTAGTCCAGCGGCGTATATGTTTCTTCCTTCTTCGTGTGTATGTTTAGTCCTTTCTTCGTAGTGTGTAGGTTTGTTTCCGTTCAGCTGGCTATTTTCGTAATTTGTCAAAAAGCTTTTGATCACGGGCTGTTTAACGCCCTTCTCCTTGCGTTTGGTGTCCGTCTCTCGCATACCGATAAAGTCGAGCTTAAAACCTCCACGAGCGCGCCGACGTCACATTCAGGTTAACTTGCATTCAGCGCATCACGAGTTATGAAAGTAGGCCGTTCTATGTGAGGCCCCGAATTGATTTTGGGGCCAGCTGTTATTTCGTATATAGCGGAGCGTTAATGCGGAAACTTGGTACTTTATTTATTGCCTCGCAGGTTTTCACCATTAACAATGCGCCGCTAATTTAAGAATATTTCTTTTTAGAAAAGCTAATCGCTGTAAATTGGTCTTTCAGCTCTCCTTTTAAAGAGCGTAGTGTTTTTGGTAGTGTTTTATTTGACCTGAAATTTACGCATTAAATAAATGCCTTTCTATAGTAATAGCCAGAATTTTTTTATTGAAATAATGTTATTTTCTAAATCAACTTTTTCTTTGTATTACGCCGCAGTCGCATAAGCAGTGAGTTTTAGTATTGCGTATACGAGCGGCCGAAAGCCCTGTGCGTTTGCGTTAGCGTTGCGTGTTCCCCACTGCGCGTGCGCGGAGCCCAAACCGCGGCCTTGGATTGGCGCATGGCGACTTCGCGCGTGCACAGCTTGCAACACAGAACCCTAACGCAAACTCATAGCGGTTGCGTTTGCTCGTACAGGCAATACTAAAACTCACTAATGTTGGCCAGGAGAATTTCTACTATAGTCCTTTTTTCTTTTTTTACTTTAAGTTCGACCGAAGCCGACACTACGATCCTACGAAGCCAAGCGGAAAAAGTGCATTGTCACGCCGCTCGTCGTTCTTGTGAGATTTTTTTTTTGTAACCGTTTTAACCAAACACACGCACAAGAAGTTCGGGATCGCGACAAATATTCCCTGTGAGGGATTGGCTCAGTCGGGGATGGCGAACGCACAAAGACGATAAGCGCAGTAACGATCACGAACAGTAAATGCGTGGCGATCCTGCGTCTATTTTTTTTTTTTACCGAGAGTGACTAATTTGGTTGGTTCCGGTGGAACCAATCACGTGATAGGCAATCGTTAAAAACAATGAGCGCCATGACATTCCACTTTCGGCGCTGCTTGAGCTCTCATCGGAGTGTAGCGTCGGTGGCATTCGGAGTTAAAAAGTGAAACGGAGTGTACAGAAAGTCCAAATACACTATAAGGCGTAATTTGCTTCTTCTTGTTTGTTTGTTTGTTTGTTTTTGTTCAAGAAAAGACTGAACATGGCGACGCGTTGATTTTTCATTGGCTATATACATATATGTATGTTCTAGATATGTACATATGTATATATCTCAGAAAAGAGTCGCCACTCAGACATTTTGAACAGTACTCTCGTTCATATCTGCAGGGGTTCACAGAGTGGTCATTTTCGCGAACGTGGGCACCACCTTGGTAACCGAACCCGCCACACAGTGGGAGAAATCACATTGCACATTCTCGGACAGAAATGTCGAAACATTCAAGACAACTGCGTGAACATAGTGACAGTTGCGCACACAGGGACAAGGACAGAGAAGAGGAACACGTAAACGACACATGAGTTGTGACTGTACATGAGTTGTGAGTGTGCGCTTATCTGTCGTCTACGTGTTCCTCTTCTCTGTCCTTGTCCCTGTGTGCGCAACTGTCACTATGTTCAATAACTACCAACTCGCCCAACTGTCTACTCTACAACTGCGTGACCCGCCCCAATCGTCGATCGAGTTAAACGATAAAGTTTTCGCCCTTCGAATCATGCCCGATAAAAAAAAAAATATTGTTTTAGAGTTTGTACGTTAAAATTGAACAGTTGTACTCGCGATTGTCTTTTTGTGTGTGTGTGTGTGAACAGGGGTACCTGCTGTATATTGGCACGACATCTCCTCTCCTTACTTTTCAGCCAATTTCCGTCTGCCTCTAACAAATCTAATTTTTCGGTCCGTGAACTAGGATCTAAGGAGACAGCGCGTCTTTTTCGCCGTTCTCTAACACCTTTCTTGTCTGCTGCGTCATTCAGTGTTGCGGAATGGGCACCCCCATTCTATTTCAATTCCATTCCGGGGAATTAGAGTTTTCGATAATTCAATTCCTTTCAATTCCTAGGAATGGAGACACTGAGCCCATTCCCACTCCTGGAATGGCTAAATCGTTCCCATTCCATTCCTTTAATTCCTAAACGTAAAAATTGGCACTTGACAGCTACATTTTGTTGCCGGCATTAGCAGCATAAAGCTGACATTATCAAATGCAGAGACAATTGCAAAAAAAAAAAAGAGAAAAAAAGCTAAATTCCTCAAAAAAGCACTGATTTTTACTAAGCGGACCGCTGGTGGAAAAAAGTGTTTATTTACCATGTACTGCAAACATCGAGAAAGCCCCTTGATATGACAATGCTTGTTTAAAGGGAAGCTACGGAGCTTCTTGGAAAAAATGAGTTAGAAGTGAATTCTAGTGTATTTTTACCCCGTGAACCCGAATACCCAAACCATTTGCTGTGTAAGTATTGTTAAACGCGAGAAAAACGCGAAAGACAGTCGCTGTCCGTGACGTCATCGACGGCTCTTTTGGCTGCCCAAGGCTAGGGAGGCGGGGCTTCAGTCCTATTTTGAAATTGCTCGTATGGCTCTCCGGCGCGTCGCATTGAAATATAATTTTGATATCTGTTATTCTAAAGGCTAAATGAACGCAATTCAAGCATTTTTTCTCAAATGTAGAAGTGCCCCATCTTCCCTTTAAAGGGAAGATGGGGCACTTGTACATTTGAGAAAAAACGCTTGAATTGCGTTCATTTGGCCTTTAGATTAACAGATATCAAAATTGTATTTCAATGCGACGCGCCGGAGAGCCACAAGAGCAATTTCAAAATAGGGCTGAAGCCCCGCCTCCCTAGCCTTGGGCAGCCAAAAGAGCCGTCGATGACGTCACGGACAGCGACTGTCTTTCGCGTTTTTCTCGCGTTTAACAATACTTAAGCAGCAAATGGTTTCGGTATTCGGGTTCATGGGGTAAAAATACACTAGAATTCACTTCTAACTCATTTTTTTTCATTAAGACATCGGTCTAGCGACCACGTGGCTCGCAACAAACAGCAAAACTTAAATCCACTTTTTCTTTTCCTTTTTTAACTTTTTTGCATTTGACTGTTAAGACATACGCGGCCAGCGTGTTTGTTTGATAAGACCATAAAGAATATCCAGTTCGTGCGTGGCACAGGAATAAGTTATATTACTGTATTCTTCAAATACAGCAACACGGCTAGTACAAGTACATCGGTGGCCGAGTGGGCTAGCGCACGCCAGCTCGGAGCACGTGGAGCGAAAGCTTGCGCTGCAGAACCCATGGGATCCTGGGTTCAATCCCCACCCCTGCCCGTTTCGATCTGGATGAGCATCGTACCGGCGTGCGGTCGTGTATCACTACTGCGTGGTGCACGTTAAAGACCCCAGGCTAGCGGTTGTACTGCACTGGCTAAATTGCTCATCTACAGCTGGGAGACTCGTCGCCCCTGTGAGGCAGACCAAGTTCTAGGCTGTATAAACATACCACACAACCCAACCCACCCAAGTACATTGCTGGAAGCGACTCCATGCGTAGCGGCAGAACACATCCTCTGACAAAATGCAACCTCTGCGGCGCAGCACGAGGGACCGTATAGACCATGTCACGAAACCTGTTTTAAAACGCATAAGTTCACGCTTGCTTTACGAATCTCGATATTTTTTATCATATTCAATTCAAATTTTGGCTGGTTCGCCTTCCCTTTTCCACCCTTCGCATACTCATTCTCGTGTTTCCTCTTCAGATGGCGAATAAGGTTCGATGATATACGCCGACTGCACCGTGTATAGTTTCGTTGTACAACTTTCAGCGTGCAGCTTGTTTATTTTCTTCGCGACTAATGTAGAAAAATGTCTTCTACGATGCCATGACTCAATCTGTATTTATCTTGTCTTCTCGTCCAAATTGTGATGTTCCTCTTCGCGCTGATCAAGTGGCGGGTTCAGGCAGAAGACGGTACCAACAGATTCATTCTTCTACCTCGGTGTCGGTTGTTCGCGTAGTGGCGGCGGGTCGGGAAGTCGGCGTTGACAAAGCTCTTCACATCAAGATACAATTAACGGGGTAATACCGCACCGTTTGAATCGACATTCCCCGTGTTTCCTCATTAACACCGTCCAACTGACTTCTCACCGCCTCAAATAGGGTCCAGGACAAGGAGCACGAATGCAGACCGGACAGCCGAGACGCGCGGAAGCCAAAACCTCAGTGGCAGCTACCACTCAGCTCTCCTTCTCAGTTGCCCTCACAGCAACAGTCGCACCTCGTCTGGCGCGGGACGGTCTTTCTGCAGGTCTAGTCAGTTCGGTCACACCAAGAGCAGCGACGATAGTCTACTTCACCTTACGATGGACCTCAACAGACAGCACGAGAGCCATCGAAACGAATCCAGTGCTTTCTGAGTGTCGGGTGACCCTGCAGTCCCGCTCACGGTGCTGGATTGCCTAGGGTGACTCGTAGCGTCCGCAGTGGTCCATCGCAAGGTGAAACGAAGTATGGAGAGACTAAAGTCAAAGGAAATGAGCGGGAATCCGCTAGCTTGCTTGTAACCCCAACCCACTATAACATAAAACACAGAAAACAAGCATCGGAACAAAGACCAAGTAATAGGCGGACATACAATACAAATGCAGTACAAAAAAAAAAAAAAAAAAACAAGCCTCGGAGCAAAGCGCAAGAGGAGAAGAGGGAAGTGAATCTCGCTTTGTTTTAATGCCGAAGCAAACCCACATTTCACACTTCAAGGGAGTGCGCACGAATGAATGTGAAAGGCAGCAGGGTTGGCTGCCTGCTAAACAACGCGCCTCGAACTATAAGAACACAATACCTGATCATCTTTCGACGGCGCCCAAGTCAACGAGTTCCGCGAGTTATGAGTCGCTTCCGCTCCCAGATCTCACTCAGTCTGCGCGCGCGCGTGCATTCTACAAGCCGTCGCAACAACAAAAAAAGCATGACAAGAAGTACGATGAGGAGTTGTGCATGGCGGTTTCTTTCTTTGCCACTCCCTTTTCTTTTGCTTGGTGCTTGGTTTCTTGTTTCGCTCTCGTGTAACGCCATCGAAGCCCGACGCCTGCGCGTCCGTGAAAGGAGCCACGTTACCCCCCTTTGCTCTTTGCTTTAACGCTTGTTTTTTGTATTGCATTTTTTTAGTAGAGTCGATTGCTGGGCTAGTTGGTTTTGGAATTTGGAATACATTTTAGCGCTCAAAAAACAGGGACAAAGAGGCAGATGAGATTAGGAAGGGTGGTGCAGCATGTGTCAGCGTGGCCTCAATTGATTTACTGGACAAGGAGCGTGCGTTCCTCAATGACGCGGCCTGGCACCGGGTTGGCTAGTGATGGAGCAGAATCAGAAACTCGGATGGTATAAAAGTGTCGTTTCACGTAATAAAATCAGTTGTTAGTAGCGCACTGTGCTGTCTGTTTCTCGCCTCTTTGTCCCTGTTTTTTGAGCGCTAAAATGTATTCCAAATTGCATTTTTTTTGGCGTATAAGTCGGCTCCACGCGGGCTAGCAGTTTCCCGCTCATTTTATTTCTGAGCAACTGACTCACTGACTGGCTCGGATTAGCTAACAGTAAACACAAAAAAAAAAAGAAAAAAAAAAAAAGAAGAACTGTGCCCATTCCATTCCCGACAAAAGGCACCTAATTCCATTCCCATTCCATTCCCCTCAACGTTGCCGCCATTCCATTCCCATTCCATTCCGGGGTCGTGAAAATGCGGAATGATTCCGGAATCATTCCAACTCCGGAGTGGCAACTCCGCAACACTGGCGTCATTTTGGCCTTGGGGTAGTACTACGAAAGAGCGCGTATGATTTTTTTTTCTTTTAAATCTTCGCACCGTTCTGAAGGACGTTTTAATTTAATTAGGCTCCTTGTGACAGGTCTTGCGTAAGCACGTGGGCCGCCAGTCACCAAAGCCACGAGTAATTGGTAGTTTTCCATAAAGGGTTAGTAAATCCCTAACTACATCATCAGAACAAAGCGAAAACGACGGTGTTCTGGCTTTCAAACAAGAAAGAGTGTTTTGTAGAAAAGAGATGGTAAAATGTTTGAGGGAGATCCGGCATTCTTTTAAGGAGGATGTCGAGTTAAAATATTTGCAACTACCGTTTTCCAGGTGTAGCTGTCATTCAGTATGCAAAAATCAATTCACTTATTGTGATGAAAGATTTGTGGTCATTGAGTTTTTAAGTGTAACTTTTAAAACGCACTCCGCGAACCGCCGAGGGAGGCTTTGGGGTATTCCTATGTTTGTAGCCTTCACGAGCAAAACAAGAGCTCTTGTCGAGCGCCCACGTTATTATGAACGTGAGCTCCAAACAACCTATAGACCTTTCCGTCGCTTATCAGCTCGGGCGAAAAATGCCGAGTCACTAAGCTGTGGAGGCGTGCGCGGCGTCTGATATACCTAGGGTTCGAAGTTTTCGGTTTTAAACCGATAAAAAGCAATAAAAGTATGCCGTGTCCATTTTCGGAAATTCGGTTTTAACCGAAAAATGTCAGTTTGTAGGTTCGCCGTTTTTGGTTTAAACCGACAAAAATCTACAAAAAAGCGTCTAATCCTTTTTCTAAAATTCGGTATTAGCCGAAAAAGGTCAGCTTTCAGGGGAGCGTCGAGGTGGGTTTGGGGGGGGGGGGGGGGGGAGAGAGAGAGAGAGAGGGATTTGCAAGGTTCGACATTGTGTGACATCTTCGTGACTGCCCTCTTCCAGGGTTCAACGTGCAGCAAAAGAGGTCTTGGATTGGCCTTCGCGGGACATCTGTGTCCTTTCTGTGATCGGGCTTAGTGTGTCAAGTTCCCGGTCCTAAAAAAAATAGTTCGGATGTGGGCTAGTATGAGGTTTTTCGCTTCATGCACTTCAGAAGGCATCGAGAAAAGCCGTTAGTACTTTTCTTAACACCCTCTCTCAAACTTCCCTGTAGTTAACAACATAAATATATTTTTGTTTGGCATTCCGATAGTTTATGTATGGTCATCACCTCAGACGGTCACGTTGTCAGAATGGTGAAGGAAAAAGAAGCGTGCTGAAGATTAATCCGCGAATTCCGCAATTTTGAGGTGTGTCCTGACGGAAGTTGTAGCGAAGACCAAGTATGTATAGGTGTCGTTATTCTTTAAGTGATCACAAATATCACAGCTACAAGGATCAGCTGATCCGGAGTCCCGATGGTGTTTCATATTCACCGAAAAAAACCGGTGAACTTTTTTGGAAATAAATGTACACCGAAAAAAAAAAAGAAAATTAAATTTTAATATAAGCACCGAAAAAAGTACGCCGAATTTCAAAAATATAAAAACCGAAAACGCGGAACCCTAGTCATATACCGAACAGAGCAACAGCGCGTGCTCAGAAGGGGTTCCACAGCTTAGCAGACAAAGATGGCACCGTGCGGAAGACGAATTTTGAAAAGGTTTATAGGTTTATAAAATAAAAAAAAACTCTTTCCAACCTCAAAAATTGCGACGCCTCGTCGCGCTCTTGTTCAGTCGATCGCGGGTTAATACGCTTGGCTTCATGTGCGCTTCATGCGAAGCGCACATGAAGGCACCCTAGGTAGACCTCTCTAGAGCACTATATAGCTCCTACGGAGCAGAGTAGCGCAATCCTTTGAACCCCGTGTTTTGCCGACAACATGGCCGACAGAGCGGCTCGGCGCGAGTCACGTGGTACTCAGGGTTCCAGGAGGCGGCCCGCCCTATGGGACAATACATGGAGATCGATACAACACGGCTGATTAAAAAATGAACGGCGAGTTCACACTTTTCAAAACTAGTCTGTCGTGAAGTTAGTAAAGCACTAAACACTTTAGCAAAGTTTTAATAATATCGGATGCGTGTGCAAATTTTGAGAAGGCAATTTCCAAGGCAATGGCGTTTGAAGCAGACGATTTTTGCTCGCAGCGGAGATGGGCTTTTCGGGTTGGCCGGAGCGGGTCACGTGAATGGTGTGACGTCGCCGTGTCGTCTGCTGCATGATGCCGTTCAAACAATTAAAAAAAAAAATCAGGTCCTTTCGGGGCGCAAAACTTAGCGCATATTATTCTAAAATGTTCCATTATTATGTCAAAAACGATTGCCATTCCGTACATTCCCACATTACTGAAGAAACAATGATTTTCTCACGTTCTCCATGCATTTCTGACCGCAGTTGGAACCTCCGGGCGTTCGCCGCTAGTCGCCAAGAGGCGGCGTTCTAGATTGCGCTACTCTGCTCCGAAGGAGCTATATAGTGCTCTAGACCTCTCTGCCTCGAGGTCTACCCACTATCCTTCAGTCAGAGTCAATTAGAGCTCGGCGTTCTGACGTAGTCACAACCCCCACAAAAGAAGCAGACGAACTTGCGCTCCGTATAGGCATGCTTCGACACCGCTCCTAACTCAAAATGTTTCTGCAGCTTTAAACCGCCTTCACACTGCGCATGCATTATACAGAAGACGCGGTGCTACGCTGCAGACATGACGACCGAATTACATCAGGACACGCCTGAAGAATTTTCGAATCATGTTTACATCATACACGCTTCCAACGTGCATGTTGGCAGACAGTGTTTGTACAACCAATGTGACCATCACACGAGGAAGGCCTCAGACAGTCTCTGCAGGAAGTCCCTGGTATTATATTCGCAGTGTGACACCGCGGCTTTATGGCCGTTAACCCTGGGACAAGCGAATTTACAACCTTAAGGGTGAAACATTTCTGAGTGTGTTGTTTATGTTAGCCCTGAGAGGAGAAAAAAAAAGAAAAAAAAGTTGGGGCTCCAATTTTCGTTGAAAGGTGGTTGTACAGCGAAGCTGTGCTATCACCGGCAACGATTTCCTCTACTCTATGGACCCTTTTAAGGCAAACGCCAACAGGGGGTGCTCCAGTCTTTGACGTCCCAGAGAGCTTCCGGTTTATAAAAACAACGAATGAAGCTAGGCCACCTTAACACCGCTGCTTGAAATATAGATGAAACGTTTAACCACCAATCCTCCAGGTGAACGGCAAAAGATCGAAGGAGTGCGAGATCTGTTAAAATGTTTCGAGTGTTCTTTTATACAAACTGGCCTCCTTTAAGATGTAATACTGTACAGCCGAAAGCCCTCCTTAGATATCGAACTTTGTTGTCTGATTAGCACTTGTGCTTTCTAGCACTGGTGACACAAGCAAGCTCAACAGGCTTGCAAAGACTTTGCGACCGGAAGTCGCTTGGGACGCAAGCGGCAGGTCATGTTTGCAAGCAGCATAAGGATCTATACTAAATGATTGACAAGAGAAAAGTTAATGCACTGTATCAAAACTTTTTTTTATATATGAAAGGTTAGGGACGTGTCGTCACCGTGGTAGCTTGCGCAACAGTAATCTTTACCGCGAAACGTATGCGGTGAGCGCTACGTGCTTCGCATTGTTATCAGGAGCGCCTTACCATCAATTATGTGGTTCGGATGCTTGTTTTGTGCTTGTTCTTTATTGAACCGAATGTTGTGCTGTATGTTGTATATATGATATGCACTTTTCGCTTGAAATGCGGAGGGTTTTTTTTTCCGTGAGGACGACGACACGAACAAATTCCAGAAATTTTTTTTGTAAGTCATATGCAGCTTTGCTGTAAAACACTGTTTTGTTCTAGCAAAACCCGGTACATTGCGAATGCTTGTTTTGAAAATAAAAAAAAAATCTAACAATTGTATTTAAAACCAGCAAGAATCTATCTACTCTGTCCCGCCCGATTGTCAGCCTAGGGGCGCAATTCCATCGCGAACGGCACCTCCGCTCTAATTTCTTTCCCGGCGGCCCCGTCGCTCCCGTCCCTCGCACTCGGGTCATTACAGGTCCGAATTTCTAAAGCCCGAAGCGGCCGAGCAAATAACAAAAAGTCATTCTTGAAAGAGACAAAAAATCGATTCCAAACCTAAACGAAGATAAAAACAAAAGGATAAAAAAAAACTTCGGAGAACATGGAACATTTAGAAGTCGGAAAAAAAAAAATGGGCACGGGGACCAGGAATGGATTTCGCTTCTGCAGCCTCGTCGATGCGGGGCTAGCGTCGGTGAACGCGGGTGCAATTGGCACCCGGACTCTGGCGATTCCGAACGACGGCCTACCTTGAGATAAACCGAAACTGAGGCCAGAACCCAGGCAAACTAAACTGTTAAGCCGGGGTCACGCTGCTCATATGTCAAAAAAAAAAAAAAAAAACAGTCTGCAAACACGAGTCAGAGCATTATCCGTGGTTCGAATGTCTCGTGCCAAGTTTTCTCCTTGAACTCAATGCCATGCGGCATTTGAAACACGCCTCTCTCGGTGACTCGTGTTGAATACTGTATATATGACTGGTCGTTTGTATGGTGCACAAACAGTGTGAACCCGGGTTAAAGGGCTGTACTTTGCGCATCAAACATTTAATCCCTTCTTGATCGTTCTTATGGACTCGCGCAGCACAAATTATTTCGTGCGTGCATAATGATAGCATTTCGATTCCTTACGCTTCGCTGCGGATAACTTTTGTTGGTTTCGGATGCGTTGCGCACATGACACACTCGTGAGCTCCCAGCGTTTATCAAATTTATCGGAACGAGTTTAAATTTATTCAGGAGTGGAGTGGGGTAGAGAGTATACGCTTTATCGAGGAGTTTCTGTGTATTCTGTTGCTTCCGAGGGTGCATATAATGCCTCGAGATATTAGTGATTTTGGATCGCTATAGGATCCTCCCCTTTTGGTAACTGAAGTAAACGCCAGGAAGAGGTTTATCGCGGCCCCTCTGCTATCTGTAGGCTGATTTGCGACGTTATGACGTCATAAGGCCGCTGCGCTATCGTTTGGTGCGCTATGAACCGCCCCACAACGTCTTGAGATAACGGAGAAGCCTGCGCTTCGTCATTTGGGAGCCAGCTGAGCGCGCCAACGGTCGCATAAGATACCGCAGGCTCCCTTCAGTCACCCTACGTTTTGCTATGGTACCTGGAGCGTATCTCCGACTGGTGTGTTTCGCGCCCTATCCCGCCCATGCATCACAAGTGGACTCGAAGAGCAACAAATGACGTCACAGAAGCTGGAGTGTCATGCTGTCGGATGTCGCGATCCTGGCGGTTGGTCGTAGAAATGCTGGTGAAAAGCACGGGCCAAGGCGAATGTCGCTGTCGTAACGGCGTCCCAACATCTGACTGCCTAAGCTTCCGCGGACTGTCACGCTGGAGAGCGACCTGCAGCAGAACAGGCATCTGCCACACACACCACAGTCGTATGGACGCCGCCAAGATCGCGACCGGCGAGAGCATGACACTTCAATAACGTCATCAGGCGGAAAACA
Organism: Ixodes scapularis; assembly: GCF_016920785.2. Taxonomy (NCBI): domain Eukaryota; kingdom Metazoa; phylum Arthropoda; class Arachnida; order Ixodida; family Ixodidae; genus Ixodes; species Ixodes scapularis. Next base: position 70,226,950 of record NW_024609838.1, read on the forward strand.
AGGACGCGGTAAACACACCAGTCGGAGATGCCTTCCAGGCACCATAATTCAGCCGCTTGCGTTCTCTTTGCATCTCCTGGCGCCGAGCAAATGTGAGTTGAACTCCGGACCGTGCAATTCGCCACCGTAGAGCGGTGGCGAATCGCACGGTCCGAAGTTCAATTCCTACTGAGTCGCGTGGTGAACCTCTTTTGTTACGAATGATTATTCCTAGTTAAAATTAAATGTGATTAAGTATAACGAACTTTCTTCCATGTGCTTCTATATGCCCGGTGTGGGCTGTGTGTATTTTTTTTTTTTTTTGTAATCTAGTTTTGGTCGGCGCGTAACGCTTTAGCTTAGGATATTCGGGCCCCTGTGGGGTGTTTCTGAGCGTTCAGTTTCCCCGCTAAATTTAGTGGGGAAAATTACGTTACATAACTCGACGTCACGTGACATCAACACTAATTCAGTTTTCTTATTAAATATAGCGGAAAACATGACGCAAGATGACTTTTTAGGGAGTTTTCGTAGATCGTTTCCGCTGTCCGGCAACGCTCTCCGCAACCAGCTACGCTAGTCGGAACTCTACAGTCAAGGCCATCGGCGCGCCGGCGCAGTAGCGGCTGCTTCGTTGCGGAGGGCTTAGTGGAGGGGAAAACGCGGTCTGCGAAAAGTCCCTAGTGTCACATGACCTACGCACAAATTTAGTTTACCCGCTAAACCTAGCGCAAAAATTGACACGTGACCGGCCGCGGCCCTTTCGATTATTTCCGCAGCTAATCGCTTAACAGGCGATAAGCTGCATGCGGAAATAATCGAGCGGCTCGATAGCCAGTTTCCTGACGCTGAATCAAACTGCGAATTCCACCGGGAGAACACGCTTTTTCGCAGCGTATTCGCGCCATGAAGTCAAGACTCCACCTGGATTAGCCTTATTCTTCCAGACGAAACGATGACACGTCGACCACGCGCGAAACGCAATATTGCCGCGCGCGCAGCTGACCGAGTATAGGCAGCCCGCTCGTGGCCTAACGGTTATCGCACCTGCCTTCCACGCAAAAAGCAAGGTTCGATGCCTAGCCGCGGGTACACATTTTTGTTGACTCTCTAACGTAATGCTCTCGTAGATTCGAGAACCTGTTGCTGAATCGAGGATAAAATGTTCTACGCGGCGAACCTTCTACGCCAATTGTTCCAGAAGCCCCACGCGTGTACATAAGAGGCTCCGCGTGGCAAGCCGCCGTCAGTCTCGCTCCAGCACTCGATCCTCCTGTTTCGCCGACATCGACGCCTGCGACGCTAACTTTTGTTTCATTTTGGGCAGAAGTGAGCCTTATTAAACGTTTAGTTTCTTTAGTTATTCTTCGCCTCACCATTAGTCATTCGTGACAATATCGCCATGCTCCTCAGACGGCAGATCCAACACGCTTTTTTAAAATCAAGCTTTTTAAAATCAATTAAGGGCGTCTTTAAAATGTCCCGAGCGCATGTCGAAATTATAGGTGCACTTTCAAAAGGTATATAGTTTAAAATTCCGTTTAGAACGTGTCCTCGCGTTGTTGCAGTGAAGACAGCGAATAAAAGATACATGTACTTCGCTTTTCTCTTTCTTGTCCCTTAGCCGATGAACTGCGGTCTTTCTGCCTGCTTAAACTCTAGGCGATTCCTATCTTTCCCAGCAGAGCGCGGGGAGGCCCTGTCACAAATACTAAGTGAATATACACCGCTTGCAGTGTTAATCTAGTCACATCAAATGACTCGGAAAAGGTTTCCATCCGAACCGTCTCGGTCGTTGTGATATCGAGCGCAATGTATCGCGTCCTTGTTGTTTAACCACAGACCCAATTTTGTCGACTGAACGTGTAGCGGATCTACGATTAGAGCTACATACTAAACCCCCACTAGAGTGCGTGTACTCGTGATCTGACAGTTTTGTTGTGTATTTTGTTAAGACTGACAGGGATATTATAGTAAATCTTCTAAAAAGCACAATGAAGTCTAAGATTATTTTTTTTCTTAAAACTCAGAATAAAACACGCCTGCCGCAAAATCGATTAACTTACTCACAAACACGCACGCGCGCACGCGCATGCACACACACAAACAAACAAACAAAATATGTTTAATTAGTTTTTAAATCGCGAGACACATTTTGAGTTTCGAGCAGTTCCGAACCTAGATTATATTTGTAAACCCTCGAAACGAAGCCTGCCTTGAAATTGTTCAAATTATTTTCGCGACGTAAACATTGCAAAACTTTTGTTTTCGGAGAAAGTTTATAATGTGATAGCTATCCTACAAAATGTATTTTTGGGAGCCTACGCAGGTAACACCGATCTTTACTTCAGAACTCGTTTTTTTTTCTCCTGAAACTTTAGGACCCCTAAGGCCCTCAAGAAGCCAAGGTGTCGCTTAACTCTATGTTCCTTGGTCAGAGCCTGGCTATGTTGGCCCCAAATTCCCAAACAAGTGCCAGGCTTCGCTTCTGGTTGCTCGGTTTTCCCCCGGCAACTCTGAGCGTAAATTGCCAGACCAGTGAAATAATTACTTTTCACTGCGGGTTGTCTGGCATATACGCGAAATTTCTGGCCCGTGTCAAGCCCTTTAGCAGGAACTCCGCGGTGAGCCACAAAAAAGCCACACGTATATACGTCAAACAAAAGTGCTTCCGCACCAAATAACGCCTTGGAACAAACCCGTATTCGGCCCAGGATAGGACTCCGTATACACCAACGCACTGTTTACACACAAGCCCAGAAAGCAGATTCGTGTGAAAGGAAGCGTCTGCACATGCGCAGTACAAACAGCAGCGCCACCGCAATGGTGTAGGGTCACCGACAGCTAAAGAAACTGAGGGTGCGGCGAATGCTGATCATCCCATTATTGCTCCGCAGCCAATCAGATTGCGGCATTAGCCAATTAGAACGCCGAGGAGCCAATCACAAAGCAAGAAGCGGAAACACAAGAAGCCAAGCTCCGCGCTGCTTCATCTGCCACTGACTATGCAAAGCGCCAGTTCGTCTGCTTATTTTGCACGGATTGCGGTGACGTCAGAACCCCGAGCTCTAATTGGTTCTGAATGAAGGATAGTGGGTAGACCTCGAAGTAAGCTGCTTCGAGGTCTACCCACTATCCTTCAATCAGAGCCAATCAGAGCTCGGCGTCTTTCTGACGTCACCGCAACTCCTGTGCAAGAAGCAGACGAACTTGCGCTCCGCATAGGATTGCCGAAGTTGGGCCAATTCGGAGTGCAAGTCGTCTGCTTCTTGTGCAGGAGTTGGGGTGACGTCAGATCGACGCCGAATTCTGATTGGCTTAGTGAGTAGATCTCAATAGTAGATGCCTCAAAATGTATCCACTATTTTTTTTTCTCAATCAACCATTAAGAGTTCGGTGTTTTGACATCATCGCAATCCCTGTGCAGGAAGCGGACGAACCTTTTCAAGATCACATCGAGTAGCCTTGGAAGTCGATATTTCCTCCGCACGAAGCGTGTGATTGGACCCGAGACCTCGCCGAACGGCGGCCCAGCGCTCGTGTCCAATAGCTGCTCAGAGTGCGTGCCCCAAAACAATGGCGAACTCGAATAATATGCGCAGCGGCTACCAGATGGCGCGCACGTTTGAAAAAAAGTATATTGAGGCATTTTCCTGACGTGCTACATGGGCAATGACCGTTTAAATGCTGCGGTTAATCCGTAAAAAAGGCCGCTTCGCGCGTGTGTACACAACTCGAGACGAAGCGTGCCCGCACAGAAAGCTTGACGGAGCACCGAGCGGGGGCCTTGCTCGGCCCTCGGTTCATGTCAGCACGGCGCGAAGCGGCACGCGGACCCCGGGTCGGCGTCGCAAGGCGTAAGGGCTCCAATCCATCAGAGTTTCAGATCCCAGGATTACCAAATCGATGGGGACAAAATGAGCGCATTCGACGCCCGCGGCTTCTCCGACTTTGTATTGGCCGCTCCTGCCGTCATTGATTTCTTTTCATAGATGATTCTTTCTCCGTGGACTGGTTTCCTATTTATTTGATTTTTTTTCCTCGTTTCGCGTGTTTCTTAGAACAGGCCGCGTATGCTCGATGCTGGTAGTTCTGATTTCAAGCCCCGCTGCAGCGCTGCGGAAATGTTTGTTTACCCCGGAGCCTGTCATCGCCGGACCGGCTTGAGAGATTTCTACAGTTTCTTATTTTTCTTTTGGTCTGATTTCATCGTGAGAATACTCAATTCAGATGTATGGGTTTGAAGTTGGTACGAATGAACGGATTTACGCGCTTTGAAAGATTGAAAAGGTTTCGGACACTACATATTTTATTTATTTTTTTAACCAACCGCGTGAGGCTGGTGAGGTGAGTTCAAATTTTCATATTTTTAATATTATACATTTATTTTAGACCTGTTGGGTGATATTATTTCGGTTCTGTTTCTTTGCGTTCCATCGAATATATTTGTGAAATCGAATATTTCATGTAAACTTGCATATCCACGTCTCTACAGGCCCTCTTAGATGTGAACAGTTCCATAAATAAATGCATAAGAATATAAATGTGCGCCTAAATAACGCGTGGGCATGAGACTAAAGGGATTAAAAATACGAGCGCCTGACCTAAACAGAAACAATAAAAAACATCACTTTTATGTTCCTTTTTACGGAGAATTTGTTTTATTTTTATTTTTTTATTTGTGGGGTGTCTTTGAGAAGAGATTCATCACCTTGGTCGTAGCGTGAAATGTGGGAGCGACCCTATTTGACCTTTCACCTCTGACCACGTGAAGTCACGACTTCACGTGAACTAACGACACGGGACTCCTGCGAACGGATTTCCCGCTGGCAAGAGTATTGGTGGAAGTCAAAGCATTTGCTCATTTCCCTGGTTTATAAAAAATAATAATTTATAGCTGGAGTTGTCAATACGCATTTTGAATTACAATCTTGCTGTATTTGCAGATAAGTTGATTCGTGTTGCACTAATAATGGGCAGGCGAATCGGGTATACTTTGTTAATTGATTCATATTTAACGTATACAAGAACTGGATTTTCCTTGTTCGGAGTATACATTCACTGAACCAGCCGATGTATATTACAAAGGAGGCTGCTTTCCACGCTTCCGATTGGTGGTGACCGAATGCACTACAATTGATTTCTAAGTCTGTTCGGACTGCCTATGACGGGTTGCGCAGCAGCGCAGTCGGTCGTAAGCCGACACAAAAAGCTTAAAAACCGGTTGTAGCGCAGTTGGTTGCAATAGAACACAAGAGTGTGAACCGAGCGTTGACTCTTTGTGAACCAGTGAACGTATATTACCAATGAGAATAATATTTGTTACATATTGATGTTGTAAAACCAGCCGCTGTAGAGCACTAAGATATGAGACGACCAAACCGGCCACTTTTGATCAAGTGAAAGCTTCCGAAAACGCTCAAACTACTGCGTAATGATCTCGGAGATGACGACGTCTGATAAAGAGTAAAAAATGGATGATGATATGTAGACTTTCGTGTTTTCGGTAAATACCGATTGGCCTCGAAAATTAACCCGCTAACCTGTTTTATCAAAATCTGTTAAAACCGAAAACTCCCGAATTGCAGCTGCCCTTAAATAAGAAAAAAAAAAGTTTCACGCAAAGAAAAGTTTAGCTAGAGCGCTCACCTAAAACACAGCAGGGGGATCGGTGGCCGAGTGGGTTAGCGCATACCAGCTCGGAGCACGTGGAGCGAAAGCTCGCGCTGCAGAACCCAGGGATCCTGGGTTTGAGCCCCACCCCTGCCCGTTTCGATCTGGATGAGCATCGTACCGGCGTGCGGTCGTGTATCACTACTGCGTGGTGCACGTTAAAGACCCCAGGCTAGCGGCTGTACCGCACTGGCTAAATTTCTCATCTACAGCTGGGAGACTCGTCGCCTCTGTGAGGCAGACCAAGTTCTAGGCTGTATAAACATATACCACACAACCCAATTTTTTTTTTAAACACAGCCCGCACTGAACTTTACGCAGTGATGCTGATTCCTTCGGGGATCACACGACTTACCTTGTTCTGTTCGCTTATTGGTACCAGGTCGATTTTCAAGCATGCCTACCACGTACATGTTTGCTGGAGGGTGGCAACCCTTCTTTAGTATCCTGTTTTATTCAGCATGAGCCCCGATGAAACCCGACAATTTGTCCAACAGCAAAAATTGACACCAAAAACCAGCGAATATATGGGGGACAATAAACTTCGAAAGAGCACCCGCAAAGTCGCGGGAGAAACCCCCCTCCCCCCCCCCCCCCTTCCTTTTCACTCGTCGAATGCGTTCGGAGGCCGAATGCCGGACGGCCGCGTTCCGTGTTTTAACAGCCCTGCGAGTGGAGTGAAGACCAGGGCAGCGATCCTTTAAGTCTACCCACTAATGATACCAACCAGAGCTCAGCGTTCTGATGCTTCCGCTGGCTCTCCTCTCCTCCTCCCCCTCAGTTTCTCGCCAAAGTGTGTTGTGTGCATGTTTAAGTCGCAGTCACACAGGTAATGCATCTTACACAGCGGACACGATGATAGAATTGTCTCCGGTTGTCGCCACAAGCGTGCTCGAAGGCTTCGAAGACCATCTTCATACATTTGTATGCTTTCGACATGTTCGCCGACAGCTTTGTGTACAATGTGACATGAAAATCATACGATAAAAAGTACGCATCAGACATTGTCTTCAGACTGTATGTTGTATGACGTATTGTCAGTGTGAACGTGTTTGATGCTCGAACTGACATTAGTTAGTCAACCTCAATAAGCGTCTAATGTCTCAGCTATGGATAAAACGATTTGCGAGTGCGGTGCAACTCCTAGCCTGGGGTCTTTAACGTGCATTACGCAGAAGTAGTACACAACCGCACGTCGGTAAAGATGCTCATCCAGATCGAAACGGGCAGGGGTGGGGATTGAACCCAGGATCCCTGGGTTCTGCAGCGCGAGCTTTCGCTCCACGTACTCCGAGCTGTTGTGCGGTAGCGCTCTCGTCCGGCGATTCCCTCTTCGCGGTTAATAGAAAAAAATATTTAAAAAAGAACAACAGACAGAGGTTTATCAAATTCAAAACAAATATTAAAAAAATTTGCGACCATTCAATCGTCGACCTGACAGTATAGACTCTAGGAAAATCGCGAGCCTCTGAAGCAAAGGGAGGGAGCCGCGGGATCCCGGCCGAACGAGAAGCCCTCGGCTCCGATGCGGCGGGAACTCGGGGTTCGTCCCTGCATCTGGCGGCGTTTCCGGTGTCACCACTTCCGCTCCTCGGACCCTACCCACGGCGACCCGGCCCGAACAGGCTCCTCTTCTTCGATTTTTTTTTCTCCTCGTATTTGGTGTTAAGTCTCTAGTTGTCGTCTTGTTCTTTACTGTGTTCGCGTGAAACCGGATCAAACAGAAGGGAACGACCGGCAACAATGAGAGAGAGAGAGATGGAGCGTCTGTTCGAAGAGTCGAATAAGTGGTTTCGTTTTCGGTGCTCGTGCACTCGACTGACTATGCCCTTTTAAATGGCCATTTCTCCTCCGTTGCAGTCGGACTACAATTCAATTGTGTGGTGAGAAACTAAGGGAAAAGAGGAGACGAGAGCTTGCGGTGGACGTCAGAGAGCCCATCCCTGATTGGAATGATTAGCGAGTAGACCCAAAAGATAGCTGCTTTTCTTTCTGGCCATTGTTTCCCTTTAATCAGACGAAACGAGAGCTTCGTCTGCTTCTCGTTGAGTATGGCGATCGAACGTCGGACGCCAACCTTCGGCGTTCGAATTCTGCTGAATTCGGCCTGCGTGGGACGGATTTGTGTGGTGCAACAGATTTTTATGACGTGACTTTTTTCTCGTATATATCATAGCTTTTAAACACAATATTTGTGTTTAAATAACATGAGCTGTCAGTTCTTGCGGCCAAAGCACATAGTCTCGGTCTAACTCGGTCGCAAGAGTGTGAACAAGCCTTAAGACTGAGAAAGACCAGAACGGTTTTTAAGCCTTTTGCGACTTCTCAGGACCGGATGCGTTGCGGTGGAGCTGGTCCTAAGAGATCGCAAGAGGCTTAAAAACCGGTGTGGTCTCTCTCGGTCGTACTCGGTCGCAAGAGTGTGAACGGGCCTTAAAGCGAAACAATATTCAGCTGTGCTTAAAACTTTTCGTGTGCCTGCGTTTCTTTGCTTACCTGCAACCTCCGGGTCATGTTACTTCTAATCCTCATGCGCTGCTCTTGACAACTTATCTAACCTGTGCATTGATAAACGGTTCCTTTATCCGCCGCCGTGTAAGGGACGCAACCCCAACCAGGATTTCTTTTGGTTTTTTGAAGATGGAACTTAGATTTCTCCCAATTTACAAACGAGTAAAACCAATATTTGATTGCCTATTTGTTAAATACTTGTAGATAACAAATCACGAAGGATTCAAGGCAGTTATTAGGGAGCTCTCGTACAACCTGGCAGAGGACGCCGCAGAGAAAACTTACGATTTAAGACAACGCTGAGACTGGGGAAAACAAGAAGGAGAAACACGAGGAAATCTCAAATTTGAGATTTCGTCGTGTTTGTCCTTCCTGTTTTCCCCAGTCTCAGGGTTGTCTTAAATCATGAACGTAAACCAGCTCGCCTGCGCCCTGTCACTCATTTCAGAAAACTGATTCTTGCTTTTTACACTTCCAGATTTTGCGACGCACCTTCGAATCCTTTCACTGCAAAATGTTTGTCAGTTTTCCGAATGAATTGACTCTGTGTGACAAAGCTGATTCATTTTTATTTGTTATTTCTACATTTTGCAGTCTGCTTTTTTTATGTTGTACGTTTAAATTCTTTAGACAGCGGGAGAAAAACAGACAGCTTAGGAAGAACAATTAGTTGCGAACGTAAAAGTGCCAGGGAACGGGACAAGAAACGACTTTCAAGGGCCGCTTTTTTTTTTTTTTTTTTTTGGGGGGGGGGGGGGGGGCAGAATGCACCAGCTAGCTTTCCTTTACATTCTATAGCAGTTAGTTGTTTGGTTAACAACACCCGTTATATATTCGAAACATTGTTCCTTTTAGTAAAAACTAGCGATAATATTAATTTCAAAATAAATCACATGCCGCACTTAACAATTTATAAATCGCATTTCGTGTGCGTGTGCGTGTGTTTTTCGTTGGTGTGCTTTATACAACCGTGCGACTTATATGCATTGTTGTTGTTGTTGTTTTTTTGTATTTTTATAAGCATGGAACTGAAAGGGACAATGACAACCCCCACCCCAATTCTATTTTCTTTTTTGCCAGGCAATTTATTATGGTTTTCAGAAGGTTATCCTATCAATACTTTGCGACGTTGTCACATATTTTCAATAAAGTCAAAAACGCAAGTGCTCGAAACCGGAATCGAAACCGGGCTGGGGAGGAAGAAGAATTAGAGGAGCAGAAAGATACCGGAAGTCACGTGGCTGTGCAACTTTCTTTTCTTTTTCCGATCAACGTAATTCCAGCATTTTAGAAGCCACAAAAAATGGGTATCATATTTTTTCTCCATTTCTAGTATTTTGAGCGTGTGCCTTCGTCGATGACCCACGACTTTGATTATCTTTGGTGGTTGCGTCTGAACCATAAAAAATGGCCCGTGATCACGAAGAAGAGAGTGAGCGCGACTCAAACCGACCAGTTCTCGATCGGCGGTTTTCGGACGGAAAGAGAACGAATTCTGAGTCGCAAATTCTGTTCTAGGTAGTTGGGTTTTCATATGTCATGTACAAATAAAAATCTTGTCAGTATAAGTACTCTGCCAGTGTATCTTTAATTGCGAAATTATTCCACGGGGGTTATATTTCATTTGATTCGTTGACGATAATATTGAAACTTGCTTTGGTTTGCACGTATATTGCGATCATAATACGCATATGCTGGCTTTTTATTCAGTTACGCCACGCCGATCGTACAAATATATTGGTTCAACTTATATACCAATTTTCTTTTTATCCGCCTCTGTTATTGAGGGGTGCGACTTAATGCAAATATGCGAGCTAGAGAGCGAAAATCGCGGTCAAATTCCTTAGTTGTCATGTCTTCGCTCTAAAAGAAAAAAAAAAACGTTCAAAAATTAAAAATCTTTTTTTTTTTTTTCTGGTTTACTCTTTTTTATATATATAGAAATTTCGGGGTGGAAAATGTTGTGGCCTCTAAAAAAAAAAAAACGTTCAAGAGTTAAAAATCTTTTTTCTTTTTTTTTTTTTCTGGTTCACTCTTTTTTTATATATATAGCAATTTCGGGGTGGAAAATGTTGTGGCCTCCGCTTCGCTTACCCATGTCTTCCCCTAATCGTCGTGAAATCAAGACCTGTTCGCTCGCCCAAAACCAGAGAAGAGGCGTCCTCAATGCGCGGGCCCACATTTCTCGGACGCAGTCAGCTTCCCGGGGCTTCCACGGGCGGGCTGCGAACGAAAGGACCTTGCCGCCACCGGTAACTGGCCGTGGCCCAAGAGGGAGCATCACGCACGCGCACGCATCGGGTTCGTCGTGCGCGTTCCCGGCGAGTGTGACGGTCTCGCTCAGCCGCGATTAGGCCATTCGTTTTGCGGCGGCGGACCCTGGCGGGGCCGTCCAACACGTGGCAATCTCCCCCGGCGGCCACCTATGCTCCCTTTCATACTAAGTCCCACTTTGCCCGCAAAACTCAGATGCGTATCCCCCCCCCCCCCCCCCCCCCCCCGTTCCCATACACACCAAAGAACAAACCTTTTTTTTTTTTTTTTTTGCTAAGCCTTTCTGTATGCATTGATTATCTCTCCTGACCTTTACTTGCTGTAGTCGCCATTAACAGAGGGTGTCGTGTTGCAGGACCAACATTGTCAGCACCTGTCTCTACGCGTATTTCGCATTTTTGACGATTTTTGTTTGATCATTGTAAGTACTATGGGTTGTAAACCGATAGAACGATGCGATGTCAGTGTGTTGTGACGAGTGGAGAAACTTTGGCATGCCGTTGGGTTGCCCTTCTATTGTAGTTCGCAGACGGTCCTCCAGGCGGCGCTCATTACTGAAAAAAGGGTACATTAATTTCTTATTCCCCCCAACGCCTGCGATGCCTTTCAAATCGACTGTGTTCGCGAGTCGATTGCAAACCGTTCGAGTGCAAGCGGAGAAACCCCCCAAAAAGTCGACCACGACCGCCCCCGCGTATAGACCAACTCAACCGTCTGACGCCACGCTTCACGCCTCCCGGACCACGTTTCTGCGCAGGCACAGTGCCCACACCTTGTGTGAACAAACGCGGGCGTCTTTGTAAACAGTGTGTCGGTGTATATAGACCGTTAGTACTTAAGCTGACAGTGCGGTGGAAGCCACGTTCTCGTTGGACCTATCGTGGGTCGTATACGTTTCGGCACGCGTTCACGCTCCTTCCCATTCCCACGCGCAGAGAGCGGGGTGAGCTGATGAAAGGGAGGCGGTCGATTGGTTAAGCGAGCGGGTACCTACCTCCGCACTATCGGCCGTGGAGTGAAGGGAAAGCAAACTTGTAGGCATAACGCCCCAGGGATCTCTTTTCAGACCTGTATATCCCCAGGATCTATTTTGGGTTTTCTTTTGGGACTTCTCCTTTTCAAAATTTACGTTAAGGACCGCCGACCAGTTCGTTCTTTCCCCTTTTCATTCGCTTCCTCCTCTACCCCTACTACCCTCTCCGCCGTTGCCTGTTTCCTTTTGCCCCGTAAGGATGCCTTGAGATTCTGCAAGGCATTCCCATGGTAAGGATGACTTGAGACTCTGCAAGGCAGGAGCTCCTCCTGCCTTGCAGAATCTCAAGTCAGGTCGTCGGCCTTTAATGAAATTTGCGGGCTTCACTTTTCCTCGAGGGTAGTTCAGCACGTCGACGATACCGCTTTTGTTTTATGCAACAGTGACGAATTCGAGGCAACATAATCTTTTCAAAATGGCATATTCCACCTAATGTCGTGGTTCACTAGCAACAAAAGGTATGTAAACGTCAATAAAAAAAACTAATGTTCCTTCGTAACCCGTACAAAATGATAAAATTTCGGCTTCCTTAATTCTTTCTTTGTCCACTTGTGAAAACTGCAGGTGCGCACCACTAGAATATGTGCTATCTACAAGGTATGTATGTGTGCGTGCTTCCCGATGGACATCTTATCTCTCCTGGGGATGTTGACTACCTGGCAAGACACCTACGAACGGTTTCTGCTTATATATACGGCTTTCGTTTTCTGACCGACGCGCGTACTAGATGTAAAATATATCAAGCACTGGGGGAGTCTATATATACTACGATACGCTATAACGGTTTATGGTTTTGGCCGTATTATATATAAAAAAAGAGAAAATGAGATACTATTCTGCGAAACATAGCAAGAAACATTCCGTGTTGAACTAAGTTTGCTGAACTCGAAACTTTCCTAAAGATGCTGTCACTACGGATCTTGCCAGTTCACAAATTGTATATCCATACCCATATTAGTACACAATTACTACAAATACATCTTTCAGCAGCCAGAAAAAAGCAAAGGGTCCTGAGAAAAATAGAACGTTGCGTTCTGCGAGACTTTTCAAAATCTGGATTATGGAACTGGAAATCAAACTGTAATAGTTTCTTAAAACTTTAAGTCTAGGTAAGAAAGAAATATTTCTTGAAGATCTCAAATCCAGATAAAATCGAGATAGATTTCCAGTTTTATAATCCTGATAGCGAAAAGGTATACTTGGTTTTCTTGGTAGGGACGCTCAAGGAGAACGGCGTTTTTATGTTCCACATTATCATAACATATGTTGTCAGACAAACTTTTAATTTATGTCCTCTGGATTTTTTTTTAACTCCGAAGTAAATTGGTTTTCTATTTTTGTAAGTGTTTGCATCTTGTGGTTTTCACAGTTTTAAATTTGCAGTGTTCAAGACTTGCTGGGTTTTCTAACATGTAACTTGGATTTTGTCTGTACATCTTCAGGGTTAAACACCAGTTTCTTTTAGACTGGAAACGTGCCGGTACGTTGTTTTGCATAAGAGTAATAACACTACTCCTATCCATTGCAACAGTGTTCGCTCATAAGCTCACACGCCCTTTTGCGGGTCTGGGTAATACGTACTCGTTTATTGAGCGATAAGCATACGTATGTATGTAAGTAAGCGTAACTTGAATCTGGCTACTTTTTTCGGTGACAAAATAAAGACTTAGTTATATTGCAATGGAAGGAACGGGTTACGTATTTTCACTCTTTTTGATAAACTAACGAATAACGCAGTTTAGTCACTTCTGGGGGCGTACGTGCACAACGAAAATACCCAACCTAGTTCTCATCCCAGCTCGCTCGTGTGATTTTCATGGCGACAGCAGATGGACAACAAAATGAGGTGCACACAATGTGTCAGTATACGCTCCGTGCGGGAACTATAGGGTGCGCGTTGAAAAACGCCCGTAGCGCCACTAGCGGACGACCTGGTGTTCGACGGCGAGACGCATTGAGCAGCCTGCGGCGCTCCTTCGCGTGCGAAGTTGTAACGGCGGAAGCGCTTACGAACGGAACTTTGGTTCTTCGCGCCGACACGTAGAGGGTGACGTTGCACGAGGACTGGGGCGGACCTGCAAACGCTCGTCTATATATCCCAGGAAATAAATCTAACGTTTTCAATAAATCACAATGCAGGCTGCCTTCAGCCGAGAAACCTTAGCGTCTTCTACAAGGAGGAACCACAGCACTCTTTGACAAAATCGCGCGATGCATTGGTATGTTAAAATTCATCTACTGCGAATTCATTTAGTTTGGGGTGTAGAGTCAAAATCAAGATGATTTAAATCATGATTTTATTCCACACTGATTCCCCTATGATGATTTTCCAGCAAGAACGTAGTTCACCGCCCCCCCCCCCCCAAAAAAAAAAGATCATTCCCGCAAAAAAATAATTATAAAAATACGTTTTCATTGATTGTTTTTGTCAGTAATGTGATGCTGTCATGTGAAGCTATTTTTGTTTTTGTTCGCCAGTTACGTGGTAGCTTATTCGAGAAAATCATGATGCGAAGCACACAGACAGAAAAAGAGAGTGACTGAGGGAAACAGGCACAGAGAGGCAAATCTAATTGCATGCATATAATGTTAATCTTTCACCAATGAGTATATATACGTTTTATCTTACTCGAGCTTGCCGCGTTTCGCTTAGATTATACCTCCTTGCGCACTTTATACCAAAAGAAGAAATCACTGTCATTAAACAACTCGGAAACTCAAATGTCATAATTCTACGCCGTTAAATTTGTTTTTGTTGCTTTTACTTTTGGTGCAGCTTTTAGACCGCTACTACTTTGTTTGAAACTGTTCTCAGAAGCAATGGCAACAGCTAGCCCGTGAGCACAAAGCTGTAAGAAAACAATTTGGCAGGAAGGGGGTTTTCCTATAAACATGGGCGTGATTCCAATTTGACTTTGCTGAAGCATTACAGAAAATAAAGCTTCCTCAATTACCAAACAAATCAAGGTACTTTTGTATTTAGTTTGGCATCGTTTATATCAAGAGAAAACGTTTTGAATTCAAATACACTTTACGATATACTTAAATTTACGGTGAATTTTTCGTTTACACTGTTTTCAGTGATTGCGCCGATTGAAGGATAAATATTTTGCGTTTAAAAGTAAATCTAGTGAAAACCAAACTGCCCTTCTTTTTAGGTAAAGTGATTTATATAATATATAACTGATTGATATATCTGATCTAACTTCAAAACAAAAATGATTTCTTTGATTTTTCAAGTTATGATTTCTTTCTTTTTTGATTGGGGTGTATCATTTATATAATATTTCATTAATTTTAACAAACGCTATACAAGCATTTGGCTTTGCACATGAAAAAAAGGAGATTTGTACGTCCGAAAGAAGGCTGATAAAAAAAAAAAGCGCACATAAACTGCCAGATAAATTGTTCTTCGGAAAGTAGAGACAGACCCCATGCGATACTGCTCCGGAAATATAATCGACACATACGACGGGGAAAAAAAGATTTTGGAGGGCAATGAAACTGACACTGCATATCTGCGAGCATGAGAAGGTATTCCAGCCCGTCTCATTGGTGCTAAAATATAGACGCGACACTGGCACAAAAACAAGCACAACGCGCGAAGCGGCAGCGTGGAGCATGCAAGCAGTGCCGATACGGCGGCTGGCGTGATTGGGAGACCTAACTTCTCGCGCCGTGCGGCAGGGGTCCTTCGTTAACGCTGCAGCCCCCCAAACAAACAAACCAGAGCGGATAAAAACTACGAAAAACTGCGAAAACTATGAGACACGACGAATTACTACTGGAGCATTTGACGAGGCGGCAGTTTCTACTGCAAACCCAGCGTAGCCTCATCGCTCCGAATTCATGGCGCACCAATGTACAGTCGCGATCAAACGTAGTTAAAACGCTCGAACAAGGTTTCTGTTGTTGCTTTCTTTCGCTGGGAGCTTGCTTGGCGGCAGCCCACTGTATCAATCGGCCACGTTGTGGCTGGCCCTCCACGTGACTGCATCAATCGGTCACGTGATGGCTGTGTGTGTGTGCGTGTGTGTGTGTGTGTGCGTGTGGGAAAGGGGGAAGGGGGTTACGTGTGAGATAACGTTAAACATGCTCTCTTCAAAATACGTAATATTCAGAGCAATTTCTTTTTTTTTTGTGGGGAAATGAGTTGTGTAGTGCAAGTTGCAAAATAAAAAGCCAAGACAAAAATTTAAAAAAAAAAGTGTTGTATGCTGTTTTTTTTTTTTCTTTTTTTGCTCTTTTTTTTTTGCATTTGACCTGAGAATTTCCGGTTTCCCTCCGCGCTCTAGATGGGCCCGCCACCACGTGACCAATTGGTGCCACCAGCTGCCGCCAGGCTAGCGCCTCGTGGAAAAACACTCGCGGTCAAGCGTTCCGGTTAAGTTTGATTCCGACTGTACCGGGCATGGTTTCGTTTCACTGTGGCACTCACAGCCTACCTTCGGTCACCGCCGCGCGGCGGCGCGCCGGTCTCCCGTCGCACGGAATGTACAGGCTCAGTTTTCTCTAAATGAATGCGTTAGAGATCGATGAATTGCTAATCATGACCAAAATCGGAATGCGGCTAATGCTTCAGAGAATCGACACATTCAGAGTAACAATGAATTTTATGGCAAATCGCTAGGCGATTGTGTTGGATACCTGAAACGTTCTTGAATGACAAATGTTTAGCGATACTCCGAGCTTCCAGACGCCAGACGCCTACCTTCACGGCGCCCTTCATCGGATAGTTTAATGCGTGGCATGTGTACAGTCGATAGTTGTTTCTGAAATGAAGCGATACTACCGCTAAACGGGCTGATAAAACTGGCTATCCTCCAGAGCCTTCCACTTGCGCCACCTATCCTAAGTCTGATAAGACAAGCTTTTTGCTAAGCAGCACTGCTCCCGTATAAATATGAGAGCAGTGTTGCTTAGCCTTACTCTCTAAATTTCGGTTCCTTCAATGCGTAAAAATATTTCCGCTGGCCACAAGAAAAAACATGCGGCACACAACGAGTCCAAAAGCTTTGCTTTGTCTCTTCGCTTAGGAGGAGACCGTGCATACATCATTACCATTTGTCAAGCGGCAATTCCGCCCATTTATTTTCGATAATCTGTTATTACTGTTTCCGTCAAAAAAGACAAAGGGGAGAAAATTACACGTCGCCCTTCGCTCTTCTCTGTCGCGTCGCGCGTCTCAAATTTCCCTTTCCCCGCCCTGCCGTCTCAGAAACAGTGGTACTTTTCTTTTTTTTTTTTTCGTAGTCGTCCTAAATGCCTGTGGAACGCTTTGCCTTGTTGTACACAGCGCGACAGTGTTAACGCGATTAAGCGATCTCCGTGCTTTTAGCTAGATTTTCTTCTTAAATTTAACCTTTGCTATAAGAATTACTAGCATATGAGAAAGTCGTCATTCAGGGCATCATTCTAAGTGGTGAAGTCCGGTGTCCGTCAAGAAAGTCTCTGACCAAAGTGCAAAAAATCGCTGAAATCGTGTTCGCGCCAGAAGTGTAGCGCGGTGTACTATTGCGAACAACATGAGCCGAAAAAGTCCCTCGTGCTCCTTTGGCGTAGCTTCCAGCTTTTAAGGAAGAGCTGTGGTCCGAACTAGGGACGGACCCACAAGTTAATATCTTGATACTTCAAGCTATTTGACAAACGTACCTTCTATTTATCTTTTTTTTTTAGAGAGCTGTGGTCCGAACTAGGAGCAGACTGCGTAGGTAACTTCTACTTCGGGCTAGCTGAAAAATTAAGCTTGTGCGAACCGCAGACGCAGAAAAGAACCGGATCGGGTGTTTGAGTTCATATTGTCCACGGGGGTATACATCCACGTACGAGGTATCAAAGAAGAACATTGGCGTTCGCCTGAATACACCAGACCGCTCCTGCTATAAAACACCAGACGCCCTAATACACCCTTTTCAGAAGTGCGCGCCATCTGGTAACTGCTGCGCCAGCTAGCCAAGATCGCCATTACGTGGTCATGCACCAATGAGTGTGTATTGGACACGAGCGGTGTGTCACCGTTCGGCGAGTACCCGGAACCAATCGCAGGCTTTGTGCCCAAGAAACGTCGTCCGCTAATAATGCCTGACGGGGTCCGAAGTCCCAGCATTGAGGACGGAGCCTCAAAGCGCTGCCGAAATGTTTTTTCTGGCTTTCTGGCTCGGATATTTTGATTCGATACATGGGAGGTGCGTTTAACTACCCCGAGTACCGTAAACGACTTAATTTTCGTAAGGACCCGCGAATTTCGCGAATCGCCAACAATTCGCGAAAAATAAGTCCCGCAAACAATTCTGGTAAGAGGTAATCGGAATCTACGTTGAAATCCCACCGCGTCGAGAAAATTAGAACCCGCGAATTATTTATCAACTTCAACATTGACCTAAATCGCGAAATATTGACACCGCTAGCAATAAGTCGTTTAGAGTATTTGCTTACTTACAATTTAAAATCCATAACGATATCTAGAGCCGAGAAGGGCATTTGCACAGGGTAGCCCTTGGTCATAGCACTCGTTGGAACCGCTGTGCTGATTATCCTCGAGGACATCGCATCCCAGCTCAGCCAACATAGGATATGCGTGCATGCTGCAAGGGGGTTACTACTGAGTCCTCGAGATTTGAAAATCGCCTCTAGGACTAAGGACATTTAAAGGAAGCTCTCGCCAAGGAAAGGCCTCTGAGGCGAAGCTCAGTGCACTCCGACGGCGGTTCCTGGAGGCAGAAATTTATTTATTCAATTTATATTAAATACATTATATATAGATATAACATATATAACGTTCAGAAATAACATTCATTACCATGATCACCGATAGCTGAAAATAAATAAAGTGAAGAGTGTGGGAAGTTCTCAGCATCTAATTATGCCTCCACAGCCAGTGAATTTAGGGCATTGGTCGAAAAGAATACTGAAGAACCAATCACAAAACAAACAAAAAAAATATCAATCAATCAACAACTCAATCTCCCAATCAATCATTTTATTTATGGCCTTAAAGCGAACAGAGAACCAGTCAAAAATGCCACTGGAGGCAGCTTGAGGTGGTCTGGGGACCCTCTAAATTTTATAATCAGGAGAACCATTAAAAAGATCCACATAAAGAGATAGATATACACCGAATAATCGAATTATAAATAATGAAACAATAAAAAGTCGCATACTCTCAACTTTTAACCGCATTATACGAAGCACACCAAAATTCCCATAGACACAACTTTGACAACATAAGCATCTATATAGAAAGAGAACATTGCGCGAAACAAAAATTGTATACACCACTTCTAACAGAAATATACGAAAATCAAATAAATGTAAAACTAAAAGAAATACAACTATATACGAAATGAAAATTACGCGAAGCCAGTGGTTCACACTAACAACTCCTAACACCAATAGACGAAACGCAAATAAATCTAAAAAGTAACATAAGATCCAAAAAAAAAAAAAAATTCTCCCCTTTTCTCTTCTTTTTCGCTAATCACAAAATAAAGTGAAAATGCTTCAGAGGTTGCTTTTTCCCGTACTAGAAATATCAATATTATTAAGAAGAAATAATTCAGTAATGAATGACTGGTACGTATAGTTAGTACGAGCTCGGGGTATAATCAATTTTTCCGAAAAACGGGTGTTTATACGATGGGGATGTTCGGGGAGCCTTTAAATCTTACATAAAAACGAAACATGCTCACGGGATATAAAATGAAAGCCGCGCAGCAATCTACAGTCATACATGTTTTTAATATTGATTGGTTTACATTTAGTAAACAGAGGTTTGGCGTGAAAGATATAACTCATTGGCAATATAACCAAGCACGCTTTTTGAAGTAATATCAGCTTTTGCGTGATTGTTTGAGGTGTTTTCCCCCAAAAAAGATGGCAATAATTGATGCAAGACTGAAATAGTGAGTAGTAAATTTGTAATTTATTATGAATTGGAAAAACCGCGGCAGTCGGACATAATTTGAAACACGTTTGACAGCTTCACTGCGAGATGATCAACATGATCACTCCACAACAGATGTACAGAAAAAAAAATATTCCGAGTGCTTTATGTTGTTTACTTAAATCAATTGGTTCAGCGCCTTTTGTAATATTATGATTAATGGGTTGAGCTTTGGTTTTCGGACTAAAAACTACAGCTTTTCTTTTCTGAATGTTAATTATAAGCCCATTGTTGTTGGATCATATAAGGAACCGCCTAAGAACATCGTTTACGTCTGCTAATAATTTTTCCACGCATCTTACTGCGAGAAATAGGCTTGCATCATCAGCGTATACAATGTATTCTATTTGCTGGTTTATATTTGTAACATTATTATTATTTACATTAAATGAGATTGGCTAAAGAACACTACACTGTGGAACATCGCATCTTATGTTAAGAAAAGGCGATGCATGACCACCGATAACAGCACATAGCCTCCGCTACCAGAATATAAATATGGGAATGTGATCGCTGATATCAATAATGTTTGTACCAGCATCATTGGCATCTATACTAATATTGATAACAATAAGGTCAAGGGCACGTAAGGACGGAATATATATTCTAGTGGGAGGCTGGATCGCATTCAATAAATTGCTTAAACTAAATATGTTATCTAATTGCATTGATAAGGTCGAGTGTAGCAGTGTGTTTACGTTAACATCTCCCCCAAGCAAAAGGGTTAATATATTTTGCGATAGAAATTCAAGATACGTGAATAAAAAAAAGCTAAACTTATCACAACATACCAATGTCGGCCTATAAACGAAAGACAAAGTTAAGTTGTCATTTCAAAAAGTTAGTATTTGTAAAATTATAAGTCATCTGTCATTTCAGTATACATTGCCACAAGTTCATATCTAAGGTTTTGTCGAACATAGATGGAAACACCTGCACCGCGTTCCCCATGACGATCAAAATAAAAATTATTATAACCTTGCAAAACATACATATCATCGTCATCGTGATAGAAAGTTTCGTTTAGCATAAGAACGGCGAACTGGGATGGAAAATAAGGACGTAATGTATCATATTCATCTACTTTATTTCTGAGGGAGTGCGCATTAAGATGAAATGCAGACAGAGCATTTTTAGTTTCTAAACATTGTATTACATTGGATAACAAAACACAGTCGTGATACCGCATTTCCATGTAAAGTGATTACTCCTTTATATAGGTACACGTAACAAATTTTGGTGAGGTCATCTTTTCTAAGTTCAATAAAGGGGCAGTGTCACTCTTTTTTGCCAAGCTCTTTCCATTTTTAACCAAGAAAAGTTTTTGGGTTGTGCGAATAGAAGTTTGATTCGAATAGCTCAGCGTCATCCATACCCTTAACAATGCAAGGGAAAGCCAAGGCGGCCAGTCTTTTTAACAGTGCAGAAGCTAGAGATAACGCTGCGCTATTCGATTCGAACCACTATTCGCACACCCCTACTTCATTGGAATCCGTGCAGCCTGCCGATAGGTTTTTCAAGCAAACGCTTGAATGCTTACTTATAAAAATTGACACAGCCGGCCAAATGCTTAAAAAACCCACAATTCACTTTTTCTTTGCTTTGTTAGGTACAGAATTTTGTTTACAGCGGCAAAGAAACTGGACGATGATGTTAAGTTTCTCCAGTGATACGTGTCGGTACACGATGAAACACTTCGACGTCGGAGTGCGTTCTCGGTTCACCAATTAGGTCTCCAATCTCAGTACGAAAGGTTCCTAGATCTAAATCCTAATTGTCACCCTTTGCATTGTCTTTAATGTCTAGGTTTGTGTTTCCAGTGTACTGCCCGCAGAGTAACAGCCTATAGTCTCCATGGCACTGTCTCATCCCGTTTTGCAGGGCTTCGTTCGTTTGAAGTAGCTTTTCCTGTTATTATTTTAATTCGATGATCTCCCATTAAAGACCACGCCCACTTTCCTTTTTAATCTGTTCGAATTGGCTGTTCATAAAGTCCATACTAGTCTTAACAACGCGCAGGTCAGCCCTGATCTCCATATCTAGCGAGACTTTCGGCGTCCTTTGCGATATCGTAATTATGCAACAAATGTAGGACAAAACGGTACAATACACTGTATTGTGCTCATCATCTCATAAGCCGCGCTGAAGCCCATAAGCCTCGCCTTGCGTTTGATGTGTGTGACGTGTGCGTTATTTAATTTAATTTGATGTGTGCGTTATTTATTTAATTTGATGTGTGCGTTATTTAATTCTATCATTAGTAGAATGTAATGTTGCACTGTCTCGTTTCCTCAGCCGATGTGTTTTGTGTGCTTATGCGGAGGGCAAGTTCGTCTGCTCCTTGCGCAGGGCGTAGCGGTGACGTCAGAACGCCGAGCCCTGATTGGCTGATCGCGACCCCCTATCAGAGCGTCGTCTGCTCCTTTGCAACGTCGTCTGCTCGCAACGTCGTCTGCGTCTGTCTTACCTTTCCTGCGACCTTCGGAAGTGCAGGTCTTTACGAGCGAGCTCGACTTCGCCCTTCAGAGAGGAAAGACGAAATAACTCGAGCGGTACATTGTTTTTGTCTACCTTTCCTGCGTCTGTCGGAGATTCGCCGCTTTTCCACTGGCGAGAACGCGGCCTTCGAAAAAGATTTGTGCTTGTCCTTTGTCCCTCTTGCCCCCTTTCTACAGGGATGATTTTCGTCATTCTTGTCCAGCTCGCTTGGACCTTTGCATTTTATCGCATTATAACAATAATTACTTCTTGGTATCAACGACTACGACATAACTTCCACGATACGTTCGACGCCGCTCGGGTAGCTCGATCGACCTTGCTCGAATTCTCTTCCACAGATTAGCACAGCTTTTTCAAACTTTTGCCGCTTGGGTTTACGCCACACATACATACCATAATGCGCTAACTGACAACAGTATTTTAGTCGAGCGAGAAAGTTGTGACAACGAGCAGCGATCGAGCACTTTTGGGCTGTGATGTGCTCACAGTACCGATCGCACAGCCGCATTTGTTTATTTAGGGTCACTACATCGGCTGTCATCTGTCTTTAGCTGATTATCTTTGAACAACTCATTAAACACGAGGTACCATTCACGAAACACGTGCCACTAAACGTTTTAACGTAGCGATGAACATGGTGTTTACTTCTTACCTGAGCGAGCGACCTGCCGCGGCATGCTGCTCTTGGGGCGTTACAGCCACTGCTGTGGAAGGTCCGTCTTGGACAATCCATTTAGAGCCGCGTAATGTGTGGTAGCCACCATGTGGCTGCACTTTGCGGCCCCGCGAGGGCACTCATAGTGACCCTCTAATATGTCACCTTCATCGAAGAGCGCCATCTTTACCGCGTAGCTATAATTCTTAAACGACGCCTGGACATTCGCAACTAGAGTGAAATCCTTCACCTCAAAAGAAAGGACGTATCCTTCAAGGTATGTCCTTACGCCTTTTTCGAAGGCCGCGTTCTCGCCGGTGAAAAAGCGGTGAATCTCTGACAGACGCAGGAAAGGTAAAGCCGCCATCGCTTTGACTAGCAGACGTAAAGCAGACTATGTTAACTGCGCCAACCCGCCGACGCCGTTAAAGAGTGAGGAGTCTCGCCGCTCACTAAAGGAGGGAAAAAGTATTTGGGAGGGAACTTGCGGACACTAACCACCCTCATTCTCGGTTCTTAGCAAACAAACCTCGGCGCCTCGGGACACCTCGCCAGTGATTCCTTCGACTTCACTCCCTGATGCGCGTCTGCTTATTGTTAGACAAAAACAACGAACCGCTCGAGTTATTTCGTCTCCCCTCTCTGAAAGGCGAAGTCAAATTCGCTCGTAAAGACCTGCATTTCCGAAAGTCACAGGAGAGGTAAGACAGACGCAGACGACTTTGCGAGCAGACGACGCTCAGATAGGGGGTCGCGATCAGCCAATCACGGCTCGGCGTTCTGACGTCACTGCTACCCCTGCGCAAGAAGCAGACGAACTTGCCCTCCGCATTTGCTTATTGTTTTAAGGTAATCTCTCAAATAACCCGGCTAACCGTTTTATTTCACTTCAGCTTGAATACCGTTCTTTTTTTCTTTTTAGGCAAAAACGCCATTTAGGGCTAGGGCCAACGAAGACGAGATTGTCTTCTGAATAGGCTTAGCACCCGGTTCCAGCGCTCAGCGGAAAAAAAAAAAGACAAAACACGGCAACATAAAAAAAAAATATCGCTCACGAGTACGAACGGGACATTGGACACAAAACGAATAATGCAAGTTGATAGCGCACAGGAAATGCTTGTGCGGCGGAGGTCTGAGGGTCTACCGCGAGGTCTCGCAGGTGGTGTGGTGTCTACCGCCATGACGCTTTTTGTCTCCTCTCCCCGAACTAGCCGACAAAGGTGCCAGGCGTGGATCGATTACGATCAAGCGTCGGAGGTCAGGTTTCCCGAACGAGCGCGGTCTGATACAGGCAGTCTGCCGGCCAGACTGCCGCACAGATCGTCTTTCCCTACGCGTTAGGCAACACCAGGGCACGATATGCGTCGTAGGAACTTGTATTTTTTTGTGCCCAGTCACGTGGGGTCTAACTTTGATTGCCGTCACGAGTGAACCGACGCTACAAAGCAAAGGGAAATTTTCTCCGACTATAATTACCCGGCCTCTGACTTTACGGTTTGTAATCGAGAAACACCGATAAACATTCGTCGGTGTCAGAAATACTAAAATCGGTTAAAGGCAGAAAACGCCGATAAACACCCGTTGATCTCAAAGATGCACAATAGGTTAAAATCGAATACCACAGATTTCTGGAAATTCTTGCTTCCTCTAGGACTGCATTCGTCGAAATCCTTCACTCTTAGACTTCAACCTTATCTTTTTTTTTTTTTTTTTTTTAGCTTGGGCACGGTGAGGTTTAACTTACGTAGGCGTCCGTGGAATAGACCAGCCCCACCGACGCAAAAATAGCGGCCTTCGACTCGCTTTTGGCGTACCTGAGGATGGTCGGTCTTGCCAACCCCCTGTTGTACCAGCCTCCCCCACCCCCCTTTTTTTTTTCTGCCACCAGCTTTCTGATTTTTTTTAGGAAGGCGCATAGCCACCTAGGTCATGTCCCTTTAGTTCAATGAAGATGTTTTGAACAACAACGACCGTTTCTGGCACTCATCCGAAACAAATTTTATGTAATTATAATGCAATTAAATGCAAAGGTGCAAGCGAGCTGATCAGCTCGCTTGCACCTTTGCATTTAATTGCATTATAATTACAACCTTAAATCGCAAGCTTCACCCTCGTTGGTGTTAGACTGGTGGCAGCTGATAAAACCCGTTTGCTCTACTGACGTCTAACCCCTGGTTAGCTCAGTTGGTAGAGCACTCCACTTGTAATGGAGAGGTCCCGGGTTCGATACCCGGACCAGGCGGATTTCTTCGGTCGCTCACCCGTCGCCTAGCTGTTTTGGAGATTTATGTTTGTCCTTTGTTCCCCTTGTTCCCCTTCTCCAGGGATTATTTTCGTCAAATTTTATGCTTGCTGACATAGGCTTTAAGAGAAAAGAAATTAGTTCACAAGATGTCTATTTTAGAAATGTAAGCGCAAAAAACCTCGAAAAATTTGAACAACAAGTGAACTCTGAGGACTGGGGAGTGGTTCTATCTAGCGTGTCGGCAAATGAAGCCTTCAACTTTTTTTTAGAAACATTTAGTATAATATATGATCGTTGCTTTCCATATCAATTGCATAAAGTTCACAAAAAATCCCGTAAACCTTGGGTTACGTCTCGGGTATTAAACATGATAAAAAAGAAAAATGTTCTTTATCATAAATTCGTATTTAGCAAAGATGTTGCCATTTTGTCTGCCTTCCGAAAACAACGGAACGCGTTAACTAAAGCCCTAAGACAAGCTAAACACGCATACTTCAACAATTTGTTTAATGGGGATATGCGGTCCGATGTGGTCTGGAAAAAGTTGAATAGTTTAATGAAAAATGGATTGCATATAAATAAGATAACAACACTTAAAATTGATGGTATTGATATAAGTGGTGTGGCTTTAGCAGAAAACTTTAATGAATATTTTGTTGAACTTCTTCATAGTTCACATAGTGAGCATGCTTCCAAATATATGATCAGCGTGCATGACAGTTTGTTTCTTCATCCAACTGATGAAGATGAAGTATACTCAGTTTTTCAAGACTTAAAAAATAGCAGGAGCAGTGATTTTTATCAGCTTCAAATTAAACCTATTAAGCATGCACTACGGTCTATTGTTCCGTGTTTGACACATATTTTTAACCTAGCGTTGCAAACAGGGGTTTTTCCTAAGAAAATGCAGGTGGCAAAAGTTTCAGTTTTACATAAAGCTGGAGATAAAAATAACTTAGGAAATTACAGGCCTATTTCCGTATTACCAATATTTTCGAAAGGTGTAGAAAAAATTTTACATAAACGATTATACTGTTTTTGTGACAAATTTTCAATCGTGACACCCTGTGAGTTCGGGTTCAGAAAAGGTCGCTCCACTGAACTCGCACTGTTAAAGCAAAAAGAATTAATTTTAAACAATATTGAAAATAAACTGGTTACACTCGGAGTGTTTATAGATATTTCGAAAGCATTCGATCGCCTTAATCACGTAACGTTAATTCAAAAGTTATACATGTTAGGTGTTCGCGGTGTCGCTCTTGGAATGATTAAAAGTTACTTTGAAAACCGCTACCAATGTGTAGAAATCAATCAAAATATATCAGATCTCAGGAAATTAACAGCAGGCGTGCCTCAAGGCAGTATACTCGGGCCACTTCTTTTTGATTTATATATCAATGATATAGTACGTATTGATGATACAGTTAGTTACATCATATATGCAGATGACACCTCTCTCTTTTTCTCAGGGAACGACGCTGACCAAATTATTCAAAAGGCAAATCGATATCTTGAAAAGCTAAATGCTTGGACGATATTAAATTCCTTAGAAATAAATGTAAATAAAACTAAAGCCGTTCTATTCAGGTCACGTAATACAATATGTACCTACATGACTATCCCTTCACTTGGTGGAAATGAAATAGATATAGTAGAAAATGTAAAAGTACTAGGAATAATATTTAACGAATACCTGTGTTGGGACGAAACTGTGCAACAGATAAGTAATAAGCTATCGAAAGTTGTTGGGGTTATATATAAATACCGAAATATGATTCCCACCTCTGTTATGCTACTTATATACAAGTCTCTTTTTTACACATACTACAACTATTGCTTTCTAGTATGGGGTAATACGACTGCTACAAATCTTAAAATAATACATACTCTTCAAAAAAAAGCAATTCGAGGTTTATGTCATGCAGCATACGATAGTCATACCGAGCCATTATTTCATAAATTTAATATAGTGCAAATTCCAAATCACTATAGTTATAAACTTGCACTTTCCTACAAAAGGTCTTTTAGACAGAGCGAAAATATGTATCTATCAATTTCCCAACTTGCACTTAGACAAGCAAATTATCCAACTCGTAATGCTGAGATATGGATAGTGCCACAATCAAGAACAAACTATGGGGATCAGATGTTAAAATGTACCCTCCCCCGTCTTCTTAATCGTTTTTATGAACTTGATATAGATATCTTCAGTATGTCCGACAAACAAATATGTTCACTTTTTGTCTAATGGTTACTCCCATGTAAGAAAAAAAAAAAAAGTTCAGTATAACACGACTGTATGCGTTTTGCGCGTGTTGTTATTTTCTTTTTACATACTTTTTCGTTTCTTTTTCTCCCCCTTTTGTTTACATTCTCTGTTTCGCAATATAGATGATGTTGTCTTTTCCATGCTATAATGAATATGTCAAATGCTAGTGTCTTTACGTTTATGTTTGTTCTTCCCTGGGCTGCTATGGGGGGCAGAGGCTAGTCAAGCAGCGTGTCAGTTGCTTTTTTCTCTGCCTCCTTTCTCTGTTTCAGGGATCAATAAAGAATTTGAATTTGAATTTGAATTTGAAATACCAAAATAAATCGATATTAAAATAATACTACCTAAAACCCTAAGCCCTAGTTATGACTAGGATATCGTGCTTCGGATATATGCCGAGAACCCTCGAAAATTAGTCCTTAAAATAATTTTATAAAATTCGGGAAAAATAAGGAATTAGAGACGTCCTTGAATGAGACAAACCCAAGCTCAAGCTATATAGGCCTCCTGCGTTGTCCAGGGGGCGCTGCGAAAAGCGGCTTGTTGGGACTTGTTTTGGGTAATACTAACTTGAGCGTCTCAAACTGCCACACATGCAGAAGGTGCCAGCTCTGATGCGGAACGCAAGATCAACGGGAAGATACAAAGAAACCACAGAAATTCGAACGCCGTTGAAGCACAACGAAGGTGCCACAGTTTGTTCAAGGCTTCAACGCAGAAGGCCTATGGAAAGAAAATCTTTGTGTATAAAGCTTTCTTTTGTGTTGACTCAGAACACAGTCCTCAATAAACTGTCAGTGAAGCTTCTTGCTTCAAAACCACATATCTCATCTTGTTTCTTTTTGATGACGATGAATGTAATGTTCATTGTCGAGTTTCATCCCGTTCTTAAAGAGGACATCCGATAAAATTTTAATGGTCACCGCTTTTCCTCAAACTTTATTCAATACGTTAATAAAGGTCTCGAAAATTTATCCATTAACTTTTCGAGCATTCGGTTGGTTAAGTACGGCAGAAATTTAAGGAAAAAAAAACACTTATGTTTTAGTACTTTGCGTTCATAATCATGGAAAATGGTCAAAGGAGAAGTCCGGAGTTTTGACACTTTTTTTAAATGTGCCAGGAGGTCAGCACAACCAAATAATCGAATAATTAAATGAAAACTTTGAGAACGCTTAAAGGCCGACGTACAACCTTGGTTTTCTACGGGAAAAATAATCCTCTTAGTGGCCCCTCTCTTAAGCTGCGAGAGGGGCCAAGTTGAGGCAAGGTAAAAAGTGGAGAAGACATAGGAAACGAGAGGGCGAGCAGAAGTGGAAAGCGTGAAGTATGCGTGGGCCTTTAAGCTTCGCCTTTAAGAGTGGAGCGCGATAGCTTTATCGAGCCCCCGTTCGCATCGCCTTCTGATTCGCTTCTCATGCTCTTCTTGCCAGTGAGCAGAAAGCGTCGCCAAGACAGTAACGTGTCGGGCTCGCAACCGAAGGGCCACGGGTTCGAATCCTGCTCAAAATTCTTCAAAATTATCTCTAAGGCAAATGCGTTACATTATAAATTAAAGTCATATGAAACATGCTGAGACCTTTATTTTGCATTGCATGTCATAGTTTTCAATCACTTTCATTCCACGCGTGACGTAATGTTTCATGTGAGTGTTGTGGGCTTGAAATTCCAGCGCGAGGTCGTGTGGCTGTGACGTCAGGACCCTATCGACCAATCCGGATGTTCTCGTCACGCCATCGACGTCGGCTTTTCTGTGACACGAGCTCCTTAACGCTATCGCGTTAATGAAATGTCGCCATTATTCGGGTTAAACAATTTATTTGATGCCATACTGTGATCCAAATTACAAGTCGTAACGTTATTAAAGTTGCAAAGTTGGCCTGAGCGGCTGAGAGGCTATACTGGCAACGCTGAAAACGTGACGTCACATTTTGTAATATGGGGCGACATGGAAGCGGTGCAGCTTCTTCCCGATGGGTTACAAGACGATTGACGGTATAAAATAAACGAGAGCAACAGAAAAATACATCAGCACAATGAGATTTTGTTTTGTTCGTCCGTTTTTTTATCGTTCCCCATCTCAGGGTCTACAAGATGTCGATTGGCACAATATTGTGTTTTCTGGACTGCCTCACGGACTTGCAAGTTATAGATATTGCCGCCCGCAGAGACGAGAAAGCAAAGCTCGGTCATGGACTTCTAGAAGGTTCGCGTTCATTCTTGCACCGGACGGAACATTCGTCCTGGGCCCCTAAACCCATCAAACACGAAGTTGAGGCCGAAGTTGAAGGAGCGCACTGATTGGCCTATCACGACGATGACTTCGCGCTTCTTTCGCCCACGTCCAATGAGAGCGCTCCGCGAACTTTGGGCTCCAACTTTGTCTTTGACGAGTTTAGGGCCCCTGCTAGCTTGTTCTCGAAAGTGCCAGTTGATCCTCGCCCCGAGCGCTCGACACTCGAACCTTCCTTTGCCGAACTTTCGAGATAGTGACGCACTGAAGATAATCAGCTGCAAGCAACCTTGTCAAGTCAGTCTCGCTCTCGCTCTCTGTCACGCCGCCAATCGCCGCCCGCTTGTCTGCTGCCTCGACGCTCTTTCTTTACTTATTTTGTTTGGCACAAGTTCGGCAATTAAGCCTTTATTTTCAGTTCGCAGTTCGTCTTATCGTCACCTCCATTCGTGACAATATGACGCGACTCCACCGGACTGCGCATTTTATTGCTTAAGCACATGCCATGTCGTATCAGCACCTGAGCAACATCAGTGTCGTGTTTGTAAACGCAAGAAAGGCAATTTCAAAACGAATAAAGCGATTTCTCATTTGACCCTGCTAAACGGGGTGCCGAAGCTTTCTTCGGGGATCGTGTAGTGTTGCTCCTCACGCAGCGGCGCCACCCTCGGCAGTACTCCGCACTTGTATAGACACCCTAACCTCGAACGCGATGCGCACGTTTGTTTTTGTTAATGCCGAGTTGTTTCTGTGTTTATTCATGCCGTTTGCCCGCAGGATGCCGCGATATTACGCGGCAGAGGGCTGCGGCAACAGCGTGCTGAACTGCGAGACGCCGACCCACGGGTTTCCGAACGATGAGAAATACCGAAGCCTGCGGATCGCCTCGCGCGTCCGTCGTCTCTCGGGCTCCGGTTACAACCGATCGCTTGTGCGGTGACTATTTTCGCGATGAGGACAGTACGGGCTCGCTTGGTCACCTTGCGCCGTCCGGGTTGCCAAACCCGGATAGGGTTACGAACTTTGTTGTGGGAAGTTGGGAATAGTTCTCGTCGAAGACCAAGTAGCTTCCCTTGGCCGTCGACGACAAACTCAGTTGGACTTGGGAAGTTACTTTTCAATAAAGAATTTAATACTTTCGTAGCAAATAAAAATACATAAGAAAAAACGATACTGCAGAAAGCTAACTTCTGACTTAATGGAATAAAACAGCGTGAAGATAGAAATAGGAAGAGACACACCAGACAGGACAGAGCGCTGACTCGCAACTACAACCAACGCATTGGAAGCGTTGGTTGACACAGTGGTGGCGGTATTCGAGAAGTGTGGGGGAGGCCTTAGGTTTACCTTTGAGGTCCCAAAAGGGGGGTACTCCAGTACCTGGACCTTTCCCTGCGCATAGGAGACTCGCGTGTCTGCTGGACCTATCGTCCACGATCCAAGAAAGGCATCCTCGACTGGAGGTCGGCCCACTCGAAGGTTGTGAAGAGGGGCATCGTTACATCTTGTCTGAGCTCAGCGCTCAAGAAATCTTGCCTCCACACTCTGGGGGAGAGCTTTAGGCTACAGATGGACAGACTGAGGAAAGCTGGCTATCCGACGACACTACTTTCAGACGTCGCAAGCAAACTGCTGAAGAAAGTAAAGGGTAGTCAGTCTACACAACGGGATGTGGAACGCAAGCGACCTGTAGTTATCCCGTACTTACACAGGATCTCTCACAATTTAAAAAAAAAAAAGTTGGAAAACGATATGGAATCGCAGTGGTTTTCTCCGCACCACAAAAATGAGCCAGATCTGCCCCAGAGTTCAAGCGAAGGCAGAGAAAATCGCCAGAAACAAGTGTAGCAAGAAGCACGCCAGGCCGTTCGTCCCATGTGCCACGGGAGTAGTCTACAGTATCCCCCTCTCGTGCGGCTCCACCTACGTGGGACAAATGGGACGGTGCCCGAATGAAAGGCTCCGCGAGCACAGGTACTCCCTCGGAGCGACAGTGGGAGGACACCTATCGGTTCACTGCAAAAAGTGCCTGTGCGAGTCGTTTTTTAGTGCCACCACCATCTTGGGACGACACAGGGACAAAGTGACACGCGAGGTGCTAGAGGCCTTCCACATCCAGAGTAGAGGAAAAAAGTGTATCAGCGCAGCATCAGTGGCGTTGTCAGGCAAGGAGCTGGAATTCCTGAAGTTGACAATGAGGGTCCAGCACGTGCCGTAGTCAGCTACCATGGGTGAAAGGTGCGCGTGTGATTGCGTACAGTAATGTCTTTTTTCTTCTTCTTTTCCTGTATATTTTTATCTCTTTTCTTTCTCTTTGTCTTTCTCTTTTTCGTTGAGTAAAGAAGCCGTAGTTGCGAGTCAGCGCTCTCTCCTGTTTGGTGTGTCTCTTCCTATTTCTATCTTCGCGCTGTTTTATTCCATTATGTACAAAGATCACCAGCTAGCCCAGCTTTCAACCTTAGTAACTTCTGACTGTGTTGGGGTGCTAGCTTATCCAAGCTCGGGAATTGGCTCGCTCGTGGGATCACATCTCGATTACGGGGACAAAAGTCGCTCGAAATTCCACGGCCGGACTCGATTCCAGAGCGTGAGCTCTCGAGTTCCAGCACAGACTAAACTCACTCGCTTCGTTTCCACTCTAAACTACTCGTTGGTCCATACTCCTTTTAGTGGACCGGCTAATCCTCGACGCATCGCCAGACAGGCGTTTCCCACTGGCCCAAAGGCCACAACCAATCGGCTCACTTTCTCACCGTGGGGCAATTGCTTACATTCCCGCGTGAGATCCCGCGGTCTGCGTATATCTCACGGCCAAATGTCAGGCGGGTTCGGATGCAAGCAACCTATATCCACAGCGTGGGCGAAATGGATTGAACGCACTTCAAACTGACCGCATAAATCGGTTTCTTAACTTATCGCGCGTGGATTTACTGCAGAGGTGCTCGAGGATAGTGCATTCATTAATTGAGAGCGTGCACACATCAAACCTGCGGAGTAAAAATAAAGGAAATAAAAGCTGGGTTTGTCTATGGAAAACTTATCGCTAAACCTTTTATCGCAGAATCGTTAGAAAACCGTTGTGGGCTATTTTGGCGCTCACTACGATAGAAACTTTTGTGAAATGGAAATAAAATTTGTTGACCTACTGTTCATTTCATTTGGCCAAAATATCATCTTTAGTGTACATGCAAAGTATAGGGAAAACGTAGTTTTAGGATTTTCTTAATTTACTCAAGTGAGCTAATTTTTTCACGATTTTAGTGAAAGATTCCACCGATTTTAGGCACCTGTGTAGTAAATCCCACCGTGAGAATTTAAGAAACCCATTTATACGGTCAGTTTAAAGTGCGTTCAGTCCATTTCACCGACGCTGTAGATCACGCAAGGCGAGTCAGACGTTCGACCCCGGTGTGGATAGCGCCTACTGAGCCATCCCGTCATTCATTCCGCCAGACGCGGTTTGACTTTGCCGTTCTACTGTGCCCCCTACCACGCGGGCGAGAAAAACCAAACCGATGTAAATAGTGCTATACAAAACCACCCCGTTCTCTCGGCCCGTAACACACGTTTCGATTTTCTCGGCAGAAAACGCGCGTTCCGAACCTCGCGTCGTAAGGTACGCCTGTTTCTTGAGGTCGCCCACCACGGGAAGTGTTTACGCCAACGCTTTCCCGCCAGCCAAGTCCCTCTGGTGCTCAAAGCCCACCCGCGGAGCCCTCGTCGATTCTTACAATTACGATGAAAGGCGATCCACTGTCCTTATGGGTCTGGTTCTTCCTACCAAAAATATTCGGTTGCTGCCAAGCAATTAAGCAACTAGCTTCTTTTTAAAAAAAAACAAAAAAAACAGGAAAGTTTGGCGAGCCGCAGGGGAAGCAAAGCAAACTGGTAAGTGAGCACTCTGTTGATAAATCACCTAATGGTGCACTCTGATGGAGCATACGTCCAAGTTGGCTTGGTGACCCCGATTCCCTTCAGATTTTGTCGGACGGAAGGTCGGCCTGTCGGATGGCTCTTTGCCTGTTCGTCACCATGCGCCCGAGTGACTACACGTCCTCGCTAACATCTTCCGAGTGTCCTTGGTAGTCGAAATCCTCGTCCTCTCGAGTTCATAGATGATGGCGGAACGCACCGGGGACAGCAACCGCCGAAATGAATACAACGGTCGTCGTGCAACTGTGCAGTCCTTCGTCACTCCGAAACGAGAGATTGCAGCGCGCAAAAGTCCTTGCGTGGCAGCGCTCGTAATCACGCGAGCCTGACGTCACGATTGCGACGGAGTGCCCAGGACGGATCGCACGCCTCGGTGGACGATTTCGAAACGCTCGCTAGAATCGGACCCTTAAAACAAAAAAAAATATAGCCGTCCGCTCAAAATACGAACGTGCGATTGTCATTTACGGATACCATAGATCATATTTCACCGATTTCAGAAAAATTTCCGCATTTTTTTTTTATTATTATTTTTTATTATTATTTATTTCAGTTCTTGTACCCCTATAAGGGGGGATGAAAGTCGAGAAACACCTTTATTCTTGTTTTCAGAATGTGGATATTTTGGGTTTTGGGGTGCTCAATTCGGATTAATTCTTTTTTTACTAAAAGTATAATCAAGAAGAAATATCTTATTTAGTCAAACACGAAACTGAAGCACTTCGGGCGACCCCAAAAAGTGAAAATTGGAGCCCCTTTTGGCGGGCGCGATTCTTCAAAATGTGGCGTCATCCGCCATCGTGGTAATTTTGAGAAATGGGCCGAGCCGTGTTCTCTTCGTCCCATTCTTTAAAAAATACGTTTTTTTTTACAGATATCGTAACAAATTATTTTTGTTCTGGAAGGGAAAATATTTCACTACAGATCTGTGGTAATATACACAATGTTTTTTTTCTGCCTTGTGTAATCTTTGAACATCTTCCCAATAAGAGTGGTATAAAAATGTATGTTTAATAACGTCGTGTCATATCTACGACATGCATATGCATGCTGTAAATTGTGTAGGACAATTTTATTTTTATTTTTTGTATTAAAATAAACGAGGTTTTGAACACATAATTTCTGTCTTTCATTGCCCCGAGTGGTTTACAAGTAGCGAATCAGCTTATTTTATTATGCCCCCTTAAGTTTAATGCAACATCCCACGAGTTCCCAAGAACTTTTTTAAAAATTTATATATGCATTGGATACAGTCCATCAATCAACAAGCTTTTTATTTTCAAAACAAACACCGAATTTAGAAAGATTAAAAAAATAAAAAAACCTGCATTTACAAAAAGACTTTTCCAACTTTTCTTTTTTGTAGCCATGTTTATTTTATTCAAGAAGCTGCTTAACTAATATAAGGTAAGTGAGAGCTTCAGAAAGGCAGGACAGGCATGCCCCAGCTATCCTATGATCGCACTCAAGTCAATAAGACTTTGTGCCGGAAAGAATGTAGAAAAATTAATCACGAAACAAAAAGCCTGATCACGACAGGCCACACCCTTCGCCCGTCAATCTGTCATCGACAATGGAGGAAACGACAAACGTCCGTCTCCTTCCCTTAGATATGATGACAAGTTTGTTTATAGTTAAATGACCGAGGAAGAAATACCGGAGCGTGTTTGCGTACCCTGCACACGTCGAAACCGCACTGAGTCAAAATGCAACCTTTCTCTCGGAGACATGTCAACAACGACCCACGAATTTCTCGCGGACGTGTTCTACATTTGAAGCAAGCGTCCTCCATTCCGCCTGGTTTGGGACGATTGCGTCGACTCGGTTGCGAAGGCCCTTCTCATCGCGACCCCAGCGGCCTGTTTACAAACAAGACAGAGAGAGAGGGAGAGAAAGTTTTCAGCTGCTCGATGGGGGTCACAAGCAAGAGTCTTTTCGGATTTACCAGAACGCGAAATTTACAGAAATAACAAAATGTGCATCCGTTCCCAGGCCTAGAACCTTGGCCTCTTGCGTAGGCGCCAAGTACAATAACCACACGGCCACGGGCGCGCTTGCTCGGATCCGTGCGTGGCAATGTGGATGCCCGTATCCAAGGGCGTCGACGTACTCTGACAGGCAGGGTACAGAAAGTGGCGAAAAAATTACAGAAAGATCGATTGGTGGATTCTTAGGAAATTCGTTAGCATGGCCCTTGGGGAACGCCAGCCACGTCCCTATTCGGGAAACGCTAACACTGACCCCATAACGATGCCAAGAAGGGGCAGCAAATAATAGAGGAAGCGAAAGAGAAAGCCAAAAGACAAACGTTAAGGGGTCAGTGTTAGTGTTTCCCTAAGGAAGGAGCCTGCGGCGTTGCCGGGCGTCATGCCAACGCATTTCCTAAGAATCCACCAATGGATCTTCCTGTATTTTGTTCCCTCGATGATTCTTAGAAATAAATACAAAACAAGAATATAAATAAAAAGAACCAAATCATGAACAAACGATAAACAACAAATATTTTTGAAATATTTTTACGTGAAAGGCTTCACTAAAAAAATTTATTATCATCATAAAACCGGCCTGATTGAAATCACAATCATGATCTAAATCATGGTTAAAATCATATTGACTGCTATCCCTACGCCGATAGCTGTTTGTCGAATTGTCACGACACCAAAAAAAGAAAAAAAAAAAAGAAACATTATGACGTTTCGCTAACTAGATTATGGAACAGAAAATCTAACAGGATTTCAAGTTTCCAGCAAGAAATCCTCTTAGATTTTTTGTTCCATAATCTAGTTAGCGAAACGTTATACGGTTTTTTTCGGCAAGGTCTCGAAACTAACATTTTTCTGTTTTCCAAGTTACGTTGAAAGGAAGCATAGACGGCACATGGAGAGGCTTATCTTTTTTAACCGCTTCTTTTTTTTTACGCGAAACAATGTTTACAAAACGACCGCCACGAAAGTGTGGCGCAGTCCAGAGGAACATTCAGGTCGAAAATGCTTCGAGGATTTTCGTCTACTCCGTTACACTGTCCATCCGCAACTAACACAACCTATAGATGAGCAGAAGGCTTCCGCACCATCATCACAGTCAGATCGATCGAGGCCTGAGATAGGGCACGAGTGCTGCGTCAGTGTTCGGCCGGGGCTCGTGTTCAATCAGCGCGTCGAAGGTCAGACCCGGGCCCACTAGCCAAGTTAGCGCCATTCGGCTGTGATGACGTCTATGATGTAGAAAACCCGAGACTGTGGTAAAAGCAGGGAAACGGTGCAAAAAAGAAAGACAGGGGAAAAAAACGTCTCGATCCCGGCGTAGATAGTCCTGGTCCCCTGTCTTTCTTCTTCGCACCGTTTCCCTGCTTTTACCACAGTCTCGGGTTTTCTACATCATGATCAACATCCACCAGCTCGCCTGCGCACTCACTGCTTTTTTCATGTGATGACGTGTCTTGAAGGGAGATGAAGCGATGCGGACGGCTTTGATTATTCTAGGTGGTGTTGCCGAAACCGACTATCCGACGGAGCCAGTTGAGCAGCACCAAAAGGGCATCGTCACAGCGTCGTCGCGTTTGTGCTGTCATCAGCTATATCACGCAGAAAGAAAAAACCGCCAAACCGCGATGCATTCAATCTGCGTAATTAATCTAGACAAAAAAACAACAAAAACGTTCAGCCTTTCCACTCTGGTGAAGAAGGAAGCTGTACTATAAAAAGTAATGACCGGCCGCAAGTCGGCAAGCCAGAGTGGAAAGGCTGGGAAGGTTGCCGCCATTTATGATCGACGGCGGCAACCAGACAACCGGCAAGCCGGTTGTGTGGTCTTGAAAGTTGATATCGTCGGTTCGACGTCTATAGACTGAACGTCGAATTGTTGTTTCGGGGTGTTACATCTGGGACGGGTCCATATCACAAGAGCGAATGACATTTTAGCGAACAGCCACATTTGAGCGAATGGGCGTTTTAGCGAATAACTGGGGCGCGCGTTAACCCATTCGTCGCGCTGCGCTTTACGCCGCTTCGCGGCGACAGTCTGCGGCAGCTCATTACAAAAATATGAACCCACTTGGCCCACCCGAAAACGCCGCTTGGCGGCGTTTTCGGGTGGGCCAAGTGGGCCCACCCGAGTGGGCCCACTTGGCCCACCCGGGTGGGCCAAATATGAACCCACTCGGCAACCCTTGTCTCATTGAATCGTGTCACAGTTTACTTCCAACGAAGTCGCAAACATCGGCCCTCAACCACGAAACGTTTATTTAAACAATAATATTATTTCTTAAACATTTGAGATATCTGTCCCTAGTATTTTAACTGACATTCCGGAAAAACACGAAAAAAGTTGCATCGTCAAGGACAACCTACTAAGGTAAAAAATGGCATTTTTCCCCGTTCCTCCCATACAGCCCTACGTGTTAGCTAGTGGCAAGCGATCGCTGCCGGCGGCAGTCGGGCTTCAAGTGAAACGAAGAATAATTTCAGGCGAGCGAAATAGTGAAATCGGGCCCGGTAGCCTATAGAACCGGGAACGACTAAATCATCTATGTTCTTCCGTTATGTTTAAGTAGAAACATTTACAATAGGGAGCCCCCCCATGCTTTGGGGAAGCCCCAATACCTTCGAGCGTCGCACTGCACAAGCGCAGAAATTCTGCACATGCGCAATACAACGCTGGAAGCTGTTTGGGGCACCCCCGGGGGGGCGGGTCTTTTCTATCTAATGTTCGCGAATCACCGGCGCAAGTGCCTGCATACCCCGCGTGGCGGAGACGGTCACCGTCTAATTCAATTTTGTTCGGCACGGCAAGCTCCCGATTCCGACGGACGTCCACGCTTGAGCAAGTGCGGGGAAAAGCGTGGCACGCGGCTGCCTCCCTCTGCTCTGTGAGGTAGTTCACAGGGCTGAGATTGGATTACCTCTGCTCCCCTCGTGAAGTTGAACAGGCGGCAATGGGTGTCTGCTCTTGCGCAGAGAAAAAGAACGTGGAATATAAACCGATCGCGATGGCGAACGCAGCACATATATTCGAAGGGGAGCGAGCAGAAGTTAAAGTAGTTCAGCTCGGAGCACGTGGAGAAAATGCTGCAATGGCCGATCATATAAGATCAAGCGAGTAGTATACAATATGCATAACAAAATTTTATTGGGCGGTTTCTAAATATTAATGCAGCCGATTGGCAGTAAGAAGTCAAAGACTTCCATAATATTCGTGGCAAAAAAAAAAAAAGTTTGCCACGATCAAATATTTAAATGTAAGTTTGCGTTTGTTTAAATGGTATACACGCGGAAAAGACCTTTAGAGAGGTATGTGCGTGA
Source organism: Ixodes scapularis (assembly GCF_016920785.2). Classification (NCBI taxonomy): domain Eukaryota; kingdom Metazoa; phylum Arthropoda; class Arachnida; order Ixodida; family Ixodidae; genus Ixodes; species Ixodes scapularis. The sequence continues at coordinate 70,265,496 of NW_024609838.1, forward strand.
CGGCAGCGGTCGGCAGAACCAATGAAAATCCCTTCCCGGCTCCAGGATTTATAGACCTTTTTGTTTTACTCCCGTCCCCAGTCACCTTGTAGGCATTTCCGATAGGGACGACGAAAAAAATAATAAAGCATTTCAACCTGCGAATAGTAAAAAAAAATAGAGGGGAGGCAAAAAGAGAACGTGTGACAGTTAAGCCGGGATCACACTGCTCATGCATCATACAAAAGACCGTCAACAAACACGAGTTACCGCAATACCCTTGGTTCGAATGCCGCCTGCCAAGTTTCTCCTTGAACTGATTGCCATGCGGCATTACAGACACTCTCGGATTTTGATTGCTTGTGCGGGGAGCACTTTGGGTCGAATTCACGTATGCTTGTGGTCGTTAGATTTATTTGTTTTGTTCCAACAAGAACGCGGGAAAACCGTCGAGTTATCCACACCACCCGCGGACCACTTTCAGTGCGTCTTCACGCTCAAACGGCCGTCTAATCGGTCAAACTGTCGTCAACTCCTTCAAAGGCGTTCAAACGGTCGTTTGCTTGTTCAAACGACAGCGGCCAGTAGACCAAAAGTTGCCACGAGAAGTTAGTACAGTCCTCCAAAGTGTTAAATTTGAAGGTATAGTTTAGGGTAAGTTCGTACAGTCCTCAAAATACTTAAAGTTTGAGGGTAGCTTACGGTAAGACTCGGTGCAAACAGCAGATATAAGGAGATGTTTATCATTGCTACCGGTGGCCATCACCGGCTTGTTATGCCTGATTCACTTGGTTCAATCCTGTTTGCGATTTCAGTATCCACGTCAAGCTTCGTATCCACCGTCCAAGCATTTGCAGCCCGAGCGACGTCACGACTGAAAATAGCGAGCAGAATCTCATCATGTGAATCAGACTTTAGCGTCTATTCCGCGGCGTTCACGCGGAATGAATCGTCGTACGTCACATTATTTACACGAGGTTTTACGGTGTGACGAGACTCGTTAAATTCACTCATGCCACTATAGAAGAAACACATTGCTATACTCTATCTCAGGAGTTGAGTGCAGCAAATGACAAACCCATGGGCGCGGGAACATGGCTTTCAGATTTGCTTTTCTTTCGCGAGTGCTCGTGAAAGAAAAGCACATCTAAAAGCCACGCGCTCGCGCCTGTGCTTTTACCTCTGCTGCACGCAACTCATGAGATGGAATATAGCAAGGCGTAGAATCAACAATGCGAAGTGCAAGTTCGTCTGCTTCTTGCAAGGGGGTGCGATGATGTCAGAATGCCAAGCTCTTATTGGCTGATTGAAGACAAAAATAGTGGGTTGACCTCTAGGCATCCATCATTGGGGTCTACCCACTATCCCTTCAATCGAACCCAATCAAAGCTCAGTGTCATTCTGACGTCACCGCGACTCCTGCGCAAGAAGTAGACGACTTGCTCTCCGCTTTCCAACGCGAAAAAGAGCACGAGGACTCACACCGACGCCGACATCTAATTCCAATGGTTTTGTAATGCAGGTCGCGGCGCTTTTTGCCCGTATTTTATAATTTTTCTAAACAGAGGACTGATAACTTAGTGCTGCCTGATATTTGTTTGTGTAGTGTGTGCATGCTCGTGAAAAAAGTAAATTTGTGTATGTCATTTATCGCAAATTTCCCTGTTGATGCATTGTAACGCCCTTAGTCAACAAAAACCACGGGACTTGCGTAACTCAGAACAGAGCTCCGCTACTGCACCACCATATTTACATATTTTGTGTAATCTAACAAGGGTTGGGCAATTGATCGATTAATTTACCGATTAATCGACTATTGGTTTAATAGCGAATATTTTTTTAAACCGGCTAATTGGTAAAACCTTAACACCCCCCCCCCCCCCCGAAAAATATAAGTAAAAAGTTAACGCTATCGCAACGCAGAAATGTACAAGTACGTTTGTACGATTTGCAAAATTTAAGTGAAATTATAGTCTAAAGTAAACTGTAGGGGCGGTATTTGTAACTCCAGACAATGGACCTTTTACACATACTGACGGCAACTGGCGGTGGCAGCACGAACTAAAAATCAAGGTAGTGACCTACCTGCGCTAAGGGGAACTACGCTACCAGTTTCTTCGCCTTCTGAGCTGCGGCGCGTGCCCAACGCGAATCTAAAGAGGGGCATCCGTGGCGTCCACCTAAACGTCGTGTTTTTCTTTCCACCCACGTTCTTTTTTTCTGTAACACAACTATATATATATACTGCAATTACGTGTTCCTCTCGCTGATTCACAGCCTTCTTCCGAATTTCCTCGATTTCTCGTGCCGACTTCCGCCGCTTGGCATCGGACGTTCGCGCGTGCGCAGAACGCTTCTCGGAAAAGGTCCATTGCAGAAGGTTACACGTCTCCCGACCACTTCAACTTCATTCGAGTATCCGCGTAGAGCAGCAGGTGCTATTGTAAACAGTCAAGGGAAGTCGCTCTTGCCGGAGAATAACAACAAACCTCTTTACCTCATGCAGATGAGGAAATAATCTGTGAGTGTGAGTCCCTTCGAACCGTTTGCAACTAAGCATCGAGGTCGGTTCGAAACCAGAATTGTATATTGCGCCGTTTGTCACATTATCGACAAAAGCAACAAAAAATGTGTTTTTATAGATTATTCAAGGAAATGTACGGAGACCCTTAATCGATTAAAAGGTTGCGATTAATCGGGTTAAAAGGTTTAATCGACGCCCAGCCCTGAATATAGCATCATAATTGACGAACGGTAGCTGTAAGTATCGCGTTATTCATACGGGGAAGAAATCGCTACCTGTACACCCCGGCATGCGCATCACGTGGTAACAACGTCACGCTTTTGCTCGGAGCAGCGGAGCCTCGCTGACTTGGAGATCCCAGGGGGATTGGGGAGCTTTTGCTCGGGCTGCACAAACGCCCCCCGCCATGGCGTGGGATCTCTTTGCAAAGGGCGGTATTTTATTCGCTTGTCTGGTGGTAACTTTACAGATTTTTTTCGGCGAGATGCCGGCAGGGGCCTCGGGATCGTCCGAGGCACCCGAAGCAGTCTTCGATATTCATCAATGCCGTCCTCGAGCCGCTCCTCGTATAACTAGCTTTTGATTCCACGTCTTTTGTGTTGCATCCACCTATTTAAGCAGTATCGTTTTTTTTTAGCATGAAGAAGTTCGTCGTCTTCCGTATCCAATGGTACGTTTCCAATGGCGAATTCGCGGTTGGATTCGCGCCGGCGGCTTGTGGATCTTGGACCCGGGTGGCGAATTTTGCTTGTTGCTTCCGGAAAAACTGGATCGGTCGGGGACCCATATCGAGATTTTCCACCAGCGAGTCGATTTCGCCACCAGGCTCCAAAATCCGCTCGCCGCCAGCGCGGATCCGCCCTCGCAAATCCGCAAGTGGAAACGCACCGTAACAGCGCCGCTGCCATAATCTTGAAGTGCCCATTTCCTGCACGCTTCTATTTTTCTGCTCTCGTCAGAGCGCACCGAGCCCTGTTGTGGAGAGCGCGACCGCTAAATGCGTCTGATAGCATTGACATTCCTTTTTGGCTCCCCGCTATTGCTGGAGTCGGGAAGGGAACCACTGGTCTTGCCGATCACTGACGTCACGCACGTCCCTTCCCAAAAGGCATCCTTCGCGTGAATGCCCCTTTAGCCGTTACAGTACACCCAATTCAAATAGAACGCTCAAGAGAGTATTGCTATTGCCAAATATGTCGTCAGAAATCTGCTAAATTTACAAAGTTCTTACAAATGTTTGAAATAAAAACCAGGTAATAGGCGCACCGCAGAAACTGCCAAAAACTCCTGCCGTTATTGATCTATGTTGGTGTCTTATAAGATTGATGAATTACACTTGCTAAAGCAAATTTTGAAATGTCTTAAAAATTAAATAAAGCATGTTTTTTTTTGTTTTTTTTTTTTTGCCTTTAAAATGTTTTTAAAATTTGCATCTCTAAAAGACACACGAGCTCGAGGGGGAAATCTGATGCAACCATGTGCATGATTGTAGAAAGGCCATATCCTTCTGTGTTAGACACATACGCTGACACATCGCTCGTCCATGCTAAGGATGTTAAATGATTCAACGACTTCTCTTGTGTCTTTGTCGTGGTATCTATCTACCAATTATCTAGGCACTTTGATAAGGATGGTTTACAGGTACAGGCTTGACAGTGCAGGGGTAGAGCTGATCCCCACCATGAATTTTGTATAAAGCAAAATCCAGAGGGCAGAAAGATGGCATATCAACCATCCCTCGGCGTAGCACACGCTGTGTGATACGTGTTACAACCGGAATAATCTCGATGCGAGCATCAATCATCGGGGTTGGGACGACTCAACGGACGAATCGTGTCAACCAACCCACGCGCTGAAGTTGGCCAGAGTTCGACTTTCAGTTTCGACTGGGATCATCGCGTTCCCAGACGTCCGCCATCGATCGCGGACTAACGACTGCCCGATTATATCGAACGGCCCGGAAAATACCTCCCGAGGTCTACCGGACGGTGACGGACGACGGCGGGGTCGGGGGCATCTTGCCGGCAGGGAGTCGTGAACATCCTGCCGCGGCTAGAACCAATACCACCGACAAGGCACGGACCTTTCCCCCTCAAACATCATCACTAGTGAATTCACGCAGTGCCGTCATAGTTTTCGTACGCGCCGCCGCCGCACGTCTTTCGGCGTCTCACAGTGAACGCGACGCTAAAGCATGGCGACGCCAAGACGGATGCGTCTGCTGCTTTTGCGGCGTTCCTTGTCGAGCTTCAGCGTTTTCGGCCGCTCGGGGCGGGTCGAGGATCCACTAACGATGATATCATGTGCCGGCCTTATATGTAAGCCTGTACGGATATTGCTTGCTCGGGTTGGTGTGGGCGCAGCCTCCTCTATACTCACAAAGCCTGCAGTTCGACGACTTAGCCCCAGAGTGCCCGGTCGCAGATTTGGAGCCCGAGGATTTAGTGACTGAGAGCATTTCTCGGGGAGTCTGGTATTCAGCGCAAAGCTTTTGCATCGGAGAGGACCCGAAACACGGTTTTAAAACCCGACGAGAAAAGAAGCGGTAGCGCGAAGAACGCGAGGATCACGAGCGTACATCCCATCGCACGGGAGAAGTGTGTTTCGGCGTCTCGCCGCAGCGGGGCGCCTGTTACATGTCTCTCCTCTCATCTGTTGTCTGCCGCTCTACCATTTCAGTTTCGGCGGCAGCGTCTCGTGGCGATCTGTCTGGCTTTGTCAGTATAGAGGAGGCTATGGTGTAGGTCACAGAGTGTACACCAAGGTCATGAAAAACAGTGCCCGGCACGGAGCGCAGGCACAACTGCCGGTTTAACGTCATAACGCGCGCGACCATTCCTCCGCACGTAATGAGGGGGAGGGGCGGTTATAAGTGACTAAGAATTTTACAATGGGGAAAAAGGTGGCCGATGACCGTCATGCAAGAAACAAACACGCCTCCAACACTACCTGCACACTGTCGTTTCTACGATGTATTGGCAGTGTGACTGCGGCTTCAGGGATCTTGCGAACTTCTGTTGAACCTGAGGAATCTCGAGGTTCAACAGGTTTGGCAAATGTTCGAACTTTTTATCATAGTTCGACTGATAAACAAGGTTGCTCGACTTTTATGCAATATTGGTGAAGATATAATTTACTAAACGATATTATGTTTTATACAATCATCACTAATTAATGTTTACACAATATAAAACATATATACTGACGTTTAATGCTTAGGTCAGTTTATTAATTTGAAACAGCGAAACAATAAACCGGCATAAATCAGGCACCTTTTTTTTTTCCGTTTGGCTTGTTTTAAGTTTTCGCGCACGCGCACGCAAGTGAAACTTTAGTCAAAGGATGTTTTTCGCATTATTAATGAGCTTCGCGAAGTAATTCTTTCGAGGTTTGGTTGTCGGGGAGAAGAAAAGAGGATTTTGATGTTCGAAGAGTGTACGTTTTGTTAAAATAACACGAAGCTAATCTAACCTGGTATCTTAATTCAACAAATATAAAGCGGAAAATTAGTAACATTCTGCCAGGAGCCGCATGTTTTTTTTCTACGTTTCTTGAGGTAAATACGGGTACAAGAGATCAATCGTAGAAGTGAAACTCGGCTTTTGGGCCGGCATGCAGAAACTATAGGCACCGACGTCTTAGTATTTACACATCCGAAATTTGACATTGTGGGCGCTTGCAGCATTGAATTAAATATTGCCACGCGCGTCTTCTTCCGAGTGCGTCCGTGGCCGAACATTTATCGTGCTTGGCTCCCGCGCAAAGGGCCACGATTCGATTCTCGCGAGCGGAAGTACCTTTTTTGTTATTTTGTATATAATGTCGCGTTCTGCCGAATTCGAAAACACTGCTGCTTGTTCGAGGTCCGAAAGATCTACTCGCCGAACCTTTTACGCTGATTGTTCCAGAAGCCAACGCGTGTACGTACATAAGCCGCACCACGTGGCGAGCCGGAGTCAGTCTGGCCGAGCGCTTGACCCTGCTGTTTCTCGGACAACGACGCCTGCGACGCTAACCTTCCATTTTGTTTTGGGCGCAAGTTCGCCCCATTAAACGCGTAGTTTGCTTCAGTTTTCGTCGCCGCATGAATTGTCATTCGTGACCATATGTAAAAGAAACTTCTCGCCAAGAAAAACAGAACATTAGTCTTTCTTACTGACATTTTTTTTTTACTGCAGTAACTGTTACAATTACCCGTAATCTAAAATTCTGGCTAGGTGATCTTTTTTTTTTTATTGTCGCACAAAAAGTGTATAATTTTTACTTTTTCGATTCGTAGAAAAGTTCCGGGTGCAATTTAAAAACACGAAATAGTTGAGCGCGAACATTTTTGTTAGAATATAACAGGTAATTACATACTCTGTACGAGAAGTTTTAGCTTCAAAATTTAATTCTAACACCTGTGAAAAATCGCCGAAAGATGCTTAAATATTAAAGGATTTCGAAAGAGGCCAAGTTTGTAATACTAGTTTACCAAAAATTAAAACTTAAATGAAATTAATTTCTCTAATCCAAGTGCACAAGATTGCGTGCTTTATAGATAAAAATATTTTTGTTGTAGAAAGTTGTATTCTTTATTCCGGTGGTCTTCAAAGTTGCGTCTACGCACAATTGGGAAAACCATTGTTCCACCTCCTCTCAGACGCAATGTGTTTTTTTAGAAAACAAGTATCTTGGTTCGTTCCGTTTTCCGGACATGTTTTGCTACCTCTATAAAAATTTTATTGAAAACAAAAAATAGGCATGGCACCCACCTGACTGTCCTTATCTGAACACAGTCAACATTTTGTTTGCCAACCAACACTGCAAAAACATGCGAGTGTCACCAGAAGGTAGATCCGACTTTTGCTCCCGCATTCAAACGGAAGAAGCTCGCGCTTGGGTCCGCCATGGCGCAGGGATTGCACAGATTTCGAAAGGGGTCACACTTTCTTTCTAAGGAAGTCATAACATATATCAGACATGTACACGTTACCCAAACAAAGTAATTAAATAACGTTCCTTGTTAATCGCTCAAAAAGTAACTAAATGCGTTACTCGTTACCGATTCTCAGAAAGAACTCGTGAGTTACCTCAAAAGTAGCGAGTTACTTTTCTCGTTACTTTGACGACCAAATGCACAACTGCTTTTGTTTCATGTTGTTTCTTAGCTGTATTTCTTTAGTAGTCCTTTCATTAAGCAGTAGCTGCCTCTCAAAAATTTTTCACCATTTATGTTTCCCCGCTTCCTTGAGAATACATCTCCGGCGACGCTAAAGAGTCGTCTACTGACGCGCTCGTAAAAAACGGCAGTGCTGTGCTTCAAAGGGAGCTGGTGAATCTGAGATTCCCCTTTTTCCTTTGTTCTCTCTGCTTCTAAAGTTCCAAGTTGACAATGGGTTCTGTCTGAGCCTTCCCGCGTTGGCAACCTCCAGGTTTACATTCGGTCTGTACACGACTCTAGAAGGTTCAACCAACGAAACTTATTGTATTTTCTGAATGAAGGACATTCCCCGCTGCAGAGCTCGACTGACGTATTCAGCGATTAACGTTGCTTGTGCTATACAATCATATTGTCTTTTGTTTGTTTTTTTCGGGTCGCTTATTTCTTTTTGTCCCAATAGACGCATATTTAGGTCAGAAATAAAACGAGGCTGTTTAAAGGGTGTTGTGCACGTTAGTCCTCAAAAGTAACGAAATACCGTTACTCGTTACTTGGCCTAAAAAATGACTAAGTACGTTACTCGTTCCTTTTCTAAACTAAATAGGTTACTTGTTACCGAAAAAAGTAACTAGGTAGAAGTAACTGGTTACTAGTGCACGTAGGTGTCTGGTATACTCAAGCCAAATATCCGGGAAACATTGCAGGGGTTAACTGAAATAGGTGAAGGGGACATCTTGGACATGAGTTTTAGTAGTGACAAGTCTTGAGTAATGGTTTTTAACGACCAAAATATGGGAACTTCTAAAAATAAAAGGCGTTGTATTAGGCCATGAAGAAAAAACAGGTGTCTAAAGGTATGGCCATTTGAGTGACGGAAATCTCTAAAGGAACAAGAAGGAAATATAGTTAGGAAAGTGAAAATTAGTTCCGCGATTATAAAACTCAAGACACTGTGTAATTGTGACGGGAATCGGTCAGGAGTGATAGTGCCTAAACTAAGTCTGGGCAATGGGGTACGTGCATGAGGTCAAAAGTTCAGTCAAGATTGAAAATTCGTCAAAAGAGCGTGGGCATATTGGCTGTGGGAGCGCATGGAAACTAACCAAATGAAGGAGTACAGAGAGACAGGCCCCTATCGTAATTTGAGAGGAGGGTGTTTCTTATGAAACTGAACCTTGAAGAACGGTTAAAATAAATGGTGGATGCGCTGTAGGCACGGAAAGTATACGAGCAATAATACATTAAATGTTTTAACATAAAATGAACTAACCCAACCTGAAAGCAGTCATTTAAATACCTACACACTGTATATTGGAATCAGCAGACTAGTCAATTTGAAAAGGGAGTAAAGAAGACAGAATTCAACTCTGGGAGGCAAGAAGTGAAATCAGTTTGAGCAATGTACAGGCCACAAAAACAGGACATGAGAAAGAGACTATCGTTTGATGATTCACGGGAAGGCTCTTCACTGTATGAGACGATAATGGGAGTTTTAAGGAACAAGCAATATAGGGCTAAATTGCAAGGGGTATACACGTATCTTACGTATGTCATAGTGACAGCGAGATTCTGAAACATGTGGTTTTGAAGTGCTCGAGGCTTCGTCGTTCCCTTTCTAAAGGGATAACAAATTTGGAGGGAGCAGTGTGTTTTGTTGGCGAGAAGAGAAAAACGGAGGAACAAACGATTATAATCACAGAATGTTGATTAAAATATTGATGAATGAGGTTTACAGAAGCGTGATAATACAAATAATTGGTAGGATACATTGTTTAACAAAAGATGTAGTTTATAGCATAAATTAAAGGAAAGGACTGTACATGTTTCTATGCTATGGCGTGGCGCAAAATTCACCTCAAAGAAAGGGTACGGCCAATGCCATGTATTCATCCTATGACAGAATACATACGCTTGCTGGAAATGTTCTGTTCGTCTTCTTAATGCCTCGCAGGCAAAAGGTCGTCTTCACAACGCCTCCCGTGAGAACAGTGTTTGGCTAAGGGCAGAGAAGTAAGGTGGGCTCGTCGTGCTACGGCCAAGAGCTAGGTGATGAAACAAAAATTTGTCTCAATTATACCAAAAAAATATAACGTTCGTAAAAAAAAAAAGAAAAAAACGTAGTCGGCGTAGTCAGCAGCGAAGCACCGCAGAAACAACAAAGTTTTTTGATTCGCGATTTATTTTTCGGCGTCCTTATTGGCTAATGGTGCGATATTATTGGCTGCAGGATAATAAGCTGCTCAACACTCCACATTCCACGCTGCGAATATGCAAGAAAAAAGAGCCGTTCACACACTTGCAACCTAGTAGGAAGGAGAGAAAAAAGACCGGGTTTTAAGCCTTTTGAGACGGTGTACAACCTGCTCGCAACAGCGCAGCCGGTCCTAAGACTTCGCAAGAGGTTTAAAAACCGGTCTTGTCTCTCTCGGTCGTTCTCGGTTGCAAGTGTATGAACGAGCCTTAAGTGAGGACTGAAATGCTTCACTCTTACCTAGCAAACTGCTCGGCTTGCTTAAAATTCCGCTTCATACACCTTCAAACAAAGGGCATTGGTCTTTCTTTTTTTTTTATATATAGTTTTCTGTTAAAGAACGCTATTTTTTTACTTTCTTATACGGGCTTGTTGTTGACAGCTAGGTTCTAAAATGCATCGAGTATAGGCTTCTGCTTACGGTTGAACGACAGCGTCATTATATAGGCATGCAACTCTCAAGTTTAGAGCAGCACCCCAGGCGAACAAAGTAGAATATATTTAGGTCACGCTGCGAATGTGCACCATCATGGCCGCGAGCGTTGGTATATATGTAAGAAGTACAAAAACAAGCTCAATAGGTTTACAAAAATTAACCATAAATTTTTAAAACGATGCTAAAGGCGCAAATCAACTGTCTTGAAAAACAGAAATGTTGTATGCGCGCGTCAACCGACGCAGTCAAATTCGGAAAGGCGCTTCTGTACGCCCATGGGTTGTACACACGTGAGCAATATGAAGGTGAACAGCCCTCTTCTTGTTTTTGACGCTCCTGCAAGTTTTGAAACAAGCTCTTTTCCAGAAGAGGGCTAGAACGCAAAGTTTAGACTCCAAGCAACGTACCGTTTGAGACATTGAGAGTTAATATAGCTTTAGGGAGCCGTAAAACAGGCAAGAAACCAGGTGAGGTATTCACCTTCATATTGCCGGCGGGTGTACATAATAAGGCGTTAGGACGTCGTTCTATGTTAGCGTTCACTTATCGAGTCTGACGGACGCTAGAAGGAGCTACAGCGCATCTTTTGTGGTCGTTTTCTTGTGGACGCTACAGCGCCCTCTGGCCGAAAGAGGTGCAACTAAAGCCGCGGTCCCACTGTCAATGCATCGTACAAAAACAGTCTGAAAACACTGTCCGAGGCGTGTTTTATAATGAGAAAGTAACCCCTTACAAGTAACGGATTACTTGTAATTCATTACATAATTGTTCGAGAATGTTTTCGTGATTGCCACATTACATCTTCGCCGCCGTAATTGGTAACGTAATGTAATTACAAAATGTATGTCACAGATTATTTTATAACTACTCGTTACTTTTATAAAATCTGCACTATACCTGAAATTGAAGTGGAATAAAATTCGGCTAATTCACTTTTCTTTTTTTTTTCGGGTGAGCATTTGGTTGCCGGCGAACCCCTTGCACTGTGCGTCAAGGAGGTGTGCTCGCATTTTGTAATCTCCCATTTCCTCTTATTGTGCCTCGTACCAACACGGCCGACGGTGTGATCTTTATTCTGGACTGTAGGTTGTGAACTCCGTTTCACCGTACGACGAATCGCAGCGGCCGCTACGAGCCATCGCATCCAGTCCTAATGTCACTAGTGTCACGTGACCTTCAGAAGGGGCACAGTGACACTTGGGTGTGTAATCACGTGATAAGCAGCAAATTCACAACGCTGGATTGACCGAAATTGCTCGGAAGCTCCACTGCAGTTCATCGGAAGGCGAAACAGTATATAGTGGCTGGTATGTTGAGTGAATAAAATGCAAGACAAGCGGACTATTTGGGCATGGATTAGGCGTTATCGAATACGCGCACTTCGAAGATTCGGGGTTGAAAGCATCGTTGAGTTCAGTCGAGCAAGCAGGAACGGCACAGTAACGTCGGACGCGGAGAAAAGAAGTCTGACCAAAGCGTCGCTTCAAGCCTCCAATTGTGTGAACGCTTGGGTGATTGCCGTTCAGCCACCAAGAGCACCCATCGTCCGGATTTAGGTTCGCGTTTTCTCCCGTTGCATTTGTTGCGGAGATATAAATTTCCCGAGTACTTGTAACATAGCAGTACTTTGTGTTGTATTAATTTACTATCCCATATCACCTACGCGCGCTCCCCCCGCGCTTCGCTCCTCTCTGCTCGGGGAAATAAAAAAACTATATCAAACTCTGGCTTATGTAAAGCCTCCTCAGAAGCGCCAAGGGTTTGGCGAGCTATGGGCTACCCTTAGGATAACAGTTTCTAAGGTGATGTGCACAGATGGAAGCTGTCGACGAAACGTCGCAACATGAGTCGATAAAACGAACGCGGGCAACTCTCGTTGGAATTACCTTCCGACGAAACGTCGGAGTGTCGTCAAACGTTCTATCTATGAAGAGCCGTGTGTCGAACTAATTGCCAGTGGTTCGGGAACGCCATGGGCACGATAGAATGACATTAAAAAAAAAATAATTCTATGTACTTCAGTGGCAGGACAACCAGAGTTCTGTCAAAACCTGCGGTCTCAGCTTTCTACTCTGGATAATGTCTCGGAGTCTCACGAGCACACAACCAAAGCACGACGCAAGACAACGTGCGCGGTCTAAAAGCGGTGCTTGTACTATTTTCTTTTTGCCATCTATTAATAAGTTTAAAAGTACCTTTCTCATTCTGTACTATTTATAACTGTCACAATAATGAGGCACTTTGGGATAATCAAAGCGGCATTGCTATACGAAATATGAAAATATTTAAGTGTTTTATTTATTTCTCGAAAAGTATTCCAGCAAACTAACATAAAATTAACTTGTAAGGTGACGAGTAAAGTAATCAACTACTTTTTTTACGGAAGTAATTAGTAAAAAAAATGCATTACATTTAAGGCTCAGTAATTTGTAATTATAACCCGTTATTTATTTATTTTAAATTAAAGGGCACAAATCTTCACCTGGGAGGATACTCGTTTTACTCTCCGGCGTTTCCGAGAGCTCCACGTTTGACACTGCTTCACCCGTGTCCGCTGGCTTTGCCACAGCCTCCTTCGAACTGGATTTGGACTATACAGCTCCATTGATCTCCGCAAACGGAGGCATCCAATTTAATCCAGCTTATTTTGACGGACATACTACGCTAATCATTCTAACGTTGGCTCGCACGACCGTTGTGCATCGGTTGACAGCTAAGCCGATCCAGGCAGCGAGTTTTAGCGAGGTTTTAGAGGTTTTAGAGGTTGATTGACAATATTTTATGCAACTCGCTGTTTTCGCAACAAAATATCTGCGTTTCGTCAGGTTTACGCAAGGGTGGAAAGGGAAAAGGGGGCCAGAGGCTCAGGCTAAACACGCATCAGTGAAATACGCGCTACCTATACCGACCGACCGACACACTGTTTACAAACAAGACAGCGTTCTCACCCATAGCGGGTGCGGGAACAGCCCGGGCGCAGAAACTAGACTCGCGCGAGGCGAAGCATCTTCGCGGGCAAACTACCGACCCCAGCGCCAGTCAAGTACTCGAGCTGGGGCCCTAATCTGGACACTTGGCGGAAAAGTCGGCGAGAAATTCGGCCGCTATGATTGGCCAGCGCCAAGGTCAAGTGTGGCGTCGGCCAATCACGGCCGCCAGGTTTCTCGCCGTCGTTTTCGCCAAGCGTCCAGCTTAGGGCCCCTGGGGCCCTAAACTCGTGAAACACGAAGTTGGGGCCGAAGTTGAGGGAGCGCACCGATTGGACTATCACGACGATGACTCGGCGTTTTTGTCGCCAACATCCAATCGGCGCGCTCCCCCAACTTTCGGCTTCAACTTTGTGTTTCACGAGTTTAGGGCCCCTGGTCTCACTTGAGGTCCGTCCGTTGCAGGCGATGTGATGGGAGCCAATCGAACACCGGAAAAAAGTGCATCCTCACGACGCTCGTGGTGGTTTTTGTGGGTTCACTCTAACCGGGCAAACCAGGCAAAGAACAAAAGCGTAGGACCAACGGCGGACTCACTGTGCGCGATTGTTGTAATCGTTGATCGCAACCGCACAAAGGCGACGTGCACAGTGACGGTGCACGGTTGGTGCTGCTTGGTTATGAAATCGTAGCGTCGGTTGCGGTAAGACCTAAAAAGAAGCGGAGTAAACATACTGGCTTCGAGATTGGATTACGTCGATCGAATGAATTCGCTAAACAGAGCCAGCCATCTTTTCTTGATCAACGACGTTCATGCAAACTGCCTCTGATTTCTTCGTGGCGTGCGTGGATGCGAGGCGGCCCGTTCCCTAAAACGAGGTTCCATAAAACGACGTCCGAGGTAATGTTGGGCAAATGATCGACTAACCTATCGATTAATCGACTAATGCTTTTATCGCGATTAATATTTTTCACCGGTAAAATTTTTACGAACCGAGAGAAAGTAGAAATTAAACGTTTTCACCACGCACACGTGGACGGGTGCACCTGTATGAAGGGCAAGCTTTAGGTACAATTTTAAAGCAAAGCTACACTATAGGGACGAAGTTTCTAACTCGAGACAAGTGCAGATCTTGACATGTCTCCCGGTCACTTCCACGCCGTGCGAGTGATCGTTTAGCGCTGCAGAGATTAATTGGAAGGAAAAATCAAAAGAAATCACTCTTTCCGGAGTATAGCAACCTACGACTTTGCCTCATGCAGCGCAAGTAAATAAGAATCTGTGAATATGAGTGTTTTTCAACTTTTCTCGATTACACACCGAAGTTGATTCATAGCGAAAATTGTATATTGCGCCAATTATCACAAATTAAGCGAAGGCAAAAACAAAGAATAATTTTGACGCTCTAAAACTTTTATCCGTCGAAATGAACAATACCGATTAATCGATCAATTAATCGATTAAATGGTGGCGATTAATCGTGTTAACATTTTTAATCCACACCCAGCCCTAGTCCGAGGAACCGTATATTTATCAGGGAGTTTTAGGGAACCGTTATTGCAGATCCGATACGGCACGATGGGCCTTCCGGTGCGAACTGCTCAAAGTACCACCGCAGAAGACTCGCAAATTCGCAATTCGCATACCGGAGGTCCCATCATATTGTATCGGGTCTGCTAAAATGGTTCCCTAAAACTCTCTAATGACGAGATGAGAACGGTCGGGAAGAGTTTCAGCAGTCCCACTTCCAGCGCGAGCTTTCTACCTCTGACGAACGCCTTCGGCGTCTCCTGCACCTCGAGCGAGCGCGCCTGCGCGCGCACAGCCGAAGCACGGCGGAAGGCACGAAGCGCGTGCTGGAGGCCGGGCATTCGAAAGTCTCGCCCCTGCCGTTCTCATTCTGTCAGTGAGTTGAAGCGGGACTTCTCCAGGAAAGCGTGCGGACCCACCTGAGGCGACGGCGTGTGTCCCCCGCAGCAGCCGGCGTGCACGTGCGGTCGCGACGCGTATCCAGAGGGATCTGGCACGGGTCCCGCACCGTCCCAACCGCTCGCTCACCTCTCCCCTTGGAGCGGCACCCTCCCTTTCGACGAGAGGGGAGCGAGATCGGGGTTCCTCGCGGCCGCTTCATTTCACACCCCGACACCGCGCGGCCCAAGTAGGGGGCCTAGATTTCAGAGAGGGAGCAACTGGAACCAAGAAAGAGCATTCGCAATTTAATGGCGGCCGCCTGCACGGAGGGCGAGGAGGAAAGCGAGATGAGACGCGGAGACGCTCGCGGCGCCGGGATCACGAGGCTCATATATATATATATTGTGCAAAAGACAGTCTGCAAACGCCCGTCACCGTAATATCCGTGGTTCGAATGCCGCGTGGCCAAGCTTTTCACTGATCTCCTTGTCGTGCGGCATTCGAAGCACGGAGTTCTCGGGGACTCGCTTTTGAATCTGAATCCAGACCGTCTTTTGAATGAAGCATGAGCTTTTGAATGAAGCACCCCGGCTTAAAAACGTTGTCACACTCCTTATACATCGTACAAAAGACAGTCTGCATGCAGATTTGGACCCGAGTCACCACGAGATCCGTGCTTCGAATACCGCGTGGCAATGAGTTCAAGGAGAAACTTGGCACGCGGCATTCGAACCACGGACTCGTGTTTGCAAACTGTCTTTTGTATGATGTAAGAGCATTGTGAGCCCGGCTGAAGCCTTGAACATGTCTGCCGGCAGATCTTGAATTATCTGTTTGACAGGACCGTCATCCGAGGGAGAAACACGCTTCAGAGAGTCCTGCCAAACGGTCTTCTGTATGATGTATTAGCAATATGACAGCGTCTCTATGCCGAAGTTTCCTGCGCCATTAAAAGAGGTTACCGCGGGGAACGAACTAGATGCGATTGCAGCGTCCGCGTTCGTCTTCAACTCATGTTTAATGGTCGAGAACACGATTCCCAGCCGATTGCTAACACCGCAGCTGTGCCCAACCTGTGTTCTGCGGTTGCCCCTTTTAGTAGTGACGCTGGAAAATTCAGCATTTAGGCTTTCTTATCGAGGAAGGATTGCTCGGACACCATCGCCGCTTCTGGCTCCTCGATGAGCAGCTCGTATTGCAAAACTCGGCCCACAAACCACGTGACACTCATCGAGCAGTTGGAAAGACTCTATGAGCTAGGCACACCAGGTCCAAGCAAGAGCAGCGGCAACGCCGCCCAATGCCCTGGGTTCCCACGCCCGAGGGCTTGGCCTGCTTTGTTGTCCTTGTGCCCCGACTCTCCCCCCGGTGACTCGGGCAGAACACGGCTGACGCGGAGGGGGAGGAACCCCCAAAGAGGGGACATTTTGGCTTTCAGAGAATTCAGCCGGATTTGAAAAATGAATTGCACAAAAAGCCGTTTTCTGCGCGCAACGTCGAACCTCAGTTCCGGTATTCCTATTTTGAGGACATTTATTGGGGCAGTAGTAGTGTCTGCCTGACGGCGAGAACCTCAGCTGACATTAAAAAACTTTTTTATTTTTTTTTTTTATTTACTTATCTCGAAGACCCTTTCCGGATATTAAGACAAGGGAAAAACGCTATTAGTCAATTCTATAAACACACATATACATACCACGTATACGCCACCAAAGTCAAGTATAAACCACGGAACATATATTTCCTTTTTAGTGGGGGTGATTTGTCTAAAGAGCAAAACTTCGTGAAAAAATAAAAATTTGTTTGAAAAGCAAAACATCGTTTAAATTGCAAAACTAATAGAAATCGCAATTCAACGCATATTATGGTAGCGCATGTATGAGGCACATAGCCAGGATTTTGTTTCGACGGGGGGGAGAGGAGGTCCCAGCCATGACAAAATGCTGCATGAGGGGGAGAGGGGAAAGGAGGTCCCAGCAAATTGGAAGATTTTTTTTTTTTTGGGGGGGGGGGGGGAGGGGGGGGGGGGCCTCGGCCCCATGGGCCGCCCCCTGGCTACGTACCCGGCATGTATGATGTTGCTCACAAATAATCATATACTCTCTTTGGCACTGGCGACCCTAACGAAATGGACGGCACCTAATGGTTAAAACAAAACATAAAATCTTTCAGCCTTTTCACTCTGGTGAAGAAGGAAGAACAGCCGAGCTGTGCTATGTGCCGCCGGCGTTCATAGTTGGCGGTAGTTGTCCAGAGGATTGTGTCGAGATTTATTTGTCCCCGGACATGAAACTGGGAAAACTAGACCTTAACAGCTCTGTTGTAAAAAGCTGCGGTGGCAGGTCCGTTCGCCATACTTGAGCGAATATTCACATGCTTGGCGGTCCAAACACGAAGCCGTGTATTTAGGTTCGAAAACGCGCGATGAAAATCGCCAATAGAGTTATGACTCTTAAATGCGATACCCGGTTAGTATAGACATTCCTCTATATAGACACAGTTTTTGTCAACAAACGGGTAACGCTTAAAACAGCAAAAATAAAAAAAGAAATGTCTGAGAAGCGCCCGGGCCAATACTTTTTCTTATTTCCCCCGACTTTAAAACGCTATATCGTAGATACACACACATCGCAGAACACGCGGAATACACGGGAACAGAAGCAGAACACCCAAACACACCAACAGCAGCGGACTCCCACTCTTCTCAACGTGCGCTAAGTTCGCACTATATCTATACATGGCAATCTTATTTTTAAATCCGACTTGGCCGGTGACTGGAATCATTTATTACATAAACACGGAGAGGCGGAGCAAAGATTACTCGTAACTAACACTTACTTGAATTGTACACTGAAAGAGACTCCGTCTCTTAACACATTGAGAAACGCAAACTCCTTTACATTTCCTTAGTACGATCGAAATTAGAGTATGCATCCTCCATTTGGCCACCCTCACCTTTCTTCACTAACAGACAGTATTGAGGCTGTCCAACGCCGTGCTTCCCGGTTCATTCCATCTGTCTATTCACGTTTTTCTAGTGTTACTCGAATAAAATCTGAACTTTCTCTTCCCTTACTTGCTACCCGACGGAAATTTTTTTGTCTGTGCCTATTGCATAAAGTCTATTATTCGCCCCTACTATATCAAGCTCTTCTCACTCCGCAAACCTATTGATCTTCTAGACTAGATCACCCTAAAAAATAACCCGGCCGCGATGTTTTTCCACAGCACATCATGACGCCTTTCTCCCCGACGCCATTGTGGACTGGAATGGCCTTCCCGGTGGCATCGCAGCCATCGAGGACTCCGCCACATTGCGAGAAGTGATTCAACAATATTGTAATACCCACTCCCCTCTCTAACGCCTCACGGCCTTGAGGGTATTGTAAATAAATAAATAAATTAGGCTAATTAACTAAAATGTATTAATTATCTTTTTAAAGGGGCTGTCTGGTAATATCCGGAAGTTATTAGTTTTTTGCTCTTGTCTCGTACAGAGGGTATAAATATAGTGAGATGTGGATATTTATTTAATTAAAAGAAGCCCCAATATGTTTTAATCAATTTTGAACATCAATAGAAAACTTCAGGCCAAATTGTGCAAGTACGCATGGCTTGTTGTTTCGCGACGTCACACCAGGCATGGCAACGTCAGAAGCACGGGCGTTGGCTTATTCCCGGTTTTGATCAACATGGCTCATGATGCGTACAAAGATCATAGTCAAAAAAGCGAGCTTCCCTCAATACCGTAAATCTTCTCGTTCATACAATGAAATTATTTTACTGAGACAGCGGTCAAAAGCTGAGGTGGCTCTCATTGCCCGATGTTACGTCAGATCTTCCGCTGTTGCCAAGGAAAACGATGTGTGTTTCGCGGGTGCAATTTAAGCAATAGGGCTCTGTTTAAAATTGAATTATTTGTGCGGCGGAAAATTAAATACTCAAATATTGTGCGCATGTTATTCCTAAAAGTAATGACAATATAATGTAATTGTTTTCCGAAAGACAAAATGTTACCGGACAATCTCTTTAATAATAGTGTGATGAATCATGTTTACGATTCTGTATTGAAACGCAGTACACAGGTGCTAAACATGTATTTCTTTCGTTTTAAGTCAAAACATTGCAATCAAGCTATTGTTTGATTGTAATGGTCAGCACCAGAATAAGCTAATTTCAGTTTTTTGTGGGGTAATCATCAATTTCAAATGTTGCACAAGAATTTCAGTTGATATTGTTTTAACAAACAATTTCGATGGTTTTAGCAAGAGTCGTTGGAACAGCAGAGAGAAACTCTTATGTCATGTTTTTTCACCCGTATTAGAGAAGTTTAATATTGTTCCGGTTTTCTACCTGGAGCGTTTTTCCTAGAAAAAGTAATGCCGAGAGTGATAAGAACACACGAACCACGGCGTTTGTATCGCATTAGACAAGTAGAATGAGAATGTGTTTGGTGATATAATGTAACAGCATGAAAACCTCGCGTTGCCCAACTCAGAAAGTTAAAAAGCCCGTGTTGATATGTTTAGTAAATCGCTTAGTCGCTCCCGCAACTCCATACCTTTCCTTATTTTATAAGTACGTCCAGTAAGTTTGCGACGAGTAGGCTTGAGATTCACCTTGTTGACGCCGGGTAGACTGAAGCCTGGTTCAGACAGTTGCGTTTTACTGCGTTGCAGTTGCGAGAACCCAGGACATCCCTGCTGCTTATATCGCGTGCCAAGATGATTCCTTGAATTGGATTCCACACTTCATACGAAGCACAGATGTGCCGGTGACTAGCTTTCGGTTCTCGACGCAACGCAGTCAAACGCACTCAAACGCAAGTGTCTGAACCGGCCTTGAGTCGTGTAGAGCCGCGCTCGTTTCGCGGCGCGCGAGGAACCGCGCGATGCTGGATTAAGTCGACTGCATAGAAGAAGAGAAGATTACGACGTAGTTATTATTCTTTTTTTTTTTTTTGTGAGTGCGCGACTTGATTTGCAACAGGAGATGCAGCGCAGAAAAGAAGCAGTGAACCGTTGAGTGGGGTGAATCATCCGTTCCCGCGGATCCGGCCTACTTCCTCCACTTCGGCAAGCAACCTAAATGGAATGTCGGTACTACCGTTTCTTGGACTTTTCCCGAATAAATAGTTGACCTCGTTTTCGGGATCCGTCGCTTCGCTCTTTCGCCGAATCGTCTTTTCAGTGTCGTTTCTTGAGCGGGGCTGTTGCGTTCGAAAAATGCGTGTTTCTCGCTCACCGATCGTGGTCTCGATGGTGACGGACTCCAACATGTGTCGGACGCAGTCGCTCGTCGCAAGACAGGGCTCGTTCTTGTCGACTGGATACGCTGTTTTGTTTTATATATAACTTAAAAAAAAAAACGCCGCACGGCATGGTTCGTGTGCTTTATTTCATGAGTATACGTTTGGTGACGCAGGTAGAAATGTAGAGGCGGGTCGACTCAAATAGAGCAGTGATCTTGGCAGCCGTGATCACGCTAAAAACTTCCAAGATCATGACGATTCATGCACCATGCGCCCTACTTGTCATGTAGAAAGTAACATGACGAAAGTGGTCGTACTTAGCATGAACCTAATCTATGCTGAAGAGCGATTTCACTGAACAAGAAATGAAGAAATTCACTAAACGGAAAAAAAATTCCCTCATGTAATATATGTTTTTATGAGCAGTGTGCAGGTTTACTGACAAATATATTCCTTAATAAAAATGTAAACATATCTACAGTGTAGTAGATAGACTACTGGTGAAATTATATCTGCAGATGTTTTCAATATATGGCAAGCATAAAAGGGAACATTAATGTGAACGTTCTTACAATATTGCCCGCTTTGAAGGAATGTATGCCTACCAATATTTATTAATGTGCACAGAAAGGTGACGCCGAGGATATGCCTTGACATACATTTCAATATTCATACCTTTGATTTTGTGCTGAATACGCGAGTCAAGAATAAACGCTGCTGGTGTCTTTGACGTTGTGGACGATTTCGGGATGAGCGTATGAAAGCGTTGTATGAAATACATTTTATTAGCTGAGTATGAGACGCTTGTTAGTCACCTTTCTCCTCTTTCTTCTAATATATCTTCAAGTTTCCTTCCCAGTCTATGGGTTTGAGCATCATGATTAAGGCACGTTTGTCTGTCCGTCTTTCTTAACAATTGAGAATAATGTTGAATTCGGGGCGACAAGTTAAACCTTATTAACATGTGCGTAGGTGATGGACGTGGTATTTCTCTTCACTATATTTTTTTCATCTTGGAGTCTTCCCGCAGACACGTTAATCCAAAGTGAAGAATGACAAATTTAATTTTCGTGAAAAACAGGGCTAAGTTTTATTATTTTAGAAAAATATGTTTTTCTTTATTACGTGGAAATGCTTGAACAGGGTTAAGATTTTAATTAAATGAGGCAATATTTACCGTAATGTAACAAAATTTACTTGAGAAATTGGAAGCCGCTTTTCCGTAACGCACACTGGCACGCGGTCGGGCTGCCTTTAAAGAACCTCTGACACGCCCCCCAAAATTTTTTTTTTCATCCTAGGCGTTGAAATGGCATTTCAGGACATCACAAAAAAAAAATTGTTTCACCATAGAGGTTGTTGTTGTTGTTTACGGTTTTAATGGCGCAAGAGCAACAATGGCCGTACTGCGCCAAACAAGGTGGATCAATAAAAAAGGGTCGGTTAAACTAAACTATGGGGGAATAGTTGTATAATTTGTTTAAAAATCCAGTATTTTCAAGAAAATCAAAAAGACATTTGAATGAAATCAGTGGTCGCTCACCAAGTAACAAGGCAGGGTGAAATGGAATGTGATACTTGAAGAGATCAGGAAAAAAAATTTGTGCTGCTGACGAAGACCATGACAAAGAAATAAAATATGAAGAACAGACAAAGGTTCACCGCAGCGCTCACAGGATGGAGGTTCTCCACCAGTAAGTAGGTGGCAATGAGTGAGGTAGGTGTGGCCTATTCTCAGGCGGCATAAGAGGACCTCGTGGAATCTATTTTTGTCAAAAGATGTTTCCCAAATACCAAGGTCTGGCTTGATGGTGTGAAGCTTATTGTTAACCTCTGAATCCCACTCAGACTGCCATGATCGCAAGACTGCAAGTCTTGTAGGCATTTTTAAGTCTTGGTGGGGGATGCGTACATGTGACACTGGAATATTTTGCGAAAAGACGGCCAGTTTATGTGCAGCCTCGTTGCCAGCAATGCCCACAGGGCTAGGAATGCAGCAAAACCTAATATCGGTCCCATCCTGTAGGCCCTGCTGCACCTTAACACGCACAGTTAGGGTCAGCCGATTCTTTGTTGATAGAACAGAACACACAGCCCTAACAACACTCTGGGAATCTACAAAGATTATGGCTTTCTTTGTTTTACTCTGAATAATATAGTCAAGCGCCATCATGACCGTGTATAGCTCGGCAGTAAAAACACTGGCAAGAGTGTTTAGACGAGTGACTTTGAAAAAAACGAGGAGAGTATACAGCTGCACTAACAAACGTTGACGACTTTGCACCATCAGTGTAAAAATGATTATGATCTTTGTATTTTTCCTCCAATGCAAAAAATTTCTGCTCTAGAGAGGTGAGACTCTTTGCTTCCTAAATTTTGTGAAGCACCAGTCACAAAAAAAGGGTTTGACATTCCATGAGGCAGTATGCTGTGAACTATCCAAAAGGTTAAAATCCCGAGTCAGATTGAGGCAGGAGCGAAGACAGTCGACACGAAGACTCAAAGGCCGCACAACAGTTGGCTTATGGTTAAAGAGGCGAGAAAACTTAGAGTTTTGAATACAACTATAAGTGGGAGAGCTGGGGTCCGACAAAATTTTGTAAGCATGGGTGAGGCTAAGCAGCTGTCGCCTTTTTCAAGTGACATTTCATGACAGTCAACATACAAGCTAACCACAGGGGAGGTGCGAAAAGCACCAGATGCCAAACGCAGTCCAAGGTGATGTACCGGATCGAGCATTTTTAAAGCAGACGGTCTCGCAGAAGCGTAGACAATTGAGCCATAATCAATGCGGGATCGAATAAGAGAAGAATATAGACGAAGGAGACATTTTCTATCCGATCCCCACGACTTGTGCGAAACAACTTTGAGTATGTTCGATACCTGCAGAGTTTTTTGCTTGAGCTGTTTGAGATGCGAAACAAAGGTAAGTTTACGGTCGAAAGTAACTCCTAAAAACTTGTGCTCCGTTTTGACAGCAATGTTGTTTCCATTTAAAAGAAGTGTAGAATCTAAACAGAGGCCACGCCTTAAAGAAAGAAGAACACAAACAGTTTTCTCCGGACAGAACCTAAAGCCATTCTAATCAGCCCATGTAGACATTTTATTTATGACCAGTTGTAGCTGCCGATCACAGCTAGACATATTACATGACGCTACAGATATCTGAATCTCATCGACATAGAGCGAGTAAGATACTGAAGGAGGAACGACTTTACTAAGAGGGTTAATCTTTATTGCAAAGAGTGTGACGCTTAGGACCCCACCCTGAGGAACACCGCTCTCTTGAACGAACCAATCTGATAAAGTTGTTCCAAACCGAACTCGAAAAGTGCGTTTACACAAAAAGCTCTTTATACACTGAAGCATTCTACCGCGTATTCCGTACATAGAAAGGTCGTGCAAGATGCCATACCTCCAAGTGGTGTCATAGGCCTTGTCCAAATCAAAGAAAACAGACACACAATGCTGCCTGTCGACGAATGCCTCGCGCACAAAGGTCTCCAGCCGCACCAACTCGTCTGTTGTAGAGCGTTCAGGCCGACAGCCACACTGATTAATATCGAAGATATTATGCTGCTCGAGAAAATAAATAAGACGCCTGTTAATTCATCTTTCAAATGTTTTCCCTAGACAACTTGGCAATGCTATTGGTCTGTAACTTGCAGGACGGGAAGGGTCCTTGCCAGGTTTCAACAGTGGTATAACTTCAGCCCGCTTTTATTCAACAGGGAAGTAGGCATCACACCACAGGCCATTGAAGTACGTGAGAAGAGTACTGAGTGACTCTCTAGATAAGTGTCGGATCATGGCGTAGCGAATTCCATCGGGACCGGGGGCAGAATTCTTGCGGGAGTTGAGAGCCACTTCGAGCTCAACCATTGTAAATGGCTGATTGTAAGGTGCAGACGCTCCCCCTGTGAAGCAGAGCCTCGTCTTTTCCATGCTTGCCTTACGCTTCAGGAATGCTGGAGAGTAATGTGCGGAGCTTGAAACAGCAGCGAAGTGAGTGCCCAACACGTTAGCCTGGTCTAGCAATGAGGCTCCAGAAGAAGGAAAAAGGGGAATCGTAAAACAACGGTATTTCCCCTCGACCTTGTGAAGTCGGTCCCACACTTCCTTTGCTGGAACATAGCTGCTGATGGAGGACAAGTAACCTCTCCAAGATTTTCCTTTAGCCTGCTTCCGAGTCCAGCGGGCACAAGCTCTGCGTCTCTTGAATTCCATCAAGTTCACCGATGTCGGGTATCTACGAAAGACACCCCAAGCCTTATCCTGGTTATTCTTTGTGGTGGAACAATCTTCATTCCACCATGGCTTACATTTCTTGGGGATGTTCGAAGAAGTTTGAGGGATGGAGCAAAGAGCAGCACCAATTATATGCTATGTGATGTAGGCTGTGGGATTGTCACGAGTTAATGAAGAGAACATAAAGGAAACAAGCTTGGATTTTTGGCTAAAAAGAGCCCAGTCTGCTTTTTCTAGCTTCCAACGCGGAGTCCGTTTCATGAGGCTGTGAATAGATTTCACGCTCTCCAGAGCAACCGGAAAGTGGTTGCTTCCAAAAGGATTATTTAAAACGCTCCATGTGAAACAAGACACCAAGGATGGAGATGAAATGGAAAGATCAATGGATGTAAATGAGTTGTGAGCTGCGCTAAAAAAGGTGGGCTCTCTGCTGTTCAAAAGACAGAGACTTGATGACAGTAAAAACAGTTCAATGACCCCACCACGCGAGTCCTGGCGTGTGCCACCCCACAAGGAATGGTGGGCATTAAAATCTCCTAAAAGTAAAAAGGGGTGAGGGAGCTGAGTAAATAAATCATGGAGATCATGAATGTGCAGTGGAACATTTGGTGGAATATAGATGGAAACAATGGTGATGAAGCGGTCCAAGAGGAGACGTACTATCGTGGACACTGTTAGCTATAACACCGCAGCGGCGGCCGTCCCGTACCCCCAGCGCCTCATAGCAGGCGCCGTCCGAAACTCCGCGCATGCGCCGTGTGGCGGACTCGCTCTTCCCGTTTGCGAGCACACCCTCGCTTCGTCGTCTGCTAGGCGCAGAGCAGGCGATGCCACAGTGCTGCTCGTCTGGTACCCTGGCCCTAGCGAACTGGTCTCAAACTCATTTTAAACCGTCGATTTTGATTGGGGGAGATTGCAGAGTCATTGGGGCATTAACCCTGTCTACGTTTTCTGTTGTTGTTGTTGTTGTTTTTTGCTTTTTCAGAAACAGGATTTCGCAATGCATCTTTCACAATATGCGCTCGCAAACCGGTTTGAGCGCAGCAGGTGTGATACAGAAATAGACTTTTACTCCGTTTCACCTAAAGTCCGAATGCAGCGCACGCTACAAAACGACACAGCCAATCAAATAGCGCAAAGGTGCAATGCCACGGAGTGCATCACCGGGGGACACAATAAGGTGCAAAAAGTGAGCTTTTGTCGCTTTTGGTTGGCCCTATCATCTCGTAACGTCCGCTGCGCTTAGACCTAAAGTGAAACGGAGTATAACTGCAAGTTTGTCCCATAAAAAAATAAAAAAGTAGTCTACCGCGATATTACAATTAGGGGCGATGATTATCCTTAGCCAGCGGAGTCAGGGAATCAACCGTGGACACCTCTTACGCGGTGGTTTGCTGAACCGTGTTCAGAGAAAATTGGCAAGCGCTGTGGCGTCGTCTGCTCTGTGCCCAGCAGACGACAAAGCGAGGGTGTGCTCGCAGGCGGGAAGAGCGAGTCCACCACACGGCGCATGCACGGGGTTTCGGACGGCGCCTGCTATGAGGCGCTGGGGGTACGGGAGGGCCGCCGCTGCCGTGTTATAGCTAACAGTGTCCACGATAGTACAGCTACAGCCTCAAGGGGTGTAGAAAGAGGAATCTGAGAACAAGCAACTCCGCTTTGGACGATTACTGCTACTCCCCCAGATGAGTTTGATGTGGAACGATCTTTTCTAAAAACTTGGTGACGACGTAAAATAGACACATGATGATCATTAAGGTGCGTCTCTTGTAAAGAGAGAGCTATAGGATGGAGGTCGTCCGTAAAAAAAGTTAACATCGTTAATATTCCGTAAAAGGCCGCGGCGATTCCACTGCATAAAAGTAAATTTAGCCATTATTCTAAAACTAAGTTAAAAGTTAGTAAATCAGTAAAAGTAGTAACGTACAAGTAAAAGTAAAAACGTCAACTCTGCCGCGCAGGGCAATAAATAATGTGCATCACGTTGGGGGGGTCACCGGTTTTTTGCTTTTGTGTTTCCTCTTAGTAGTCTGCCACTCCATGCCCTCTTGGTCAGACGCAGGAGTGGAGACTTCTCCACACTCATCCATGGCCTCAGTTTCTTGAGGCGAGGCTTTTCCTGCAGGTTTCTTTGGGTTTGGGGAACGGGGCGCCATGCCCCGCCCACGACCAGACCCAGGCAAAGGGGCAGAGGAGGTGCTGGGCGAAGCGTCGCCCAAGTCCACCCGTTCCAGTCCCTTTGGCGCTGCAGGTGCGGCACGAGAGCCATGCCGCTCCTTCGATGATGCTCTCTCCAGGGAGTGTGGGCGAGAGTGTCGACCCTTCTCCCTGGAAGGAGATCGCGGAGAAGGGACGGTTGCGGCAGCCACCGGCCACCTGGGTTTGGGGAACAGCCTGAGAAGACACAAGCGCTCTGTGGTGTGTGTCTCTCCTACTCGTCCGTCGTTTTTAGCGCTTTTAACCCCTAAACACGAAGACACAGGCTGTTGCCCTGTTGGGGCGCGAGGGTTCGCACTCTGGCTTGGAGGGTCCGTAAACCGCCCAGCCGAGATTGCACGCCCCGGAAACTGAATCTTCAGCTGGGGCGTGGGGGACTGCCGTGGCTTCCCATAGTCCAGAAAGGACGTCTAGGTTGCCCTGCAACCTTCAGTGGTGCAGGTCCCCGCTGCACCACTTGGGCGTAGCCGCCTTTCTGCACGAATGCGAAGCGACGGCGTGCTTCAGGGAAAGAAAGGTTTTCCTTAACTTTCAAGGTAAGGATCTCTTTCTCGTCTTTCCATTTCTTGCATGATCTGGACTATGCTAGGTGAGGTTCTGAGCAGTTTACACAGTGTGGGTCGTTAGTACATGCATCAGCTTCGTGGCCGGTTTTGCTACACTTCGCACAGGTGGCCTTTCCACGGCAGCTCTGAGAGCCATGGCCGAATCTCTGGCACTTTAAGCATCTACGGGGGTTTGGCACATAAGGCCGAACCCTGCAGCGCAGGTACCCAGCCCTCACAGCTTCAGGAAGGACGGTCGATTGGAAGGTGAGTACAACATGTTTTGTTTTCAGCTCGTTCCCGTCACGACGAATGGTAATACGCCTTGCAGCTGTGGCACCTTGGTCAGCGAGGCCTTCAACAATTTCACTCTCAGGGCTGTCAAGAAGGTCATCTTCGGAGATAACTCCTTGAATGCTGTTTAACGTTCGGCGGGGACAGACAAAGACGTCATAACCAGAAATAGATGTTAAACCTAGTAGTGCAGTGCTCTGCTGACTCGTTTCCACCTCAACAAGTAACTCGCCGGAGCTCATTTTCTTTGCCTTGTAGTTTTTCCCAATTGCACCTTCAAGTACTTTTGCTACTAAGAATGGGGACATTTGTGAAACATGTTTATCGCCTTCAGAATGAATGACTAGAAACTAAGAAAATTTTGGAGGAAGGTCAGGTGTCCTTGCAGAGATGGCTTCGGTGCGCACCCTTTTCAGGGCCTGATCAGAGGTTTTTTGCCTAGAACCCATAAAGATGGGAGAAAAGTTCAGTGCCCGGGTGCACCGCCCACCACGGAGCCCAACAGGGGGGTAGGTAATGTGCCATAGCAACAAGGGCTTGGCTGACACAATTGCGCTACCAGTGCTGCCCGGGCACTATACCCTAGTGTGGTTCCAGGGACAGGTCCTGTTTCCACTCAAGGTTGGCCCTTATCGCCTAAGAAGGTGAAAAAGGAAGGAAGAGAGTGTGTAAGAAAAGAGAAAGAGGTGGGAGGAAAAGTGAAAGAAGGAAGAAGAGGGTAGAAGAGGCGACTGACTGAATCATCCTAGCCAGGACACCCGTCTACGAGTAGCTGAGGTCGAAGTGGTGTATTGCCTCGCCCGGGGGGCCCCGAAGGGTCCAAATATACCCCGGGCTCAGCTCAACCACCAGGGTCCCCTTTTCCCCGGACACGGGTACGCCACACACAGCCAGACGTGGGTGGGTGAACCCAGATGGCTAGGGGTTCGTAGTGACGCCACTCACCAAGCACCTACTAAAGTAGGTGCCCCCTGCGTGCGGGTATGGTGGCCCACGTGGCTGGGGTCCGTGGTGACGCTACTCACCAAGCACCTAGCACCTAAAGTGCAGGCGCCCCCTGCGGGGCTTGGGGTCCGTGGAGGCGCCACTCTCCAAACACCTGCTTTCACAGGTGCCCCCTGCGGGGCACCATAGAGGTGCGGAGTTTTTTTTTTTTATAAAAAATAGAAATACGAGGCCCAATTCAAAGTTCCCACCAGTGCACTGTGACGTAACAGTGTACCGCAAGGTGTCGGGGCGGTCAGGAGAGAGGCATCCTGTTTACCGCGAGCGCGTGTAATATTTTTTAAATACTTCTGTTATTCTCCGCACCTCCACGAGCGATCCAAGCAGGCAAGGTTTCTTTGATTTGATTTTCATCGCTTAATGTTGCTGTAAAGGTAGAAGAAGAGGCGTCAGTAAATTGACGTGACCAACTACAATGCCTAGAAGGTGCTGTGCGAGCGACTGTCCCGGTATTTCAGCAACTGAAGAAGAGATCACACTGCATGCATTTCTGAGAGACGGCAGGTATCTTCAGCCCGGAGAGTATACGATGATTCGACGACCTCGGTGTCCGAACCTTCAGGAATGCGATTGGGCGTGTCGTACGCTAGCAATCCTAATTTCTGCGAGCGTTCTAAATTTTTTTTGTTCAAAACTTGGTAGCTTCTTTTGTGCCCAGTATCGCTCTGTATCATCGGACTGACGACATGCCCTCGTACTCTGGCTTGTACTCGCAACGCTTTCATCATTGACCTCCTTCACGTCGATCCACTCTTCGTCCTCAACTTTTACAGCACGCAAACTAACCAACGGTGCAGCGATAAAGAGCTATAGTCGGATGCAACCTAAGAACAATCTTTTAGCTCCACCCACAAGCGCATTGCGCCCATCTGAAGTGCCTCCGCCGTCGAGAAAGTACTTCGCTAGCAACGTTGCTTTTTCTTCCTCCAGGAAACCTGTCTTAAACTACTACAATATTTATTTAATTCATTCAGGACATTTAAATAAGTTAGAATACGTTTTTGTCAACGAAATAGCTGTTTAGTAAAGAAAGAAAGTCATGTCCAATGTACCATCTTCCCAATTCATTTTCTGTCCAAGATACTGTCTAACATACCGTCTTCCAGCGCCTTCGATTGAGGGAAAGCCGCTGGGGAAAGCGAAGCACTTATAGTTCCTGCAAATAATAAATATTTAGTGATTTACTTAGTTTTGTGGGCTTTGCGCACGAAATGTGTGCCTTTATTTTGTTGGATGAATAGAAAACAAGAATAATTATACTTTTCGGGTTTTGACAAATCGGCACCCTCCCAAGTCATCGACACCACCACCGCGCACCGCTCTCCTTGTCTTCCGTCATGGATCCCACTGAGGTGACATCGGAAAGCGATTCCCTTGATTCTTCTTGGACGAAACAGCCTGGTGCAGCCTTACCGGCGACACCAAAGTGGTTCTTCAAGAAGCACAATCCAACGAAGCAGACGACGTCCGGCATAGCTTCTCACCTCTCGGCAGTGCTAAGCCTCGCGCCCGCTTCGAAATTTTCGTTGGCGATGGCGTCGCTGGATTCTCACGTTGTCGCGCAAAAACTGCTGCAAACGCAAGCCGATACCATTAAGATTTCGTGGCGTAACCTCGGGCACGTAAAACACGGTGCAAAAAAGCAGAATAATTGTCACGAGAAACTAGCGTCGCGTTGCTAAGGCCAGCAGCCATGTTGAGCTTTTTTTTTTTTTTTCAAAAGGATCGCGATTGGTCCACAGAATCGTGACGTCAAGAAAACGATTGGCTGGCGTTTCTCGGCGTAGGATTACATTTTCCTCTGAGAGGCATTTCCGTTTTTTTCTTAGCTTGCAACCGACTATAGTGGAACTGAAACTTCGTTTTCTACAATCGCTCGTACAAAGAACAGAAAAAAGTCTTAGCCACGGTCAGAGGGCACGGTCGCGGAGAGCACGAGGAGTGAAACTCACGTGACTTCCTGCGAACCAATTTTTGGTGACGTAGGTCGATGCCTCCCTTCTGACCGCCCCGACACCTTGCGGTACACTGTTACGTCACAGTGCACTGGCGGGAGCTTTAAATTGGGCCTCGTATTTTCATTTTTTTTTTAATTACGCAACTCTATAGTGAAACAATCTTTTGTAATGTCCTGACATGCCACTTCAACGCCTAGCATGAAAAAATTTTTTTTTGGCGTGTCAGAGGCTTTTTAAGCCCACATACTAAGTTCAGAAAAAGAAAGGTTCGTAGAATAAAACATCTTTCACGAAAATTTTAAATTCGTAAGTGAATTGCATTACCCAGAAAATTACCGTTCTCGGGAACATTACGATCGTTTGCAAAGAAAAGCAGAAATTGATCATTTTGGTGTATGTGGCACATAGAATTCAAAGCAGAGCCGATGAACAAAAGCTATACGCGTCTAAAAGTTTAATTACTGCTCATAGATATTTCATAACTGTCATCTAAAATATCCCCAGGGAGCATTGGGATTTCTGCTGTTTCTTTTTTTTTTTTCCTCTTCTTCCCTTTGAGTGTACTCATTAGAGGCGCGTGGAGAGAAGGCAACAAGGGGTAGCTGTGCTTGGAGATTTAGGTGGTCCTTTGTTCCTCTTGTTCCCCTTCTCCATGCATTATTATCTTTATTTTTGTCCAGCACACTTGCACCTTTGAATTAATTCCTTTATCATCATAACCTAAGTGCAGGCCGTTCACCCCTGTTGGTGTTACACTGCTGGCAGCTGTTAAAACCTGTTTGCTCTACTGACGTCCAACTCCTGGCTAGCTCAGTTGGTAGAGCGCTCCACTGGAAATAGGGAGGTCCCTGGTTCGATACCAGAACCAGGCAGATTTGTTCAATCGCGCCCCAGTCACCTAGCTGTGTTTGGCGATTTCTGTTTTTCTTTGTTTCCTTTCTCCAGGGATTTTCTATCGTTATTCTGGTCAAGCTCACTTGCACCTTTGCATTAATTTCATTATCCTAATATCGGACAGCCGCAGGAATCATGCTTTCCCCTGTAGTGGCGATAACGGTCCTTGCTGACATCAGTTCTTCTCTTGTTGATCCTTCATTTACTGCCAACGAGTACATGGTTGTGATACTGCCCATTTCCACCGGGACGACGTGTACGAGCTCGGTGCTTCTGCACTGCAACCTAAAGGGCCGGCCGTACAAAATTGGGGATTTTCGAAGTGAACTGAAGCACATCGCTATCCTGGCTGATGTCACAGCGCTAGGCTATTCTCAAATGAATCATATTTGACTGTCGACACTTCGAACACCTGAAGCCAAGCAGCTGCTCGTCAACGTCAAAGAACTCAATCTAAAAGACCTGCGCTGCGTCATTATAGACCCCAGTTGCACCAAGGTCCGCCTCCGGATGCACTCTGCGTAGTTTTGCGTAACGAATAACACAGTGTGCAAACATTTCGAGCCCTACGGTAAAGTGCATGAAGTTGGCCGGAAGAAGTGGCAAGTGGACGGTTTTCAAGGCATTGAGCCGACAACTCGTTTCGTCCCCATAACGCTAAAGAGCGGTGTCACACCAGAGGGCCTGCCCTACCAAATGAGACTAAACGGCACTAAAGCACTCATTGTGATACCATGACGTGCGCCGGCGTGCTTAGTGATCCTACGGTTGTCCTTCAAAGCCGGGCGTTACCGCCTTGCTGGCGGTCATGCCGTGGCCGGTCGTCTGGCCAGTTGTGCGGTAGCGCCTTGAGGCGACTCTTGTTCTTTCCCAAGTCGAACCAGGGGCCTGGGTCACTCGACATGCCGGGTGCCGGGGGCGGGTCATCGAGGCTGCGTTTGACCGACTCGACAATCTTCCCCATGCTGCCGGGGAGCTCGGAGGGCGGTTTCTCGGTCGTCGGAGGGCAGGAAGCACGCGGGGCCGTAAAGCCCTGAGCCAACTTTTCCGCAAAGAGAGTGACGAGCCGTCACTCTCTTTGCGAAAAAGTTGGCTTCGGAAGGAGTCTCCGCCACCACTGACGGCGGAGACTCCTTCCGAAGCAACAGAGGGAGACTTTCCTTTGCCTTCTGACCTAGAGGCTTGCGGTACACCGTCATGCCCGGAGGGAACTCCCTTCCGCTATAAAAATGATTAACGCATATAGAAGCAGGGTTGGGCAGAAATACTCAAAAATGTATTTGGAAATACAAATACTGGGATACATTAAAATAGTAGCTAAAATACTGATACTAAAATATATCTGTAAAATGTATCGCGATACGTATTGGAAATAAATTTTAAATAGAGGCAAAAAGTATTTGGAAATACAAATACAGGGATACATGCTAGGAAGCTTGGGCAGAAACACATTTACAGAAATACTGATACTGCAATACATTTTTTTCAAATTTGTTTGAGACGCCAACTGAGATGAAGTTCGAAGTTTGAAGTGGAAGTTTTTGATCTCGAAATTACATTCCCGTAGGCCTAGCACTTTGCCTTGAAGTCAGTGGTTTTGAACGTCGAAAAATCTTCAATGAGCTCAAAAAAAGAAAAACAAAAACATGTTTTATTAAGGATTGACCACGGTCCCTTCCGTGACATCCTGTCTGTCTGACGAGCGATGCTAAATACTTCGACCTCTAAATAAATTCGATGTCACCTAAATCCCATCAAAACGCTCTGTCCAATAAGAATGACCCTGCCAACATTGGTCACATGACGTTACGGTGGAATGAACTGGTATTGTTTATCTGTAGGTGTGGCCTTGAACATGAAACTTTACGACGCTGCTGTATGAAAGGATAATACGTACGTTCGATGTAGCGTATACCTCGTTGAAGATCATGCAGGCAGTGTCATTTGGAATTTTCGAAAATAGTGAACCACCTGAAGCATCCTGGAATACATGTCTTATCGTTTGTTACGATCGAAAAAACGATACGGTGGCATCCCTGTTGTGAAGGTTTTTTCTGCCGATCCTCCGCCACCGACGCATGAATTGCAGTCTTGAAGTCTCGCCTAGCATCATCCAAACAGAGACCCCGTGGATTGCGACCTGATATTGCCGGCACAGGTGCGAGCTCTCCGAGAAACAGCGCGCTCGAGGCGAGTCGCAGGTGTACGAAGTCCGGGTCGGCACCGCGAGGCCACGTCTGACCTCCTTCCTGGGTTTTGGATAACCAGAGCAGCGGTTCACGTTCACGTCGATGATGATGTACCCTTGAGCCGTGCAATATTACGGGCGCAGCCGCTGACGCATTCAAATATCTGTTGAACTTCACTGCGTGAGTCATTCTACTACTTCAAGCCAACCACCGCTAGGCTCGTGCTAAAACAGACTGTGACTCAGCTTTGCCGGCTGGGTGTACTGTGTACGCTAAGGGAAGAGGGACGGTTAGCAGCGGGCATTGGATGCCAGGAAACAATGACTCAAGAAGTTCCTACCTAAAGACCTGCGGCAGAAGATGCTCCGACTCCACTCCTGGCATGCAAGTTGCAACTTGGTTCGAGTCCCCGACTACGCAACACTTCTTAAAAGAGAGAAGAGGACGCATAGAAAAATAGTTTGGAGACGCATAGAAAAATAGTTTGGAGAATCGAAAGGAACCTTGGTCAGCATAGTAATAATGCCTCAGTAGGTCCTTGAACCTGGTGCCCTCAGAAGTAAAAAAACAAAATGCGTTCGAACTTGTTTTTTTGTTGTTTTTTATTCGGGGGGGGGGGGGGGGGGGGGGGAGGGGCGGGGGAGTATTATCAAAACATGTAACGAAATACGTTTCATCCTGATTGTATCGTGCTACAAAAAACAACAAAAAAGCATTCCAAATGTATTTCGATGCAGGAATACAGATACTGGTGAAAAAAAAATATATCGCGGCACAGAAATAGTTACGAAATGTATTTCTGAAATACTATCGCGATACACTTGTATCGCGATACTGCCCAACCCTGATTAGAAGTATGCATTACCGCCAGACGGCGATTGGTGTTTGCAAGCAGTCGATCAGCTGGCTGTAGATACTAATCGCCGTATAGGCGTCATTCGATCGACCCTTGTAGCCATTTCGTCCACGTCAACTTTTCAACATTTTATCGGCTATCGCAAGAGTATCGCTATTCTATCTACATATTAACGTCGACGCTATTCACTGGCGATAATCAATAGTATGGCGAAAAGTTGACGGCGCTGAAATGGCTACGAAAGTTGATCGGATGACGTCTATATGACAAGCAGCATCGACGGCCGGCCGTGGATGGTAATCGTCATATCCATCTTGGGCTGTATAGGAGCATTACAGCAACTCCAGTAGATCGTTAAATTAAACCCAGTTATCCTCTACATGTTTGTGAGCTGTATGACCTCGGCAGACACTTACAGTTCCTCACTAATCCCGCTTAAAAATCATGGAGTTGCACTCACACTGCTCATGTTTTCTTTGGCGCATAAACGCTTACGCGTCTTTCCTACACTTAGCTGCACAAACGATGTTCTGCATGTGGCCGATTATTAATTCGGAAGCATTAACTGTCCCATGGTGCGAACCGACGTCATCAGCTTTTGAAGCAGCGCCAAACGGCACCTTCCCCTGTCCCATTAGAGCGAAGCCTGTCCTCTGTAGCGGAAATCTGATAGATAGGCTCCCATTGGCTGGCGCGCGTCATAGTTTCAAGGAAAGAGGCTCTCATTGGCGCTCCCGCGGTGTAGTTTCAAGGAACGATGAAAGAGAAGCCCTCTTCATGGCTGCGCAGCGCATGCAGCGGCCCGGCCGCCGGAAAGAGGCAAAAGCTGGCCTCAGAGCCCGCGCGGGCAAACTCCAGAGAGTTTGTACGGCCGAGTTCAGCGCGGCGAGGCCACTACACGAGAGAGCGCGCTAGGCCGTCAGCCGCTACCTCGGCACACGGCAGTAGCGAAACCTGGCCGTCCACGCCCAGTACGCACCAGACAAACTAACGGAGCGCAAGAGCGACATTCATGCTTTCGCATTCACAAGTCATAAGAAGTGCTTAAGTGTCCCGGAAATTTTTAAAAAGCCTTTTGGTTTTCAATCGAGGTAAATGCACACACTGAAAAAGAAGTTATTGCCTAACCAGGTCCACGAAAACATTTTGAAGTGCGGGATTTATGAAGCTTGCTAAATCTATTGCGAGACAATATTTACCCTCCGAATCAAAGCAGCTCCAAATGTGTCGGCCACAAACTCGTGACAACTTGAGAAAAGACTAATGACAAATGAATGGAGTGTATGATAATTACGAAAGTAATAATAATAATAATAATAATAATAATGCTTTATTTCCATCCTTTATGATGGTGGGGCCCAAGAAAAAAAGCTGCAGTAAGCAGCTTGACGAGTCCCTGGGCCCCTACAATGGACAGCGGAAGCATGCGGGAAAACAAACAAAAAACAACATACTAACGTGCTAGAGGAAATGATGTTACAAATCAGTACACAAAACTAAAAGCACCTTCTGGAAATGTTAAGAGAGAAAAGGATCATGTACAAGCATATAATAAGCGCAAGTCTCTAAAGGTTAGATTTTCTAGATCAATGTTATTGCTGTTAAGGTTGTTTAACAAATGCGGGAGTGTGGAGCTTAACATTTGAGAGCCATAAATTGTTCGCTGCGTGACCATCTTCCATTTCTCTGGGTTACGGGTAGGATACGGAGGAGAAGCTTTCTTCAGCGACGCAAGGTTTCCCAAAAGACATGTACCTCTTATTTTTTCACTTTTATAACTAGTAGAAAGCCGATACTGATATAAATTGTGACTAGTGATTATTTTAAAGTTCTTAAATAAATCAGCGGTATGAAAGTTGCGTGGCACGTTACATATATATCTCAATATTTTCTTTTGCAACATAAAAAGTTTATCAATATTGGTAAATGTTGACGTTCCCCAAACAAGGTGGCAATACGTTAAGTGGGAGAAAAATAATGATTTATAAAGCAATAATTTAACATTTGTTGGTAACACAGATCTGTATCGATTTATAATACCCACTACTCGAGCTAACTTTGGGATAAGATAATTTATATGGTTATCCCAAGACATACCCTCACTAAAAATGACTTCAAGAGTTTTAAAACAACTAACAATTTCGATTGGAGTAGAGCTAAAAGTGAGCACTTTAGACAGCACCACAGGCTTGTTTTTTGGACGAAAAATCACAGCTTTTGTTTTATGAATATTGATTTTCAAGGAGTTGCTATCTTCCCAACTTTTTATCTTTGATAAGGTCAAATTTGCCATATCGATTAAATCGTCGCAAGTATCGGAAGAAAAAAATACGCTCGTATCATCCGCGTAGATTACGAATTTTGCGTGCTTATTTACGTTAACGATATCATTAATATATAAATTAAATAGAAAAGGTCCCAATACTATCACCCAGGAGGATAAACAGCGAACATACTAAAAAGATCTAGAATACTAAAGAATAAAAGAAAACAAATATAGGAGGAAGGCACGTAGCCAAGGGGGGGGGGGGGAGGCCCGTGGGGCCCGGCCCCCCCCCCCCCCCCCCCCCCCGAAATCTTCCATTTTGCTGGGACCTCCTCTCCCCCTCCCCCTCATACAGCATTTTGTCAGAACCATGTCGAGGATCGCGACAGCTGCGCCGCGACTCGGTTCTGAAGCGATCGCTTGGAAGTTTCGGTACTCTGGAAACTTTCAGTGACTCTAGGTGATATTACGGACGTCAAGCCCTCGGCCATAACGATTCATCACGGTCGCTATGCAGCTAATGCAGGCCAGGCGTTGAGGTCACCTAAATTGTGTCACTTACGTTAAAATACAAAATTGATGCAGGTTAAACGTAACACGGTAATTTTATTTAAATTGCACCGAACTTTATATTTTGAGAGCTGACGAATGTTGCTTTTACAAAACAATTTGCTGCGGCGTTTCGCATTTGCCTCTAGAGACATTTTAGGGTAAAAACTCACGATGAAGTTTCAATTGAATCGCCACTCTTCGTCAACGCAATCAGCGCGCCCCAATGGAGTTTCCTGCCAGTTGAGCTCGCCGGCGATTTTGATTAGGCTCCTCCCACCGGCGACGTCACGATAAAGTTTCTCCATCGCGTTTTCCCGCGTAGATAGACAGAGGTCATCTTCAGCCGTTGTCAACAAGGCTACCAGGTTACTGTGAGGGGTGTGAGTAGTGACGTAGTAAGTGTTTCAGATAAGGGGGCGAGGGGCATGGCGAAAACCCCGGGAGAGGCTGAATAAGAAGGATATATGATCACACACACACACACACACAAAAAAGAGAGATTAGAGGGAAGGGAACCCCCTCACTCGCTGTCCCCCTGTTTCGACGCCTTTTCTTATAGACGCTCCAGCTGAGCGACAAGGAGGAACAGTACAGCGAACGACCTTCGATATAATGGTTCCAGAGGTTCGGGAATTAAAATAGTTCGAGTGCCATGAACTCAGCAGCGGCCGTGACAGACTTCCGCACTGTACTCGTGCCAAGACTCGCAGTGTGCAGGCGGGTTCAGTGGCATCCTTTCATAGTTCGTATATCTAGGCCGCAGCTATCTTGCTGATGATGATGAAGTGTTTGCGACACTCGCGCTTTCTATCAGCTAAAAATGTTGTGCCTCTCTCTTGGACTCTTGAAATCGGCTCATCACGATTCTCCTCCTATGTTTTGCGATTTTGCATTTTTTATTAGCCGGACTATTTTAAACGTTTCCACTTTATTTTTCTTATGCATACTGCATACACTTTTTCTGTTATTTTAGGTTTTGAGAAATAGAAATGTCGAACGACCTTCGAGACGATTTTGCAGATAACGACAACTGTTCTCTCCCCTCCCAGAGATAATCCGCGTAGAGTCCCCAGTCATTGCCAAGAATAGCTGTTCGG
Source organism: Ixodes scapularis (assembly GCF_016920785.2). Lineage (NCBI taxonomy): Eukaryota > Metazoa > Arthropoda > Arachnida > Ixodida > Ixodidae > Ixodes > Ixodes scapularis. The sequence goes on from NW_024609838.1 coordinate 70,304,040, forward strand.
GTTCGGGCGGGAAACAGACCAGTCGCGTCCGTTCCTTTGTGTTGTTGCCAAACCGAAATGCTGGTGTTGTCAAAAGAGGAAACTCTCTCCAAAACATGTCCCAAAACGAGGTTTTCGAAGTTCCGTCCGATCGTCAGGATGTGACAGATGTCGAAACTGTAGTTAAATGTTATTCGAGATTTTTATAAAATAACATAGCATGTTATTTGATAAAGAATTAGCATGGCATCTCTGCCGGAAGCCCTGTAGCCCTTGAACCACCCCCTCTCCAGTCAAAAACATCGCAATTTGCGCCGACGATGTCTCTGTGTGGGCTACTGCCCCAACTAGCTCATACAATAGCATGTATAGGAAATTCCAGCTACGCCTCGACGCTATAGTTTACGTGATATCTCGGCTTGGTCTTACGTTATCCGCCTTCCAAACAGCCGCTCTTCAATACCACCCTACAGCCAGATCTTCGATCAACCGAACTTACACGATCAATGGGACAAACGTGACAATGGCTCGAATATACTCCTGTCTAGGCTTCCACCTAAGTGATCGAGTCTCCAAGAGATTAGCAGTCAAGACAACCATTATTATATGTCGCCGACACCTCCACGCTATCCGTATGATTATTGGCAGCAGATGGGGGACCGTACAGGCAACGATGATGCAACTCTACAGAGGTCTTATTCTTTCAAGGTTGCTATACGCACTGCCACTGGTTCACCTCGTCAATGCCCAGAGCTCAGCAGTTCAGACTCTTCAGAGAGTTGCAGTCCGTCTGTGCCTTGGATTACCCATATAATTGCCAAACGCCCCAACACTTGTGGAAGCGAGGGTAAACCTAGTCGAAAATCACGGTACAGAAGTGACACTAATGCACATAGCGAGGCAAACTGACTGCCGCTCGACTGCTCCTCTTCTGAATCGCCTTCGCCAACGCCCGCTTTCTTGCCTCGGTTCTCTGGCAACGGAGTTTATGGCCTTTATTGGTAATCCGGACACCGACGACTCGGCAACGCCACCATATGCCCCTCCATTGAACATAAATGAGATTGTTTCAGCGCTCAAAAGCAAACGCAACACAGCACTGATCGTTGCTCGGACCACTACAGAAGATCATATAGAGGCACTGTACCAAGGAGGGATGCGAATATACACCAACGGCTCAGTTCTTCATAGCAGTAAGTCATCTACCGCAGCGGTCTTCATACCTGACCTTAATGTGTCTCATGCTAGAAAGCTGAGCTTCCACGCCACATCAACAACCGCTGAGCTGGTGGCTCTTAGGCTTGGACTTGACGCTCTGGAGAAACTTTCTTTATGCGAGAAAGCTTTGCGTCTTACCGACTCAAAAATAGCACTACAACATCTCGGTAATCTCGATGATGCACCTCAACAGACCCGATACATTGCACACCTTGCAAGAAACCTCCAAACGAAGAGCTGGGAAATATCATTCCAATGGTTTCCCTCACATGTAGGCATTTGGGGTAATGAGAGGGCCAACCGTCTTGCACTGCGGCACACCAGCTTGGTACTCTTATTATTATTGTGCCAAAGAATCATGAAGCCATGCTGCTAATTCATCAAGCGATAACGGATTATCATCCGGACCAACGGATCGCTCACGGGAGACCGCACCCACGCGTCCCTTCGAAGTTACCACGTGCAAGCGCCTCCGTACTACACCGGCTTCGCACAGGCTGTGCCTCTACTGCATCTGCCATCCATCGAATTGACGCAACGATGAGTCCTAACTGCCCTACTTGTGACACTCTTGAGGACTTGGACCATGTCTTTTGGGCCTGTCCTAATTACGCGGACGAGAGAAAAATCTTCTTCGACGGGCTACAGATCGTGGGAGTTGTCCGCTCTACTGCGCAAGATATTCTTTTTCCCCCCGGCTCCGTACGTGATGCCGCTAAAACATTAGAGAGTTTTAGAATAGGGGGCCCCAAAGCTTGGGGGCCCCAAAGAAATAGGGGCTCACCACTGCGCATGCGCAGAACCCAAACTCTGTTTGGGGCTTTGGGTTGGCGCTTGGGGCCGGGTTGCGTCGGCCAACATGGCGGCGCCCTTTCCGCTCGCTTCGGAGCAAATTCTTCATGGTCGCTGGAGTATTAGCCAATTTCATTGCCAATGAATAGTGCAACCGCCTTTCGCTTTGGTTTATCGCGCTCAGGTCACAAAGAATGAGCGGTGGGCTTGCCCCATTTTAAATATCGTCCCCGATTCTGGCCGTTTCTAAGCCTTAAACATACGCGGTAACCGTTGACATGGCAACGTATTGCTACTCCGTGGCTCCGAGTAGATTTTGTTCGTGGCACGATACCTGCATCTTGAAAACGCGCTCGCGTTTGTCTCAGTCTCGGCATAGTTGAAGGCCTAAATCTTCGGCTGCAGTTGGTCAAAGAGCACACGAACGCCCAAAAAATTTGAGAACGAAACATACCCCAAAAAATTCGAGAACGAGCACAGGAGGAAGAAAATAGAACACAGGAAAGAGCGCTGACTCCGAACTTATGCATTGTGAAAGAAAGAGAAAGACGAAGCTTCAGACATAAGGCCCACGCGCACCCACAAGATAAAAACAAGAAAGAATAAAAACAGGTACATTACTAAGTTACAGTAAAAAGAAGAAAACTGACATTACAAAGTAACGACAAAAAAAAAAAGACGAGAAAAAAGAAGAAAGAACAACAACGTGGGCTTCATATCTGAAGGTTCCTCTTTTTCTTTCTTTCACAACACATTAGTTGGGAGTCAGCGCCCCTTCCTGTGTTTTGTTATCTTCCTCATGTGCTTGTGCGCTGTTTTAGGTATGTCTTAAGTACCAGCTAGCTCAACTCTCTATGCTACTACGAGAACAAGCGTCAGATTAGAACGCTACGGATTGGATTGTTTCGGCTGCACCCGAAGCGGGATGGCCGAACGAGTCGAGGCCGATCCAAGGCCAGAAGAAAATGGCGGAAGAGAAGGCTCCCGCGCGCGTTCGCTTCTCGATCGACGATATAATTTATGTGGTACGCGAGGTGTACGCCACTAACCATTTGAGGATTCCAAGAGATGGAATTCAATGGCCGAAAGGGTCTCCGAAGCAATCGGAAGAATTACTCCACGCGGGCCATCCGCGACCGGGTCGACCTGCTGCTGACAGAGATTAATACGAAGCACAGATTTCCCGGTGACTTTTCGTAACATAACAAAAAAAAAAAAAGAAAAAAAGAAACGGGTTTGTGTGAACGAGTTTTTAGCCGCGGAGCAGCAATACGTTACCATGTCAACAGTTACGATGTATGTTTAGGCTTAGGAACGGCCAGAATCGGGTACGATCCTTAAAACCGGGCGAGCCCACCGCTCATTCTTTGTGACTTGAGCGAGATAAACCAAAGCGAAAGCCGGTCGCACTATTCATTGGCAATGAAATTGGCAAATACTGCAGCGGCCATGACGAATTTTCTCCGAAGCGAGCGGAAAGGGCGCCGCCATGTTTGCTGACAGAACCCGGCCCCAAGCAATTGGGGGCCCCACGCTATTTTTCGAATTTCACGTTGGGGGCACGTGCCAACCCAAAACCCCAAACTGAGTTTGGGTTCTGCGCATGCGCAGTGCTGGGCCCCTATTTCTTTGGGGCCCCAAAGCTTCGGGACCGCCTATTATAAAACTCTCTATAGCTGTCGTGCTGCATCAGCTACAGGATGGGCTAAAAGCAAGCTACACCAACCAGCGTCGTGCCTGTGACCGGGGAATGGCCCGTCGAGTTCGCAGATAATTCTATTGGCGCACATGATAGCCTGGTATTTGAGGACGTGCACTCTCTTGTGACCAGAGAAGTAAATCTTCTGATTCAAAGGAGGTCGGCAGATGGGTCTTGCTGTGCCGTTCCAACTGGTGTTACCCTCCCTATTATTTGAACCGCAAGCCACGATAAAGTGTCGTTTCAGCGCAAATGTTTTGCGTTTTAATAATTTTTCAGTGTTGAGAATCTTGTTCGTTGTCCACAATGGCGCTGCATGCGAAAAAGGCGAGCGTGCCGCGTTGCGTCGCCACAAACCCTATTCTATAAGCACGCTGCGTTAGGTGTCGTTGCGTTGGGTACCCCAAAGCGTTGGGTTCCCCAAAGCGTTGGGGCCCCCTATTCTAAAACTCTCTAATATCTTACCTTCTTGTATTCCTGGAAGGTACCTGACTACTGGACCGCTTGTAGCAGTGCCGACGGTGCTGTGAATAGATATACAGTAGTGGACAAACCTGATCAAGTAACTGTGACCTCATCCAAGATGCCAATTCTCTCTTCCCTCTTAACCTTTCTAATCTTTTCTTTTGATCCCCTCTTTCGCCATTCCCAACCGGAAACTGGCTTACCCCCAGTCGACGGTGGGGTTAATAAGTTCCTGGCTTCCTTTCGTTTCAACACCTCTCCCTCTCTTGAGCCTTTGGATATTTTTGTAAGTTTTCGATTAGTTACTGGTTTAGGTATTTTATTTATTTGTTTACACTCTTTTGCGGTCAAAGGCAACACCTGTATTTTTTATCAATTTTTTTTTAAATTTCTCTCTGCGCTTAGTGGTGTATGCTTCAACAAGAGACACTTGGCAATATTGTATGACAAGCAGCGAACGTCTTGGCTGGAGAGTAGGTCCACCTCACCTCGGCGCGCGGTTCGAGGTTAAACCGGGATTCCAGTTGCAAAGCTGTATACCCTTGACTAGAGCCACTAATACCCCTGTTACACGGGCACACTTAACCGCGGTTAACTCAGCTTGAGCTGCGGTTACGTGGCAGCACAGATGCCGCACTATACCCTCGGACAGCTATTTCAAAAGAAGTGAAGAGAGCGCGTGCACTGCTTTGATGGGTGCTCAAGATGCTCAAGCGCACGTTCGCCCATAGCTTTGACTGCATAGCCGCAGAATGTTGTCCGCAAGTATTGTGCGCCAATTGTAATTTAGCGTAACTGCAGTTATGTGTGCCCGTGTAACAAGGGTATAAATGAGTTGCGCTTAGAGTATCGGCACTCTGTTCCCCGACATTGTTCCGGGCGCCACCATTCTGGTGTTTGTGCAGAGCAGAGGCAACTGCCGATCGTCATGATTCAAAAGTGCGACTTCCTCAGCATTAGATTTGGTGTTAGCAGACTCAAGTAATATTGCTTCTATTTGTTGTGAACTGTTTAAACATCTATGGAAGACGGAAAAGCGTTTCCTGTGGTTTCAGATAAACCTTAAGATAACTGGCAACCATGATTTTAAGACGCAATATGGGCGAAGGTCGTTACACTGAAGCGCAGCTCATTTAGTGGCACTACTCTTGACGTCAGGGTCAGAATTGTCAGTTTTGCACGACGAATTCGATGGTGCGTGTTCGAACGACGGTGACAAATTTGATAATGTACAGTTCGGATAATCTTAGAAAGCCGACCACACCTACGCTTTTGGTCGCCTACTTGGCCAATTACTACTTAGAAGGAAAACAAATTTAAAACGATTTTATTCAACCGAACGGAACAACTGCCCGGAGGCAAAACCCGCCCGAAGGTGGAATACGCTACTAGAATAGCCTTAACCTAGCTACGTCCGGCCACACATTGATCATATACAAAAAGACGAGAGACAGGATAAGAACGTAAATAGGTGCGTAAATAGGAACATAAATAGGTGTGAAATAGGAGCTTAAATAGGAACATAAATCGGTGCCTTGGCGCTTTACAAACAGTGTTTGTAAACGGGCTTCGCCGTATCAGTGAAAGAAGGTCGAGAAATGCCCCACATCCCTGAAAGAAGAAGACCGAATAACGCCGCTCCTTAACGGCCACAGTCGACCCTGACGAAGAACCAAAATGGTTCGGAACGTAGGGCTCCTACATGTTTAGGACTTGGTTAATTGCCGTACTTTAAAGATAATGTTTACTTTCAAGGATAGGAACGGAAGGGACGTTTTCATTCTGTTTTATCAGCGAAAATAAGAACAATATCAGACTGTCCACTTTGGCGGTGTTGATATTAAAATGCAATTACACCATTGTGCCACATTTGCGCGCTATGCTGCAATTGCACAGCGCGGAACGGGCCACTCACTTGAACCCACCTTCTCCTATTCGTCATCCTTGTAATTCGATCTGTTTTTAAAGAAGACGTAGAATGTACTTCGTTTAAATTTCTGGATGATTTTGTCACTCCGGCTTTCTGGAAATTGTTTTCAGTCCCCAAGAGTGCCGCAATGGTTCCACACCAAGCATAATGAAAACTTTGCAGCATTTTACCCAAGAAATCTCTTACACGACCTCCGTTGCCTTGTTTCCGTAAGGTCCTCGTCAGCCCAAGCTGATGACTCGAATCCGTCCGGGGCACGATGCCCTCACCTCTTCAGGTGCACGGACATCGCGCTCCTCGCGACGTGCCCGATAAAGTTCGCCCTTCACTCTCTCCCTTTTTCTTTCTCACTAAGGTTTCAAGCGGCGCCGGCAGGTGACTCTTTGACCCGTGGGCAAGTGCAAGACGGCTCGTGCCGTCTGATGTACCACACGCGCAGAGCTCCAGTGAGGCTGTTACACGTGCAGAAAGACCGCGGTGTACCGGGGTGTCATGGCAACGAGACAATTTTTTTCGCTCTCACACAGTTTCGCCGTTTGGCCGCCGGTGACACTGTCAGCCGCGGGCACGTTGGCCGCGGAATGATGCAGCCTTTCGGATGCCCGTCGAACGAACGCTATCTGATTCCTCACGCCGCGCGTTCAGCCCCGCCGTGTCCTCACCTAAAGAGTGTATCTCACACCGTGGTCCTGGGTCACAATGCTCACACATCATACAAATTACAGTCTGCAAACGCGAGTCACCGGAATATCCGTGGTTCGAATGCCGCGAGCCTAGTTTTTCCTTGAATTCATTGCCATACGGCATTCGAAGCACGGATCTCGCGGTTACTCACTTTCGAATCTGTATGCGGACTGTCTTTTGTTTGATGTATAATGCCCGTGTCCCACTAGAGCGACAGACAGAAACAAAAGACAGCGACAAGCCTCAAACCCATGCAGCATGTTCGCGATGGCACCTTTGGCAGGCGTTTAGTCGTTCGATGCTCGTGAAGTAAGCACGAGCGATTGCAAACCTGCCGAAGATACCCTCGCGTGCATGATGCTCGTGTTTGAGTATAGCTTCCTTTATTATACAAAGCCTGTCAAATCGCGAAAGACTGGTTTGAGGCTTGTCGCTGTCGTTTGTTTCTGTCTGTCGCTCTAGTGGGACACAGGCATAAGCAGTGCGACCCCGGATAAGACCACTGAGAATACGATGACTCGCGCCATTTGCGGACCACCAGAAGACATCGCAATGAAACCGCTTCTTACTCGATTTTCAAGAGGGAACTTTTCGGATTCTTCCTTTATAGAAAAGTTAATTACGTGTCGGCTAAGCTTTAGCCCTCACTGTCAATAACTAAACCACCTAATATATCAATCAATCATTCAATCAATCAATTGTTTTATTTATGGCCTTTAAGCCAACGAAGACCCTAGACAAAAAGGTGCCAGTGGCAGCTTGACGAGGTCTGGGGCCCGTCCCAATTTCGTCAGCAGGACATCCATTCGGAACACAAAAGGAGATTACATGCAAAGGAAAGGTACGGTGAGCAATCACTTCATGCATACAACTTCTAACAGCATTATACAAAAAGGAAAAACAAAATTATTCGCAGAAGTTGTGACAGATTGAAAAGATATACAGCTACATATAGAAGAAAATTACGCAAAACAACACAAGGCGCACATACGCATAACTTCTAACAGCACCGTAGGAAATGCAAAATTTATACAAAGGTATGGGTATGCCCAAGAAATTTCACGGAACAATTCACAAGAAATGCATAAGTAATGATTTCCTTCCCATTTCATATATATCAATAATATATATTAATATTATTATTAAGAAGATGATTAAAGGAGCTGCGCAACGATATTCAGTTGGAATGTTTTTCACTATACACGAGCTTACTGGCACTAGTGGGAGTCAAGGATACTCGTACGCAACTCCGCTGGCCAAGAAACTCCTTTGTTGCGGTGTAATTTCAAGGGCAAAAGCGATCATTTTCATTCAATTTCTCCCTTGCAAAATTTCATGACGTAACGTGGGGATCGCAGTACACCCATATGACGATATTTGAATGCTGTTCATAGATTGGACCCGAGCATTGCGTGGGCACTCGATTTTGGCTCGTGATAATTACTAGCTCGAGAAGCATTCGGGTAGTTGCCCGTGTCCAATCGCTGCAACGACGACAATAGCCGAGCCATAACAATATCTGGAACTCAGCGCGTGCCCTGTGCTTTGCCAACCCCAGCGCGTGGCTATGATCTACATTGGCGGCATATAATCGGCTCCAGATCACGTGGCCGCTTTTTTGGGATTTCTATTACGTGGGGTGAAAAACGAACGCGTGTTTCATAGGTCATTAATGTCAGGGATCCGTTCTAAGCGGTATTTGCTCAAAGTATAAAAATTGTTGCATCGCCCCTTTAAGTAATAAAGGTAGACGATATGTAGTTGACTGGTAAGTATAGTTAGTACGAGCCCGTGGTACTATCCATTTTTCGGAAAGACGGGTGTTTAAACTACGAGGATGTTCGAAGAGCTCCGACATCTTGCATAAAAGCGAAGCATGCTCAGGAGATGAAAAACGAAAGCTATGCAGTAATCTATAGTCATACATCTTATCAAGATTAATTATTTTATATTTGGCAAACAAAGGTTTGGTGTGAGCGAGATAGTGCTCATTGGCAATATAACGAAGCATGTTTTTTTAAGTAAAGTAAGTTTTTCTGTTTGTTTGTGTAGTTGTCCCCCAAACAAGAATGGCGATAATTAATGTGAGACTGGAATGTTGAATAGTAGATTTTTAATTTCACGTTAACTGGGAAAATATTGCGGCAGTGTGACATAACTCTAACCACCCTAGACAGCTTTGTAACAAGATAATTGACCTGATCATTCCACAAAAGGTGTTCAGAAAAAATTATTCCAAGCGTTTTATGTTGTTTTACTAACTCGATTGGTACGGTGCCTATTGTAATATTATGATTAATTGGCATGCTCTTTAGTCGACAAACTATAGCTTTCGTTTTTTGGATGCTAATTTTAAGGCCATTGTTGTTGGACCATATAAGGAACTGGCTAAGAACATCATTTGCGTCTACGATTAATTTTTCAACACTCGTTTCGGCGAGAAATAGGCTGGTATCATCAGCGTATATTATGTATTTTATTTGTTTGTTTATATTACACATTAAATAAACACATTAAATAACATTGACCCAAGTATACTACCCTGGGGAACCCCACATCGTATGTTAAGAAAAGGCGATGTATCACAATCGATCACAACACATTGCTTGCGGTGCTCCAAATAGGAATGTAAAAGGGACAGAGTTACACCACGTATTCCATAACAGTATAGTTTATCAAGTAGTATTTTATTGTTTATGAAATCAAATGCCTTACCAAAATCTATAAATATACGAAGGGTAAACAACCGATTTTCTATATTTTTCAAAATAATTTCTTTTTGTTGAGGCAATGCAGACTCAGTTGACTTTCCTTAGCGAAAACCATATTGAAAATCCGATATCACAGAATGGTTAGCAAAGAAAGAATCGAAGTGTTTTAAAATAATTTTTTCAAGCCCTTTAGAAAATATAGGAAGTTTAGAGATAGGCCTATAGTTTGTCGGTAGATTTTTATCTCATCCTTTAAATATGACTGATACTTTAGCTAATTTCATTCTACTAGGAAACGTCCCCTGTGACAAGGCAAGGTTAAAAATATGCACCAGGCAAGAGGCGATGATATCTATAACAAATTTTACTGGTCTAGCTTGTAAATCATCTGTGCCGCAACTTCTACTATTGCTAAGACCCGTAAATATAGAACATACTTCGCGTTCATAAGTCGGTTCTAAAAAAAATTGTTTCGTGCACTATATTTTGTATAAAACTGAAGGCATTAGCATTATTTGGCGATGGGCTTAAGTTTACGAATACTTTATTGAAGTGTTCTGCTAGTGATGCCCCAGAAACATTTTCCCGTCAACAGAAAGTTCACCAATAGCTTTACGCGGTCTACTATGGTTTAACACCTCATTTATGGATTTCCAAACTAATTCTGGTCGTTTTTTGCAATTTCGGTTAAAAAGCTGTGTATGATACTCCAGTTTAGCTTTCCGCAATTCAGATGTCAAGCGGTTACAAATTTGCTTGAAGATTATCGGTTTATCGGGAACTCTTGACGTTAAAAGAAGACTTATATAAGCGATTCTTCTTTTTTAACATTTTCAGGTGCAGAGGAGTGATCCAGGGCTTCGGAATATTTTTAGAGATGTCTTTGTCATAAGGGGAAATTCAAGCTATAGACACAGCTAAAGATGCTAATAAATGTGTTATACGCCTCATCTGCACATGTTTCAAAATAAACTGGGCCCCAATCAGTGCGGAAAATTTCAACCCTGAAATTTTCCAAATTACGCTCGGATATGTTTTGAAAAACATATGATACTTTATTTGATTTCACTATGGAAGTGTCAACCCCACAGGATATAAACATAGGAATGTGATCACTAATATCACTAATTATTGTACCATCGTCATGGACGTCTGTGCTAATATTGGTAACGAAACGGTCAAGGGCACTTGAGCAGGAAATATTTATTCTAGTGGGAGACTGGATCACATTCATGAAACCATTTGAACTGATGATGTTATCTAATTGCGATGATAAAGTCGAGTGTAACAGTGTGTTCACATTGAAATCTCCACCAAGAAAAAGGGTTAATTTATTTAGAGATATAAATTCAAGATACCTATCTAGAAACGAACTAAACTTATCAAAACACGCCGATGGCGGTCTATATATTACTGAGAAAACTAAGTTGTTACTTCGTACAGTTAGTATTTCAAAATCATCTGTCATTTCAGTATACCTTGCTAAAGGTTCACACCTAATGCTTTGCCGAACGTAGATGGAAACACCTCCTCCGCGTTTCACCTGACGATTTAAATAAAAATTATTATAGCCTTGCAAGGCATACATATCATCGTAGTCATGGTACCTTGTTTCTTTTAGCATAAAGACGTCGTATTGAGATGGAAAATGAGAAATGTATGTGTCAAATGTATCCACTTTATTTCTGAGAGAGCGCACATTGGAGGTGAAATGCAGAAAGAGCGTTCTTAGTTTGTAAGCATTTCATTACATCGGATGGCAAAATACAGTCGTGATACCGCATTTCCATTTGGCGAGACAGTCATTTGCATCAATATCTAGCAAATTTTGAAGAGGCCATCTCCAGTCACAAGTTGAGCAATAGGCGTGCTGTCGGACTTCCTGGCGAATATCGTTCCATTTTTTACCCAGACAAATTTCCAGTGAAACTCTCGCTTCCTCTTGATAGCTTTGCCAAGCAGACGCTTGAACGCTGGTCATAAGTGCTCATTTACGAAAACTGGCACAGCCGGCGAAAGGCCAAGGTCAACAAAAGTGATACGCCTCCTCTTTGCTTTCTCAAGTACAGCATCGCGTTTACGGCGTTTTAGAAACTGGACGATGATGTTGCTTTCACCAGCGATACGCGTCGGTACACGATGACACACCTCGACGTCGGAGTGCGTTATCGGTCCACCGATGATTTTACCGATTTGGGTCAGAACGGTTCCGAGTTGTTCGTTATCACGTTTTGGAATGTCTTTAATCTCTAGGTTTACATTTCACGTGTATTGCTCGCAGAGAAGCAGCCTAGTCTGACATTCTTTCATCTCTTTCTGCAAATCTGCATTTGTTTGACGAAGGCATTTGTTTTCTTTTTTTAATGCTACGTTTTCCTTGAGAACTTCGTCCAGTTTCTTTTTCATCAGTTCGAATTGGCCGTTCATGAAGTCCATGCTAGTCTTAACTTCACGTAAATCAGCTCGGATGTCCCTATCAAACGAGTCTTTCAACGTACTTACTTCTTTCTTTAAGTTCTTTTTTAACTCCGTGAACATTTTGGTGAGATCCTTTACCATATCGTAGGTACAAAACAAACAAAGAACAAACCAGCACAATACACTATACACTATGGCAGCAGCGACAGAACAAATGAAAAAAAAAGAAAGATATGCGTATGGTGGCTACCGTGCTTAAGAGGACGAGCAGCGATTGTAGCAATCTGCATGATAATTTGTGTGTCAAGAGATGATCCGTGCCGCCCCTTTCAGAACGTTATTGGGACAGTCGAGCCGTTCATTGCGGCTTTTTGCTCGGCCCCCACCTTTTCCCAAAATGGCATATGAACTAATTATTGGGATAACGAAGCGTTCTTCCATTCATTTCTGCACTTATTTATATGAATGCAATATCAGTCAGATATGGTACTCTTATAGTAAACATGAGGTGTACAGAGTACAAAGGAAGATGTCTTTTGCTCGCGTCCTTTTGACGTCAAAGCGGAAAGAGTACGATAATTCTCCTTCCTCGATTGCTTGAGCACGTGGGTAGGCCGGCAATGACCATCGGGCATTGTACCCCAGGTACAAAGCAGGAGCTCGTGTTCGGATGCTTCCAAAGGGTTTGCGGACGAAGTGGCCCACCTCCGCACCCGAGGGGGCGATGAGGAGCGACCTTTCGTATCCGGTAGTGTGCCTATATCACAGAGTGTTTCCAATTGCTTTGGTCGCGGTCACGTGGTTCATGGGCCACGTTTGAAATGCGAGCGGAGGTGACGAATGCTGCGATAGTCTGCAAGCCTCTCCGCCTCTCCCCTGCTTTCCTTCATGCCCCGCGACGACGCAACCCATGAGCACTTGCGACCAATCTGGGCAAGAGCATCCGCCATTCAAATGCAAAAGCTATTCAGGCTGTATTTTCTGTTTGTTTGTTTTTTGTATACGGTACAGCACTGAGGAGTGGGCCTAATGCAAAAAGGCGGAAGCGCCTGAGCACTTCCGACCAGTCTGCGCGATAAAGACCACCATGAACCTGCAAACGCTCTCCTTGTTCTTTTTTTTTTTTTAATTTGTTTTTTTCGGTACAATATTGACGAATGAGCATAAGTCTAAAGGCGTACGCGCCTGAGAAGGCCTTAGCGCCCTCTTGGTTCGCAGGGCAACAAGCGGACAAATGTGACATAATAAATCATAGCCAGAATACATACAGGTTCAAAAATATGAGCATTACACAGCGAATTCAAAGTCATGGTTCAGATCAGTATCAAAAATCAATAAACAAATTTTAGCGAAACATTGGCATTTTGAACGCAAAGCCACAGTGTAGCTTTGTGTCAAATGCTACGGATTATAAATAAATTCAAGTAAACAAATACTGTAGCGAATTGAAAGTACCTGAGATACATACATTATTAATGCATCCGTAAAAAAGTAACAAAATTGCACAAATACACCGTGCTCCCAGCCCAACAAGAAGAACAAAAAGAAAATTAGTGTTTTTTTTTTCTCCCTCAAATATAAGCTCCGGATACCGGGACGTTTATTTTGCGCCCAAATGTAGCGATAGTGGCTCAAAGCACATGGCGAGGTTTTGGAGCTAACCGTTATCACGTTGAAGAGTTATAACTGTCTTTGTGAAACTTTCAATGGGGAATGAGGTGTTTTCTACCGCTTTCGCCCATTTTCAGCAACTGGCGCAATTTAGAACCATGTGTTTGAGACGTTCGTTGACCACCATTTTGCCACGGAAAATTTAAGAAAATCACTTATAGACCTTTTCTAAATTTACGCCCTGGTCGATCTAAAAATTCTGCAAGGTGCCGTGCGCAATAAACACCAACAAGCTGGCAAGTCTATAACTGATAAAATACTCCCTTTTAAGAAACGGTGTACAATTGATAGACGTTCCATTTTTATAGTGTCTTTTGCGCCACTCGCTTTGCAGTTTTTTTTTTGTTAAGGGGTGTTTAACTTTCGAGTAAGTTGACGGTTTGTTCTAAAACTTCGGCATCTGGTCCGGACCACTAGTACTACATTTGGTCGAAGAATGAGCGTTGGAATTTGCCTAATTTATTTTTCATGTAAAAAACAAAACAAAAAAAAAAGAAAAAAAAAAGAAACCATTGTGTGTGTATTTATGTGCTAGGAGGGGGGAGGAAAGGGGGGGGGGGGGGAGAACACCCTGTACAGTTTGAGTTGCTCCCCCTCGTTAATCTAGGCTCTCTCGTTTCCGAAAGCGCGCGCGGGCCCGGCGCACTCCTGGTGGCCACTCGGCTCTCCATCGACCGGTCCGCCGGGCTATCGACGAGTCCCTCGTTAACAGGCCCGGTCTCATTAGGACCCGCCTCCTCGCGCCTCACGGGCAGATTGCCACGCGAAGGAACGTCCGACTGCGTGTTCGGCCATGTGCCAAATCGCTGCCCGAATGAAGGGGGCCGCCGGGAAGCCCGTCAAAACACAAAATGCGCAGTGAAGTGACCCTTTTCAAAGGGGCGCGCCATCTAGTAGACGCGGCGCCAATTATCCGAGTCCACCGTTGTTTGGGTACGTACTCCGAGGATGTACTCAGCACGATAGATGCGTCGGCGTTCGGAGTGAACTCGGCTCGGAACGTTTTGAAACCGAGTGCTGCGTCAGTGTTCGGCGAGGAGTCGGACCTAAAGCACACGCTTTGTGCCCAAGAAATAACGGGGGCCAATCTTGCTCGAGGGCATTTTTGAAAAGTGCCAAATAATACCTTAAAGCCCTACGACCAGTTCGCGCTTTCAACTTTTCCCTCGCCTCCTCCTCTCCCACCTTCCACCCTTTCCACCGTTGCCCGTTTCCTCCTCCACAATGGTGAAGAGGATCTTCTGCCGTGCAGAATCTCGAGTCTGGTCGTCAGCCTTTAAGGGCCGGTGTTACACTAATAGCGTAGCGCTAAAAGAACTCTAGAGACAGCGCCTCTGTATCACCGACTCGAACATAACTTGGCAACGATGAAGCCATGTGTGTCAACGCTGTACACCGCTAATATGTCAAGAAGTGAACGCTGCATCAGCGAGGCCCGCGCTATTCCCGACGCTGACCGATCCCCGTGCACACGATCGTATTTATTGCAGACACGATGAGCATCTTCGAAGCAGAACCTTCAGCCGAGGGAGCTTTATGGTCGACGGCGAGTCGGTGTGCGATCCTTCTCGCTTGCTATGCGCTCGCGAACCAGGAGCGCGGGTTGGTTCTGTTTTTGAGTGTCCTGACACATTGGTCGTGTAAGAACTATTTCCAGACATGTTGGAAGCATGCGTATATATAAGGCAAACATGCTTTGACGATGCTCATCATGTCTGCAATAAATAGCCTGTCTTTTTTGTTTGCTTTTCTTATGTATCAGTAGTGTAAGTGCGGCTTTCCGCTGGCCGTGTGAATGGGATATAATAGCGCTTAGTTAGCGCTGTACTCTAGGTGGGAACAGATCTTTATTTATAGGGATACTGAACCAAAGAATTTAGTGTCCATAATAAGTGGCGCACGTTCTTTCCACGATCCAGCAGCCGCCGGTGTGCGCGAGCACACGCAACGAAAATGACGTCAAAGACCTCCATTCGTGGTTAAGAGGACAGTGAAATGCATGGGCTTCGGGCCAAAGGAGAATAAAAACAGGCTTTTCATCTCCACAAGTCAAAGCTACGTGCTTGTTAGACCAATTAATAGCCTACCTTTTACGCCAGACACCACTGTGTAGATGAAAAACTTGTCTTTATTTTTCTTTGGTCTTAAGCCCACAGATTTCACAGTCATCTTAACCGCGAATGGAGGTCTTTGACGTCATTTTTATTGCGAATACTCGCGCAGACCGGCGGCTTCGGGCTCGTGGAAAGAACGTGCGCCATTTATTATGAACACTAAATTCCTTGGTTCAGTATCCCTTTAAGGGGTCACTAAACTCTAAAAAAAAACTTTTTTGAGGTGTAATTGTTTAAATAGAACACGTCTGGAATTTACTATACTTCACCGCCCCCCGCCTTCAAAAATAAATAACTAAACAAATAAATAGGGCAATAAAAATGTCGATCAGAAATAGAAGCATATTTCGGAATTGTTTCCAGTACTTTGAACTTTCATGAAATATCTTGAAGTGCCTGGATTGTAGATATATGTCAGAAAATGAACGCTACCCGAAAAACAAATTACCGCAATATTTACGTCGCGAGATTTATTTGGGTGAGAAGAGAATCCAAGCCGTGCTTTCATTTCGGCATGTCGTTTTAAAATAGAACTACCAAATATAGTCACATCACGATACTAAAAATAAGTATCGGAAAACAAACAGTTTAAATTTTTTATTCTTTTTACGTGCGTTATATATAAAGACATTAAACTCTTTTTTTGAGATCAATCTCCTTTCACGGAAACATGTCCGGGTCAAAATATCCATGCAACACCCTTATGCACGGCATGACGGGCGTTTTCACGGTTGGAAATGCCTTCTTGTGAACCCCTAAAATATTTAGGGTGTTCGAGGGACGTTACACAATCAATGTATTCCTCGCGATGCTTCTAAAGCGTAAGGCTGTTTTGGATATCCGTAAGGGATCGCGTCTTGATACCTTCCTCACATGGGCATCTTGAATGTCATTTGCGCCAAATAGCACAAAGCATAATGTTATTTGGGCATTTTCATGGTCTCAAAATTAATAGTATGCTCTAGAAGCAATCGTCATAGATTACTGCATTGTAAACTAAGACTGTTATTTAGTGAAACAAATCCGCATGGCTGTTTATAACATCTGCTTCTGTGTGGTTCCTTTACGACTGATTATGTAAAAAAATAAAACACTGTCTGTAATATTTTCACGCCAGATACCGTGAACAGAGCATGCAAAGTACCTTCAGTGTAAATTTTCCAGATTCATAAGAATAATGAAAGCTGATATATACCGCCGGTGATTGTCAACGCCACGTTTTACAATTTAACATGACAGAAACCCCGAGACTGCAGGTTAAAAAGAAAGTGACAAATACACTGAAAGGTCTCAAGGTTGCAAATCCCTTTTTTGAGACATTTCAATGTATGTGTCTTTTTAACCTGCAATCCTGGGGTTTGTGTCATGTTCGATTCACACCAGGTCGTTTACTCACTTACATTCAGTTCGTGCTGTACAAGTCATTCTATTACTTCTCATCTATGCTTCGAGCAGTTTGTGAGAGAGAATGCTAGCCGAACATAAATCAGTTAAGGTTGCCACAAAAAAATTAACTCAATATTATAACTGCTGTAATTCTCACATTTCCAACCACCGTTGTTCTTGTTCGTAAAATCAAACGTATCACATGTATATTTTTAATAAAAAGCGTCTTAACCTAAATTACGCTAATGAAATAAAACAAAATTGACATACATTTCTGTAACTCGTTTGCATTAAAAATATTGTCACCATATACTATACTCAACAAGATCTAAATGACCTTAATTGGTAAGCCTCCCTATTAAGAACCAACTTCGGCCTGCAAAGGATCAACCATACGCTGCCCACTGGTTGCCCCTCTTGGCGAGACATAGATATACGGGAAGAAGCAAAGAAGTGAGCACATGAGGTAATGTCAGAAAGCCAAGATCTGATTGGAAGGAAATTGGGTAAACGCAAAGGCTAGCTGCCCTCATCTCTACTCACTGTTTACCTCCAATCAGAGGGAACAAGAGCATCGTCTGCTCCTCGAGCGGGGTCTGGTATTCGGCGTTCAAATGCCCCAACCTGCACACCAGAAGCAGACGACGACTAGCCTATCTTTACATCTTAGTACAGAGATTATAAAACAGCACTACTTTGAAAACGATAAACAAAAGGATTCATTGGTGGATTCTTCCGGAATGAGTTAGCATGACCCTTGGAAACGCCACACGCGACCCCCTTTGAGAAATGCTGACGCTGACCTCTTCACTTTTTTCTTTTGGCTTTATATCTTGCTTCTTCTATTTTTTCTGCCTCTTTTTAGCCTCGTCACGGAGTTTCATAATTGGGTTATGCTAATGAATTCCCTAAGAATCCACCGATGGATCTTCCTGTAATTTTTCTCACCCTTTCTTTGTGCTCTGCCTGTCAAAGCACGTCGACGCCCTTGGATACGCCCATCAATATCACTCGTGGAAACAACCACGTCCATACGACTCGTGGAAGGAACCGCATCTAATTGTTTAACTACACACACATACATCACAGTCCACGCACCACTACTACGGAAACCCAGAGCGAAGAAAAACCGGCTACCGCAGAGCGGCAACTGAGCACGCTCGCATTCGATTGCGCCGCAGCGCAGCACCTCCTTGATAACAAAGCCGTAGTGCTGAATGAGATGGCGTCATCAGAGGAGGCCGAAGCTGGGCCCAGATTGGACACGACGGTTGCGTCAACATTCGGCTCAAACTTGACCCGATGCCGAGCGCTGACGCAGCACTTGTTTTCAATCTGTGTTCAGCGTTCGCCTTCTCTCGTGAAGCCATCTCATTCAGCACTACGGATTTGTTATCTAGGAGTTGTTGCGCGGCGCCTACTCCACTCTGGCTCCGCACAAGCTGTGCACGCGACTTTGTCGAAAACGGAAGGGCTCGTTTTGACGAAAACGCGGCGTTGTCTGTCAGTTTCTCAGCGTTGTGGAAAGAGGGAGAGGTCGACGCGTGCTCACGTCAGCGTTTGGGACCAATGTAAGCGTCGCACGCGGCAACAGACAAACGAAAGAAACCACCGGGTTTTCGTCGAAACGAGCTTTCTAATGCTGACGCATTAAAAATCGTTTAAGCTCTTGAGTCTTTTCTTGTTTAATACTGGTTTTCCAGAAATAGGCCAGGTTTACTAGGCAAAAACTAACACGCCGAAAAAAAAGGGTCTCAGTTGTTTTTGATATATCAATCAGACCGTCATATGGAGAATTGCGTTTTATAAAGAACGGGGCACACGCAAACTCCAGTCTCAGAAAATCCAGGAACACGACGCACTATCTAGCGTCATTACGTCCTCCTTTGTGCAGTTTTATCTCTCTTGTTTTCTTTTTGAAATCTTAGCAGCTGACCAACTGTTCTTCAATTGTGTCGGAATCCTCCCTCCAGACTCTTTAATGTTTATGCTATGTTCTTGTCCATTTTCTTTTTTCGTTTAGATCTCCGTTGTGTGGCCGGTAAAGCCACAGCACACAGCTTTCGGCGAAGGTGTTTCGTGGCCTGTCAACTCTTTTCGATTGAGGCATGCTTCCCTGTTTAAGGCTAATAGCTCCAGAATGGTGGCAATCGTGGATTAACACCTAACTCAAAAACAAGTTGCATTTTGCCACTCTGCCACTCAATTTTTATTTGTAGCTATGTTTAAGCAGAAGTTGATGAATTCTATATTGTGTCAGTAATCTATGCATTGCTTATATTTATATCGTTATGCGCGATAGCGACACTAATATGATGTGTACACGTTTTTATTCAGAAATCTTCGTTTCGTGAGGTGTCGCTCATACTTCGGGTACTGTCTCCTCAAACCTGCTGTTACAATCTCTACAACTTCTGGAAACCACCTGAAGCTGGGAACTGCTACAAGATTAGATGGAGTTGCCCACAAACCTGCTATTACAATCTCTACAACTTCTGGAAACCACCTGAGGTTAGAGTACCTTCCTCTGAATAACAAGCTGCAGTTTCAGGCAGGTAAAGCCAACCGTTTGGCATTGCTCCTGGTTGCGTAGAAACGCGCAGTGCAAATTTACTTCTGAAGGCAGCATCTTTGAGCATCCTTCTGTCGAGGCAACAATCCAGAAAATCTTTTTCGGGGAGGACGGTGCGGTATCCAGCCCCAGTGCACGGAACGCGTCTTCGGCTGGTGTGTTTACCGCGACCCAAAAAGTGGTCCCTTGATATGCGCCTGATGACGTAACAAAAGTGTCAAGCGGTCGTCGGCCGTCACGATCCTGGCGTTGTCACAACAGTGGTGGTACATGTGGCAGACGCCTGTTCGTTGCGGGTCGCTTTCCAGCTCGACAGTGCGCGGAAACTATACGGCAGCCAGGAGTCCGGGCTCAACGACGGCAGCGACACTCGCCTTCGCCCGTATTGTTTGACAGGGAGTTCTGGCACCAACCGCAAAGAAAGCGACGTCCGACAACGTGACCCGCCAGCTCCTCTGATGTCCTTTGTTGCCACATCGGGACCACTCTTGATGTGTGACCGGGACAGGACGCTAAGCACACCAGTCGAAGACGTGTTCCCGGCACCGTACTACTTCGACCGCAAAAGATCCGAAAAAAGTGGTAATGTGAGCGATGGTGCCTCATATTCTAGGAAGAGCATAGGAAGCAGCCGTAGAAATGGCAGCGCAGACAATAATGTGCAGCAAACGAGGGCGCAAAGAAGGAAGCCACAGCATCCTAATGCCACTCTCGTTAACACTGAAGAGCAGAAGGTAATACTGCTTAATTGTATTAATTGTATACTTATCTAGATCATTCGGCACTCTTTTTAAATTGGTCCCTGCAGGGGCGAAAACAAAGATGACTTATAGCAAAAGATCAATAAGAAACACATTTCAATTAACATTTCACATTCAAATAAGCAGGCGCATTGAAAAATAACTAGCCTAAAATCCTGAGAGATGTCCCAAACCCCGAATGATAGCCCACCCCAATTTTTGGCTTGATTTGCTATGTTTTTTTAAACACCTAAAGATAGCCCACTCCTTGTAATAGTATTGTTGTGATCAATGATGGCCTCAGCATAAATGCCACTAGTTAGCTTTGGCCGGATATAAGCGAAGGTTGCCGGCTGGGAAATAGTCATCTTTGCTTCGTTGCCTCTCGCCACCATAACAAGCTTGAAAGGGTGACGACCTCAAAATAGCAATTGTTTTTAAATTTTCTTGATTGTACGCCGAAAGTTATCCCACTCCATATTTTCACCCAATTTGCTCTTGACGTTAGATTAGGAGATCTATCGGGATTTTACGGTATGTGTTTAAGTTGCCAACATAAGCAGTCATTAGTCTACCAATCATATTGCAACGCTTGAATCACAGAATCCGTGTAAAAAAACGGGAAAGAAATAGAACACAGAAAGAATCATCGTTGACTGTTCTATTGAAATCTAAGCCAGGACAATCTTGAGGTAATGCGTTTAATCCTAAAAAAAAGTCAAGCTCCAAAAAAAAAAGCCAAAAAAAAAGGCAGAATGCAAGATGTGGCTTGATGGCAGCAGCAGCCTTGATGGACTCCATTAATGAAACGAATGCGTAAAGTGTGGCAGGTAATGATTGTGTTATATTTCATTGTAATATATAAGCAGAAGTTCCTGAACGGTAATGATATATGATGTGAACTATTATTGTAACATTCTATCATCGGAATGCCCCCACCAGACAGAAAAAAACAGTATAGCGACACTAACACATGTTCATCCATCCTCTTTCACCCTTAACATCACCACAACGGTGCTAAAACAACAGTGCTTAAAGGGATGGCTTCATATACCTCTAGAAATTCTCAATTCTACGCTGGAAAGAGTTGTCAAAAATACCGTTTCAAATATTTCTGTCGTGATCGCACGGTTAAGACACTGCGTTCAAAATTTCTAGCGTAGCGTCATTTTCTTACACTTTCAGAATAAGGGGTATATTCTTACACCCCCTGTCCCATAAAAGGCACCCCAAAACTTCAATTCGACGTACAGCGCGCTGACGTCGAACAGACAGCATCAGCTTTTACGAGGTGCTTGAGAACGGTGAAATACACCTCATTAAACAGCTAAACTACGTATCAAAGACTAAGTAAAAAAAAACACTGAGGTTTTGCAGTAATTCCAAAAAAAGACCGATAACTTTTTTTTTTGTTGTTTTCAAGACACGTACATTAGCTATTTTGATAAGTTGTTCCACTCAGCTATCAAGCCACCTGTGAAAGTTGGGAACGTCGGTTCAACGTCAAGGCGCTGTACGTCGAAATGAGGTTTTGGGGTGTCGTATATGAGACAAGAAGTGTTAGAATATACCCTTTCTTTCTGAGAGTGTACGCTAGGTGTCTCATTACAATGTTAAACATTTGCAGTTCAACACTGGAATCCATGAATGAAATGCAAAACAAGTACTGCCTAGACCATGAGTAAAGCTCCATTAAAAAGGTCAGGTCACTTGAAGAAACGACTCCAAAGTACTTGAGCTCGAATCTTGCAAAAAGACGCAAACAAACAGTCGTAGCTCACAAAAGTACGCCGAATTTTTGGTAAGGCTGCACGGAAACCCGCAATCACACTGCTAATACATGCTGTAAAAACACTCTGGAGACAGTAGAGAGTTTTAGGGAACCGTTTTTGCACATCCCATACGGTTCAATGGGCCCTCCAGTGTACTCACTGCGCATGCGCCAAAGCGTAAGCCTCGCACATGCGCAGTTCGTTCCGGAGTGCCCATCGTACTGTATTAAATATGCAAAAATGGTTCCCTGAATCTCTCGAATCAAGCAGCCCCAAAAGCGTATCGTTGCGGCTCTTGTCTTCTCTGTCCACCGGATAAACCAATTACGCAAAGTAAAAAAGATGTAATTCTGCAATCGATATCTTCCATGATAGCAAATGCACGAAGACGACCAGAGCCGTTACTACGTGCTTTTGGTAATGTTTAATCGGCTCCATTGAATCATAACATCGGCTATGGTCGTACTTAAAGGGGCCTGTGGTTGAAAAAACCCCGAGACTGCGGGTAAACGACACAACACTAAAAAGTCTCTACCATGTGCAATGTACACCAGCTCGTTTGCGCCCTTACTTTTTGTTCATTAAAGGTGCCCTCCGGAGCTTTCTGCGATCGTCTGTTTATGTTGTTAAATTGCGTAGTAGGTGCAAGTTAATATGTATACAAAGTTTTAGATTACAAAACCGTTTATTAAGAAGATGGCAGTAGAAATATATTGGGACTATTTACTCTTGGAAGACAATCCCCCATTCCCTGCCCATCGCTAAAACTTGACCAATGGAAGTGCTGCATCTCGCGGTGAATGTATTATTGCAACACTTTTTAAGCTTGTTGTAAATTAGAGTTTGAGAAAAACGTAAACTTATTGTGGTGCGGGAAACATAGTCTGCAATTATCGCTCAAAAACCAGCGAACTATGTTTTCGCCCCGCAAGCTTGTAGCTAGGGGGTGATGCGTCGGCGCGTCAGCTCGTCTGCTTCCCGGGGCGTCTGCAGGTGTGCGTTTGCGGGACACGTGTTCCTTCCTGTGGATCCCGACTCCGAAGCCGGCTTTGCGATCCTTCCACGTCAACGAGTCAAACTTTTCCTTGTCATCTGTGGAATGCGACTGCGTATTGCAGTAGCAGCGCGACGGCGCGGTGCGACGAACGACGACTGCCGAGCACAAAGTCCGGGCTCCTTGACGACGGTCCCCGCGTGTTCGAGAGATTCCTCCGCGGGTCGGCGGTCGGCCGCGTTGGTGACGCGCAGTGACACCGGAATCCTTCGCTTGCTATTGGCTGACGCGTAAAGAGATGCCCCTCCCGTTTTCCGGGGTCATCTCAGAAAAGGGGGCGTGCCGGGGACTTTGATAGGAATTTTAATAGGGAAATCCGCCGCGCATGACCGTAATTTTATGATTTTTAGGATCCTTAAGGCCTGTAGATTGAGTTACCGCCATAAATAGACCATCGCAAAACGCTCCGGAGGGCCCCTTTAATGGGTGACCGAGTTTTAAGAGCCTCTCGCGACACTTTTCCGACATCGAAATTTCGGATCGTCTGCAACCTATACACCTTTTCCACAAGGGCGCGGCCATGTTGAACGTCGTCACTTCTGGTATGCAGTAAACTTTGTTACGATCTCTCCACGCCGCTGGAACGTGCTTACGAAAAATGCGTGATTGCCACACATTTTTTTTTTGTTTTTTGCCTCACCTGTATTTGCTTGCGTGTTCTAGGTTGAAGTGTTTCATTCTTTTTTCGTCCTGCATACCAGATACGGAGCCCCCGTGAGTGAGAACAACAGGAAAGAGAAAATGTCTATAGAGTCATTCAAGCGATTTCCATCTGATGGCAGGGCAGCCTCGGCTAGTCAGACCGTGCCCGGTGACCTACTGACAGGCACTTGAACACTTGGCACGAAACCCGTTGGAAAACAGGCTAAACATAATTACTTGTACAATCGGCGTATTACGCGCTATAGCATTTCATTATTGTTTTGAATTTAAATCCTGGAAAGAAAGCATAGAATCGTAGATTTATCTTCCTTTCCTGCCAACTAAAATTAGACAAAAATTAAAAAAGTGCCTCGATATTATTTATTTGATGAACTCGGAGACGCGCAGCATGTGTCGAGAACAACCCGAGCATATGCTGTATGCATAACGACACGTGACGTAAGGTGTTCCGTTTATTAAAATTTCAACTATGTGTAAAGCCTGAATCCTGTGGTGCGATTTTACTTGAGTTTCCGCAGTTGCGGCGTCGTTCGTGCGGCAACAAAGGCATGGTGGAGGCTGAGGTGACCGACGTCGCATTTGAAAAATCGCTAGCAAAATAGCATCATGTGATTCTGGCTAGTGTCGAACCAAACAGTAGAGCGTGATGGTCGTGTATGACGGACGAACGTAATGATCTTTTCCATAAAAACGGTTGGTAAAATACATTCAGCGTTTGAAAAAATGTTCAATTTATTCTACCAACAAATAGTAGAAGAAAAGTAATGTTAGCCATAAAGGTGCGCTTTATCAAGAACGTGGTTTCGCCACAGTAAAAGCTCGCAGATTCTGCACTAGGAGATGGATCTGAGGTAGAAGTCTCGGAGTTCTCTCCGAAGGTACTTCCCGGACTCTGACTTCGGTAGTTCACTGAGAAACTGGACTCCACCATGCAGGTGCTTGTGAGGGGCCGAAGTTTCTGCAATGTGGAAATAGAAAACAGTTTTACGAAGCCTCCGGAAATGCCGCGCAATCCTGAACACTGTTTTTTTTTTTTTTTTGCCTTTTTTGGGGGGGAGGGGGGGGGGAAGGGGGGTTGCCTATGCTAGGGTTTCCCGAGCTGCGTTGTCGCAACGCCAAAGGGATCGCAACAGATTAAGCGGAGGGTCGCGAAGCTGCTCTGCAACTCGAACAGAAACACAAAATAGGCTTCGCCGCGGTCGCGTCAATAAAAACAAAGTTCAGGCCGCATTTCAACAACGGGCAGGAACTGCGAGTTGCGGCTTCTAAGCTCAGCCCTCAATTTGAGATACTATGTTCTAACGGACAAGCAATCTTCATTCATTAAGAACAGTCAGTCCTGCTGGCATGCGTTTATCAGTTTATTTTTGTGCAATTCTTCCTGGCTCAGATGATTTGTTCAACATCATGCCGGGCATGTAGATTATCGCCCGAAACCATCGAGCACATTGTGCTCTCAAGTCCAAGGCTGCACGCAAAGCACCCAGCGGATTGGTGTACTGATCAAGACAGCGGGCACAGCAGCCTGGCGGGGTCCTACGCCGTGATCAATTACTGGAAAAGGCACTCGGATTCCAAACTTCTGGGACAACGCAAGGTGGGGTTACCAACACGGCAGCAGCTGGGGTTATGCCAAGGCCCGGCAAGCGCGGCGAGCTGTGCAAGGACTCAGCCGCAAGGTCTAAAAGGCGGCTGGAAGATCGGTGGGGATGGACAAAAAAGCAATAAAAGCTTTAGTTTATTTTTTGTTTTGTTTTCTTGGCTAGTTTGTAATGCCCACTTCAAACCGCCCCATTAAAAAAGAACAACCTCAAAATCATCATCGCCAAACCTTCACTGTTTCCAATGGTAAAATGATTACAGACTTTGACACTGCTGAACTTTCAGTTTCGATCCCAGCACGTAACAGAGTTCGGAAGTTACATCACGTCATCAGGCCTGTAATTTCCCTACGCACCCCCTAATGGGGAAGTACACCCCCCCTTGTTTTTTTTAAGGCACCCTCTTAATTCGCAACGACTCCTCTATTCTCAAGGCCCCCGCCCTAAAAATTTAGACACACCCCCTAATTTCAATTTTTGGGGAAACTCCTGCCAGGTCTCCATCTGGTGACGTGACGGAACAAGCAGTAAGGCCTCCTCGTCTTGGCGGTGTCAACATGGCGCCGAGTCTATGATAGAGAAAAGTATGCGAGACGAATTCAATAAACTTTGAGCAACAATCCCAAAAAGTCGTGCGCGATTTCCAGTAGCGCGGTTACTTGCCTGCCCTCCCCGCTCGCCTGCGTATCCTCCGTCGCATTTGTTGACTACTATAACCGGTTCTGTGCCTACAGTTCCCGCCATTCGTTTATGCGCCTCGAAAGGCGCCGCACGTTTTGCATCAGGTATCTCAAAAAAACCTTGCAAGCGCCAAATGTACAAGTTCATCAGTTTGGCGGGCAAATGGGATGCTTTGATTGAGCAAAAACGAATGTTCCGAAAGGCCGCGCGCCAAGTCTTGTACACTTCTCCTCTCCCCCGCAACATCTACCACGTGACACTAAAGAGAGCGCTAACACCGGTACTATACCTAGACTTCCCAGCATTCATTTCGGTGCCGCGGACGGCCCTGCACGTTAGGCAAAATCTCTATTGGCGGCTTGTACGCCATCGAAAGCGTAGCTGTGGTCAGATTTCCAAGAGTGTCCGTACACTGTGCACTCCCTATGACTTCTTCGGTGGGATTTATTTTTCCTTCATCGCCGGAAATAAGAGTAATACAAGGATGTCAACATTGACTGTTTAAGAATACGGTGACTCCCAATTTCATAATTTGTGACGTCCCGGTAAGACAAGCATTCGTAGGGACGTTACTTGGGAGAACCGAAAGAGGGCGTCACCGAAACACCTTGACCCTACGCAATAGCCATTCGAAAGTGCCAACATTTCTACCTACCGGCAACAAGCGTCTCTAACTCTTGGACGATCCGCTCCAAGGGCACGTGAGCGGCTTCTTCCGAGAGCACAACGAAAGCCCTGGCTGCCTCCCCGTAAGGGTTGTGCGGCACCCCAGCCACCGCCACCTGGACCACGAGCGGATGCGTCATGAGCAGGTCTTCGAGTTCGGCTGGCGCCACCTGCTGGTCCATGCACTTTATCAGGTCCTTGACTCGGTCCACGATGTACACTTTACCGTCGCCGTCAAAGTGTCCCAAGTCACCTGCGTTAGAATTGAGAAACGGTCCCTACCTTTACACACACAACCTAAAATACTCAAATTATCACTTCTTTTATTTTTATAGCCCCAATCATTTTTTTTAATCCCCGTATAGGGAGTATTCACTGGCGGCCATATCTGTGCGCGTGGTTGCTGAGCGCGTGCTGACGGTGAGCTTCCACAGTTCTTTTGCAACGTGCATTCCACACCCTCAAGATTGCCGGTCTTAGCAGGCTATTAGTGTAAGTTTGTTCTGAGCATGCGCTCTAAACAGAAAACCATAAATATGGCGTCCAGTGAATAGACCCTATACCCCGTGCCTATGACAATATTGGCCCCCATAAACGTCAGAACGCTAACACGATGGTAAGGGTAGCTTTATGTTTCGCTAGATCACTTGTGATAACTTCCGTTAGGTAAAGTTCATGCAGGTCATGTGTACATCTTAGGGTTTGAATGAGCTAAGTCAGGTCGCACACAATCTACACATGACTGGCACTGACGTCCCATCAGCGGTCATTATGGTAGCCGTGCCGAGCGCGTACCTTCTGCAGCATGCATTTCGCACCATCCAGTTTGTTTTTCTCAACAAAAACATGCAGGAAGGAACCGATTTGACCATGAGCCCCATCCGACGATGTCACGTGCAAGCCATGTGTACTGTATAATCTAACCACTCACACATACAACTGAATCAGAATGCCGCCGGCTCCCACCGAGTCCCAGCGTGACTGCTCCACTTCTGCGCGGTGCACAATGTTCAGAGACGCCTATCGTCCGACTGTCGACCCGAGATAAACAAGGAAGGATCACACGAGTCCGATGCTTCTTTAATTGTGGCTCCCACAGCTACCCCAAGGAAGTATTCACTGGCGGCCATAGTTGTGTGCGCAACTGCTGAGCGCGTGCTGATGGCGAGCTTCCACGGTTCTTTTGCAACGTGCATTCCACACCATCATGATTGCCGGCCTTAGCAACCTATTAATATGGGCTCGTTCTGGGAATGCGCTCTAGACCGCACCCACAAATATGGCGTCCAGTGAATTGCTCAGAACGAGCTCAGATCAATAGGGTGCTAAGACCGGCACTCTTGATGGTTCAGAATGCACGTTGCAAAAAAAGACTGTGGAAACTCGCCACCAGTACGCGCTCAGCATTCGCGCACACAGCTATGGCCGCCAGTGAATACTCCCTATAGCCCGATCTCACCAAGCGTTCGGCACATGCATGACGCCGCCATATCTTAAGTTCACAGGAGGCAAACGGCAGTGCACGAGAGGGCTCATGCTGTCTCCTGCTCCACACGCGCAGAGCTCCAGCGAAGTTGTCGCACGTGCAGAAAGGCTAAAGTTCCCTCGATGCATTGCGGCAGCGGTGGCGTAGTCAAACTGACTGGTGACATCGGCCTATTCGGCTTGTAGCAAGAAATAAGTCTGAGTTCAGTTCGTTACGGTGTGCACCGTACGACAAGGCATTCTTTCCTGCAGCAGGGTGCGCCATGGTGGACATTGCTTGCAGGCGAGCTCGGCGGAGTCGTCAATCCGTAGTTACACGTTCTCTCATTTTGCGGCCTGAACTTGGGACGAGTGCAAAGAGCGTGCAGAAGAATACCCTTATAGTTTGTTTCATCTTACGTCCGAATGCTGCCGACGTTATGCGCTGATGGTAAAACTCAGTGTAAAAAGCACTAGTCACTGGGCTTTCCCTGCGCATGATTGCTTCAGCTTTCAGCTACGATAGAAAGCGTACAAAAGCTTGACGAACACCCTATCTTGGTACACTTTTTTATAATAATGATTTTATTTCATACGATCAAAACAAATATAAAGTCAGACCAGCCACAGCCACATTAGACTTGACAGGCACTGCCTTAGGTAATCAGTGAAACAAGCCGTTTTTAAAACGAGACATGAAAAAAACAAATCCACACAAAGAAATTTAAAAGAGAACTTGTGAGCACTTTACAAACTAAAATTTATCGGGGCTTTTTAGGGGTTGTATTTTGCTATTGTATTAAGAATACTAGAAGGTAATTTGTTGAGAAAGGGTAGTTTGTACAGAAAATGTTAATTACGAGCTTTTGTTTTTCAAATATTGTCGAACATCGAGGTATCCGGTAACGCTCTTTAGGTCTAAGAACACGGGAAGGTACTTATAGAAATGTATATTCTCCATCCCAAAAATGCCTATGAGCAACAGTTTCCATCAATAGCGAGTAATAAGCACGCATAATACTTAAAAGGCGTGAATGTGCTTCAAAAAGGCATAAATTATAGGAAATATTTTTTCACAAAGGACGCATAACAAATAATACAAAATTGGCAGCGGAGAGCACAGTGACCAAGCACGGTGATGTCATAACGGAGCTCACTGTACACTAGAGTCTGTAAAACAATTTTTCGAACTGATTGTGGCTTAAGGCATCTAAATTTGTACAACAAACACGATACTGCACGAATTTTTGTTTACATGAATTAGCAAGATGAGAGTTCCAGGTTAGGTAACTGTCAAAGAATAAGCTAAATATTCTCATGGGTGCCCCCCCCCCCCCCCCCCTACACAAAATCCTGGCTACGTCCCTGATGTATAGGCTAATATACACATGATATACATTCAGGCTTATATATTTGTAAGGAAGAGGTTATATTAATTTGTTTTAAAGGGTTGCAAAGACGTATAGCTTGCGCTTTGGAATAATTAACTTTAATTAAATTAGTTTCAAACCATTACGTCGCTTTAATTGCCACAGTTTGTAAAGACAAGATAGCATCTGAATAAATGGACACTGAACAGAATAACGGTTTTGTCAGCATATTGCAATAAATATGTTGGAACCAGGTCATTCACATAAATATATAATAATAGACTTCAAATGGGGCTAGGGGACACAAGCTTTGATTAAAAAACAATGCGCGTTGACACCGTTCATATGAAGCACATTGAGGCCTATCCTGTAGAAAGTGTTTTTTTTTTTTTTTTTTCAGAAGTAGCTGAAAGAGCCTCGAAAGATTAACCTTAAAAGTTTAGAGAACAAAATACGGTGGAAAACACTATCAAACAACTTGCGAACATAAAAAAAAACAATGTGCAAGCATCTTGCTCCGTTCAAAAGCTAATGTGAGCATGTAAGAAAACATTTCGAGGAGCATTGGGGTATCTCGGCCTTGTGTTAATCTGTACTGATAAGGAGCCTGTGTTTATCTAACAAGTTATTCAAAGTTATCCACAGATATCCAGCAAAACAAGGTAGAATGAAGATAGGTCGAAAATTTTTTACGTCTTTTCGCGTGCCTCCTCTGGAAAGTAGAATGTACTGTTTTAATTGTTAACAGAATGCCACAATTAAATGTAACGTGACTAAAAATGAGAACAAAATATCTATAATCCCTTCGAAATATCTGCGCTAGTAATACTGTTGATACTTAGAAATTTCTTGGGCTTAAGGTTAAAAATAATTTAACTAAGCAATTCTTCTGAGAGAAGAGGAAGAGAAGTCTCGTCTAAAACATTACTGTTTAAAATACATGAATATGCGTGGTGTCCTCCAATACCTGACACTCGAAAGAAAAAAAATTATGATCATTAGAAATACTCAGTCCATCAGTGAAAAATTGCGAGAGAAGGTAGCCATCGTGTCTAGTGCAATTCTTTGTACCATGGAGAATGTTGATGAGTGACCAAGATTTACTTTTTGCATGTAAAAAAATAACGTCCTTAGATTATTTCTGAAGTGCGTGCGTTTTGCCTGACGAATCATGGCATCAACTTTGTTTCTATACTTCCTAAATTTCAACCGTAGCATAGTCTCACCGGGGGAGCGTTCCGACTGAACTCATACGACGTATTTTTCTTCGATGGCCGCCAATATTTCCGTAGGCATCCATTTCTGGTCTTTTTTACGCTGCTAATTTTTTACAATACGTGTAGCCGCTTTCTTAAAAGGTTAGGCTGAGCTGCCAACTGTTCATAACAGACATCTGGCGATAGTTAGAAGGAAAATATTCCAATCATGCTTCTCTACAAGTTTATTGAAGTCTCTGGGATTGACTATTAAAAAGTCCTTCTCAGCGCCCACGCAGGTCAACGGTTTAGATATTTATAATAATAATTCGACAAACAAAATAACGTTCAGCACGTTTAGCTGCAATCATTGAGTTAGTACGTTGCGAGCTTGAACGCTTATATGATGAATGCTATAGATACCTCAAGCTGGTCAAATTCACATTACTCCTGTATCGCTCTCTGAATTGTTGCTTCTAGGCCCCATTCAAACACAACACTAAAGTAGCCCAAGACTACAGTCAGTGTGGGACGAAGTAGGTCAATGTTAAAATCACCAATTACACATACAAGCTCTTCAGATCAGATACTGCAGAAAAGCTGCGCCAAACGTTATACTCGGGGTCGGGCGCTGCTCGATGATGAAGAGGCAGGAGACTTAACAAATAAAAGTAAATTTATTAAGTAAGTACCATGATACCTTTGACTGAAGCTTCAAACGCTCGTAACGTCGGCCGTATGCGGACTTAAGTTGAAATGAATAGTCGTCCAACTGGTTTCCGTGGAAAAGTGGCCACGTTCGTAGTATTCTTAATGTCAGCATGCTAAGGTTGAGATTTGGATTATAGACTAAGCTGGGGAGATTATGAGTATTAAAATAGGTTCGCCAAACAAAAGTACCGAAAAACAGCAGGTGGTCACCAAGAAATCGCCAGCGGCATTTTCCGGCGACCAATTGCGTATCAAGGTATAGGTGTGAGCAATAATAATCGCGATTAATACTCTAATCGTGATTATTTCTTAACCGGTTAATCACTTAGATTTTGACCAAAACAAATGCAGAGCCCATCCACTTCACTTGAAGATAAAGGACCAGCGAAGCTGTTCTCTTTACGACAAAAGCTACTAGTTTCCGTTTGGCATCGGCGGCCGTTCTTCGTCGGTTATTTTCGACCGGCGACGACGTTCACATTTCCGCTTCTGTCGCCACTGACGCTCTAGACGGGCACGTTCTTCGTCGGTGAGTTTAAAATAAATCGATGCCGATGGACCCACACCATCGGCCGTACCACGTTGGGCCACTGCGTGTTCGGCTTCTCGACGCTTTCGCACACATCCGCGCTGTTGAGCACGCCGACGATCCTTGTACGCGCGCTCTTCCTCTTCAGAGCGAACAACACGCGGCTCATGACGAGCCCAAAGGGCAACTGATCACGTCCCTAGGGAATGGCTACGTCAAGAGACAAAGGAACACAGCCATTGCTAGGTAGCTATTTTAGGTTTTACAGCGACGTTACAGCGAATTGCTATAGTGATTGAATAGAGACATATAAATACATAGAGGCGATGAGCTCTTTCAATAGACGACGTTGTAAGTTCTAAACCAAATTTTCGAGGCACACCTCAAGGATAGTTTTTTCCCGATTGAGGCCAAGTCTCTTTATTAGCATCCCGGAAGAGAAAGAAAAGAAGGTTAGATCGGGGCGCGTTCTTCCCTCAGCCTCGTCACAGTGCACTCTTAGCTGAGATAAGTCGGAGACCGTAGATGATAACAAGGGATCAGGACCTCACTATCTAATAATGCCAATCAAGGTTGACTCACGCAGGTTACCCCCTCGTTTTTTTTATTTATACTTGCCATGACCAATCGGAACGAAGGAGCGCCGTTTAAACGAGAGTTTTTTTGTTAACATCCACGGACACATTTTTTCCAGATCCTAGCACATAACAGCTTCGCTGTAAAAGTAAAACTTTAACGTTTCATCGCGCAAACGTGGACGAGTTCGCCTGTACAAAGGACAAATTTAGGTGAAAATTTGCCTTAAAGTAAACTGTAGGGACGAGATTTGAAACTCAAAGCATGTAGAGAGGGTTATACGTGTCCCGTCTATTCTCAATGGCACGCGAGAGACCGTTTAGCGCATCAGACACTATTGTGAACAATCAAAGGAGCTCGCTATTGCCCGAGAATATATCAACGAACCTTTTTGCCTCTGCGCCTGAAGTAAATATTTGTGAGAGTGGGTGTCTTTTGACTATTCTCAACGACACATCAAAGCCTTCAGTGATACCTTACGGCAAGAGTGAGTCGAAAAGGCGAAATAATGACGTTTTATCAATCAATCAACTACTGATCAAGTTTGATTTTAAGTCGGAAATTGCATCTTACGCCGTTTGTAACATATTCAGCAAAGTCAAGAACTATCATTTTTACTTTTTTATAATGTGCATGGTAATGAACGAAACCGATTAATGGATTCATTATTCGACTAGAGGGTGGCGATTAATTTAGTTAAAAGTTTTATTCGACGCCCAGCCCGACTTTGAAACAAGTACACAGAGCGCCATAACGCTGTCCCCCGCTTCGGCAACAACATCACAAACGCAGCTCAACCGTCAGCGAGAATATGCCATGAAGAAAGCCCATGTAAAGAACCAGATGAAGCGGCAATTCAGTGCGGTCCTACCACGACCCCCATAGTTGTGTAGTTGGTAAACTCACAAATTGAGCTTTCTATCTGCTATCTCCGACGTGTGACAAGTAGCGTTTTCGCAGCAAAGTTTGCTGTTCTCGTGATTCTGTGTCGGTGTGCGTACGGCAGAAAGTCACTGTGCCTGCTCTAATGTTCTTGCTCTCTATTGAGCGAACGTGCGCATGAACGACGCTTGAAGGACAGGTGCCCTCTAGAAACTTTATACTGCCAACGGTCTGAACGCGGTTGCATGAACTGTCGGAAAACATATCTTGAAGCTCAATGACGTATGAGAGGCAGATTAAACTAGAACTGAGGATTACAACGCGCCTTAAACATGTACGATCACATGCTAGATTCCGTGTCATAATAACTTGGCGAACTGAGGAGGTATACGGTTCCTGCGACCCATTAAGAGCGTCGGAGCAAGGCACGTGACACCACGTCAGGGGGACGTTTGTGTCACTGCGCTAAATGCAAGGCCCGGAGCAACCGGCTATCGTCTGCTGGACAAGCGTCCTTTGCTGCGAAACCGAGCTTCGGGTGCGCGTCCATCGCCACAACATTGCCGTCCGCTAGAGTAGCCAGCTCTTCGGGAACAGTTCATGAGAGAACCATTCGCTCAATTTACCCGCGAATCTGTGGCAGGTGCAAATGCCCGGGCGATGTTTTGAGCGTAAGTGGTTGATTACAGGGCAGCGATTGTTTAAGCATCGTTCAAAAGCAACGCTGGTCTCGAAAAAGGGTCGATCCGACTCAAGTATCTTTTTAAAAGGAACAGGTCTTCGTCTTTCTTCCGTGTCGTGTTGCGTAGCGTCGACAGAGATGCAATCGCGCGACTTCGATTGCCGCTAAACAAAAAAAGGTGCCTAGAACTACTTTTAGTCGCAGACAGCGCTGTTGCTGGAGTGGTAACAAGGCCTTCCTGGCCTCGACCATTGAGTGTTGTCCCTTGCCTCGCTGCGACGCCCTCAATAGGGTCGCGGAGGCCTCAGCCTCCGCAGTTTGCCAAGTTATCCTGAAACGGAGTATGGTCCTACGCACCCTTAGCCGTTCTTCTTGCGGGTTTCTTCACATCTCCTGGTGGTCTGAACACGAAGCCGTAAAAGCAGGTTCGAAAACACATGACGAAGGTCGCTGCTCTTACCAGTGTGGTACCAGCCATCAGGGTCTACTGCGTTCCTCGTGGCTTCAGGCTTGTTAAGGTAATGAAGCATAATCTGGGGTCCTCTAACCAAGATCTCTCCGTCCCGGTCGATACCCAGGGGCTTGTCTGTGTCCAAATCGAGAACCTGGAATTGCAGTTGAAAGGGAGCTTTGGCGGTTTTGGGGACCACGCAAGCTAGCCATACTTTTAGCGTATCCAGGCTTTACTTTTTCCGGCATGCTTTTTATTATCTCTACTCTAAAATTGCTTTTGAGAAAACGGCAGGTCAACATCACGCCGAAACTAATAGTCAAAGTTTCCCACGCTCCCGAGTGGGATGACGTCATAGTTTATAGAACTTCCAAATCAAGCGAGTAGTCTAAGAAACACAATATTTTGCAGTTTTTCTTTTCGTTTCTTTTGCTGCCGTAGACTTTTAGCAAACATTTCGCATGATCAAACTTTTCGTAACTCGTTGGGAATAAGCTGCACCTTCGCCCCCCTTTATTGCATCTGACGTTCCGGTTTCAGTGTTGCCAGTGGAGCCTCCTAGCCGCACAGACCCAATATGAAAGTACCATACCTTCCCAAAAAGTAAATTATAGTGACCTGTAATTTGTGTTACTAGTTCAGATGTTTCTACTAATGCGTAAAGGCAACACGTGTACCCACGTAATCAGCATTTTCTTTGGTTCTCGGGTAATTTAGCCAAAGGTCTATCTCAGACTTTTGAGTCGAGCTCCTTTAAAATGTCAAACGACATGACTGTGAGAAAACTCTTGAGTCAGGATTTTTGGCGTTAAGCCCCTGGCATCTTGAACATGAGCTATGTCTGCACACTTAAGGTCAAAAATTCCACTTAGATAGCACTTTCCTCTGTCATTTTCTCGGCTTAGGCCGAGAAAATGACCGTCCCGGCACGGTACGGTTAATGATCTATTAGAGACACGGAAACGGGGAACAACGCTGCGTAGGCGACTTCTTCGAATATTATGTCACGAGTGTCACAAGATTATGACACTTGTGCGACGAGTATCACAAAAGTATCACACAGGTGCCGTTGTCGTCGCGGCGTCACAACATGTAGCACGTCTAACGATGTAGTTTCCGTAGATTGATCAAGCTGAGGGGCGACCTACAGCTCCAGGTGGCTGTTACATCCACGGCCACCGCTGTGTCATAGCCATTCATGATTGGGAAAGACAAGAAAATGACACTTGTGTTACCAGTAGAATCGAAACAAGCGGGAGAGGGAGGGGGCAGGAGGGGCGATCGCCCTCAGACATTTCTGACGTTCTTGCTAAACAAGTTGAGAAAGCCCCCGCCCCCGCCCCCGCCCCATCATCTTTAGAGCAATCGACAACCCTGTGTGATGCCACCAGGTGAAAATTCAGGGACCTATATAGAGACGCGGCAGGCACACAAGTAGAGCGTGTTCTCAGCACCGTATACCAGCAGGGCACCAGTCACCCTTTGTTTATTGTGCTTACTCTCTTATAAATGGTGCGAACGTATCATATATTAGGTGACAAAGAACTCCAACCGAAATCGGCTCATATTCAACTTCGCACGATGCTGTTGGAGCATATAAAACTAAGCCGCAGTAAGACGTCTTAGAGTAACTCAATAAAGCTACAATGAAATTTGGGGCTGCGCCATTGTGAGGGTTGCAACATACCCATTTCAGCCCAAACTTGAGCAACTAAAGAATTAGTTTATAAATATGCATTTAGCAAAAGGATGTACTTAGCTCACTCGTATTTCCGTGAGTGGCAACGGATAGCCCACACTCTTGATGTCCCTGCTATGTGTTGATGTCATCGTCACCATGCCACTTGACTCGGTCATGCCGTACACTGAAGAAAAAAAAACACCCGCAGCGGGTCATGAGCATATCACACACTAGGAAATATTCCACCCCTAAAGGTGTAAAATGTCTTTTTTTTCCAGAGATTCGCCCATAGCCACACCATTTCGGAACTGTTATTTCGAACGACACACCCATTTTCATCGTAAAACAAGGTACTGTTGCACGGAACACCTTTCACTGAAGGGTATGAAAAGTGCCTATAAAAACGTGCTACAGTATTCGCCTCGAAATCGAACCACATCGCGCCGTGGGGCCAAACTTGTGATCATTTCAATTTGTGAGTGTAAATACCGCGGCGGCGTCTGCTGTGGGCGCACGTTGAGAAGCATGTATTTCTACGATGAAAGCTAGTTTCTGGCTGAGCTGCACTCTCCTTATTAAATAGTTCCACAGCGGCAGCTCTAAGTCGCCCGCCCCGCAGTTTCGCGACGGCGGGAGCGTAAAAAAAAACTTGTTAACACGAAGGTTCGGCCGAGTTGGTTTCTAATGTTGTACAGGGGGAACATATTTATAAACTCATGATGTGTGTGTGTGTCTGGGGAGAGGGGGGGGGGGGGCACTCGATGTATGTACCTCCAAAGTTATAAGAGTGTTCCGCTGTGTAGACAATTATTTTTTAATCGTTCTAGCTTCCGATGATCGCAACTTTACCACCATGGTTGCCGACGTCCTCGACAGTTTCAAAGTCTGCGTGAGCTCTTTGAAAATCACTCGCGTACTTCCAAATGAAAGCTCTTTAAGATTCCTGGATCTTCGACTCTTCATGTTACCCCACCATTTATGCTGGTCGTATGAGCCCAGGGAAAAAAAAACCGCTATTACCTTTCAACTCAGCGCATTCAAAATTAGTTAAGAGGAGCATAGAGCGGTTATGCCTCAAAAACGGTCTTACAGGATCCTGCTCGCATTCCATCCCACCGAGCTTTGACGGGCAAGTCTCTCGACTAAAACGCGCAGGGTATTCAATCTCGTTACTAACATCAGTGGCCAAAACGCTCATTAACGAAAGCAGGCCAGATGTTTGCACTCAACAAAAGCAAAGAGACAGAACAAAAAGTCCATCATTGTGCCATATATTCGTAACTTTCTCGCGAACTGAAGAAAATAGCTAACCGAGTAAACTTGGAAGCATCTTCTCAGCTCCTAACAAACTTCGCAGCTTGCGCAAAAAAGTAAATACCCCACCAATTACAACTGTCGGCTGCAAAAAGAAGAATAAAAACACCTTTCCCACTTGTACAGAGAAGCTGGTGTACTCCTTTTCCCTCTCTTGTGGAAAACTATACATAGGTCAGACTAGAAGGTGCCTCAACGATTGCCTTCGTGCGCATAAGAACACTTTCTCCAACAAAAACTCCGGACATTTAGGTATTCACTGTCGAGACATTGGCTGCTCAGTGCTGCATGGCAACTGCACCGTGCTTGGCAAGCACCACAACCACCTAACAAGAGAAATCATTGAGACCGAGAATATCGCAGAACATAACGATAGTTCTGTAAGTACTTCGTATTTAATCTTATCACAAAAAAAACTAGACTACCTAGTCTTGCATTAATTTTAATTTTAGTTTGTTTACGATTGAGCTAAATTAATCATCTACAGCTGAGAGACTCGTCGCCCGTTGAGGCAGACCAAGTTCTAGGCTGTATAAACATACACACAACCCAATTTTTTTTTTTTTTTTTTTTTTTGCGTGTCTGGATTTGAGTGACTGTTTTGCGGGTGCGCTGTTCCCCCTGTACATCGTAAAAGAAAATAAACAATTTCTCCGCTAAATTTGGCGGGAAAATTAATGTCACGTGACCTCACGTCACGTGACTTAGACAAATTCAAGTTCCCCGCTAAATTCAGCTGGAAAAAATGACGTTCCCTGACCATGCACCAATGCACTTTCACTTTCCCGGCTAAATTTGGCAAGAAGACACATCAAGACCTTGAAATCATTAATTTATCAACAACGTATCGACGCTAAATCAACGCAGCGTCATTTCCAGATTAGATCACAGTATGACGCAAGATGGGCGCAATGTCAATCTAACGTTATGGTCTCATCGTCGAATCAGCAGCACACCTGCCGCTGTCTAAACACATCATGTCGTGTGATCGTTACGCAACTTTTGTTTTTGTGGTTTCTTTTTGCTAAGAGTTGAATTGTATAGCTTCACATGCGCGGAAATTCAGCAAAGCGAGAAATATCACGTCGGATGTTTTTATAGTCATAATACTGTGGTTTTCAAAATTGCGGGTCCTACACATATGTTATTTCACACAAAACATAGCTTCCGTAAAATAATAAAATTTGATTGGAGGTGGGGGTAGATTAAAAAAAATAACCTGAGTGATCGCTGCCCTATACTTCACTAATCAATCGATTAATTAAAACATATATAAAAGACAAAAACTACGCCTTTTTACTATTTTCACTAAGTCATAAATAGCATAGCGCAGTCCTATTTGAAAGTTAGCGTTGTAACGCCTACAAAAATATAATCACGGGAAGCCTTTTTGAACGTGATGTTATTAAGACACATTTTTAATATCATAATTACTCTCGGTGACAATAACAAGAATGCTGGAGTGGTTTATCGTAGAAGTGTAGGTCCTCAAATATAATAAGGCAAGCATTTTTTACTCTTTTTTCGAAACTCAAGACTAGGGTTAAACGGCTAAAGCGATTTAATCGTAATTAAAGCGTTAGCTTCATTATCTGAAGATCAAGCGACACATCTTGGAGTCTTGATATGTGTGAGATTCGGGCGGAAGGTTATCGGAAAGTCCGGCGGGACTCGCTAGCCCCCCTCAGTAATGCTGCATTCACACTAGCGTTCAAATCGCAATCGTGAAACGTATCCGCTCGTTGTCATCATCAAATGCGCGTGAAACTGCACTGAATTTTCCAGCAACCGCGTTCGCACAAGTTTTGCGAATGCGGTTCAACCACCAGCGTAAATAAGGTATAAGAGGGCTGCTGCGACTGATGCTGCGTGTGACGTGGTGCGAGATTATTATTATTATTTTTTTTTTTTGGAGGGGGGGGGGGGGTCGCAAAAAGTATTTTACGCGGAAAAAAAGGTTTAGCCAAAGATTAAAAATATTAGCCTCTTGGTATCCTCGGCCCTTCCCATGAACATCGAAGTGGGTGAATTCACACTAGAGATAAGAGTATCTTATTACATGCAAGCTACTGGTTTGCTCGCTCACACTGGTTTAATCCAGTCGCATCATATTTATTGAAACAGTTTGTTTTACCTGCATCATCTGTCACGCCCAAGAGCAGTTTGCTAGTCGTAACTAGAAGAGACACTATTTCCTCATCCCATCATAACAGAATTATTGTGACTCCGTCAACCCCCCGCCCCACACTACGACACGGTAAAGGGAAACATCGGCTGCTGCGGTAAAAACTTTATTACTCTTAGAGGTTACCGAAAGCACGACAATTTTTTATAAGCATCATCACCAACTTGTCTCAATGCTCAACATTTAAATTTCCGCAAAAGCAAAAAGTTGTGCGACAAAAACATGGCGAAACTCCGATTCTACTCCCTAGGTATACGGCTTCGGATTCTTCGCTTTGGGTCATTTTCACGCTGGTAAAACAATACAACGTATTAAAAACAAAACAAGTATTTAACATAAATAGTACGGTTGACCGGGACACAGGCATTCGTCATAGGAATCTATGCTTTCCCACGTGTGTCTCGATAACAGGACGCATCCACACAAGCGATTGTTTAAATTTTGGCCTACGCTCGTAACACGAATTGATCTTCATTGTAGCGCGAAAAAACAAGCAAACAAAATAAGTAAAGAAAGCGTCGAGGCGGCAGAAAAGCGGGCGGTGATTCGGCGGCGTGACAGAGAGCGAGAGCGAGATCGACTGACTCGACAAGGTCGCGGGTGGCTGCTTATCTACTGTGCGTCACTATCTCGAAACTTCCGCAAAGAAGGTTTGAGCGTCACGCGGTCGGAACGAGAATGAACTGGCACTTTCGAGAACAAGAAAGCAGGGGGGAAGTTATGTCTGGTGCGAGAATGAACGTGAATCTTCTAGAAGTCCGTGACCGAGCGTTGATTTCTCGGCCCTGCAGGAGGCATTATCCCCCTCCCCCCCCCCCCTTTTTAAAAGTGCATCGTCCCGATGCAACGCGAAAGGAAAACAGAAATGGCTAAAAACTTTTACGGTGAAACGAAATAAACATACAGTTTTGCAATCCTAACGCCCGTAGAACGTCTTGAGTCGAACTACGTGGACGACTTCGGGTCGTGGCTTGCGGCGTCTTGATGGTCAAGTTCCGTCGAGGAGCACCTCGTAGTTCAAGTCCCCGAGGCGGCCAATGACCTTGTAGGGTCCGAAGTAGCGTTTTAACAGCTTCTCGCTGAGGCCGTGGCGGCGAATGGGCGTCCACACCCACACCCTGTCTCCGGGCTGGAGCTCCACGTCGCGGCGACGAAGGTTGTACCGGCCAGCGTCGACACGTTGCTGGTCTTTTATGCGAAAGCGGGCTAGCTGGCGTACCTCTTCTGCTCGTTGTGTGACCAGCTGGCCATTGTCGGTGCCGTCGTCCGTAGGGTCGTGAGGAAGCATGGTGTCGAGCATCGTCGTAACCTTTCTGTCGGGCACCAGCTGAAAAGGTGTAATCCCGGCGGTTTCTTGAACAGCCGTGTTGTACGCAAACGTGACGCAGGGCAACACCTCATCCCACGTCTTGTGTTTCACGTCCATGTACATCGAGATCATGTCGGCGATGGTCTTCTTTAGTCGCTCCGTCAGCCCGTTAATCTGCGGGTGGTATGCCATGGTCCGGCGGTGGTCGGTGTGGCTCAGGTGAAGTATCTCTTGTGTCAGTTGCGCCATGAACGAGGAGCCTCTGTCCGTAATCCAAACTTGGGGAGCGCCGTGTTCGAGGACGATAGATTCAACGAAGAACTTGGCTACTTCCACGGCGGTTCTCGACGGGAGTGCTTTTGTCTCGGCATACTTGGTGAGATAATCAGTTGCCACGATTATCCGACGGTTTCCTTTCGTCGACGGCGAGAAAGGTCCAAGGAAATCCATTCTAATCTGCTGGAACGGTGCAGACGGGGGTGCGATCGACTGTAAAAGACCTGCCGGCTTCGTCGGTAGTTTCTTGCGTTGTTGGCATTTGTGGCACGAACGGACGTAGAGGTGCACAGTCTTCGGGAGTTTGGCCCAGTAGTATTTTTCCCGGATCCGTGCAAGAGCTCTACCGAAGCCAAGGTGACCAGATGTTGGGTCGTCGTGGCAGGCTTGGAAGACCACTTCTCGAAGACTAGTGGAAATCACCAGGAGCCACGTCGAGTTGCTATCCCCGAAGCTTTCTTTGTACAGAATACCTCTCCGGACGGCGAGTCTTGGCAGGGCACGTAAGAAGGCTCGGGGAATCGTACACCCTCGTCCCACCAAGTGGTCGATCAGTGCGCGCAGCTCAAGATCGTCCGGCTGGAGCGCTGCCATACCGTGAACGCTCACTGCGCCAAGAAAGTGATGGTCGTCGTCGTCGTCTTTGGCACAGCCGGTAGCTGACTCGACGGGGGCTCTGGACAGGCAGTCGGCGTCGCTGTGTTTTCGGCCTGACTTGTAGACCACGGTCACGTCGTACTCTTGCAGTCGTAGGCTCCACCGTCGTAGGTCAGGCTCGCTAACCAACACAGCGAGTGGTGGTCGGTGACCACCCGAAAAGGAGTCCCATACAAGTACGGGCGGAATTTCGTGATGGCCCAGACGACGGCCAGGTACTCCTCGGTCGTCGAGTAATTGCGTTCCGTGTTCGACAGCGTCTGACTAGCGAATGCGATCACGCGCTCTGCACCCCCCTGTCGTTGAACCAGTACCACTCCGAGTCCTGTATTGCTGACGTCTGTGCGAACTTCCGTTTCGGCTGATTAGTCAAAGTGGCCGAAAATCGGTGGTGACAGGAGCCGTCGTTTTAGCTCGTCGAATGCCTGTTGTTGTTCTCCACCCCATTCAAAGTTCACGGCGTCTTTCGAAAGGTGCGTGAGCGGCGCAGGAAGCTTGGCGAAATCCCGAACGAATCGCCGGTAGTACGCGCAAAGTCCCAGGAATCTTCGCACGGCCTTTTGGTCGGTGGGCGGTAGAAATGCTGCTAAGGCGCGAGTCGTCTCAGGGTTAGGACTTACACCTCGGGTGCTCACAACGTTAGTCATTTCGCCGTAGGCGAACCGGCACTTCGTCGGCTTGAGGGTGAGTCCTGCGGTCCTGATTGCCTTAAGAACGGCCCGAAGGCGTCGCAAGTGCTCGTCGAAGTTGGCCGACAATACCATGACGTCGTCGAGCTACCCGAGACAGCTCTGCCATTTGAGGCCTGCCAGGACGGTGTCCATGACACGTTGGAACGTTGCCGGTGCGTGCATAGTTTGTAGGGCATCACCTTGAACTCAAACAGTCCGTCGGGCGTGACGAAGGCAGTCTTTTCTCGGTCCCGTCCGTCGACTTCGATCTGTCAGCAGCCACTTTTAAGGTCCATCGACGAAAAGCATCGGGAGTGGCGAAGCCGGTCCAGCGTGTCGTCGATGCGGGGGAGCGGATCCACGCCTTTCTTGGTAACCGCGTTGAGCCGCCGGTAGTCAACGCAGAATCGAAGCGTTCCGTTCTTCTTCTTCACCAGTACGACTGGAGAGGCCCACGGGCTGCTCGAAGGCTGAATGATGTCGTCGTTGAGCATAACTTGTACTTGATCATGAATAACCTCTCTTTCCTTTGGGGAGACCCGATAGGGCGGCCGATGCACAGGGAGCGAATCCTCCTTGGTAATGATGCGATGTTTCGCAACTGTTCTCTGGCGCACCCTCGACGTCGTCGCAAAGCAGTCGCCGACCTCGGCGAGGAGGTCTCCGAGCTGTCGTCGTTCCGTGGCACTGAGCTTGGGGTTAGCGTCGAGCTGTTGCGGGGTGTACTGCATGGCTGACAGGTGAAGGGCTTGTCGGAGATCGCAGTGATTTCGGCATAGGCCAGGAGTTCCTCGACGTGTCCTACAGCGGCACCATTCGTGAGGTGCAGCGCCTCCTGTCAGAAGTTGGTCACGAAGGCCACAGTGCGCCAATACTGCGCCCCTCGCAGTATTGGCGCAGTATTGGCGCCAATACTGCGAGGGGCCCCAATACTACGCCCCTCGCGACGCCTATTCCTCTTCCGAGAAGCAGTTGGACGTTGTCTTCCAGAAGGACTTTCCCGCGGGCAACTGCATCGGTCATGACGGGAACAAGAACACTCGACCGTGGCGGCAGGTTCACATGGTACGCGATGACTCGGACTTCGGCTGGCGACCTTTTGGATCCCTCCGGAGGTTGAACGGACTTTCGCAGCGTCAACCTGTTTGCTCCAAGGTCGATCACGGCACCGTACTCAGAGGAAGTCTATGCCAAGGATGGCGTCTTTCGAACAGTCTTTGAGGACGACAAATTTCGCGGGACAGGTCTCCCCGTGGACGTCCACGCGCGCAGTACACCTTCCCACTGGTGTGATAAGATGTCCACCGGCGGCGAGAGAGCCTTCCACTTAAAACGGTATAGTCTGCTCCGGTGTCGACGAGTACCTTCGCGTCGTGGACGTCAATGGTAACGTCTATACTCGGCGACAACTTTTCTTGGCAATGCAGTGGAAGGTACGTCTCGCGTATGTCCCGCGTCCTGCGCACACTCAAAATGGGAGAGGGGACGCGGGACGTACCTTCCACTGCATTGCCAAGAAAAGTTGTCGCCGAGAATAGGTTATTCGACACCGTCGCAAAACCGTCCTTCCGATGCGTCTTGTCGCTAATGTGGGAGCCCCCCGACGTTTGTGGAGGATATTGGCGTCGTTCGTCCTCGGCAACACCACCTCTCGGTATTGCCGCACTCAGTTTTCCCGCGGCGGGACACGGCAACAGGCTCTCTCAACGGGACCAATGGACAGGTGATGCTGCAGGACGTCGAGGTGAAGGCGAACGGGACCCACGTCGAGGCGCAGACACTGGAGAGAGTGGACGTCGTAGGTAATCGTCGATCTCGCGGTGGTGGAAGCCGCGTAGCCCC
The DNA here is from genome assembly GCF_016920785.2 of Ixodes scapularis. NCBI lineage: Eukaryota > Metazoa > Arthropoda > Arachnida > Ixodida > Ixodidae > Ixodes > Ixodes scapularis. The sequence continues at coordinate 70,348,652 of NW_024609838.1, forward strand.
AGCTGCCGGTACGGGCCTCGCCGGTACACGTGGTCAGCTTCCCCGCAGCGGTAACACAGCGGGCGTCGATCGGCCGTTTGCCAAACGTCGGTCTCCTGGGCGCCGGTTGGCCTTGCCGGACGTACTGACGTCGATCATCGAGGCGTCGGGGTACGCCTGTGCTGGTGCATCGCGTCGTCGTGGCGCAGGAGGTTGACGGGCAGCAGGTGGCGGTCGTCTGACCATGGCGGCGTAGGTCAGCGTCGGTTCCTCGGGGGCTGGCACGTCGACGGGAGTATCAGGCTGCAAGGCCCGCTGTATTACCTCGTCGCGCACGATCTCAGCGACTGACAGCGACGCCGGGCGTTCAGCAGCGGGGAGCACCTTTCGTAGCTCCTGTCGGACGACGTCTCGGATGATCTCTCGTAAGTCCGATGTAGTGGAGCCCAAGCAGCAGCTTGACGACGCGAATGCAACGACGCCAGGTAGTCGCTGGTAGTAGGAGGCTCGTACCTGTAGGGCACGTTCGATATTCGTGGCCTCCGTCACGAATTGTTAGACGGTCGACGGTGGGTGGTGTACAAGGACTCGAAATATGTTCTCCTTAACTCCACGCATGAGAACTTTCAGCTTCTTCTCCTCCGTCGCGTGGGGGTTGGCGCGTGCACTTAGACGTAGCACATCTTCAACGAAGCTGGTTACGCTTTCGTTGGGGGCTTGAATCCGAGTTTGGAGCTGGTCATGCGCCTTCTGTCACCGGTATTGGCTCGAGAAAGTCCATTTTAGTTCGGTGGTGCAGATGTCCCACGAAATGAGAGAAGCCTCTTGGTTCTCGAACCAGTGCCTAGCCGTGCCTTCCAGAGCGAAATAGAGGTTCTGGAGGCGTTGTTCAGCGTTCCATCCGTTGTAGCGGGCCACGCGCTCGTAGTGTAGGATCCAGTCCTCGACGTCCTCATAGATCTCGCCGTGGAAGGGTCTCGGCGTACGAGGGGCGACGGGCATATAAACGACGGGGGCGGCGGTCGGGGGTATGCGACGACTGGGGGTCCATTGTTGGCCTCGTCAACTGGTGAGTCTACTTCGGCAGTAGACCGAATTCCGGGGGCAACCGGCGGCTTCCTCGGGTCTCGGTAATACCTTCGTTGGATCTTTGTGGACTTGGCGTCGGACTTGCACTGCGGGCCCTCGGAGGGGTACGCTGCAGGGACATGCGTTACCCCGCACCTCCACCAGAAATGTCACAAATGAAGGTGACTAAAAGACCAACAGTAAACTTAGAATAAAGGTTTAATTGGCAAACTTCTGCCAAACAAAATAAGTAAAGAAAGAGCGTCGAGGCAGCAGAAAAGCGGGCGGCGATTTGGCGGCGTGACAGAGAGCGAGAGTGAGAATGACTCGACAAGGTCGCGGGTGGCTGCTTATCTAAAGTGCGTCCCTATCTCGAAAGTTCCGCAATGAAGGTTCGAGCGTCGCGCGCTCGGGGCGAGGATAAACTAGCACTTTCGAGAACAAGAAAGCAGGGGGAAAGTTATGTCTGGTGCGAGAATGAACGCGAATCTTCTAGAAGTTCGTGACCGAGCGCTGCTTCCTCGACCCTGCGGTCGGCAATATTTTGTTAAAATTATTTTCCCAATGATACCATGCCCACAAAATAAACACAAGATCCTACAGTGTCTCGCCCTTGAACGCGGTGAACCTATGGGTCGACCAGACTTCAATCCATACCACGATGATGATGATAGCGCGACAGTAACGCCACCTTTAGGTCGATCTCTATGTGAATAGTGAGACGAGAGATTGTTTTAGCAACTACGTCAAATCCTTTTGCTGGTAATAGTTTCATTTTTTTCTGTAAATACTTTCCTTAGAGTGAGATATATCAGGCTTCACGTGACATATTGTCGAAAACAAACAACGTACTTGTAACTATCGTAATAACAGAAACGGTCAACTTTGATTCAGTGTCTCTGAATTGTTGACTGTATAAGGCAGTAGAGTAGAAAGCAGGGCCGTGATTTCTCTCTCGATTTACTGCGTCTATATTGGTCGATTTTGTGCATGTGTTGATTTTGGCTTGTAAATCTGTTTCTCGAATAAATATATCCGTAAAGAACACCTGAGATGGCCGGTATCCTATTTTTGGTGTTTACCACCAGTCTAAGGGCCTTCCTGTAACACCTTTAAGTGTTAGCCCTGGGCCAAGCATATTTACAGCCTTAAAAGAGTATTCAGTCGTTTTCTTCTTGGTCAGAAGATTCGCCTTAAATTTTGCTAAGCACACAAACAAACATCTTAAAATGGTACCCCAAATGATAGGTCAAAATAATTTTTTTTCCGAGGCATTGAATTTGCCATTTTTGTCGTCACATCGTTTTTCAAACTGTAAGTGCCTACTGGCAACCATGAAAACGTAAAGCGAGGTGCAGGCAGGGGTTCATTCTTTGGAATGTAAGATTTGTTCCGAAGTGATTACAAGCAGTACCATGGTGTCAAAGGAATGCTTTGGAAGCCCACTCCAGACCCCGCGCAGCAGCACAAAACAAATGCTAGGCATTGTCTGTTTTTTTTTTAGTCTGCCAGCACGACTGCAAGCCTGCCACCCACTGACGTGAGTCACGGCTCTGCAGCGCGCCGGTATATTTGAATTTTGATTTTGGCATCATTCTTTTTTGCCGATTGCACAATAACGTTCCTGATTTTCTCCATACTAAATAGCATACCGGAAAGGAGAGTATAGTCAGTCGAGGTAGCTAAAAAAACTCGCCGAACTACCCACTCAAAGGGTATTTCCGGCAAAAAAAAAATGTATGGCCATCGATAGTTACAACCTTTTTACCGTGCACTAAATATACACTTTAGCCTAAGTAAGTATACAAAGTATATCATCAAACTAATCATTTTCTTTCGAGAAACTGAACTTTGAAGCTTACGCTTACGCCTCCAAATCGCTAGCTGCCGCTCTACTGGCAACAACAAGCAGGCGCGCACGTTACGTCAAGTGTTTTATCCGAGAGCAGACTAGGCTCCCTACTCCAACGGATTTTACGTTGTTGTGATACTGAGCGTCTGTGGTTTTCGCGCACGGCGTCTGGTTTAGGCTCCTTCTGGCATGCGATGCCAGAACTGGCGCGGAGAATTGGTGATGTCCTGAGTGGGGTGAAAGAACACGACGATAAAATGCAGCAGAGTGGCATCTTATCGGTTTCCGACCGAGAAGTTTCTACGATGGAAGTGGGTGCGAGCAGTCTGACGCGAACGCTGGCATCTAGCGTCCGCGCCGTGCTAGAAAACTCTTCGCACCATGCTAGCAGACGAAACCTTCTATATCGTGTTTCTCCTGAAGCCGCATCCAAATGTCGGCGGATCGCGAATGCAGCCGCCGTGGGTGGTCCCATCGGGGGCGATGCCAGCGGATCAAATGCGAACGGTGAATCGCCTGAAATCTCGTACTGAAAATCTTACAACGTCTGCTGGTCGTTGCTCGGCTAAGACAAGCTTGATGAATCGTAGTTCATTATTCCCCACAAACGATCGCGACGGCCTTTTGACTGCTTCCGGCGGTGGGCGAAACAGGCTCAAACTGCCCCTGTGCTGATGTCAATGTTACTAAAGTTTTGTGTCGACGTTAATGAAACATTTAGTTGGGAAACTCACCCTTGAAACCCGGACCACTCGCGTCCGCCGAGATTAAACTTAATACGATAACAGCGCCACCCTTTAGTGACTAGTCAAAACATGAAAGTTCATTTATTTTGCTACTGCGAAAGGGCACTGCGAGATGGCGCCACCCACCCTTGCGCGACTCAACCTTAACCGATTCGTGCAGACGTGCAGTTCCCGAAGTGGCCGCTACGGGAGAAATGGCGGCGTTGCGATCACTATTAGTTCGGTTCTCGATTACGGACCAAAGCCCCTTTTTCATAGCAGGCTCTAAGGCAGTTTACCAACTGAGTAGTTCTAGTAACGTTGGATGATGTTCATACAACATCTGATGTCACAAGAAGATGGTGGAGCGGTAAAGTTGCAGTTTAGTTGCTGTTTCGCTTTTATCCTTTAAAAGTTTAAAAGTTTTGGGGAAACTTACTTACCGCTCTATGCTTGATTTTGCGCGCTCTTTCAGAAACTATGTTTAGTTTGAAGCGTTCAAGTTGACGCCAGAGCCCCTTTAGGATACGATTTTTTGTAGTGTGCACTAATGTATTACCTATCGTTTTATAGCATCCAAAATATACACATATCGGAACAAACATACATACTTAAATCTCCGCAAAACTAACTTTTTCGGGAATTATTCCAATCTTTATAAATCTGCACATCATTTTTTTTTTTTTTGTGATTGAACCCCAAAATAAAGACTGGATCTATATTTCATTTCTTGGACATGCACGTCTCATTTGTTACGTCCACGTAATACGCTCAAGGCATGGTCATCATGCCAATCTCGCAAAGTTTTGACACAGACTGTGTTTAAGGCTTGGATCTCATGCGAAAAACGTTGCCTCGAACGTAACAAAATACCGTAGCATGCAACGCATGAACACACAAAGCATACGGGAGGCATACACTTATCATAATTATTTATACTTCATCATAACTGAACATGATTAATCGCAACTAGCAAGATTCACGAGATGGCACAGCGAGAATCGTTCACCAGATTGTGCGATCTTCAAAAAAAAACACCCTTACTCGGGACCACGAGGAAGAGGCGAACGGACGCACAAGAAGCTGCACTCGGTATGAGTCACGGGGGCCTGCGGTAGCAGGCGACCGTCAGCGCGTGCAACTGCCTACCTACCGTGAATGAGGCTCTCAATGTTGAAGATGCGTGCGAGCTCTTGGGCCACGACTTCCGGGGTGGCGTTTCCGCCGATGCCGATGGTCCTCACGCTCGACACGTTGAACTGCGACACCAGCGGGGACTGGGACACCGCCGCGGCGTACGTGGGCAGCAGGGGGAACAGGGTGGCCTGCGCACCGCGCCCTTTGTCACCTTCACACCATGAGGTGGCAGCTGTATACGTATCGTACTTTTCGAACTGTAGTCCGCAAACTGTACCCAAGTACCACAGTTCTTTGGTCAAAAAGTTTGTTTTTGTTTGGCAATTTAAAGCCCTGGAAGCCCGAAAAAAACCAAGGTGTCACCTAATTTTATAATCTTTGGCCCTAAACTGTCAAAGAAAATAGTGCCCCACTTAAGCTTCGCTGCCGTGTTGTTCGGTTATCAACTGAATTCTTTGGGCCTCTGTTACCAACACATGCCAGAATTTGGCTTCACTTCTGGTTGTTCAGTTTTCACCTGGCAACTTTGGGCCTAAATTTCAACACAAGTGCAAGAATTGGCCTTCCTTGCGGGTTGTTTGGGTTATGCGTATCATATTTATATCATATATGGCTTTTGGTAATTATGTGGGGAACAAGAGAAAAGCCAAAGAAAAGTACTTCGGCACTAACTAACGATTTGGAGAAAAACCTTGTTAGGAGCGAATTAGGCCCCTAGGACAGCCAAAGTTTAGCCAAGTTTGGCGCTTTTCTGGTATGCTGCCTTGGAACAGAGGGACGTTTTTTGTAAGATCGTTTATTACTACGAGAGATGTCGAATTTTGTGAAGTAAACCTTATAGTAATGCTGATTTTTGTACGAGGCATGCTTATTTCTGCGTTAATAAAGCAGGTATATATTAAAATATATTGTGTAACAAATTATATTAGTTACCTTTACGCACCTGGTGCGAACTGTGAATGAAGTGCCGATTGTCCATGGAAAAGCCTCTCTCTTTCGAAGAAATCTTTCCCTGCGGACTATAGCCCGAGAAATACACTTTCGAAATATTCATTTCATGTGTGACTGCATTCGAACTGCGGTGTTTGAAATAAGTTGACGGACAGGCTGTTTCGGAGAAAAATTCACCCTGTTTTGCTCCCTGTAAAATTAAGCTACACACATCCGAGACATCATGAGCTCAGTCTCCACCCAAATATAGCGCTATTGGCTCGGACCGTGAATGTGTCAGAGCTTGCCGGTATTTGGTTCTGAAATCATGAGGAAATTACGGAAATTTTTAATAAATAAAATGGGGCCCGTTTCGGGTAGCAAAAGTCATCCTTCTCCATGTTATCACGGACTTCGTTGGCCGTCATTTTTTTATTGAAAATTTACAAAAATCCCCTTTAACCTTTAAATCAGATCAAGGCACGTTCTGAAACTTAGTATCTGTTTGCAATCACTAACGCTACATTTGGATGGAGACTAAGCGTTAAGCGATACGTATTTGTTTTCGGTAAAAATCAAACAAGATTGCTTTTAAAAATGCGAAAGCATTTCTTTCGGCAGCCCACCTGGGAAAATTCTGCTCTGTAACACGAAACGCCTGCGCATTTGCGGAAGGGTAATAATCATAAAATTTGAAGAAAAAAAAAACTTAAAAAAATTTTCAGCTTTACATTTTGGTGAAGTGAGAAAGATCAGCGGAGCTGTACAATGGAAAGTATTGGCCGGCTGCAAATCGGCAAGACAGAATGGAAAGGCTGCCGCCATCTATGAGCGACGGCGGCAACCAGATACGTGGCTTGCCGCCGTCGCTCATAGATGGCGGTAGGTGTCCAGAGTTCGGTGTCTTCATTTCATTGCGGGGGACACGATCCTGGGGAAACTAGGCCTTAACAGCTCCGTTGTAAAATTCCGAACGTGTGCCCAAACCCCGGAACGCAAACTTTTGAACTCTACGCTCAACCGCTGTGCCTGCATTCAACCACTGCGCCGACGCTCAACCACTGTGCGTGAAGCGATAGTTACTAAATGAGACAATGTTCCTTTTGAGAATCGCCCCCTTCCTCCTTTTTCGTAAAATTATCATTTATAACCGACTTTTCAAAGATAAAAAGGCCGTAGTGCAAAGTTTTTAACGTCACCTAAGGAGGCAAACGGCTTCCTTTAGCGACCTGAAGTCAAGGGATGCCTTGACTTCAGGGCGAAGTCAAGGCATTCATGAGCACTTGACTGGGGGGATACCCTAAGCGTATTAACGAAACATTTTCTCCGATGAAGATTCTACATCGTGAGTAATAAGCATGCTTCATCCTCAAAACCTTTGAACTTAAAATGGTGAATGAAGTGGAAGGACAAACGATGCGGCACGGTACTACGTTGAGCTGTGTCTTTGCGAGATGCATGGAAAGACAGAATGTGCTTAGGTATGTCACTTACTCTATAATTTAGGCCTGCTCACACACGCAAGCACACACACACACAGACACACACAAACAAACAAACACCAAAGTGCTACCTCAGCGCTATTCGTCAGCGATAAAAACAGCACTTAGTTTACTGAAATAGCACTGACTTTGCGTTATGTGACAGTAATGCAGCGCCAATACAGCACAGCATTAGTGCTAGTTTACGTTAAAATCAGCGCAGAATAAGTACAGTATACTAGAATACTTGAAGTATTGTTGGGACTGGAGCGGCTCGGCAACGGGAGCTCGTGAGGGCGCGTGTATTGACAGTTTGTGGTGGCGCTGTAGTCGAGTTATCCGCAGAGCCATTTATTGAGAGAGTTTGGCCATACTAACACTGTAGCCATACATTGGTTTCAATAGGCGAGCATATCGGGGCCAACCACAGGCCGCGAAACAGCCCCTAGCGGTGGTCATGTGCTCTAAATATGTGACACGACTAATTTGAGCCGTTTTATAGCGTCGCTAGAGTGAAAAGGTTTAGCTCTCGATGACTGACAACTTTGTGCATGTGAGGTTTTAGTCACGCCAATATTCAAGTGTAGAATAAACGAACGTGCGCTCCAAACCAGGGCTACACCAGGGCCGACTTGCTAGAAACAGCGTCTCTGCTGAAACGGGGAAAGAAAGCACTGCCAAAGCCAGCGCACGAGCCGTGCGGGACTCCGCGTCTCAAGACGCTCGCGCGCCCCACACTTTGCACTGTTTTCTTTCAGCCAGTCTCGGGACGTTGTTCTAGCAAGCCAACATCAGCCGTGCATACAAAGGCATGGGCACGAGCGCATGGCTTTGGCAAGTGCCTCTTGTGCACAAGTTCTCGTGCAAACAAAAGCGTTTTGCTGAGCTAGGCTCACGCGCCTGTGCTTTTTTCTTCACTGCAGGCATTTGGAGCTGGAGTAGAAAGGCCGAGATTGAACGCTTCTATTTCACGCTTCAAATGTCGTTAGCAATATTGTGACGTCGCGGTCTCCTGATTGGTCAACGCTGTGTCACAAATTTAGTTTACACTCTAAGCGCGGGGGGAATATTCGGCGCTGGCGGCGGCCTTCGCTCCGCCTATTGGCCAAACTCTCCCAATACACGGCTCTGGTTATCCGGAAAGAATCGCGCAGACCGCCACGCTCGGCGGAAAATGCTTTGGAGTCGATGACGCTATTGCTTTTCTTCTTTTGTTTCTCTTTGAGCGATGCGCGCGTAGCCGACCACTATGTCATAGGTCCGTGTGTTCGATCTAAATCTGTTTTGAATCTTGTGTGTTCTGATTTTATGGATGGTGAACGCGTAAGGTTAGCGCCGAAATGCCGTCGGCGAAAAGACGACAGAACGCTTGCTGCACACCAGTGTTGCGGAATGGGCACCCTCATTCCATTCCAATTCCATTCCGGGGAAATAGAGTGTTCGATAATTCAATTCCTTTCAACTCCTAGGAATGGGGACACTGGGCCCATTCCAACTCCTGGAATGGCTGAATCGTTCCATTCCATTCCTCTAATTCCTAAACGTAAAAGTTGGCACTTGACAGCTACATTGTGTTGCCGGCATAAGCACCGTAAAGCTGATATTATCAAACGCATAGACAATTGCAATAAAATGCAAAATGCCTCAAAAAAGCACTGATTTTACTAAGCGGAGCGCTGTTGGCACAAACTGTTTGTTTACATTCTATACAAACATCGAGAAAGCCCCTTGATAAGTCGATGCTTGTATAAAACGTCGGTCTTTCGACCACGTGGCTCGCAAAAAACAGCAAAGCTTAAATCCACAAATATTTTTGGCAAAATTTTTTCTATTTGTCTTTTGGACATACGCGGCGAGCGTGTTTGTTTGATAAGACCATAAAAAATGTCCAGTTCGTGCGTGGCGCAGAAATAAGCTAGATTACTGTATTCTTCAAATACCTGCACAGCAAAACGGCTAGCACGCTTCTGTAGGCAACTCCATGTAGAGTGGCAAGAACACATCCCCTGACAAGGTGCAACCTAGCTACGGCAAAGCACGAGAGACTGTATATACATGTCACGAAACTGTCTTTCTGCAGGTCTAGTCAGTTCGGTCACGCGACAAGAGCGGTGGTGACAATCTACTTCACCTTACGATGGACCGCAACAGACAGCAAGAGAGCCATCGAAACCAATCCAGTGCATACCTTCTGTTCTTAGTGTCACATGACCCTGGGGCGCAGTAACGCGCCGTGCGTGTAGTCCCCCTCACGGTGCTGGATTGCCTGGGGTGACTCGTAGCGTCCGCAGCGGTCCATAACAAGGTGAAACACAGTAGTCAGAGACTAAAGTCAAAGGAAATGAGCGGGAATCCGCTAGCTTGCTTGTAACCCTAACCCACCTGAATGTAAAACATATAACACAGAAAACAAGCATCGGAACAAAGACCAAGTAAAAGGCGGACTTACACGTAAAAATGCAGTATAAAAAGACAAGCGTCGGAGCAAAGTGCAAGAGGAGAAGAGAAAAGTGAATCTCGCTTTGTTTTAATGCCGAGGCAAACCCAGATTTCGCACTTCAAAGGAGTGCGCGCGAATGAACGTGGAAGGCAACAGGCCGCCTGCTAAACAACGCGCCTTGAACTATGAGAAAACAATAAGTGATCACCTTTCGGCGGCGCGCGAGTCAACGAGTTGTCAGAGCTCAGCGAGGTATGAGTCGTCCCCCGCTCCCAGACCTCAGTCTGTGCGCGGGTGTATTCTCCATGCCTTCGTTTCTTTCGCTTGGTGCTTAATTTCATCTTTCGCTCGCTCTCGTGTAACGCCAGTAAAGCCCGTCGCCTGCGCGAAAAGCGCCACCGCCAGCCCCACCCCCCTCCCCCTCCCTCCCCCTCTGCTCGTTGCTTTGACGCTTCTTTTTTGCATTGCATTTTTTTGGGTATAAGTCTGTTAGAGCTCCAAGCGGGTTAGCTGTTTTCCTCCCGCTCATTTTATTTCTGAGAAGCTGGCTGGCTGACTGGCTCAAGTTCACTCACCGTAAACACTAAAAAAAAAATAATAATAAAAAAAAAATATAAGAACCGTGCCTATTCCATTCCCATTCCATTCCGGGCAAAAGGCATCTAATTCCATTCCCATTCCATTCCCCTCAACGCTGCCGCCATTCCATTCCCATTCCATTCCGGGGTCGCGAAAATTCAGAATGATTCCGGAATCATTCCAACTCCGGAGTGGCAACTCCGCAACACTGCTGCACACCTGGTTGCCAAATGGGCTACATCCGAGTGAAAAGCGTGTAAATGGCGTCCCTTTTCGTAGTTCTAAAGTACAGTGCCACAAGAGATCTTTGGCAAAAGAATCTGCAAGAATCGGACAAGCGTCTTGAAGAACCAAGCCTGCGAGCGGCACTTCAAGTCCCGCTTCATTCGTCGAGACGACGTCCGCATAATCGGCGGAAAGGAAGTCAGGATTCCTTGTGGACACCCAGCGCTCACGCCAGACGCGGTGCCGACTCTGCTGCCAAGTGTACCCAAGGACCTCAGTGGTGACCCTCCCGCAGGACTAGAGGAAAGGAAGCGGAAGGCAAGTCCACCAGAGCCCACCGTTGTAAAGCGTTCGGGGCTCGCTCGGAAAACGGACCCGGGTGAACAGCGAAGCTCCTGCCGTTATTCCACAAGGCATCGATCGCGACGCACTAGGCTCCCTGAATATGCCAACTTCCTGCTGGGCTGTTCACAAGTTAAGCAAACTTCGACAGTGTTGCTTATTTGGAGACTCCTCTTCAGCCGAAGTCTAACAATATCAGAATCGAAAGGGTGGTGTTCATTCGTTTGGACAACTTCCCTGATGACGTACGCCAAGTATACATTCAGGGCCATGTATGCGCTGCACATTGTAACCATGTACGCGCTGCACATTGTAACCACGTATTTCAATGGCTTGCTGTAAACTGTTACAACTTTTACCTTGCCTTAATTACGTGTGTTGTGGTTTCCTGCTCTAAATGATGTGAAATAGTTGCTTGTTTTCTTCTTTGAATCTTATCACTCATAACTTTTTCAGCCCACGCTGTCTCAGTTTTTGGACGTAAGCTCAATGTTAAAACGCGTGATAAAATTCTTACAAGTGAACGTCGGGTGGTCCTCAGATTGTCGTGGCAGCAATGAAGAAATATAAGAATCTCCCCTCTTTGCGACCGTTGCTTGGGTGGTTTGTCGCATTAATGAACACAAGAAGGAGTGACAAGTGAAGCGAGCTAATTAAGGTCAAGAAGAAGAAGAAGACAGGCAAAAAAGAAGACACAAAAGTTAACCTGGGGTACATAAAAACATACTAAAACAATCTCTGGTTTGATTATGTGCCTTTTCGTTCCACCAGAGAATAAAATAGCAAAAAAAAAAAAAACTGCTTCCGAGTTTTACATTTTTTTTGCCAAAGATCTAATATTTGGCCTTTTGCAACCAAGGAAATGGGAATTTTATTTAAAATGCTCACCACCCAACGAACCGAAAGTTGCAGCTAATACTACGCTAAAACAACTTGCAATTCGCTTATTTATAGTCTCAGTTCTATTTATGTCGAGGCAGAGTAATGGAGCATGTACCGTCCAATATATTAAAGCATCATGTTGCGAACAGTCGTGCCGCAGCGTAATTGATGCCGAGGTACGACCGCTGGCAGGTTGTTGCTCTATCAGAAATCTTATGTGCACTCTACCAAAGCGGCACCAAAAATTCATATTTTCGTGCCTGCAGTAGCGCATGTGGACACCTTCTGGGTAATGCGCCGGTGTCGACACCTGTCGCAATCAATCCACGCGCCTCAGGCGAACCGCTCCCGTCCCAACACTACCAAAGCATTCTAGTAAACTGTAGCATAAGTGCAGCTCCTACTGTTCATTAAACGCTGGAAAAAAATTGGGAACCGGCCTCTTAACGCCGATTGCTTTGTGTTAAAACGGAGGTTCGGGCGAGTTGGTTGTTCATGACTGACATGACAGGTGCGCTGTTTCCTTGTCAGTCATGCTTTGTGTTGCTGCACATTCCGAAGACAAAGGAGAAGGCGATGTTATGGTAGTAGACGGCTTCAAGTAAATTGTGTAGTAAACAGATTGCCGAATACATACCCCGTGACTGACTTTGTGTCTTCTCTTAGAACAAAGCACGCTATAATTCGTTGCCACGATTACGGCACATCTTTAGAAGGTACAGAAGTAAAGAGACAAAAGAAGTTAATAAACGACGCATCTTTCAAGACCCCTTCCAACATTGCGCTTCACGTCGGGGGCTATGATTTCCCTCCACAATGACGAATTCAGGAGAGACGTCTAAAGTTACTGAACACTTTAAATGTTACTAATTCTACTTCATCGTCATCTTATGTAGCATCAAAAGTTCACTTAGCGTGGTGTCAGTTGGCTCGCCATTATGCGGTGGTTCAGACTTGCTAGCAATCCCTACGTGACTTTAAAAGGGGTTTCGAAGCACCGCAGAAACAGAGCCTTGTTTTGTTTTTTTTCGTGTTATCTACCAACATTGCATGTTTTTTCCCATGTTATCTACCAACATTGCATTTTCTTTATGGAAAGATTTAAAAAAATGTACGGCGACTTTCATCTTGGCAGTCCTAAACTGTCATGGATAAAAAGGATAGACAAACGTAGAACTAAAAAAAAGGTTGAATCGGCGAATTTGTGCCAGAAACAAAAGAAAGAATTAGCCTCGAGAAAGCAGAAGCGAGCGTCGTAGTGTCGGCGTGACAGCTGGCTGGGCTCCTTATCTACTACACGGTATCTAGAACTTTCTACCTTGAATGTTCAAGCGTCGAGTTAGAGCAAAACTGACTCGACTTGGCCTCCTCATCTATCACACTCAGTATCCACAACATTCGGCCTATAGAATGTTCGAGTGCCGAACAATTGGGGTACGAGTAAACGCGTATCTTCTAGAAGTATGTAGTAGCGTACGCGGCAATATAATGCACGAAATGCAAGATTTATGGTGCGATCATTTAATATAGTTTAGAAGATATTAAACATATGTTACCGCGGATGAACGCGATATATTTTTATTATTTTCCCCACTTAGGGAGGAAACTTTGTTAGTACATCAGAAACCCGTCCTTAGTTTTCCGGCTAAATTTAGCGGGGGGATAAAATTGGTGTTTATGGTCACGTGACGCCAGTCTTCCCGCTAAATCTAGCGGAAAATGCACGGACGGACGGTAGGATAACATTTTGGAATTGGGAAATTCCTCTAAAAGAATTTTAAGCCTTATTAAAATATTACTCTTGCACTCTCAAAAAAGGGTGCAGCCTTATGCCCTTTTGTCACATATAATACATACAAAATTTAAGTTAGACGTATAGTGCACTGATGTCGAACAGACGGCCTTAACTTTTACGAGGGGCTTCATAACGGTGTGATATAAATTATTAAAAAGCCAAAGTGCGTATCGAAGACTACAGAAAAATATATAGAGGGGTTGCAGTGAAGCAAAAAAAAAACGATTACCGTATTTACTCGAGTAATAGCCGCACTGCTTATGAAGAAAACCTGAGGGTTTGGTTTGCCGCGGAGCACGCAGATTGCCAATCACCGCGATCGATAGTATGACTTTAGCTTATTACAAGACAGAGACAATGTATTCGGGCGAAGATGCCATCTGTGAAGATTGCATTTGTATGGAGAATCGCGTTCTCAATCTGGTTATTCGCTATGTTATTTATGCGCAACGCAATGATTGGCTGTTTATGTGTTATGTGGGAAAGCAGACGGAAGGGCCTTGTTCATAAATAGTGCGGCTATTACTCGAGTAAATACGGTATTATTTTTTTTTTATTCCGTAAAACGCACATTGGTGATTTCAATAAGTTGTACCACAGGGCTCTCAAGCCGCTCGTGAAAGTTGGTACCGTTGGTTCAATGTCGGTGGGGTGTATTATAAGAGACAAGAAGTGTAAGTCTATTCCCTTTTTTCTGGGAGTGTATATTTTAATCCGAGCAATAAGCTTGGCCCCTTGAGAGTGTCGCCTCACCTGGTACCTCTGAATGCCCGCGAGCAGCAGGTCCAACTTGAATCCTGGAAAAAGGAGTGCGGTGGCCCCCTGGGCGAGGGCCACCAGGCAGAAGAAGACGCCCGACAGGTGCGTGCTGGGCAGCCACAGTACGATCACGTCCGTGTAGTTGCACATGTTTTCGCCCTCGGTCCTGCAGCCGCAAAAGGGGGAGGTCACAGTGCCGGCCCAGAAGCAACTCGCGTGTTAAGGTTAAAGTTAAAGTTAAGGACGTACACTAAGCGTTTGTTCCCAAGACTAAGGGCCGGTTGCACCAATGCCGCTTACCTTAACCCAAAGCGGCACTTTCCTAAGCCGGCTTAGCGCCCTAAACCGAGCTCAGGTAAGCACGTGTTTAAATTCCGGTTGCACCAACGTTAAGCCGGCTTTACAGACGCGCCCCTAGCTAAACGCTGGATTTGCGTAGGGAATCTGGGGACAAACAGAGCGAACTAGGGAACGCTCAGAGGGACGAATACGATTGGCGGAGAGGAATCACGTGATGTAAACAAACAAACAAACAAAAAAAACTGCTGTAGTAATCGTCGTTGGCGTCTGCTTTTCGCTGTATTTCTTCGGTGAGTAACAAATTAAAAGTCTCCAAATTCAATCATTTTTTCCTTTAACTTTCAATAACAGAAGTAAAAACTTCAAATAAACACGAATGCTCTTTACATCTGTGATTGTGTGTTTAATATCGGTTGATAGCAGGATATTTTGACAGTGGTAGTAGTTTTCGTGCTCACATTTTGAGGTGAAGGAGCCATCGGGAGCCTCAAATCTCACCGAACGCGAGAAGGTCACTCTACTCGCTACATCGCTGAAGACAAAACATCATCGATATAAGTAGGCAGGTAAGATGACTACTAAAATCAAGTCAAGCCTGAGACCGATGAAGTTCAAAACAGTGACGAACTCGCCACGGCAGCTGCGAAAATGCCCGGAAATCGTCGAATAGAAGTCGTCGAGAGGTCAGGTCACGAGACCTTGCATCGACGGTACTCGTTGCTATCAGCAAGGTGACAGAACTGCACTGTACCGTCGTTGGACATCCGCTGCAGCCTCAAACGGACTTCAGTTTCACACTGTCGAGTTCAGAAAAAAAAAAAAAAAAAAAAAACTCCCACTAGTACATCACATCGTGCCGATAGGAACAGTCGTCTCTTCGCATCGCCTGCCCCAGCCTGCCCCGATACAGCAATGAACGAATCTAGCATAGTAGTCGTTACGATTTGTCGTCGCCACGAATGAAAGATATAAAGCAAAATATTCCTAAAAAATTGCGATCACCAAAAAAGTTACGGTTATGGAACGATACAGTTTTCTGAAGTCAAGATTCTACTCGCGAGATTAGGAAAATTCATTGAAGATTGTCTCAAAGCTCAGAAAACGAAAGAAATTGAATTTTCGTTGTTTTATTACTTAAAAGCGCCGCAATCTAATGCGAACGGCAGAGGTGTCGACAATCAGTTGATCGCCGAGATCATGTACTGCCACTATTCAACGCGCTGATCTAATTGAAGGATACGTGCTGCAAGTGTAAATAAACAAGGTGGTAAATAACAATACGTTACGGTTATGCGAAAATTAGTAAGTACATACGAATAAGCTCGTTGACAGAAGAACCAACGGGAAGACAGACGTGAACCCCACAGCTCCGTACGTATCTCGGTTAGGGCTAACACGCCCTGAGAGTGGAGAGCCGACTTGAAAACAGGGGTCGATAAACACTTCACGCGACAATATTTTGCATCCTTGTCACAATCGAAGGTCATTTTGTCGAAACTTTCCCGCTGATGTAGCCTAAAACACTTTGCACAACCAATTTCGTCCACCGCGTCGACCGCGACAAACCAGCCGCCATGTTTTAAATCCAGGATTAAGAAACAACCAAAAGCAAAGCGCCCAATGTTGAGCGCTTAAGTTAAGCGTAGTTTAGTGCCAGGTTTAGCGATGAGCGATTTTGGTGCAACCGAACGAAACCGAAACTTAGCTTAGGTTCCCCGCTAAGCTCCGCTTTGCGCTAAGCGGCGTTGGTGCAACCGGCCCTAAGTGTCGTTTGAGCTACTGTACGGAGAGGAACTGAGGGGGAGGAGGAAATTAGAGCGCGCAAGGATGTCGATGCACCGGGCTTTAATTGGACAAATTAGTGGGTAAACGCAAATGCTAGCTGTTTTTGTTTATACGTACTCTTCTCCTCCGATCGGATCGAACAAGAGCGTCACGTTGGTCAATACCTCAGCTTGGGCATGTTGGTGAATCACGCTAACGCTTCACAGTGCACAAATGACCCATATGAGCTTCAAAAAGCAAATATCTCGATTGGTTTCAGATATCTCGATTGGCTTTTGTCGTTATATCTCGATTGGTTTCAAATATCTCTATTGGCTTTTGTCGTTATATCTCGATTGGTTTCAAATATCTCGATTGACATTTGTCGTTACTAATTTAAGTCTCTGAATGCTTACTTAGAGAGGTCAAGCAAGAAGAAGCAACTCACCGCAGAAAAAGAGAACGCATCACAAGGCCTGTCATAGTGCCTTATATTCACTACCCGTCGCACAAGCGTAAGAAAGCAGCCGATAGGGTCAACATCGACGTGGTCTTCTCTGCTCCGCAAGACCTTTCCAGCCTATGCAAGCGGGTGAATGGCCATCTATTCTACCAGTGTGCTGCAACTAAAATCACAAGACCAAGTTCCTTTCCTGTGCAGACAGTGTGATTTACCCATTCTATCTTAGCTGTGGGAAGCGTTACGTTGGGCAGGTAGGTCACTTTCTTAATGAAAAACTTCTAGAACATAACAACAACGTTATTCATGCTAACTCAGGTCCCCTGGGGCTGGGCATTCATTGCAGAGATTGTGAATGCTCCCCCCTTCAAAACAATTGCACGGTACTGGGACGAAGCAAGAAAAAACTGACTAGAGAAATTACCAAAGCCGCGAGCATGTGTATGCTAAATGGATTATATGTTAGTGCCCCGTTGGTTACCTTATCCCAAAAAGAGTTGGATCATTTAGGAAAACCTCCGTATTGTCTTTTACTGTATTCAGAATTCCTTGGTAAATTTAATTTTTATTCTTCTTCCTGGTGCGTCAGAGTAAAAGATAACGAAGATTGTATTTAATATATCCCAGAGTTGACGGTCAGCGCTGCGTGAACGCACTATAATTTTTATAGTGTGTTGTTTTTGTGCGCTAAGAAGTGTGAACAAGAGCGTCGCCTGCTTTTCGCGGTGGGTCTATAACAGGGGTGGCCAAGCTGCGGCTCGCGAGCCGCATGCGGCTCTTCGCGTGGTAAAGTGCGGTTCGCGGCTCCCTCCCCCCCCTCCCCCCCCTCCCCCCTCCCCCGCCTCCCTCCCTGTCACACGAGCACTTTCCCAAAAAGAGAAATGGAATGCGTTTTAAATCAAAAGACAGGTTGCGGTTTGGTAGTCTTGTGCTACTGCTACCTTACGTACACTAGGACTGCTTTTGACTCAGATAGATTGAAGTTTCGTTTACTGCCCTGAAAATCCCCCCCCCCCCCCCCCCCCGTGGCTCTTGGAAGTTTCGTGGCTTAGGCAGGGCCATCCTGGCTACCCCTGGTCTATAGAGTTCGAATGCCGGACTCGGGTGTTCGGCGTTGAAACGCGTTTGACCAGTGAATAGAGACGAATGCAGCTAGCTTTTCCGCAGGGATGGGCAGTATTTCAAATACAAGTATTTGAAATACGTGTTTTATATACTTTGTGTATTTTGCAATTGTATTTAATTACCAATTGAATAATGTATTTGACATGTGTATTTAAATACTTAAACGTGGGTATTTCAAATACAATTGTAATTAAATACAATTTTGTGGGCAAAAATAATCCGCCTCAAATTTATTTTCACTGTCCAGAGCAGGAAGAAAACTACGTTCTGCACCGAATGCAGTGTCTCTCAATCAAGCACAAGTGTTTAGTGACTTTGTGATTACGGTGCTAGTCCAGGGCAAGAATAGTGACGAAATCGACGTTCACAGGCAGACTGGCTAAATAAGTGCCTGTGACAACTTGTGATGCTTTCCAGCCTGATTTCCATCCATATTTTTGCCTGGAACATTCTAAATGCGCGGGTCGTCCAGATTTTCGTAACTGGTGCGAGTTGCAACAATAAAAAATTCCCTAGCTAGTGCTGCGCGTCTTGGTCATCTCGGTTCTTTGTTGGTCTCTACCAAAATGTAATCCACAAAAAAAACTGCTTGAAGCTCTGTACTTTTTTCACCGATTACGTCCAAGCTGAATACATTTTTTTTTGTGATTATATTTTTATTACGTTACTAGAGCCTCACATACTAACTGCCGAGTGTGCGATGCAAAATTAAAATGAGATACCCAGAAACCCGTTGCAGGTGCCCTGAAGTCGCTGACTGACGCAAATTTTGAGGAATGTATTTGGAAAAGTATTTGGAGGAGACCAAATACATTTGGTTGTATTTGTATCTTGTATTTAAATGCTTTTTTGGACATGTAATTAGATTTGTAATTAAATAAGTTTTTGATAAAGTATTTTGTATTTGTATTTCGATGCATATTTGCATGTATTTTGCCCATGCCTGCTTTTCCGTCTATCTACTAATCGATCCCCTCCGAGCTCGGAACTCTGGCATTCCCACACGCTCTCATTTTCTCCTCTTCCTCGATTTCTCTCCGCCTAGCCAATGACAAGGTGAGAACGCCAGGGGTTCTCCTTCGAACGCCGGGCTTCGAGCACGCGCCTGTTGCCTTTCGCCATGATTTGGTTGCGCGTGTAAGCGCGAGGCTCACGAGACGCCAAAACGCTACCAAAGGTAGAAAGCTTGCGCAGGGTGTGGGACAACAGAAGAATCTTCATGTCTTTCTCATCCATGGCTTCCTTCTTTTCTAAAACGCCTGCCAACAGACCGATGACACCAGCCAGTTTGGGTATATGCCACCGCTGCCACAATGTATTCGGCGAACTTCACTCTTTCTGCACGTGCGACAACCTCACTGGAGCACTGCGCATATGCAGCACGAGACGGCACGAGTCATCTCGGGCGCTACCGCTTGCCTCCTGCGAACTAAAGTTAAGGCGGCTTCGCGCATGCGCCGAACGCATAGTAAGGTGGATACATAGAGAGTATTCACTGGACACCATATTTGTGGGTGCTTTTTTGAGCACATGCTCAGAACGAGCTCACATCAATAGGCTGCTAAGGCCCGCACTCTTGATGGTACGGAATGCACGTTGCAAAAGAACTGTACACTCTTAGAAAAAAGGGGCAGTATAGTCCTCCCTAAAGGGAGGAACGCTCTTGACACATATGTTCCTTCAGAAAGGGAGAAATTTTCGTCCCTTAAGCAGGGGAGGAAAAGTTCCTCCGTCGACTGCATCTCATTATGGCGGCCACGAATCGAGCAAATCGAGCTCGGTAAGGCTTAACGAGAACACTAAGTCTATTGCACGAAGCGAGAGGAGCAGGAAATGAAAACGTAACACGAGCTTTCCGCGAACTGTATTTATTTCCGAAGTTTCTTTACCCCTGCAGGTAAAGAAACTTACGTTTCGAAAGCATGCAGTCACTCAGTCTTCTCATCGTCAGCACTGCGATGTTCAACGGAGACAACCGGCACTCAGTTCGCGCACTTTATGTCCTACCTTTGCTATTCCTCGAGCCACAATTCCTTCGTCAACCGTAGCGTCAACCGCACATCACGGAGGAGTGAAAATCATTCGCCCGCAAAACCAAAAGCCGCTCTCAAAAAAAAGCAAATCCGAAGCAACTTCTTGGCTTATCTCAGCACGGTAACACGAAATTATGGCGTAGCCGCGTAGCGTAAAAGAATGTTAAATCGCTTGCCACCAGAAGGCAGGGTCAAGCAGAGTAATCGCACGTAGCTAGGCTAGGTGGCGCTAGGTACCGCCCAATTCATGTTTTACAAAAAAATATTTTATTTTCTTACGCCACAATTGCGTTTCCTTTTCTTCGGAATCTCTAACACATGTAGACACGTTGCGCACACTACAAACATCAGGTCAACATATATTGAACGCATTACACGCATCGCACATACAAACATCAATACAACAGAACACTACCCCGATCACTACTACCGAGCCCTGCGTTTCCGTCTTTTATAGTAGTCGTTTTGAACGTACGGAATTTTTCGGTGACTCCCTAAGCAAAAAAAATATTCCGAACATGTTCATTTTTTTCCAGCAATGTCATACATCTGAAGCTATTTTAATGGCTCAGGGGACGAATCTCTTATTAAAAAGAAGACGCTCGATCATGCCATAATTATTTGAAAGCCAATAAATCGAGCCGCTCCAATGTGGTTCCAAGCCATGAGTTTGTTTTCCCGCATGGCCCTTCGTTGCCAGTATTTATATTGTAGTGTTCGTTTTTCTATTTGTGCTGTTCGCGCAAAGCTGCAATTGCCGTCTTGAATTAATCTCTGTAGAGCGGATATCCACTCAGCTGGAAGTGATGCTTCACGGGCACAGAAATCGCTTTTCGATCAACTTGAATGCAGTCGAAGCCGCGACTTCCGACAACTGTTAAGTGTACGGAGCTGCGCCGTTGCGAGCTCGAAAACTTCTAGCGCTCATCCCAGCGCGCCACTTAGAGAGCAGTTTCTACAGGAACCGTAATATACTTAAACAGTAAATTAAAGGATAGCGTTTTTTGTTTTTTTTCAATTTTGCCTGTCTTTTTTTTTAATGCTAAACTTCCATTATAAATATACGTACTTTCCGTCATACTTTCGTAGTGTTGTCTTTTCCCCAGAGCGCAATCGCTCTCGGGGACCGACAGTCACATTGGCCACTGTACGATAGGAGCTTACCGTTCAGACCAGCGTTCCAACATGACTATCCACACGTCGATCGACTGCACCTAATCCCTCTAGTGGTTTGAAACTCTTTAATGTAAAGCGGAATGCCATCCTGCGACACCCCGGCCCCTCCGATAACGGCCCGACCAGCGGCATCAATGCCCGACAGTTTACGTCATCTCATCTTGTTGTTACACCACTGATACGCGAACACACGGTCACATCGGTGATAATTCCAGTCTTCTGTTCACAACCCACAACACTGCCATCACGATGTCACTGACACGAAGAAATACAGAACCACGTTGACGATGTTGCTGACACGCAGAAGAATCACGTTGAACGCCGGTTGGCACTCGGCACGGGACAACGGAACCGAACTCAGCACGGAAGGCACCTAGGCAGCCGGCAGGAAAACCTGCCTTCCTTGGACGCAGTTCCCGCGATTTCCATAACGTCGAAAACGTCGACACAGTTCCTTGTGGTGTCGCTGCTGTAGTTCCGCGTGTGTCCCGCAAATCGGAGACGGCCGTCTTACCCAGTGTATGTAGCGCTGCTGGCACTGCTCCGGAACTTCGCTGTTTCTAGCGGCTTCGTTAGCTCGTTTGATAAAATTAGTGGTAAAAACGTCAATGCAACCGAAATGTTCTGCACGTTTGGACTAGAAGACGGAATTACAGGCGGCCTTCGCTGCCGCTGAAGCTCAATCAACTCAACATTAATTTATTAAACAACGTGCGCGATATGCTCGAAAAACGAAACCGAAAGAAGATGGGTCGGGAGGGCGAAAGCTTTCTCCGGTCAGCCTGGAGGAGGAAAACCTCTCGGAGAATAAAAAGGACTTTAATTTTCCTTTCATCGGGATGGGTTTGTTTATGTGTGTTTTGGTAAACAAAAAAAAAAAAAAAAAACTTTACAAAAAAAAAATTTTTTCCTGGGGATCGAACCGTTGACCACTTGGTCAGTAGCGCGATGTTCTACCCCTGCGCCAACTGAATTTTTTTTTTTTCTTTATTGCCTGTTTTGACAATTGCACCAAGTACACACATGAGAGTGTTAAAAGAGAAACCGACAACCTCCGCTAGACCAGCGCAATTACATTTAAAATCGTTTAAGGCACACCAGCTTTTTTAGAAGCGGCAACCAGTCAGGGGGTTCAGGCTGTGCCGCAAGAACTGTTCGAATGTATGCCACGCTCTCAATAAAGTTTTCTCGCACTGAGCGTACATCGACGTCCGCATGGCGCACAGCCATTCTCGTTTTCCAAATACTGTGAAGACCGAGTACCATAATCATGTCGTACGGAACCCCACCTTCATTTTCGATGGGCAAAAACCGAATACCGAACGGTGTTACAGGAAAGTCCTTTTTTAATGTGCGCTGGAGAATATCCCAATAAAAAACTGCGTCCCAGCATTCGATGAAGACATGCTCTATGGTCTCCGGTCTTTTACAGAGCAGGCAGTTGGTTGTCCATGGAACAAATATCCCCCTACTCTCAAGCCACGACTTCACAGGGAGTGTGCCGCTGTGTAGTCCAAAGAAAAAGGATTTAACCGCTGGTTTTATCGGCATTCTTTTAACTCTTTTTAGTACATCCTGACCCGTTCCCTGCGAATATAGAGATCTGTAAAGGGGTACGGGCAATAAGACGTCAACTAAATCTTTATACAACCTCTTTCGCGTTACATTACTCAGGTATTCTAAAGAAAAACGCACCTTCAACATCTTAAAAGATAAAAGAACTTCTCGCAGGTAACCACGGACACTGCCACTCGCTTCGGTACTCGATGACACCACAAACTCTGGTAGAATATTTCGCATTCTTACTTGGATAACTGTGCGTAAAAAAACATCATTTTGATCACGGAGAAAAATAAACCGAGACACAATTTGTCGGATGAACAGGTGAGACAGTCCTAACCCACCGCATCGCACTGAACGGAACAAATTCGTGCGGGAAGAGCGCTCCCAAACTGATCCCCAAATAAAAACTGCAAATACTCTGTGTATCTTTTGCACGTTGATACGCGACATAGCCAGCGCTTGCAACACATACCACACTTTCGCTATCAAAAAAATATTGCATACAGTAGCCCGTGCAAACATCGAGAGTTCACGACCCTTCCAACTTTCCGCTTTTGTCCGGACCTTCTCCCCTGCGCCAACTGAACAAGGAGGAACTCATCCTCCTCCTTTCATCTGAACTGCCGTTCCTCCCTTCTCTGGGCAATTTGTCCGCAACAAGGAGGGACAGTCGCTTTTGCTACCTTTCTCCTCCCTTTTTTCTTAGAGTGTAGAAGCTCGCCGTCAGCACGCGCTCAGCGTTCGCGCACACAGCTATGGCCGCCAGTGAATACTCCCTATTCCGCGACGGAGCCACTAAACGCCCAACCGCCGGAAAGAGGCGAGGAGCAGCGCCGAGCGGATACCGATATGGCAGCGCACAGCCACTTCTGGGGTAACCGCTCACTCAGCGTCAAAAATACGCGCAGTGGACTCTCCGTAAAACAAAGAACCGGAGCGGAGAAAAAAAAAAAGAGCCTACCGGCACATGGAGAAACAGGAGAGGGTTGACGCAAAATGTTCTCCTTTCTAGAAAAGAAAAAACGGAGCGCGTTTGCGTTTTCTTACTGTACCGATGAGGCATTGTTTGGCGCTGCCCAAGGAACCCCCCAGGCGCGCCCTCTTCCGTGACCTCCTTCCCCTTCACAGCGCCCACGTTCTCTCGCGATTTGACAGGCTTTCTGAAATAAGGGAAGATATGTCTCATCCTGTTAGTAATATAAAAAACTATTAATTTTTCTTTATCGGCGCACGTGCACTATTGGAAAGGTCTTTTTGGGGTTTCTTTAGTGGTGCACTGAAAAACATCCCATGAAAAAACCTCCATAAAGCTATCGTTATCATTACCCACTCTTGCTTTACGTAGACAATATTCTCGTCTGTCCCTTTTTCACAAAATTTATCATAATCTGGCCATGCGTCATAATCTACTAACCACTCCATATTACATTTCCCGTCGTTTAGATCACAAGAACAAAGTGGGCGTCTTTCCATGCAACATTAATGCACTATTCATTCATTCGGCGCACTTCCGTCGAATGAAACCACCTTCCTCATGATATTGCCACCATTGATAACCTATGCATTTTTAAAGATGCTCTAACTTTTTTATATTTTTTTTATATATGACTGTGCTTATTTTGCCTGTTGTTATTTCTTTGTACTTCCCACTACCCTCTGTAATGTCCTCGGACCTTGGGGATAAATAAATAAATAATAAATAAATAAATAAATAAAACATCAGTGTACCCTCGAAATTTTCCTTTCTGTCTAAGAATATCACTATCAAGATTACCTGAGCTAGATTCAACTTTGTTGAAAACCAGTTGCAAACGACTCATGGGATGAGTTTTGTGCAAAGGAAAAAGATAAAATAAGGAGTAAACACGGGTTATTCTCTGAGAAACTCGAAAACATACAGAGTTCAGTAGCGCTGGTGAGTCTAGACAGCCATTTACAACCTTGTAGAAGAACATACGAACCCGAATCATCCATCTGGAACACAATTTTAAGCCAATCAGATTACAAACTTTGTTAGAGTTATAAGTGCACTGGGTTGTAAATAACGACCTAACGCATACTTATAAAAATATTTTATACGCTTAATATATTATCTCCCCGCATTCTATTCTCCGATGCAGCCACGGCATTCGCTGTTTTAATTGGGGTTACATGAGACGAGTTTTGTGGGACTGCTCGTGACTAACGTTTGCCACAGTTATGGTGTTGAAATGTGACTCATTGAGGCTGTAGATATGGTGTAAGGAGGTGTCAGGGCAACATGAGCAATTAGGTAGGCACTGCCTTCATGAACGGACAACTCCAATCCGATGACTTCCCAGTTTGGTAGTGGAGTCTCCAAAAGCAGCGGTTGACCTGTTTTTCGGTGGTCATGACAAACAAGGCACCTTCGGACGAAGCCGTCTATGTGGTGGTCAATTTCCGGTCATCAGACTGATTCTCGTGCTCTGGCGCGGCATTTGGATGCATCTTGTTGACCCCGGTGAAGCCTCTCAAAGATCTCCATTCGAATTTGACGACTAGATTGCCCTTGAACAACACGCTGTTTATGATGGCTAGTTCGCCGGCAACCTTGTGGAACCAGCGGACATGTCGCGGACATGTTTTAAATGCATAGCATTTATAGGGCCAACCGCAGGGATTTTTTGCCCTTGGCACGTGGCCTCGATGACGCCACAGTATCAGGGGTGCAGCAGAGTGCTTTCCTATTGTCAAGAGATGGTTCATGTCTCCATCAATGCGCCGTATGCTTGGCGCATTTACCGGGTTCAGTTAGACCACTTATATCAAGTACGCTTCCGAGTAACGCTATTTCAGCCATTTTAGAGCTCAAACTAATTGTAGCAAGTAATCTAAAGCTTGAACTTAAACTGAAAGAAACGCTTATCGGTCCTCCAGAAATGTTAAAAGGTACCTTGACAGAGGGACGGGATATCGCCCGCGCTTCCTGACGCCGTATCTGAAGCTCAGGATGTGGTATTTTTCTACGCCAATGGTCCAAGTCCGCCATAATTTGAGCACGTACTCTGAGCATGTATTGGACGCGAGGGCTGCGTCATCATTCGGTGAGGACTAGGCTCAGCTCGAATGAAAAACGAGCTCTGTGTCAGCGTTCGCAAGCGTCTCGGATCCAATACGCTTTGAGTCCAAGAAATGACGACTTACTGTTACCATAATGCCCTATTGAAAAATAAATACGTACTTATACCATCTATGTATATTACTACCATATTAAAGAATATACGAAATAAATTGTTCTCAATGAAGAGCGCATCAATCAATTTCATGTTCGGCTAAGCTTGTCCACAATACTTTACCTGTGGGACTGCGCACAAATGACAACGTTTTCTTCGCCTTTTTTTAAATTATTTTCCAATGAGTGATATTTTAATCAATGGGTCTCGCGCGCAACACTGACAATGTTTACGTCGTTTATGTGAATAATACGTTTAAAAATTAGATATATTTTTCTGTACTACCTTAATTATAATGTACGCTAATAAAACCGCGTGTTTTTTTGTTGTTTTTTTTTCCTTCGCGCGGGTCTTTTGTGTGGTATTATAAAATATGGGTCGTATGAGTGTATATATTGCTTGCTATTTTCGGTAAGGGTTCTTGGGAAGGTCTTTTGCGACCGCTATACAGCAACCGTCAAAATGGCGGCAGCCACAATAAAGTATGGGAATCAGGTGCCGATACTCTAAAGCCGCAGTCAAATTGCTTATACATTATATAAAAGACAGCGTGTAGACACTGTCTGGAGCGTGCTTCTTCCTCGTATGACGGACCCCGCTTCGTTTGTCACACAAAAACTGTCCGCAGATACTCCCGTCATGCCTGTGTGCAGCGTGTCTTCTGTATAATGTATGAACAGTGTGAGTTTGGCTCGAGTACTCCGAGCTGCGATTCGTTACGAAACTTGACTAGCGATCCTCCTGTATGAGTGGTTCGGGGCGCGGTACACTCACCCCATCTGGACCATCTGGCTGACAAAGTTGAAGTGCGTGGACACCACTCCCTTGGGCAGCCCCGTCGTGCCGCTCGAGTAGAGCACCGTCAGAGGCGTGGACCGGGGGTCGCTGCGGGCCAGCGGGGGCATGTCCGGCCCCAGAGCGAGGCCTTCTTCCAAAAGGGAGTCCAGGGTCACGTAGTCCTCGCTGTCCGAAAACAGGAAAATGTCCTGCGGTTCAGAGAGAGAAGAGCGACTGAGCGCCATGGGTTGGAAGCGCATAAAGAACACTGATGGAGTTAAGTCTTACACTCGCGTTTGTTTAAGACCGAGTTCTTTGCGATTTCTTACGACGAGATAACATACCGGGGCGCTAGCGTCATCTATGAACTGACCCTGAAAGTGCATTTCACTAAAGCGAAGCTTTGCAGTATTTGCGATATCAAACGTACTATCTATGAGAAATTTACGCTTGAAAACCCTATCAACAAAGTTTTCTAAATAAAAAAAAAAAAAGAGTTGCACGGAAATCTCAACCGTTCCATGCACGGCTACCTGAGCGATGGCGACATCGTGTTCTCTTGTCGTAAGAGATCACAAGGCACTCGTTCGTAAGCAGTCGCAACTGTGTGAGCCAGCCTTTACTGAAAGGAGCACGGTGGGAAACTGAGGGAGAGGAGGAGATGAGAGCGTGTGATAACGTCGGAGCTAGCGCCAAGCTCAGATTGGAAGAATTAGTAGGTAGTGGCCTCTGCCACTACCCACTGTATCCTTCCCGGTCAGGACAAACAAGAGCGTCGTCTGCTCCTCGCGTGGGGTATGGCTTTCGAACGCCAAGCGCCGAGAGCCGAACGCAGTCGTTCGGCGTTCGAACTGCGCTCTCAGTGCGCATGTGTATTGAGATATTCCTGTTCGCGCTTTTAATTGCCCATTCCTTCTGCACGTACACGTATTGGTGGGTGCCCCTGGTTCTTACCCGCGTTCTTTGATAGCTCTATACATTTTGGAATAAATGATGTGATGTATTGGGCCACAAAAAAAAAAACAATTACGTAAAAAATAATTTTTACAATTTTTTGGGATTTCTTTTTTTTTTTTTTTAACTCCTGGACTTAAATATACGTATCGCCGAACGTTATCTCCATCAAACGTTTGGAGATTTGTGTTTGACCTTCGTCCCTCTTGTTCCCCTTCTCCAGGGATTATTATCGTCATTCTTGTCCAGCTCGCTTGCACCTTTGCATTTAATTGCATTATAATTGTAGCGCTTTGTCGTTTTATTGTTGAGACCTAAAAGGATGGCAGGCCTACGCGTATTATTATCGTCCGTGCGATGACAATACACAAGGCATGCGTAAACAGAGAAAATGAAAGGAAAAAAAGAGAAGAGAGGTGGTGGTTAAGCATTGTCGCCCCAAATTTCAATCAGATTGGTACACTACTGTTTTAAAAGAATTGAGGCGTAGGATATTTCGGCCCATAGGTTGCACAGTTCATGAAAATGAAACCATAAAGATTAATTAAAAACGCTCCTTGTGACCCGTCAGTCGCAAAAATTCTAGAAGACCATGGTAAACGAACTCCTCCATTCGCCGTCGTCCAGATAAAAATAAAATTTTATTCTTGTGCGTGTCGGGCATGTTGGCACCTCTTGGGTGATCTGAAGGGTGCTTCCTACTTGACTGACGAGAGGGCTTAGAAGGGAAATATGGTGAATGGAAGAGCTAGCAGCTGGGACCCCATGCTAGAGTTCCAGACCTTACTGTTATCTGATTAAAAAGTTGTGGTGCAATTGGAAAAACTTAATTTTAGGAAATCCTTGCCCACAAGGCCTGCGATTACTTATTTCTTTATTTTCAGAAATTACTGCAGCGCCGAGGCCTCACAACAGCGGAGTGGGCGAAAAAAAAAAGTCACAAAACACAGAAAAAGTATATTCATGAAACCAAATCGAATTGCGCAGATTATCAGCATACATCCGTCAAAGTATAAACATACCAATTACAAATAACATACGTCATCGGGACGGGACAGCCAAGGACGCAAGTTTCTAACGTATTGGTCATCCTAAAAAAATGAATCTCTATCGGATGGCACAACATTTTTAGGCAGGTCATTGCACTCGGACGTGCAAATAGACAGTGTCTGCTACCACCAACAGGCCCCATTTTTGCACAGAATATTTTTTGTATAATCAATTTTATTTTTTATTAAAATATAATGATTCTTTCTCAGTTACGTTGGCGTCTGGTTCCAACCCCTAGCGCTTCTTTGTAACGCACACTGGGCATCTGGCAATGCATAGTCTATTTCGATGTAGAGAAAAACACGGTTTACTTTTTTTTTCTCTCAAACACCTGGCATATTTTTTTTCAAACAAAACACACAACAAAACTTATCTCACCTGTATGCTCCCGGCGGCCTCCCGCACCTCGAGAACTTTGTCCAAGAGCCCGGCTTCTGTGACTATGAACGTAGGCTGCGAATCTTCGAGCTGGTAAAGTAGCTCTCCTGAAAGAAGAAATCAAAGCGACGGCAGAAAAAGTAAATATTAATCTTACATGGCATCAAAACTTCCCACACTATATTTCATTTCGCTTTAGGGAGTTTGTGTCAGCGTTCTTTTACTTGAAGTAAAGTAGAAAGTATATGAGAGGTTATGAACTTCAAGTAAAGTAGTAAGTACACCGGGCGCGATGTACTAAAATAAAAATACAATCACTCTAAAAAAAAAACACAAAAAAACACGTGCGTCTATTTTTCGGCACAACACTCGGAGAACCAAACAGAGCAACTTACGGAGGCAGTTCAGCGAATGCAGATGCCGAAACATATGTTTAGACTAAAAATCGCAGTCTGAGTTGTGATATTAAGCTATACAAAACGTCACGCTAGCATTGCTTAATATCACAACTGCGTTTTTTGGTCGAAACATATATTTCGGCCTCGTAATTCGCTGAGCTGCCTCCGTAAGTTGCGCTGATTGGCTCTCCAAGTGCTATGCGGGAAAGCAGACGCACGGGCTTTTTTTTAGAGTATATAAATGCACTCTAAGAAATGCCTGCGCATCTACTTACCCGCCAAACACCCGAAGAGCCAATCTCTGCGATCAACCAAATCAGCTCAGCGAAAGTACTCTTTAAACCAATATTTTATGATTTCTTTCCTTCCCCTGCACACATTATTTTTTTTACGCACGCATTTCTTTAGGGGTAATCGGGGATGCCTCCGTTATTTTCGGAAATGGCAGCGAATATTGGATAAAGCCAAGTGGCCACAGACGTACGTACACCCGTGAGCGATATGAAGGTGAACAGCCCTCTTCTTGTTTTTGAAGCTCCTGCAAGTTTTGGAACAAGCTCTGTTCCAGAAGAGGGCTAGAACGCAAAGTTCAGACCTCCAAGCCATGTACCATTTGAGACGTTGAGAGTTAATATAGCTTTATTGAGCCGTAAAACAGGCAAGAAACCAGGTAAGGTGTTCACCTTCATATTGCCGGCGGGTGTACTTGCACCAAACTGCAGCGGTGCAGAAAAGTGCAGGGCACTGTACTTCCCATTGCGTTCTAAGGTAGGCTTCACTCGCTGCAAAGCAATGCAGCTTCTGCGGGACATGCAAACACTAAATCGAACCAAGCAAGTAATTATTTTTCGAAAAGGGCGCCAGGGTTAAGCGTACTTGAAGAGAGCAGTACGCCAACCCCGTATACTCCCGCAAGCAACCCTCTCGTGGAGGAGTGTCCTCTCCTAATATTCTTAACCTTCACGCTCGCGCTGATGGAGCGAGAAGTATCCAGAGATGCTGCGGCAAAGCCGCCCCCAGTACGAACGGAGCGATGCATCGTCTGCTGGAATTTTTCGGTGAGAATAGCATTCGAGTATTTTTTTTTTTTTCAGTGTTGGCAAATCATTGCTTTGTGATACAAATTTAACGAGACCAAATTTGTGGAATGTACCTTGAAGTCAGGTGTCCTACTTTCCTCGAAAATTACCAGAAGAAAACAAATACTTTGTAAAGTACAAGTACGTACATACTCTGAGGACATACTTCGAGTAAAGTACGAGTCTTTTTTTTTAAACATTAAGTACAACGTAGTCAAAGTACTGTAAAACCCTTTACTTTCGCGGCCTTTTTTTCGCGAATCGATCACAGACAACAGAATCGCGGTCACTATATTTCGAGAATTTCAGATGCCTGCATTGAAACTCTTAAAAATCGAAATTATCGCGCGCCTTTAAATTTTGCGAAATCAGTTCGCGAAATTCTCAAAAATTAAGGACTCGCGAACGGTTTTACACTATTTCCCAACACCGGTTTTCGCCGACACTTTTCTTTTTGCCTTCCGCTGCACTCTCCGCAACGAAGAGGTATGGCGCATGCACGGCGCTATAAGTCGTGTCTGCAGACTTCGGGATCTCGTAGCGGATTGCGGAGAGGGTTGAGGGACGGCGGAAATAATCCGCCAGAGCTCCGACCGCAGCGACCCCTACAATCCGACATAGCCAATCAAGCGGCTCCAAACGTGCAACATCATGGCGCTCGTTGGCGTTGTGTGTTTGCCCAGCACCGACGAAGCCAATCGCAGACCAGTCAGTGCCTAATTGATTCAGTCGGCGAGAGCAAACCGACCAACATTAGGTGCTGCTTGATTTACTTCATCAAATCGTAGCGTCGGCTCCGCACGGACTTAAAGGCCCTGTCACACTGAGGCAACAGTTGGACAACTCTATCCAGTCGTGTTGCCGGCGACCCTGTCACACCGCGGCAACAACAACAGTCGGGCAATTTGTTGCTGCCGCCCGGCAACCGTGTTGCCCGATTTGTTGTCCGACAACCCTATCACGCCGCGCTGACGGCGAGGACAACACGGGGAATCATCTTGATTGTTTACCTTCGTTCGTGTGCGGCGTGGAATCGCTGGAAATGTGACTCTACAAAGTGCTAGTGCGTTCGAAAGGCCGGGAATTACCGCAGTACGACATCAACCAGTGACTGTGATCAGAAAACTTGACATGGGGAGTATTTTCCGCTCTTTATTTTATCGAAATGTTCTTCATTCGCTGACAAAGCAGATGTCCCTAACCGAGGAAAGTGACATCGTTGATATATATTCGGGATTTACGCCTCCGTACGAAGTATTTCTGTCCGGTTCTTTCATGCAATTCCTATGTCTACTGTAAAATTGCGATAGCACCGGCAGTACCCCAAAGCGTCTTTTGTAACGTGGTGTTGAGCTGAACTTACAGTGCTTCAAAACTGCGACACTGACACCATCGGCCTTTATAACAATCGGTGGAATAAATATTTTTCAAAGCTGTCTACTTGCCTACCGCCTGCTATGTGATCGCTTCATTCCCCCAAGACGTCCTGGGTATTTTTAAAACAAATCAGGTGTCTGGTAGCGGCTGTTTCCAAGTTTCAGGCATCAACAATCATGATCAGAGTGATCGTTTCATGCTTCCATTTTTTATTATTTGTTTTTCCGGATTATTTTTATTATACTTTATTAGAGTAGGCATGCCATTTTATTTCACTGTCAGTTATGTGAGCTGGTCTCTCGGGAGTTCTAATTTCAAAAACAGTCTGAGCGTTCACGACCATTTCGAAAATCACTTTCCGTAACTACACAGCAAAAACATTAATCGAAGATATTTTACCTGCACGCCAGCCCTAATTATTGTTAAAAAAAACGTTTTCCAAGCCTTTGTTTGAGTAAGACTTTATTGATAGGGGACTAGCCCTACCCTCGAAGCTATCTATGTTGTCGTGTTGCCGGCCTGAAATTCGCTCAGCCAGCGATCAGGGCAACACACGTTGTCCAACACAAGTTGCTGCTGTTTTTTGTTGCCGAAAGCTGTCACACCGAGGCAACATTTTAGTTGTCGTCCATATTGTCGTACTGTTGCCGCGATGTGACAGGTTTGTCGGACAACACGGGGAGCGAACAACAAGTTGCTCGACTGTTGGACAACGTGTTGTGTTGCTGTTTCCATCGTGTTGCCTTAGTGTGACAGGGCCTTAGGGGGCGGTTCAACAACTTTTCTTCTTTGCGTATAACTACCAATCAGAATAAATCCCTGACGTATGTAAGCTATCAAACACGCATTAGATGTTTCCCCCCCCCCCCCCTTTCAGTATATCCGCAAAAAAAAAAAAAAAATGAAAGGAAACCGAGCATCGTTTTGCCCCTCAAAGGGGCCGTGCAACAATATTTACTTGGAATGTGTTTTACTTTACACGAGCTTACTGGCACCAGTGGGACCCAAATATACTCGCACCCAACGAAACTGACCAGGAAAGACATTTGTTCCGGTGTGATTTCAAGGACAAAAGCGAGCGTTTTCATTCCATCTCTCCTTCGTAAAACTTGATGGCGTAACTGGGGGATCGCAGTACCCCCCAGTGACGACATTTGAAAGCGGCTCATAGATTGGCACCCGAGCATTGCGTGAGCTTTCCATCTGGGCTTGTGAAAATCGATAGCTCGACAAGCATTCGGGTAGCGGCCCGTGTCCAATCGCTGCAATGACGACAATAGCCGAACCATAAAAATAGCCTGGAACTCAGCGAGTGTGCTGTGCTTTTCCAAACCCAGCGCGTGGCTATGATATAAACATTTGCGGTATATTATCACCTCCAGATCACGTGGGCGCTTGTACTGGCTGCGAGTTGAGGGGATGAACGCTGCTGGTTTTAGAGCCCAGTTCTTAGGCGCCCGTTTCCGGCTTGACCGGCGTCGCCATCGCCGTCGGCGTAACCGCGCGCGTTGCGTTATGGGAATAATGCAAGGAGGCGTAACGGCGCGTTGCATTATGGGACAATTACCCCGCTAGATTTAGCGTGAAAATGTTTGCTTATTTTCTCTGCTAAATTTAGCGAGGAAAGTTTTTTGCTAAATTTAGCGGTAACATTTTCCCGCTAAATTTAGCGGTAACATTTCCCCGCAAAATTAAGCGGAAAACTTTCCACGCTCAATTTTGCGGTAACATATGCAGTTTAAATTTAGCGGTAACATTTCCCCGCTAAATGAAGAGAAAAATTTCCTCCCTTAATTTAGCGGTAACATTTTCAGGCAAAATTTATCGAAAACATTTCTCAGCTGAATTCAGCGGAGAAAGTTTCGCTAAATTTAGCGGGAAATTTACAGAAATTTTTTCGCTAAATGGGAGGGGAGCAGGAGAGAAGGAAAAGAGGGGGTCGAGGGGCATACCTTCCCCTCCGTACCCTCCCCTCCTCCTCCTCAAGAGCTGAGCTCTAATTCGGTATTACAGGGAGTTGTAAATGTCTTTCATTTTTGTTTAATTTTTTCTGCGACTTTTATTTCATGTGGTGAAAAACGAACAGGTGGTTCATGGGTCATTAACGTCAGGGATTCGTTCTAAGCGATATTTGCGTAAAGTACAAAAATCGTTGCATTGCCCCTTTAAAGGGATATTTAACCAAGGAACTTAGTGGCCATAATAAATGGCGCACTTTCTTTCCACGAGCCAGCAGCCGCCGGTGTGCGCGAGCAACACGCTACAAAAATGACGTCAAAGACCTCCATTCGCGCTTAAGAGGACAGTGAGATGTATGGGCTTCGCGCCAAAGAGGAATGAAGACAAGTTTTTCATCTACATAGCGGTGTCTGGTGTAAAAGGTGAGCGATTGATTGCTCTAACAAGCACGTAGCTTTCACTTTTAGAGATGAAAAGCCTGTATTTGTTCTCCTTTGGCCCGAAGTCCATGCATTTCACTGTCCTCTTAAGCCCGAATGGAGACATATGACGTAAATTCGTTGCGTGTGCTCGCGCACACCGGCGGCTGCTGGCTCGTGCAAAGAACGTGCGCCACTTATTATGGGCACTAAATTCTTTGGTTCAGTATCCCTTTAACTCGCAGCCAGAACAAGCGGCCACGCAATCTGGAGCCGATTATATGCCGCCAACATGTATCCTTTAGCCACGCACATGTGGTTGGCAAGTCACGGGACGTGCGCTGAGTTCGAGGCATTGTTATGAATTCTGCTATTGTCTTGATTGAAGCGGTTGAACACTAGCAACTACACGAAGGCTTGTCGAGCCATCTATTATCGCGAGCCCAAAATCGAGGGCTTCACGAAATGCTCGGGTCCAGTCTATCAACCGCATTCGAGTGTCGTCACTGGGGGGACTGTATATCATCCCCGGGGACACTGCGACTTCCAAACTACGTCATCACGTTTTGCGACGGAGAGACTAAAAGAAAACTCTCGCTTTTATCCTTAAAATTTCACCGCACCAAAGAGGTTTCTTAGTTAATATCGTTGCGTGGGAGTACACTAGGGTCCCACTAGTGACAGTGAGCTCGTGTAAAGGAAATAAGACATTCCAACCGAATACCGCTGCACTGCACATTTGAAGTGTAACGAAGTATACGTTCGTTGCCTGGGCACAAGCCACAAGACCTGTTCGTAATATCTTGTGTCCTAAAAAAAGAAAAAAAGTCCGCTTAGCCAAAAAGAAAACGTACACTTAAGGAAAGCTGGTGTGTCTACTTTTCCCCAAAGCACCTGAGAAAGCCGATCGCTGCAATCTCCGGAGGAGCATCAAAGAATGAGGAGGATTAAGACGTGTTTACACCTAAGAAGGCAGTCTGCGCTGTGGCGCTGAGCCTTCACCACCTAGAATAATGAAAGCCTCCGCATCGCCTCCTCTCCCTTCATGAAACGTCATGAGAGTCGGATCGCGCAAACTCGGTTAATGGGCCCGAGCCGACCTTCGACACGCTGATTGGACACGAGCCCCGGCCGAACACTGACGCAGCACGTGTGCCTCATCTCAAGCCTCGATCGATCTGATGATGACGGGGCGGAGTCCTTCTGCTTATTTAGGTGATGTTGGGCCGTTAGATGAGCACGGTCAAACGTCACGATCAGTGCCATAGCGCAGGCCTTTTATTAAATCCAAATATATTTTCATCTTTGTTATTCGCCGAGCTTCTTCTGTAGGACGCAGAGATTGGCTTTCCCGAGTGCATTTCATTTACTGTAAACGACTTAATTTTCGCGTGCTCAAATTTTCCCGAATCGGGCCAAAGCTAAAGATTTGAAATTATTCGCGGGACGTATTTTTCGTGAATTGTAGGCGATTCGCAAAAATCGCGAAAATTAGGTCCCTGCGAAACTTTAGTCGTTTACAGTATTTTTCAATAGTGCCAGCCCATTGGAGCCAAATCCAAAGTGAATTATTTAATCAAAATGCACATTTTTCACTGAAAGATTAAAAAGCAATGTGTATACAGATTCTTTTTTTACACTAGATCCTCAGCTGCACACGCCCAGAATTTGTTTTCCGTATGATAAAGCATGGTTGGTTTATAACATCACACATATTTACAGGTTGGTACCTAAACAATACATTAAACAGCGCAATGACTATACGGTGTCAAAATAACTTAGAAGCGAAATTAAATATCTAGGAAATTTGCAAAAACTGAAAATGAATCAATGTCAACAACGTCACTGGGTAGCTTCTTCCATAGATACATTGTACGCACAAAAGATTACTTTTTAAATGTATTTAGTCGAGCAACAAGAGTCACCATTTTCGAATGATGTATTATTCCGTAGTAGATAGTTCTTGGTATTAGGCATTTACAGCTATTAATTTTAAAGAGTTTAATATAAATCTGAAAGAACAAAATCACGCGTCGTCATAACCTTATTTAAATCAGAGGTTGTAAATTTGCTGGAGTTTTATGTCCCGTAACGGACGCTGATCACCTGAAATCTGAAAAATAACCCCCGCCACCAGTGATTCGATATCTTCAAGCACTTTAACAAGGTTTACCTGCCAGGGATCCTAAGCTTCTCACGCGTATTCAGGGTAGAGTAATAGCTGTGTTATACCCCTGTTACACGGGCACACTTAACCGCGGTTAACTCAGCTTTAACTGCGGTTACGTGGCAGCACAGATGCCGCACTATACCCTCGGACAGCTATTTCAAAAGAAGTGAAGAGAGCGCGTGCACTGCTTTGATGGGTGCTCAAGATGCTCAAGCGCACGTTCGTCCATAGCTTCGACTGCATCGCCGCAGAATGTTGTCGGCAAGTATTGTGCGCTAATTATGGTTAAACATAACTGCAGTTAAGTGTGCCCGTGTAACAGGGGTATTACAGGGCACACTTAACCGCGGTTAACTCAGCTTTAACTGCTGTTACGCACCACCACAGATACCGCACTATACTCTCAGACAGCTATTTCAGAAGAAGTGAAGAGAGCGCGTGCACTGCTTTGATGGGTGCTCAAGAGGCTCAAGTGCACGTTCGCCCATAGCTTTGACTCTATAGCCGAGAATGTTGTCTGCAAGTATTGTGCGCGAATTGTGGCCTAGCGTGACTGCAGTTAAGTGTGCCCGTGTAACGGGGGTATTAATATTACTTTAATATGGTAGAAGTTTAAGCAAAGCTGGAGCTCTGCTAAGCGTTCTCCTGAGGTACTACAATTAGTTCGTTGCTCCTTTTCTGATATTCTCTACATTACGGTTTCATTTTGAATCACTTGCAATGATTACACCGACATATTTATAGCTCTCCCTGTTTTCTTGTCTGACTCCATCATGCTCATAGTTAAAATTTAGAATATGTTTTTTTGTTGCAATATATATATATATATATATATATATATATATATATATATATATATATATAAATACTGAGTTTTGTTGATGCTACTAATCAACATGTTATATTTACTACACCATAAAGCCATGCCGGATAAGACGTTGTTTAGCTTTATCTGGCCCTGAGCTGAAAAAAACGGGGGTATAAATTACGTAGTCATCAGCGAACATTTGTATTTTCCTGGGCGGTTAGAAACAAGTCCAAACAAACTGTTGACGTAAACAATAAAAAAAGCAAGAGGCTTTCAACAAACTTGTGGCACCCCGGAGTACACATCAAGCAACCCTGTATAGGTACCATTGACATCCACGAATTGTTGGCGATTTGTGAGATATGCTTTAATTCATCTGATTAGACATGAAGGAATACCAAGGTATATAATTTTGTCGCTAGTTTACGATGGGGTACTTTGTCGAAGGCCTTCGACAGGTCAATGAACGTTTCATCCAACTGCTTACGATCATTCACATAGCTGGATATTTTATGACAAGGTTCAATGAACTGAGTCACTGTCGACCGGCCTCTACAAAAAACATGGTTATGAAAGGAAGAAGTTGTTTGTTTACCATTTGTTCTATTAATTTACAATATGTGCAGGTAAGTGTAATGGGGCGGTAGTTCTGAACTGAATCATACCTTCCGGGTTTTTTTGGGGGGGGGGTTTTTTTTAAGGGAATAACTTTAGTCACTAGGCAGTCATCCGGCAATACTATATCTGCGATTCATCTTGAAAATATATATGTTAAATGCTTAGAAACACATTCGGTTTCTAAGTATGCAATGGATGCGTTTCAAGAGCAATGAATGAGATTAACATTCATTGCGTTTGAATGCCTCGCAGATGCCTCGGCTCGCAATGCCTCGCCTCGCCCGCCAGATGCCTCGCAAAACGTAATGAATGCGTTTTGCGAGGCATCTGGTACAGAAGATTTCTTAATGTCAAGGGATAGTAATCATGATACAATACCCTGTTCCAATAAAACTCTGCTCGCGTCATTATCACATGTAATAACAATATGTTTATTCTCATCTCTTGCAAACAGAGATTGGAAGAAGCTGTGAAATTCAAATGCCATTTCCGCCTTGTCACTCTCTGATTTGCCGTCAATCCATAACTGCCTGATTCTGCTTTTTGTCGGAGATAGGAAACACCCGAACATTTCGGAGGCCGATGACAGACATTCGGGCATTGATTTTGTGAAGTACTTTTCTTCCTTACTTTATCATTCTTCTTAAGTCGCCAGCCTGTTCACTTGCATGCAACGACCGGCGTTTTCGAAGCCTTTTCAGTTTCCGTTTTATGTGCCGAAGTTCTCTCGTGAACCACGAGTTTTAGCGTTTAATATTTTATTTTTTCGGAATATAGGTAGCAATGTACTAGCCCACTATTGGCTTAAATGTTAACCACATGTATTTTAAATTGGCCAACTGATCAAAATCATCAAGGTACTGCTCAAGATGGTCAATTACGTCTCGTCATTTGCCCTTCGAAATTATAAAACGTATTCTCTTCAGCCGGGTAAATTTGACAAACCGAAATATCACACTTAAAATACACTAATTTGTGATCCGATATTCTGTCGTGAACAGAAACATTGCGTTCATCGAAATGTTTACGAAGAGACAAAAGTTGAAGTAACGAGCATAAAGTATCAGTACTACGGGTGGGTTCTACAGCGGCCTCCATGCCTGAAAGCCAGTTCAAGGAACGAATCAGAAACATTTGCACCCATCCTCGCCAAACCGTCATCCGACCAACTGACGGTAGGGGCGCTAAAATCCCCGCTATTATCAATTCACTTGGGTTATTAGTGTTAGCGATCAAGTACTCAACTATTTTCATTAAGGCTGCGGTCCCACGGCAGCCATCTTGAACAAGGCGTTAGTTCAACCAATAGATGGCGACACGCACCCGTGGGGTGGCCGAAACATTGGTTCGCAGTGGGATGGCTCGAGCAGCATCACGTTCCCCTCGTGGCCTTGCTCGCGTCGCTGCCAGCTGTGCTCAGCTATACTTTGTTTCACCTTATCTGCGAGCGAAGCCAAAGCTAAAAGCGCGAGACCAGCGCTTTTTGTGTTTCTCCCCAGCTCGCGCGCTCAAGCAAAGCCTGAGCGAACGGAGCTTTCGTGCTCGCGCTTCCAACTTTGCCTTCGCTCGCACATAAGGTGAATTCTGGCATACATCCGTTTGCTGGGCCACGCTCAAGTAGCGTGGCCCAGCAAACGGATGTATGCCAGAATGTCAGGCTGGGTATAAATTGTTCTCTGATATAGGGAGATGCGGTTCCGCGGTTGTAACGGGTTTTCGCAATAAACCTTACCAAGAAGGAATCAAATGTTGATTGACGTGTTAATATTCTATCAATGAAAATTTCTTCTGCAGGAACGCACGCTCAGTAGACTCAATCTTCCAAGACACCAGTGGAAGCGGACGTCAAGTAAACTGCTTCGCGATTTACGGTACTTACCTCACCATTTTAATGAAGACTAAAATAACGTCACGAAATATTGTGTTTCGCGAGGTCCGGAAGATGTTGTAAAGGTTGTTACAATATAGTTCCCAGAAAACAAACGCCGTTGCAATATTTTCGGAAGTACCGACACACATAATGTTGTAAGTACAGCTTATGAGGAATATGATGAAAACCACCAGAAGAAATAGGAAGACGTTTATTTGTAATGAAGACGCTATGAATGAACGGCGTTTAGCGACGGCAAGTTATGAGCGTTGGGGAATTTATAAGTTCACGTGATTGCTAACTATGGACATGCGGATAATGAAGACCAGTTGTGTCGGGAGATGGTGTTGCGGTGATGACCTGATATCGGACGACTCGTGGCAGACGAACAAGCAAGTTTATTCTCAGCGAATGGTAAGTGTCCACTGTCAAGCACAACACGTGGCTACCGACGTTGTCGACGTTTCGAACACTTACCGCTTTCGACAAAAGTCCTGGCACCCGGGCTAACTTTGTGGAAAGACTCGAAGACTTCCTTGAGTCCAACGCCATTATGAACAATAACTGAAAACGATCCACTATTCGGTCGGTAGGTGGCGAAACGTATCCCCATCTGCGGAGTCATGGTCGATGCGTACTCTAAGTGGCTGGAAGTTTACACGATGCCTGCCATGATGTCCAAACACGTCATTGACGTTCTACGGTCTCTTTTACCTACTTTTGCCCTACCGAAAATACTTTTCTCTGAAAAGGCGCCAAATCTTGCTTCAAATAAAATAAACAAGTTTTTGAAAAAAAACAAAAAGAAAACGGCATCAGGCATCAAATTAGTGCACCATAGCATCCTGCAGCTAACGGGCAAGCAGAACAGATGGTGTGCGAAACGGAAAAAAGCCCTTTTGAAGCTTACGGAAGGAGCAGTTCAGTGAAGAATCGCCAGGTTCTTGTTCCAGCTGCACGCGACGGTCTCATTTTACTCGCTAAAAACACCCGCCGAAGCAATATTCGGCGGACGAAGAGCCACACCACTCAAGCTCATGATACTATGGCCTACGAACGAAGATCGAGAGATTCCCAGATCGGGAGTAATGGCAGTTCATTCGGTCGGACAACTTGTCTACGTGAGGAATTTCAGCGGAAGTCGGGCCTTCCATGTAAAACTTGAGTAGAAAAGGCTCTATGTTGGTTGACCAGAAGGTGTCATTAGAGCCACTCTATATGGCAGCGTAGCTGCCAGAGTAGCGACACGACGCAAAATTTTCTAGATGCACGACGTCAGAAGCGGTGATAGTGATCTCCATTTTGGGCCTGGGAGGCTGCCATGGTAACCGTGCTTCTAGCGACGCCGGGCGGCAACCTTTGTAGTCTAGTTGATATCTCCATTCGTTCATTGAAAAGTGGTATAAGACGGTTGGCTTCGCGGAACGGCAAGAAGCTCTGGAGGAACAGCGCCTGTTTTTTCTGAAAAGTGAGACGATTTGCAGCACAGGGACTGTCGGGCGACGAGAGCTGCTATGGTATCGTACATGCACGGACAAGGCGAGTGGTTTTCGGCGCCGCCGGGATGGCGGCCGCTTCGTGGGACGAACGTACCGTCTATAGTACTTTCGGACTTCGCTCCGATGGAACAAAATCCGATTACGCCGGCCGCGACAGGACGATTGGCTCGGAACATGACTGCTGCTCGACTGCCCTATAGTGAGCGAATATATATGTTTAGCATCATACTTCTTCAAGACCCGATCATCCCTTCAAGATGAGATTTTCTCACCGACTGGTGAGGAGCGACGTCGACGGTGTTCAACCAAGAAGGACGGCATGGTGGTTTCTAGGGAATTGTTGACGCCATCAAAAGAGACGGACGCTGGATATGTGGTGTTCTTGCCGACAGGCCAAATGGTCGTTCGGAAGTTTACCGGCATTCAAAAAGTCAATATTTTTATCTGGTGTAGCACACATATCCGAGTTAAAGGGGTCACGAAATTATTTTTAAACTTCTTCTTCCTTACCTGTAATCCTCAACCCAGAAGAAAACTGAAATCACGCAGTCGTGTCATGCTAGGGCACCGGTGCGATGACCCCAAGCTTTCACCGTGCTTTTTAAGCACACCATAGAACTTGGCATTCGCAAGCAATGATAAGTTCCGTCAGGGCACTCATTCGCCAGAAACTCGAATTCAAATATCCATGGACAAATTGATTGCTGACGAGCGCATACATCCGAGCGACGCAGTTTTCGTGTCCAATGCGTGAGGTGGGGTCGGCTGACGTCATTTTGGCCAGTGTAGGCATTGTAAAGAGGATATTTAGAACCATACACACATGATGATAACGTCATAGCACACTGACATTAAAAAGTAACAAAACGGGCCCAGCAACAGAAAATAAATATTACACTCGTAAGAAATAAATACGTCTGTAACTTGTTAATTACAAAGACAAACACACCTCTGAGCATCTAAGTTTAATAGTATGTGTTGATGCATTGCCTTATAGCAGGACGGTTCATATACGTCACTTGAGCAAACGCCAGCTTTTCATTTGAAAAACAAACAAAAAACACGGCGATCAAATGCAAGCTATTGCAACGAAAGCAAGTTATATCGAAATCTTCATAACTGCCAATTCGTAAAATTGCCGATTAGTAAAAAAGGTTAAAGATCGCAGGAGCTTTCTCGCTAAAAAATGCTGTGATTATTCGGTAATCCAGGGCTCAAACAATTTGCCCTAGGCCCTACACGCGCCGTATACCTTTCGTTATGATTCTAAGAAATTCAGACTTTCAAAGGAAGCTAGAAAATGCGAAAATTTTATCCTAAAAACTACGTGGAGCGCAAGTTCGTCTGCTTCTTTTTGCAGGGGTTGTGGTGACGTCAGAACGCCGAGATCTGAGTGGCTCCGATTGAAGGAGAGTGGGTAGACCTAAAAGCAAGCTGCCTTGAGGCCTACCCACTATTCTTTATTCAGAACCAATCAGAGCTCGGCATTCTGACGTCACCACAACCCCTGCAAAAAGAAGCAGACGAACTTGCGCCGCGCATATCGTAAAATAGTTGATTAGTATATTTGGGAGTTGTGTGAATATTTATACAGGGTGTACTAGGTCAGCCATTTCAAAGTTGCGACGAGTCACTCGCTGTAGATGAGCAATTTAGCCAATGCAGTATAACCGCGCTAGCCTGGCCGGGGTCTATAGGTCTTTAATGTGCATCACGCAGTAGTGATAGACAACCGCAGGCCGGTACGATGCTCATCCATATCCAAACGGGCAGGGGTGGGGATTGAACCCAGGTTCCCTGGTTGATACTTAGTACAAAACATAAACATCGCGGGAGCTTCCGCGCTAAAAGTTTGTGATCATGTGGTTACCTGGGGCAAAAACAAATTCCCCAAGGCCCAACATGCGAAGCATAGATTTCGCATCGATTCTCAGACACTCCAACGTTCAAATAAAGCTAAGAGAATGCGAAAATTGCATGCTAAATGTCCTATCGATCCTCAAACACATCCGGAAACCCGAGCACCGCTAATACCCCTGTTATACCCCTGTTACACGGGCACACTTAACCGCGGTTAACTCCGCTTAACTGCTGTTGCGCGGCACCACAGTTACCGCACTATACTCTCTGACAGCTATTTCAGAAGAAGTGAAGAGCGCGCGTGCACTGCTTCGATGGGTGCTCAAGATG
This sequence comes from Ixodes scapularis, assembly GCF_016920785.2. NCBI lineage: Eukaryota > Metazoa > Arthropoda > Arachnida > Ixodida > Ixodidae > Ixodes > Ixodes scapularis. The sequence goes on from NW_024609838.1 coordinate 70,392,007, forward strand.
CCCGAGCGCGCGTTCGCCCATAGCTTTGACTGCATAGCCGCAGAACGTTGTCCGCAAGTATTGTGCGCTAACTGTGGCTTAGCTTAACTGCAGTTAAGTGCGCCCGTGTAACAGGGGTATTACACGGGCACACTTAACCGCGGTTAACTCAGCTTTAACTGCGGTTACGTGGCAGCACAGATGCCGCACTATACCCTCGGACAGCTATTTCAAAAGAAGTGAAGAGAGCGCGTGCACTGCTTTGATGGGTGCTCAAGATGCTCAAGCGCACGTTCGTCCATAGCTCTGGCTGCATCGCCGCAGAATGTTGTCGGAAAGTATTGTGCGCTAATTGTGGTTTAGCGTAACTGCAGTTAAGTGTGCCCGTGTAACAAGGGCATAAGGCGGTATTACTGATGCTGCCGCACAGGTGCGAATATCCAGAGCGATCTTGCACAGAAAGGGTATAAATTATCATTCTTTCAGATCTTCACGCTATACCTACGCCAGAAAGCACGAAGAAGCCCTAAATCGTCGGCAAGCTGCGGCACATGACGACTCCGCGCACCGAACAAACTCGCATCCACCAGCTTTGGGCGCTGCCATCTTTCCGATGACATCACGGCTCTTGAGAGGTCACGTGACAAGTCGTCACTCGGTTGCTACGGAAACCGAGCCAGCTCAGCTCGTTGCTATGGTACCGCGTGTGACCAATCGCGGTGAGAGGCGGCACAGGGAAAAGCGTGGCGCTACTCTGGCAGCTACGCTGCCATATCGAGTGGCTCTAGGTGTCATCTCTCTGTATACGTTGGATATCAACGCCCTTGAGTGTAAATATAACTAAATCACAAAACTCTCTTTGTGTATTGTGTAACTGCCCTTGTATTTGATAGTAGAGGCTATGGTGGTGATTTGGACCTTTCACACCAGGCTCCTTTTTCTTATTTTTCGCCTCATACTCCTTTGCGGTTTAAGTACGCTTCAAGAATCTTTTGGAACGGGGACACTTTACGTCAACGAGGCCATTTGTTCCAAGTAGTCTATCAGTAGTCCAAGTAGTCTATCTGCTAGAAATCCGTCCCTCATATTAACGAATAAGCCGCACTTCTGCACAGTGCAGTTTTCCTGTTCCACGTACAGTTGTAAAGCAGCATACTCACTGATTCTACCGTATTCTGTTGCGGGTGAGGAATGTCTTTGGGTACACGATACTTGAAACAAGTCTGGCACAGTACGTTGTTGTTCGTCACCCACTAATGTCGTCGTCATTATAGAGCCTCATCATTTAATCATTACCTCGTCACCTCATATTGCTCTTCATCAACAGCAAGTACAATAGGCTACCGCCATATTGCAATCCAAGAATTGAAAAATTGAGTCGTTCAGTGCTTCAACAATTTTATTATTTATATAATGTTATTACGTTACATTACCTCGAGACGATCGACGTCCATCGTCGATCTTCAAATACTTATACCTGTATATAAATTAAGCGCACAAGGGGGGAGGTGGCCGAGTGCACGGTCTAGCGCACACCAGCTTGGAGCACGTGGAGCGAAAGAGCGAAAGCTCGCGCTGCAGAACCCATCCCGCCCCTGCCCGTTTCGATCTGGAAGAGCATCGTACCGGCGTGCGGTCGTGTATCACTACTGCGTGGTGCACGTTAAAGACCCCAGGTTTGCGGTTGTACTGCACTGGCTAAATTGCTCATCTACAGCTGAGACACCAGACGCCCACTAAGGCAGACTAACTTACGGCTGTATAAACATACACACAACAATTTGCAATTAGACGCATAATAACAAAGAACACAGCGTGCCGCCTCTTTTCTTTGGATGCCTTTTTTTTTTTTTTAAACCAGCGCAAGCTCGCGCGTTCTCTATTTTGAGACGGTTAGAACGGTCGCACATAAAACCCGCGTTTCTCCTACCCGGCCGCTTCCTCCTCTCATTATGTGGAGTTGGTTATAACTAAATAAGCTATATTTAGTTATAAAGCAACATTACATATCATGTAATGTTGATTTGCTTTGTCGCAAACTGTTTAAATTGGAGGACGGAAAAGCGTTTCTTGCGATTTCAGATAAAGCTTCAAATAACTGGCAACCATGATTTTAAGCCACAATATGGCGAAGTGTCGCTACTCTGAAGCGTAGCTTATTTAATGACTCTATTCATGCTCTTGTTCAAGAGGCTTGTATAACCTGTAGGGGCCATGAAGTAAGCCCCGTGGATTCCACAAGCCACTACCTTTTGACACCTGCCTCTTCCTCATTGTTCCCGCTTTTGCCAGTAAATTAGCTATGGTTCAGAATAACGACACTTGGCCATATTGTGGCTTAAAATCATGGTTGCCAGTTATCTGAAGCTTTATCTAAAATCACAGGAAAAGCTTTTCCGTCTCCCACAAATATTTAAACAACCCACGACAGAGCATTGCAATAGTGCATCAGCTTCCTAGCACCGCATCTAATGCTGAGGAAGTCGTACTTTTGGATCATGACGATTGGCAGTTGCGCTTGCTCTGAACAAGACCCAAAATGGCGGCGCCCAAAACAATTTTGGGGAACGGAGTGCCGATACTCCGTTCCCCAAAGCTCATTCATTGACTCTAGGCATGAAGTGAACTCGGGTGTATTCTTTTCCTCATCGTTTCTATTGTTTATTGATTTCAACCATATCGAATAATGAACACATTATATCACGCTACGCTTCTGTAATTATTTTTCTTAGATTTGTTAACCTGAGCCAGTACTTAAACCATTCATTTATCGATAGTAAATCTTTCATTATATTTTTTAAATGTGAAGGTAAAAAGACACGGAGATTGATGATGATACAGACGCCAACACCGCCCTCGGAAATTTTTTGAACATTAGAAATCAGCTTTTTGTCTGCCATCCGCCAGGTAGCACAACAAAACACCCAAACAGTGTTTTAATGTTTTTAAAATTAGCTAAGCTCTACACCTATTAAGAAACCAAAGCAAGACCATTGTGGAAATGTAATACATCGCAATGTATATCTATTCCAACCAATAAATGTTATTAGATGCCAATAAGTCTGTTCGATGTCCAAACAAGATATGCGTCAAAAACAGTTAAGTTTAAAGTGCTCCTGGAGCTTTATGACTTTGAAAATGAAAAAAAGCCGTCGTCCACCTCTTGGGCAACCATTGTAGCTCTAAATGTTATAAAAGATTTTATCATAGTTTAATTATTTGCTCAGCGGCATTTGAAGTACCATGACTCGAAGCACAAAAAAGTGCTACGTTTGATATAAAATATCTAAATAAAAAAAATTTACACAACATTAAATTTTTTCTGCATATTACCAATTATAAGCACTACATCTGTAGCTAATTTCAGTACCCTAGCGCTTGTCATTAAAAACATATTCGTGCTGTAAAATGTCAATTTTAGGGCAATATTTGGAGGGATTAAAAAAAAGTAGTGCAAATATCAAAAAAGTGTATCGTTACATTCTGCTCCGACATCATCTTAAAAAAACTGCTATATTGGAACCGTGCTACCTTTAATGGATCGTTCATAAAACATGAACTAGCGGAGCAAGTGAGGGTCCACGCCATCATATTTGCAATGCTACAAATGCGCATGTACAGTAAAAACCAACACATACATAATATCAAATGAAAGAGGATTGCATTGTTTTTCGAATGACATCAATCCCAGAAAACAGTATTTAAAAGGAGATGAGTAATGACCTGCCAAAAAGTACCTAAACTGCCACATTCAGTGGGACCGTGGCCTTGAGTCTTCTGAAGACGACCCGGGTTTTCTATAGACAGATCCTATTGTTATGCCAGTTGCAAGAAAGTTTCACTTGCACCAGATACTTTCTGTTCATCCGCTTGTTCGAAACACTAACAAACTAGGTTTTCCTTAACGGCTATACACTAACTCATCTCTGTTACGTCACGGCGCGGTGGTGGCGCGTCGGGCGCAGTTACGGTCTGGGGCTGTGGGCGGAAGCCGCCATGGGGCACGTGCATTCCTATGTTACTTCGGAAGAAACCGGACAAAAACCAGCCCTCTCGTCAAAACGCCGCGACTGGGAGTCGGGAAAGCCCGGTTCGTCCGAGAACGTGAACAGGGGCCGTTAAAAGGGAAAAACAGACGCCGTCGGACCACGATTGCTTGGGCGGAAAGCACTTTGTATTGAAATCACGAATACTTGTGGTCGTCAGATTTATTTGTGTTGTTCCAACATGAACGCTGGAAAACCGTCAAGTTGCACGAACCACCTGTGGACTACGTTCAGTGCGTCATCACGTTCAAATGGCCGCCTCATCGTTCGAGCTGTCGTCTGCTCTCTCAAACGTTTCTGTCGTCTGCTCGTACAAACGACAGCGGTCCGTAGTCCAGACGTTGACCCGGTAATTGCGATAAGAAGTGCAGACCTCGAAAGACGTTCAAGTTTGAAGCTTGCTTCGGGTATGTAGGCTTGGTGTAAACAGTACATTTAAGAAGATGTTGATAATTGTTACCAGTGGCCCTCACCGACTTGTTATGCCTGATTCACTCGGTTCGATTCTGCTTGTGATTTTCAGTATCGACGTCGACATCTCAACTACGGTTCAAGCTTTTGCAGCCCGAGCGACGTCATGACTGAAAATAGCGAGCGGAACCTCACCATGTGAATCAGGCTTTAGCGTCCATTCTGCGGCGTCCTCGCGGAATAAATCGCCGCATGTTACATTATTCACGCCAAGTTTTGAGCTGTAACGAGCCTCGTTAATTTCGCTGAGGCCACTCAAGTAGTCAGACATTGTCGGGAAGACGTAGAATCAGCAATTCCAACGCGAAAAAGAGCGCGGGGACTCACACCGACTCCGAAAACATCCCATTCCAGTGGTTTGTTTATGGGCGACGGCAAGCTTCTTGCCCACACGTCCATCGCGCATGCGCGGCGTCGGTGGCGTCCTCTAGGGGCGCTCCGGTTTGTTGGTAAACATGAGTTGGTGTATAACAACGTCGCCACCTTGGGCAAACCACGCTTGTGAATTTGCGGGCTAATCCGCGCCGCGACAGCGGATTTTGGAGCCGAGTGGCAAAATCCGCTCGTCGCTGACGGAAATCCGGATCTGTCCGGGACTCTTCCAGATTTTCCGCCAGCGACGAGCCGATTTTGCCCACCCCGCTCCAAAATCCACTTACCGCCTGCCAACGTTATTAGATTACCTCAGTTGTGGAACTGCTGCGGAGGGGGGTACCCCCCCCCCCCTCACTCACTTCAATCCGCCAGCCGTCGTTGGAAGCGCCATCTATAGACCTTTTCTGTGTACTCTCGTCCCCAGCGACCTAATAGGCGTATCCGGTATGGGCGACGATACAATAATACAACGTTTCAACCTGCAAATGGTAAAAAAATAAAGGGGAGGCAACACGAGAAAGTGTGACGGTTACGCTTATATCCTAAATGCCTTTTATTGGCGTGGCAAAGGCAAAACAACGTTTTCGCCCATACTGGAAGCGAGGTCAATTCAAGATGGCGGCGCACTTGCAGAAAAGGTCTATATTATCGTTTCATATATGTGTTCCAAAGAGCCCAGCTGAAGCGCCAAATGGCGATCACAACGCCGCCATTTATCCTGCAGCGGTCACTCGAGGAACTGCACGTAACATCTCTTTTGGCTTCAATCGGCCATTCCGGAACCTAATAGATACAGTGGGAAGGGATACAGGGATGCCACCCCCGTCTCCACAGAGGACGCGCCGCGAATTTACCCCGAAGTTAAGATGAGCCTAGGTTTGGACGCGCTACCTGAAATCACGGCTGAGGCATGGTTGTATGAAAACAATATTAATTGTGCCGCAAAACCTTGCAAACTAAAGATTTTAGAAAACATCACGCGCCCCTCATTTTGTACTAAACTCCAATAAAAGTTACTACCAAAAGAGTTTTTTTTTCCGTTGGTTTTTACGTTTCTGGTAACGTTGAAACGTACGTATCCTGATGCAGTTACCAAAGCAGCCGTCTAGCGGCGCTGGGCGAGTCGTGGTAAGTGAGAGGGGGGGGGGGGGGGGGGGGGTACTGTTCGTGCATGCGGCGCCTATGAGCAGTTCCGTAACTGAGCTAATCTAATAACGTGGCCGCCTGCGCGGATCCGCCCGCGAATCCACTAGTGTAAACGGGCCGTTGGAATGTACTTTAAAATGATATTTTGCGGGCGTGGGTTGCGAGACCTTGAAATACGAACCTCCAAGAGCCATGGTGTCGTCGTTTTGGTCTTATCTCATCATAGCAGACGGCAGGTCCGAAGTCTCTTATAAATCTTGAGAGTTCTTCGAGCAAGGAAGTTAGAAGTACTAGGAGCGGGCACGTTGCAATATTTGTGAAGCCTAGTCATAAAAAGTTTAAATGATGTTGTGGTTAACGTGACCGTAGATCTCTCTTGCGATTGGTGCGCGTGACATGTCACGTGTGAGATGGATGTTTGATTGTAGAAGGACTCCTTGCAGGCTTACGCGCGCTCCGTCCGGTAGGTTTTATCAGATCGAAGGCTAGACTGTGGTGTACTCTAGTACACTATAGCTGGACGAAGGCTAGCTACGGTCACGTGATGTGGTCACGTTGGCCTGATAAGTGAGGAGAGTAAGGAGGAAAATGAGAAAGAGGCGAGGCGTCAAGGGAGCATGGCTTGTGGAGGCTACGCGGCTGGCGTCATGCCCTCTCCTACCCTTCTGTTCTCCTTGTCTTCGAGCCCCTTTCCAAAAGACCGCGCCGAAGCCTGTCCGCCATTGCTTGCTCGCCTACTCTGAGCATGTATTGGAAACGAGGGCCGCGTCAGCTTTCGGCGTGAAGTCGGCTCGGCTCGTATTGGCCACGAACGCTACGTCAGTGTTCGGTGTGGACTCGGATCGAATCACGCACTTCGTGTCCAAACAATGGCGACCGCCATTGTTGCTTGATGGGCTTTGGAAAAGGGACTTATCCGCAGAAGCCGCTGTAAATTGGAGATGCACCATATGACAGAAACCTGAAGTGGTCTAGAGTTCGACGACCGAAAAATGGTGTGCGTCCGGGCGACCTCTACCACTCTTGCGAACGACACAATTTATGGGATTTGTGCCAAAAGGGTCTCATTAAACAAATTAGTCTTTCTCTCTCTCTCTCTCTCTCTCTCGCGTCGGTGTATTTGAAGGCTGAAACGGTAATTCGCGCAGTGGGTGTCGCGCGGGGACAGATATAACCTATGATGTTCGTGTAACTTCGAGCGCTTTCACAGTTTGATATCATGAAAATATACTGGGTGTTCACAATTAACAATTGTGCAGAAATCTGAGCGAAAACGATCGGCATTTATAATAGAAACAATTTCTTTCGGGAACATTTTTCTCGAGTTTGGCGGCGCGCCAAAAACGAAGAATTTTTCGATGCTAATGCTGAATCAAATATACGTTGGAAGCTGTTAAATGCTAAGGTTTCGTGATTCTTATTAAGGGGTTCCAGAAGCGAGATACATGTTCGAGTGCAGCTGTTACATAACCTCGGAAATAAGCCTAGGAGTGAAATTGCACGTCGCGTTTCCTTCAAACACGTCGAATAAGAATAATATCACTGATATTTTGACTCAAGTCTTTGCACCTAAGCTCACCGCACTAGGACTGCGGTGCCAGGAAAGCGCCTTTGAGTGCTGCGTTTAGCATCCAATACCGCCCATGCATCGAAAGCGGTTCCGAAGTAACCACAAAAGACGTCACAAAAGCCGGAGTGACATGCTGTCGAATGTCATCATTCCGGCGGTTGGTCGTAGAAAAAAATGCTGCCGAAAAGCACACGCGAACGTGGGGTGTCGCTGTCGTCACAGCGTCACAACTCCTGGCCGCCGAAGATTCCGTGGACTGACAAGCATGCAAGAAGAGCGACCTTCGGGAGAGCAGGCGTCTGTCACATCCACCACCGCTGCTGTGACGCCGCCAGGATCGCGACCGGCGATAGCATGACGCTTATATGACGTCATAAGGCGGAAATCGGGGGATCACTTTTTAGGACGCGTTCGAGGCACCATAATGGAACCGACAGCGCAGCGCCTGCCCGTTCCACTATGGTGCCTTTCCTTTACCGCACACTTACGCTTGCCACGTCTTTCGAATATTTCTAAACTGTCTGATTTAGAGGTTTTGCATGACGCTCAACCAGTTTCTAATCGGAACCATATGTTTATTTTTACTAACCAGAAACGTAATTAGCAAATTGTAGTTAATTATTCAAATCATTGTGAGAATTATCCCTCTATATTATGCCCCCTAACGGTATAACATTTTGATTTTTTTTTGTTTTTTTAATACATACGTTTGAATTAAAGTTAAACACCCCATATAAACGCATTCGTTTACGCAGTACCAAATCCACTTGAAATAATCAGAATATGAACAGCCTAATCTACCTCAACATGACGTCATCATACTTTGATTCCGCCCACTTAGCGATTGGGCCCGAGCCTGACGCCGAGCGTCCTTCGACTCGCTGATTGGACACGAGGCTGCAGCCAAACGCTGACGCAGCACTGGTGTCCAATCAATGTCTGCTCTCGATCTCACCGCAGCGTGAACATGTCGAAATGCTGGTTCACGGGTTTGGAATATTCTAGGTGGTGTTGAGCACCGTTACTGCATCAACTCAGTTTTGGAACTTCCCAAAGACGCTGTACATTGGAGAGGGCCCGAAAGCATGTCCAATTTTTTCGCAGCGAGGTGGCGCTACCGGCGCATTAATATACGCATTTTCGTCTGCTAGTGCTCCGCGGCTGCTTGCGAATTCCGACTCCTCTCGAGGTTCAGCATGGTTTTTGGTTGGTTTTTGCCCTTTCGCCAGTTAAAAAGATACAATTTGAGCATGATAAGCGGCAGGACTGTTTTGGCATGGGGTTTGTATTCTTGCAAAATGCTGCCGCCTTAGCTGTACTGGCAGCGTGAAGCTTTTGAATCAACCTGAATTTGTCGGCACCACTACAATCCGCTGACTTCAATCTGAGCTATTTTCTACCATAGTAGTAGATTTGCAGACTTAACAGGGTAATGCCATTGCTGGCTGTGATCACAGCACACCAATACGAGCGTATCCGAACGCTTCGATTGCGTCATTGCTTTCGTTCTGTCGCCATTATTAGAAAGATTTAGCAGATCGTTTTTCCGCCCCAATAACCATACCTCCTCTTCTCTCCGGCGGCCTTGGGCATACATCGTATCATCGGGTGTCGTCATCGGGGCAAAGAATAATCTGCTAAAACTTCCATTATCTTTGGTGTGTTTATTCTTGATGGACGTACTAAGTTCAATCATAACCCATCTATACTGACAAAGCCTGGCAGATCCCCACGAGACGCGGCCGCCGAAAGTGAAAAGGCAGAGTGGCACACAAGAGTCGTGTAACGGGCGCCTCGCTGCGGCGAGACGCCGAAACACACTTGACCCGAGCGATGGAATGTCCGCTCGTGCTTCTCACCTTCATCGGGCTACCGCTTCTTTTTCCGTCGGGTTTGAAAACCATGTTTTGGGTCCTCGCCGCTGAAAAAGCTGTGCGCTGAATATCAGACTCCCCGAAAAATGCTCTGTGCTACCAGATCCTCGCGCTCCAAATCAGCGACCGGGCACTCCATGACTACGTCATCGAACTGCTAGGCTTTGTGAGTATAGAGGAGGCTATGGTTCAACATACATGGAGCATTTTGTGTGGCATTTTCGACGCGAGGAGGAGTGCTCAGTGCTCACGCTTCCTTTGACTGCATTGCCACAAAAAGTTGACGCCTTTGAAGTTCTGTGCAGTTCAGTCTTGATCGTGCACTGCACGTGCACTGTTTGAGGCGTGCGCTCGCGCATGTAGCTGCCGCTTTTCTCGCACTTGTTTGGCTGGTCAGCGTCTACCAAATAGGGGGAACAATTTTCGAGAGAGGAGGTTCAAAATGTGCCGGCCACCCCTCGAATTTCCGTTGTTGACCAATAGACCTGTTGCAAAATGTACGGCGCTACGACGGCAGGGAATTTTGGGAACCTTCGGTACAGATCACGCGCTTTCTCGTTGCGCCTCCGCGACTGCGCGCGCGTCCCGGCAGCTACCGCCAGCGGCCGTTACAGCCATCCGCCATCCCGCCCATCCGCCGAGTTGTACGTCGTTGGTGGCGTACCGTATCTGTGGCAGCGTAAAGGCATCGCGACAGGTGAACTTATTTGAATACATCATTCGTCGTAACTTACATTCACGCATTCAAGTGTCACCGAATCCCCTTATTTTCCACCGCAACCGTGGCAGGTTTGGACCAGGTTCAAAAGCGTTTCTGCAGCAGATGACAGAGCCGGTACAAAGGAGAGGGATGAGAGAGGGGCAGCCGTTGGCTCGTCACTCGTCCGACCCGGTTGCTCAAACGTTGTTGCCGTGGTAACCTGCGCCTGCTCGCGTACACCACGTGGTAGCGGGAGGAGAGACGTTGGGAGAAGCGTACAGAAGACTCCAATTATTCGTCGCGCGGCGCGCGCGGGCTTTTCGGATGTTTGCAAAGGGTCTATTGCTGCTAGGAGTTTGCAGAATAAACTTGGCAGTGAGGTATGCATTTGTTCTACATGCTCTGTTGGACCAGAATCTGGGTGTACTTCCAACTCCGCTGTTGCTGAAAGGCTTTGTGGACCTTCTCTGGTTCACAGAGGTTCTCAACATCTTTGGATCAGCCTTCCAAGGGATCTTCGTGGGACAGGTCGGCGCCCGCGGGCAAAGTTGGCTGAGCGCCTCCCGAAGAGTTATCCAGGACATCTTTGTACAGGGGCGTCTCCGGTGATTCCCTACTTTCAGGCTACCTTTCCGAACGCGGCAAATGTTCCGGGAAGGTCGCAAACACGCTTGGGACGGCGTTGGGTTTCCGAATTCCACTTACCCCGTGGCGTTAGGACGACTTCTTTACGAATCTCCTGCTCAAAGTACTTCAAAATGTCCTCTTCCTTAAAGTACAAATCACAGAAGAAGTCCTTGTGCGATAGGTCTCGCCAAGGGAGTTTTTTCGCCTCTAAGGCGCGTCGTTTCTTGTCCAAAAAAACATTGAAGAAATGTCTTGCCTGATCACCTGGCGCCGACCGTTTACGTTGTCGACACTCCGGTGCGCAGCATGCCACCCGTATATTCTGAAAAGATTGTAGGCTCACAGATTGTTGCTTCATCAGTTTTTAACAATGTGTAATGTCTGATGCATTGAATACAACTCTTTGTGTTATATTTCCGAGGTGTGAAATGCGCGCGGGCGTCCCCGCCGCAGCTGTTGCAAACGACCGAGGGAATGTTCGCGCGCGCGAGATCATTACTTGGCGCCGATGTCAGACGACACTTGAAATAGGGTTCAGGGTAAACAGGAAAACAGATTCACTACTTTATTGGTTGAAAAAATAAACGGAATTTTTAATATGTGACTCCCAACAGCAGCATAAACAACTTTAAAGTCGTCTGCTGCTGTCAAAAAGAGCGCCGTAAACATCGGTAAGCGCGGTAAGCCAGAAGCAACGTCCAGAAACGCGTCGTAAATGATGATGATAGCCAGTATTAATGCGGAGTGCGCGCCCTCTGGCAGGCGCCACTCAAAGAGACCCCCCTCCGGAGGGGGGTTCCACAACTGAGTTGGTTCTAGTAACGTTGGTGTTGACAGCATGTGGATAGCGAGCTTGGGCGTACGGTCCTCGATTATTCTGCACCACAAAATACGCAATAAAATTAAGTGCCGTGAGTTCTCTCGTTCTCACAAAAGTAGTTTTTGTGTGTGTTTGTTTGTTTTATACAACTACCATACATCACATATAGTGGGTCGTACACCCGCAGGCTATATGAAGGTGAACGCCGGACCGTCGACCGGTCCGTGTTATCAGCGCCATGACGCGGCTGCCGTGGCGGCTCGCTTTCTTACCGCGCGCTTCACCGAGAGTAAGTGCCTGGATCGAGCGCCGTTCTCAGCTCTGCTGCTACTCCCTGCTGAAATCCTGGAAGTGGGTTTCGATTTCGGCATCACTTTTTGTGGTCGCCGTACCCACCTCATTGCCGGCAAATGATTTGCACATTGCACGTGAACTAGAGCGGACGCTGCTTGGCATGGTTTATACGTGACTCAAACGCTTTCTTCATTCATGATCGATCGCTAATAACTGCAGCAAACGTTCTGCAATGAGGAATGATTGCATGAACGATTCCGCGTGCAACCCTACAAAGCAACTGGAATGCATGATAACCCTGCTCCGCGAAACGTCACCACCGCTCTTCTCATCGACACATTTTGCCTAAATGTTTTATTCCTTCTCGTATACACCAGTCTGTCTAAATGCTGGCTCTTACTTCTGACGCCACCGACGTCTACCTCCTGTTTTTTGTTTTTTTTTTAGCTACTAGAAGCTATGCACATAAATTGGTGCAATCTCAAAGCAGGCCAACGAGGCAATTTCCCGTTTTAGCCGCCGGCAGCTTGTACCCGCTGGGTTCAATATAAATCGATCGCTGCGTGGAAAACTCCTTCGAATGGCAACGATGCGGGTTTGGAAAGTTTGCTGACCATGGAAAAGATAAGCCGGGGGAGGCTCTATTTTCCCGCTGTTTTATGCTAATGACTCCGAGGACCGCTGTCAATATCGGTTCGTCCTTCATTCGGTCGCTCGTTTAGTTGAACTAATGGTGTTGGAATACGCGATAACGCGGTCCTGGAAGCGGACTCCGCTTCGTGTGTGGCACCCTAGTTTCGACGGGCCCCAATCGCTGTTACGATGACGCGTTTTGCTTTGTACTGCTTCTAACCATACAAATATTCTACGTGTTTTCGAAAATAACCTATTTTTTCGCTCCCGACGTGCTGAATCAAGGTTGAAATTTCATAAGGTCACCGACGGCGTAAAAGCCGCGCTTACGCTGTCAACAGATCGAGCAAAAGATAGTCTGCACAAACTGTCCGGGGCGTGTCTCTTTCCTTGTATGACAGTCACGTGGGTCATACAAAAAATTGTCTGCAGACGTGTTCCAAACATATACGTAGGTGAATGAAGCAAACATGCTAGGGAATTGCATAAGGCGCTTCCCCAGATAGTAGGGAGTTTTAGGGAACCGTTCTCGCCCAGATAGTTGGGAGTTTTGGGGAACTGTTTTTGCCCAGATGGTAGGGAGTTTTGGGGAACCGTTTTTGCACGTCCGATATGGTACGATGGGTCCTCCGGTACGAACTGCGCATGCGCTACCGCAGAAGACTCGCTCATGCGCAGTACGTACCGGAGGGCCCATCGTTCCGTATCAGATGTGCAAAGACGGTTTCCTAAAACTCCCTAGTAAAGCGTTTAGGGAACTGTCTTTGCACATCCGATATGGTACGATAGACCCTCCGGTACGAACTGTGTATGCACTACTACATCAGAAGACTCTCATATGCGCAGTATGTACCGGAGGGCCCATCGTAGCGTGTCAGGTGTGCAAAGACGGTTCGCTAGAACTCCCTAGTAAAGAGTTTTAGGGAACTGTCTTTGCACATCCGATACGGTACGAAAGACCCTCCGGTACGAACTGTGTATGCACTACTACATCAAAAGACTCCCATATGCGCAGTTCGTACCGGAGGGCCCATCGTACCGTATCAGATGTGCAAAGACGGTTCCCTAAAACTCCCTATATAGTAGAGAGTTTTAGGGAACTGTCTTTGCATATCCGATACGGTACGAACTGTGTATGCACTACATCAGAAGACTCCCATATGCGCAGATCGTACCGGAGGGCCCATCGTAACGTATCGGATGTGCAGAAACGATTCCCTAAAACTTCCTATTTCCGTCATCACGTACGCGGTGAATGCCGTGCCTTGTGTATACGTGTGGGCAGTGTGTGAGGCTTTTAGAAATGGGTGGCGTGGCTATTAATGTTCCCTCTTCTGGGCCCGTTTGCTCGAAGCCGGTTAACTCTAAAGAGGGTTTCACATGCTGCGATTTTGGCCATAGGGCGGCGCGGCGCGATTTCTGCCGTGGCGGCGCTCTGGCCAGCCGCAGCGGCTGAGCGGCACGGTTCCACCGGGTTGGAAATTTTTCGCCGCGGCAGAGCGGCAGCTTCCGCGCTAGCCACTCACAGCGCGACGGGAAATCACGTGACAAGAGGAGGAATATTGCGGGAAAGCTGGTGCATAGGACGACGGCGTTTTCGCCTTTTCACGTTCTTGAAGCAGACGACGAGCAGAGAAAGCACGCAAGCGACTGGTTTGAGGTTTCGTTTTTCCGGCGAGTCGAGCTTCTTTGCTTCAGCAGTCGCGTCGGAACTGTTCAGGAGATTATAAAGGAGGGGGATTGCTGTCCCCTTCCTCGGAATTCGTTTTCTCAATGAATTACGCGGTTCTTTTTCACTTTCCTCGCCTGAGTACCAATAGCGAGCGCAAGAGACGCTAATCGGAAGCGGCTTGTACGAGCGTTAGTGAGGAAAACAAAAGAAAAAAAATAGCCGAGCGACACTGACTCGTCTTTTCCAAGACAGATCGTCACACCAAGTAAGTAAAATGTATCATGCCGCTGCGGACATCGTAACATAATTATGTGCGGATGCGACCCTAGAACGTTCAAATTATTTTTGTTTTATGTGTGCTTCGGACATGTCTGCAGAAAGCTTTGGTATCACCAATGTGACCATCATACAAGGAACACCTCAGACAGTAGAGAGTTTTAGTAGATCGTTCCGATACCTCCGATAGCCCCGATAACGATACTATGCATGCACAAGGAAGGCAGTGGCGGAGTATCGGGCATCGCTATCGGAGTCATGGGAACGATCTACTAAAACTCTCTAGTTTCTACAGACTGTTTTTTGTATGATGGTATTAACGCTGTGACGTTGGCTTAAATGTATTGAAACGTTACTCACGGACGGTGAGCGACGCCTTGGCCATGACAAGAACGCCCTGGATGCTGGCGATGCCGAGGAACGCCGGCCACAGCGTCACGTGGTTGCTGCCGTGGAAGCAGACCTTTTGTCCCGGAGTCAGACCCCGGTGTCTGAAGGCGGCCGCAAAGGCCATCGTCTGCTGCCACAGCTCGGAGAACGTGGTCGCAGCGCCGGTCACCCCGTCCACCTGAGCAGATGGAACTCCGCGTGAATTGAGCGCCATCGGTTCACTCCATTCGGCGAATAGGGAGATTTCGTAGACCGCGTCTCCCCCTCCGCTCAGCCTCCTACAACCAAGAGGCCGCTACTGAGCCTGCGCGCCGATGGCCTTGACTGTAGAGCTCCGGGTATGGTATCCAACTGAGAAGACTGTGGAGGCGAAAAAGATCAAGGAAAACTCCCTAAGATCTCGCGCCACGTTCCGGCACCCTGAAGGCCAACGAGCAGCCAGAAAGGAGAACACTTCCCCTCAATTAACTTTTTTCCATTCGAGAAAAAAAGAAAACCCTCGCCATTTCTGTGGAGAGCAGCTCAGTAACCACTCTTCTGTAGATAGAGGAGGAGAGAAGAGTGCGAGAGGGAATGGAGAGAGGAAAACTGGGAACCGGTTTTTTGCACTGTAGAAGGTGATTCTGAAGGCCCATCTTTAAAACGGCTGTCCAAACAGGACCAATACCCGTGGAAGACGACGCCTGCGTATTACGTCATTATTAAGTCGCGGACATACAGCTAATACATCATACAAAAGATAGTCTGCAGACACAGTCTATAAAATGTTTCTCCCTTGTACGAGCGTACTGTCACGTCGGTTCTATCTCGCACAGGTTACTAGAAAAAGGTAATCGATCACAATTACAATTACGCTTGGTTAGACGGTGTTCAATTGGATTACGTGATTACGTGACAAGAAAAATAATTGACCCTTGCCTGAGAAAAGAACAGTTAGTTTTACGATTACTACAAATGTTCAAAACGACAGCTTTTTTTTTTTTTTTTTTTGGTTTGAAAACGGGTTTTTGTACTACCCATTATTGCATTAGACTCACCAAACTAGAAATTACTTATCTGTTTAATCCACCAATTTCGGTACACCATACATCTGTTGGAGACTCGGTTTGAAGGTTCCTTGGTAGAAAAATTGTAAAAACAAATGGCGCCGTTAGAAAAGGGAGAACACTAAACGGCGGTCTGAATCAATAAATAAATCATGGCACCAGTTGTCATCGAAACAAGTGAGACAGATACGCGTAGCGCCGCTTAAAGGTGTATTTACATGGCGGACATGTCCCCGAAGAAGTGTTGACAAAAATGAGGACGTCCCCTTTTTGTAGTTCGAAATCCGCCATTTTCCAGGCGAAAAAGGCACGCAAAGCTCAAGGGCTGGTCCGCGGACCACAGGAAGGTGTCCGGGAACGAGTCCGCGGATCTGTTGAATGTTGCGTATCACGTAGGAAAACGTTATAAAATAGGTCCACGCACCTGTCGTACCACGGTTATCGAAATTTTAAACCCGTTCAATTGCCGCTTTTTCCGGGTTCGGCGAGGCCGATCCATGCCAAGCCCGCGGACTCGGCTAACTCAGAAGGAACCAATCGCGCCAAACTGCTCGAGCAACAATGGATTCACAAGTCGTCGTCTTGTTGTTGTTGTTGTTGTTGTTTTCTACGGACCACTTTTAGAATTTGCTTATATGGCTTCCCTAGTTACACGAGCGCCTGTCAGCTGTTATTAAAGGAGCGATGCAACAATTTTTGTACTTTGCGCAAATACCGCTTAAAACGGAACCCTAACGTTAATAGACAGTTTTAGTGGACCGTAAGCTATAGCTTTGCGTACGCAAGGAAATTGGGGGTCGTGAGTGCGCATGGGCAGAACGCAATAAAAGGGCTAGCGTATTGCGTACGCGCGCAACGCTGGGGATTTTGCGTTGCTGGCTAGCGGGCCTTGCGGGACGCTCTCGAGAGATCTCGGACCCAACGAGAGCGCCAGTTTCAAGATGGCGGTTGCCTCGACTGGCGCAGCAAGGGCGACGTGGTGTTTTCCAAGTTCTGTGTTACGTGAAATTGCGTGGTGTTGAGCTCGGCGATTCTTTCTGGGACCTACCGCGGTCGAATCAGATCGCCGTGCAGCTGAAGGAGTGCACAGTGAAAATGTTCGCCGCTCGGAATGTGCGTCGACGCTGCGATCTGCTCAACGCTAAGCCTATTCCCACAGTTCATCGCCGACGGACGAACGACTCTAAAGGAAATCGCCGAAGTTCTCGCTATGCACCGGACATCAGGGTCATGAATTTCATTCCGCGATAGCATTGATAAAAGGTGCCGTTTCCACGGGACGAGTGACAGAGGCTCCGTGATCGAATTTGGCTACGCACTCGTACTCGTAGCCTCTGTACCCCGCAGAAAAGCGCGCTTGAGGAGGCAGCTGTGGCTTGGTTTAATTTGAAATAAAATGATTGGACAGGTTTTCATTTTCAATGGACAGTTTTAGTATAGCGTTGCTGGGTTGCTACGGTACTAGCAAATTTAACCAAGATCATGCGCGGTGTTCACTCGAAAACGTAACGCACAACTAAATTCGGTCCGAGCAGTTCATTTTTAGCGTACGCTATACTGTTGCGTATTGCGTACGTAAGATCCAGCAACGCTATACTAAAACTGTCTAATGACCTATGAAACACGCGTTCGTTCTTCGCCCCACGCAATATAGAAGTCCCAGAAAAAAATTTAAGAAAAACGAGCAGCGTTCACCCCTTCAACTCACAGCCAGAACAAGAGGTCACGTGATCTGGAGCCGATTATATGCCGCCAGTGTTGATCATAGCCACGTGCTGGGGTTGGCAAAGCGCAGGACACGCCCTGAGTTCCAGACATTGTTATGGCTCGGCTGTTGTCGTCGTTGCAGCGATTGGACACGGGTCACTATCCGAATGCTTCTCGAGCTAGCAATTATCACGAGCCCAAGTCGAGTGTCCTCGCAATGCTCGGGTCCAATCTATGAACCGCCTTCAAATATCGTCACTTGGGTGTACTGCGATCCCCACGTTACGTCATCAAATTTTGCCATGGAGAGATTGAATGAAAATGATCGCTGTTGTCCTTGAAATTACACCGCAACAAAGGAGTTTCTTGGCCAGTGGCGTTGCGTGTGGGTATCCTTGAGTCCCAGGTGTGCCAGTAAGGTCGTGTAGAGTGAAAAACATTCCAATTAAATATCGTTGCCAAGGTCCTTTAGGCCAAGGACACTTGACACAATCGCAATCGGCCGGAGTTTCACCGCGGCGCCAACTGTAACTGAGCCGCGAACAATCGCTGTCTTGAACTGAGCTTGCCTACCTCAGTTAACTGGACCCCTTCCGAAACACTGCCTTTTGTTGGCGGCTGGTGGAATCCCTGCACAATGGCGGACTAACACCTCTACGACAGGGCACATATCATGCGTTTGGTTGGATTAGAAGGCAAACACAAACTCAGTGACGTTGCACTGTCGACACTGTTTGATTAAATCGTCGGCTCCTAGTGTAGGTCTTGTAGCAACGGTCGCTATTTGATGGAATGACTTGAACGTTCCACGATGTCAGATGCTTCGCCATTGTGCAGTAATTCCGACCGACGACCTTCTGTAATCCTCACCGGCCCACAGAGTCGCTTCCAATGGAAGACGATGTCGCCGATGAAATGCGTCGCTTTGCCATTGGCGGCGCTCAATAAAGGCTTTTCTGCGACCCAAACGTGGTTCACAGACTGTCTGGGACACGGTCCGCACGGGCGTGCGGCTGGTGGTATCTGTTTCTCGGGAACACCTAGCGCAGCGTGACGCCAGCAGGCTGCAGTAACTGTAGCACTTAGCAGTGTGCGTCGTTCTCACGTTTGCTTGGATAGAAACAACACGTTTCTCAGGCACAGAGGCGCAAGGGCGTTTTTATAGCCCCGACTGTTATTATGCCATCGCCGAAATTAGACGCGTTCTCGTATCACGCATAAATAGCCACAGTGCTGGCAGCCGGCGCCTTTAGTGACGAATCTGTCACGCGACCACCGACTGACGGCTGAATCCCGCAAGGCCCGCGAGGAGAGCAGGTCAGGACCACAGAAGGCCGCCGCGTTTTGCGAGCCTTCAATTTATAGGTGGATAATCGAGGAAGCAAAAAATCATTTACGCAGCACCGCGAAGTCATGGCGTGACGAAACGCTGCCGCCGCGGCCGTGTGCTACAAGGTGCGTGCTGGCACCTTTTTTTGTCTGCAGGTCGAGATTACAGTAAGTCGTGTTTCGACCCTCTAATAATCGGCACGTGGCTCTCGTAAGGGCGAAAGATGGCGGCGTCCGTCGCATTACCGCCGACGGCCAGCGCAAGCGAAGCACTTACTATTGTGGAAGATGGGGGAGGTATCTAGGACGGATCATAGCAGCAAATATTGTCGGAATAGGTATGATTCGGGGCCAGAGCTGGCCGCTGAAAAATCACGGCACTTCGCGGAAGTCCACGCTGGACGAGCGCGGCCATTGTCATATCGATGCCGACAAGATTTTCGTTATGTCTCTCTTGCTTAAATTGGTGTGAAACGTTCTGGTGTTTGTGGAGAATAACATAGAGGACGAAAACAGGACGACACGTATCTGTGGTTTTCGTCCTCTATGTTATTCTCCACAAACACCGTAACTTAACCAGCACGCTCCATTTCCACGAGCGAAACGTTCTGATTACCGTTTCTTTGCTCTAAAAAAATACTTTATTATATTTCGTGTTAACCGTTTATACAGAATAAAAAGGTTGCATATAATTCATTTGCACCTCTTAAGAAAAAAATGACCGCATCTCCACGTGGTGAATGATGTTGATTGGGGCGAATCTCTGGTGGTGAATGTCTGCGTAGACGCTGAGCCGCAGCATGCCGAGTCTTTCGTTCGTTTTCATCCATATGGGAAAGAGAATGTGTGGTATGGAACGTGGTTATATACGCATTCGAGCATTTGACCGCAGCGCCCTCTCGTCTATAAACGTTGAGCCAATGCATGCAAACGCGAATATATATGCATTTGACCGCAGCGCCCTTTCCTGTATAGACGTTGGGCGGCTACATGCAACGTTTCATCCATGATATCCCCAGCTCTTGAGTTACTACCACATCTCAGAGCCCCCTACTCGTCCCGCAGTCGTGGCCGAGTGGTTAAGGCGATGGACTAGAAATCCATTGGGGTCACCCCGCACAGGCTCGAATCCTGTCGACTCCGCAAACATTTTTTGTTTCATCATTTTTGTTTTTGCCCTACACGATCACGTGAGCACGTGAGCTCACGAGCGCGATCCCGAGCACGAGCACCAGCAAGATCGATGTGAGCACGGACGCCGGACGGACAAGGCTAGACCTAGAGCCACTCGATATGGCAGCGTAGCTGCCAGAGTAGCGCCACGCTTTTCCCTGTGCCGCCTCTCACTGCGATTGGTCACACGCGGTACCATAGCAACGAGCTGAGCTGGCTCGGTTTCCGTAGAAACCGAGTGACGATTCGTCACGTGACCTCTCAAGAGCCGTGATGTCATCGCTAAAATGGCAGCGCCCAGAGCTGGTGGTTGCGAGTTTTTTCGGTGCGGCGGAGTCGTGATGCGCCGCAGCTTGCCGACGATTTAGGTCTTCTTCGTGCTTTCTGACGTAGGTATAACGTGAAGATCTCAAAGAATGATACTTTATACCCTTTCTGCAAGATCGCTCTGGATATTAGCACCTGTACGACAGCATCAGTAATATCGCCTTAGCGGTGCTCGGGTTTCCGGATGTGTTTGAGGATCGATAAGACATTGAGCATGCGATTTTCGCATTCTCTTAGCTTTATTTTAACGTTGAAGTGTCTGAGAATCGATGCGAAATCTATGCGTCGCATGTTGGGCCTTGGGGAATTAGTTTTTGCCCCAGGTAACCGCATGATCACAAACTTTTAGCGAGGAAGCTCCTGCGATGTTTACGTTTTGTACTAATCAATCAGGGAACCTGGGTTCAATCCCCACCCCTGCCCGTTTCGATCTGGATGAGCATCGTACCGGCCTGCGGTTGTGTATCACTACTGCGTGGTGCACGTTAAAGACCTACAGACCCCAGGCTAGTGGTCATACTGCATTGGCTAAATTGCTCATCTGCAGCGAGTGACTCGTCGCAACTTTGAAATGGCTGACCAACTACACGCTGTATAAATATTCACACAACTCCCAAGTATACTAACTAACGATTTTACGATATGCGGATAGCAAGTTCGTCTGCTTCTTTTTGCAGGGGTTGTGGTGACGTCAGAACGCCGAGCTCTGATTGGTTCTGAATAAGGAATAGTGGGTAGGCCTCAAGGCAGCTTGCTTTTAGGACTACCCACTAGCCTTCAATCGGAGCCACTCAGATCTCGGCGTTCTGACGTCACCACTACCCCTGCAAAAAGAAGCAGACGAACTTGCACTCCACATAGCTTTTAGGATACGATTTTCGCATTTTTCTAGCTTCCTTTGAAAGTCTTAATTTCTGAGAATCATAACGAAAGGTATACGGCGCGTGTAGGGCCTAGGGGAAATTGTTTCAGCCCTGGGTCACCGAATAATCACAGCATTTTTTAGCGAGGAAGCTCTTGCGATCTTTAACCTTTTTTACTAATCGCCAATTTTACAAATTGGCAGTTCTGAAGATTTTGATATAACTTGCTTTCGTTGCAATAGCTTGCATTTGATCGCAGTGTCTTTTGGTTTGTTTTTCAAGTGAAAAACTGGCGTTTGCTCAGGTGACGTATATGAAATGTCCTGCTATATAACAATGCATCAACACATATACTATTAAACTTAGATGCTCAGAGGTGTGTTCGTCTTTGTAATTAACAAGTTACAGACGTGTTTATTTCTTACGAGCGTAATATTTATTTTCTGTAGCCGGGCCCGTTTTGTGCTCCTTAATGTCAGTGTGCTTGGTTCCAAATATCCTCTTTACAATGCCTACAAAGGCCAAAATGACAACAGCCGATCCCAACTCACACATTGGACACGAAAACTGCGTCGCTCCGATGTATGCGCTCGTCAGCAATCAATTCGTCCATAAATATTTGAATTCGCTTTCCTGGCCAATGAGTGTCCTGACAAAACTTATCATCACTTGCGAATGCCAAGTTCTACGGTGTGCTTAAAAAGCACGGTGAAAGCTTGGGGTCGTCGCACCGGTGCCCTTGCATGTCTCGACTGCGTGATTTCACAGTTCTCTTTTGATTTGAGGATTACAGGTAAGGAAGAAGAAGTTTAAAAATAATTTTGTGGCCCCTTTAACACGGATATCTGTGCTACACCAGATAAAAATACTGACTTTTTGAATGCCGGTAAACTTCCGAACGACCATTTGGCCTGTCGTCAAGAACACCTCATATCCGGCGTCCGTCTCTTTTGATGGCTTCAACAGTTCCCTAGAGACCACCATGCCGTCCTTCTTGGTTGAACCCCGACGACGTCGCGCCTCACCAGTTGGTGAGAAAATCTCATCTTGAAGGGATGATCGGGTCTTGAAGAAGTATGATGCTAAACATATACTCGCTCACTATGGCGCAGTCGAGCAGCAGTCATGCCCCGAGCCAATCGTCCTGTTGTGGCCGGCGTAATCGGATTTTGTTCCATCGGAGCGAAGTCCGAAGGTACTAGGACGGTACGTTCGTCCCACGAAGCGGCCGCCGTCCCGGCGGCGCCGAAAACCACTCGCCTTGTCCTTGCACGTACGATATACCATAGCAGCTCTCGTCGCCCGACAGTCCCCAGGCTGCAAATCGTCTCACTTTTCAGAAAAAACCGGCACCGTTCCTCCAGAGGTTCTTGCCGTACCATGATGCCAAGCGTCTTATACCACTTTTCGATGAACGAATGGAGATATCAACTAGACTACAAAGGTTGCCGCCCGGCGTCGCTAGAAGCACGGTTACCATGGCAACCTCCCAGGCCCAAAATGGAGATCACTATCAGCGCTTCTGACGTCGTGCATCTAGATAATTTTGCGTCGTGTCGCTACTCTGGCAGCTACGCTGCCATATAGAGTGGCTCTAGCTAGACCCTAACCGCCGAATTCAGAAACCTCACTCAAACTACACTCAAACTGAAGAGCCCCTCCACTTCCTCGAGGAAGGCGCGAGGGCCGGCGCTGGCCAATCGCGACGGCGGATCCGTCCTCGCGACGGATCCGCCGTTCGGCATATTCAGACGCCATGTTCTTCCCAGAAGTGGCGCGCGGCACGTGTCTCGAGCGTTCTCACAACAATGAATGGCGCCACTTTTCCCAGGATAGAAAGGGCTTTACTTAGACCAGGCTCTCTAAATTTGACCGCTGTGTGACTACACCTTGAAAGAGCACGTTGTCCTTCCTAATGAACCACGTGAGTGCTAATTTTTTTTTTTTTTTTTTATCGAAGCGGTTACTTTTAGAGTCCAGAACGCACAGTACTTCTTTATTCGTACTGTGTGGGTAGGGTTGAGACGTTAGCTTGCAAAGTGTCGGCGCCACCCAACTCCCTGTCCCAAATTTGCCTCCTCCCAAATTCTGCCCCCCCAAGTATAAGCCGCGATTGCGCCAATGAAGCTTCAGTTGCGAACCGTCATTGCGAGGTGTGCAGACTGCTCGAATATCTCCACACGGATGTTATACATTCGTGTGTCTACATCTATGTACGATTTCAGGAAGCGTGCATATTGAGGGACATTAACAACCTTGGCCATAATATTGCAACGAAAAGGACACTGTTGAATTTATGATTGCGGAATCCCAATAAAGTGACTCTTGGGAAAGAAAAACCATCAAAAATTTTGGGAAACGTCCTGAGCGCAGCAACAGAGAAACGTGAAAGAATTAGAAGAGGGGGAAGGAACGCCAACCAAAAATAAAAAGGAGCCCAACGTTTCGAAACCTGCTTGGTTTCTTCTTCAGGGGCGACTGTGTGCGCGAGGGGCGAGTTGTCTTCTTTTACAGCGGTGGACGTGATGTTTTCGCGATCGTAATGTGGCTGAGCCCGCTGACGTAAGCGGACGGTAAAGCGCCAAGCGACCGATTGATGTTTTGCTGTGTGGTTTGGATGTGCCATGACTCGGCGAAGAGCCTCTGCCGGCAATTGGTCTCAATGTCGAGGATGCGTGTGTTGTCGAAGTCAATGCGGTGGTCATTCGAGTCAGTGTGTTCCGCAACCGCGCTGCGCTCATGATCGAACTTTCGCACGTCGTTTTTGTGCTGGCGTCAGCACAAAAACGACGTTTTTGTGCAAAAACAACGTTTTGTGCTGGCGTCTTGCACGTCGTTTTTGTGCTGGCGCAAGTTCGCACAAAAACGACGTTTTTGTGCAAAAACAACGTTTTGTGCTGGCGTCTTGCACGTCGTTTTTGTGCTGGCGCAAGTTCGCACAAAAACGACGTTTTTGGGCGAACTTGTGCCCAAAACAAAATAGAAGAAGGCTAACGTCGTAGGCGTCGATGGCGGCGTAACAGCAGGATCATGCGCTGG
Source organism: Ixodes scapularis (assembly GCF_016920785.2). Classification (NCBI taxonomy): domain Eukaryota; kingdom Metazoa; phylum Arthropoda; class Arachnida; order Ixodida; family Ixodidae; genus Ixodes; species Ixodes scapularis. The sequence goes on from NW_024609838.1 coordinate 70,416,364, forward strand.
AGTGAGATTCACTGAGGCTCGCCACGGCCGAGCCCGTTATGTACACACGTGGGCTTCTGGAACAATCGGCGTAGACGGTTCGGCGAGTAGTACATTCGGGTCTCGAAAAAGCAACGGGGTTCTCAAATTTACCGGAACGCGTCATTTACATAAATAACAAAAGTGTGCGTCCTGCCGGGGCATCGAACCTCGGTCCTTTGCGTAAGAGCCAAAAACGATAACAATCCAACCAGGGGCGTTTTTTCTATTGCCACATTAAATAGTATATAACAGAATGACAAACAACAGAACCATTTTGTTAAAAGAAAAGCGCCCTGCGTAAACGAAGGCTATGCTGCATTTCACCTTATGATGTACCGCAGGAGAGGCTACAAGCGCGAGCTTCTCGCTCTAGGGCACATCTCGGCGGCACAAGCTCTCGTGCATTAAAGGACCCTTGAAACGATTTTCGGACTTCCGGCCAAATAAGATGGCATTTGGGGATGCTTTTCAACTCATACAATGTTTTTCGGGTCACGTGCGCATGACGCGCCGCGGGGTACGCGACTTCCAGTCTTGTCCTCTCCTTAGCACTGCAAACGTTGCTACAGCGAGAGCAGACTCTGCCCTCTCTCTTCATTAATAGGCTGCTAAGACCGGCCATTTTGACGGGGTGGAATGCGCGTTGCAAAAGAACCCTGGAAGCTACCTATCAGCCCGCGCTCAGCAGTCGCGCACACAGCTATGGCCGCCAGTGAATACTTCCTATTAGCGGCGAGATGTTTCGATGGCGCCCTCGTTCGGTTACCTTTCGTGACGTCATTACTTTGTGAACAACGAAATCGATGGTGTTTCTAATAGGCATGGTGGAAGCCTGAAATCATAGAGCTCTCAAAGCAACAATGCCAACACCGCCAAAATGGAAGTTCGTACATTCCTCTTATTTCCGTCGATGAGACATCCTTTGCTGACGTCATAGTCAGCATTCGCCCAATTGTGGTGGGCCGACCACAGCGACGATTTCGATCGCTCACGTCGCCAATACTCTGTTTCACCTTGTGTTTTACCGCAGGAACAAATACAAACGCGAGTTTCTTGCTCTAAAGCCTAGTTCACATGCAGCGGTTTTCGCCCTAGAGCGGCGCGATTTCTGCCGTCGCGGCGCACTGGCCAGCATTTTCTGCGGCACGAGCGCCGCGACGGCAGAAATCGCGCCGCTTTAAGGGCCGCCCACACTAGCGAGAAAACGCGCGTGGCACGCCGATCGCGGCAAGTAACAAAATGTCGCCGAAGCACAGTCAGCGCCACGAGCGCGTGCAGAGACACGCCCTTTATCTTCCCGCTTAACCGATTTATCGGCGCGCCGGGCGCGTTTTCTCGCTAGTGTGGGCGGCCCTTTAGGGCCAAAATCGCTGCATGTGAAACACGCTTAAGGCACACATCGGCGGCACAAGCTCTCGTGCACCTAGGGCAGCTGCCAACGCTATGAGCTCGCGCTTCTAGCCTTCGCTGCGGTACAACATAAGGTGAAACGGAGTATGTAGTGGGCGGGTTCGAGCCGAGGCGGCCGAGGAGGCGGCCAGAGCCGAGGGCCGTGGAGGAAAGACTGACGCAGCTGAAGCTCCGAGTGCTCGGACGAAAAAGCCCCCGTTTATTCACCCACACCCTTTTTACGTACACCCTAGAGGGCGCCCCATAGCTCACTGCGCTAGGGTGCCTACATGTCTGTCTGTCTGAGGGTGAAGACATCCATTGTTGCGCTGAATGTGCCAGCGCGTGACGCTCTCGCGCACTCGGTGCGTGACTTGGGCGCTAAAATGGCGTCTATACATTAGCCAAAGCTACGCGCTCGAGCTGAGTGACACCGGATTGCGCGCACTTCAAAATGCATAAAAAACGATTGAGCGGAAAAATGGCTGAGATGTCACCACTCAAGCAAAAGCGCGCGTGTGTATGAAGGCACTCTACATTGCGCCTACACGCCCACTACAGAGTATAACTGCAGGCAGGCGAACCAGGCTCACAAGAAAGAAAACGAACCACGCAGCTGCCGAAACGTAGTTTTTATATCGCGTTGATCACATCGCTCGTCCGGTAGCAGCCAGCCAACGTTGCTAGGCAGCGGAGCAGCGGGGAGGGGATGCTTTGACTTACTGCGGATAGATGGCGCTGCGAAGACTTGGTGTACTGAACAAGAATATAAAACTTTCGATTCATTTTTTTATGTCGGAATGAAATCATTTCTAAACGTTACCATTAAACTGAGAATATACTTGTTCAAAAGCGATCTCAGTAACCGCACCCACCGTGACGTCACAAAGTTAGTTCCTATGGCCGCCGTACGTGAAGTCAAGTCAAGAAATAGTTCCTTTTTGTTTTTGCGGTTACGCAGCGCATCCGTGACATTTCGAGAGAAGTAGTCGCGTTTTATGGTCCTTGTGCTAAAGTTAAAAAAAAGGGTAATAAGCTGCACGTTCTCTCGACGTTAAAATCGTTTCATGGGTCCTTTAAGGGGACTGCCAACGCTATGAGCTCGCGCTTCCAGCCTTCACTGCGGTACAACGTAAGGTGAAACAGAGTATAGAACTGGTCATTAGTTTAAAAGTATTTTAACGCCTTCAGTTCCTTGAAGGCAGCTAACCACTCAGGGGGAGGAATCCTAGTTTTGTAGACAACTGTCAACTCGCATGCAGTTTCTGCGATATATTTTTGTACAGGTCCAACATTGACGTCAGCGTGTTTTACATCCATTTTACTTTTCCAGGTGCTGGGGTGGCCAATGAACATGACTGTATCTAGATGATTCGGCCATGAGCGCGCTTGCTCGGAGACGCGCTTCGTAATACTGCAATAATAGTCTCAAAATCAAAGCACTGTGTTTTCTTCTGTCTTCCGCGGGAGTGTTGTGTCCGGTCGACAGCTCTCGAGAGCACGCTGGCTGGGTTAAATTGTAGTCCGGGCTGTATGAGCAACGAGCAGGACGCATTCGCGATATTACTCCGCGGTTCCACTGGCTGGAGGCGCGAGGATCCTTTGTTTGCTATTGGCTGACATTGGTCCTGGTTTCGGAAAGTGCTACACCCATCGCAGGAGATGACCTCGATGTGTTGCGATCTATTATCTTTAATAGGAAAATTGGCCGCGTATTGTCATTATTGAGGCATTTCTGGGATGCTTAGAGCATCTAGAGTGAGCTATCGTCATATTAGGAAATCTCAGAATCTTCCACGGGGCACTTTTAAGATTATCTTATTATCCAAACCTATCACTTTAGCTACTAATTTGTATCTCGCGTTAGAGCACTTTCCTCTTCTATTGAACCTTTGACACCGTGCTAAACAGAAATAAGCAGTTTAAAAAGGTTAGTCTAATCATTTAAAAAATCAAATAAAATGTAAATCATTTTCTTCGTGAGACCTTTCGCCCTCTTGCGTACGCCGCCGAGTGTGACTATGGCTTTAGCCGCGTGACTACGGCTTTTAAACACCTATAGTTCAAGGACTATTCACAACTCCAACGCCCTTTAGATGGCGGAGTGCTGGCTCCAAGATGGCGGAAAGGGCGGAAATAGATTCTCCAGGATTTCTCGTGCACCTGCTCGCTGACTCCCGGTCAGCGCATTAAAATTAATAATTCATTTGGCTGCAATTCGAAGCGGTCAGGGCAAGAGCATATCACAGGTGACGGAAATGGTGACGTGCGTTTGGCAAATGGGTACATCGAGCTTTAAAAGTTGTGAGGCGGAACGCAACACTACATATTTTAATGGACTCGCTTTTTTTGTTAGAATTTCATGATGCATGAACGCGCCGACCAGAACCATGCAATAAGAGCAGCACCAGAGCCAGCAGTCCCTGCCACTAGAGTAACTGTAGACCTGCCACCGTCTCCGCCACCGCCACCGTCACCGCTCCTCTGGTTGTTTGTTCGTCCGGGTGGGAGTTGCGAAAAATCCAGAAAATACGATGCGTGTCATATGCGCTACCGTGTGCTGTGCGTTCTGCTGCTGCGGCGCTCACAAAGCTGGTCTTGGGACCAAAGTGTCGGCAAACGGCCTCCAGGTACTCTGGCACCGAGACAAGCGGCACGAGGAGCTCAGTGTTGCTGGAACGCAGCACCAGGTCGTCGCCCAGGATGGCCTTGGGCTCGGGCTTCACCTGGCCCGACGGGCAGCATCCCCAAGGCATGGCTGCTCCACTTTTGCTCCTAAACAAAGCAAATGGCAAGGCATGTGTAAATATGTGCACGGCATCAAAGTACTTCCTAAAGCTTAATGGCGAATTCAGCTGATCAATCGCCGGCAACTCCTCGCCGGCGGCACCGGCGACCAAAAACGCACAAGCGGCGCACCACATGACCCTCTCCACCCAAACACAAAGCGCCGTACCGGTGTCTAGAAGAGGGAAGTGTCAGCGTCGCTCAGCTTGCTCCGTATGCGGCGGCGCCCTTGTAAATCATGACGACGATAGATGGCACGCTCATCGACCCTTAGATGCCTAACGCAGACGCCGCGTTAGAAAAGACTCCTTCGCTTCGCTAGAAGCTCTCGTTATTGACGCTCTTCCAGACAGGATAGCTCAAGGCATCCAGACTAACACGAAAGAAAAACGGCAAACTCACTGCTTTTCTACTGGGTGCTCAACGTAATACGTTTTTCCCTGCGAAAGAAAAAAAAAAAAGAAAGCCTTCCTCTTTGCCGTTCGCTACGATGACGACGACAAAAGCATCGGCAGGTTTATACTTTTGTTACGTTAGCCAGATGTTCCAAATAAGCATAGTTTAACTTTGAAAAGTATTTTTGGGAACACTTATCACAAGCGATACTTCGTTGTGGAGCAAGAAAGCACCCAAGTGAAAGTGGACGCGAGTGGACGACGCATCTCAGTGCCGACAGCAGCGCCACCACTAAATCCTGACCGGCTGCTCCTTGTGTTTATAGCAAAGCAGTGTGTTTGCCGTTTTGCCATCGCGGTATTCTGGACCACGGTGTAAGATATATACTCCTTAGGTGAGCACAGGGGTGCGAGAAACAATGAGACGCGAACGACTAGATAAAGTCCCCTCACGTGCGCATGCGCGCGCCCAACGGCCCGCGGCGAACTAGTGTCGCTCGCTGGCGAAACGAGGCAACTGTGGAAAAACGTAAATAAAACATCTCGATTTCATGGCATTCCTCGTGCAGCCGCCGCACACCCTTGAGCAAGGAGCTCGTGCTAGTCTGATGCCATAGTAAAAAGATATTTTATTTATGTCTTCTTTTTTTTTTATGTCTTTACGCCGCTCGAAGGTGTTCACGAAAAATGCGTGATTTTCACACATTCTTATTTTGCCTCATCTATATTTTCTTGCATATTCCAGGTTGAAGTGTCTTATTATTTTTTCGTCCCACATACCAGATACGGAACCCAAGGGACTGACAACGAAAGGAAACGGAAAGCGTCTATATTCAGGGACTACATTCTGTGGCCCTTCTGAATAGGGGAAGAGCGCGCGTGCCCAGTTTGAACGGGCAATTAAAGGGACCATGAAATTACCTTTTTACTTTTGCCCCAAATAACTTTTACATTAAACCTTCAATGTTCACTGAATGCCGAACAGGCATCTGTTTTCGTTTCGGTTTGTTAGCTTCTACACAAAAAAGAAATTAATTAAATATCGAGTTTTTCTTCCTCTCCAACTCACCACAAAACAAGCTGCGGCGTGATTTTGACGGTCGTGACGTCCACCGGAACCGGAACCGGAAGTTCTCTCAGCAGTAGGAGAATGGGAGCGTTAGCGGCGGCAAGTTGGCGGTGTGCCGGTAGGTTTTGCTGCGCTCATGGCGCTGATGCCACCTACATAGTTTCTGAATCGGCGCTTCTCATCGCCGCGATAGCCATTGAAACATCGCAGCTGAGCGAAATTCAATAAGATATGTTGCGCTACAGCGACAGCATGGGACTAGTCCCTTACGCCGGTAAGCCTGCTGGGAAGTGCGGCGAGTCTTCCGACGAAGACTCCAGTTCTTTAAAGGAATCGGCGGAGGGCTTTTAGAACCTGCCCGCATTCGCGGAGAACACTGTGAATGTAGCTGAAATCATCACGCTCGGTGTCAAAATCTTTCAAGCATACACAAATGACCTTTGACCCGGGGTCCCTCAAACCGATGAGCCTGCACCAAGTGCTTCCACGTGGATCATATTGAGTGGCAAGCGGTGAAACTGCAACTGCTTATCTTTAACCACCGGACTGCAGAAACTGTAATTCGGGCACTTCGGTACACTGCAGCTTTTCGGCATAGCGACCGAGCGATCGATCACTAACAATGTAAACACTACTCGAGCAGCCAGTAAACGAAAATCTGCTCTGCGAAGAAAGCGACACCAAAAGCAAACCCATTCAGCAGACGACGTTCATGGGTTGACTGCGCAGGTGCAGTCAAGTCTTTCTCTTGCTTCGTTTCCCACACGATAGATGGCGCTCGGCTCTGAGCATTATTGAATTTGGCAATTTTCGTCACACCTCTAATTATGCTACAAGATGTAGATCTGAATATTAGTTAACAAAACGTTTAGGATACATTCGCGGCTATTTATTGTTTATAATCGCGGTGATGGTGAGGTAGGCTTTTACTCAATAGGCAACGTGGATTTGGCTGACGTGCTGCGGTTCCGCGGATGCATCGCAGTGAAAAGGCAAATAGCTTTCGAAGGAAAGAGGGTGTAAAAGAGTCCGGTTTTCTTCTAAAAGTTCTATAGCGAAGATTTTTCTGGCTCTATTTTTGTGTTTTAGGTTTTTTTTTTTTTTTTTTTTCACACCTTTTACGACGTGCAGTGAATGAAGTTCGATTTTAAAACCGTTTCATGGTCCCGTTAAACACGCGCTCGAGTACTTTTGGTGGCATTGTCAAGGATGTTGTCCCCGAGTTTTGCACATTCTGTCTTCATCGTCCAGTTAACAAACATAAAGCCATTCAGCCCAGACTTCGAAATAGCAGCGTGATGCCTGGTTTCCTTTTTAAATCTGTAACTGTTGTGTCAAAAATATTCGCAGCGACCTTCATTCTGAACTCATCTAACGCATAAAATGAAGCGATCGTTTTAATTTGTTTACGCGACGTTTTCCCGCTAAATTTAAAGGGGAAAGGGGTTTTGTGTACAGGTCATTAATGAATTGGTGCATGGGTGTCATCAATTTTTCAGCCAATTTTAGCGGAGAAACTATCAGTAAATAGGTGTCGTGGCAGCAGGCCGTGTGACATCAATATCCAAGCCAAATTTAGCAGGGAAACTGAATCGGCGTATAGATCACGTGACTTCGGGTCACGTGACATCGATGTTTCCGCTAAATTCTGCGGTGGAGCTGAAAGTGTGTAGATTACGTGACATTAATTTCCCCGCTAAATTTAGAGGGAGATCCAAAAACGGACGGACGAACGGACGGATGTACGGACGAACAAACCTCTGAGATCGGCGGATCCGTAACAAAGCGTTTCACGCTTAAAAACAAACTCGCCACTGTTTCGCAAGATTTCCCCAACACAAACACACCGTTCGGAACATTTTCGCAAAACATAACTACAACACGTGTGCCGACGTTACCTAGGAACGCTTTTCGCAACTCACTAAGACAGGTTATCGACGATCGCTAAATTTCATCGTTTAAGTCGGAGTCCTCAATAAATCACTTTTCACCGCACGACATGTTTCATTGAGGAATTCATTAACTCCGAGAGATATGAAAAAAAAAATCGATTGGTCGTTGGGCTATCTCCATCGCGCAGAAACATTCTTTTTCATAAAATTAGGAGTTCCACTAACTATGAAGTACTACGTTCTTCTTTAGAAAAAAATTATATGTGGTGCAAAGATGAGCAAATGTCATTTAAACTTACTAAAACTGTGTGCATGTCTGTCACTCGGAAAAAGAATCCTATTTACTTTAACTATGCTGTCGGCAGTCATAATCTACCTTGAGTGTCCTCTTATGAGTACATCGGTGTCACCTTAACTTCTGACTTGAGTTGGAATATGCATATTGGCCAAATTATTGCAAGGGCAATAAATAAACTTGGATTTTTGCGCAGGAATTTTAAACATGGATCAAGCGATACTAAGTTGTTGTTGTATAAAACATTTATTAGGACAATTCTAGAGTATGCTAGCAGTGTCTGGGACCCGCACACGGCTTGTAACATAGCTGATTTAGAAAGAGTTCAGAGACTTGCAGTGCGATTTGTTTTTAATATGTATTCTTCTCATGTGCCCCCCACACACTTGTGCGCTAGAGCTGGGCTCCAAACGTCACACGAAAGAAGGAAACAAAAGTGTCTGAAATTGCTTTATTTAATGAGCTGGAAACTTTATTCCCAGCAATAAGCTGGGAATAGACAAAAATCAATACGTTACATCTTTTTTGCCCCAGAGCATCCAGATATTCACATCAAAAGACACTTAAACCATATAATTATAAAAATGATTCATTTAAATAATCCTTCTTTCTTAGAACACTAATTGAATAGAACAACCTGCCACACAATGTCATTAATGCAGCCACCTATTCTGACTTTTGCGACGTTTTGTTTAAATGAGTGTACCATAAAATACTTGTATCTATGTGTCTTCCACTCCTCTTGCGACCTCGAAAGAGGTTAGCAGTATGAATAAACAAACAACAAACAAAACACCTATCGGTCAAGGCACGTTCTATCGTCACCGAAAACTTAAAAAAACGCAGCAGCCAATCAGAACGCAGCATCGACCAGCAGCCGATCAGAACGTGACATTAGCGGATAAGACGGCCAATCAAACAATCACAAAGTACACAGCGCGTACATATTATGCCACGCTCTGCTTTTGTTAAGTGACTCTATTCTCCGTTTCCCTCCGACCGAAGTGACTCTATTCTTCATTTCACCCAAAGACCCAATGTTGCCAATCAAGCAGCGGCAAATGTGCATCGTCACCGCACCCATAAGCTATGAGCATAACTTATAAGCCACCGCACCGCAATCAAAAGTGCGTCGTCACTGCAATCGTGTGTTTTTTACTTTCTAGAGTTGGGCTAGGTGGCGCAAGCTACCGCCCGTTACAAAGGGTATAGCCATTAGCATCCATCAATCCATCCAATCATCGTCCTCGTGTGTTTGCTAGTTTGCTATCACTGACTGGACCAATCACGCAAAGTGAATACGTCGCGATCCCGAGCTTTTTACTTTTTTTTCTTTTTGTTTTTTTGTGCGCGTGATTGGTTTTAGTTTGAGGTAACAAATTCACAAATGCACCGTGACGATACAAATTTTGCCGCTGCTTGATTGGGTCCGTTGAATCGTAGCATGGTGGTGTAATACGCCAAAACAACAGGGACAGACAAAACGAAGGTAGAACTAGACAGGACGCGGCGTAACTTTCAACTGAATTGTTTATTTAGAAGACAGAATTTAGGAAAAATATAATATAAAAGCAGGCACACGTGGCAGAACAACAGATAAGGTCCAAAAACACACCCCCCTCAAATGCCAGTGTCATTGGTTCTTCAAATAGTAGAATTCTTTGTCAGTCAATGACAAAGAGGGAGCGCTTATGCAAGTATTGTCGTGGTGGGACCTAATCAGGAAAGCTTCATGAATTTCTCTAGCCGTTTTTGTTTTATAATGGCCCATGACACAGGTGTCACCAAAGATGGGGCTGCACTTTTCAGAGTTGGGCCCGCAATCGCAACGGTCACAATGAACCGCTAAGTTCTTTGGTGACACCTGTGTCATGGGCCATTATAAAACAAAAACGGCTAGAGAAATTCATGAAGCTTTCCTGATTAGGTCCCACCACGACAATACTTGCATAAGCGCTCCCTCTTTGTCATTGACTGACAAAGAATTCTACTATTTGAAGAACCAATGACACTGGCATTTGAGGGGGGTGTGTTTTTGGACCTTATCTGTTGTTCTGCCACGTGTGCCTGCTTTTATATTATATTTTTCCTAAATTCTGTCTTCTAAATAAACAATTCAGTTGAAAGTTACGCCGCGTCCTGTCTAGTTCTACCTTCGTTTTGTCTGTCCCTGTTGTTTTGGCGTATTACACCATGATGCAAAACCAACTAGCCCAACTAGCCATCCTCATTGAATCGTAGCGTCGACTTCGGTTAGGCTTATAATTGAAAGGGAGAATAGCCGATATGCCAAGCTTTTTCCGTGCGTCTGGGGGGGGGGGGGGGGGGGGGGATCGGTGTCCGAGTGGGCTAAAGCGCACACCCAGCTCGACGCGCGTTGGGCGAAAGCTCGCGCTGCAGAACCCAGGGATCCGGGGCTCGAGCCCCACGCCTGGCCCTTTCGATCTGGATGAGCATCGTACCGGCGTGCGGTCGTGTATCACTACTACGTGGTGCACGTTAAGACCCCAGGCTAGCGGTTGTACTGCACTGGCTAAATTGCTCATTTACAGCGTGTGACTCGTCGCTACTTTAATGGCTGACCAACTACATGCTGCATAAATATCCCCCTAACCCAATTTTTTTTGCCGTGCGTCTGAATCCCAATCTAGGAATTAAAATACGATCAAGAGCGCGACCATGTACCAGATACGCACATTTTACGTGCAGTTGAGTTTTTAGAGACGAAACTTTTGCATGTTCCATTCCGGGAATAAAACACTTAAAGCAGATTCCTACAAGGAGCACGCCACATCTTCCTGTCGCACACAGCGTTCAGGGCGGTGACATCACGCTCCCCCACTGCACACGCGGGGGCGAACCCCACCGGCTCCACGCCTTTTCGTGACGATGCATTTGCGTTGCTGCGCTTCGTGTTTTATTTCTGAGGCGCGTCCACTTTGACCTTCAGCGTCCCCCGCCAGCTAGCGTGACGAAGCATCTTTTGGCCGATGGAAATTTAACTGCCGTTTCGCTGCTACGGACGGTTGAAGACAACGCCAGCTTCGCTCTAAGGGACAGTTAATGCTTTCGCATAAAAGGCGGCGTCGGCGCTGTGCCCCAGGTAAGGCCGTAAAATACATCATCAAGCACGCGCCGCTTCTAGGTCAAAGCGGACGCGCCTCATAAATAAAATACAAAGAAAAGCGCAGCAACGCAGATGCTTCGTCACGGAAGCCGTGAAGCCGGCGGGGGCGCCGCGCCTGCGCAGTGGGGGAGCGTGACGTCACCACCGGAGTGCCGTGTGCAAAAGGTGCGCTTCGGATTTCATCTGTGCTCGTTGTGTGCTTCGTGCGATGGACTGTGAGGTGACCGCGTCTACATCTACAGCCTCGACATCGGCAGCAGCGTCTACATCCACGCGGCACACCGAATACAATACCGGCAGAAACAACTTTAATACGTGTAGAAACATTACTCGAAAACATTTCACCCGCGGGACAATAACGCTTTCGCACTCCTACACGTAAGCAGTCTTGAGTGTTTAAAGATGAATGTTAGTTACGGTGTGCGGGTGTATTTATTCGCATAGTTCGAATTGCTTTGTATTGTCGTAAGTTGTTACAAAAGCGCGGGACTCAAATTTCCGTTACCCCCAACTTATTTCCAAGACGTATTGTCAGGCAGGGCCGGGCAGTATCGAGATACGAATATATCGCGGTAGTGTCTTGGAGATAAGTTTCTGTATCTCTGTGTCGAGATATATTTGAAAAATATATTTGTATCTCAGTAGTGAAATACGTTTACAATGTATCGCTTCTATCACAAAATACTTTGCCAGACTTAGGTATCTCGTTGCATTTTTGCCGTTTTTACGATAAATAAAAAAAATTAAAACATGTTTGGTGCAAGTTTCTTCAGAATTTATAACAAGAGTCTGCCCTATATCATAATCCATTACAATCACCAACACAAAGCAAAACCAGTGGTTTAAAGGAGGTTACTTCCAAGAATAACAATATACCCTAGCAGGACACCTCCCCGGCGCATACTTGGTCCAGTTTGGCGGAAGCTTGCGCCAGGCTTGAGTCAATTTGGGTCTAGTTCGCTCCAGTCTGGCCCAAGTTTGGGCCAAGGAAGTGTGCTACTTGGACAAAGCTCCACTTACAAAGCCCCCACTCTTCCCAATTTAGCATAGCGAACACTGTAAAGGAGTTGAGTGAAAAAAAGGTATACTGCTATGGAGTCGAATCTGCTCACACTATGGGTGACTCGGAAGCATATACGATGTGAGTTTGAGATGCGCCCTCATGGTAAAACAAGGTTCATATCGTGCAAGCGCCTTTTGTCAAGCATGGCACGCAGTCTTTACCGTGCAGCAACTATGTGGTGCAACTTTAATGGCAGGCCAACTACACGCTGTATAAATATCCCCACAACGCCAATTATTAATTAACTATGTGGTTCACCGGTGGTGACATGTTTTGTGTGTGTTTTTTTAGCGGCATTATCTCGAAGTAAGAAGTGCATAAAATTATACAAAAAAGGAATGCAAGCATAAATTTCCATTTGCGTTCGTCACGAACTACACCCTCCCCACGTTCGGGAACAAATGTATTTCTATAGATATCTGTATCTGTATTCCAAAATATGTTTTCGACGTTTTTTTTTTTTTTTTTTTTTTTTTTTTTTTCACAAGTATCTCAGAGATATCCCGTTGTATAAAAGACAAATGTATCTTAATATTTGTATTTTGGGCCTTAAAATACATGTATCTCAGTATTTATATTCCCGGATACTTTTTGGAGCATCTCTTTCCAGCCCTGTTGTCGGGACCCGGCACTGGACACCGGTCACTCACCGAATTCCGGCGGTCCGACGCTTCTTCGAGAAGGCAGACGGTACGGCGTCGCGCGGGAGTGCCGTCAGCTCGCCAACAAACTCGGCTCGGCCTGACGACCGCTTGTCTTCGAAGCCGATCGGCGCGGCAACAAACTTAGCCGCGGACAGTGGTGCCCGTCGGCCGCGGTTGCCCGTTTTAAGTAGGTCCGTCCCTACGGTATCGATTAGCTGTCTGTGGTTCGGATTCGATTAATCGTTCGTACTCGTCATTAGATCGAATATCGGTATGTCCCGCGAACCTCCTCGCCAGCAGTCGACGAACGGGCGTCTTTTTTTTTTTCTTTTTTTTTCCCCGCATGAAAGCGAACGGGCGTTCTTTATCGGAAGCTCGACTAAAACGTGCTTTATGCGTACTGTCGGTATAGGGTGCCTGGAACACGTTTCCGACTGACGTGTTTAGCGTCCCAGAACACGAATGAAGGTCCCGAAGTGGCATGAAATGACGTCATGGAAGCCAGCGCGTCACGTTGTCGAATCTCGCGACCCTGGCGGTTAGGGCCAGAAGTTTCGGCAAAACGTAGGAGTGAATGTTTGTGTCGCTGCCGTCGCGGGGTCCCGATTCTTGGCTGCTGAACCTTCCGTGGCCCCGTCGAGCTGGACACCGACCTGCAGCGGAACGGGCGTCTGTCTAGGTCCACCACCGCTGCTTTGACACCGCCGGAATCGCGGCCGCGACAAAAACATGACACCCGTTTGACGTCATCATTCGGAAATCGAGGGACCACTTTTTAGGGCGCGGTAAACCAGCACCAGCTCGAAGATAAGGCCTGCGCATCACGTCTCTTTCACATTTAAAGTCCTACGATGCGTTAAATTCAGTATTTAGGGAGCGATCGTTTGAATGTGTTTAGGAGACATTGAAACAGTTGTTTGAAGTCGGAGTCACAATGCTTATAGATCATACAAACAACAGCCTGCATACAGATTTGAACGCGAGTCACGGCGAGATCTCTGCTCCGAATGCCGCATGACAATGAGTTCAAGGAGAAACTTGGCACGCGGTATTCGAACCACGAATATTGCGGTGATTCGTGTTTAAAAACTGTCGTTTGTATACGATGTACAACCAGTGCCATAGCCTCCTTTATGCTTACAAAGCCTGGCGGATCGCCACGAGAAACGGCCGACGAAATTGAAATGATAGAGCGGCATACAACGGATGAGAGAAGAGCCATGTGACGGGCGCCCCGCTGCGCCGGGACGCCGAAACACACTTCTTTCGTGCGATGGAATGTCCGCTCATGCTCCTCGCGTTTCTCGCCCTACCGCTTCTTTTCTCGTCGGGTTTGAAAACCATGTTTCGTGGCCTCGCCGCTGCAAAAGCTGTGCGCTGACGTCCAGGTTCCCCGCGAAATGCTTTGTGCTACCAGCTCCTCGCGCTCCAAATCTGCGACCGGGCACTCTATGGCTCCGTCGTCGAACTGCCAGACTTTGTGAGTATAAAAGAGGCTATGAGGCTATGGTAGTGTGATTCCAGCTTTACCAACAACCACTAAGACCCAAAACTTACAGCCTTTCCACTCTGGTGAAGAAGGAAGACCAGCGAAGCTGTACAATGGAAAGTAATGGCCGGCCGCAAGTCGCCAAGCCAGAGTGGAAAGGCTGCCGCCATCTATGAGCGACGGCGGCAACCAAATACGTGGCTTGTTGGAGTCGCTCATAGATGGCGGTAGGTGTCCAGAGTTCGGTGTCTTCATTTCTTCGCGGGGGACACGATCCTGGGAAAACTAGCCCTTAACACCTCCGCTGTAGAGGAAACGCCGACGGGAACCAAGGGCGTCATTGCCCAACGTTCAACTTCAAACGCCAATAACCACCTTGTCCACCCGCCCACGGAAGAATACACCGCGTTCACAAAGGGCTGGATGGATGAATGAACAGGTATGGCTCAACCGCCAGATTCGAGGCGAAGCGTCTTACGCCACCTTGATGCCCGAAGACTAGGTTATCAAGACAAAAAAGTTCTTCAATTAACTCGAATTTGATCCAGCAGAATTCGATGTGTCGGATTAATCGAATACTTAAATGCAAAGAGACTGAGGCACTTCAACATTTCTTGATTTTATATGTTATTACTGAGTACGCTCCAGGGCGCCCAATGAGACAGTCACTTTGAGTTAGCATACCGCGAATCCGAATAAAAAACCGTGAACGTACGCGGGTGTAATATGTGCCTCATATTTTTAATAGCATGCCAGAATTCTCACTTGCTGTCACTTCGGGGCAAACGCTTACAAAAAACACTATGAAATCTACATTAAGGTAGCAATTTGGGCCAGTTGGTTCATAATCACCTAAAGAAGCGCAAAAAATGCAAGGACGAGGAAGTAGACAGACAAGAGCTCTTGTCTGTCTACTTCCTAGTCCGTGTATTTTTTGCGCTTCTTTAGGTGATTATGAAATCTAGGTAAGTAAAACTTGATTGCTAGACGATTTTTATTTCTTCCCAAAGATACATTGTTTTCCAGGACATAGTTCCTATTGTTCTGCGGTGTTCCTGCCGTTAGGTAGCTTGAATGTATAATTTCGTCGGTGTATGAAAATTTATATTTGTATTAAGAACTAGATTTGGCCATCTGACTTGCCAAGCCCCTAAGGCTTACACCGGCTCGTTCTTATACTTTTTTAAAAATGTATGTATTGCACATAAAGATTCTTTTTTATTCTATGATCTATTCTAGGTAAGAATTCGCTAGCCATTTAGCTGGAGGAAATCGGGCATTCAGCCCGCATCAAGTTTGTCTACCTTCTCGTCATTTCGTTTCGATAGGCAAGCAGCTCTCAAGTTTTACAGTGCACCTGGCCTTCCAAAGGGTAATTTTTAGGTCGTGTTTTAATTGTCCGTCATGAGGCTCACCCACCTTGCTCGCGGATGCAATGCAAAAAAAAAATAACAAGAAGAGAAACATATAAAACACTACATATTTATTTTGTTGATTTTTTTCCCGGTCGCTTTTTTCCGCAAATACACAAACGTTGACAGACACTTGTATTGTGCCATGGCTCGTGCATGACGGGACACTACAGGGTGATACAAGGAGACGCCAGGCTCTTTAAATCGACCGGAAAGTTCGGTTTGTTAACCTATCGCGCTACGACTTTGTGCAGCGTTCCCCACAGTTGGTGTTTTCTTTTTTTTCTTTTTGTAAGATTGGCAAGGAGCGAACTTACCTGAGGAAAAAGTAAAGAAAGAAAAATGCTTAGCTCCTATGGAAACGCAGCGAAGCCACCGGACTACAAACAACATGGCGCCATTTCAGACAAGAGATGGCGCAAGCGGTCGCGACGCCAACTGCCGCCAACGAACGAGCAGACGACGCCGAGAGCCGGCGTATTTAGCAGACAAGGAACTGCAGTTCCTTGTTGTTACCGCGCCTGTTTTTGTTTCTGCAACTGTCGCCGCCTGCGGAACGCGCGCCGCTTTTGAGTCTAAAAGATTGTCTGCTAAAGACGCTGGCTCTCGGCGCCGTATGCTCGTTCGTTGGCGGCGTTCGTTGCGCCATCTCTTGTCTCCCGTGCGAAGCGGCGCCGTGTTATTTGAAGACCGGTGAATTTGCTGCGTTTCCATAGGAGCTAAGCCTTTTTCTTTCTTTACTTTTTCCTCAGGTAAGTTCGCTCTTTGCAAATTTTACAAAATAAATGCACCATCTGTGGGCAACGCTGTACAAAGTCCTAGCGCGATAGGTTAAGAAACCAAATTTTCCGGTCGACTTAAAGAGCCTGGCGTCTCCTTGTATCACCCTGTAGACCGCCGCTTTCATGGCCGTGTATTGCGAATGTTGCAAAAGTTTTTAAACGAAGGGCGGAGTAGCAGACGGACGAATGCTAAAACGGACGCCGACGCGCAGCTTTCATGTTCGAGTCTGGGCATAACGACGATAGACGGTGGTGGAATAGCAGACAATACTGGGGGCTGCCGCTTTCCTACTCGCACGACTAGCAGGCGGTGTCAGACGCCAGGCTAGAAGCACCGGATGTAGCGAAAGGGAAACACAAGGCGTGTTAGCCTGGGAAAGATCCATCAGGAACATCAACGTCAAACTCGATGATGTAGGTGCTTGGGTTGTTCCGGACTCGACTCGGAAGTTAAGCTGGTCTGTAACGGTTGGTAAGAACACTAACGTATTATTTAGTTAAGATATGGCCGAATTTAGAATAACGACGAAGACGCGATGTCGGCGTCTGCCCAGGCCACTAGTCCCAAGTAGTCTCGCTGTGTCGTCTCGCGCAGTATTATTTTGTACCCAGGTGCCGAGGGCTACCTCGTGGTGACGTGAGGTGGTGCAATCGCGAGGCAATACGGCAACCATACGAGAGCGTAGTCTGCGCTTTGCGATGGTGTGATTGCCAGGATATAATCCAACGTTATTCAATAGATATTGCGCGGAACTGATGTGAGCGTGCGGCAAGGTCAGCCGAAGACGCAGCGGAACGGAGAAATGTTCTCTCGGAAGCCGCTGCGTGTCGGTGCGTACGTGACCACAGTACTCCATCCCCAGAGAGTAGGCGAAGGTGCAGAGACTTTCGTTATCCGAGCCTAGGCTTTCGTCTCGCCGCGGGCGAGCGAGTAAGGCGTGTAGCAGGTGTCGGAGCAGATGCGATGCCCAGGCGCTGTGGCGACTGGAGCTTGTCTGGATCTCTGGTTGCTGGACGTTCGGGCGATGATGGTTTGTGGAGTACGACGAGAAAGAAGAGTTGATGCCAAAGATGAAGATTTCGATGATGACCTACGATCAGGTCGTTTTTTTCCGTGAGCGCCGACCATGAGTGGCGCCTGTAAGTGCTACAGAACCTTGTGTGGGCCGTCGTGAAAAGTCGAAGGTGTAGCCCGTACATCACGTGTAGCTGTCTCTGCGGGATGCGTGCGTGATTTTTCCGTCTGAGCCAGGAGCGTCCGAAAGGCCACAGAGAGTCACCCGCAATAGCGTGCCCGTGCCGAGGCCCAGCGTTATCGGCCGCGTGGTACTCGCGTAGAGCAGCAGGTGGCGGGACGTGGCGGTGAGAGGCCGGTGGTGAGGTACTTGCGGTGATTTGACTGGCGGTGAGAAGGCCGCGTAGACGTGCTCGTGTTGAGGTGTCAGCGGTGAGCTGAGTGCATAGTGTGGCTCGCGGTGAGTTGCGTAGTGTTGCCGCGTTGAGTTGCACGCAGTGAGTTGCGTTGGGTTGCATGCGGTCATTTTCTTGGTTGAGTGGCACGCGGTGAGTTTCGTGGTGGTGTTGCCGGGTTGGGTTGCACGAATTTAGCTGCGTTGGGTAGCAAGCGGTTTTTTGCTTGGTTCTGTGCCAAGCGCGGAGTTGGACGCTGTGGGTGCCTTGCGGCAAACTGCACGCTGGGGGTGCAGCGTTTAGGACGTGGCAACAAGAGGGATGTGGGTAGCTTGCTTTCTTTGTCTTGCGTGGTGAAAGAAAGAAGATGGGGCGCATCGGTGGTGATGGTGACAAAGGCCGTAGGCGCGATGATGAAGTCACGGGCCGTGACGCCGAAAGTTGGGGCAGAAATGATCGACGCTCCCCTCAGTGGTGGTGGCAGAGACCGTCGTTGCGAAAGGCTCGCCGAGCTTCGCATTTTCGTCGAGCGGTACCACCACTGCCATGCTGTGGGCCATGGAGAAGAGGAACCATGTCGGTGATGCCCTTCGGTTGAGCTGTTGTCAGGGAGACGGTGGGCCAAGTGGTGAAAGTAGCTTCTGGGAGACGAAAGAGATGAGCGGGGCCGGAAGTTTCGTTTGTTGCGGGGATGGGAGGGCCGGCGTGACGATGTGCTTGCGTTGAAAAGTTGCTTATTTCTTTTTCGTCCGGGTCACCAATGCAGGTGCTTGGGTATTGCGCCGATATTGCGCAGAGCTGATGTAAGCGTGCGGCAAGGTCTTCCGATCACGCAGCGGCACCTGAGACGGGTAATGTAGCCCGAAGCCTTCCGGAACCTTTCAAGTCGAACGGAGAAATGTTCTCTCGGAAGCCGCTGTGTGTCGGTGCGTACATGACCACATATTCTTATATTATTCAATAAAAAATGAGTTAACAACAAAAACAAGCCTTAAAGAAATTTGGAGGGAATTTTTTCTTTAACTTGTTCCCCCTAATCATTTTTTTCCCTGCATCTACCACCGCTTCACGTGAGTGTGACCTACTCCTATCTTATTTTCCTTTTTTTCCAGTACTCCTATCTCGCTAAAAGAAGAAGATAAGCTTTTTTCTTTTTTTTTTTTAGAGCGCAGCTTTTAGGCGCCCCTTTCCGGCTTGACCGGCGTAACCGCGCTGTACATTATGGGACGTTTCCCTAATGCACAGCGGTGGCGTTTCGCCACGGTGACGTGTCGGCACCGCGCCGAAACCTCGTATGATGACGCACGTTTCGCGCACGAAAAGAGGAGGAGGGAAGGAGAAGAGGGTACGGATTAGGAGGAGGGGCATACCCTCCCCCCAGTACCCGCCTCTCCACCTCCTCAAGAGCTGCGCTCTAAATCGGTGTTAGAGGAAGCTGTAAACGTCTTTCGCTCTTTTAATTCCGCCCCCCCCCCCTCTCCCGCCCCCTCCATTTCTTCAACCTTCATTTACTTTTCTTTTTTTTTTTTTTAAATATCGTTACGTTACATTGTACACTTTGTGTAGCAACGTTCACAAAAGCCGAAAACGATAGCTTGAAAAAGCGTTTATAAAGCCGCCTGTCAAGCGTGCTTCTCCGCGGACCTTGTGATGCTGAGGGAAAGCAAACATCGCCAGATAGGGGGAATTGCAAAAGTGTTAACTTTGGAATACATAAACACAAAACTACAATTTCGAGGATATTAATGCTATTACATAATTCAATACAATTAAAATTGTTTATTGTACTTTCCGATGTATTAAATCGTGCATGACCGAGAAGGAACACCTCTTTGTAATTCTAGAAGATTCGATATTACTGCAACCGCGAGTGTAAAAGAAGGTCAGAATGACATTTCCTAGTCAGACACGCCCTAGCTCACTCACAAACTTTCTTGGTCAAATATCGCAGAGAAGCGCGAGACACTAGGGCGGCAGAATCATCCGATCCGACGTCCGATCCGACAGATCCGACAGTTGGACTGCTTTTGACTCGGATTGATCGAAAGTAGTTGGAGTTTCGTTTATTGCTCTGGACAAAAGTTTGCTTTAGGGAGTTGTCTGACAGGGGTATGATGACACAAGATCTAATTGACAATGAAAGCCTTTCAGATAGGTACACTAGCGTCAGCCAACGCCTGAAGAACCCATGCCGAGGTCAGTCCTTCAACGTTCTTAGTGCAGGGAGACAAAATTATGTCCTTGTTCCGTCTCCAATCTTCTTCTTCTTCTTCTTCTTCCGCTTCTGCTTCTTCTGCTTCTTCTTCTACTTCTTCTGCTTCTTCTCTTTCCTCTGCTTCTTCTTCTACTTCTTCTTTTTCTTCTTCTTCTGCTTCTGCTTCTTCTGCTTCTTCTGCTTCTGCTTCTACTTCTTCCTCTGCTTCTTCTTCTTCTGCTTCTGCTTCTTCTTCTGCTTCTGCTTCTTCTCTTTCCTCTGCTTCTTCTGCTTCTTCCTCTTCTTCTTCTGCTTCTTCTCTTTCCTCTGCTTCTTCTTCTGCTTCTTCTTCTTCCTCTTCTTCTTCTTCTGCTTCTTCTTCTTCTTCCTCTGCTTCGTCTGCTTCTTCTTCTTCTGCTTCATCTGCTTCTGCTTCTTCTTCTTCTTCTGCTTCTTTTGCTTCCTCCTCTTCTTCTTCTTCTTCTTCTTCTTCTGCTTCTGTTCCTTCTGCTTCTTCTTCTGATTCCTCTTCTTCTTCTTCTGATTCTTCTTCTTCTTCTTCTGCTCCTTCTTCATCTGCTTCACCTGCTTCTGCTTCTGCTTCTGTTTCTTCTGCTTCTGCTTCTTCTTCTTCTTTTCTTTTTCTTTTTCTGCTTCTTCTGTTTCTATTTCTGCTTCTTTTTCTTCTGCTTCTGCTTCTGCTTCTACTTCTGCTTCTGCTTGTTCTTTTGCTTCTACTTCTGCTTCTGCTTGTTCTTTTGCTTCTTCTTCTGCTTTTTCTTTTCTTCTTCTTCTTCTTCTTCTTCTTCTTCTTCTGCTGCTGCTGTTGCTGCTTCTTCTGCTGCTGCTTCTCCTGCTGCTTCTTCTTCTTCTTCTTCTTCTTTTGCTGCTGCTTCTTCTGCTTCTTCTTCCTCTGCTGCAGCTGCTTCTTCTGCTGCTGCTTCTTCTGCTTCTGCTTCTGCTTCTTCTGCTTCTGCTTCTTTTCTTTCCTCTGCTTCTTCTTCTGCTTTTGCTTTGTCTGCTTCTTCTTCTGCTTCTTTTTCTTCTGCTTCTTCTGCTTCTTCTCTTTCCTCTGCTTCTTCTTCTGCTTCTGCTTCGTCTGCTTCTTCTTCTGCTTCTTCTTCTTCTTCCTCTTCTTCTTCTTCTGCTTCTTCTTCTTCTTCGACTTCTTCTTCTTCTTCCTCTGCTTCGTCTGCTTCTTCTTCTTCTGCTTCATCTGCTTCTGCTTCTTCTTCTTCTTCTGCTTCTTTTGCTTCCTCTTCTTCTTCTTCTTCTTCTGCTTCTGTTTCTTCTGCTTCTTCTTCTGATTCTTCTTCTTCTTCTTCTGCTTCTGTTTCTTCTGCTTCTTCTTCTGATTCTTCTTCTTCTGATTCTTCTTCTTCTTCTTCTGCTCCTTCTTCTTCTGCTTCACCTGCTTCTGCTTCTGCTTCTGTTTGTTCTGCTTCTGCTTCTTCTTCTTTTCTGTTCTGCTTTTTCTGTTTCTATTCCTGCTTCTTCTTCTTCTGCTTCTGCTTCTGCTTCTACTTCTGCTTCCGCTTGTTCTTTTGCTTCTTCTTCTGCTTTTTTTTTTCTTCTTCTTCTTCTTCTTCTTCTCCTTCTCCTTCTTCTTCTTCTTCTTCTTCTTCTTCTTCTTCTTCTTCTTCTTCTTCTTCTTCTCCTTCTTCTTCTTCTTCTCCTTCTTCTTCTTCTTCTTCTTCTTCTTCTTCTTCTTCTTCTTCTTCTTCTTCTTCTTCTTCTTCTTCTTCTTCTTCTGCTGCTGCTGCTTCTGCTGCTGCTGCTGCTTCTGCTGCTGCTTCTCCTGCTGCATCTTCTTCTTCTTCTTCTTCTTTTGCTGCTGCTTCTTCTGCTTCTTCTTTTTCTGCTGCAGCTGCTTCTTCTGCTGCTGCTTCTTCTGCTGCTGCTTCTTCTGCTGCTGCTTCTGCTTCTGCTTCAGCTTTAGGCAATCACATCGTCTCCAATGTCGTTAGCGCCTACTGTCAAGACCCCTTCCTTTGTACTAAAGGACGCCAGCAACTTTTTTTCTAGAAAAGGGCACTTTAGCGGAAGGAGCATTTACGGTGCCGTGTGGCACGACCTCCTTCTCCTTTTGGGAAATTGTCCTTTCTTCTACAGGAGCTTAGGTCGTCCGTTATTGGCGACGTGAGCGATCGAAAGCGTCGCTGTGATCGGTCTTCCACGATAGGCCGAATGCTGCCTATGACGTCAGCAAAGGATTCCCCATCGACGGAAATAAGAGGAATGGAGAACTTCATTTTTGACGGTGTTGGCAGTGTTTGTTTGAAAGTGCTATGACTTCAAGCTTCCACCATGCTCTTTACAAACACCTACAAACTTGTTGTTCACAAGGTAATGACGTCACGGAAGGTAACTATAGGAAGGCGCCACCAAAACATCTCGCCGCCAATAAAGTGTATCCAACATTATCCAACGGCAGCCACAGCTGATGGGTAGCTGCCCAGCGCGTGCTGACGGCAAGCTGCCGCGGCGTTTTTACAACGTGCATTTTACACCATTACGATTGCCGGTCATCGGAAACTGTAAGTTCGAGCTGTGCACTTGAATATGGAGTTCCTGTGAATATCCCATGTAGATTTTGTTCCCGCTTCGATCTAGATGAGCATCGTGCCGGCGTGCAGTCGTGTATCACTATTAGCGGCGAGATGTTTTGGTGGCGCGCCCTCCTAAGGTTCCCCCTTGTGACGTCATTACCTTGCGAACAACAAGTTCGATGGTGTTTGTAAATAGCATGGTGGAAGCCTGAAATCATTGCGCTCTCAAAGCAACACTGCCAACACCGTCGAAATTAAAGTTCTTTCATTCCTCTTATTTCCGTCGATGGTATACCCTTTTCGACGTCATAGTCAGCCTTTGGGCCAATCGTGGAAGGCCGACCACAGCGACGCTTTCGGTCGCGCACGTCGCCAATTGCGTGGCGCACCTTAAAGACCCCAGGCTATCGGTTGTACTGTGCACTGGCTAAATTGCTCATCTACAGCTGGGAGACTCGTCGCCTGTTGAGTCGGATCAAGTTCCAGGCTGTATTGACGCTTTACAGCAGCTGTGCATGGGCGCCGCCATAACTGACCTTCAATCTTTGTTCCCTCTTATTCCGTTCGCTTCACTTCATCATTACCACAGCAGGGCAGGTTATTGCCATTTTAGATGCAACTGTGTTTTTGTGCCCAGCATAGGCCCTTGTGAAGACCCGTCAACGCCCCGCTTCAGTGGCTCGGCATCTCGGTAAGACAAGAGAAGGGCGGCAATGGCGGCTCAATCTGGCGCGTGTGTAAAGCGTCTCACTCAACCGCCTTACAGCTTTTGCTTGTAGGACGCTTTACAGACGCGCCAGATTACAGCCGCCATTGCTGAACTTCTCGAGATGACGCGCCACCGAGCGGGCGTTTACGAGCCTCCATATAGCCTATGCTGGGAAGAAGGACCCAGCAAAATTTTCAATTGCAATAACTTGTTTGGCGTGAAGTGAACGGAATAAGAGAAAACAAAAACTGAAGGTCGGTCATGACGGCGCCCATGCACAGCTGGCGCAAAGGGTCTATAGACAAAATGCCTCAATTCGAAAGGTAAGTTCACCTATTCCTCTATCCCAACTCTTAGAACGACGCCTAAACTAAACTCTACCTCTTTGTTGTTGTTGTTTTGTTTTATTTTTATTTTTACCGACTAGGAAGTCCCCGTGGTTGCTGTAAAAAATCAAAAGATACTGCCAATGAATGATTCGAAGAAGAAGAAGACAAGCAGCAATCTAGGATGCAGTATTAACACACGATCCAATCATTCATACCCTTGGAACAATCCCCTTTTTGAGAACGTTCCAAACAAAACGTTTGGAAACAACAAGCGGGACAAACAGGCAAGCATGCCGAAGATCCATGACCAGGCCACACGGCGCTACCTGCTGCGCCGCATCGAGGAGCGCGTCGTGCTCCACTCGGACCTAATGGTCATGTCCTCGAGGCGGCGGCTATCCTTCTGCGCCTGCATCTGGGCGGCGCACATTGGCGGCATCCTAATGGGGCTCGTCCTGCTGTACACCGGCAGCCCTCCTCCCCGCCTCCAGGCCTTCCTCAGGCTTCCAGGCACGTCCTTCCTCCTACTGCGCTGCCTGGAACGGGTCTTCGACTGGTTGAGGGCTGTCCAAACAGTACATGTTTCCTGCTGTGCACAGCACAAAAGTGTGCACGTCTCTTCAAAAACACGTTAACGTCGCATCGCGCGCGTACGTTTTCAATGAGGACATCGACCACGCGGACAGCTCAGCTTTTCTCCTTGCTTCCTAGATTGTCGTCTCCTACCCTTTCTTGCTTTTGGGATGTTGGCGACTAAAGTAACTATGGTGTATGTTTGTTTAGAAAGCCGGGCGTTAGCCAGCCTCCATGGGCGATTTGTATCTTAGCTGTAGACGAGAAATTTAGCCCGTGCTGTAAACCGCTAGCCTGGGTTCTTTAACGTGCACCACGCAACATGACCGCATGCCGCTATAGATGCTTATACAGATCGAAACGGGCAGGAATGGGGATTGAACTTTCGACTAACAACAATGGCGGAGGCCTCGACGACAGCCCGCAGACCCTGTGATTGGCCGTCCGGACCTACGTCATGAGCATGTTCCAAGCCTCTGTCCAAGGACGAAAGCGGAAAATAGTGTTTTCCCCGGAAACAAAACAAACGTTGTTTGGACAGCCCTTTGGCCATTGTCCGCACCGTGCACGGTTCGAGCGCCTGGTGCCGAGACGTATATAACTCAAAATAGGCCCTTTTCAAAGGTCCATCGAGCGTACTTTGGGTTCTTAACTTCTAGGCTAGGTGGCGCAAGCTACCACCCGATATAAAGGGTGCAGCCGTCAGCTTTCATTTATCCATCCATTGGGCACGCTACGTGCGATTGGACCCGAGTCCTCGCCGAACGCCGACGCAGATCCTTGCGTACAACACATTCTCCGTACATGTCCAAACAGTGGAGGACTAGGGGAATGTGAACAGCAGCTAATGGATGTCGCGCACTTTTGAGAAAGGTTTAATTGGGGGAGATATTGAAGTCCGGCCGGGTTCCTAAACCTCCACTGCTGCGTAGAAGATCGCATCTTCGGCCAGTTGCCAGACACCTGATACGTGAACGAACTGCGCGTCCTCGCACGTGTCGCATGCATGTCAACACGTTATGAGTGAGTAGTGTTCCGTGTTTTCGGATAAATTCGATGAACTCCGAAAACACCCGCCGGTAAAGATTTTTGGCAATTCGGATTGCTGCAATAAGCTGCGAATTTCGATAGGCGAATGCACCCCCCCCCTCCCCTCCCCTTCCCCCCCCCCCCCCCCAGAAAAAAAAAAAGAACATGGTATTTTATAATTTAGTTCTATCGGTGCACAAAGTCACTGGTCCTGGGAAATCGCCACTACATTTATCTTTTGAATCTAGGACCATTGTCAAAGGGGTCTACCGCTTATCTCGTCGAGGTTCAATCAGGACGACAGATGATTATACTTTCGGGTCACGCTAAAAGCCGCTGTTGTGGTTCCCAGTTTGGGTCATACTATTTGTGCTTTAGAGGAAGGAGAGGTTGTGTTTTTGTAACATTGAAAGCTATGGACCGTACAGATTGCATAAAATTGGGGAACAGTGGCAGTTGAAGCTTCTCTATTACATCCTTTACCAGCCCAACTCGCGCGGCAGCGGGGTACGTTCATACAATAAGACTGGATGAATACGAGCTTCCGAATGACTACCTCCAGGAGTTTATTGACTTGAATGCATGTGTGTGTATCGAAGCAACACTTTTGTGCAACTTTTGTCGTGAGACAAATGAGTATTGCCAATGGCAATGGCACCAACATTATATGCAGCTGAGAAAGTATTAAGTAATACAAGCGAGTTCTATCGTCCTTTTTTATTTTATCTAATATATGTATACACATAAATATTATTTCTTTATTTATTTATGCCTAATATAAAAACACTTCGAAATTAAAGTCAAAATTTTGGAGAACTGAAAGTCGAAGAAAAATAAACTTCAATAAACTCCGAATTTTCGGCAAAAAATAAACTCCCAAAAACACCCTCCCGATTTGACGAAAAGTAAACTCCGAAAAACACGGAATCCTAGTTATGAGTCGTCCCACCTGACGCTTTCTCGCCCCTTGTTTCAATCTGCGTATTGTCTTCGTACAATGTGCATGTGCCTCGCGGCAAAAAACAAAAAAACAAGAAGCGGTAGCAAAGGAGGACGTGACGACGCTTTAAAAACACATGACGCTACGTGCCATGGAAGGCTGAAACTGGACGTCAGCGTTCACTGCATTTTTTATACAAAAGAATTCTGCGTATGACGGTTTGTTTCGTAGATCGAAATACAGATGCAATATTTTTTTTTCCACCACATACATGGTATTATCAAACCATAAAGAAAAACAGCAAATTACATCAATGGGCTGCATATTAAAGGGTTGTCTAAACAGGACACGTTTAGTGCTGTGCGCAGCATTTACTGGACCGAAAAGGAGGTACTCCTCCGCTGCCGGTCTACGTTTGGACGACTTGCGTTGGAGGGGAAAGTCATCCTCCGCTAGCGTCTTTGAACAAAATCTTGGAGCCAGCTAATGACGCAGGGCTCGAAGTAGCAACTCTCAGACTCTGCTGGAAGGCTTCCGCTGTTGTTGGCGGTCCTCATCTTCCCCGAAAACAAGAAAGTGGTGGAGAGGACAGCGAGGAGGAAAGCCGTGTTATTTGCGTGGTTCACGCCATCACTGAAAGCGTACGCAAACGCCAAAACAGTCACTTCTTTCTTCTTTTTTTTTTTTTTTTTGGAGCGTGCATGTTTTTTGTTGTTGTTTTCTTGAGTGTGTAAATCTGTTCTTCTTTAAAGGGGCACTGACGGGGTATTTATGCTCGCCAAGATTTTTATTTGTACATGACATATAAAAGCCCAACTACCCAGAACACAATTTACGGCTCGAAATTCGTATTCTTTCTGCCCGAAAACCGCCGCCCAAGAACTGGCCGTTTTGTGTCGCGCTCACTCTCTCCTCCGTGGTCACGTGCCCTTCTCTATGGCTTAGACACAACCACCAAATACAATCAAAGTCGTGGATGATTGAAGACAGAGCCGTGTGTACAGAGAGTTTGATCAATGGGAGGCGCGGGCAGAGCCAGGGCGTGCGGCAGACTCGGAAAGAGGGTTTGGCATGCTCTCTTGGCCAACTTGAAGCCGAAAATAAACCCCTAGTGGTTGTAGCGAAAAACAGTTCTGGTCGTTTTAATAAGCGCGTAAGAGTTAAATGTAGTAACCCTTTATGGTTGAAAATAGGGTGCACATGATGCTTCGATCATGATCATGCAGAAAGATGTTAGAAACGAATACGGTCGCTCAACTCTGTTTTCCTCGCGTAGAGTGCTGATTCCCGGAGTACAGATTCCCGGAAGGCAGATTCCCGGCCCTCGGCGCTTGGCGTACGGATTATGTCGATGGTTGCGCTAGTCGCACTCTTTCACCATGATTTTGGATAACCGTGATTGAAACATCACGTGCACCATATTTTCAGTCACCGAGAGTTACTCCGATGCACTTATCAGGTTTGTTTCTCGCGATCACCACCAGGGTATTATTTTCAGCTTCTGGTTCGCCACATTCGAATTTCTGAAGACGCCCTGAAACACGCCCAGCCCGCTTTTGGCCAATGGCGCCTCCTCATTTACCTCCTATACTTCCCAACGAATGGCCAAACTCTCTACATATACGGCTCCGATTGAACGCACACACTCAATATCAAATATATAATAGGAATATGATACGCAAATGTGTGGCTTCTGAAACGGTGCAAATACATTAATTGAAAACAAGAGGAAAAAAAAGTCACAGAGCTAGGTGATTTTCGCAAACTCTCTCCTCCTCCATATTTCTTCTTCCTCCGCAGTCCAGTTTCGGTTTCGAGCAGCTGCGTTTTATGATTTCATTAAAGATATGTGTAACGATGACCCAATCAAAACATTGATTGGGTAGTCTTCTGACAACATAATAAATGAGTAACGACACTTAAATCGTTTTTACATATCCTCCACGATCTCGAATATCGAGATTATTTTTCAAGTTGGTGCAGGGCTGCCAATTCTAGAGAAATTTTTAGATTAAGGTAATATTAAGGTAGTAAGGGAAATTTTGCTGGTTTTAGGAAAATTTTGGGCACCGTATATATCTGAAATTTATTTTATTTGGGTTAGCCCCTCTAGCCGTTTGGTTGTTTGTTGTGTGACCATCTGGCAAGACTGAGCAGAACTAAAACAGCTTTTTTCGGTAAATCCGTTTTCATCGCCCCCTCGTCCTCGTGGAACCTATGAAGTAAGGGACAAGCCAAGACGAAGCTTCTCAGAGCGCCGATGTGCCTTCTCAAAAAAGAAAGCTTGAGTACAATAAAGAGATACTGCGATGTCTGGAGATACAAACTTACCATGTCAAAGATACAGACTTACCATGACTAAAATTATTTTGTCAAGTGCCGAGCACAAAATGGTACTTACTGCATGTGGTGTTCCGTATGTTCGAGTTTGAAAACTCTCGCTTGTGCTACACCTTTTGTTTTGGACTGACTATTATAAAAAGCGCTATTAAAGTTATTAAAATAGCATGATATTTTTATGACGCACATAAAATTTATAGCGAAGATAGGAATTCATTCGACAGTTTGAATTTCCTTTCCCGAGATTGGCCTTGGCCACGGTTTTGGCCCGATACACTCATCTTGTTAAAGGCACGCGTGGTTGTGAAGGCTATTTAACATACATCTCTTTGTAAGAGTGGAGGTGATGCAGAAAACAATGAGTATTTAATATTATACAATTATTGGGGCAAGCGAGAGAAATTTTCGCAGAAATAAGGAAATTTCAGGCACTAGTAAGGGAAATTTTGACTTTCTAAGTTGGCAGCCCTGATTTGGTGCACGGAGGCTGTAGAAAATTATTTACGAAGTGCCGCTGAAGCCCCTTCTTCCCCGAGCGTTACGTCATATAGAAGGAGTTTTCGGAAAGTCCGCTCTGGTGCATCTTCAGCGCCTATCAAAGCTATGCACGCGGACTCTTGCTATCTTCAGAAAAAGGTCAGAGAAAGACGTCACTACTGGTGTCAGCGCGAATAAATATGCCTGGCAAGCTTGCAATTCCACGCGCTGCCCACACGAGCGACACGCATTTGGCAGCCAAAATATTCTTTTAGATGCGGAGCATCTCTTGCTCGGGTCTATGTCCCGCGGCGTCGTAGTCCGCACTCACACTACGCATGCGCAACTCTCCTCCTTCCCTCTCTCCAACAGCTGCGCGTTACTCTCTCCGCTCTCTCTCTCTACCAGCTGCGTGCACTTCGCGTGCGTTCGCTTCTACTCACACCGCGCGCGCATGCGCAACTCTCCTCCTCTAGTCTCCTCTCCTTCAAGGGTGAATATAAGCAGCGGTAGCGCGCTGCGCGCGTTCAGTTCTCCCGCTGTTGACTCCACTTCACTCCGTTCTTCCGATGAAGTGTGATGGAAGCAACAGTCCCGTCAGTTAGTGGGTTGGCGCAAGCAAGCGTCAGCACCACCCCACAAACTAGCAGCAACGCTACGTCCACTGAAGACAGAGCTGCGCAGCGAAGGGCACGCGACGCTGAGCGCAAACGCTTGAAGTGAGCGGCAGACCCTGAACTACGACAACGAGAAGCGGCGTCCATTCGTCAACGTCGAGCGGCGGATGCTGAACTACGACAACGTGAAGCAGCGGCGGTTCGAGAACGTCGAGCAGCAGAACCTGAGGTTTGGGATCGTGAAGTTCAACGTAAACGTACGAAGCGAGCGGCGGAACCCGACCCTCGAGAACGGGAAGCCGCGTTGGTTCGTGAACGTCGAGCAGCAGAACCTGAGGTTCGGGACCGTGAAGTTCGACAACGTTACTAACACCGTTAATAACACCGTTAATAACGATCCGCGATGCTCTGCATCACCCCATGGTTCCCCTCGGGAAGATGGTGTAATTTTTATGATGTAACAACTGAACTGGGGGGGGGGGGGGGGGGGTCGTGTTTTCTCGCGTTTAGTTACATCTTCGGGGAAAACGAACGTGACATTCAAATTCACGGGATAAAAATACTCTAAAATTCACCTCTAACTTGCTTTTTTTTTTTTTTTTTTTTCAAGAACATCTTTAATTTTTTGTCGTTGTTGTTTTATTTTTTTTTTTTTTAAGAAGAGGTTTTGTGGATGCAGGAGAGCTGTGCCTAAACGCCGTGAAGGGTGGTTTCCTGCCGCTGCTGTTCTCCTCCATGGCCTATGGCACCTGCTGCTTCGAGCCGGGAAAGGGGACCGGCCTGGCCTTGCGTCTGGCCGCCATGGTCTTCTTCTTCGAGTTCTCGGCCAGCTTCCTGGGGCTTGGTATCGCCATGGTACTGCGTCCAGGGATTTTCAAGGGAGACCTGCCGGCAAGAAGAATTAATAATAATAATATTTATAACGATAATAGTAACATTAATAATAATAATAATAAGTAGTAGTAGTAACAGTAATAGTAGCATAGAACAATGCTAGAACCATAAAAAAGCACAATGTTTCAGGAACCCAGGAAATAACAATCTCTTAGAGAAAGCTTGACTTTCGCCAAGCTTCCAATATGCATCAGTAAAACACGTATAAAAAGTAATCTTACAAATTTACAGGCGACCAATGAAGAACATCGTAAATATGAAAATTTTAAAAAGCATACGCTTTGCAAGCAAGAAAACAAAAAAAAATACTGACGTAAATAAAAAAGTGCCTAAAAACACAGATTCGAAGAACCACTCATCTTTCATCGTCCCTGATTTTGCTTTTGAGCTTTATTGATTGAGTTATTTCACTGTTGGAAGCGTGCGTCAAGACAGCGGAGCCATGGTGCGACTCCTATCAGTACCATTAGTATTGAACACGGCCGGACTGGCGTAGACAGCCTGTGTAGCAACCAACCTTTGTATCTAATCAATGCCGGTTTGCCTGAGCACAGCGTTATACAAAACATTTAGGGCCATGCTAATGTTGTTCACAGGAGACACGGAAAATGTGAACATAGATGCCCTCCATGCTCCGACGAAAACCGCCCCGATTACTTCAACGCCAGCAGAACTACTCGATCCGTCGGCGAGCGAAGAGCAATCTCATAATAAGGGGAGCGAAAAATATTCCTCGTGTAGATTTCATGAATTACTGGCTCCGGTGAGTGTCGTCCCGTAGTGATTTCGGAATCGCCGAACAGACAAACGCTTCGTTGGTAGATCTTCCACCACGGCTAAGCGAAAAACATGGCGGTGCGCTGGCGCCGCTGTGCAGAAACTGGCCCACCTGGCCCACCTGCATACGCCGCAAAGTGGCGTGTAGGGGTGTGCCAGGTGTTGATGAGCCATCCGCAGACTGCCGCCGCGCAGCGTCGTAAACATAAGGGGGGGGGGGGGGGGGGGGGTTAATACGCGCCCCAGTGATACACCGGCTGTTCCCCACTGCTCCTCCAAAAAGTGCGACCCAGCCAAACCCCTCCACACCAGAAATAGCGAACGTCTTCGAAAGCACAAAGTACAAAGGGGAAAAGATGGATGTCCTTTAACGACACCTTCAATTTACAAAATCGAGGGTGCTTCATTTACCCGAGCATGATCTCCTATCACCGCCATTAGAGCGGCAATATTTGTGCTTTTGGGACTGCCACAAGGTGATTGTGACTTTTGAAAAGGCTCTATTCTACTTGGAGGATAAAGAGCATAGTGCCTGGAACGCGTTTCCAACTGGCGTGTTTACCGCGTCTGAAAATGTGGTCCCTCAATTTCCGCCTGATGACGTCATTCAAGTGTCATGCTGTCGCCGATCGCGACCCTGGTGGTGTCGCAGCAGCGGTGGTGGAAGTGGCAGACGCCTGTTCTGCTGCAGGTCGCTCTCCAGTGTGGCAGTCCACGGAAGCTTCGGCAGCCAGAAGTTGGGACGCCGCTACGACAGCGACACTCGCATTCGCTCGTGCTTTTCGCCAGAACTTCTACAATCAATCGCCAGGATCGGGATATGCAACAGCATGACACTCCGGCTTTTGTGTCGTCATTTGTTGCCACTTCGAGAGCACTTTTGATGTATGGGCAGCATAGGACGCTAGACACACCAGACGGAGACGCGCTCTAGAAATCATAATAAAGAATGCGCCTCCCTCCAAACACCATTCCAACATGTGCGAGTCCTCAGCCCAACTTGCTATTTCGTCAGCCCAGCACGCGCATGTTTGTCACTTCGGAAAGCGAGCAAATCACGCGTCCTATACGAACGAACGCTGAAAATGCAACCGGCCAGGAGCCCTTTTCTGTAAAGGTCTATTGGCGACGTGCACGATCCAAAGTGTCGCTCTGGTCGGTCTTCCACGATTGGCCGAATGCTGACTATCACGTCAACAAAGGTTTCCTCGTCGACAGAAATAAGAGTAACGTAAGAATTTAAAATTGTGACTCTGTTGGCAGTGTTGGTTTCAGAGCGCAATAATTTAAAGCTTCCACCATGCTCACAACAAACACCATCAAACTTGTTTTTCGCAAAGTAATGACGTCACGAGAGGTAACCATAGGAGGGCGCCACCAAAACATCTCGCCGCTAATACTCGGGGACAAATTGTTTTCTGGTATTTCCGAAGAAATAAATACCGCACGAGCACAGCCGTGATCGGCGCTCAATGTGCTCGAGCGCACGGGTACCCATAGCTTTGACTTTATTGCCAAAAACGCAGCGCCGCCCACCGTGCATCAGCATCGTTGACAGCCTAGAGTTCCTGTATAGGCTCCCTACGGGAGCCAGAGTTACGCGTTCAGCCATCTTGAAATTCAAAGTTATGCAAGAAAGTTACCCTTAACGTACCGGACCCATACCACCGAGAGGCCGAGTGGATAGGGCTAGTCCCCTCGGGTCCATATGCGGTGGTATACAATCACGTTATCGTGGTTCCGCGTCAGCCTCTGATATCAGACGCGCGATGTCTACGTTTTCGGTTGACAGCATGGTGAAAAGCGTACCCAAATGGGTTTATTTTCGTGTTCTTCGTCCTCTACGTTGCCTGTCTTCATCAAAAGATAACCGCCTGTCTTCGTCGTCTTCGCAATGCTCAAGTGGATGGAATATAGATGATACGACCTATAAATGGAAGATATACTGCCTCATGCCAAAGTAAAGACCATGAGCACAGTTTGCTAATGACTAGTTAGCGGCTAGCGGCTAGCGAAGCTGCGGAGCGGCCGTAGCGGAGGCTTTCCTGCACAGTACTGAATTTTTTTTTTCTCACGTGATTGGATATATTTGAATATTCTAGAGCAGGCGTGGCCAGGCCTACCAGGCCTAAGAGCCGCAAACGGAATTACGAAACTTCTAAGAGCCACCGGGGGGGGGGGGGGGGGGGGGGGGGGGGGGGGGGCGGCGGGCAAGTTTAAATTTTTTTCAGAGTCTGACTGTACGTATGAGTGCAGAAGGCTGTACGACAGTACGTATGGATGTACAAGGCTGCCCAACCGCGAGCCGTACTTCATTCTGCCTGAAATCCCTTTTTTTTTTTTCTTGGGGAAATGCGGGAAGGGGGGGGGGAGGGTGGGTCCCCTTACGAGGGATCCGCGAGCCGCACTTGGACCAGCAAAGAGCCGCATGCGGCTCGCGAGCCGCGGTTTGGCCACCCCTATTCTAGAGGCACAGAGAAGCGTTCCTTCTCAGTCATGCGCGCTTAGGTTCTTGCTTAAAGCTGAAGAATCAGTAGGATTTGTTTCTCAGTTCGATGATTACAAGGCAGGTACAAAACACACACCCATAATGCCAGCCTGAAAAACAAAGTATGGGATCTCGAACCGCTAATGTTAGGGTCAAAATAATTTCTCTTATATTACAATGCACGTTAATTGCAAAGTCAAAAATAAGGCCCGACGCTGCTTTTATATCATAATCTAAACAGATGCTTTTCTCGCTGTATATTTAGCTTATTTCCATGCGTGTGATGATTTTTGTCAGACAGTATCCGGTATCGCGCGCAAAAACAATTTGTTTTTTATGAACCTAATTAGTTTTCTTAGGCCAGCCATGTTCGAAATAAATACGAAATAAAAATTGTATCATTGTGAAAACGATTCAAACTGTTGCAGACGGCCACTCCGTGTACGTTCGTAAATGCCTTAGTCGTCTGCAACAGGCATCTCGAGGCGTCTCGAGGACAGGAAGTTGCCGTCGCAAATTCTTCAGAAACACGCGATTCTTGGCAAACTCCTGTCGTGGTAAATGTGAAATCTAGGCTTCCCTTTATCTATTATTTTTAGACCTTTAAATTCCACGCCTGTTTTTTGAGCGACCGTTTTTTCAGAGCGGACCTGCTAAGAATAACCCGATCTCACCAACCCTTCGGCGTATGCACGAACTTGAACAAGACACCTTGTGTGCCGCCTAACTTTAGTCTACGGACGCAGCGGAAGCGTGGAGGACGTGCGTACACGCAGGTCCAAAGCCTAACTGCCGCCGTCGCCTTGCTCC
The DNA here is from genome assembly GCF_016920785.2 of Ixodes scapularis. Taxonomy (NCBI): domain Eukaryota; kingdom Metazoa; phylum Arthropoda; class Arachnida; order Ixodida; family Ixodidae; genus Ixodes; species Ixodes scapularis. Next base: position 70,450,865 of record NW_024609838.1, read on the forward strand.
CTCGTCGACGCATGACACCGCCATAACAAGCAGAAGTGTTCCGCTTTTCTTCAATCTAAGGAAAAATGAGTGGTATGCTGCCCCCCTTTTTTTTTTTTTTTGGTCCTTGGTATTTTAACGCGCAACACACTCGAAGGGGAAGGGCACCGGCTTGTCTCATTTTTGCCGCAAAGTTAATTTCCAGTGTTTAGGAAGGAATGTTGTTGAATATCGCCACCACTTCATTTAATTCCTTTTGAGCAATTAATCACGGGTTAATTAAGCCCTGTTTGAGCCATGATGCGGTTCAGGGGCACGCAAGGTAGTGGGGTTGAATTTCCATGTGCGTGTGGTTTCGTTCCTAAACACGCTGAGGAAGGAACCAGTAATGGTTGCGCCATCTTCTGGGCCCAACATTTGTCGATGTGACTAAGAAAACCCGCAAGGCCGTTTGTTAAAAATAAGGTCAGCGTTCAGTGTAAGCTCTTGCAACGTAAATACTTGTATAATTTACTGACAAGCGTGCTTAGCAACTTTTGTACTTGCGGACATTCAAATCACGTTGTTCCTGCAATTATTGTTTTTGATCATAATTTGGCTTTTAGCTTTGGCAAACAATTCTGGGATATGTTTCTAAACGAGGTATTAGTGTACATATCGAAAATGTGCTTCACCGATGTTAGTTTATGTCATACTTCTGTTCGGTGCTTCTACCTTCGACCCGGGTTTGAGAACATTTGGTGGTACTAGCTCGCCTGCCTTGTCCTTGGGTCTCTATGTTTGAGGTGTTTATACCACTTACCCACGTGCACATGGCGAGCGAGCAAAGACTACAACAAAACAAAACCTCGATAATTTCGCTTTGTGTGACCAGTCCTGGGCACGAATTTATAGAAACTCCAAACCTAGATAAAAATGGCGCGGAAAGCTACCGGTAAAGAGAGGTCGTGTGTTTGACGAATCAGAGCCAAACAGGAGATGCTTATCGGGACGCAAACGCGATCTGTGGCAAGAACGATCGTACGGCACCTCCGACTCAGGGGACACTCCGCGGGTTCTGTCAGTTTTGTCCTAATTCATTCTCAACAATAGGAAAATCAGAATCCGTGCGAGTTTGTTTTCTCGCACATAACGTTGATCACTTAGCTTTCTTGGGGAAGTGAAGACTCATTTACCGCCCCTTACTGCCGGCTCGGCAAACTTTGGCGATTCATTTTTCTCACAACTGCCGGTCCTTCGGAAAGCTATGAAACCCGAAACCCTTGTTTCTGGTGCTGTTGTTGCTGCATTCTAGGCGCGCAACACGTGAAACCCGCCATAACGGCGAAGCAAAAGACAAGCAATTCAATGGAACAATACTCCTAACGCCGTCCGTGCTAGGCTAGCCGTCAGCCAAATCTTCACTGCATGTCCGCCTGCGACCGCACCAGCCCCGCTGCACAAAGACTAAAGGTCTCACAATGAATCGCGGCGGCGGCAAGTTGAGAAGAGAGTCAAGCTAGAAGCACAGCGGAAAGAGATGAAGAGGGAGTCGAGCAGGCAGTGCAAACACAAAGGAGGTTTCTAGGACCTATAGTGAAGCAGCGCAAAAGGAGATAGAAACAGGTGAATTGTTAAAGCCTAACCTGGTGCCGCTGGTAAATGCGGGGGCAAGGTATTAGCGTAGTGCCAGGAGAAAGAGAACAGCCGTTGGCAATTAGGGGGGTCCTTGTGGTTGCAGAATCCAACGTAGCAAGGGTCGAGGAGCGCTAGGCAAGGAGAAAGGGGACAGCGGGATGCAAATAGGACTGATGTATGCGGAATACATAGTACTCATCGCAGATAACCAGGATCATGGGAACTAGCTGAAATATATAGAGAGGAAGGGGATACCTTGGACATGAGTTTTAGTAGTGACAAGTTTACAGTAATGATGTTTAGCCACGAAAAGAGGGAACCCCTGAGGATATAAGACATTGTAATAGACCATGTAGGAAAATACAAATATCTGGGAGTCTGGCTCAATGAGGGGAAGAAATAACTAGAGGAACATGAGAAGAATATTATTAGCAAATGAAAAGTAAATTCATCTATTATGAAGTTCAAGTTACTATGGAACTATATCATATTTATGAAGTGGTCAGGTGTATATGGAAAGGAGGGGATGGTACCGGGACTGTCTTTTGGCAATGGGGCACTCTGCATTAAATTAGAGGTTCAATCAGGATTATAAATTCCACAAAGAAGCGTAGGCAGATTGGCACTGGAAACGCATAGAAAGACACCAAATGCGAGAGTACAAGAGGACATGGGCTGGTCCTCTTTTGAGAGCAGAGAGGAAATTAATAAGTTTAAATTTGAAGAAATGTTGACCAAAATGGATGATATGCGATGGGCACGGAAGATATTCAAGTATTTATATATTAAAAGTTTAAACATAAAATGAACAAACCGAACTCGAAAGCTTCTATTTAAATACCCACACACAAGCGATGGGGCTGAGCACACTACTACAGTGAAAGAGGCAGAAAGAAAGATCTGGAAGGGAAGGATGTAGAAAAAATCAGCTCTAACAATGTGCAGGTCACAAAAACAGGACATAAGAAAGAAATATGTATTTGGCAATTAACTGGGAAGTTCTCTACTGCTTGAGGCGAGAGCAGGAGTTTTAAGGACAAGGTCGTAGAGCGATCAATTTCCGGAGACAGTGCCGCCTGCCATGATGAGAGCGAGACACTGGAGCACTTGGTTTTGAAGTGCACGGGGCTTCGCCCTGCCCTCCCTGAAGGGGTAACGGATTTGACCCTCGGTTTTGCTGACGATGGAAGGACGAAACAGAAAAGGATTACAGTGACAAAGAGACGATTAGAAAATTGGTAGAAATTATGTAGGCACAGCTGGGAACAGGCGCGACAAAGGAAGATTGGGACTCCCTCCAGGGTGGCTCCGGCCCAAAGTCTCAGCCCTGTCTCCCAGTAGGTCCGGTGCTGGAGTAACGCCGAAAAGGTTTGACCAGAGGAAAATTGGCGACTCCCTCACCGGTGGGAAGAGGCAGGGGGTGTTGTTTGTTTCTTTTGCCCGATCCTTCAAAGGTCATCCTGGTGATATCCCGCACTGCCTTGTGATGGAGGAATCACATGTTTGTCTTTTTAGACTTAGGCTAAGTGGCGAAAGCTACCAACTGCTACAAAGGGTACAGTCATAAACATCCATTCATCTATCCAGCGAAAGTTGTTGGTGAGATCGGTGTATTGTCTTTAGACAAACAGTCCGACAGTTCGCGTCGAGCTTTAGCAATTTTGCCGCTTGGGGCGGCTCGGGAATCCACTTACCATGACGTCATCCATAGGCCTCGTCTTCTAAGCGGTATTGCTAATGTACACATATTACCAGATTTCAAGATTCGTCTTTCCTGACGATTGTATTTTTTTGCTCCTCTCAGGATCCCAGCGAGCAGAGCAACATCGTAGCGTCCACGCTCGAGTCTCAGGCCATCGACACCCTGCTCGACGTGATCAGGTAGGTGAGAACGCGGTCACAGAGTGAAACCAACACCACCTAGAATAATATAAATCAAAGCCCATACGCTGGAAGTTTGAACGCATCAGTGAGAGTGAGCGAAGACACGGTTGTTGGACACGAGTGTTGCGTCAAAACCGAGAGAAACGCTTACCGCAAAACCTGCGAATGTGGAGGAGAGCTCACCGGGTACTGAGCTTATGCGGAGAAAAAGCTCAACGATTTTTTTTTCTTTTCATATAGAGGCGTTTGGACCATACGTGACATATATTGCCGCGCGCAGGGCTGAGAAAGGAACGCTCGGTCACGGACCTCCAGAAAGTTCCCGTTTATTCATGTACCGCACGTAGCTTCTATCATTTATCCCTGCTTTTGTTTTCTAGAGAGTGCGTGTTCATTCTCGCCCCGATCACGCGACGCTCGAGCCGCTTTCGCCGAATCTTCGCGATAGCGACGCACTCTAGATAAGAGGCCGCCCGCGACCTTGTCGAGTCAGTCTCGCCTCAGCGTTTGATCGTGCTGCTTCGCCGCCTTCGACGCCCGCGACGCCCTGTTGTTATCCTTCTTTTGTACCCTTTTATTTTTGGCACAAATTCGCCACATTAAACGTTTATTTATTCCTGTTTATTTCTTGTTTATAAGTCACTACCCGTGACATTTTGGTGGAGGTGCGGGGTACCGCATGCCCGTGCAGCGTTCCCCTCCAAGGGCCCGCAGTGCAAGTCCGATTCCCGGCTCGGTGGGAAGACCACTCACCGCAGAACCTGAAACTCGGACCAGCCGCCGCACCAAGGGAGAGGATCCTGAGTACAGTTTGCTCCTGGACAAGCCCAAGCCGCAGGAGACGACGATGGCCAACCAGTCGCAAGCCCCCGCCGCTTCTCCCGTCATCTACATGCCCGTCGCACCGCGGACGGCTGCCCCCTTCCACGGTGAACTCTACGAAGACGTCGAAGACTGGATTGACCAGTATGAACGCGGTGCCCGCCACAATGGCTGGACCGACGAGCAGCGCCTGCACAACGTCTACTTCTCGCTAGAGGGGACCGCCAAGTACTGGTACGAGAACCATGAGTCCTCTTTGACGTCGTGGGACATTTTCAAGACCGACCTGAAGGCTACGTTCGTCAACCACCACCGCCGAGAGAGGGCCGAGGACCTACTGCGAACCAGGACCCAGGGCCCCAATGAAAGCGTCACGAGCTTTGTGGAAGACGTGCTCCGCCTGAGCTCCCGCGCCGATCCTCAGGCCATTGAGGGAAAGAAGCTGCGCATTTTGATGCGAGGCGTGAAGGACGACATCTTCGGAGGCCTCGTCCGCAACCCGCCGGCAACCGTCGACGCCTTCGTCAGCGAGGCGACAAACATCGAGCGTGCCCTCCAAGCGCGCGCTTCCCACTACCAGCGGCAGCCAAGCGTCACTGCAATCGCGCTGCTTAGCGGCGAAAACGCGCCTGGTACGGACATCCGCGAAATTATCCGGGAAGTTGTCCGGGAGGAACTGCGAAGGTTGCTGCCAACCACCAGCCGTCCGCCAACCATTTCCATCGCCGAGGCTGTCCGAGAAGAAGTGCATCGGGCGCTCCAACCAGAGGTTCCCGTCACCACGGTGGCACCGGAGGAACCGACATTGAGCTACGCCGCCATGGCCCGACGACCGCTGCAAGCTTCCCGCCAAGCCACGCCGCCGCCCCGAAGAGAAGCCCCAACGCCGCAGTACCCCCGACGACAGGAAAAACAGGCGCACGTTCCCCCAGAGCGACCTGCGCCGAGGAAGACAGACGTCTGGAGGACGGCCGACCGACGCCCGCTGTGTTACCACTGCGGGGATGCTGACCATGTGTACCGCCGATGCCCATACCGACGACTCGGGCTGCGCGGATTCCACCCAAGCGACCCGCTCCCGCGGTATGGTGAACGCCCTCGGGAGATCGACGAGTACCTTCGACGACCCCAGTCCCCCGAGCCTGCGTCCCGCCGAGAGTTCCAGTCGCCGTCACCGCGACGTCCAGCTTCGCCGATGCACCGACCCTGACGCGAAAGCCTGTCGCCCCTCGCTCCTCGCCGGGGAAACTAGGCGCGGCAACCCCTGGAGGTGGAGTTGCCGAAGACGACCGACGTAAAGAGCCTCCACGAACGACGGAGCGCTCCCACTCTCCCGACGCTACGCATCACAACGACGCTCCTGCTTCGGTGTCCAACAACTTAAACGTTGTTATTGACGGCCTCGACTCGTCGGCACTCGTGGACACCGGAGCAGACTACTCAGTCTTGAGTGGGAGGCTCTCTCGCCGCCTGCGAAAAGTCATGACGCCGTGGGATGGACCCCAAATACGAACCGCCGGAGGACATCTCATCACGCCAGTCGGGAGATGCACTGCTCGCGTCGAGATCCACGGTGAAACGTGCCCTGTGAAGTTCGTCGTTCTGCAAGACTGTTCGAGGGACGTTATCCTCGGAATGGACTTTCTCTGCGAGTATGGCGCCGTCATCGACCTCGGGGCAAACCAGTTGACGCTGCGAAAACCTGTTTTACCGCCGGTGGAGACCAACACGACATCAACCGCGATCCGAGTTATCGCCGACCATGTGAACCTACCGCCGCGGTCGAGTGTTTTCGTCACCGTTATAGCCGACGCAGCCATGCACGGTGAAGCTCTTCTGGAAGGCAGCGTCCAACTGCTCCTCGAAAAAGGAATTGGCGTCGCAAGATGCGTAACGGATCTCCAAGAAAGGCGTACAACTGTTATTGTGACGAACTTTCGAGAGGAGCCGCAGCACCTAACGAAGGGTACCACCGTGAACCACGTCGAGGAGCTTCAAGCGCCAGCGGTGGTCACCACAATCTCCGAGGAAACCTCGTCGCCACAGCAGAAGAGCACGACGCCGCCGCCGCTCGACATTGACCCCGAGCTCCAAGCTACGAAGCGCCGGCAACTGGTTGATCTCCTTGCCGAATACAGTGACTGTTTTGCCACGACATCAAAGATTCGCCAAACAGCAATGGCGAAACATCGCATTGTTACCGACGACGACGCACTTCTGTCCACCAGTCGCCGTATCGAGTCTTTTTAAAGGAAAGGAAAGTGATTCAAGATCAAGTCCAGGAGATGCTCGACGACGACATCATTCAACCCTCAAGGAGCCCATGGGCGTCCCCAGTCGTCCTTGTAAAGAAGAAGGACGGAACCCTGCGGTTCTGCGTGGACTATCGTCGACTGAACGCCGTGACAAAGAAGGACGTCTATCCACTCCCCCGCATCGACGATACGTTAGACCGACTGCGCCACTCCCGATATTTTTCGTCGATGGACCTGAAGAGTGGTTATTGGCAGATTGAAGTCGACGAACGTGACCGGGAGAAAACTGCCTTCGTCACTCCCGACGGACTATACGAATTCAAAGTGATGCCGTTCGGACTTTGTACAGCACCAGCCACCTCCCAGCGCGTCATGGACACCGTGCTGGCAGGTCTGAAATGGCAGAGCTGCCTCGTCTACCTGGACGATGTCGTGGTATTCTCACGAGATTTCGACGAACACCTCAGACGACTTCGAGCCGTGCTTCAAGCCATCAAGACCGCCGGCCTGTCACTCAAGCCAACAAAGTGTCGGTTCGCCTATGGGGAACTAAACTTCCTTGGCCACGTCGTGAACAGCAAGGGTGTTCTACCTGACCCCGAGAAGACCCGCGCCGTAGCTGCATTTACGCCGCCGTCTGACAAGAAGGCCGTGAGAAGATTTCTCGGACTCTGTGCCTACTACAGGCGCTTTGTTCGAGACTTCGCCAAGCTATCCGCACCGCTGACACACCTCACGAAGGACGCCGTAAAGTTCGAGTGGACAGAAGAACACCAGAGGTCATTCGACGAGCTCAAGCGAAGACTTCAGACACCCCCGATTCTTGGCCATTTCGACCAGTTTGCTGAAACCGAGATCCACACCGACGCCAGTAACACCGGACTGGGTGCGGTACTAGTCCAAGTGCAGGACGGAGCCGAGCGAGTTATCGCATACGCAAGTCGGACGCTATCTAAAGCGGAGAGGAACTATTCAACGACCGAAAAGGAGTGCCTCGCTGTCGTATGGGCAATAACAAAGTTTCGCCCATATTTGTATGGAAGTTCTTTTCGCGTGGTCACAGACCATCACTCGCTCTGCTGGCTGGCGAATCTGAAGGACCCCTCCGGACGCCTCGCTCGGTGGAGCCTACGACTGCAGGAGTTCGACATGACCGTGGTGTACAAGTCCGGCCGGAAGCACAATGACGCCGACTGCCTGTCGAGGGCCCCAGTCGAGGCCGGTCCTGCCTGCACCAAAGAGGACGACGATGAGTGTTTCCTCGGCGCTCTGGATGTAAGCGACATGGCAGCACTCCAACGAGACGACCCTGAGCTGCGAGCACTCATCGAGCACCTAGAGGGACAAGGAAGCGCCGTTCCCCGCGGTCTTGTACGAACACTGCCAACCTTCTCCATCCGACAAGGCGTACTGTACAAGGAGAACTTCAGCGACAACAACACGGCGTGGCTGTTGGTGATCCCTTCCAGTCTTCGAGAAGAAATTTTTCAAGCCTGCCACGATGACCCGACGGCGGGACACCTTGGTTACAGCAGGACTCTTGCGAGGATACGCGAAAAGTACTACTGGCCCAAGCTTGCGAAGACAGTACACCACTACACCCGATCTTGCCACGAGTGTCAACGACGGAAGAAGCCACCGACGAGACCGGCAGGACTTCTTCAGCCTATTGCGCCGCCATCTGCCCCATTCCAGCAAATCGGTATGGATTTACTCGGACCTTTCCCACCGTCGACGCAAGGAAACCGATGGATAATCGTCGCAACCGATTATCTGACGCGGTACGCCGAGACAAAAGCCCTTCCATCAGGAACGGCTGTTGAAGTCGCCAAGTTTTTCATCGAGACCATTGTCCTCCGGCACGGTGCTCCCGAAGTCCTGATCTCAGACCGTGGATCATCATTCATGGCCCAGCTGACGCAAGAAGTCCTTCGTCTCAGCCACACCAGCCATCGTCGCACCACGGCGTACCACCCGCAGACCAACGGGCTGATGGAGAGACTCAACAAAACCATCGCCAACATGATCTCCATGTACGTCGACGTGGAGCACAAGACATGGGACGAGGTGTTGCCGTACGTCACATTTGCCTACAACACGGCCGTACAAGAGACCACCGGAGTGACACCCTTTCAACTGGTGCATGGGCGCAAAGTAACGACCATGCTGGACGCGATGCTGCCCCATGAGCCAGCTGACAGTGACAGCGACGACGCCCAGGTGGTTGCTCAACGGGCCGAAGAAGTCCGCCAGCTCGCCCGACTCCTGATTCAAGACCAGCAACGCGTCGACGCGGGCCGCTACAACCTTCGTCGCAGGGACGTTCACTTCCAGCCCGGAGACAGGGTGTGGGTTTGGACGCCCATCCGTCGCCGCGGCCTCAGTGAGAAACTGCTGAAACGGTACTTTGGACCATACAAGGTACTTCGTCGCCTCGGCGAGCTGAACTACGAGGTGATGCCCGACGGAACACGAACATCGTCACGCCGCCCACCACGACCTGAAATCGTCCACGTCGCGCGCCTGAAGCCGTACTACGCTCGATAGGACTGTGGACCTTATGTACTCCAAAAGACTCTTTAGTTTATCGTTCTTTTTTGTTTTATTTTGTTTTACACTGCATCGGGGCGATGCACTTTTAAAGGGGGGAGTAATGCCGCGCGCAGGGCTGAGAAAGGAACGCTCGGTCACGGACCTCCAGAAAGTTCCCGTTTATTCATGTACCGCACGTAGCTTCTATCATTTATCCCTGCTTTTGTTTTCTAGAGAGTGCGTGTTCATTCTCGCCCCGATCACGCGACGCTCGAGCCGCTTTCGCCGAATCTTCGCGATAGCGACGCACTCTAGATAAGAGGCCGCCCGCGACCTTGTCGAGTCAGTCTCGCCTCAGCGTTTGATCGTGCTGCTTCGCCGCCTTCGACGCCCGCGACGCCCTGTTGTTATCCTTCTTTTGTACCCTTTTATTTTTGGCACAAGTTCGCCACATTAAACGTTTATTTATTCCTGTTTATTTCTTGTTTATTAGTCACTACCCGTGACAATATCAATTTATTGCCATTAAAATTCGTCAGCCTTGTAAACAAGAGAATGTCCTTTTTTGTAATATGTGTTAAGCTTATTGGGTATATTGCTCCCAAATTAATTGGGGAATAGTGTTTTGTTCTGGTTTACTTTCTAAGTAACGAAAGCATAGATGAAAACTTTATAAACTTGAAGAACATAATGTCTGCCTAAATCCTAAAAAGCAAAACTGTAAATGCCGAAAATCCGAAAGTGCATGCGCAACAACGCGGTGCCCGAAAATCTCTTTGGAGATTTTGTTAACCTTTGAAAACGGGATAGAACAATCAGTAGGATATCGAAGTTTTTTTGTTTTTTTTTTTTTTTTTTTTTCACGGACATGCACGTTTCCTAGCCGTTCGTACTGGTGTTTCCACACGTTGCCTTTGTGTGATAGTGCCCTTCTACGGCGAGCCACCCATGACCTTCAGGGTTGCACACTGTAACCTTTGTCACACGTGACCTACGTAAGAACTAGTCTTCTCTAAAATAGCGAATTGGGCAAATTGGTAACCGTTATACATGATGAAAAAACGACGAAGACGGAGTGAAGACCACAAACACGACAGGACGAAGCAGTTCTCGCAATTAAAGTTTTATTAATGAAACTAACAAAAAAAAAAGACAGCGTAGCCGACACTGATTACATCAACAAACACCTACTTATCTATCAGACATCACACAATCTTCGCAGCTGAAATGGTTCACAGACCACTATTCACAATAGCTCGCAAAAAACAAACCTCTTTATCTGACAAGGCTACCGACGGTGCACTGTCAAGCTGGCAATAAATTGTTGTCTTTTTTACGGGTGTCCGATGTTCTGGTTTTATAATTGTGGCGTCATTAATATACAGAATGGATGATTATTAATTTCTGAGGAATTAGTAAATATGCCCAATGAACTTTGCGAGTATTACAAAAAAGAGGACAATTATTTTTAATGAAGTGACGAATTCTAATTGTGTTACATTGTCACGTGTGACGCACAATACGCTAAGCTAAGAAAAATATAAAATATTTGCGAGTTTCTTTTTTTTTTTTTTTGCATCCGCTTAAAGGCCGATGAGCTTTTCTCCGCATCAGCCCGTTTTGCGTTGAGCTTTCCTCCCTTGAGCTTTTCTCCGGTGAGCTAATCTCCCGTGAGCTTTTCTCCGGTGAACTTTTCTCCGCCGTCCGCTGCGCCAGCGTTCGGCTAAGCCTCGAGTCCAATCAAATCGTCGAAAGACACCTGGCATCGGGCTCGGGTCTAATTGCTGAGTTGGCGCCATCCGATTGTGATGTCGTTCCACGCAAGAGCAGGACGTGCAGGATGTTCGCAGGCCTCGATTATACTAAGTGGTGTTGGTGAAACTTTAACACGCCATTGGCTAGCTTTTACAGACGAATTCATCCAATATGGCCGCTTGATCACATCCAATGCGAAAGGCAAGTTCGTCGGCTTCTCGCGCAGGAGTTGCGATAATGTCAGAACGCAAAGCCCTTATTGGCTGATTAGAAAACATAGTCGGTAGACCTCAAGGCGTCTACGACTGAGTTCTAGCCACTTTTCTTCCAATCAAAGTCAATCAGAACTCGGCGTCGTTCTGACGTCACCGCAACCCCTGCGCAAGAAGCAGACGACTTGCTCTCCGAACAGACCCTTTTTGACACCCCATCAAGCAACATTGGCGGACGCCATTTCTTGGCTAGGTTAGGCGTATGGCGCAAGCTGCCACCCATTACAATGGGTATAGCCATTAATTTCTATCCATCCATCTATTGGGCACAAAGCGTGTGACTGAATCCGAATCCTCGCCGAACTTTGACGCAGCACTCGTCTTTGACACGAGCCGAGCCGAGTTCAAGCCGGACGCTGACGCAAACTTCGTGCCCAATTACATGCTCAGAACACGCGCTCAAACAATGGCGGGACTCCAATAATTAACACAGCGGCTACTAGATGGCGTGCACTTTTGAAAAAGGTCTCTTCTCTTTCAAGGCTCAATGCGTCCTTGGGAGAGTCGTACTCTATGTTAGACGAATTTTCCGGTAGTCACCTGACAGCTTCAGCTGCCCAGGGTGTGACTTATGTTCCCACCTCTTGCTTTGTGATTGGTTTATCCACGTTCTCATAGGCTAAAGCCGAAATCCCATTGGCTGCTGGACGGTAATGAGATGCTCAGGACACGACAAGCCCTGCGTTTCTTAAGTTATTATTGAGTGCAGAGAGACGGCGTGGCGCACATGGGTATGATGAACTCTCTTAATATAAAATCCAGGAGAAGATATGAGATTTATTCAGGCAGATTCTCGTGAATTAGAGTAATTTTGTGACATGATAATACATATTATTATTTCCACTTCTAAAAATTAGAAACCCAGCTGAAAAAAAAATTTTTGTGAAACAAAATTAAGCTTCGAAAACAACTTCCGAATGTCACAAAGCATAGACTCGGAAGAACAGTGAGTGTGCGGGCGACCTGGTAATTTTGAATCCTAATGTAACATCCGAGAGTGCGGTGCGGGAAATTTAGGAAACTTTGCCGACGTCACTGACCTCTTCACGAACTCTTTCTGAATACAACCGCATGACCTCTTAACATGAAGACCTTGCTACCGGTAGACAGATTCGCCTGAGCTATACAACCTTTTCTCACAACGGATATGACCTTGAGACACTTTCTTTTGAAATAAATTCCAAAACCCCTGAACGAAAAGTACGTTGAGAATAGATTAAGAACCAAAAGCAACCCCTCGTAGAGACCCTAGGTGGCTCCGGAAATGCCGAGAAACAAAGCAAAAAAAAAAATTCTTTACCTTTTAGAGTTTCTTTTTTTTTTTAGATTTACTGCCAAGTTGTACCGAGACCTTGCGAATTTTCTGCCTTTGATAACACTTCATCAAATGCGCAGCCAAACTCTCGCGGAAGGAGCGCATGCTGGAGGCGTAGTTTCTGCTGGGTCGCTTAAGAGAAATTGCGTTCGAATGCCTTTGAGAACTCCAATTCGAATGCAATTCCCCCAACATTATTTCGAATCTAATTCCACGTATGCCAGGGGTTCAGGCAAGTTTACATGCAGAACTTCTTGCTTTAATATTTTTATCTTTGTTTTAAATTTCGGCACTTGTCTTTACAGTAATGTATTTGTGTGAACTAATGCCCGTATTTTCACCACGAGCAGGAACATTGTTCCGGAGAACTTTGTGCAAGCTTTCATTTATGTGGTAAGTAGAATTTTCACAAACCAATTTCGCATGCTGAGTAACGAGATTGTATTACGCTAAAAATTAAATATCTGCGATAGTCTAGTAAGACATCTTCGCGGTGATTTATATACATTCTTCTAAATTTGTGAACAGAACGTAAGAGCGCAAGTGAGCTGGTGTATGTTGAACATTTCGAAGCAACCCGAAACTGCGGAATACGAAAGTTCACACAAAGAGAAGAGAAAAAGAACGCCTCAGTCTTGTGAACTTACACAAGTTTTATATTGAGAACGTCCCGATTTTTATGAATTTACGTAAATTGCATAAACTGGTTCTGCCGTGTCAAAGAACTAAACTGATCCATACCTTCTATATTGTGAGTATTGGAGCAAAATACAAAATGCCCCCCCCCCCCCCCCAAAAAAAAAAAGAAAGTCACCGGGCAGAAGTTTACCGGACAAAAGCGCACCGGACAAAAGCTCAATGGACAAAAGCTCACCTATTTTTTGGTGAACCCGGACGAAAGCTCGGTAATTTTTGCCGGACCCGGACAGAAGCTCATTTTTTCTTTATTTGATATGACGGACGAAAGTTTACTCTAGATAAAATGGGCTCGCCTAAAGTGGGGGCTAAATGGGGTCACGTCAACTACCCTCTGAAAAGTGTACTCTTTGAACCCGGTTAACTAAAAACCAAGGTCACACTTTTAGAGGTATTGCTGGAATTTTTCCTACGATAGAGCAATCAGGTTGACCGTGCTTTACGCTAGGGGGCAAGGACGCTAAGAAACCCACGCTAAGAGAAGAAGGCGGGACCAGTGCTTCGTGTGAAGGGTAGAACAACCGGCTCCACAAGCTTGCGGAACAAGACCATTCGGGTGTATGGAGGATGATCAAATGTTTTCAACAAGACAAAACGTTGGTCACTATAGCTTTGTTGCAAGCACACCAAGGTGAGCTCCTAGCGAAGAGTTTTCAGAAAGCAACGAAGCGTCTTCGGAACCGCCTGAGAAAGTTGTTTGCGGACTATCAGCTTCGCAGAGGCATGCCGTAACTGCCGGAGGCAGTGGTAAGCTACATTAGCCTTTAAAGATTTGAGCAGTAAACATAATTTTCTTAAATAAAAAACATGCCTTGAGCTAGTCATACCTACCTTTTCATAGAATGCGCTGCTTAATTTTTCATGTTGTTTGAGCCAGCCCATGTAGAAAAGCATTAAATTTTATCCGAGTCAGTTTTTGTCCGGGTCTATGACAAATCCGGTGAGTTCTGTCCCGTAAACTTCTGTCCTAAGATTCAAAAAAAAAAAAAAAAAAGCTTAGTGTTGTTGTTGTTGTTGCTTACTGCTAAAATTAATTACGCATCCCCGGGTGCTCAGTGACCGCCTAACTGTGGCTAGCAGTATGGGCCAAATGCCTAAATTTCGGAACTTGCTGTTATCTTCTTAAAACGTTATCAGCGATTTTTAGAAAATTTCAATAAGAAAACGGTGGTCGACGATACACACGAATGGACTAGCGTCTCAGCTCGAAGCGTAGAGTGAACGCTAGCGCTGCAGAACCTCCTGGGTTCGATTCCCACCCCCTCAGAGGCCCGTTTCGATCTGGATGAGTTTCGTACCGGCACGCGTTCGTGTAATCACTACTGCGAGGAGTACGCTAAAGGTTAGCGGTTGTAGCACACTGGCTAGATTTCTAATCAACACCTAAAGGACAAGTCACCCATTGAGGCGGACTGTCCAAACATACAAGCAACACAATCTTATTGTAATTGTAATCGACTTTTCTTTTTCGCGTAATGTGTACCAGGCTCCAGCGGCTCAACGAAGTCAGCAGGGTCACGCTACCAATTGGTCGAGGGAGTGCCCGCGCCCGATTGAGCGCGTGCCTACGCATTTTCATACCACAACTGCCAGAACCGGCGATTTCCGAGCATGGTCCATTGCCTTCTGCGTACTGTTATCTCGTTCTATTGGGCTGTGTAGAGTGCGCTCGGAGCATGCGAAAGAGCTCTCCTGTGCGTATCATCGGACGTCGCACATGCGTCGGCAAACCAGTCTCTCGGCATTTTCTGCTTCGCCGATAATCAGTGCAGAGGTGTATACGACGGGCGTTTGTTCACCCTCGAGGTGCACCCAAGTGCTTTTGTTTCCCCCACGATCTCAACCAATGACCGCTCGCGCTTGGCTGCCTCGTCGTCGAGCGTTCCCTGGGCGTTCTTTATGTTGCGCTTTGGTTGTACTGCACCTCCTTACGTTCTTATGCGCCAAACGGGCTTTTTGGAACACCCACTTTCTGTACAGCAAGCGGTATGCTACTCTTTGCAGACAGTAAGCAAGCCTCCCGTCGAACTCTCGGAGAATTCCTCGAAGCGCCTGCCAGGAAGTAAGCACAACCTCCACTGGTTTGATACCAATGTGACTAGATAAATAACTTGGTTACGGAACTGCCCTAGATGGTACTCCCCCCCCCCCCCCCTCTCCCCCCTGTACCACTATTCGACGCGCCATCGTTTTCAGGACGATTACTATGGTAACTATATACACTGCATTCTAGTCTATATACGGCATACACAGGTTTTGAAGCACCCAGTCTAGATGGCGTTTCAACGTACCAATGAAATACGCGGTTTCGGAACACAGCCTCAATCAAGATGGTGCTCCAAGCGACAGATGATCAGCAGGTGATCGGACTTGAGGGGGAGAGGGGTTTATCCCCTTCTGCGGGAGTTCCACAACTGAGTTTGGCCTAAGCCGACGAGTTCCTAGTGGCGCAAATCTTGAGCAGGCTGCGGCTGTGGTCCCCTTTGTTTCACCACAAGTTAGAGAGCTGTCAAATGCTGAGAACATATACGATTAGAAACACGGAGGCGTATAGTAACTGCGTAAAGTTACGGCGCAATCCACGTGTTTCATTTATCCAGGGGATGATAGCAAACACCCAGAATGATAACGAACGCCGTGACGTTGCGCTTTTCACGCTGCTTGACCCTGGCAGTCCACAGCGCTGGCTGTGCTCTAACCCTGAATGAAAGGAATTATACCTAGTTGTGAAGCTCTCATTTCAGATCACTATATCATCTCTAGGAGGTATATATTCCCCTTCTTATTTAAAAGAAATCGGCGCTTTTTTTTTTTTGCGGCAGATTGATGAAAACATTTTTATGGAAAACAAAGACGGAATGTCTAAGAGGGGAGGATTTTGACAAAAACAGTCCTATCTTGAACAACAACTTCCAAAAATCAGTGTTTTTTTTTAAATTATTTTGTGTGTTTCACTCCAGCGGATGTACTATCGGGGAAAAATGAAATGGAACAGAGGATCGCGTGGCTCGTGGTACAGGCTGCGCTACTTGGAAGTGAGCCTAGGGGCGAGGGTGCGTGGCCTACTCCGATGTGTTCACGCCCCTCGCTCAGCGCTCCCCAAGCTTCGGCAGCGCGCCTCTTAGTACGCTGAAAGCTATCACCGCTATCTTTGCTGGCTCAGAGCGTGCGGTGCAAAGAAGCTCGCCGCACACGCCGAGTGAGCAAAGATAGCGGTGATAGCTTTCAGCGCACTGAGAGGCGCACTGCCGAAGCTTGGGGAGCGCAGAGCGAAGGGAGTGAACACATCGGAGTAGGCCACGCACCCTCGCCCCTAGGCTGACTTCCAAGTGGCGCAGCCTGTACCGCGAGCCACGCGCTCCTCTGTTCGCATTTCATTTTTCCCCGATAGTACATCAGTGCTTTACAGATTTAACAGTATTGTGGGTGTCCAGCTCAAATTAATCATAAAACATTTTTCGAAACTCAGTTGTTTTTTTTCTCTAGTCAAACCAAAAATAAGCAGAATGTTAAAGGAATTGCTAATTTTATACGCGCGCTGTCTTCGTTAGAGCTTCCTGCCGATGAAAAAAATCACTGATCCTCTCGGCCGGTTTGCTGGTGAATACGGGAATCTTTTCCGGCGGATGAAATAGCCACAAGAGGGATTTTCACCTCACCTGACCGGTTCTGTAGAGACAATAAGCTAAAAGTACCTAGCGTTCCAGGTAAATAGACGCTTTGCACATGCGCCAGATTACAGCCGCCATTGCTGACCTTCTCTTGCTTTACCCAGATGCCGAGCTACTAAAGCGGGCGTTAGCGAGCTTCCACAAAGGACAATGCTGGGGAGAAGGACACAGTAAATCTAAAATAGCAATAACCTGTCCTGCTGTGGACAGCTGTCCACAACAGGACAGTCCGCGGCAGGATGAAGTGAAGGAAACGTAATAACAGGAAACAAAAAACCTAAAGTCAATTAGTTCGTCCCCGCTTCGATTACCATTTAACTTCGCGATTTTGCGCGCGGAAAAAGCCTGAACAGACTGAAATATAAGGGAATGAGTCACGCTCGTGTATTTTAGGAGAGGCATGTCAAGCTATCTCTTGGGGAGGTCATGTCAATCGAGAATTAAAGAAAGCGACACGCAAGGCTTACGTCTGAAAACTGCTGAGCGGAATCGGCTGGAACACTGCGTACTTTCTCCCCACGGAGCCAGTCACTTTACCTCAAAGTCCCTCTTACGTTGTTTTTTTTTTTTGTTTGTTTGTTTTTTCTTAAGAATTCCGGTCGAAAACGAAACCAAAATAAATTACTAGTATCGCTTTAGTGACACACATATGACCACAGCCGAAACAAATTACTTCAGAGTGAAGCTGTGTACTCCACTAAAACAAATTTTAAAGACACGACCAGCTGCTCTTTAGTGGGCGACGAGCGGGTTAGTTTTTAGTCAAGGAACACAGGCACAGCACTCTTGTGACGTCACGTCGCGGTGGAGCTGCGGTTGATTAGTTGCACCACCTACAGCAGCACCATTGTGACGTCACGTCGCGGCCGTACGGATGATGATCAGTGTTGCCATCCCTGTAGCAGATAGTTTCGGTTTTCCCCATAGACGCCCGAAACCGAACTTTGAGCCGTGATATTTATAAAACCAGGCACAATATCGTCAAAGGAATTATACCTTGTAATTCGGGGACACTGCTTCAGCTGAAAACATTCGTAATCCCACATTAAAATATTTTTACCGGAGTTGCCCTTTAAGCGTCTGGAGAGGTACCCGCATACACCTGTAAACCTGCCTAGGTCGTGTATTTGAAGTATAGAGGAGGATGTGCCACGGCAACGCTGCATGGTGTTTTCTTCTTTTTTTCGGTAAGGACACGCAGCACGGTGAACGCTGCGACGAGATCGACCAGAAAAGGTCCTACTGTCGCGAGCATTCGCGTCATAACCAGTCAGGCGGCGCGACTGAGAATAAAAAAGTATTTCGTTGCTGTGGCACCCAGACGCAAGCGTTTTCCGCACGGCGCGTCAGCCCTGACCTCGCTTACTTGAACACCGCGCCAGGGATCTCTCTGCTCCAACGCACCCAGTGAACTGTTCTTGCCATCGATGAGGAACGAAACTTGGTTCAGTGACGATTCTGTGTCTAAGAAACACGCGTAGTTCTACATGACGCGATGCACCCAGAAAGCGACTTTAAAAACAAACATGTCTCCCATAGAGAAGCATAGGAAACCGGACCCACAACAGGATATCCCTACCCGCTTATCGAAGAGTCATCTGGCGGAGGCGCCTGTAATCAAGGCAATGAGAGGATTTTATCTGGCAGGCTGGCGAAGCACGCGGTGTCCACACCTATACCGGGTGTTTCAACGAAGGCTTTAAAAAATCTATAAGAATAAGGGTTGAGAGCAAATGATTTTTACTGGAACAAGCTGCCCGCCACGGCGCACGTCAGGGATTGCAAAAGCATTCCAATTATCTCAATAGTTAACTAAAATTTACGAGGGAGGCGAAATGGTAGCTGCGCGCCTCGGCCAGGTAGGGGCAGGATCGCTGGCATAAATGTATACGCTCCAATAGATCACCGTCTTTTTTTTCTTTTTTTGGAACGCCGTAACATTCACAATAAACTGGTTTAGTGGTTTTCGGCGACGCTTAGCAAGTTTCTAATTAGAACAATATATTTATTTGCACTTATTAAAAAGTTAATTAGTAAATTTTTGTAAATTATCTGTGGTGTTCCGAGTCATAAAAATCTAAGGAGCCACATTATAGAAGGACGGTCGCCATCTTTTAGTTTTATTTTATACCCTCTTCCTTCTCATGTTCTCGTACTCCAGTCCTCGTCTTGTTCGGTCTCCTTACATTTTCACACTTTGAGACCAATCGCTCTTGAGATGATAAAGTAAAATATTGCCAATTGTGGCATAGCCTAGTCGGTCCTCACTATTGAGATATCCAATTGTCTTCAAAATGCCTTGCTCACTGGACGTCTTGACAACGCAAAAAGGACAAAAAAACTTGGAGTTCGCCTCTGGCAGGCCTTCACGAACTAAGACCGAGTCGTTCAGTTGAACGTTGATTATCTGGCTGCGTGGCGAGCGTCGAAGTCTTGCTTCAAGATGGCTCGATAATTGAACTCCTCGTTCGCCCTTTCCTTTGTTTCTTCAGCTTCAGTTTCTCAGAAATTCCCAAATGGTGGTCCGCTGGTAATTTAGGAGCTTCTGCAAAGACCGCATAATCTGGACTGCACCCAAGAGTGGTAGTGTGCAAACGGTTGTGATGTGCCACTGCCACCTCGAGGCAACATTTCCATAGGCATCTGAAGGTTGGATACATCACCACGTATTTTTCGATGTCTTGAATGACCCTTTCTGCCACGCTATTGACTGCAGGATAGTGTGAAGATGACCTTATAAAGGCAAGTCCCTTGTCAGAAATGACGGTCATCACATTTTTAATGCCTCCCGCTCCAACAGACGTATTACGCTATTTGCATCTTCCTTTCCCGGACGGGCGGCGTCCATTCGCGTGCACTGGTCGATTCAAATAAGAAATGTGTGAGTTTTCTGGACACCTGTGTTTTTTGTTTTTTTTTAGTTCAGCGAAATCCAGACGAAAAGTATCGACTGGTTTTCAGTCTGTGTTAGAAGAACCATTTCGTCAGTTCCCGGACGGTACTTAGATAATGGCGATGATGATGATGACGATAATATTAATATAAATAATATAATAGCTTTATTTCTCTCTATAAATATGGCGGGAGCTGAGGAAAAAGCTGCACCCACAGCTTGACTGGTCCTCAGCCCCTCCCACAGGTGCAGCAGTTGCGAAAAACATGCACAAGAAATTATATAATGCAAATACTTAGCGAACAATAAAGTAACGCAATAAAAAAAGTTTACCCAATAGTCAACAGTATTAAACGTTTATTTTGATAAACAAATATTTCCTAATCTCACGTGTTCTACAAGATTCTATATCAAGATTATAGCGCACAAGCGTGTTTAGTAATGTCTGCAGGGTCCCTGTAATTATATGAATTCCATAATTTGTACGTGCTGCCTGTACTACCCAGAGATCTGAGTGACGAGTGGAGTATGTTACAGGTTTGTTTCTTAGCGATACCAAAAATAATACAAAGCTATTTATCTCACGATATTGCTGTTTATACTTCACACAAAGCCGAAATTCATAGTATTTAAACAGTTTAAAAAGACAAAGCCTCTGAAAGAAACCTAAGCACTTCTTATAAGTTGTGAATGCGAAAGCATGCCGCCTGCAACCAGTGGCGTACCAACTTGTTTTTGAGTGGGGGGGCAAACCGGACCCCGCCCCCTCCTTAGGGCCGGGAGGGGGGGAGGCGGTGCCCTTGGCCCCCTTGGGTGCCGCCAGCCAGTGTTTGCCCTGCCCAGTGGCGGCTGTTTCAGAGGGGCAAAACACATGCCTTGCCCCCCCCACTTTGAGAACTGGGGGGCAAGCACCCCCCTTGCTCTCCCCTCCCCCCCCCTCCCCCCCCCCCCCCCCCCCCGGTTGGTACGCCCATGCCTGCGACGTATTGCTTCCGCCTCGCGTTGTCGAGGGGCCTCGTCCTCTTGCCACCTGAGACGTTTTTAATCGTGATCCGCTTGCGCCTTACGCTTTCGAAAGGCCTTGTTTTGTTTCCTAGCGCGTTGCACCGCTGCTCGTTCCGCCCGCCGTGTATTCTGAGACTTGACAACGATGGTGGATTTTGCTGCCTGCCTCCTCGCTCGTTGTGCTGCGGTTTGCGGTTTACTTGCGTGGACGAGCAGGTTTCACTGCTGCCGAGGTTGCAGTCGCCGACGATGTAGGTGCTTGAGGCGCCGCCATGTTCGTATACGTCGAGAGGAGTAGGAGTGGCCGAGCGTGCGCCACCGTGTTCCTTTTATCGGCACGCTAACGGCGCGGGCCCGCAGCGCCTTGGGGTGGCGTTCGTTAAAACTATGACGCGCGCCAGCCAATGGGAGCCTCGTTCCTTGAAACTATGACGCACGCCAGCCAATAGGACCCTATTCATCAAATCGCTGCAACAGACGACAGGCTTCGCTTCATTGGGACAGAGGAATTTAGGTGCCGTTTGGCACGCGGCTTCAAAACGCCGGTTTGCTCCATGGGACAGTTAATGCTTTCGCATTTAAAGTTGGTTGCATGACGACTATAGTCTATAAGGCACGCCGCCACACGATGGAGTTGGCATTGGTAGCAAGATGTCACGTACTTCCAGACGTTCTTTTTCATACGGTTTCATTCTAACATTTGTACCAGCTTGTTGTAAGTGCACCAAAGACCATAACGTCCGCCTGAATCTGGAGTATCGTGATACAGGTGCGGCACTTTAGGAATGAGTACTCCAAGAACTGTGTATTTGTCGTTCTAGGATTTGAGGTCTTCTGTTCCTTTAATACGTTTTAGAAATTAGCCACCTCAAACGGGAGATCTGCAGCCAGCCGGGACAATGCATCCTCGTCAGTCCGAATGTTTCTAGGACGATAGTTTATTTCAAACTCTAACTCTTGTAGTTCGTTTCCCTTTCGGCTTCCCTTTCCCTTTCGGCTTCCGTTTCCCTTCCGGCTTCCCTTTCCCGTCAAACCAATAAGCTAGGTCAGCGCTTGATGGCCGGTGTAAAGCTTGAATTTCTTCCCATAGTGGTAAGCACGAAAATATCGAATCGCCATCAACACATTAAGTGCTTTCCGCTCAGTAGTTGTGCAGTTGATGTACGTTTCCGAGAAAGTGAAAGAGTAGTATTTGATAAACTTGAGTTGTTGATTCATGGGTAGAGTGGTGTCTCTCTGATACAGCACAGCTCCTGTTCCATAGTGCGAGACGTCTGTATTCAGTTCAAAGGATAGTTTGAAATCTGGTAGTGTCAGCACGGGATTACTGGAGATACTGGTGATCGGATCTTGGTATGCAACCTCGCACTGGTTAATTCACTCCAATGGTATTTCTTTCTTGGTGAGTTCCGTGAGGCATTTCGTTTTTCTGAAGTAGTTTTGTTTGTTTGTTTGTTTGTTTGTTTGTTTGTTTGTTTGTTTGTTTGTTTGTTTGTTTGTTTGTTTGTTTTTTGATGAACGCCCGAAAATGACTGGTCAACCCGAGGAAAACTCAGAGAATGAATGTTATATGGCCTCACCAACTTGGGTATGCGATCGACGTTTTCCTACTTCGTCGTCTTTGTAGAGCCATCAAAAACACGATCTACAAAGACGACCCCGTGCTGAATGAACTCGCTTTTCTTAGCATTAATTGTTGCATTCCAGTTGTTGTGTCCGCACCCGTATTGGTAGACAATTATCCAGCATTCCGGGCTGCTAGAAGCTTTGTTAAAGACGTCGGGCTTCACCATCTCAAAACGTCAATCAATCAATCAGTTTATTTTTTTCTTTCAAGGGGTACATACTCTTTGAAATGGTACCTTGGCGCGAAAGGCGATCGTGTTGCCTGACTGGGCACCAAGGTCTAACCGGGGGGGGGGGGGGGGGGGGGGGGGAGGGGGGGGAGGGAAGAGGAGAGCAATGTCCAACAGCAACAGCACGAAGGGTTAAACTTCGACAACAGTAGCAAAAATACGGATAATGGATACAATGTATAATGGATACACACACACATACACACAAGAGTTAATGACTACACACACATTATAAAATTGTAAAAAATGGAAAAACAGTGTCGTCAAACAAAGATTTAAAAAATAATATAAGACATCAAGCAAAATTTGAAAAAATCACTTTCGGTAAAAATAATAAAACTGAAGAAGTTAGATCACACATTTATAAATCCAAGGCACATATAAATATCGCAATTTGGCATTACCCACACAGTAAAATCTTGAAATAAACGTGATCAAAACGTATACAAGATTTGTAATAAAAGAGGATGCACAAAAAATGCTCGTTAAAATACTCAAAAATGTATTGCAACGTATCTATAGAATTATTAGCTGATTGGCAATTAAAAAGGAGCGTAGATTTTTTTTTAATGCAGTTTGGTTTCCAGTATTTATGAAATTATTGCCAACTGCATTTAGGAGCTGGGGAGCCTGAAAATTGATCATTTCTTTGCCGTAGTTTGTCCTAATAGATGGTAGTTTGTATGTCCTCATACAGACTACCATTTATAACTTCTTCGTCGCTTACATTTTCGAAGCAGTTGTTTGAAGCAGTTCGGATTGTTGTATCATGTGTTGTTGCAATCCAAGCATCCTTGCAAGCAGAATGCCTGCATCTTCAGACTGCAGGTTTGTTGGCGTTGGCCGAGAAGGTTCCAATATGAACTAGTGTTTCTTTTCATCTTTATCTTGACCTTGCCTTTTTCTAAAACGTCTTCCAAGCTTCGGCCTGACTTGTCAAGTAGATATTGAATGAAGGCGCTGGTGCTTACCGTTAGCGGTAACGCGACAGGCTCTTCATCTTGCGGCTGACATTTCACGGAGCGTGCACTTCCCCTGTCGTCGCTTTTAACTTCGAATGTCACACACATCTTGAGTCCACTGCAACCTACTACGATCCTGTCGACTGCGCGATTTTGAAGTGTTCCAGGACATAAAATCTCAGGAGCCACATTATAAAAGAGCTGTCGCCATCTTTTTGTTTTAATTCATATATCCTCTCGTTTCTCTTCTTCTCGTAGTCCAGCCCTTGTCATCTTTGGTCTCCTTACATGAAGCCCTGACGCCCGCCGTGGCTAGCAGTTTGTTCCCGAAAAGTGTTTGTCTTTCTCAGCCACCATATTACTTC
The DNA here is from genome assembly GCF_016920785.2 of Ixodes scapularis. Lineage (NCBI taxonomy): Eukaryota > Metazoa > Arthropoda > Arachnida > Ixodida > Ixodidae > Ixodes > Ixodes scapularis. Next base: position 70,474,744 of record NW_024609838.1, read on the forward strand.
GTCTTTGTTGAAGCACCCAGTGTATCTTGCACCATGGTCACGGCAGACCTTTTCCACAAGGGCGCCGCCATCTTGAATTGTCGTCACTTCCAGTATGGGCGAAAACATTACTTTGCCGTCGCCACGCCAATAGAAGACATTTGGGATATAGGCCTAACCGTCACACATTCTCGTTTTGGCTCTCCTCTATTTTTTTACTGGTTACAGGTTGAAACGTTTTACTATTTTGTCGTCGCCCATACTGGAAGTGGCAACAATTCGAGATGACGGCGCCCTTGTGGAAAGTGTCTATACTCGCGGGCTGTTGCAGACACGACCGCATCTCCGGTGGACATCTTCGTGGGGTCCTCGAGTCTCACGTTTGGCGGAAACCAACTGGGACTGGCCGCCTTCGCCGTGCTTCTCGGCTGTGCGCTGTCCCGGCGCCAAGATGACGTCATAACTTTGCGCGAATTTCTCTCCGTAATGAGCGATGGCCTGATGCTTCTGCTCAGCGAACTTCTTTTCTGGTAAGCCTGCAAAACACTTTGGTCACTTACTGCGCGCCCTAGGGAATAAAATCACAACAATCATTATAGCGGTTAGTCGCTGACATCCCAGGCGCCTCGTCGTTCACACCGACGAGGTACCAGGGGATGTCAGCGTTTGCTGTCCAGCTTTGTGGTTTCCACTTTCCACACCCCGGCAGATTAGTTTAGCTGTGTCTACATTGCCGCCAAAGCGATTAAAGCGGCGGTGAAACAATTTTGTACTTTGCGCGAATACTGCTTAGTTGAATTTCCAACGTTTATAACCTATGAAACACGCATTAGTTTTCCACCCCACTCAAAGTTAATCGAAAAAAAAAAAAAGGGCAGCGCCTATTTCCTCAGCTTGTACCCAGAACACGCTGCCGCAGGATCTGAAGGCGATTGCATGCTGCCAATATTTATCAAGCCACATCCTGGTGTTGGAAAAACGCAGGACACGCTCTGACTTTTAGACATTGTTAGGCTTCGGCCGTTGTTGTCATTGCAGCGATTGGACACAAGACACTACACGAATGTTTTTCAAGCATGTTTATCACGAGACCAAATCTAGTGCTCACGCAATGCTTGGGTCCAATCTATGAGCCGCATTCAAATATCGTCACTAAGGGACTTTATAACGCCACTGGAGGACACTGCATACCAAAGTTACTAGATTACTTTAGTTGTGGAACTCCTGCGGAGGGGATTACAGTCTCCCCCCCCCCCCCCCCTCATTCACTTCTGTCCGCCTCCCGTTGTTTAAAGCGCCATCTAGATTTCCGTTTCAAAACCGTGTGCTCCATAGAGTACGGTGGAACGTTATCTAGACTATGCGCCTTGAAACGTACGGATTCCATAGAATACGCTGCAGTTACCACATCAACTGTCCGGCGCGTTAAACGACGGGAGGCGAGTCGGGGGACGGGGGGGGAGGGGGGGGGGGGAGGGGGGCGGGGGGGGGGGGGGGTGCTGCACGTGCATGCAGCGTCTATGAGCAGTTTCGTAACTGAGCTAATTTAATAACGCTGCTGCAAACTCCAAACTACGTCATCAAGTTTTGAGAAGGAGAGGTTGAAAGAAAACGCTCGCTTTTATTCTTGCAATTACACCACGACAAAATCGTTTCTTGGTCTGTGGCGAGTTTGTGCGAGTATACCATGGGTGCCACTAGTGCTAATAAGCTCATGTAATTTGTGAAAAACTTCACACTGAATATCGTTGCACCGCCCCTTTAGCGTCGACCTATCATTAAAAACAAACTTATCCGCCACCAAACCGGGATTGTTTGTACTACCCGAACATCCCTCCCTTCCTCCGCAGGGCAACTGACGTTACCAACACGCATCGCAAAAGTCTACCGTTTTCGTCTCCTGATGCTTGCGACGGGGATAAATACCCGGGATTTCTCGCTCACATGAAAATACTAGTTGTTGTTTTTTTTTCAATTAACCCAATTATCTTTTTGTTTTTAAATTAAGTGATGCCGAAACCAACATTCAAATATACCTGCGCTTTACAGTGTCATGAAGTAACTGGCAGGCAGGTTTGCATGTCGAGCAGAGGATCTAGAAAACAGAGCATGTTACGCATTTGTTTCGTACTGCCGCATGGATGCTTAACCGAATTTTTAAAGCATTCATCTGACACCACCAAACTTCTTGTAATCAATTGGGAACCGATTCTACTGCCCAAAGAGTAAACCCCTGCCTGCCTCTGCCTGATGCTGAATGTATGTATGGATGCTAATGGATGTACACTTAATTTATAGCCGGGCGGTAGCTTACGCCACCTAGCTTAGAAACCCAAAGTATTATTCCTCCCCTGGCCCTTCTAAGTCAATTTGCTTCCCTTCTGCATTTTTGTAATCATAACCACGCATGCGAAGATATCACAAGTATCACCTTTGGGGGATTGGGAGAAGAAGACTAAGAACATCACCCTTCTCCCGCCTTCTTCCCGTGGCGAGGGAGTCCCCAGTTTTCCTCCTCTGGTCAGGCCTACTCGGCGCTACCCCCACACCGGGCCGACTGAGAAAAAGGGTTGTGACTTTCAGCCGGAGTCACGCGGGAGGAAGTCCTCATTTGTCTCTGTCCCACCTGTCCCTGGCTGCGCTAGTTAGTTGTAATTCAATCAATTTTCCCTGGAAAATTTCTACCAATCTTCTAACCTTCTCCTTTTGACTGTAATTATTTTCTCCTCCGTTCTTTTATCCTCGCCAGCAAAAGCCAGCGCCCTCGCCAGATACGTCACCCCTTCAGGAAGGAAAGGGCGAAACCCCTTGCACTTTAAACCAAATTTTCTAGTGTATTACTCTCAATATGGTACTCGGCCCATAATATGTATATCTCTTGAAATTTTGCCCTATCCGTCCTTGTTCTTAACACTCACGTTCTCGCCCTCGAACAGCAAAGAACTTCCCCGTGAATTATTAAACATCTTTTCTTTTTTTATGTCTTTTTTTTTTTACCTCCACATTGTCAAAGCTGATTTTTCGTGCATTATTTTCTCCCACATTTTCTTCCTGCGTCGTTCACTCCGTTTTTCACTGAAATCTGCTCAGTCCCATCACTAGCATGCCGGTATTTATTTGTCAGCTTGCGGGTTCGGTGTGTCCATTCTTCGTTTAATCTTTTTATGTATAGAGACTTGAATATTGCTCATGCCCATCGGGTAGTATAAATTTCATTTAACCTTTCTTCAAATTTAAATTTACTGAGTGCCTCTGTGCTCTCAAAGGACGCCGAGCTCATGTCCCCTGGTACTCCCTCATTTGGTATGTTCCCATGCGCTCCTACTGCTAACCTGCCCACGCTCTTTTGTCGAATTTTCGAAAACTGATTGAACCTCTGATCTCATGCACAGTATGCCACTACCAAAAGACAGTCCTGACACCATTGCTCCTTTCCATATACCCCTGACCACTTCATCTCTATTATATTTCCATAATGCCTTGAGTTTCAGGATAGATAATTTTCTTTTCCCTTTTCTAATTATATTTTTGTTCATGTTCCTCTAGATATTTCCTTCCTTCATTGATCCATACTCCCAGATATTTGCATTTTTCTACATGGTCTATTTCACTTTCTTTTATCTTCAGGGGTTCCCTCTCTTTATCACTGAACACTATTACTTAAGATTTGTCACTACTAACGGTCAGGTCCAAGCTGTCCCCTTCTCCACATTTAGTTCCTGTAACGTATCGTGGTTATCTGCCATGAGTACTATATCGTTTGCATACATTAATCATTGGATTATTTGTAATACATTTCTTTCTTTTTCCATATAACTCACATCAAAACCTAAATGGTTCTGCTCTGATGTATTTTCCATGTTACTTAGGTATATCATGTAGAGCAGAGGTAACAGTAGGCAGCTCTGTCTCAGCCCTTTTTATTGCTACTGGTTGTGTAGTTTCTGCTTCTCATGTTATAGTATTTTATTGTTTGCGTCCACCTGCTGAAGAAATCCATTCAAAATTTTCACCCAAGTTATACCCCTCTCATTTTTGTTTCTTTTTTTTTTCCAGTAGACACTTCCAGTTTATAAAAAAAACGGTAAAAATTGTAAGTTCAATACCTTTGCAAAATCAAAAAATGTTTGACATAATATTTGGGTTACTAATTCAGCGATGTTAGCATGTGTGTCTGATCAATTTTGAGGAAAATCGAGGACAATAAAGAAAACAATGGAGTATGGTAATTTCTTCCTTTTTTATTTTTTACAACGATATTACAGCGATAGTTGTTAGTGGGCCACTTCCCGGTTTCGCGCCGTCGACCGCGCTCCATATCGACGCGGGCCCATTTTCGTCACGCCGCCAAACACTCCACGGGCCGCTGATAACAAGATAACAAGCAAGCAGGATAACATGCTTCGTCATGCATGGTAGCAAGATAACAGGCATAGTCAGTAAAACAGTCCCCGCAGGGCGATCTGACGGTGCACTAAGATATGTGACCATGTTACCCAGAATTAGCACAAACAACAATTCTCGGAAGATACGCAGATAAATCTGCCTTGGAATTTTACGATGCATTCGGAATCAGAAAGCAAGAGAAAGCAAGTGCGTTAGTGCCCCGTCAAGGCACCTGACAGGGACAGAGTTTTATTCTCTAAACGAATAGGCAGAAAGATGGTGTTAATAGTGTCTGTTTGTCTCAATAAACCTTCATTTGAGAGTGCACTTTGTCTACTTCCTTGTCCCTGTTTATTCGGCGCTTTTCGTTTAGCACGCGTGCCTATTTGTACGGAACTGACGTACGAGAACACGTTCCCCTCTTACGCAGACAGCGGAAATGCTCTCTACTTAATACACCCTCATTGCTCCTAAAACGCAATGGAATTTTTGTCCGGTGTGCTACTCGGTTTAAGGGTGATTTCAGATAAGATCGACCAAAGGGTGGCTGGTCGACATTTTTAAATCAACTGATGTTTTTATATGACATTGTCTAGTGTCTGGTATAAACGAATCCACACTTAGTTTTGACCAGAAAAAAAATTTGGAGACAAGAAAAATCGTAAGGCAGGGAGAGGTGGACAGTTGCAATAACGCGCACTGATGGAGGGGGCAAGTTTGAAAGTGAATAATTAAAACAATAAAATTAGGAGAATTTTAAAACTTTTTACAAACAAACTATGGGTACAACTTGCTTGTAATATAAAGTAATAATATTTATTACAAATTTATTTAGTTTTCTAAAAATTGCCAAACATGCCTGCTCGAACGGCAAATGGCAAACTTTGGAAATCTGTATCTCATGAAATAATTTAATCATTATTACATAACTTGCAGACATTATTTTACTAATATATGGCTATTATTGAAAAAATAAATAAGGTATCTGAGTGACACAATAGTTACAATATATTTAGGCAAACATGGGAAAAAATCAAACAAAGAAAAATTCCAATGCGAATAAAAAAAAAACACCACCTTCGATTTTTTTTAAATTTGGGTACCCTGTTATACTCTATTTCGGCATTCATTTCTATTAAAAACATGTTGCATCATTGCACTGTGAAAGAAGAAACAACTCCCCAAAGTAGGGTCCTTTTTCAAAGCCTACACTTAGCAGTGTCCTATACAAGAAGTGACTCTGAGTTCCAGTTTCATGAAACTTGCACAAATCTTTTATATACGTTTATTCAGATGAGGTCATTGATAAAAATAGCGATCGGTCACACAGTAAAAGGGAGGAGAAACTATATACAGCATTTTACATAAGCGTACAAAGTGGTATCATATTAGAGACTAATGATTTGAGAAAAGATGATGCAGTGTGAAGTTGTACCTTCCGGTATATTTTACATCTAGAGTAAAATAAATAACTTTACTTCCACACACAAAAACAAAGATATAATAGTAAGATATTTAGGTTGGCTGTGTATTTACGATTACAAACAATTTCAGGTGACGGATGCCATAGTGCCTAACTGGAGCAGCTTCGATGCTCTCGGTGTATGAATGAATCGTGGCAAGCCGATATATTTTATCCAGCTCGAGGATAACATTTTGGGATTTTTTTTATAGTGATCAGATAAAAATTATTAGTAACCACCAACAAAAACAGTAGGTTAAATACCCCGTGAAGAAAAATGTGATAAATAAGATGTCCCTGCATTCAAAATGAGCAGTCCTTGGGAAATCAAATTCGGCACTTTACGCTAAGGTTTTCCTCGCTGTACCCATTTAATAAAGTTGCTTCCAAGCAGATCCGACTGTCCGTGTTACATATACGTCACAGGTCCCTTCTGTTGATGACTTGCTGAGCCGCCACGCGTGCCAAGACTGAATGCCAGGGAAGGCGCGCACCGTCAGCCACTCTTCTTTTTTTTGTTCACGATACCGAACAACCTCATTTTCGTCCAGATATACAAGATGCACGCCTTTCAGTTTCTTTGATAGAACGCTCACCATTGTCCTGGCCGTCTGAATTGCGCTTACTGAACGTTCTCTCAGGTTGTTCAGCGTGGCCTGGTGCTTCACGAGTCCGCCAACTCCGTCACATGCATTTTTCCCATGTCCAGATGCAGAAAATAACCACTGGGCTTGTGGGCAATCGTCCTTTGCAAATTGGTGAAGCTGGTAGCGATTCTTGAAATGACTGGCGGCGCCGTCACTTACGTACGTCACGTACGAGTATACCGCAACGTTGTCTTCAACCCACTCCTTCACTTTTTCTAGAGCCAAGCAAGCGTGAGCGGCGTCGTGACACAGGTCCTCACTGATGATGGCAAAGCTGTTTGTAGATTTTCTTGTCGTCACTACCCATGTAAATATCGAAACTTGTTTTTTTTTTCCAGTGATATGCTTGCACTTCGTCAGGAAGCACGATGGTCCAGTTTTCAGCAAAGTCAAAATGAAAGACAATGCTCCCGCGTTGCATGCACTGTTTTTCATCGTAGATCGCTTTACCTTGCGTTTGCCGGATATGGTTGTGAAGTACCCAACTTCCAACCGTCACTTGGATGACTTTTAGGAAAGTCTCAGGTTCCAAAGTTTTTTTCACAAGGTCGCCGGACTCCCATGTTGCAAGCACAATCTCTTCATCCTCCGGGATATCAAGTTCCTGGAGTGTAAGAAACTGGCCTTTTGGGCAGTGATCACAGTCTCCTTGAAGGCACAGTTCTGTTGCTGGGTCGCACAGAAATGCCGAGTTCATTTCACCAGTGTTGAATGTTGAGCCTGTAACGTTCTCTAGAGCGGCAATACAAAGATAATAATTGGCGCAGCGCACACAAACGCACACTTCCTGGTGTGGAATACATTGGACCCATCTAGGGCGCAACGAATAAAATTTCGTTAGCCCAACGCCGGAATCGGGATGCTTGTCTTTGTATATACGGAAGGCCTCTCGTATTGAGCGTGTCATGAAGCGCTTTGGCACGAACGTTTTCTCTCCGTTGAGCATGACAGAGATGACGTCCTTCTGGTTGGGACTTTGGCGCGAACATTGTAGCTCGTCTTTCGTGAAGTACTCTAGGGCAGCAGACAGGTTCTCGGGGCTCACCTTGCACCTCGTGTAAGGATCCGGCTCATACCACACGCCATGCTTTTCCTTGAGTTTTCGGGATTTACTGATGAGGTACATTGAGGCCTGTAAAATCATCTTTTGAACCTCATTCTTCGTCAGTGTTGACGGCAGGAGTGTAAGCAGCTGACAACGTTCCCGGAGAGAGGTGGCGGTTTCAAAGGCCTGCCGAAAGTTGTCCACCCACTCAGTGCATGTGGAGCATGTTGGTTCGGACGACCCCGATGGTGCGTCCCTGTCGTACGCAATACGAAGCCTTGAGCGTATATTCTTGACAGCAACCTGCTCCAGTTCTGTCTGCTTTCTCTTGACATAGGCAGGCCTGTCCCGACTTCTTACGACGCTTGGTTGTCTCAGCGGCGACACATCTGTAGGTAGTATGCTGCGATTTAGATCTTCAATTGCTTCTTCAGCTGGCACAAATATGTCAGGGCACTGCTCTGAGCTTCGCATCGAGATCTCCTTAGTGATTTGCATGAAGCAATGGTAGCACAGGTAGTCCGTCGCACTCACTTTGGTGGAACAGTCAGGCGGAAGAATCTGCTTCAACGAGTTTAGGTCCAACTCGCCAACACTTCGAAAATTCCGCTGCTTTGGTATAGTCTTTTTGTGTTTGCAAAAGTAATCTGCACAAAACACTCGTTCGGAGCTCCAGGACGTCTTCATAATGTATACATAAATAATAGAAATTAAACCCCAACTGATGGCATACAATTGCCAAGTGAAAGAACTACTGGGTGCACAAGTGACAAGTCCGAGGCTGAGGAGCTCACTCACTGCAAACGTACATTTGAAAAGAGAGGTCACAACTGAGGCTGTCGGCAAAGCTTGATCCACGTCAAAGGAAGAAAGATGGAAAGTCTCCAGACAAAAAATTGTGGTCAGCGGCCTTCGAAAAAGACTTTCCGGAATCGCACTGTCGTTTCTCCACGCGCTGATATGAAAGCACCCGAGCTTCTACCACGTGGTTCATGACACAGCCTGAGCCATGTCGGCGACCGGTTCGCGAGGGGTTGGCGGTGGGGTTACGTTGATGGTCACTCGGATTAGCCCTTGCTGTACTGAGCTACCGCCTGCAGTGCCTTATCGCCGGCTGGTGTCAACAACGAGAACACACACACCCTGTCTACACCAAAACTACAAGCGTTCACCGCACACGCGTCGCCGCCGCTTTTAAGCTTTTGTGAAATTGCTTTCTTTTGCCGCGGAGAACCGCCTTATCTTAACTACGCGCCTGAAATCCTTCCAGGCGGGCGTACACAATATCAAGCGTTTCGAGAAATGCCCGTGGAGTAGAACTATGGGAAAATTCGGAGCCCGCGATGTCGATATCGTCGCCGTTGTGTTAGTACGCCGTCGCGTACTGCAGTCCCCCGTTGGGGGAGGGGGGGGGGGCGGTCTTACTACGATAACATGGCGACAGCGTTTACACTCTATGTATTTACGCGAGGCTCGAGTATTTGGGGATAATGCTGCCGGTTGGTGTGCCCCTTTGTGCCTGATATTATCGCCCGTGACGCCAGCGAGTGAGATGGCGACAGGCATGACTGCTCAGTAAACAGGCGTCGGCGGCCATGTTTTGCTGGTTGAAGCGAACCCCCTTGTCCTTGACAGCAAGCGGGGAAATACGAAAAAAAGGTTGTATCGGCCGTTTTGCCAGAACTAGCGACGAGTGTCGTCTGCGGTTTCCGGCAACTATTTTGCCATAATCGTGAGCTTAGCGAGGAAATGATTTTTGCTAGCCACAGAACACTACCACGCAGAAAGGGAATGCTTGAACATGTTTTTGTTCTGGATATATATCAGGGATATATATGAGAGAGAGAGAGAGAGAGAGATGAAGGTAGAGCGGAAGAGGGAATAGCATATAGTGTCGCAGGAGAATAAAGTAAACAAAGTTCCTAGTGGCCGCTGCATGATCTTTTCTCGGATCACTAGTCCGTAATATGATACCTCTTTGTACACAGTAGTTTCTCCTTAATTTAAGTGTGTGAACGATTTCTTTAGTTATCATTGGCCTCATCTGAATAAAAATATATAAAAGATGTGTGTTGGTTTCATGAAACTGGAACTCAGAGTCAGTTCTTGTATAAAACACTGCTAAGTGTAGGCTTTGAAAAAGGACCCTACTTTGGGGAGTTGTATCTTCTTTCTCAATAAAATGATGCAACATGTTTTTAATGGAAATGAATGCCGAAATAGAGTATAACAGGTTACCTAAATTTAAAAAAAAAATCGAGGGTGGTGTTTTTTTTTTATTCGCATCGGAATTTTTCTTTGTTTGATTTTTTTTCCATGTTTGACTAAATATATCCTAACTATTGTATCACACAGATACCTTAGTTATTTTTTAAATATTAGCTATATATTAGTGATTAAATTATTTCATGAGATACAGACCTCCAAAGTTTGCCATCTGTCGTTCGAGCAGGCATGTTTGTCAATTTTTAGAAAAATAAATAAATTCTAAATAAATATGATTACTTTATATTACAAGCAAGCTATACCCATAGTTTGCGCCTAAAACGTATTAGAGTTCTCCTAATGTTATCGCTTTAGTTATTCACTCTCAAACCGGCCCCCTCCATCAGTGCGCGTTAATGCAACTGTCCACCACCTCATGCCTTACGATTTTTCCTGTCCCCAAGTATTTTTTCTAGTCAAAACTAAGTTTGGATTCGTTCATACCAGACACTAGAAAATAACATAAAAACATCAGTTGATTTGAAAATGTCGACTAGCCATCCTTTGGTCGATCTTATCTGAAATCACCCTTAATACGAAATGCCAATGCGAACTCCATGGTACGCGCTCGCATCTTTACCGTTCATTCAGTTCATCTGCTCCGAGAGGACACCTTAGCAACTCCGACGTCGCTCCTCAGCTCTCGCTGTTTTTCACCTTACGGGTTGCGCAAGTGTTGACATTTTAGAGCCCAGCTCTTACCGCTCATTCACACTAGAAGCGGATCCGCGTTCGCAAAGCGGTTGCGAACGCGGTTGTATAGAGATCCAGTATAATTGCACGCGCACTCGATGACATCAAGTGCGCGTGCAATAGTACTGGATCTTTATACAACCTTGTTCGCAACCGCTTTGTGAACGCGGATCCGCTTCCAGTGTGAATGAGCGGTTAGGCTCCCGTTTCCGGGTTGAGCGGCGTCGGCGTAACCGTGCGTTGCATTATGGGACGTCTCCCAGCTGAAGTTAGCGCGGGGAAATTTTCCCGCTAAATTTGGCGAGAAAACTTTACCCCTAAATTTCCCCGCTAAATTTAGCGGGACATTTCTTCGCTAAATTTGGCGGGGAAATTTTCGCTAAATTTAGCGGGACATTTAGCGAAACTTTCCCGCTAACTGGGAGGGGAGCGGTAGAGGAGAATGGGAGGGGGAGGAAGGGCATACCCTCCTTTCTATGTCCTCGCCTCTTCCTCCTCAAGAGCTGCGCTCTAATTCGGCATGGCAAAAAATTGTAAACGTTTTTTTTTTTTTTTTTAATTTCAACCGAACGAGCAGGCGTATTGGACGCAGGGGATGTCCCCTGGGTGCCTTCACCGAGGCCGTGGCGCAGACGCTGAACAAGGGCGGCGTCATGTGGGGCGTCCTGTCCACGGAGCCGCTGCTCTTCAGCACGGCCTTCCTGGGCCTGGCGCTGCACGGTTTCTTCTGCGTCGGTCTCGTGTACATGAGCTCGTCCAAGAGAGACGCCGTGCGCTTCTTCGCCACACTGGCGTGTCCACTGAGCACTGCTTACGTCACATCGTCCAAGTAAGTGCAGCCGCTTTTCACTCCTCTTTTTAACGCATAGCGTCTATTGCGTGAATCAAAGGGGTCGTTGCGCGGTTCTGACGAGATGCCGCTGCGGGGGCGCTGCTGTCGACATGGCGCATTCACGGACCCTTCACTTCACGGGAATCTAGTTTCTACGCAACCGCAGTACTCACAACTGGAGTGGGAAGAACAGTGACTTGTTTGTAAACAGCTGTACCTGGCAAACCCTGAAGACTACGGTCCCGGTGAGCCAATCCGCGCGTTGGAGGGAGGAGACACGTGAATATATGTTATCTTATTAGGGCTCTGTTCCAAATCTTACCCAAATGGACCCGAGCTACTCCGCTGGGTCGTGTCACGTGACAACACAGATTGAAAAACACCGGTCGCGGGTAGGTTTTGGAACGCCAAGGTACAAATCCCTTACCCTGAAGTTGGATCGAGTAAATTTTGGAACACGGCCTAGGTGTGCGCAGTGCTTTCCACGCCACGGGCGGGAGAGGGAGGAAAATCGCTTCTGTTTTAATTTAAAGTGACAGGCATGTCTCCAAGGGAGACAAAGACGACGTCTGGGGGAAGTTCCTCCTTCCCCTGTCTTTCAACTGCTTGCGTTACGCTCTCGTCCCCGTACATTTGGTAAGGGCTTCACGTGTCTCGGCTCGTGTCGCTTTGATTGGCTATAAAAGGACGGTTCGTTCCTTTCCAAGTTACAATTAATCGAAGTGTAGCTGTCTGAAGAGACCGCATTTAACGGTACCGCGCTAGAATTTACCACAGAGGTGCCTGAGGGTGACGGATCACGTGTATCACCGAACAAACTTGGCAGGGTAAGAAGTTGGAAATCAAGAACGTGAGATCCCTACCGAGTGCGTCCGTCTGCCAACAAAAGCCGTCTGACCGATGCAACAGCCGACAGCGCAGCGCCACCATGTAGCTCGCGTCAGCGTCGACGCGAACGCGTCTTGCAGCGTCTCAAAACCGACGCGACGGTAGCACGCAGCGGCACCGAGACACGCGCATCTGCCGCTTTGCCGCGAAGTCTCGTCTCTCGGCGAGGATCAGCGTGTTTGTTGGTTGGGGCAACATATGTTAAGGCGGGTTGGCGGTCTGCTAACAATGACGTCAGACGCAGGCCTTGGCTTTTATAATCATTGACAGCTCGTGTAACGCAGGGCGTCGCAAGCTCCGAGGAACTTTATGAGCAGCCAGTGGGACTGCAACATTTGACACAAACCACGTCGAAAACTGAATCCCGAAGTAAAAAAACACGAGAAGACGCTTAAGATTCGCCTTTAAGAGTGGAATGCGATAGCTGAACATGTAAATTCCCACTAGTTCCCAAACCGCGCAAGCCGGAAAAAAAAAAAAAAAAAAAAAAAAGTCTGCGTGGCCTAGTCGGTAGCGTGTCTGGCTCGCATCGGAAGGGTCATTGGTTCGAATAATGCATCCGTCTAAAATTCTTTAACTTTTTTTGTTTAAAGGGATACGAAAACAAAATTTCGGCGCTCATTTTTTAGTCTATATGTGTTCAAAGGAGCAGCATCACATCGAACACACCAATATCTTGTTAAAAAAAAGTCACGAAAAGGAATTTTAAAACGAATTAAACGATTAGCAAAGAGCACCTGGTGGATGTCGCTAACGCCTCGCTTGTAATGCCCGTCTAGGAACCTTGACAGCTAGTGACGGAGGTTGTCTCGCCTCCGGCCACGACGAGAGAAGAGGGGAAGGGGGAACTCCCCTCTTCCCGAGATTGCCTTTTGTGAGTCGCAGAAGTCGCTATTGTCCCCCTACAAGATTAGAGAAGATTAACCTGTCACTTAAAATTCGTCCAAAAGCAGCCGCTTCAGTGGCTGGAACGACTAGGCCATCCTCTCGATGTCAGCCTCGTCGTACCTTTGCTCGTCCTGAGACGACCTACGTCACAATTGCGTTGGATGTCACGTGGTCTCCGCTGGGCCTTCTCCGAGCGCTTGCCAGAGTGGGCCGTTTATAACGAAAAATACAGCCACCAGGCTGAAAATACAAACGTGCGATTGTCATTTACAGATATTGTGGATCATATTCAACCTATTTTTCAACACGACGGGAATATTTCAAATTTCGTTGAAGTATCCCTTTAAGGCAAGTGAAATATTTTACAGACTAAAATCCTTTGACACAACCAGCGACCTTTTTTCGCATTACATGTAATGTTTTAAATCACTTTCATACCACACGTCACGTCACGTTTCACGTGAGCGTTGTGGGCTGTTTGATATTCCCGCGGGATGGTATGTGGCTGTGACGTCATTGCCCTATTGACTAATCAGGATTTTCCCGTCCCATGCTGCCGACGCCGCCTTTTCTGCGAGCCGAGCTCCTTAAAGATGTCGCTTTAAAAGCGTGATTATACTAAGCTTGAGTTTCCTATGCTGCCAGTAACGTCATTGGGTCGAGTGTGAGCGGAGTCGGACGTTCGCAGTGGCGTCGCGCTCCCAGTGGCGCTGCGCCTACTGGAGCAGGACGGCTACGTGGAGCGCGGACCGCTACGCGTGCTGCTGCCGGCGCTGCTGGTGGTCCTCAGGGCGGGCACCAGCGTCTACAATATGGTGGCGCTCCTGTTCGTCGCCCAGCGTAGGCACAGGGACATCAGCCTCGGGGCCAGAGTGGCCATGTGGTATGCCGGGGAAACTCCGGAGTGGCCTTCATGGGTGCATAATGTCAACGTGGAGAGAAACTGGAGGAGAGCAGGAGATAAGAGCATGGGGTGACATCAAAGCACCGAGCGCTGATAGGAAGGATTAGTGGTATAGGCGCAAAGGGTAGCTGCCTTGGCCTCTACCCACTCTTTCCGTGCAGTCAGAGTGAACAAGAGCGCCGACAGCTCCTCGCTCATGGTCGCACGTCACCTCATGTCGAATCCTAAAGTAAGAAAAAAATACAGGAAGACATTTAAGCTTCGCCTTCAAGAGTGGAACGCGCTGCTGAAGAGCACCGGTTCCATGGACAGGACGCCCCACATGACGCCGCCCTTGTTCAGCGTCTGCGCTTCGTTCTCGGCGAAAACACCCAGGGGACATCCCCTCCGTCCACTCTTCTCTCCTTCGATTTCTCTGAGTGGGGTGCGGCAATGTGACGGGGTACCCCTGACCCTAGTGACGCCGCTAAATGCCATGATGCGGAGACGGGCCCGGTTGAGTTAAGCTGTTAGATGGGTAATTGGGATAAACCGGCACATCCCTTGTCGATGCATTGTGGTAACAGGTTCCATGACCATAACGTTCTGAGGGGGTATGCGGCGTTTTACCCTCGGGCTAGCGCACTCGGCTGCCTTAGCTCATATTGCCGTCAACTGCACGATGCCTTCGCTAGGCTATATTTGTTTGTTTTTCTACTTTTAGAGAAGAGATGGAACCAGAGTCGTTTATACCGAACGGGTTTCGCCGATTTGGAGTTTAAGTCACTAAATCCTAGGAAAGTAGCACCCAGCTTCCCGTATGGTCGCTATTTCGGTTTATGGAATAAGCAGTTTCTCCTTGATCTGTTCATTCTTAGTGAACCGACCCACATTTGCGGTGACAGGTTACCCAGATTTTGTTATTTAAACATCGGCAAAACAAGCGCACATCTTCGAACCACCACCACCGGTGGCGTCAGTGCTTGACGGCATTGAAAAATAATTTTTCTGGGTTGAATAAGCAGTAACAACAATATAATTGTAAGAAATTTGTGATGGTCAGCATGATTAATAAGTTGATTGGATGCACAATGCCAAAGACTCGTATATTGGCTAGGAACAATTTCAGTATATCCGATAACGGTCCACAGCGATCTTGGCGCGGCTGGTTAAGAAAGACCTTTCTGAAGCTTTGAGGGGACCGAAATGGCGATTGCCATGGCAGCAGACACCAATTAACCAATCTCCTTGCGAGGATTTGGTTGCATGTATGTTAGTGTCTGTGTCTTGATAGCAGCAAGGGACGGCAATAGAGCTATTTTCCCAGGATCCAGTGATTTTAGCCGGAGTTTGTGGCCTGCAAGAACAAGTCGACTTGGCGATAACATGCAGGGTGTTCGCGAGCGCTATCCGGGAGTTAAAGAAAATATTATTATTAGTTATTAAATTGCTGTATAAATTAGACTCAGGTTCATTCGACCAAATTTGATTAAATGCGGAAGCTTTACAGGAAATGGTTGTAATATGTCGTGCACACAATTGAGGACGACGTCGAGCACAATGTTAAGGACGGCGCCTAGGACGATGTCGAGGACAACCTCAAGAATGCCACCGAGAACGAGTAAAGTACGTCCTAGAGGTCGACCTCTAGGACGCGTCAAGGACGTCTTCTAGGACAACGTCCTAGATGACGACCTCAAAGACGACACCTAGGACGACCTCTAGGACGACAGGTCACGTCAGCTTCAGCTACTGCCGCCTACGAGCTTACGCGGCCGGCGCCTACGCAAACGGAGCTTACGCAACGGGCGCTTACGTGACCTTGATTACGCGACGTTGACCTTCAGCTACGAACGTTGCGTGACCTCAATGACATGACCTTGAGGACGACGACATGACTTGGAGTGTGGTTGGACCTATAAAGCTACCGCTTACTAGCTTAAGCGACCGGCGCTTACGGTACCTTGATTACGCGACCTTCAACTTCAGTCACAGGCGTTGTGTGACCTTGAGGACGAGGACATGACTTTAAGCGCGGTTGGGCATATAAAACTACCGCTTTAAAAAATCGTATAAATGAAACAACGAACGTAGTTTATTGAAACTTATCTGAAATGTTTCTTTAGGTGGGACATTTATCAAACACAACTTTTATTAGGGTAGGTCTCCGTGGAAAAAAAAAATATATATATATATATATATATATATACGCCTCAAAACTTTTTTTATTTATTTTTTTTTTTTTTTTTGAGCCTAAAGAAGCAAACAGGAAAAACTGTTTGGTTGACTCAGCTGCTCGCAGATGGCATCCCACACACTCGGATCGGCAGGATCTGCTTTCGGGTGTTCATCAAAAAGATTTTGCTTCTTTTTTTCTTTCTTTTTTTCGTTTTGCCATCTGTAGCTTGACGCTACAGATGCAAAACGAAAAAAATAAAGACGGTTTTTGCCGGTTTCCTCCCTGTGCATAGAAGAAAATGTTTTATTACTTTTTTTTTTAAATTACTTATAAAATTTGAGTATGATAAATTCACCACCTAAAAAACCCTTTCTGAAACATTTGATTGCTCTCCATTCATTGGTTTATTTAGACAATTTTGTTTACGACCGAAAAGCGCTCGAGAATACCTTGTACCAAGCTCGTTACCTTATCAAAAGACGGTCACTGGTTTGTTATGCAGAGTGTTGGACAAGATACTGTATAAAAGCGTTTAAGGTTAATTGCCTTTCATAAAGTACCACTCGAATTACTACTTCTGCAAAACATCCGAAATATTAGTGCAGTCAGAATACTTAAAAATATATGTTAATTGCATTCAAAAATACGTCCGCATTACGTAATTTGTATGAACTTCGGTGACACAGGAATGCTGTATTTGCAAGCGACGAGAGCAAACAGAATAAAATCGCAGGGCATGCAATTCCAGCAGAAAGTATCATGAGACACCAGTGATGTCTCATCACATCACTGGTGCATGTCAAGAGAGGATATATTTTGAAACATTACCAAAAAGACCTATAGTCATGCCGCTGAAAATCATATCTTGTGGTAATTTTAGAATGCACGTATCTATAGAAGCATCATTTTGCTAAGCGTTGTAGTCGCTATATTCAGAGTTTGGCATACGCCAAATAATGAGTGCTCCTACCTGAAATAGGTTACCCAAACGCTACATTTAGAGATGTCTAAACTTCAAAAAGAAGTGTGCAAAAAAACACGCAGAAGCACTGCTATCTTTCTGGCGACTGTTAATTTTTTTTTTTTACTTGATTTCTTTTTGAAGCGCGTTCAGAAAGGTCTGTAACGTTGGGAGAAGTGTTTGTTTGCATTTCGAGAGCTCGTCCTGCTTGTAGCTAGTTTCATGCCTTGTCTCTGTCCTCATAAAAGCGTCGAGCTACCCACGTGCCCCCACGGACACTTTTCCCTCACTCGTTATTCATGTCTTTTGCTTGGTGTTACTTGAAAACGCGAAGAATAAAACACCTTGTGTCCTCTCCTCCTTTCCATTAAGTTATTTTTTGCTGGCATTTTGAGTGAATGTTTGGCCCTGGCTTTTTTTCCTGTTTTGTGCTCGGTCGTTTCCACTATAAGTTTGCAATCGCTTGAGCTTGACGGAAGGATGCGCCGATTTCTATTTCAGTAAAATATTCAAGCGGCAAAGTTTTTCAAAGATTGACAAATGTATCTGAGATAACAAGTACGAAATACAGACATACGTAATCAAGATAGAGTAACAAATACTTTTGATCACATATATTTTCAAGACACCAAATTACAACCAAAAGTATTTGAAATAGAGTATCTTGAGTAGAGTATTTCAGATAGCCACACAAGTTTGGTTCAACCAGGGGGTTGCCACACTCCCAGCCGTCAATGCTTTCGAGACTGTCCAACTTTTCCGTTACAAACGGCTCTGAATCTATAGATCAGAGCCCGTTATATTAAAAGTGGCAATTTAAAAGAAAAAAATAATAAATGAAGCTTCAAGACTGTGGAAGGTATCCCCATCCCGCTCGCGCTTTGGCAGGTGACGCTAATAACGAACTGGGGTGCCTCCACGACACCCTGACAGTCCATTGTGGCACGAGAGCATTTCGGATAATTTTAGAAACACGTGTACCGAAAGCCCGTCTCCCCGCAGCGCAGCCAACGCCTTGTCAAGCCTCGGGATCGGCAGCATGCCTGGCGGAACTTCCTTCGGAACCACGTTTCTTCTTCGCCTCGCTGGCCTGCCACCTCAGGACGTCGACTGCGTGGCTGCTCTGGAAGTGCTCCTGTCAGTCCACGTGTCGATTCGACTTTCTTTCCGGCGTGTTCTATAGCGCCAGGCAAGCAGAGCCAAAAAGTGTATCGTCAAGGCACTCGTCTTTGTGCGTTTGCCATCACCGGCACAGAAAAAAAGAAAGTCCAAGATCAGGATGCACATGCATATTCAGCTGTGCGTGATCGTTTTAGCCGGTGGTGCGCAAAGACTACACGAGCGTCATGACGATGCATTCTTGACGCTGCTGATCCGTCACCGTCGGATCGTGGCGGCTACGGTAAAGCTTAATGTGAAAAGGATTATAGAAGATATATGCGGTTAGAAACTAAGGGAGAGGACGAGATGACAGCTTGCAGTGACGTCAGGAAACACCGCCTTGAAGGCAAGGCCGTAGTGCTGACATTTCTGCGTCACCAGCTAAGGCCAATGCTGGACAGATTGGAAACAAGTGCTGTGTCAGCGCTCGGCTTCGAGTCAAGTTTCAGCCGAATGTTGGCGCAATCGTGGTGTCCAATCTGTGACCAGAGTTGGCCTTCGCTGATGACGACGTATCTATCAGCCCTACGGCTTTGTTATCTATAACGTGTTGCACCAGAGTGCCGATGTTTGATTTTCTCTTCCAATCAGAACTCGGCGCTCTGAAGTCACCGAGCGCTCTCATCTCCTCCTCTTCCTAAAGATTTCTGCTGTATTAAAGTTCCGTACACCGGCAGAATAAACACATGTGCCTGCCGCCTTCGCGAGCAGAAACTTGCTGACCATGTGCAGTAGGTACACGCCAAGAATGTTATCCTCGCAACGAAAGACTGTTGGGAAGAAGTCAGTAAGAGAACGTCTATTTACAAAAAGAGGACACCGGATACGTTGACGAAAGTCATCTTATCCGGTGGGGGGGGGGGGGGGGGGGGGGTGCAGAGGGTACGAGTAGGGATGTTGGGGAAAAAAAAGGAAGTGGTCATATATATTGGGCTAGGCCAGCCTTCTAGATGAAGTCAAGAAGGGTGTCGAGGATTAGATTCCTGTATGAATTATCTTTGTTGGTGGTAACCCGGTCTTCGTAGTTTTGGGGTGTGAGTTCGGCGGCAAGTCTTGACATCGTTTCCTGATGTTTTCCTGTTGTCGCTTGACAGTCCCAGATAAGATGTATGCAGGTGGCCGGCACATGGCAGATTGTGCAGTTATGGTCAGGGCCCGGGTCATCTTCCGACGTTGGAGTGTAAAAACGCCTTCGAAAACACGTGTAATGGCCGTGTTGGTAGCGAGGCGCCGGAGGTACACCCGATCTCACCTTGAGCATTTTGATAGGATCAGGTGTTCCTCCGTTGGCAGCAGTGCAGCCAGCCGCAACTTTCGCTGTTGTCTCGTGAGTGCCTCTATTTCATCGGGATCGGGGCCCTCGGTGGGTACTTCGTTTCCCGTGATATCTTGGTGTCCCGGGATCCATGAAATTTTGAGGGTGATTTTTTTGGTTGGGAAGATAGCGCGCTGCGGCTTAGATTTCATTCACAGTCTTGTAACTGCTGCTGGCTTTCCTGCTTTCTCTAACAGCCTCCTGGGAGTCCGTGTAGATGAAGATTTCTGTCGGGTGCTCACCCTCTTGGGCGTTTTATAGTGTCCAATAGATTGCTTGGAGTTCAGCGGCTTTGGCACTGGTAGTATAAGGCAGGATTTTAGCCTTTGTTTTGCCGGAGCAGGAAGAGTACTCAGCAGTGGCTGCCGTGCAGTCCTCGTTCCGCGATGCGCCTGTGTAAATGACTTTATTGGTCTTACATCGAAGGAGATGTTCTATTTCCTTCGTGTGTCTTTTAGCAGCATTTTTTCTTCACTTACAGTGTGCTTTGCTATGATTTTGTGGTACAGGCTTGATCTCTGTGATGCTTTCCTGTTCCCATGGAGAAGAGGTGACTATAGCTGGGCCTGCTTACAAATTGTTCTTCCCGGTGTGTGTGTTTTTTAGGCGGTCTTCTCTGACTGTTTTGTGCTTCTTTTGCTAGGTCTTTGATTGTGTTTATTTGAGCCGCTTTGTGTAGACAGGCAATGCGGGTTATTTTAGGTGATAACTCTCATGGCTGCCTTGTTAAGGGTTTCAACTTGATCTTGACGGGTCTTGGTAAGACGAAGATAGTTAACCCGTAAATGGCTTTGGAGACAAGCAGTGCTCGTACCATTAGTTTTAAAAAAATTTCTTCTGCCCCCCATGCTTTAACTGCTGTTCTCTTGATAAGGTTAAGGCCGCGTCTCCATTGAATTTCAATCTGGTTCAGCCAGCTCTGTGCTCCCTCATCCTCGTCAATTGTGAGACTGAGGATCCTTATATTTGGTTGTCTTTGAATTTTGGTGCCGTCAACACACAGATTAATGATGTTTATAATGCTTTCTTCTCTAGCCCCCTTTGAGGCGACGACTGCGTAGGTGGTCTTTTCTGCTAAGATTATCATGTTTGTTTCCGGCATGCAGTCTATGGTGAGATCCAGGGTTTCTTGATGTCGCCTTTCTTGAATGTTGGTGTGCCTTTGTTGATCCATAAGGTGACGTTGTCAGCGTATATAATGTAATGTACGTGTCTTATTGCCTCCAGGCGGAATGCTAGGTCAGCCATTGCCAAGTTAAATAATTCTAGGGAGATGACCGCTTCTTAGGGAACTCCTACCGTGTTTCTTATGAGGGGGCTTGTGGTGCCTCCAATGTGAACTTGGAATTGGCGTCGGTGAAGGATTTGATAAAGTTTAGTGTAGGTTCACGTAGGCCTCGATTTTTTGCCCCTCGAATGACTATTTCGTGTGGAATGGAGTCGAACCTTTTTTACGTCGATCGCCACTATTGTACGAGGCTGCACGGTAGGTTTAAATTTGGTGATGTCATTGTGAATAATGGCTATAGGCTGTCTTGTGTGGATAGGTGCGGACGGATTCAAGTTTGCATGGGGTCTGTTGTGTGACTCTAAGATCCAGGTTATTCTGGCGAGGACCATACGTTCCATTACTTCACATAAGTTGAAGGTTAGGGAGATGGATCTTAGGTTCTGGATGTCATTGTTAGGTTTCCCTGATTTCGGAATAGGTATTACGGTGGATATCTTCCAGTCATCGGGGAGTCGATTGGATTCTCACATCTCGTTGTACTTGTCTGGAAGCTCACGCATTTCTTTTTCCGGGAAGTTTTGGAGTGTTTTGATGGTAATGTGGTTCGGGCCTGTAGCTGTGTTGCTTTTTGTTTTCGCTAAAGCGTCCAAGAGCTCTCCCATGGTAAAGAGGGAGTCCTCAGGCAGCAATGCGATGATGGGTTCCGGCGCATAGCAGGTATCCGGTGATTACTTGGTGGGTTGAGGGAAGGAACTGTCTTCCGCTGCTTTTGCTTTAGCTCTTCTGTTGTGTATGGCCGCAATGCGAGGTTGGAACCGGTGTTTTTGCTTTTGACTTTGCCACTCATTTCTCGGTATGTGTTTTACACCTTCTTCAGCCCAGTCTTGTCACCGAAAGAGCTGCAGTGTGCCCACCATCTATTTCGCCTAAGTTCGAGATGTATGTTTTGGCCCTTGCCGTGGCTAAGTTAAGTTTGGTCCGGAGTGCTTGATTTCGTTTATTTTTCCGGTATATCTGGAACGCTTGTAGGCGACTAGTCCAGAGATTGAGGAGATGAAGGTCGGGTGTAGGAGAATCTTCTTTAATCTGGTATATTGTCTTTGCAACCTTAAGGGCCTGTTGGATGCGGGTGGCAAGGTTTTCTGTCTTGCTTGCGGCTATGGCGGTGCGAAAGGCATCCCATCTAATGAATTTCGCCTGTTGTTTGGCTGGAGTGGTTGTCTTAAGTCCAATTACTATGGGTAGATGGTCACAGCCCATTGGATCCGGAAAAGTCTGCCAAGAGGCTTTAAAGTTCTTCATGGCCCACGTGAGGTCCTGGGTTGTGTCGTTGTACCTGGGGCTTGTTGCATTCCTTGTAGGGGTGTCGGGATTAAGGAGGACCAGCTTTAATTGCTTGCATTTGCTGGTTATATTCCGTCCTCGTTTGTTAGCTTTCATATTCACAGCAATGAGTGTGGGTCTGGTGCCATGCACTGGGGCATCAAACCAGTCTGTGTCGTCTCCTTCATTTTGTTTCGGTTTAATGTATACAGATTGTAGACGTTGAATTGTTGATTGCCAGTGCGTAACTTAAAGGGATACTACAACGAAATTTCGGCGCTCACTTTTTGGTCTATATGTGTTAAAAAAAGCAGCATCACATCGAACATACCAATATCTTGTTAAAAAAGTCACGAAAAAGAATTTTAAAACGAATTAAACGATTAGCAAAGAGCACCTGGTGGATGTCGCTAACGCTTCGCTTATAATGCCCGTCTAGGAACCTTGACAGCTAGTGACGGATGTTGTCTCGTCTCTGGCCACGACGAGAGAAGAGGGGCAGGAGGAACTCTCCTCTTCCCGAGAATGCCTTTTGTGTGTCGCAGAAGTCGCTATTGTCCCCCTAAAAGATTATAGAAGATTAACCCGTCACTCAAAATTCGTACAAAAGCAGCCGCTTCGGTGGCTGGAACGACTAGGCCATCTCCTCGACGTCAGCCTCGCCGTAGCTTTGCTCGTCTTGAGACGACCTACGTCACGACTGCGTTGGATGTCGCGTAGTCTCCGCTGGGCCTTATCCGAGCGCTTGCCAGAGTGGGCCGTTTATAACGAAAAATGCAGCCACCAGGCTCAAAATACAAATGTGCGATTGTCATTTACGGATATTGTGGATCATATTCAACCTATTTTTGAACACGACGGGTATATTTCAAATTTCGTTGAAGTATCCCTTTAACTCCCACAACTTCCCTGGCTACGTTACATATTTGCGAGGCATCTATTTGTGATCGTGTTTTACTGTTCAAGACGCGGGTGGTTGCTTGGCCAGAAGTTACACCAGTGGATTGTTGGCTTTGGTAGTTGCGGGATCGTCGTACGATGGTGGGAGTGTATGTAGTGTACCCTTGAATTAAGTTTCGGCGTTTGCTTCCTGTAGGAGGATGACGTAAGGTTTGTTTTCCATAATTTTCTCTCATCTTCTTTTGAGTTCCGCTGCCTTGTTACCAGATCCCCTGCAGTTCCATTGTAAGACCCAAGGAAAAGTCGCCTTGCGTTTTGGCTTGTTTACTTCGTTTTGTTTGGGCAAGTTGATCATTGAGTTCTTTGAGGATATATCGTAGGGTTTGCGAGATGTTCTCGAGGGATTTTTCGACCCTGTCCATGCGTTTTTTCATTGCCGTTAGACGTTGCTCGCAGGTGGTGTATTTATTTTGTTGTTGCCAGTTGGGGTTTCCGCGATTTGTGGCGTTTGAAAATTCGTAAGTTTTTACGGCTGATGGGATGCCATTTGGAATCTTTCTTAATACCATGGGTGGAACGTGCGGGTTGACCTCGTAAGGTGCTGCCCATGCTCCTCCTTGGGGTGGGTTCGTCCATGACTGTGAAGATTTTGATGCAGGCGGTACTATATTTATTTTTGCCATATTGAGAAGGGGTCTTTTTCCCTGGGTGTCTGAGACGGAATCTTTTCGGGGAAATTTTACGACTGCGGCAGTCGTTACTTGTCGCGATGTGGGGTCCACCGCAATTTATACATTTAGGCTGTACTTCACATCCGGACTCGCCGGACTCGTCAGTGTGACCGCATCGGTCAAAGCGCTTGATGGCGCTAGGGCAGACGTCCGATTCGTGGCCTATTTCATGGCATGAGTAGCAGACGAGAGGTCTTGGTCGATAGTCGGTTACTCCGAATATTTCGCAGAGGAAACAGACGTACTTTGGAATAGGTTTCCTTTCGACAGTGATAAAAATGGTCCTTTCCTACCGTCCAATGGGACGAGCTACGGCGATCGTGTGTGTTCTCCAGTCGAGACTTTCCATGAGGGTTTCTGGAGTTTCTTGCACGTCGTGTCCGGAAAGGTAGATAACTCTGCGGATCTGATCATTCGAAACCGCCATGTTAGGCTTCATCTCGTAGCTTTGTTCGCCCTTGGCGATTTGGTTGATGTTGAGTAGGTTATTCGTAGTTTATCGCTGTGATCGCAATCGTGTTAGATCTCTGGTTCCGGTGGATGGAAAAGCCATCTTTGTTTTGGATTCCTGCCTTTTCCGTTGCCCCAACAATGTCTCTGCCGGTGAAGTTGTCTACGTGCTCCTTGCACGTCGGTTTAGTACGGCTGTGTGCTTGAATGTTCTTTGCGTTGCTTGCATGGCTTTCTTTTGGTGGTAAGCGGAGTTGGCACGTTGTCTTTGTTGTATTTGTTGTGAACCTTGAAATTGATAACCATCATTTTCCATATTCTCGAATTCTGTCAATGAATTCCCATTCGATGGGGTTGATGTAGAAGGAATGCTATACATTGCCGTCATGGTCGACCGGGTCAGCGATTCGTTCTCACCCGCGTTTCGCCTTGCTGGGGTGGTGGCTGGGAATTTCGCTGAGCTCGGAAAGTCTCAAATTTGATCTTGTGCGTAAAGTATTATTGAAAAACGACATTTCTTCGTATGCCCCACTGCTCGAGCGGAGTGACTTGATAAGTTCCTTATTCTTTATGTAGAACTCGTTAGATACTAAATTCTGCAAAAATTCCTTTAACGCTTGGCGTTCTTGTGTACATTCCACAAAAAATTGGCTGTCCTGTGGTGAGAGTGTCGCAAAATCCATCTGACCTTGTTGGGTAGGGTGTCCAGTGATGTTGCTTGGGGCCGGGTAGTGCCTCGCGTTCGTCTGCTGCATGAAGAAGACCTTTGTGCCAGAGCGTCTTTTGCCGATCAGTGTCGTCAAAACGGTTTCCAAAAAGACCGATGGATTGGCGTTCGAGCCCGCGGGCATTGCGCGTTGGCTTTCGAGTATCCTCTCCAGGGTGCCGAGTCTTAGAAGGGCCACGCGAAGCGAGGAATGCCGGTAAAACTGGCCTGTAAGGCCGAATTCTTAGGCTTATCAGAGCGCGGATGAAACACGTCCTTCATGGACGACCTTCGTCGTCCTCTCTGTGTTGATGAAAATAACCGACGGAAATGTCAGGTTGCACTCTCCTTTTACATTATAATGTTGACCGAAAAACGTGTTTTCTAGACCTTGCGATGAATGAAGGCGTAAAAACGAGAAACGCGCACAAAATTTGAAACGCGAGTAAATATCTATTGTAATAAACTACACGGAAGGAGGCAGAAGACACGTAGGAAACACACACGCCGTACCTCTCGCAAATTGCACCTACAAGACAAGGGAGTCAACATACTAAAATTGTCACTTAGGGAAGAGTGTACACTCTAAAAAAAAAAGGTGTAGCCATTACACCCCTCGTCACATGTACGACACCCCAAAACTTCAGTTCGACGTACAAAGCGCTGGCGTCGAACTGATTGCCCCAACTTTTGCGATAGGGTTGATGACGGTGCGATGTAGCATAATAAACAACTAAACTAAGTATCAAAGTCTACAAAAATAAAAACAGGTTTTGCTATAAAGCCAAAAAAACCCTAATCACTTTTTTTTTTTTGCACTCAGTCACATTTACATTAGCTGTTTTAATAAGTTGTACAACTCGGCTATCAAGCCGATCGTGAAATTTGGTATGCGCCGTACGTCCAACTGAAGTTTTGGGGTGTCGTATGTGACAAAAAACAATAAAACAGAAAATTTACTCGTTAGTCGTTTATACAACAGGAGTTTAGTCTGCCAAAACATGGCGACATTGTTACCCACTGTAGATCAGCAATTTAGCCAGTGCAGTCCGACTGCTAGCCTGGGGTCTTTAACGTGCACAACGCAGTAGTGATACACGACCTCACGCCGGTACGATGCTCATCCAAATCGAAACGGGCAGGGGTGGGGATTGAACCCAGGATCCCTGGGTTCTGCCAGCGCGAGCTTTCGCTCCACGTTCTCCGAGCTGGTGTGCGCTAACCCACTCGGCCACCGGTCCCCCTTGTATGTGACAAAAGGTGTGAGAATATACCCTTTTTGTGTGTGTGTATAAAGAAGAAAATTGACAAGTGGATCGGTTTGCCTTTCTTCCGTGCAAACTCTCATAAGCTGTAGGCAACCTGGTAGCGTGTTGAGGTGTGTGGTGTTTAAAAATGGCATCTCGCTGGCTTCTTTAAAATTTCCGCTCATCATTTCATCCGTGTCATGGGAGCTAATATAGTTTCCGAAGGGATTGAATAAGTGCTCTTAGATACTCATGCAGTTACAATTATTGTAGTCTAGCGTTAATTTGGCTGACGTTTTCAAGGTTCAAGTTTCCCCCCCCCCCCCCCTTCTTGTGTGCAGAGATCGCTTCGCCTCCATGCATAATCTACTGGCGTGCTGCACCTGCTGTGTTTTTCTCGGGTCTGGACCGTCATCCTACACACGCCAACGCTGACTCCACGTTCCCCGGACTTCGCCACCGGACAGCTGGGCAGACTTGCCCGAAGCGAAATTAACAACACCCCACTTGAGAAAGCGCGATTATTCTTTAAATCTATCAGGTGGAGACCAAGGTCTTCATGCGCCCGTGCGTTATTCTCACCAGTTCTTTTAATCTGTCAGACTCAAATGAGGTTTTTGCCGCTTTCCTTTGAGCATGTTCAATTTGCAACCGAACACTGGAGGACATATCTGATTGTGTATTTTATTAGAAGAGTAAAACTATGACAGTAATAATAGTAGAGTATGTGTGTACGCATTTTATTTCAATAACAATAATACTTTTTAGTAATCGTTGTTTTTGTTTGGTTTGCCTGGTGGTATTTAGGATGTTCCGTAGGCGAAGAAATTAAGGAGAGATTATTGACCATTTGAAGCAGTCAAAGCGTCGAACGAGGATTGAATCGAAGTGATAATCGAACTTGAACAATAATGATTAGCTGAGCCGAAACCACACCGAACCGAAATATTAGCCACCACCTGGGAACTAAACCGGAGTCGAACCGAAAATATGATAAAGGAGTGATCTCATCCGAAATCAAAAACTCGCGTCAAGGCGGCTACTTTGATTTGCCTCATATGCTGAATGTTTTTGCTTTAAAGGAACCAGAGTAGAGTATTAAAAAAATGATGCCGAAATCGCTCTTGTTGTTAAGCTTGTGAAGACTCTGGTTAGGAGTTGCACACAAACAGTCGTCGGGGCCCGACGTCGAGGAGAGACCGTATCCGGCTCTAGTTCCGGCACATGTGGTTTTATCTAAACTCAGCTTGAGTGCGCGACACAGACAACTACAAACACTTCCTCCGTCCGAAGGCTTGCGATGGCTAACCGCCCTGTTTACTTCTCTTTCCTTCCACAGGCCGCGAGGCGATGATTCTTCGTAATCTGGCGCGAACGCCACGGTGGAACACACACACAGAGTGTCGAACCGAAATTTTTATCGGTTCGGTTCCGGTAATTGGGTTCACGGCTTTTGGTTCGGTTCCGGTTCAGTTCCGGGGAGCAAAAAATAACGGTTCAAACCGGTTTGAACCGCTAAATTGAGCATATATTTCCCGCGTTGTTCTGGCCATATACACTATTTACGCCACGTAACGATTAACTATATAGCTTCTTCGATAGTCGGTGCAATTTACTTTTGTTTTTAGGTACCAGAATACGAAATTCAGTTATTTAATTTTGACGCAAGAGTAAAAAACATCTACATTAACGCACATAACGTCGTGTTCATACGACTCGACATCCCTTTGTTTACCAGTAACATATATTTTACCTGAATCAAAATGCTTAAGCAGAAGAGTGAAGAGGTGAGCTTATTGGTACATGTGTAAATAGATCAGCTTAAAATTAAGAACTATACTGTGCTTTCTTGTCCTTTCTTGGTGTTTAAGTAAAATTCTAAAGTTCAAGCTGATATATTTACACGGCATAAAATATTGTCGCGAAGTGTGGTAGGTCGCCTAAAATAATTGTGATTGATACAACTTTGTGTCGCAGTATTAAAAGTGAAATCGTGATTGTGTCTTTGAACCGAGGAATTAAATACATCACATAAAATTATAAAATGAGCACCTCGTGGCCATCTATATTACCAGATATTGTTTACGAAATACACTTCACAATATATATAAGATGACGACACAACTTAGCTAAAAGCAATGAGATTTTTAAAATGTCACAAAAGTTTTAGAATAATTCCTTTAGGAATATTTTTTATAGAAACACCGAGCGGCAATCAAAATGCTTGTTGTTTTAACCAAACATTGTTTACACTCAGTACCGCATGCATGCGACTAATCATGCAACAAGAAGTAATCGCAATTGTTCACCCTAATCTATACGCACGTTCGCACTCCGATCGAATCTGGCCCAAAATAGCGCTTGTCCAAGTGAACATTTTCTTATACAGAATAAGCTGGCATAGCCTGACTGTTGAAATTTGTTCTTGACAAGATGCCGAACAATTTAATTTGCAAATGAGCATCACCCTTGCTAAATGATGACTTTAACGCGATAGCGTTAAGGAGCTCATGTCGCAGAAAACCCGATGTCGGTGGCGTGACTAGAAAATCTTGATTGGTCGATAGGGTGATGACGTAAGAGCTACATGCCCTCGCGCAAGAATTTCAAACAACGCACAATGCTCATGTGAAACGTAACATCACGCGTGGAATGAGAGTGATTAAAACATGTCATGTAATGCGAATTAAAGTTCGCCGTATGTCTCAAATGATTTCACTTTTTAAAGTAATTCCTTCGCCTTAAAAAAAAGAAAATAGAGAATTTTAGGTGGGATTTGAACCCACGACCCTTCGGTTGCGAGTCAGACGTTTTTGACTAGGCCACGCGAGGCACGCTTTCGTGGCAAATGAGAATGCGATGCAAACGAGGCCCGTTAAGACTATCGCCTTCCACTTTTAAAGGCGAAGCTTAAGCGTCCTCCAAAATTCTTGTTTGTTAAGTAAAACGAAGTAGTATTTCACGTTTTACTCGACATGGCAGCTACTTAATTGGACACTTTCGGACGGTTTGCGTGCGTAATCGTCATAGTTCCACGGCGCGTCCTTGTTTACTCTGTTTTTGTCCAGCCCACAGACACACAAAAGTAATGTTCCCCACATAAAAGAGGCAATAACAGACTCCTATATGCTTGAGAAGTTTTATGTGTGAGGAACACATAGTTATTTAAATTAACTTCAAAATCAGGAATGTGTGTAAGGTTGTCCCATATCACTTACAACCTGCCTGTCGAGGATAAAAACGCCGGAAAAGATTGGCAGAACATTTTTCAGATAATTTGGGGGGCATTGCTTTAGAGTGGTCGGCCACTTATTTATGTTGTCAAATATTCAGTTTGTAATTAAATATATTTTATAACGATCAATATATTTTACTTTATAACGTTCCCATAACCGCTTGAGACCAACGCGGAAGTAGGATACTCGAAACTACGCGAGCTGTGGAGTCTACGTCAAAGAGTTTTTCTCTTTGCTGATTGGCAGTGTGAAACATCGGGTTGCAGGGTATGCCAAAAAGGGCTTTGTGCTCACATAATAGATTGGAAGTCAAATACATAAAATTTTCAAAAATAGAGATAAATAATGTTATTTTTCTAAACAATTCCTTACAGAACGCCTTACTGCAAAAAGAGATGCGTAAAAATGCACGCAATGAAATTTATAATGTTACGTTAATAGGGCGAAGGACAGACAAAGATTCTTAAAACCTTAGTATAAATCACATTTTATCAGCTTCCATGAGCTCCAAACTTCGCGAAATACTGCCTCCAAAGACTAATGTTATGTTCGGTTTTACCTGCACTTGTTTTGGGCCCTCACTTTAGAACCCTATGCTTGAATAGTCATGCGCGCTAACATTTCTCTAGGCTGCCATATATCATCGCGAGACTGCTATAAATACTGCACAACTTTACAATTAGGAGATATATTGTTAGTGTTTCAAACATCACATTTTACCAGAAAGCTTAACTGTTTAACATGGTATGCATGTGACGTCATCACACAATAGGCTGGTGGTCATTGTGATTTCTTCTTGCTGAGAAAATCGAATTCGATGGTGCAAAATGCATGCTGCAGGTGGTTCAAGCTCAGTGAAAGCCAAGTATTTTAAAAGCACGTATTACTATTTTTAGTGCATCGTCATGAGGAACGGCGCGAGCGTCTGGAATGACAAAAACGTGGTATTTGGCAAGAGCCTTTTGCACACAAAGTAGTTTCCGGGGTCACGCTTTTTGGTCTTCGCCGAAGATGCGGGGAAGAGAAACCTATACAACACAGTGGGTTTTTAAAATTAACCCTTCTCCCCCCCCCCCCCCACACACGCACGCACCCACACACACACATACAATTCTTTTACAGCGGAGCTGTTAAGGGCTACTTGCCCCAATACCGTGTCCGTCAGCAAACAAATGACGACACTAAACTCTGGACAGCTACCGACATATATAAGTGACGACGCCAACCAGACAACTGGCTTGCCGGTTGTTTGGTTGCCGTCGTCACGCATAGGTGGCGGAAACCTCTACAGCCTTTCCACTCTAGCTTGCCGACTTGCGGCCGGCCATTTCTTCATTCCCACTGTAATACAGCTCCGCTGGACTTCCTTCTTCACCAGAGTGGAAAGGCTGATAGTATTCCTGAGAAATTGCCTCCACCGTTCGTGCGTGCTAATTCGACAATTTTAGTTGCCACTTGTTAACAGCAACCCTTCACTGCTTTTATTTTGCACCCCGTGAAGTTTAAAGGGGTCATAAAACGATATCGGGTTGGAATGTTCATGACTTTTCCGAGGCGTACTGGTCCTAGTCTGACCAAAGTATACTCGCACAGGCCGCCACTGGTTCAGTGGTGTCAACATGTATTGACACCATGACGTCACGTGACAACGTGACACATGGTTAATCATAGTGCCAATACAAAAGCGCCACGGAAGCCCACAATTTACCATACGTTGCAATTCTGTATATGACAATTTGATCAATAGAAACACAGCCGCGAATTTTTTATTCCCATATGTTCATTTTGTGATACTAACAAAAAAATAAAAAAGAAATTACCTTGAACAGTTTTGAACCGGTTACCGCTATTTTTTTTTTCGGTTCGGTTCCGGTTCAGTTCCAAGATGGCGGCGAAGATTTCGGTTCGGTTCAGTTCCGGTTCGGCTAAAAATAACGGTTCTGCTCCGGTTTTCGGTTCGGTTCGGTTCCGGTTCGACACCCTGCACACACACACGTGCCCGCACGCGCGGCACCGAATGAGTCGGGAATACACTCCGTCACGCTCGCCCACACTAAAAAAAGAATGTTCTCTTACCCAAATTCACCCGACAAAACTTAAAGGAGCCCTGCAATCATATTTAAGCGTCTACCTTTTTTGCGGTTTCCACGTCTCTTGGGGTTCGGGCTAGCTAGCGGGCACGGAGAGACTAACTAAACATCAGTGCGTCGACGAAAATATTCCCTGGAGAAGGGGAACAAAGGGACAAAGGACAGACACAAAACGTCATTCGTCATTCTTGTCCAGCTCGCTTGCACCTTTGCATTTAATTGCATTATAATCAGTGCGTCATATTTTAACCGGACGACACGGAAACCTCCTCCACCTACGGGGGCGACCCACGATACCGAAAGCGCGCGGAATGTGAGGTTTTTGTTCCGGGGCTTACTACTGGTCAGAGCCGCTGCAAGCTTCTTTTCAGTCGAAATACCAAATATAAGTGGCGCGAACCGTTTCAGTTACCTATGAAAGTAGTTTTTGTTCAGTATTTTAGATCAGAAAAGAAACAAATGCAGTTTAGAAAGTCCGGAAACCGGAAATGACCCGTCGACATACCCGCCACCAAGCGGTAAAAAAGGCGGCGCATACTAGAAAGGAATAATGGGATCAGGCACCGACGAGCGGCGAGCGTAGAAAGGTCCCGGATGTACGCGGCGGGGCTGCGGTGGTTTACGGACCCGAGGATCCGACCGGTTCCGAGCATTCCGAAGGCCTTCGGCGCAGGTTTGGCTTGCAGTTTGACCGTTTCGCGGTATGGCAGCGCGAAGTGACTCCCGTTCTGAGCTGATCTTTACCCCGTGTTTGCTGTCGTTTGTGGCCAATGAAGTGTCATTCCGAATGAGTGTTTGATCGCGCAGCAAACGCATTGCGAGCCGCCCTGGCTGCCCGCTTCATACAGCCTATCCAGAACATGCTTTAGTGGCGCCCTCTCGAGCCGTCGACATGGAGTGCGGCAGCCGTGAGCGCTCGCTGAGCTCACTACCCCTCGTCTAGTTCACGGTCACTCAAGCAACCGAGTTCGTCATGAAGGAGGCTATGTTTTGCTTGTTTTTTGTAATTTTAATTTGCCTATAACTTTTAAAATAATGCGAAACTCGAGAAAACAAAAGTTTCATTAAGTTACTACGATCGGTGCGTTCAGGTTCGGTGCAAATTAAAATCCAGTAAAAAAATCCTTGCAGGATCCCTTTAGGACGACTCTTGAAAGTTTTATTATGATAGAATTCACATGATCCTCCCACGTCGTTCGCTCTCTAAATGCAACGCCCAAAGTCTTAAAGGGATACTACAACGAAAATTCGGCGCTTATTTATTGCTTTATTCGTGCTCAAGGTGGCAGTATCTCATCGGACACACCAAACTATTCTTGAAAAAGACAAGGAAAGGAATTTTAAAACGAATTAAACGAGCATCTGGTGAATGCCGCTGACGCATCGTTTGTAATGCCCGTCTAGAAACCTTGACAGGTAGTGGCGATAACGGTCTCGCCTCCGGCCACCACGAGAAAAGAGGAAAAGAAGGAACTCCCCTCTCTTCTGTGTGTCCTAGACATCACTATTGTTCCTCTACAAGATTAAAGGATATTAACCCGTCAAGCACGCCAGCGATCGGTGGCCCGATCGCTGGCGTGCTTCGGTCGCTTCGGTGGCTGGAACGGCTAGGACATTCTCTCGACGTCAGCCTCGCCGCAGCTTTGCTGGTCCTGAGACAATCTACGTCACGATTGCGGCAGATGTCACGTGCTCTCCGCTGGCTGCTCTCCGAGCGCTTGCCAGAGTGAGCCGTTTATAGCGAAAAATACAGCCACCAGGCTCAAAATACAAACGTGCGATTGTCATTTACAGATATTGTGGATCATATTTAGCTTATTTTTGAACACAATGGGTGTATTTCAAATTTCGTTCTAGGCATGATATCTGAGCAGAAGGTTAGGGCGCAAAGGAGCTGGTTTGTCCATTCTTTCTTTTTGCCAGACTCGGGGGGTTTTTACTATGTTCATAATATATGTTTTTGGTGAATGTAAAACCACACCACTGTTAATGTTCACACCTAGAGTTTGCAGTTTGATTGGCCCTGGTTTACTAATTCGTGGTAGCCGTAAAATAAACTGGTATCATCGGCATAGACAACAAATTTCGAATTTTTATTTGTGAGCAATATGGTTAATATATAAATTCAACAAAAAAGGGCGAAGAATGCTTCTTTGAGGAACACCAGATAGAATGTGTTGATATGCACGATGGGACGCAATGAGATTGGACGCTAGTCCACAAAATCCGTATGTTTCCAGTTTATTTTTTTTTTGTTTTATTCAAACGTTTTGAGTTAAAGGGTCACTGACAGGGTATTTATGCTCGCCGAGGTTTTTAGTTGTACGTGACATATGAGAGCCCAACTACCCAGAACAGCATTTGCGGCTCAAAATTCGGTTTCTTTCTGCCCGAAAACCACCAATTGAGAACTGGCCGGATTGAGTCACGCTCACTCTCTTCTCCATGGTCACAAGCCGTTTTCTAAGGTTTAAACACAACCACAAAATTTAATCGAAGTCGTGGGTTATTGAAGGCACACACTCAGTGTTAAAAACAGAAAAAAAAAAATTACGAAATCTATTTCTTGTGGTTTCTAAAAAGCTGCATATTGGTTGATTGAAAAAAAAAAAAAAAAAAGAAGTTGCAAAAAGAACTGGAAGCATTCTGTGCGTTCACTGCATAATTCTCAACATGGCGTCGTTTCGCGTATCGTGGGTGTCGCGGGCACGACCGGCTTTATAGGCTCGCGGGCTGGACGGCGATGGCAGCGGACAACGGGCGTGGGACCTCTACTTCAGAGCTGTCGTTCGCGGTACCGGAGAATTCTGTCTTCCTTGGAAAGAGAAATTTTGGACCGATCAAAAGAATTGGTATTAATCCCGTCCGACACGCCCGACCACCAAGCCGATTTGCACGAAGACGTCGCCGAACCGTCGCCCCCTTCTCGTGGCTGAAGACATCGCTCGCGCAAACGTCACGCACGAAAATGCGCACTTCAAGTTGAATATGCACACGTACAATTTTCGCACCTATATGTGCGAATGTAGCTAACGCGTGGTGCTGCCCGATTTCGAGCCGGGAGTACTTTTGCTGAAAGGAAATCGGCAGAAAACTTTCCAACCTACACTCGACCGGCTGCATTACTACGAAGAGTTCCCGCAGTAACTGGTGGAAAAAGTGACCGTAAGCGAACGCTTAATTTTCGTTCTCTTTATCCAAAGTGATTCACTGGGGCCCTTGTGGCCCCGGGACCCGCTACGAATAAGACAGCGATCTTTCAATAAGTAAGATGAGCTCTAAGGAGAGCAGCATGACTGTCCTTGCAGACCGAATTAATGAACAGGCAACGGAGTGCTCCAAGCAGACCAAGTAATATAGAATGATTCTACCACGTCTACTTACAAGTATGCTCGTCACAAACTTCCTTTTCTTGCATGCGGATATGTCCGGACGGCCGTATACAAGGCAACAGATCTCAAGGAAGTCCTTTTTCAATAATTGACCGGGAAGATCTCATCGCCTTAGGCCCTTTCAAATGAGCCATGTTTGGATAGGCGTCTTCGCCGATGTCGCTGCAAAATACAAAATAAAAGCACATGAAGGACTCGAAATCAAAAAGAATGGTGCCTTGTGATCGATCCTACAAAGGATGCAATCAAAATGAAACTGCTATGGCTACCGCTTCAGCTACCGGACAGCGAGGTCAAAGAAGGTGCTTGAACCGTCAGGGACGGTAAAAAAGATAACTAGAGAGAGGTGGAGATTTTCAGATCTCCAGAAGACAGACACCTTGACCCGATTTTCAACACTAGTACTCAAGGTTTACCTCTCGGTTCATAAGGCCCCACACATGCTCACCATCTACGGAGTGAGTGCCCTTGTGGTCATTCCCGGACGACCTCCGCTCGGCCTGCACTGCAAAGCGATTGGTCACAACCGTCGACAGTGCTCTGCACCACGCTGCACACAGTGCTGGCGGTACGGCCATTCCACCGAGGAGTACGTTATAACCTATGCCTCCAAGCTCCAGGGTAATGCTTCACCATCGGATGATGTAAGTAAAAACCTCATGGACGTCAGTGAAACGTTCACTAGGGACCTGGAACCTCTGGACGATTCTCAGGAATCTCAAGAAAATCTCCACAACTCATCCGAAGCCTGCTCGGGGCCGCAAGAGGAGGCACCTAAGCCTTGCACCATCTATGTCCTAATCCAAGAACCACCAAATGACCCCAAATCTGAAGCTCCACTCACTAAATCTAAGAAGACAAGAAAGCTTCTCAAACAGATTACTCCGCCTGTTGCGACGGAGACAAGTGATGAAAGGTCGTTCAAAAAGGTGAAAGTCGACGCCATCGGCACCACCTTTAACAGCTGCTCCAAAGATGTCCCCTTGAGCAGGGAAGACGTCCATCCCCAAGAACAACGTGGAAAGGCGAAGTTCAAGGAGCGGAAGGAACCAAACCGTCTCCGATCTGAATCAAATGTTTAAATAATTACAGTCAGCTTTGGCACCATCAAAATAAGTGTTTTTACTATATGCTCCCTTAGCATACGCGGTATTCACGCAAAAAGCAATATTAGCTTTATCGTTTTCTAGAACCACACAACTGTGACATAGTCGCATTGCAAGAGACTAAAAGTTTCTCTGGACAACGTTTTGTTACCGGCTAACAGCGTATGGTCAAGCTCAAACGATACATACCACTGCACAGCAATCGGTTAATTACTCTGCTGAACGCGCCATTTTGTTTTAAAAAAAGTTTGGAATATCGCATGTGCAGTTTAGTTAAAGGTGCAGATGAGGTTAGCTCTTAGTTGCAAATGTCCTCACACATGGTCACCCCTGGACCATAGTTGTTGTTTACGCGTACAATGACTCCGCGCAAAAGGAAAACTTATTCAATCAAGTAAGGATTCACGCCGACACGAGATTCGATGTTATTCTCCTTGGAGATTTTAACTGCGTATTGTATGCCAAAGATAGAATTCCGAGCAAGAAAATTGTTAATCCAAGTGTAGACAATCTTCAAGCTCTCGTTCGGGTTGCGACCTGTTGGACACTTTAACAACAAAAAAATGTTCTTCAATAAACGCACTTCCAGGGATCATCGCATGCGCGTTTGGACCGTATCTATGTGTCTGGTTCGGCTAGCAGTTCATTTAGTAATTATAATGTAATTCCTGCATATTTCTCAGATCAATGCATGGTCATGGTTAGTGTAGGTTCAAACCGAAAACGAATGAAGGTAAAGCCGCAATCATGGGAAGGCTGGAAGACGAACGAAAGACTGTTGGAAAATGACGCTTCTCAAACAGCCGCAGAAAGCTTTATAAATTATTTTGGTAACATCAAAACTAGATGGTGCCAAAAGTGGGAACTGTTTAAGGTTAGCTTCGAGAACTAGCTATCGAGATATCTTCGAGAAAAAGGTACGACGAAAAACCTGAAGACGTCTAAACAACGATGTCTTGTACTTATATAATCTCGAATGTCAAGAGCCATGGCTGTACAATAATTAAATAAAAAAAACATAAAGAAGCACATAGAAGAACACGACAAGAAGCGCAATGAAGTTGCGGCTGCGAGGACGCGCACTCTACAATTGAAGGAGAGCAGCGCACGAAGAGGTACCTACACGCCGAGCAAGAGTATGTGATGAAAAAGTCGATGTCATTGCTAAAACTGAACCGCCAGAAACCAACGAATGAAAGTGATATTCACCAGGCTTTTGTCTCGCATTACACCAATCTTTTTGCAACAGGCACTAAGGCGCCTCATCAGCGCCTGCGTGAGATAATATCAACACTACCCAGCTTAGAAAACGACACAACGGTAAATCTTAATTCACCCCTGGATGTACAAGAAATTATGCATAACATCTCTGAAATGAAATGTAACAAAGGTCCTGGTTTGGGTGATTTACCAGCTAGCTTCTGCAAGAAGTGAAAAGAAAAATTTGTTCCGACGTTTTTAAAGAATCTCACATCACAGGTAACTTTTTATTACTGTCGTTTCGTAAGGCTCATACAATACTAATTCTCAAATCGAAAGACCCTAACAAGCTTAGAAAACTTGAAGGCTATAGACCTGACTAGAAAATCCTGGCTCGATTAATCGCAGGAAGACTTCAAACTGTCATAACCCAAATCATCGGGGATCACCAAACATTTTCAATAAGAATAAGAAATATACGGACAAATCTCCTCATTGTTCGATCAATGTTAGAGATATGCCAACGTACGCAAGAAGCAACTGCTATTTTAAGCTTGATCTCAAGAAAGCTTTCGATAAAGTAGACTGCTCATTTCTTTTTGCCCTGTTGAAGCACATGCGGGTCGGCGAAAATATTAGAAACCGCATCACACTTTGCTACAATAGAATATCGACTAAGATAATTTTAAATGGGTCTTATTCAAGATCTATTCCCGTTCTATGTTCCGTACGCCAAGGCTACCCAATGTCACCGTTACTTTTTCTACTTAGAGCCACTCTGCAGGGTCACCCTCAACGACACAAAGATACAAGGTTTTCAACTTCATGCCTGCGAGGTAAAACTGCTGGCGTACGCAGATGACTTGGTCCTCATTTGCTCCAACAAACCAAGCACAGTGACAGCTATGTCATATGTCGAAGATTACTGCCATGTGTCTGGTGCTTCTGTGAATAAAGCTAAAAGTAGTGCATCGAGGTGCGGGGAGTATATAGGGATCAACACCGGTCACGCACGTGGAGATGGAATAGTCTAGAAACAAACCGCAGCTTTTAGGGGTGCCACTCAGTGCGATGGACAATCGAAAGTCGATGTGGGACTTTGTAGGCACAAGTGTGAAGTCAGCTGTTTGTATTTGGAGCCAACGATACCTTTCTACATTTGGGAAGGTTGCCGTATGCAATATTTTAATTTTTTTCAAGACTACCATACCTTCTACAGGTTATGCATTGTTCTAAAATTACAGTTAATGTGTTCAATAGAATTTTTGCAACATTTATTTGGAATTCGTCGTGCGAGCCTTTGCGCAGATCCAACCCTTTTCAACGAACGGAGGATGGGGATCTAGGCCTCGGTCACATCTTTGTAAGACAACGAATCGCGAGATGGCAATTTTCTTAAAATTCCTAAACACCCGTTCCTAAAAGCGTGCAAAGATTTTTTTTGTCAAAGTATACGCAGGCAAAGGTATCTGGAATATGCCATCGAATGACGCAATTTGTTTACGTGACTTTTACAAAGAGTTTGCAGACACCATTGAATTTTTGGGAACACGTTTCACACGTGCTTTCTTGAAGTCGTGCTCCAAAAAGAAAATACAGAAATGTCTACTTAATTCTCTATTCCCTGATACACAATATCGCCTGAGTCCTTTCACTGCTCCTTTAAATTGTATCGCGGAAATTTTAGAAAGAGTGAAACGGACCAGGACTTAAAGTCTGGTGGTATAATATAATATCAGTGGGGGGTCTCGGACCCCGCACTGATTTTAACGGATGGTCTGAGACCCTCCTCGACAGCCCCAGCATTAGTGAAATAAAAATCATATACACCAACTCATGTTTAGAAACAAACCGGAGCGCACCTAGCGGACGCCACCGGCGCCGCGCATGCGCGATGGGGGGTGTGGGCAAGAAGCTCGCCGTTTCCCATATACAAACCATTGAAATGCGATGTTATCGGCGTCGGTGTGAGTCCCCTTGCCCTTTTTCGCGTTCAAATTGCTGATTCTACGTCTTCCTGGCAATGTCTGGCTACTTCAGCGGCCACAGCGAAATTAGCGAGGCTCGTTACACCGCAAAACGTCGCGGCGGGCTACGCGAGAGCGGGGGGGGGGGGGGGGGGGGGGAGTCGCAGAGGGCCACGCGAGAGCGGAGGGGGGGGGGGGGGGGGGGAGGGGAGTCGCGGCGGGCCACGCGAGAGCGGGGGGGAGTCGCAGAGGGCCACGCGAGAGCGGGGAGGAGTCGTAGAGGGCCACGCGAGGGCAGTGGGGGGGGGGGGGGGAGCACGCGAGAGCGGGGGGGAGTCGCAGAGGGCCACGCGAGAGCGAGGGGGGGAGGGGTCGCGGCGGGCTACCACCCCGGGTGCCCGGTGGAGTATATAGATGCATGCACAAAATATATTTTGTGCATGCATGTAGTACATCTCGTCAGAACCCGCCGCCCTACCCTACCTTCTTGTAGGGACCCCTCTCAACTTACGAGAGACTTTAAGCACCACCAAAGTGCAAGTCGTCCTTTCTCCGCTTTCACTCCCGAACGATACCGATGAAAAAGTGGCACGAATCCAGGGGATTCGATGTATTTCGGTGCACTAACTGGAAGTTGTGTAACACCACTGAATCATTCCCTCATGCATTCACACTATGTGTTGATGCTTTTATTTATTTTTTTTTTTTTTTTTTTTTTTGGAGGGCGGAGGCGTTTTTAAAAGAACAATCCAAAAAGACTTTGAAGTTGAGGAGAGTAACTTTTGTTACCTGCATTTCGGAGACCAGCTAGATACGGCCCATGTCACACTTGTGGTACTTGGCTTATATAGCCTATGGAAAACACTGAAAGTGGACACGGATGGGGGTGTCGCCGAACCTTCCTGGGTAAACTTCAAGAACATCGCTTCATTTGTTGTTCAGAGCTTGTTGGCACACTCCGAGGACGATGAATAAAAATAAATCGTAGCAAGTATCAGTCACGGGTTTTAGTTGAGCTAGTTGGTACATACTGTTGGCAATCAGGTCAGCTGAACACGGGAAAACAAGGACACGAAGGAAAGGACTGGACAAACACACCGCTGGCTAACAACTGACTTTTACTTTTTCCTCTTCCCGGCCTAGGCCCTTCCTTCTTCGTCTTACGGCACATTAAACACGTTTTAAACAACCTTTTAGCCTACTACTCAAGGGGTGTGGCAAACCGCAAATGCTGGCGTTATTTTTCGTGAACCGTAATTGACGAAGTGCTCACGCAATCTTCTCCTTTTTCTTGAATGGCCAAGGCCTCCAGCAACTCTAGCCCTTGACGGGCCCATATTTGTCACGTGGTACTTGCGCTCTTTCGGAAGCTTCCTATGGCCTCTAAAAGTAAATTATTCATCTTTGTTTCAAGTATAACAAAAAACTAAGATGAATAAGTTGCTTTTAGAGCCCAAAGAAAACTCCTGAAAAAGCGTAAGCAGACGTGGTAGACCTGTGCGCCGGTCAGACGACGGCGGCGGCGCCCCGAAGCAGACGAACTCAAGGACTAACAGCACTATTAAGGAACATTTACAAAGATAACAAGGTGATTATAACATGGGAAGGAAAGGAGACAGGGAAAATAGACATAAGACGAGGCCTTAGGCAGGGGTGCCCGTTATCGCCTTTGCTGTTTATGTTGTATCTGAGAGGATTGGAGGATAGACTTGAGAAGAGTGGGCTTGGATTCGACCTTTCTTATAGTAAGCTAGGCCAAAAAATTCAGCAATCCTTACCGGGATTGATGTATGCGGATGATATCGTACTAATGGCTAACAACAGGACAGAGTTGCAGGAATTGATGAGCATCTGTGGTAGGGAAGGAGAGGAATTAGGTTTAGAATTCAGTAGCGAAAAATCAGCAGTCATGATTTTTAACGAGGATGAAGTTGAGAGGCTGAAGATACAGAATATTACAGTAGAGAGAGCTAGTAAATACAAGTATCTAGGAGTATGGATATGTCATGGTGCAGAATATCTCA
This sequence comes from Ixodes scapularis, assembly GCF_016920785.2. NCBI lineage: Eukaryota > Metazoa > Arthropoda > Arachnida > Ixodida > Ixodidae > Ixodes > Ixodes scapularis. Next base: position 70,515,931 of record NW_024609838.1, read on the forward strand.
GAGAGCATGAAAACTATATAATAGGTAAGGGCAACAGAAATGCAGCTGTAATGAAAAATAGAGCGAAAGAAGAAGAAGCCTCGGAACAGCCTGTCGCAGTTTTGTGGCTCTCAGCTTATTTTTTCCAAATTGGCCATTCTTAAATCATTTTCAATTGTTATTCAAGTCGCAAGGATTGTATATTTAACTTGGCATCCGCACCGGCAAGTCTGAACACCAAGAAACGGGCGTCGACGGCCGGCAAATTGCCATTGCCGTCGCAACCCGATGCCATTCCATTGATAAAGCCACCCGCCACCATGGAACAAATACCACCCTCCCAGGAACAAGGTAAATCACCTTCACCCAATGAAAATCCACCCTCCCAAGAGCTGCCACCGACGCCCCCAACTACCCACTCAGATGTGCAGGCGGAAGCCGTCATTCCCATCAAACGGCAGCGCGTTGAAGGTGCATGCAGACTCGACCCGCAGAGGTCAGATCCTCCATCGGAAGCGGCGACTTCGACTTACACGTTACAGGAAAGCATGGATGACAACGACGATGACGCGGGTTTTACCATCGTCTCTTACAAGAAAAACCGACCAGCAGGTATCCCAATACTCTTTCATCCGACGTCCAAGGAGACTTCCTTCTGGAAGGTGAACCCGAATGTCCTGGCACGTGAGGTATTGGGAATAGCACAGGAGAAAATACTCTCACACAGAATCGCCAAGGATGGCAGCCTATCGGTCAGTGTAGCGTCCCTCCCTGCGGCAAATAAACTGCTTGCGCAAACATCCCTCGCGGGAATCGAGGTAAGGGCAACCACTCCAAGGTCCTACTCCGAAAACATGGGCAAAATCAAAGGAGTTCCTCTCCAGTACTCCGATAGTGATCTATTGGAGTACTTAAAAGACAGTGGTGTACTAACTGTCCAAAGACAGGTTGCATACCAAAGACAAGAAGATGGCTCTTCAGTGGCCCGTCCCAAAGATAGCGTCATACTTCGCTTCACGCAGGACAACCCGATGCCTCCCAGGGTATACTTGGGGTTCACCAGCCACCCAGTGGAAGAGTACTTCGGTTCTCCCCTTCAATGCTACCAATGTCAACGATTTGGACATATTGCCAAGAACTGCCGCGGTGCCCGCCGTTGCAAAATATGTGCAGGTCCACATCACCATCAAGAGTGCAGCTCACGAGCTGAACCTAAATGCGCCAACTGCGGCCAAGGCCACGCGGCAACGTTTTCCGGCTGCTCCAGTAAAAAAGCGGCAGCAGTTGTAAGAAAAACCGAAATTATAAATGGCAGAACACCTACTCGACGATCTCCACCATCAAATCCAGAGATGGTGCGAATACCTGAAGCTCCAAACGACACAAAATCGTCGACATCCAAGCCTACGTATTCAGACGTGCTACATCGACAACCAAGTAAGAAAAACACCGCTTCAAAAAATGAAAATGGTTCCATGACGTCAGCGCCGCTTACTCAAGCCGAAAAGCGCGAGTCAGGACCTCCAATGCCTACCGCGTCTGGTGCCCGAAGGGCTCCACGACCCACTGCATCACAAACGACACACTCAATGGAGACGCCGTCTGCTACATACCGTGCAGATTCCCCGGTCAACGCAGACAGCCAAGCAACTGATCAACGATTTCTCATGCGGCTACTGTTTTTGGCAGTGAAAGCGATCATTAGATCGCTACCAGACGCCGTCAACATCCCAGAGGTAAAGGCGATCCTTAATATGGAACCCCTTATTCTGGGGACAAGGGTCCCTGAGATGTAATGAATAGTGTGTACAGTGAAACCACTGTATTCCAATGGAATGCGAATTCCCTCCGAACTAAAATAGGAGACTTCAGGAAGCTCGTTGCGCAATACCAGTTCCCTGTTCTGGCAATATCTGAAGCTCATACAGATGCAAAAACTAAGATAGCTGGCTACCTCACGTATTGCTCGTCCCGTCGGGATGGTCCCAGTCGAGCAATGCTCTGTGTGAGGAAAGACATACCATCAGTTATTATGTGCACATCATCGTCTGAAGCGCCAGAATACGTCGCGTGCAAGATCACGTTTGGCACGACCGCAATGATTATAGCCTGCGTATATATAGAGCCAGTAACATCAGTGACGGAGGAAGCTCTAACATCAATATTCTCAAAATTTAGTGATCCATACATTTTATGTGGGGATTTTAACTCGCACCATACATTGTGGGGAAGCACACAAAATGATAGGAGAGGGAAGCTGATTGCCAATGTAATAGAGAAATATAATCTATGCGTGCTAAATGATGGCTCTCAGACATTTCTTCGTGGATGTACTTATTCAAGTGTTCTGGATTTGACAATATGTTCTCAAGACATTTTCCCGGATTTATCACGGCATGTTGATACAGAAACCCATGGAAGCGACCACTTGCCCATACTCGTCCAGCACAGAAAGGTAGCGAGACCGCGCAATGGACAACGGAAAGTTAAAATTACAAATTGGCGTATGTTTCGATCTTTGAATACGCTAAGCTGTAAAAACGTTGATACGTTGGACGATTTTATTTCGATTGTGAAAGAAAATTTTGACCACGCAACAAGATGGGTATCCATTCCATCCGATTATAGAGGTGTTGATGCTTCGTATGAAAAACTTAGAGCAATACGACGCAGAGCCGAACGAAGATACCGCCGCTCAGGATAGATAGAGGACTATAAGGAGGCTCAGCGTGTTCACGGCCTTATACAGCGTAAACTTAGACAACTTGCCAAACATCGATGGCGACAGCTTTGTGCTAAGCTATCGTCTGTAAGTGACCTCACGAGGATGTGGATTATTATTAGAGCTCTCCAAGCGCCGACTATTCAAAGGTTCCCGTTGCGAGCAATGGCCCTATCCAGAGGCGTATCAGAACTGACAATAGCAGACGAGTTTTGCAAATTATTGGTTCGACCAAGCGCGGCATCTCTGACACTTAAATACTTTGCCTCGTGTGTCAATGCCAAACAAACAATTGATAACGAGTTTACGTCCTGTCATTTGGAGCTAGATTGTGTTTTCACAATGAGGGAACTTCAAAACGCACTGAGAGTGATACGTCGGGGCAGGTCGCCTGGCCCAGACCTGATCACATGGGATGAATTGACCAACATCGGTCCACGTGCGCTGAACTTCATTTTGAGCACGTTCAACTCTCTCTGGGTCAAGGAAGAAATACCAGCCCAATGGAAAGTCGCTAAGGTCATACCGCTTTTGAAAGCGGGAAAAACACCCATGGACCTAGCCTCCTTTCGACCAATCAGCCTTACAAGCTGCTTAGGTAAGCTTTTCGAAAAGCTAATTAATCAACGACTACAATGGTGGCTAGAAACGAGTGAAGTGTTACCGGAAGAACTAGCAGGGTTCCGTCCCAAACGCTGCACGATGGATTGCGTTTTAGATTTGGTAACGTACATAGAACATGAACGTACGCTCGGAAAAATCACAATAGCTGTATTTTTAGATATCAAGCGCGCATACGATACAGTAAGTCAAATCCACATTCTATATAGTCTTATACATCTTGGAATTCGAGGACGAGTCGTACGGTGGATAAAAAACTTCCTTTCAAAACGGACAATGTTTGTAAAGACCGCAGATGGAGATAGCACGAGTCAAACTCTCCGACACGGCGTACCTCAAGGGAGCGTACTAAGCCCTACTCTATTTAATACGGTCATGGCTTTGCTTCCAGGTCGCCTCCCTTCACCACTCCATGTGACGATATATGCAGATGACATTTGCATCTGGGCCTCAGGCACTTGTCTAAAGACTTTACAGGATCAGCTTCAAGCGGGACTGAAGCTCTTAAACGAGTTCTTAAGTGAACGGGGTATGGATATTGCGCCTTCAAAATCAGTAATGCTTCCGTTCACGAGGAAGCACCTTCGTGGATTCGAGCTAAAAATACAGGGTCAAACTTTAGAACGCGTCTCGCATCATCGCTTTCTTGGAGTGATTCTAGATCAAAACCTCACTTGGGTAAAACACATCGATATGCTGGAGGCAAAAGTAAACAAAACAATCAACATTCTACGTTATTTTACTGGAGTTCGTTGGGGAGCCTCAACGAAATCCATGATAATGCTGCATTCTGCGATTGTTCGGCAACTTATTACATATTCACTCCCAGCACTCCATGGATTATCTGCAACACAAGAAAACAGACTGCATTACATGATCGCCCGTAGTCTTCGGATCTGCTTGGGCGTCCCGCGTCCAACTCGCGGAACACTGGTTTTAGCAGAAACAAAACAGCTACCTCTTCAAACTTTACGCGAACATGAGACCTTACGTCATTTCCTACGCTTGTCCATTCAGAACTGTCACCCACTTGCGGAGAATTTGATAACTAGGACGGGCTCACATATTTCCTCGACACTTATATCGTCGAGCGTAATCGTGCCGGATTACACACCGTGGGTTCCGACTATAGATCGACCACCCTGGATGTTTCGCGTCGCAGATATTAACACGGAATTACCCAACCTTAAGAAAAGCCTGAGCACATCTCATTTTGTGATTGCTCAGTCGGCGTTGGCATACTTGCATGATCACTACAGAGACCACATTCATGTATACACAGATGGCTCTACGACAAATGATGGCTCAACCTCAGCTTTCGTAATTCCATCAATGCAAGTGAAGAAACGTATTCGTTTGTCCCACAGAACGTCCTCTACTGCTGCAGAGCTTTATGCAATTTTTGCGTCAGTGGAGTATATAAAGGACGTAGAGCCGAAAAACCAGTGGGTTATCTGCACGGACTCCAAGGCAGCCCTCGGTGCTCTTTCGTCAATAAACTCTAGAAGTCCGGCATATGCATTGGTCTACCAGGTAGCTGATATGATCGATCGGGCCATAAGTAATGGTCATTCATTAAAGCTGCAGTGGATTCCAGGCCATAGCGGAATCTCAGGAAACATGGAGGCAGACAAACTAGCAACAAGTGCACACGCTTTAGAAAGAATTCGAGGAATTCCTTTTTCGAAAACAGACATAAAGTATTTAATTGCACACCACTCCAAAGAAATGGCAGTCGACATATGGTTTAATGAGGCAGGACGGCAGTCTACTCTCTTCGTGGTGGATCCAGAATTACGGTTTTATATCCCAAGCGATATACCGAGAAAATTTGAAACCATGCTTCACCGCCTGCGACTGAACGTGGCTTTCACGAGAGAATTTCGCTACAAAATTAATGAAATTGAGGACCCGAAATGTTCTTGCGGTCAGGATGTGGAAACTATTGAACACCTATTTTTTAACTGCCCTCGCTTCGATCGCAATCGGTCACAACTAAAAGTACGGTTTGATATCCTGGATAAAAGGCCTTTCACCATAAATAAATTACTGGGGCCATGGCCCAATCAAATCATGCAGAAACAGGCTCTCCAGGCAATAAAAATGTTTCTGGAAGACAGTGATATCATCGACAAATACTAGCTTTTGAGTTGATAATATTGAACCTTGTTGTAAAATGCATGAATATAGCAATGTGTGTGTATGTGTGAACAATCTGGTGACAATTGGTAAGACTCGAGGTGACACTTCATACCAAGAACATAAGTGCGGTTCATTAACTGTTCTCATCGTATGTGTCTATGTATGCGTGTACGTGTTGGTGTGTAGAACTAGTGCGTGTTATTATTTAAGGATCATTGTCAGTGTGAAGGTGGAGTCGCACCCGCGGGCCTTGCGGGGCGCGGCCCCCGGGTGACGCTTGGGACGCTCTGACTCTCTGCACGACGGTCCAGTCGCGTCGCTCAAGCGGAGTATGCTTCCGGAGGTTATGTGACTTATATCTTGTATGGGTAGACTGGCGGGCCGTCGTGTGCGGGGCGGGCGATGCTTGGGCGGTGTCTGCGGGCTGATTGCTGTGGGGTCTGTGGGCGGTGTGGCTTCAGCTTTAGACGGTTTTTTATTATGTTCCGTTATAGGTAGGGGAAAGGTGTGTGTGTGTGTGTGGGGGGGGGGGGGGGGGGAGACATTGAGGTGTATAGCTGCATCTATATGTTTGAAGTGTTTAATTTCTATGTCGGAAATATTCTCTTCAATGGTAATGGAGTAGCCGGTCACGCTTTAGAATGACTAACGTCTCCATTTATTATTTTTAACACATATTGAAGAAGAAGAAGAAGAAGAAAAATAGAGCACTTTGGAATTACAACAGGTACGAGGTGGTGAGAGAGATTTGGAAAGGGGTCATGGTGCCTGGCTTGACTTTTGGAAACGCAGTGCTATGCATGGAATCCGAAGTGCATGCGAGACTAGAAATAAAACAGCGCGGAGTATAGGTAGACTGGCTTTGGGGGCACATTGCAAAACGCCAAACCAGGGAGTACAAGGAGACATGGGATGGGCGTCATTTGAGAGCAGGGAAGCTGTGAGCAAGATAGAATTTGAGGATAGGTTGAGGCAAATGGATGGGGAGCAATGGGCACGAAAGGTTTTCAGCTATATACATGAGGAGTGTAGACACAAAGTGGAGACGGCGCACTAGGAAATTAAGAGGAAAGTTTTTGGGCTATAGCGAAGATACGGAAGAGCAAGTCTCAGTTAAGAAGAAAGTTAAGGCCACAGAAAGAGATCGGTGGCTAGAGGGAATGCAGACAAAGACGGCTCTGGAAAGCTATAGATTAAACAAAAGAGTTATTGCCAAAGAAAGCATTTATGACAATTCTAGGGGAAGCTCATTGCTATTTGAGGCGAGGACGGGTGTTCTGCGAACCAGAACATACAGAGTGAAGTACCAGGAAATTGATACAGTGTGCACTGCTTGTGGAGAGGAGGACGAGACGGCTGAGCACTTGATACTCTACAGTAAAGGGCTTCACCCTATGCCTACCGAAGACAACATAGATTTAATAGTCATTGGATTTTAGAGACAGCGAAGGGAGAGTGGATTTCAAGACTGTAGAGATTACCAAGCAAAGATTAAGTGAATGGTGGCAGAAATCGAGAGAAAACTAGGTATTTTCTTATTCACTGATGGCAAGGGGGTTTCATATACCTCACTTTCTTTGCACTGCGGAATGAATATAGATTTCACATTCAAATATTCTAAGCTTAAATGGTAAAACAAAATGGCTAGGTGGCGTAAGCTACCGCCCGATCCAAAGGGCTCAGCCGTATTCATCCATCCATCCATCCATCCACTTGTGCGGCGGCGGCGACGGCGGCGTGGAGAAACGCGTTGAAGCGCCGTTCGCACAACGCTCAGCGTGCGGCGGCGACGCAGAGCGGCGGCGCGCGGGCCTACCACGTGACCAGCGGCGGCTCCCAAGAGCGGCAACTACAAATTCGTATCCGGAGGGCAAGTTCGTCTGCTTTGTTGTTGAAGCGAAGTTTATTAGAAAATCGACGTTGTTGTTAGTTACGCTCTGGGCGCACTTGTCACTGTCGATGGGGAAGGGAATTAAGGGAAAAAAGAGATAGAGGAGGAGAGAGGGGGAAGGGGGAAGAGGATTTTTTCAGAGTGTTGAGTTTCTTGCGGCTTTCGGTGCAGAATCGCGACTCCTGGAACTCCCGAAAACCTCTGGATGCAAGATCTTTAAGAGCCCCAGGAACCGCAAGCAACCCAGATCTCTTGGAAGTCTTAGAGGACCTCGAGGAGTTCCGCGCTCCTCAGGAAGCTGACTACACTCTTGAGTGCCTTGTCCGTAGTAGCTCGTGAGGCTCTTGGACGCAGGAGTTCTTCCAAGTTGGTACCAGGTAGCCCTAGGCGGGAAAAAGCATCACGGAGTTTGGTGCGCTCCTCTTCGTGATCACTGCAGTGCAGGGGGAGATGTTCGGCGTCGGCCGTTTCCTCGCAGGTCTGGCATATGGGGTCAACATTGGGTCTGAAACGACTTATCCCCGCCGGGGTGAAGGCACTTCCGGTCCGTAATCTGTGCATTACTGCGGCAGTTTGGCGGTCGAAGCCGCGCGGTACCCGAGCTGGGAAGGCACCCGCCACCACTACAGGGTCCGGGTGCTGTAGGGCGATGGCTCTTCTCACAAGGAGCTTGGCGTCTGAGAAGCGGGGAACGGTTGAAAGCGGGCACGCGGGGTCCTTGTGAGCCCGCACCGCTAGAAAATCAACAACTTCATTGCCTCTAATGCCACAGTGGCTTGGGAGCCATTGGAAGGCAATGTCGTTGCCTTCTTGCTGCAGCTCGACTGCATCCTGCGCGATTGAACGAACGGGCCAGGGGCGTTGCCCGTTCGAGCCTAGATAGCAGCTCGAGGGCTGATCTTGAGTCGCTCAGGATGACCCAGCGTAAGGCCTGTGTGCAGCCTGTCCGAATACCCCAGAGGGCGAGCCGTATGGCTGCTAGCTCTGCCGTGGTGGAGGATGCCTGGTGATCCAGGCGCTCACTGGTACCCACAGCTGCTGCTTCGAAGAAAGCCGCTGCTGTTGCTGTGCCTCCGGAGGGGTCCACCGATCCGTCGGTGTACACTCGGGTCCACCCATCGTACTGGGTAACTAAGTGATCTTCCGTGAGCTGCCTTGCCACGACCACTGCTACGTTCTTCTTGGACCGCAGTCCAGGGATATGAAGGCTGTTCCGCAGGGGGTGGGGATCTCTGTGCAGCTCTGGGAGTGGAACGAGTGGTCCTGGTGTGCCAGCTATGTCACCAAGAATGCAGAGGTGCGCTCCTAGTCTTGATTCAGCGCGCTCGGCGATCCTCATTAGGAGTGTGATGGTCGAGTCGCAGTTGCTCATTCGAGTCAGATGACCCAGCGCCCGTTCTTGCATGATGTTCTCTACAGAGTTAATCCTGGATTCTGTGAGCGTATGTCGAGACGAGGCTGTGCGGGGAACTCCGAGGCAAATCCTGAGTGCCACGCGTTGCGCTTGTTCAAGGTTTTTGAGCTGGTTGGCACTGAGTGTTGCGAAAGGTAGGGCGTACAATGGTCGGGCCAGGATGAGCCCCCTATACAGTTGCAGCATCCTGTGAGATGAGGTTCCCCAAGTAGTTCCGCCGAGCATCCGGAGGATGTTTGTATGGGTTCGCATCTTTTGAAGCACTTCCCTCAATGCTGGGCCCCAGGATAGCCTCGAGTCCAACGTGACGCCAAGATATGTGGCCGTTTTCGCCAGTTTTACTGGAGTGTCCCCAATGCGTAGTGTGGGCATGAACTTGCTTGGCCTCTTTGGAGCGTAGCACAGCGCAATCGTTTTTTCAGCTGATATTGCCAAGCCCAGTTGGTGGAGACGATACACTGCATTTGTCAGGGCTCGCTGGAGAGCGCATACCATACGTTGCCTTCTGTAGCTGGGGGCAGTGGACCAGAGTGCCACGTCGTCTGCATAGACGGCCATGCTGATAGGAAACACCGGCTCTTCTCCAACCCTTGCCGCCGCTGGGAGTGACGCGATGGCCAGAGCAAAAAGTAGCGGGCTAACAACGCTCCCTTGGGGAACTCCTTGGATTATTTTCCGGGGGTTGCTCACCGCGTTGCCTGCCTTTACACACATAGTGCGTTCACTAAGAAACGCACAAATGTATTTCAGTGGACGTCCGTTTACCCCGAAACGGCGTAGAGCTGAAATGACGGCCTTGTGGGGGAGGGCATCAAAGGCTTTGCGGACGTCCAGAAAGATGGCCACCGCAGACCAACCCTGCGCTTTTGCCTCTTCCAGTGAGCTGACGATATCTCCCATTGCATCTACTGTGCTCCGATGGTGCCGGAATCCCGAAAAACAGTCCGGTAAAGCCCTTGCCCGTTCTAGGTGGTAAACAAGACGGCGTAGCACCATACGTTCCATCACTTTCCCGAGGCATGATGTCAAGGAGATAGGCCTGTATGAGCTTAGCTGGTCTTGGGGCTTGCCGGGCTTCAGCAGTGGTATCGCTGTTGCTACCCTCCAGGCGTCTGGCAGCTCAGCTGTCCTCCAGACTTTGTTGATAAGAGCTAGCATTGCTGGGAGTGCCGACTCGTTGACGTTTCTCAGGGCCTGGTTGGTGACTCCATCCGGGCCTGGTGACGCGCGGTGTCTGGGAAGGGAATCAAGGACGTACTGCAGCTCATGCAGAGTAAAGTCGGTGTCCGGTTGTTGCATCAGAGGTGCCGTGGGATGACGGAACTTGTCCCAATTCTCGGGGGGCGGTCCCACTGTCGGTACCAGCGGAACTTTAGTGAAAGTATCCGCGAGGAGTTCTGCCATGTCTGTTGGTCGGAGGTTCATGGCCACGGCCATTCCAAGGACTGGGTTTCGGGGAATCGGGCGGCCCGCCAGTGTTCTCGACATCCTCCAAGCCCGGCTTCCTCCGGATGGCCTGTCTAGAGTACTACACTTGAGACGCCATTGTCGGCGCGCCAGTTTCTTTCCGTGTTTCCTGAACCTGGCATCCAGTCGCCTATAGGCCAGGATATCCTCCGGTTTTCCGGTGACCCATGACTTTCGCTGGGCTCGCCGTCTTCTCACTCGGAGTTTAAGCCATTCGAGGTCAGGGTTAGGACGTGTTAATGGCACGCTGACTTCACGGGTGGCTTCTTTGAGGACGCGCGACAGTGTTTCTGAATTGAAGGGAAATCCCCCCTCTAGTGCTTCTCCAAGCAGTGTCCTGTAGTGGTCCCAGTCGACTACCTGGCAAGTCCTAAGGGGGACTTTCGGCAGTCTTCCAATGACAATTGGAAGGTGATCACTCCCCCAGCTGTCTGCCTGAGGGGTTGCACTGAGCCTCAGGGACCAAGTTGTGAAGGTGAGATCAATCACGCTTCCCGTCACTCCAGGGCGGATAAACGTCTGGCTGCCACTTGTTATGTTCCTTAGGTCAAGTGCTTCGATTGTTGCCTGTAGCTCCCGTCCCCGTGGGGAGTCTTGCTTGTCTCCCCAAGACTGCGAGTGCGCATTGAAGTCTCCGGCTACTATAAGGTCTCCCTTGGATCGGACTCGAATGTCAGCAAGTACATGGGTGTCCCAGGGTGCGTTAGGGGCCACGTATGCCGAGACGATGGTGAGTGGACGTCTTCTCCATTCCACCGTCACCGCCACAAACTCCGCACTCTCAGTGCATAAATCATTGAGGTCCATCTCACTTTGTGGCAACTCTCGACGTACTAGTAGCGCTGCCCGCGGAAACCCTCTTGCCACATGTGTTTTGCTGGCGTACACTACATGATCCGCAATGCGCATGTCGCTGGCTGACATTCTTGGTTCTTGGAGGGCTACTGCATTGTAGGCGTTGTCCAATAGGTGTTTGCGGAGCTCAGGCAGTCGCGTTCTCAATCCGTTACAGTTCCATTGAAAAACCGAGCAGGAGAGGGGTTGAAGATGCTTGGTGGTCCTCTTATTAATGTCTCCCATCGTGGATGAGTTGGTGTGGGCAGGCGAATGGTGGAAAATTGCTGTCCTGCAGCATTGATATCTGTGATTCATACTGGTGTATGAAGTGTTTGTGCCTTAAAGGGGCGATGCAACAATTTTTGTACATTGCGCAAATACCACTTAGAACGGATCCCTGACATTAATGACCTATGAAACACGCGTTCGTTTTTCACCCCATGCAATAGAAGTCCCAGAAAAAAAATTAAGAAAAACGAGCAGCGTTCACCCCCTCAACTCGCAGCCAGAACAAGCGGCCACGTGATCTGGAGCCGATTATATGCCGCCAATGTAGATCATAGCCACGCGCTGGGGTTGGCAAAGCACAGGGCACGCGCTGAGTTCCAGATATTGTTATGGCTCGGCTATTGTCGTCGTTGCAGCGATTGGACACGGGCCACTACCCGAATGCTTCTCGAGCTAGTAATTATCACGAGCCCAAATCGAGTGCCTACGCAATGCTCGGGTCCAATCAATGAACAGCATTCAAATATCGTCATATGGGTGTACTGCGATACCCACGTTACGTCATCAAAATTTGCAAAGGAGAGATTGAATGAAAATGGTCGCTTTTCTCCTCGAAATCACACCGCAACAAAGGAGTTTCTTGGCCAGTGGCGTTGCGTGCGAGTATCCTTGAGTCCCACTAGTGCCAGTAAGCTCGTGTAAAGCGAAAAACATTCCAACTGAATATCGTTGCATCGCTCCTTTAAATTATCTGATGAGAGCGTTTTACGAAGCGTATACCATATAAATTTGTAGAGGGCTTGTGATGAACAGGGTTCCTTCCACTCTATCGCAACAGACTCAGTTTCCATATGATCTGGCTCATCTGTTCGATGCCATTTAGCTTTCGAGTTACAGTGAAGAAAATATCTGTACTGACAAGTAAGGCTTTCTTGGAAACGCTCTAGCATAGCATTGCAATAATGGGTTCTAATGTGAGGACGGCTTTGATCACTTGATGAAGTGTTGATGTCTGTGACGTCGTGGCCAGTATCTTGCGAAGAGCAGTGAACATAAGTGGGATTATGGCTTTAAACACAGAGTCAGTCTTTGTTCTACTTTCTTGGTTGGGTCCCGTCATGTGCACGTTGGAGGTCTTATGTGAAGTGATGTTTTTGATGTGTGGTTTGTCCCAAAACGAAGGTTTCCTAGAAACTGGCACTGTAGTGGTTGCGGTACATTTAGCGGTGACCAGATTTGCAGGCGTGCTCTCTACGTCTTCGAGAGGGGGGAAGTCTTGAGCAGTCAGAGGCAGAGTAGTGTTAGCGGAGGCGCTAGATTCTTGTATGTTGTTTGAATCCGTTGTTTTGTTTGCCTGTCTTTTTGCATGCACAGCACTTTTTGCCTCACGAAATGTGGTGTTGTGCTCCAACTTGTACCTCGCTACTTCTGCCTCCCTTGCCCTCACTGGGCACTCAGGTGCGTTGGAGGCGTGATTTCCGTGACAGTTGACGCAGCAGGGGTTGGCTTCGCACTTGTCTTTGTGGCAGTGTCCACACCGAGAACATAACTGGGTTTCTTCTGCGCAGGCAGCTGCGATGTGGCCGAATTTGTGACACCTGTAGCACTGCAAGGGGCGTGCTCGGTAGGGAATTACTTCCGTTCTTACAAGACCGACATTGACATGTTGAGGAGCTATTTTTGTTGCGAACGACACTCGCACAACGGGTGATGTCTTGCCAAGGCGCTTCACTTCCGTTATGCAGGCGATTGACTGTAATCGCGTTTTTATGTCGCTCCCTGTGCAGTCAGGGTCGATGTCTCGAAGGACGCCATAGCAATGTGTGCGGTCGCTAGGTAGAAAAGCACGCACCGGCAGTGCGCATAGCTTGGTTAGCTTCAGGAGTTCGGCTTTGAGGGCAGGCTTTTTAACGTCAACCGCAGCGATATTACGAGCTTTGTTGATACGAACTACACTAACCATGTCTGGTGCGACGTTGTTCAGGTAGTCAGTCAGTTTAAATTTGCTGAGCGATGCAACCTTGCTGGTGTCAGTTGGCATGTACAGTACGGTGAATCCGACTTGTAGGTTGTTCTTTTCTTTAGAATGCGATGCTGAGCTCTGGCTTGTCTTTCGTCTTTTCTTGCCATGAACGACCTCGTAGTCACCGTCGTCCGAGTGCAACTCGTCGCTAGTAGACACGATTGTCGATGAGGAACTGCTCATTGTTTCAGCGGTGCGGTGTACGGGCGGAATCTCATAGCCGTCTTTGATGATCGTCGATGTGCTTGCCTGAGCTTCATCCATGTCGATGGACATAAGAGCGTTCGATGACTCGATGTCCGAGGTCATAATTGTTGATGTCCTGGCCTCCCTTCAGGAGGTCCTTTGCGCACGAAGATCCTATGTCGTTCTGTTAGTTGCTAACCACCGAATGTGCTGTTTAAACACGCTATTTATCGGCTACGTAAGGAAAATTCAGAGACACGAAAAGGGTTACCAGCAGCAGTGTCGTCGTCGTCTTCTTCCGTTCGTCTGCTTCTTGCGCAGGGGGTAGCGGTGACGTCAGAACGCCGAGCCCTGATTGGCTGATCGCGACCCCCCTATCTGAGCGTCGTCTGCTCCTTTGCAACATCGTCTGCGTCTGTCTTACATTTCCTGCGACTTTCGTAAGTGCAGAGGCCAGATTCACGAAACGATCTTACGAAACGAAATTTTCGTAAGTTTTGCGCAGGTTACGACGAAATCCTACGACAGCTTTGAAGCTGTCTTACCAAGGTGTCTTACGCACTTCTTACGATCAAATAAGCTTGGCCGACAGCGTCGCGGTCGCGACCACCGTTGGTCGCGACGACCCACGGACGTTTATTTTTCTACGTACGCTTCTCACGCGTCCCGACTTCAAGCAGCAAGAAAAAAGTAAAAAGTACTTGAAACAGACGACGACGAACAAGAATGCTGGATCCACAAACACCCGGAAAAAGCTCCAACGGCCACGATTCCACCGAACGCGACCAAGCGAGCACGGCAGTTAGGTCTAGCAGGCACTCCGGGACTCGGCGACCGTCTGCCCACGACCGGCTGGTGTGCTGAATGGAATATGCCCGCGCGACCCTTGTGAACCCTTCCCGTATTATACTTTGATCGCTGACCTCAGTCTTGGATTAAGAGGTCAATTTCTTCCTCTTGTTATCTCCTTGTTTCCCGAGGCAACGGTGACTCTTGCCGGTGAAAAAGTGGTGAATCTCCGACAGACGCAGGAAAGGTAAAGCAGCCAACGCTTTGACTAGCAGACGTAAAGCAGACGACGTTAACTGCGCCAACCCGCCGACGCCGTTAAAGAATGAGGGGTCTCGCCGCACACGAAAGGAGCGGAAAAGTATTTGGGAGGGAACTTGCGGACACTAACACGCTCACTCCCTGTTCTTAGTAAACAAACCTCGGCGCCTCGGGACACCTCGCAGTGAGTCCTTTGAATTCCCTCCTTGATGCGCGTCTGCTAGTTGTTAGACAAAAACAACGTACCGCTCGAGTTATTTCGTCTGCCCTCTGTGAAAGGCGAAGTCGAGCTCGCTCGTAAAGACTGCACTTCCGAAAGTCGCAGGAAAGGTAAGACAGACGCAGACGACGTTGCAAAGGAGCAGACGACACTCAGATAGGGGGCCGCGATCAGCCAATCAGGGCTCGGCGATTTGACGGCACCGCTACTTCCTTTCTCATGCGCAGAAGACGAAAATGAGCCCACTTGCGAGGCGTTCTAAAAATGTTTTTTCTTCGTTGTAAAATCGTTTTATGACATCCTTTTTCCATCTAAACTGTCTAAAAAAATGTTTTTTTTTTTCCTTTGCATGTGTCCTTTAACCGAAAAAGGTCACTTTGACCTTCCAGTCGTACCGCAGGGCCATGGCGAAAAGAGTGGAACGACGGGAACGACACTATCGAAACGTGTTCGAATGTATTGCATAGACGGGTGCCGTCATGACGTTTTGGTTTAATGTGCGCATCATCGTTCGGAACGTGAAGTCCGAAATGCCCCATGGCTCGCCCTGTACGAGCATGTTTTAAAACTCGTTGTAAGGAAGACTGACTTGATGCAAACTCTGCATGTTCTGTTGTGCTTCAAAACGTCGAACTGTGTCTCTTTTGGCGGTCACGATTGGTTGATTGGCAAATTTTGGCAGCGCTTCATTTCCTCAGCCTGCCAGTGTCCAGTGCTAGCGCTGAGAGAGCATTCTCGAACCTCAGGGTCATATTAACAGGAAAGAAAGAGTGCAGATCAACGAGGAAAACCTGGGAAAGTACATGTATGTTTACGCTAATAAGATCACGTTATCCTGATGTACAAAAGGTGAAGTTCCATGCTTTTGGGGCATAGGCTTTATATCTGAATTGTTTGTACTTCTGTTTTTTCTTGTTTCTTTTACAGCTGCACACATTTGCCAAATAAAATGTCCAATTTTTTTTTAAATGTATCTGTGCCATTATTCTTTGAGTAATCACAAATATCAGAGCTACAAGGATCATATGATCCGGTGTCCATTGGTGTTTACTTTATATTCATAGAAAAAAAACGATAAACTTTTGTCAGCATATACACCGAAAAAAAAAATTGAATTTAAAAATAAAAACCGAAAAAAGTATGCCGAATTTTGAAAAAATAAAACCGAAAACGCAGAACCCTAACCATAACCTACAGCATAAAAAACGGGACATCGCGATAAAGCGGGAGCAGAGCCGAGAGAAAAAGCAAGCTCTGCTACTAGTTAGTACATTGTACAAACACACTTTTTTTTTAAGTTCTGTTTAGTTACACAAGCACATTTATTCATTTTTAAGCAAAACCAAAGCGTGCCAAATATAGTAATACAGAAAAGTTCCCAAACATCTGTGCAAGCAGAGCATATTGACAGATGGAACCACACAAATCTATGGAAGGTAATATTTTTAGTGTTTATTTTTACAAATCATAAGTATTCGTTTAGATTTCTTCTACTCACTTAGCGCTCATTTCGCAACTGTGCACGCACGTTCCCGCGAAAACGGGACGCAAGGCATCACTGAGAAAAAAATGACGGGACGGCAGAAGTTCACTTCCAAAGAGACTGTCCCGGCCAAAACGGGGTCTGGTCACCGTAGCCAGAGCACAATAGGAACGCGAGATATCTATGAAAATCTCAAGTATTGTCAATGCTTCACAGAGAGATCAAATCAAACAGTACATTATTTGAGGCGATAATAAAAGGTTCTGAAAATCTGCAAAGTCGTACATAATGATCCAAATGTGTTGTGGACCCTGAACACTAATAAAGTGAAATAAGTTGAGGTGCAATGTTGGTGTAAATTCCTCACGTTTTGGTGAAATGTAGCAGAACATAATGTGATAAGCACTTTGACGCAACAATCGCATTAATGCATTCCGCAACGACCAAACTGTAGTATTTCAATTTTTTTTCATTTAAGTCACTCGCCACACTACCTGGATGGCGCCACTGTTCCACCATTGCGCCCGTGTTATCAGGGTTGCGTCCCCGTGGCGCTCAACCTCACGTTGTTGACCGTCTGGACCCAGACAGACTTGTCTGGACCCAGAGCCCCTGGGTCCAGACAAGTTCACTCCCCGGCAAGCAAAGTAACGTTGCCGGCAAGAGAGTCGCCCGCGTTCAAGTCGGCGACTGCCGGGACGATTTAAAAGCTATGTGCTAACACTAAAGGAACTTTTGAGTTGATTTCGACAAGTATGTGAACATTCAGTGAATTTTTCTTTATCCAGCTTACTGCCCCAGCGCAGCCTTTTTTCAGTGAAGTGCTTTCCGCAAATCTTTTGCGACGTGCTTTTCCTTTTCTTAATTTCACATTTTCCAGTGTCTAGACATAGAGTTGTCAGATGTCATTTCATTTCAGTGCATTTCTATACTTCCCAACTGCCCTGCAGTTTGGCGTCAGTTTGTTTTCGGGAAAACAGTCCATACAATTTTTTTTTTCCTAAGAGAGGGAAGGATAGGTTTTTTGTTTTTTTTTTAAAGGCCGGCCCGCAAGCAGAGATGAACCGATGAACCCGACCCTCACTTTCCTTCTCGCCACTGTGAAAGGAAGAAATCGCCTCTCGTTTCCTCCTCGCCATTTCCGATTTTTTTTTTTTTTTTTTTTTTTTGGTAACTGCCTGTTTTTTTGTTTTTTTTTTGTTTTTTTTTTGTTTTTTTTTTGGTTTGTTTGTTTGTTTTTTTGACAGGTTTAGGGTGGAGGAAATGAAAGCTTCGAGGATTTGAAAAGATAATCCAGAAGCCAGCCGGTACACCTGCGACAAGAGCTGAACCAACCGAGTAGCTGTTTTGAGCGAGCTTGGAACTTGCTCTTCCCAACGAGTTGCATTGGCTCTTTTTTAGCATTGGTTTGGAGGATGATTCTTGCTGGTTGTGAGAGCACGAATACATCGTTCTGCTCAAAGAAGTAGTCATTAAAGTATCAATTTTAATATGAATATCTGATTTGGCATCTTTCGTTGTCGGATTCATGGCGACAACGGGAAGTACGAGCGGCGTTTTCTGTATATCAGGGATGGCGCTCCATAGACAAGTGGTTCTGAATCATCATGGTTCGTAAACCGCCAGAGGTGACGGAGGACCCCATCCGTAGTGGGTCTAGCACTTTTCGGTGTAGAGCGTTTTGCTGTAGGGCATTTCGGTGCGGACTTTTTGGTGCACAGACGTTTCAGTGTACGGACTTTTTGCTGCAAAGACTTTTTGGTGTGGGACTTTTCGGTGCGCGGATATTTCGGTGCACGGACATTTTGATGCATGGACATTCGACGCTATGGTTTGCTCGCCGGTACCTCTTTTCTAACGTACGCAGACACGCTTCACATCGTGTTTGCGCGTTGAGTTGATAGAGATAGTCTCCTCTATAAGGTTTTGGCTGTATTATTGGTCCTACGTGTAGGAAAGGACCCAAACAGCAAGACGTTTGAGGCTGTTTGTGTATTCAGAACAATTTTGAATATCTTCAAATGCGCCTCCTCCGCGTAATCGCACAGCTCCGATTGTTAATAAGAAATTGTGATGACCTCGCATGACAAAAAAACAACACTGTAATTATCACTTGTAACTCATTAGGGAATAAAGGAGGCGTGTGCGGGTACAAAATAAGTGTAATAAAATCAAATATCGATTTGAATCAAGTAAAACAAGTCAAATTTGGTGAATGCTAAATCTATTTTATTTGGTATCAAATGTTTGCTCATTCTCGTACGAAAAAAAAACAAAAAAACAGTGACCACAGATCATACACAGCGCGTATGATCTGTAGTCAACGTCTCCTTCCATGCCGTAATAATGCCGCCGGACGTAAAGAACTGCCTTACAATCGTGCGTATACAGGGCGATTTTTTTTTAACGACTAGACATTTTTCCAGAAAAGACGTCCGAGTTACGCAATTTCGGTTTGTGCCTTATCTGTAGCCATCAAAAACACCAAATCATTCATTTTTAAAGAGATGTAGTGCAGGTGAAGTGGTTCACGGCGTCCTAAAAAGCCTAATTTGGACGCGAATCGTGTTACCGCAATCGTTTCGGCTGCCGCAGTCCTCGCCCTCTCTACAGTGGCATTGTCACAGCGATGCGCATGATTTGTCGTTTTGGCTTTATGGCGTTAGGCTGTGCCACGCGGAGATGGAGCCCACATAAAATCAGAACTATATTTTCGCGCCCAAATTAGGAGGACGCCGTATCAAGACGCCGTATAGTAGTGTACGCGCGTTACATCTTTTTAAGAATGGACAGTTTGGTGGCTTGCGATTACGGCCAACAACTTTCTAAATACACGATGTCGTTTTTCTTTTCTAACTAAAAGGTTAATTAGCGAATTTTAGGCAATCCTCGCCTGGCCGTATAGCTCACCTACACAAATCGCAATGGCGCTAATTTTCACTGGACAATTTGGTGGCTTTCGATTATGCCCAACAACTTTATGAATCAACTATCCCGTTTTCTTTTATATTCAAAAAGTTCATTAACAAATGTTAGGTAACCAGTCGGTTTTTGTTGCGTTCTTTCTTGAACCCAATCTTCACCTGGCCGTATAGCTCACATCCACAAAACGTTAGTTTGCACGTTTTTTCTAATATCTAGGAGGTGAAAAAAAAACAAAAAAAAAAACAACGCTGTATATAAAACAGAGGGCAGTTCTTTTCTGATATAAATAAAGAGTGAGGCACGCGTCTTGCATGCATCTCTTTTTTTTTTCCGGCCCATAAAAACAAATCCCGGGACATTCGAAATTGAGTTTATGATGGGTCGGACGCTTTATCGCGGGGTATTTTGTGATGTTTCATAAGCTTTGTTACAGGTCAGAAGGAAGCCACGCGAGCCGTATTACGTTGCAAACAGCTAATTCGGGTGATTCTCAAGGAACTCTAGAACTTTCCAATCGACATTTCGGTTCTTGATACATTTAAAAAAGTTTGGTACTTTGTCCTAAACATTTAATTCATGAGGCATAATTAAAAATACTGCAACTCTCGCAAGACGTCTGCCCAAAACATAAAGTTGGTTTCATTGGCGTAAAGTGGCTGCGCTCTAATTTCGCGTTACAAAGATTTGTAAGCGTCTTTCATTTTTATGCTTGGTCTTTAAAGATTCGTGAAAAGCATTCGCGACCTTATCTGTCAAGCAGCGTACGCGGACAGCGCGGCCTTCTCGGCAAGTTGTTCCCTCATCGAAGGCGACAACGAATAAAAGGTACGATAAAAATCTTAATTCCTGAAGAAAGCGCAAGTTTAAAATAATTCCAAGAGCGTCAGTTGATTTTATTTTTACTATATTCAAATTTCAACACTCGTCGCAGGCAGCATGAAAGGAAGCACTGCACTCTTGGCGCAAACCAGTGCCCAGTCAACGGTCCTACACTCAAACACGCATCACCACCCGACCTGTTTTGAAAAATGAATAATTTCTAGTACTTTTGGTACAAAAGGCGAATTTTCTACTGAGCGTGATATTTTGTGGACCCAAAAGTCCTGTAGCCGAGATCGGTAGTTCATAGCTTCAGGGAGACGAAGAACGACGGATGCATTATTTCCCGCGGAAGTACTGTTTTGACGCTGAATTCCACATAAAATTGTATTTGCACCAATTATGGCACGATCCCGAACTTGCTTGATGACTTTTCTTTTAGAGACAACATAACCAGGCATAATCTACAGATATTGCAGAATTTATTTTATTTCGCGTACAGCGCGAAAAACAAGTATGGACATAAAGACCAGAAATGGAGCTCTGCATTTCTACTGCATTTATTTCTGTACTTGTTAACAGTTAGTCCGCATGACTATATTCAAAAATTGCAAAATCGTTAGAGCCTACCCCTTTTTATAGTTTTTTTTTTTTTTTTTCATAGATGAATTGTGGCGAATCCCGGCTGGGTTCGGGTAAAGATGTCGCACGTGTTCAAAGACACATTTCGGCATGATTTCCCGCTTGGTGACAACGTTGAGCTGGCCGCTGTTCTGCTTCTTTTCTAACTAGGCCGGGCAACGCCAGACGCCTAAATTAGCCAAGCAGCCCCAAAACTTGCGGTAGTACACCTTCCGAACTCCTTGGAGTTTTTTTTTGAGATGGTCGCTGGCCTTCGCCCACCCTGACAGAGCCCCGAACAATCATGATGCAAGGGCTGCAGAGGCTATCTGCGCATTCCATTTCTTAATCACCGAACAAATGGGAACAGAAGAGAATGAAAACTTTGTAATACCTCCTGTCTTTTAATAAATGGCATAATATGCTACTATTGCTAGTTGCACTATTTTACGTGAAGAAAATTGTGATATTGCGGTTCAATCTCCGTGTTTCCCGTTCTCTTTGCTGACACGCAAGATATTTGTCGGCTGTCG
This sequence comes from Ixodes scapularis, assembly GCF_016920785.2. Lineage (NCBI taxonomy): Eukaryota > Metazoa > Arthropoda > Arachnida > Ixodida > Ixodidae > Ixodes > Ixodes scapularis. The sequence goes on from NW_024609838.1 coordinate 70,537,092, forward strand.
AGTTTTCAGTTACATTTGTTGACAGAAACTAAACGCACGTTTGACCACGAAGAATTTTTTTTTCAAAGGCTGAAGATAGATTAAATATATCATAAACCGTTTCACTTTTTATGGAAGTTTGTTTTTACTCTTCTTAGTAGCTTCAACGAGGCGGCCGTCACTCTAGAAAACACCTGTAGTGCTAACCTACTATATATTATGCCCCAGAAATGGTCAGACTGTGTCCCTCTGACTGCAATATCTTTGACTTGTAATTACTCATGATTATTACTTTGAACAAAAAACAGAAAAACAAAAACACAATAGTGATACAATCACTCTTCAGTGTGCCGTTGTTAGAACGACCAATTTTCAACTCTCTGGGTAGAGCTCAAAGTTCAGATAAAAATACCCATCTTTTTTTTCCTTCTGCTGTGATGTTCAAGTTCCATTCACTCGAGATAAATATACCGTATGCGGTGTTGTAGCGTATGTGGCCGCACGCGGAAGTATCTGAATGTAAAATAACTTGTTGTTGGGCTAGTTGGTGTTGACTATCTGAGTGTGTTTTAGAGCTGCAGAAAAAGAGTATAAAAAATAATGAAAAAAAAAAGGAGAAAAGCGAGCCAGCCCGAACCCTTCCGAGCTCATGTCCAGGCTACCTAACTAATCCCTGATGTTTGGGATTGAAGCAGAGAACCTTGAAGGGCTACAGAGATTTTGTCGGGGGGCCGGTAAGCCCATTAGCACTCGTGCGAGAAGGCCGTAAAAAAGCGAGGAGGAAAATGGAGGAGGAAAGGGGAGGAGGAAAAAAAGAAAAGAGGGGGAATTTCTGCCACGCTGAAGAAAATTTTGAGCGCCCGCCTTTAAGGCTGCGGTACCACGGCGGCCATCTTGAACAAAACATTAGTTGAACCACCAGGGCGGCGATGGCTGTCCGTATGAGCTAGAGTTCCTGTATATGATACCTGCGGTAGCAGAGTTGCGCATTCAGCCTCGGCGCGTGGCCGTAAAGCCGGCTTTCCCGCACGATATTGGATGCTTTGCTCCTCACGTGACTAAATTTGGCGAATAGCGGCGCCGCGCGCGCCGCCGCGCATGGAAAAAAGGAGAGGAGGAAAAGGAGGCGGAAAGCAGGGAAACATACGCCGGGGCAAGAGAAACGTCGGCGGAGCGACCGTAAAGGTGGCTTTCTTGTACGCCACCGGATGCTTTGCTCCTCACGTGATGGATCTCGGCGAATAGCGGCGTGGCGGCGCGGGGAAAACAAATGAGCAACTCTGGCTCCCGTAGGGAGCCTATAGACCTTTGCAAAAAGAGCGCTCTGGCCGCCGCCATTTTGCGAATCGAGCGACCCCTATCAGCCAGAAATTTCTGGCACCCGCCTGAGCTGTGGAAACCCGGTCAGCGTGACTCCCCACCTGCATTTTGCATTCGGAGTTCGCCTGCTTTTCTTGTAAGTTTTTACTTTATTCGCCTGTTTAGGATGCTTACCCTTTGTATGTTATCTTCCACTGTGAGAACCAGAAAATACCAGGGCTTGTAGGCTGCTCGGCCTTCGCAGGAAACGAACGAAGAGAGCGAACGTCAAGCAGCCCGCGACGCAGGCAGTTCGACGTTCTTGGAGGATTATTTCCGTTGAGATAATCTCCAAAAAGCCTTCCCGGCTGTGTTCCGGGTCTTCGCGAAATATAGCTGATAGGGTCGGGTCCGGGGTGTGGGGACAGAATAGACATGTTCGTTCATTTGCTTTGAAGCTGTGCAAAAAAGCTGCTCTCTTCTACATGTTCCCCAAAACGCGCCGGATTCCGTCCGATTCTCGTGAAGTGATTATCGTCGACACTGTATATTGGATATGCTGTGTTATTTGAGACCTTTCTCAGATCCTGTTCGGATAACGCGGCACCGTGGGGTACGTACAATATATGTTGTTCGATTGATGAGGCTCATTGAATTTCATGTTGTGGGCGGGGAATATCCATGCAGTTCGGATATCCTATGTGGTCAAATATTTTGACCTACATAGATTGACACGGCTGAGTGTACGGTGCCGTCAAACGATGAACATAAAATGAAACAACCATTCCAGTTGCATTTGTTCTGTCGCGCACGGACTCACCAAAACAGCTTTCATTTGTTTGTTTTTGTTCCCAAAAATAGAGCACTGCTTTCTTAAATGCCTCTATAAATTATGTTCGCCACACAACACAAAATAAGAAAGAAAAAGCGGCAATTTAGCCTCCACCAGCGTCCGGAATTGCGCCTACGCAGGCTGCCACAGCCTACTGACGAGAAACTCCACAGCTCAGCGCAGTCGGGCAACACTGACGTCCACTCTCAAAACCAGAGGCGCGCGCTGTAAATCGCTTCGTTCGAGACTGCCGCTGGAAAGGTCTATACTTGGCTTGCACAGGACGTCATTTCCGTTGCCCTCCAGAGAAGAGGGGAAGAGGGAGCTCCCCTCTTATCAGGATCCTCCTTTGTGCCTCCCGGATTAGCGCTGGCGTCGCTATTCTCCTCCCAGAAGATTAACCTGTCACTCAAAATTCTTACAAAAGCAGCTTCTCTCTCCTGCTTTTACTTGGTGTTCAAATGTGTGCGATGTGACATCAGTGCAAGGAGCCTATAGGCTCCTTGCACAGGACGTCATTTCCGTTGCCCTCCAAAGAAGAGGGGAAGAAGGAGCTCCCCTCTTATCAGGACCCTCCTTTGTACCTCCCGGATTTGTACAGGCGTCGCTATTCTCCCCCCAGAAGATTATAGAAGATTAACCTGTCACTCAAAATTCTTACAAAAGCAGCTTCCCTCTCCTCCTCTTACTTGGTGTTCAAAAGTGTGCGATGTGACGTCAGTGCAAGGAGCCTTAGCAACTCTAGTATGAGCAAATGCTGCAAAACCTGCGCGCCAATTTCGAAACCCTTTTTCCCGTCGCTTGCGACCTTGAGTTTCCTTCTCCACTCTTACACCCCTCCTTTCACGTGTTCATCCTCTGGCGCGTCGCGCCCATGTTCATTGTTGGGAGGACAATGTACCGGATAATCCCCAACTGGAGGCCCCCTGCCCCAAATTGTCCCGCTGCCATGGGGTTTTGAAGCGGTATGGAAAAGTGGGACCTTCAATTTTGAACTATGCTTTTTCGATACTGCATAAGTTGTGTCAATTTTTCATTTAAGTCACTCGCCACACTACCTAGATGGCGCCACTGTTCCACCATTGCGCCCGTGTTATCAGGGTTGCGTCCCCGTGGCGCTCAACCCCACGTTGTTGACCGTTAAATCAGTTAAATAAACAGTTACGCTTCAACCACCAACCGCGTCGGATGTCTCTCTCTCTCCGTCCGGGGCTCCCGCGCCCGGCCCGCCGGTCACCTCTTCGGTATGTAATAGCGAGTTCGTTTCACGGCACTCGTGCCCACGCGTGCCCACTCGCAGCGTGGAATGGGTTCGTTTCGGCTGGCGCTCCACGAGTGGTTGCACTCTCCGAGTTCGTTTCAGCGCTGACACCCCACGCGTGCATGCACTCGCTGCACTATGGTGTACTAGAAGACTGGGCAGTGTAGCGAGCGCCGGCGGAGGGCGGGCTCTTTCAGCGATGACCGGATCGGTGGCCGCGAGAGGGCGCAACGTGTAGTAGGCGTGCTGTCGGAGTGCGGAGCGCAGGCGGCGGTAGCGCTTGGCTGGCTTGGCGTTCTGCACGGGTTCGATTGCTTCGTATTGTTTGGCTAACTCTTTACGGTATTCTTTAGTTCTGCTGTTTCACATATTATTTATCGCACTAATTCGTTGCCAAATGCTTTGCCCGAGACGTGCATCTTCGGGCAGGACACCACAGTACACATCGCGACACCGACATTTACTTCGAAAGAGTATTAGCGAGGACGAACTTTTATCACCTGCATTATAGACTCGAATGAGCTTTTTCCCCAGCAATTAGAACTTTGCTGAGATCCTTTGATTTCTCATAGAAAAACCATCGATCGCTTGTTCGCGCTAGCAATGTTGCGTTATGAATAGCTGCGGGAAATCCATCCCCCAGGGCAACGTTCGGGAAGTCTCTTGAAAGAGACGTCCCAAACGTGTGTAATCCTCTGGGTAACATAGGTTAAGCATGCTGATGGCATGATACTTAAACAAATGTGTGCTTTTGTGACCCTATAATTTCGCTGTCACTGTAGTTATGATCAATAAAATCCGTGGTTGAAGCAAAATGGGTCTTACAAAACGGACTATATCGTCTACTTCTGTAGGCTGCGTGGAGATGCCACCGTCGACTCTCGCAACTACTTCCACGGGCTTTCGAAGGAATTTCCAGCACTAGCCTTTATCGTATTTGCTGTTACTACGTAGGGTCTTCAAACAGGACTGTGCGAATAGTTAGAAAAATGTATCCACTCACCAGCTCTGGTAGTAACCACAGTGGATAAATTCTTATTTATCCACTGAGCACCAGCTATATTGATGTGTGTGGGCACCAGGGCACACAGATAAAATTTTAATCATGCACTGGGCGCCAGCGCACAGATGAGATTACACCCATGGATTCCGGAGGCGATGGTACTTGCTTTTCCCAAGAGCTCGGGAGAGGGGGGCTCCCGAGCTCCCCCGTAGTCGGCGCCTATGGCGTTTTGTACCTCTACATTCTCCAACATGAGGTCATGATCTTGATGAGCTTCGACATCTTCAGGATAAAGGACTCAGTATCTTCCGCTGGGCCATAAGACCCTTCAATTTTCTTGCGGTAAAAAAAGAGGCCTCTTAGCACCTCCTCATTGAAGAGACGGAGTGCTGGGCCAACCCTCATCTTTTTAAAACCGTTAGGAGAGAGAGAGAGAGGAAAAAAAATAATTTGCTGATGTGAGGCTATAACCTTTAACGTCACATTTTCACAGTCACTTCTCCAAGCCTTTCTAATGCAGTCAGCGTGCACAGGACCCTTCGGTGTGTCCAAACCAGTGTCTATAAAACCGATTTAGCAAATGGCCACTTTAAAGTGCAAAAAGTCCGAAAAAAAAAAATGCAGAGGACGACTGTCATGACTGCCTGCATTACCTGAAGCAGAGCAGGGCCGTACCCAGAAAAAAATTTCGGGGGGGGGGGGGGGGGGGGGGGGGGGGGGGGGTTTCGGGGACAACGGCGGCCATTTTGTCTTATTTTCGCCTATGAATCATGTGCATCGGTGGCATATAATGGAGAGTTATAGCAAACCGAAGAACCGGTCCCGGTTTGGTACCCGGTAGCCGACCGGTGCCGCTGCGCGTGCGCAGAGGTGGAGATTAAAATCGGCTGGCTGCAAGTGCACCGACCAGGGCCGTACCCAGAAAAAAATTTCGGGGGGGGTCAGAACCCCCTATCCCCCCCCCCCCCCCCTGCATGGTTACGGCCCTGAAGCAGAGTCTCCCTGTCACTCCTTTTAATGTTGCGGGACGACGACTGACGCCGATCGAAATCGAGAGGGGCACGAAAAAGGGAACGGGCTTCTTTGCAGGACCGGTAGCCACTGTTGCAACCCGACACGGGCCCCAGGAATTGAGGTTAGGGAGGGGGGGGGGGGGGGGGGGGTTCGGGGGGCATTCAGAATATAAGAGTCGTTGCGAATTAAAGGGGCGCTTTCGGAAAAACAAGGGGGGAGTGCACCCCCGTAGAGGGGTGTAGGGAAATCACTGCCCCGACACAAAACACGTCCCGTCTCTCTTATCCCGCCGTTTTTCCGTCATTGCACGCGTTGTCTACATCCCACTGAACGGCACCGATCACAATCCATTTCACTCAAGCATTAAAAAAAAAAAAAAACTGCAGTAAAACAAGGCGACGACGCGAACCACGCGATCACAGGCAGTACGACCACGCGGCAATCCGAGCGGGAAGGAGCACGCCTGTTATAGCCGATTCACACGACGGACTAATCCGCGGACGGATTGATCACGTGACGACAGATCCGCGGTTCGTCCGTCTCCCAAGCGCATCCACACGAGGGAGACGACGAGCAGACGCCAGTGAGGACGGACCGAACCTGTTCGCACCCCGCAGTGCCGCGCAACTCCAACATCGCACAGTAGCACCGTTGTCCGAGAGAGAAATCGACGGTTGCTACCGCGATAAAGAATCGTACGCCGCTGCTACGACAGGCTTCGCGCGAAGCGCCACTAACTTTACTAACCCAAAGTATAACAGTGACACAGGCATGATCCTGCCCGAGAAAGCTTCGGCGTAGACGCGACGAACTTCTGGGCTCGCGGAGGGGCGTTTGGAGATGCCTTCACACACTCCGCGCTCGTGCACAACACTCAAGCACACCACATCCACAAGAGAGGGCTTGCTCGGTGAAATCCTGATTGGGGGTGCAAGAATTATCGCGGCGTGCTAGACCAGTTTTGACGGGAGCTTCTTGACACGGACCCGGAGGAGCACCGGAACCTGCGTCGCGTCAGCCGGACAAAGTTTCTGGAGTTTCTCTCACGCGTGGAACCAAGAATCGTACGACAAAATGAACCAACAAACGCACAAAACGCAACGACGCGCCATTTTTGTTTTGAACGCACAGAAGCAAAATACCAAGAAAACCATGTACCGTTGCCAGACTAAATGCTTTCCAAGTCAGTCTGCCGCCAAACGTCCGCGAGTGAAAAAGGCGCTCGACTTTATCAGTCCGCGCCTCCGCGGAGGAGGCGCGGATCGCAGGAATCGGTGACGTGCCGGTCACGTGGTACACGGTCCGCGGACGAAAATCGCGATTTGGTCCGTCGTGTGAATCGCCTATTACCCGCAGCGCCCCCTGGCGTCCTTGCGCTCCGTCATCGCTGCGCCGACCTCCTCCCTCCGTTGCTTCTCGGCGCGGACGACACACTGCCCAGTTCTAGTACAGAGGCTAGAAAGGGTTTCCTAGTGTCGTCAACGCGGCCGAGGAGCGGCAATATTTTGCGATGACGCGGGCAGGTGGCGCTGCTGCCTGCAGGCGCGCTGTCGCTTGGCGGTAGGCGCGCGATTTTCAACGGGAGACGTGTCTCCGGATGTAAATGTGTGGCTGTTGTAGCGCTCGCTATCGTTTAATCTTCACGCACGCATATATATATATATATATATATATATATATATATATAAAGACCACTTCTCTACGAGTCTTGCAAAACCTCTCTGCTTCGGCGGGCGTTCTCCGCAGCGCGCTTGAGACAGACCGCGCGGAGCGGTACGGTCAATAGAGAAGCCTTGAGTGTAGTTTCATCTGCTGCACGCGCTCGCCTTTTATGTAAGGTTGGAAGTAAATCGCTAAAATGAGATGATGACGAGAGTGTGTGCAACATGACATTTATTTTTATTTTACTAATCGACCGTTGCAGACGCCAGCAAGCGCAGCGCGCGTAACAAACAACCCCTTCATCTCCTCATTGCTCGGGAAACGAATTAAAGGTATATTCGCGCAAGCAAAGGAAAAGAGCATACAAACTTGCGAATTATCCACAAAAAACATCACAAAGCTAAATGTCTATTCCAGGTCTTTGTTCGCAAAAAATTTATTTGGTGCGCTCTGCCTCTCCAGTACCGCAGTCCGGTCCTCACCGGCATCGCCTCATTTTGAGCAATTTTTGCTTCTCCCTTTGGGAATCTCGATCCTTGTTAACAGCCTTAGCAAAGAAATGCATCCTGGTCAGAGCATAGAATTTGATGACATTTGCTGTGACCAAGGGCCCATGCTCACTGCAGCCAACTTCCTGCAGTGCATGCCCCTGAAGGAAGCGCAGGAAACAGATCATGCTCTTAGCATGGAGCTTGTTTCTGGTAAAGAAAACAGTGAAGGCGTTTTCCAGTCTGGTTACCAGTGCCTCCAGCGGTTTCGAAGGGTACAGCAAACCCCCATGATCGAATTCTCTCGTCAATGAGGCGTTGCCATTGCACTCAGCCTGCAGGGGCAGGACACTCAAGCAAGATGCACATTCTGGGCACGGGAATTTTTTGAGGGACTTGCGGACAACGTAACCCGCTACGTAATATATCAGCCGACTGTCACTTCTTTTCTCGACACAGACGTGGTGGTCAATCAGGCTACTGTGCTCTTTTAGCACAACTGCGGCATGAGTCAGACTTCCCTCGTCCAACAGTTCATCAACGAGTGCCGTTACACGAGCAGCCTTTTCTTTTCCAGCATCAGATGGCTGCAAAAGTGCAGTTACAAGCTCAGCTGGCGAGTTTCCATTCTTTGGTGGTCTTGCAAGGCTGTAGAAAGTTAGGTTGTTAATAATGACCAAAAACTGCTCAGGGGAGGGGTGGTCATTACATCCAAAGGATTGTCGCACAATCCCAAAGATGTTTTCTAGTTTATCTTGACTAAGGTTTGCAGTCAACAAGTACTTGTAGTGCACTGAGGTAATCAGATAGTCCAGAAGTGACAGTGTGCTCTGTAGAGTCACACGGAGTCCAAGGGCAGTCCCTGCGCTTAGGAATCCACCACCGTGTTGGGCAGCGTACTCTTCCCATTCACTTAAGAAGGCAATGAACTTTTTCAAAAACTGGGCACTTCCTGACTGGGCTCGAAGGCCCTTAGACGGGACCCTGGATGACATCACGAAAATCAACATCTCCATCAGCTTCACAAACTGCTCTGTTGGCTCCGTTGTTCTGAACCTTCTTTCCAAGTCACCTTTATAAAAGAAAAGCCCTTTCAACACCTCTTGACTGAACAGTTGAAAAGCCAAATTCACGCGCATTTTTTCAAACGCGTTCGGTTGTACATGTGCCTGTGTTATGTGTGGCATCACTTTCAGTGTCAATGCTTCCTTGTCCCTTTTCCATGCCTCTTTGATGACATCAACATGAGCATGACCACATGGAATCTGTACGCCTTTTGAGACAAAAGTATTCCGCACGCATTTGATCAGATGAGGAAAATCAGAGATGAAGTGTAGGCTCCTTGCTGTGTCGACAGGATGGGGAACCTTGCAGGTGATTTCCTTAGACGAAACTGCACAAGTAAGGAATATCTGTGAATAACAGGAGATAAGCAAGAAAAGCCTTTCACTGTGATTCTGGGACGGAAATTATCCACCTTTGATGCCGAGCAGCTTCCAGAGACAGCGATTCCAGGGAGCACCATCACTTGTCCAGAAATCGACGAAGAGGCCGGAATTTTCAGCCAGTATCGTAGCCTCCAGGAGAATCTTCGAGAGGACAGGCGCCTTTACATTGCCTCTGGAAGCAAAGACTCCGAGGATTTGTGTCCACTTTCCTGCAAAAATAAGATGTTTCACTGTGAGAAATATAAAAATGTAAATCACGGCTTAGGCATCACTGAAGTAAATATGTTGTAAATGACATCACAAACTTCACTAGGTGGACTAGGCTCTAGGATGTACAACAACCAAAAAAGACGTACAATTGTATTGCCGTCACGACATACTTATTTAAATTAACTTGCCTTTAAAGGGTTGAAATACTACAACGAGGCCGTGGTCACTCAGTGCTGTCTCGTTGCTATCCTCCATGAAAGGACCGAGGTCAACGAAGCCACTCAGTTCGCCAGATGCCGTCACATTGATGTTCTCGGAGAGCTTAATCTCGTCATACACAAGACCACCATGGCGGCTGAACTCGTCCATGTCTCGTGTTTTCTTTTCCAAAGCTGAAAACACACTAGTGTTGAAACCAAACGTGCTTTTAAATCCCTGCATGTGTTTGTCCAGGCATGATTTGCTCGGCAAGGCAAGAATCTTGTGTCTTCTAACATACTCGTAGAGTTGGGGGCTTCTCATGCGCATCAAAATGCACTCCAGGACCCACTGCATGTCGTACGCCATGCCTCGGCTTGATTTTCTGGATGCCGCCTCAAAACAGGTTCTTACAGCAAGACGCTGCTTTGGTGGGAGGCTCCTGATTTTCTCCTCCAAAACTGAGCTGGAAATTGTTTCTGTGACTGTTCGAAGCTTTGCAACACTTTCTTGGGCTTTTTCTAGCCTTTTTTTCGCCCGGAACAGCTGAAGGGACTTCCTGGCAATCCGTTGCTGAAATGTCATTCGACGTTTCTTCTTGAGCCTGTACGTCTGGTTTTGGATGAGCTTTTTTTGTGTATTTGCATCGTAAACAAGCTCTCCCGTCAGGTGTTGTCACACAGCAATTTTTTGCGAAGTGCATGGAACCAAACTGGACACACTGACCAGCTGCCACTGGCTCAATTTCACAGCCTGGGCAAAGAAGCAATTGCTCGGCCTTTTTCAATGCCCCAAGGGCGTCATCTCGTCTACTTACACAAATTTCTTCGACTTTGATGCCTCGGCAATATATGGCGCAAAGGTATGCGCTCCCCTGTGCAGCGGTGGCTTCGGCACATGCCGAGAACGTAACGTGCTTTATGACACGCACATCGTCTGATTCCATCCTGGCGTGCCATCCAAAGCACAATGCCGTTGGATCGTTCGATAAAATGATTCTGCTGCAATACATCGAGGGTGGCAGAATGTCGCTGAACGGGTGCGTCTCCGGCGCTGGTTCTGTACAGGCATTTCCAGGATCACAGTCATGCGTGGATCCGCTTGCAGCCCTGCGTTTCACTGGTGGGGTACCACGGTCAGCGAGGTTCCTTTCTTTCCTCTTTTTGGGGACAGGCCTTGTCAGATACGAGGGGGCGTCGGGGAATATCGTAGGGACGGCGTCGTCGGTGAGCACTGGCCGTTCGCGGTCCAGCTCGACGAGCTCGCCATTGATGACGTGCTTGAAAGTTTTTTCTATGTAGCGTTCATCAAAGTGACGGGAACACACGACACAGGTTTCGTCGAGAACTTTGTCTTCTCGCTTGATGTTCCTCGCCCATTCTTGCCGACGAAGGGGGTCGACTGGAGCCCGGAACAACGATACTTTTTCTGCAGCCGATTTGTAGCCGCCTTTGCACAACGGCACGAAGCAGGTCCTACCTTTCTTCGCCGGCATGATCAGATGCATCCAACACACTGACGCATGACACACCGTTGGTCTCTCGTTGTGCACCGCGATGTAATCCACAGATCCGCACAAACAACAAAGGAAGACCCTCGGACGGCTCGGTTCTGTCACACGGAAACATGTGCTTTCGCCATTTTCGCCCGGGCCGTCTACAGGGAGAATAGCGCTGATGATGATGATGATGCTGCGGCTATTTCCCTTTGAATCGGGAGGACTCAAACAAGGTTTGTGCCCAAGCCTGGGAGCGTAGGTGTCTTAATGCTCCCTGAGGTGGATCTTCTGCCACCAGTCCTCCAGTCTCCTTTTTGTGTCTGCAACAAGCCTTTTTGTGTCGTTGGAGGCTACCTTCAGCCCCGTAGCTGGGCAGACTTCTGTGGATTGTCCAATTTCTATGTCAGTGAAGCCCAACGCTTCAGCAGCGAGCGCGCCTGCTGGACGCAGCGCCACCTGCGCGCGTCATCCAAACCGGTTTCTCCGTGGCCGCTTGAAAGAGCGTACGCTCGGGACACTAGGAAACCCTTTCTAGCCTCTGTAGTTCTAGTACACCATAGCTGCACCGAGAAAATCGGGAGTGCGCCAAAATGCAATCCCGTCATGCCTCGCTCCGGCGGGGCCGGCGAGGAGCGGGAGCAGACGACGAGGGTTCGTCTGCTACGATGTGTCGCGGAACCGAACGGAAAAAAAAAGTAGATTTTCTGATAGAAATCGCGTCCCGCGGGAAACGAAATCAAACGCGAGCTTGAATTGTGAGCGCCTGCTATTTCACGGAGGAAGCAATTGACAACCCGTGATTTATTTGCAGGTTTTAAATCGCTCTGTTGCCGCACAAACGCTGTAATATACCAGTGTGTAAGGAAATGCTCAGAACAAACGCAACAGCGGCCCCCGAGATGTCGATCACCATCCGTGCGCGGGTGAAAAATTTAACATTTATCGATAAAACTCCCCCAGCAGAAACCTCTGACTGCCCAATAAGCATCAGAGAAAACTAAAGATGGTGACTTTACCTGAGGATTGGGCAACATCATTATGTTTAACATTTACCTACGCAGCTAACTTGCCCCGTCGTACTTTGTTCGAGAAAGCTCTCGTTCTCCACGCCCTCACCAAGGCTAATATCTAATCCACCTATAATGACGATCCAAATCGAAAGTCCCAGTTTTGCTGGATATTCCAACAGGCTAGTTTTAAGCCGTACCCTTTCAGTGGTTCACGCATAATACCATGCTTAAACGGATCAAGCTTTTGCTCGGACAGCAGCATCAGTTTTCTTCAATGTAAACGGTTATAATGATTGAAAGATCGCAACCAGCTGCTTTGTAGACAGCTGGTTGCGGAAATTTACGCCGTCTGTAACTATCTCTACGGCAGCCGAGCTGCTTGAAGACATCGCAACTATAAACTACAGGTTGCAGTTGCCAATGTTTGTAAATAAACGTTGGTAGCGACTGCATTCTCGCATTCCCACGCATCTCGGAACAGAAAGGCGCTAGTTTCGGTTTGAAGTCGGTACCTTTTCTACAACATAGATGGCGGCAGCATCAGTCTTCTGCACTCGGTGCATTTGGCGAGTTCGTTTGAGTCCAGTTTTCCGTGCAACACTCTGTGAGTGCGATGCATTCTGGGAGAGAACTCGAACGGTGCCAGTGCGTGTGAAACGAACTCGCTATTAGACTCCTCGTTTTTCCGCAGGCCCACGCAGGCACTGCTCTTCTTTATTTTCTCGGGTGTCCGCATTTTTCTTTTAATAACTACATTTTGGCGACGAGGATTTTCTTTTAATTACTACATTTTGGCCGACGAGGATTTTCTTTTAATTACTACAAAACCTGCCAGATCCAGCAATAAATCTGCTCTGTGGTATGCACACCGACACCAGAAAGAGGAAGGCTTTTTTGAGAAGAGAACCAGTCAGTCTGCTTTCTTGCAGCCCAAAGTTGCAACATGACATGGAACCCATTGCTTAGCTAGGATATTTATATTCCACGGTGCCTCAAAGTGGTAGCCAATGTTGCTACGAGGCTAGTAAGGCCCCGTTTTACACTGCAACCTGACGATCGCGCAGGAAGACGAACAATGACACCAAATCATGATCCAGACAGCTTTTATTATGTTTCAAGGCTCTGCCTTTAGCAGCCCTTTTGTAAAACAGCAGTTTGTGACAAACCCTGGAACATGGCAACAACTGTAGAACAAATGCAGCAGCCAAAAGGTCTAATTCTCGCGCCAGACAAGTGCAGCAGTTTTTACATGCAGCAGGTGCATAGGGAAGAAAGTCTCTTTATGCTGCCATTCTCCCTCTTCCTCAACTCCGAGCTGTTGCTACATTTGTGGTGTCAGATGTGTCACCACTGCAAGGCATCTTTTTATTGAATAGCCAAAGTGATGAACGGCTTTACAAGTGCAATACTGTACCCCTCGCGCCCTTTAAGCTGCATTGGCAAGAGTATACTTTTATTATGAGCAGGGCAGACATTTTTTTTTTTTATCAAGTTCGTCAGGCAGACATTTTGTAGGGTATCTCAAAGTGCTGAACCGAGAACATAAAATTAAAAATGCAAATATAGTTTGATTAGGCCACACATTCTTCGAATCACATATTGGTCAATTCAACTTTTATCCCAACTACAAAAACACAATGCTCGAGAACGGCAAAGGCTTAGCCCTTGCGACTACACTGAAAGTCAAAATAGAGGAATAGTACTTGGACTGACAGAACCAAACAATAGAAAAGAAGCACACCTAGAGGGACACTAAAGTAATTTTGAAAACACATTCAACAAAGTACACTGTCGCTGAAAAATCTGACTTAAGTGAGGTTTACCAGCGACCTTTTCTTAATCAGTACTGTTATAATCCCCATCTTAAAGGTCAGCTTTCACTTCTGTTTCATTCTAATTTTGCCAGTCAGAATCCCAAACAGAAAAATAGGTTGCCTTTAAATCACACAAAACAATTTTCAATTGAGCTTAATTCTGGCTATCCAATAATGGGACGACCCTACCGAATGTATAGTACGCATTTCAGATTGTAAACAATTTGAAAGTGTCATTACTTCAGTGCATACCCAACGAAGATTCAAAGATAGCTAAAAAATATGGTAATTGATAAAAAAAAAAAATGTTTTCCGGACACAGATTACCAGCCACGGCAGACGACAGACATTGCGAAAAACATACTAATTATCTAAAGAATGACCTAAAATTTACCAATTATCTTTTTAATTAGTGAAAATAAAAACATGGCTCAAATGAAAAACTTTTTGAGCATCATAAAAAAAAAAAACATATAAACTAATTTTTAGAAAGATATAAGGCAGGTGCAGCATTTTACGGTGTTCCAAGAAAACGCTCAATTTGGACCCTTTTCTAGATTTCAGTTTCCTATTCGAGCGCATCTTTGCTCCGATAAGAAAGTTTGCTCCGAGGTGATAAGCCACCCCCTCGCCTCCCTCGTAGGATGGAAGGAAGGATGACACACTGACGCAGGTACAAAGATGCACTCCGATAGAAAGCCGAAACCTAGAAACGTGCCCAAATCAAGTGTTTTTTCAGAACGCCGTAAAATGCTGCACCTGTCTTATATCTTTCTAAAATGAGTTGATCTAGTGGTTTCCGACAATGATCAGTAGGTTCCTCATTGGAACCACATGTTTTCTTCATTAATTAAAAACTTGACTAGTGAACTTTAGTTAATGATTTAGTTAACTAGTATGTTCTCTGCAGTGTCCCCCCAGCTTCTCCACAATCTGACGGCCACTGAAGAAACTGCGCTCGCACAAACTGCTGCCGAGTGAAGAGACGCAGTCAGACTCCCCTTTATTCTGAGTGCGTCTTGCCGGCGCCATCGTGTGGCCAACCTGCGGGGGAAGACTGGCCCCAGGAGCCCCCAAAAGCGGCGGCGTTATCCGCAGAACAGGCAGGGGTAGGCGGAGCTTTGGGGTGGGCGGGGCTTCAGTTCTTGCGGGGCTGCGATTGGCCGCCTCGGTCCCTGCAAGGCAATTGGGCAGAGCCACGGCCCCAATCTCTCTGTGCCACTTTCCAATGCTGATTTCTGCCTCGCGCATTCAAGACTGGCACAATTTCTTGCCACGCCGTAAAGGTGGCGCCACCCTCATTGGCGAGTTCCTACGTGCGCCCGAGAACAGTTCCCGCTCAGCTACGAATTCAGACGCTCTAAGATGAACATTTTTGCGGAGGCAGAAAAAGCGCAAATAAAGTATTACAGTCATGTCTCGATAATATAGACCTCGTTAATATGAATACCCCCACTATACGAACAAAATTTTCAAGGACAAACTCGAAAAATACATGTATTCTTGTCTCATTAATATGGACAACTCACATTATGCACGATTTTTGCGGGGAACGGAGGTGTCCATATTAAGAAGAAATCACCGTATTACTCGAAACAAAATCGGCTGGAAAAGAACCAGCATTAATCCTAATGCTGAGCATGAAACAGACAATGATTTGTACCCCGAATATTTTTTAATTCTTGCATTATACATTATAAGAGGCATCAAGAAATAACAAAGTATACACCAACAAACACTTCCCAAAAGATAGCACACCCCCCACGTATGTCAAATGGGTTGTAAAAGGAGTGCGCGCCAACTTTTAATTTGTGACCCAAAGGAAAGCCAAGAACAAAATAATTGGTTTCACTTTTGGTTTCACTTTCAAAATTCTCCACAAGAGCTGCACTAGTTCATGCTACAGGATGTTGCTACATGTTCTTCGTTCTTGCATTCGCTGTACCCTCTCACAATGCGCTCTTGTAATAAAACAATGCGGTGCATTATTTTTTTTTTTTTTTTTCAGCATGCAATGCTGCATTGTTAGTTTTTTGTTGACTGTAACCTGGCAGAACCTGAAAGAGGTTCGCAATATTTCAGAATATCACTAAACATCATTAAGTATCATACTGTTGCATGTGTGGCAGAGTTGGCAGAACACCAGGCTGCCACGCAGAAGCCTACTGTTCCCTTCCAGTCACTGGTTGATCTACCTTCTCTTTCAATATGTTGGCTGGAAAGTTTCAAACGCAAAGTGCGCCGTTTTTCCCAACCTGGAATGTTCCCCACTAATGAGTGTGTAAAGAAACCCCATGTGACTGCAAGCAGTCACTCTTGCGAGCGACTTTGAAGTCCGACCCTGCCGTTTTGCCATCGACGACTTTGATCGAATTTGACTTAAAAGGTCTTTCGTGGGCACGAGTTTGCCAAATTAAGCAGTTCTTTGTGGGCAGAAGTTCCCCGTAATAGACAGTTTGTCGCCTTAATATTCACGCTTCGTCGGGGACAACAACAGTCGAAGAGAGAAAAGTATCTCGTTTACTTAACCGACTTCTAAACTGCCCAAGGGACAGATGCTATAGATCTCAAAATTCATATTGCCCATGCCATTGCACAACCCCCACTGACATAATGCAATTCCCTGTTGTGAGTCATCTTTTTGAACATTACGGTGGCCGGTTCTTGCTTTATGATAACAAATCAGAACAAAAAATGTGTTACATGTCTGGCAGGTTTTTGGTTCTCACTCCAGTTCCCTCCGGCAGCGAAACGCTGAGGCAGAACACGTCTCCTGACTCAATGGACGCGAGTACCGGCTGCGTATCTCACTCTAATCAATAGTGTCGGGAACTGCTTAAAGCATTACTTAGAGTAGGTTTAGAAAGCTTGTACTTTACTTGAAACACAATCTCCGAGTATGTCTTTCTACTTGACTTAAAGACCGACAACCAGTATGCGCTCTCCACTTTTCCACCGCTTCCTCCTCTCCCCCCTTCTACCCTGTCCACCGTTGCCTGTTTCCTCCTCCCCCATGGTGAGGAGGATCTTCTGCCTTGCAGAATCTCGGGTCTGGTCGTCGGCCTTTGAAGTTTTTTTTTTTTTTTCTGGTACTTTCCGAAGGAAGTGTGACTCCCGACTCTAAAGTACATTCTCCAAATTTGATCTTGTTAATTTGATATCACAAAATGATGCTTCGTCAACAAGTGCCTTATAAGTTGATTGTGTTAAATAGTCACTCGACTTCATCCAATGTTTGCAGGTATTTTTTAAAATAACTGATGCACCCCCGATTACACCTAGAGCAATGTATACCGCTTAAAAAAAAAAAAAGAACAAACAGTGCATAGGGGAATGAAAGGGCATCATATTGTGTTAAAAAGTACTTGTACTTCAATTTGAAAGCGGCCGTAACACCATACCGGCAGCGCTGCGATCGCATCCAACTCAACGCTGCATCACATTCCGAGTTGCCACCACCCTTGCCACGATAATGAGGGAAATGGGAATATTTTGTTTTTCATCCCACTTGCTAGCGATTTGTGTGCGAGACACTGGTTCCCAAGTGCACACCTCTTCGTCCCCTGACGGCACGTAAGATGTGGCAGCAATCCATACGTGGGCGCAACTGCAGTAATTGAATGACTGTAGTTTGATCACACCCCACATAGTTTGCAAATTAAATTATTTCCGGTTAAATGTAATTTAGTGGTTGCAATTCAACGACTTTCAACCCCAGTAATAGGGTCGCCAGCTGGCGTGTTTCGGGTCGGCACAGCGGGTTCTTTGGACATGCAGCCAGTTGTTGATTCACGATTCACCTGCGGGCATTTGCCGGTTTAGGCCTTGGCGGATGCCTAAAGAACCCATATGTTGGCCAATCTTCAAAATGTTTTCGAAGCAATAAAAAGGAATGCCGCTCCCTTGGGCGCCTCGGCGGGCACTGCCGAGCCCATTACTTCGACAACGCCTCGGTCCCGCGACTGATACACGCCCTCCCCCCAGTTCCGTCCCAGAGCGCCCCAGAGCACCAAAGAGCTGCCCAAAGCATCCCAGACCCAACTCGGGCTCCACAGAGCTTTGTCCCCTGCAAACCTTTCCCTGGGCCGCGATCGGTCCGCCCTCGCTTCCGGCGCCGGCCCACTGCCAGACTGCCTCGACGACGAGTCCCTCGACGCCGACCTGCAGACGGGAAACGGCGACGTGCTTTGGTCTCTTACCACGTTAAATCTGCTGCTTAAAGGGCAACTCCACTTCATTTTCATTTTGAAAGAACAATCCAGTCCTCTTCAGTATCATCTAGGAAGACCACAAGTAAAATATTACGAGCTAGTTCTATCTAAATGCTTCTTGAACGTTCCGGCAAACACTGAAACACGCCAAGTTTCCGGAATCATCCGACTCTAGCGGGCAAACTGAAGCGCAATCAACAGCGCGGCCGAGGCTACGGCGTTGGCGTAGCCAACATTGAGCTAAGTGTCATCAACGTTGCTACTTTTTATTTGGTTCAGACAAAAAAAGTAATTTGATTATGAATGTCAAATACACTTTATATTCAGAGTTTTATAACAAAAATTGGCATGTGAAAGATAAATCCACTACTCCTACTAATTCAGTTCCAATTTACTCACACCTACATGAATGTAAAAAATAAAGAGAAAAGTCGGCATAAAAAATGAACCTACAAAAAATCCAGAAAGATCTTGCAATATCGAAGTATCCTTGCTAAATCTCGAACTGGAAAAATATACTGCCAGGATATCGCAGCCTATCATATATACGAGCCAAAGTTCTATTAAAAAATTGCCATGTCTTGCTCTGGAGGAGTGCATTACCCTTACCACGTGGGTACACTGCAGCAAAGCAAGACACGCAAAATCGCTATGCCTACTCCGCAGTTATTGCTTCTCTGTGGTACAGTCAAACCCGTTTATAACGAACAGCAGGAAACGCTACGATCAGTTCGATATCGCAAGTAGTTCGATATAGCAAAAACCATTTACAACGAACTACCACGATTCGTTCGTTGTAAGGCAAGAGCTTCTCTTTCTTTCCCATCTCTTCCCTTCCACCTTGTAACAAAGCGCTGGAATTTTCTATTTTTTTTTTTTTGCATGTATGCAGAGTTTTGTTTGTTTAGTTTATCTCCCCTTCTGAATCCCTTCTCTTCGTGGATAACCGCTTTGGGATGAAAGGTGTTTTTTTTCTGAGCGTGCATCGCTTCTCTTCGCTCAATTTTGTTCGTGGCTTCAGCTTTTGGAATTTTTCTTCTTTCCTACTATTCTTTTGGGGGAAAGAAGAAGCTAGGACACGATTGTTTGCGCGTTTTTGGAAGCCTTCCCGAGGGGGGGGGGGGGGGGGGGGGGTTGATATAGCCAATATGTTGTTCGTTATAAAACATACTTTTTACATGGATTCTTATTTAAATTTTCTGCGAGTTCAATATCGACAATATTTCGCTGTACGTAGGTTCGTTTTAAACGGGTCTGACTGTACACCAGTGCACGGTGGGAAGCACACTCAACAGAACTAACCCGCCAGAAAAAAACATGATACGAAATCAAATCAAATAGTATGTTATTTGAGGGATTATTAACAGTTCACAAATTGCTACGTCTTTGACGGGTAGCGAGGCCGGAGCTATTAAACTTTCCGTATTATTAAAATGAAACTAAGTTTTGGCCACAATGTTGGCATAAATTCCTCACAATTCAGTCAAATGTAGCAGGATGTCGCAGGATGTAGC
Organism: Ixodes scapularis; assembly: GCF_016920785.2. Taxonomy (NCBI): domain Eukaryota; kingdom Metazoa; phylum Arthropoda; class Arachnida; order Ixodida; family Ixodidae; genus Ixodes; species Ixodes scapularis. The sequence continues at coordinate 70,556,533 of NW_024609838.1, forward strand.
AGAATGAAGCAGGGTAAGCACTATGGCACACTTTGGCGTAGCAATCGCATCACTGCACGTGGTAGCCGTGTTTTTGGTGGCCCGAGGCCAATGTTGCCCGAAAGAGCCGTAGTTTTGGTTTAGGTTTCTGCTCTAGTTTGAAGTAAGATTTCACAAAATATAACCCATTTTTCACGAAGCCAATGACGTAGTGCCTTTTATTAGTGCTTTTTTATGTGAAATCACTCATAATCCCGAAATTTTCGAAATTGAGCGGAGTTGCCCTTTCAACAGCCCTTTTGCATAACTAGAGCCACCGACACTATGCTCAGACTCGGAGCATGCATTCTCGAAAACAATCGCTGGGAACCTGGCGGTCCCCCAGGGTACACTCCCGAATTCCCCGAGCTCCCAAACTCCCTCAACTGCCCCTGTCCCCAAGTAGTGTGTTCTAGTGTAAGCACCATTTAAGAAGATCCGAGCCATTCTTGATGCATAACTACAATGTGCCAAAAAGTTCCCAACATTTGCAAGACCGTTTATAAGGTCTGTAAACCTCTGCATTGCTTCACTCCATCCAAGCTGAAATTAGAAGGCCTTCCTCGGCTGTCAGTCCAGAGAGATAGGCATTCCTCCAAGTCCGACAGTTTCAGAGCCCCTGGTTTAAGGCATCACCACCCAATTCTTTGACTGTTTTGTGGGCACCGCCACCTTGCTGTCTCGTGCAGAAATGGACAAAACATTGGCGATGATGATGGTTAGGAAATGCAATTCCCCTCGGCTTTAGACGTGGTGTGGGGAACCTCGGGCACTGCCATTTTACTCCGTCGTGGACCGTTTCCACATTTCCAGAGGAGTGAAAAACATTTCCTGGGTCTTAAGAGTAGAGCCTTGGGCACCTGGCAGCAACAACGCTAAGCAACGGGATGGTTGAAACTCGTTGACGAAAAGGTGTGAAAGTCGCGCCGCAAGTGAAGTATAAGCAAGTCTAGCTTTTGGGTTGGGTTGGCTTGGGTTGGGTTCCACGCTTTAGAAACTCGCGCACATGAACCAGACCGATAAAGGCGAGTGAAGCTGCAGACCGGGATCTTTAGAGTTCCCCTCCGTCCAACCGGCCCCCAGGGGAGACACGGTGAAGTCGGCTCACCTGGAGCGGGAGGAAGACCTGTCGTCGGACGAGGAGCGTGAGGAGCGCCTGGAGGAGGAGCTGGACGAGGAGCTGCCCCCGGAGGAGCCCTTGGAGTCGCCCTCCTCTTCCTCCCCCCAGCCGCTCAGGTCGTACTTGGACAGGTCACCGTCGTCCCCCTCCTCCTCCTCCTCATCCTCCTCTCCCGCCTCTTCTTCCTGGATACCAAGGACAGGGCAACGTCATGCCGCTGCAACTTGGGGGTCGTCACATACTAGTGCCATGGGATCTCTTTGAGGTGGTTGTGCGATTTAATCGCACAATGACAACGTGCCCAATACACCTGAATATAACGAAATTGATAAAAGTTTGCAATAATTCGTTATATGGAGGATTTCGTTACATGCAGTTTTCGCAGAAAAACTCGTAAAGGACACGTGGAAAGAAAGCGAAAAATAAAAATCCACGTGGGCTAACTCACCACGTCATCTATTTAGTGGAAAAGAAGCCTGTAAACTCGCGTTTCACCTTTGCGCGCGAGCGAAGGCAGCACGCAGCGCTCAAAGGACACCAAAGCGTTTAGAGCACTGTCGTCGTCCTGGGAGCCGGATATATATCGATGGCATCCAAGACCTTTCTCGCGGTAGACACCAAAAGCTGCTCGTTTTTGGTGGCAATTGGAGAAGAATATATCTCCATTTTAGGTACAGTCACTGACCGATTATTCGGACTTCGCAGGGACCGAAAAAACATCCGAAAAATAGAGCAGTCCGAAAAATGAGCAGATTGAAAAACTTGCCTTAATTACTTCCAAGCGGGCTCAAAAAAGCTGTAAATAACGCCTTGTTCGGGTTACGCCTCCGTTTCCGTTCGGCAACTTTCTGTTAGCGTGAAAATCGCTGCCTTCTTTTCTAGAGTTACGGTCGAATACTTTCTGCGCTTCTTAATGACACATTGCGGCGGCAGAAGAACAGATGGGGCTATGACGTCCAAGCCAGCGTTATGCGAATGAGACAAGAGGCACAAATCCACGAGCGCAAAATGGCGACTGGCGACGCGAAGGAACGAAAAACAAAGCAAAATGATCATGATGATGATGATGACGTGCAGCTAAATGGGAAAAAAAGGGGCTAGCATAGCGTCACCTAGCGGTAGGACTCAGGAGTGCTCAAGTAGCGCTGCCAAACCAAGCCAATCCATTGGCAGCCAACATAGAATTCAAAATGGCCGCTTCTCGATGGTTTTTTCCGCTGATCGCTCGCAACGATTTTGTCCGAATAATCAAACTTTAAGCTGTCCTAAACATTGGTCGTGAATATACACTATTTCAATGGGGTAAGTCACAGTTCCGCCTTTAGGTCCGAAATATCGAACAAGTTCAAATTATCGGAGTCCGAAAAGAAAAAAAATGGAGATTGCGGCGGAGTGAGTTTGTTAAATCAAGGTTATCCAGTGCGAGTGCTTCATTACATGGGGTTCAGAAATACAACCGCTTCTATGAAGATCGCGTCGGGGAATTGAAAAAGTTCGTTAAATAGAGGATTTCGTTGTATACAGGTTCGTTACATTCAGGTTTAACTGTAATACTTTCCGTACCATGCCCACAGGGCAGCGGTTCTCAACCACTGTTATTTCACAGACCCCTTGTGGTTCGGCGGAGATGATGGAGGACCCCGTTAGTGGTGAGGGGAAGGGAAAGGTATAAGTGAATTATGATGATTTAATAAATCGTGATAATAAACGGTAATAAACTAAGGGTCAGTGTAAAGTAGACTGCTTTCATTGACATACACACGAGAAAACTCACCCGGATATTGGAACGTTTCTTCTCAATCTGAAAAAAGACAACTTTTTTTGCCGGGCTTGACTGACGAGGCAGGGATTTGCAGACCCTTAGAATGCCTTTGCGAACCCCTATTTCAGAACCACTGCCACAGGGGATCAATCATCTGTGATCTGCCATTTCCACGCACCACCAAGATTCAAATTTTGCGTGCAGGAACACATTGCACGATCTCGTGGAAAGCCGAAGAACTACAGTTTCAGCTTCGATTTGGTTTTTGCCCTTTTTCGCAAGTTGCTGAGGTATGAGAAATTAATGTCTGCACAGCGGTGGCCGCACGATTGAGGCAAAGGTGTTCAGTGTACAAGAATATTTTGTACAACTTATGCACCCGGTATAGACTGTGACTCGAGTGCAGAAAAAATAACTAAGAAAAAAAACTCTTTGTCTTGCGTCAAAATTTGTTTCAGTGGACTATACGCCGAATGCAGAATATAGTCCCAAAAATGAGGTAAAAACATCTGCCGCTAGCCAAGTCTGGTCAGTACTATCGTAACCACAGATTTTCAAACCAACCAAAACCAGAGGATGAATCTGGCACACCTGTTAAAACTGTGGAAGCTTACACACAGTCCCCAGGAGGAAGGGCATACTCTAAACCTACCTTGGCGGGGGGCTGGCTGCTGGGTTTGGCCGCAGACTGTGGCGCCACCTCCCTTCGGGCTTTCTTCCTTCTTCTGCCAAACTGGAGCGGTCGAGAAACACCCTCAGACACTTCGAAACACCATTTTTGCCCCAAACATCCCGACTCATCTGGAAGGAAATTTCTAGAACGACCGGTGATGCCTCTACGTAACAAATTCCTCTCGCATAAAATAATGGGATTTGTGTGTGCAGCGTGCTCGCTCGCAAGCTGTGGCACTTCTTTTTAGCTAGCCAAACTAAAGACATTTTTGGAATACCCGGGCTTTACTCTTCCCCGCACGCTATTTATAATCTCTAAATTAAGATATCTATCGAGAAAACTTCAAATGGAGGTTATGCCAAAACCAACATTCCAGTTTTCAGTGTAGCCAGTAGAGCCTTTCTGCCTCTTGGACCAAATTTAAAAATTAAAAACTTTGCGAGAAAGGAATTATTGTGACTTGTTATGAGGGTTACTAGTTCAGACGTGTCCATTAATATGTCAAACCAATTAAGTGGAAAGCCAGTGACTAACAAAATATTGCCAGACCTTCCCTTTACTAAGAAATTTGGAGCCAACAGAAACTGCAGCGTGCTGCTTGGGAGTCAATGCGTATTGAAAGCTGCTCGTGCTCATGCGTTACCCTGCTAGCCAGAGACAGAGGCCAAAACGTAACAGACACAAACAAAACTATACGTGTGCTCATCGCCCATTTAAGTGTTGGTCTCGAATCATTACGAAGATGACAAAGCTCTAGATTCCTCACCGGTAAAAGCAAATGCAAAACCTCTCGAAAGCCCTGGCAGTGCGGTCTTTCAGAGACGCTACACACGACTATGTTTGCGCCGCAGATGCACCAAACACTTGCCACAATCATCTGTGCAACAGCACCACGAAGGAACACATAATACATTGTCTAACCACCGTTTTTGCCTCTTTCGAATTTTTCATTCTCATTACCCCAGTTTCCGGTTAATTTACATGATTCATGGCACAGTCACTATTGGATGCAAAAACTGAATCGTATAGATGCGACTAAAAAAAATTTAAAGTGTTAAAAAGAACTGCATGGGACTATCGTGGCTATCTGGGAATGTAGCGGCGCCTCTGATATCAAGGTACGGTTAGCACTTGTACGCTTGCCGAAGCGTTGGCTTGAATCCCTAAAATTTTGACAAAATGTAGCAGAGTAGACCTGATGTGGTTTGGCACTATTTGTGCCAAACATGCAGTGCCTAACAGTGACATGTGTTGCAGAGAGTCTTTTGAACAGCCAGACAAATGCAAAAAGATGCAAACATTTTGTTTTTCATTTTCCTCTTCCCTTTTGAGACTGTTACAGCAAATGAGCAAATGACACTTTGCCACAAAGTTCCCTTAAGAATACCTTCTTGCAATCGGGAAAGACAATGATAAAAACAATTGTCTCGAACGTCCCTTCAGGAAATAAGACTTTTGGAAAGTGGAAGACAGCGCAATCCGTGCCGAGTTTGGCCGGCTACTCACGTCGTCGTACTCTCCGTCAGACTCCTCCCTCTCCACGTATTCCACGTCTTCGCGTTCGTTGTAGCCACCGCCGAGACCTGAGAAGCCAGCAGACTTTGAGACTCGCAGAAACAAAACTCGGCAAACGTGGTAAACTTCGGTGCAAGCTCCCTATTTCTCAAAGTGTCCTATCACACCAAATGCCGGCACGATTCTCACCAAAACCGGTCCCTATAATAAAAAAAAATGAAAGACGTTTACATATCTCTGTAATGCGAAACTAGAGCGCAGCTCTTGAAGAGGAGGGGAAGGTATGCCCCTCCTCCTCTTCCTTTCCTCCTGCTGCTGCATTTGTTAATGGGTGACGTGACACGAAGTCGTAACGTTATTTTCCCCGCTGAATTTAGCAGGGAAATTAAATTGGTGCTGAGAGTCATTTTCCCCGCTAAATTTAGCAGGGAAATTGAATTGGTCCTGAGATTATATGACGTCAATTTCCCCGCTAAATTTAGCGGGGAAACTTAACCCACTAAAGTTAACACAGAAAGTTTTCCGCTAAACTTAGCGGAAAATTTTCCCGCTAAATTTAGCGGGGAAATTTTCCCCACAAACTTCAGCAGGGAAACATCCCATTATGCAACGCGCACGTGTATGTTGACGCCGATGCCGCTCAACCCAAAAACAGGCGCCTAAGAGCTGCGCTCTAAAACACCCAGGTCAACACCAAGCGACGACCTGCTCACTGCCTGAGAAATTCACAGACGCGGTTTCAGTGCAGGCTCTTTATTTTTCAACATGTTCTATCACATCAAAAGTTTGAACACATTATCCCATTGAGGTCACTTTTTCTTTTTTTCAAAATATATACCACAAAAGTTTATTTAAAACCAGCAATTTGCACAAAAAATGAAACATTCATTTGACCTCTAGGTGTCGTTTGTAACTCTCCCTATTATTTGCCGACAGTCTGATCTGTCCACTCAGTAGTTCTTCACTGTATGGTACTGCTAGAATGGTACAGGAGGGCGCGAGTGACATTCGTGATTAGTAGCCAAGGGGTTACACGTTTTATCAGATTACATTTGGTCCGATTCCCACCAAAACCATGCCAACGCAAATTGCCCAGGTCAAGCCAAAGCAACAGCCTACCCGAAGGCCGGGAGATTCACAGGTACGACGGGCCTCCAGCAAACTATGCAATCGCGTCCCTTTGTGTCCATCCTGCCACGCTCGCTCCAAACAGAATTTCTTCCACATTTCATTTCACACTGTTTCAGTTCTGTTAGCTTTAAATTGCTCATTTTAGGGCTTTACATAGTAAAGGGGGGCAGGAGAATACAATGTCAAGAGGAACACTTCTAAAAACAAGTTAGTTTGGCCAAGTCGTGTGCTTTGAGCACATCTTGGAAATCATCCGAGTCAGAAAAGGTAAGAATTAGGTACGTGCGAATAGAGGATTTTAGGTCCGAATCGAAATCGAAGCGAATAGTGATTTTGGCCGAATAATTTTGAATCGAATAGTTTGAATAGTACAAGCAACAAATACCACAAGATATGTTTAAACTATAGTTTCCTATTTGCCTTTATTTGGTATGAAAAGTACTGTAATTGTTAATTTCAAGTGTAACAAGCCAGAGTATTCGGAAAGGGCGAATAATTCGATATTGTCGAATATTTCGATGTTGTCGAATACTTCAATTCGGTTTGATGCGGATATCGAATAGAACAGAATTCGATGGGCTACTCTTAATAACCGAATATTTGCCCATCCCTAGTAAAAATGTTACAACGGCTAGCCAAATAAATTCCCCGTGGAAAACACGCTTCCCTTAAATCAATAAATATTTTTCAATCTGCAAAACGAGAGAGACACTCGTGAATTTGGGAAATTACATGGTGTGGAGCGAGTGTCGCCGAATGGACCATTTACATGAGTTTACAATTCGACCCATTCGAACGGCGCCGCATGAAGTAGGTACAGACCCCGGATCGTAGCGTATTTTGGCGGGTGCTCCGCAATGATGGCAGTCACTGCAACTGGTGATAACAACAATTGTATGTATTTTTGCCACCAAACATTGTTCGGCGCAGTTAACATGTAAATGCGATACAAAAATGTAATGCATTGCCGCACGACGAAGCAGCAACACGCGGTAGGATTAGCCTTGCCAGCTCTGTGTCTCCTACATGCTCGTGCCACATGCTCTCGAAGAAATCGAGAAGAGGAAGACGCCGCAGGAGCGATCTTCGCAGAAAACGCTACACGTCCCTAATGAGCGATGAAGCAAGCAGCGTTTAGTGACAAACAAACCGGTACGGGCTGCACTTGACATGCAACAGGCCTCCTTCAAATATTGTACACGTGCATGCCCATTGCAACGGGAGACCACCCGCCATGCTCACCCGTGCGCTCTTCCACTTCTCCGAACTTTGGGGCGTTGCACATGTTGCATGACTGCCGCCGGGCCCAGTTCACGTTCCCGCACCTGCGGACGGGAGAACACTGCTCTGAAGCCCTGGCGATTCTGTGCATCCTTTCGGCGTGTCCGAAAGTTGAGGAAGGATGATGCAACTATTTTTCTGTCTTCTGCCATGGATGCATACTTTTTCACGTGGCACTTTTAATCAGTGACGAGTTTTCCATGTGCAAGTTTCTACGTTTCTGGAAAACATATGACGTTTTACGACGACCTTGGCCTACGTTGTAAGTAAACTGACCCTAGCAACATTCTGGAAAGGATTTTTAGCATCCTTCACCTTCATGTGCACATCCTGTTGTGTGTGCACTACAAGCCTCCTGCATTGCCCGATGGATGCCTCGAAAAGCGACTAGCTAATGGGTCCAGAACTTGCACGTTTGAAGCGGTCCCGCACATAGCAGCGTGCCGGTCCTGGTGCCACAGATGATCACGAAAAACACACAAATAAAAAGCAAAGAACAAACGTCGCCCTAGCACAGATTAAAGCCAAGACAAGCTCGAGCCAGGAGACGCCTTTTCACACACACCGGAGCAAAATATTATACAGTTTTGATCATGCTGACAAAAACTACAGTGTCAGTGCTAGATTTTTCATTCATTTTTACTATCTACATTCTTTATTTTTTCACTCATATTTATTTTACTTTATTATCTTGTTCCTAATATTTGTTTTTCATTTTAACTCTATTATCTTGTTTGCAGTATTTTGTTTTATTATTTTAACTTTATTTTCTTTGCATTGTTTTATTTTATTATTTTTTATTTACTTAATTTTTACTGGTTCGTGAACACTCTCATCCAATATTTGCCACTTTCGCCGGCACTTTTGCATTCAAACATTTAGCCATCCACCCCTGCTACGCTCGTAGCACTATGGTTATGCACTGAGAAACTCAGGAAGTCTTAAAAAGACACTGACAGGGTAGTTATACTCGCCAAGGTTTTTATTTGTACATCACATTTGAGAGCCGAACTACAAAGAAAACAATTCGCGACTCGAAATTCATTTTCTTTCAGCCTGAAAACTGCCTATTGAGGACTGGACGGTTTGAGTCATGCTCACTCTCTTCTCCGTTGTCACGTGCCGTTTTCTATGGTTTAGATACAATCACCAAATATAATCAGTCGCAGGTCATCGAAAACACACACAGAATAATAAAAATAGAATAAAAACGATACCCATTTTTTGTGGCTTCTAAAAAGCTGCAAATATGTTCAGGGAAAATAAAGGTTGCACAGCCACGTGACTTTTGCCACCTCTCTCTTCCTCTATATTTCTTCTTCATCCCCAGTCCAGTTTCGGCTTCTACTTCAAGCAGTTGTGTTTTTTTGTTGTTTTTTTTTAAGTTAAAAATACCTGTGATGGCGCTGCAGCAAAATATTGATTGGGCAGACTTTTGGGGGGTGTCAGTGTCCCTTTAATGTCTGTGACACTCAAAGAGTGTCACTTGTTCATGATGCTCGTTATGACCCTCATTCATTACACTGTTTTCATAGAAAAGGCTGTATAACACACATTTTGCGTCAAAAAGAAAGAGAAGCGCCACGACGCCAGGTGGTTCTCAGGAGACATGCGCCCCAGTAGCGGTGGCGGGAATCACGCAGTTTTAAAGGGACACTAAACCAAAATTTGAATTTCGCAAAATAAGGTTGCTGAAGCATTGAATGGGACACTACGAACTACTAGATATCACTCATACATTGATATCTCAAACGGATGGCCGTACTTTGGAAAAGAAGGGCACGATCAAACAAGGTCTTTGACGTCATTGTCCTCCGGGAGAATTTGAGAATGAGGAGAAGCGGCCTCGCTTGTCTCCTCCTCGCTTCGATTCACCAGCTCGACGGGAAGTACCAGGAAGGAGGGGGAATGAGAATCATGACGTGACATGTCTCGTCGGCCGTGTTCAATCGCGCACTTCTTTTCCAAAAATACAACGATCCGTTAAAGATATTGCTGTATGAGTGATGTTTTGGGGTTTTGGAGCGTCCTGCCTATCTCTCCAACCTTGTTTTATGCGCTCAAAATTTCGGTTCAGCATCCCTTTATTGCAAAAACATTAATTGTCCCATAGAGCGAAGCTGGCGTTGTCTGTAGCAGTGAAAAACGGCACGTAAATTTCTATTAGCTGAGCGAAATGGCACCTAAATTCCCATAGGATGCGATGCGTCATGTGGCCCCATAGCAACGGCGTCATCGTTGCTGAGGAGCCAGCCCGACGTTAGGCCTAACGTTACTCTTTGAGGTCTCGTGTCGTCAGCCGGTACCCGCAGCTAGGGCGATGATAATGATGAGGGGAGACGTGATTTCAGCACACGCTGCGCCAAGCTTCGCACTCCCAGCGGCGCAGCAGTCACCAGCGAGCCAGGCCAGCGGCGCTGCGGCCACTTCTGCTCTTCTTGGTGCCAAGGAACATGGCAGCGCCTGAAGCATCTATATACCGTAGAATACCACGCATCCGCCCATTCCACATTAAGCACCCATCCCCAAATTTGTAAGATTTGAGAAAATACACACAGTACATTTATATGTAAAACTGATGACCAGACAAGCACCCATCCTCCATTTTTTGTGATTATCTGTGAAGTTTGAGTGGGCGCTTGCCCGGTATTCTACGGCAGTCCGTGGCCGCAACCTCGGCAGTAGCGAAACGTGGCTGTCCACGCCAGTACACCGCAGACGAACTAAGGAAGCAGAACAACATTAATGCTCTCGCATTCTTAACTCATAAGTGCTTAGGTGTCATCAGAATTTTTTAAACATGGCACTTTCTCTCTATTGTCTGATATTACCCGGTCATTTCGCACAATTTCGGTGATTCCTACGGGATCCAACCCACAACTTTTAATAGTTTCAAAAAAGTGTAGAGTCAGTTTTCATACAATCATTGAGCTTTTGGAAGTATTGGGCCTTTCACTTCTTACGTTCAGCTTGTATTCCTGCACTACCTCAGATAACCTTTGCAAATGCCTATCACTATTGCTTTTCTTGTATCTAATAAATGCTCGCCTTCTTTTTAAGGTTTTACGACGTTGAATCCAGCTGATTTCGGATGTGGAAGGGATTTTGTCTGTTCTTCAGCACTACAAAGGAAAAAAAAGCTAAGCGATGAAGTGGCTATGCAAAGCCCTTCCCCATTTGGAAATGCAGTACATGGGTTGGCCGGGGACACGTCTCTTACACTAGAGTGATGGGCCACTCACCTGCCGCACTGCCAGTCGTCGGCACTGAAGAGGCCCCGGCTCTTTTCGGCGGCAGCCTTGCCAATCTCGTGGCCCAGCTTGCGCTTGGACAGGAGTTCCGCTTTTTCTGCGCCCGCCACAACCCAAAGTTCAAGGTCAACTCATCAAGTGCAATTTTTTCTTTTTTTTTTTTTGCAGCATTTTGTACGCAAGTTTTGATCTTAGTAAAACTGTAGCATGCTCTGTGAAGAATATTTATCTATAAAATACGCACATTTTATTAACAAAAGTCAATGGACGTATGTGCACCTCCGACCTATGACATATTTCTCATATTGTACTTTTGAAGACACGATACTGTGTGGCGGTACCTCGACCTTGCACCCCAAAGTCACTCTTTTCGGCCGCCTTGCTTTAAACTCTGTTCATTCGGAACAGCAACTTCCTTGTTTTCACGGTCGTCGAATGTCAAGTTCATCAGTAATTTCTAGATCTCGGTGTTCGCAATAAGGCGCATGGTTGAACGACATAAATTGACCATATATCGGAGCAACATTTATACTCCGTTTCGAATTATGAATGACCGCATTCATTGCTGCATCATCGTCGTGTGACCTTGAAGTGGGGGCACGGCGATGTTCTGAAAGCGCAGTCACATGCTACGGTGATCGAGCTATATTGGCCGGGACGGCTCGTACCGTCCACCACAGTAAATCGCAAAGTGAAACGGAACGTGGGTCAAGAGACTCATCGTGAGTATTGCGACGTGCCGAAATAGAAGTGTGCTTCGGAATCGCTCCTCACTCAAATTATGTCTCCCAACATAAGTATTGTTGGCAAAAAATTAATTTTTGGTGAGAGTTTATTTTGTAACATACGTGCCCTATTCGGGCAATTAACAAAGAACGTTTTTTCTGAGTTCTGCGCCCTTTTAACCCCTTGCCTACTTGTTTTTTCTTCTAGGAAAGTGCAGCTAAACTTAATTTTAAATGGACACTTTGCATTAAAATGAGACAAAAGAATTTCCTAGACTTCCAGGTGTCATATCTTGCTCTAAGTTGGGACTTCTGGACATATGGCGGCTTGGGCAAGTTGGTTTTCCATGTCTCAAATATAACAGCGCAAGTAGGGAATCGACACAAACACGGCATAGCAACAACATAAGTAGAGCCAACTCAGGACATTTAGGCCTACATTGACGTGATTGCGGATGTGCGGCACATCTAGAGAGGTGTACAGTGCTGGGCAGAAGCGGTAGCCAACTGACTAGGGAGATAGTGGAAGCAGAAAATATTGCCAGGGATGACGACAAATGTGTAAGCACTCCATCGCTCACTTTATCAGGAAAAGAATTAGCTTATCTTATTAGCTCACATGAGTATCATTTAATGGGATGTAAAGAAAAAGAAGCCAACTTTCATGAATATATAGAAAAGGCGTAAAAGAAAAAGAAGTGCTAAAATAGAGATTGAGTTGTGAGTCAGCGCTGTGTGAGTGTCTTGTCTGATGTGAATGTGTCCCGAAGTGTGATTGTTTATTCTGGCCTGCGGTGATGTGTGTTTGTGTGGATTCCCTACTTGCGCTGTTATATTTGGGACGTCCGATCTGAGTCTCATTGACGTGCAGACACAGAAGTTCATGGCATGCTTGCAGGATTCACACTGTTTTCATCACACTGCCCGTCAAACTATCATCCGATTACTAACAATCGGAAAGGCCGAAGGATTCGTCAATACATATGCCTCAGCATTAATATCTTTCAAAAAGGTTTTGTATGTCTCTGTCGACTAAAGCGGACCTCCGCGCCAAAGCCAAGTAGTTTTAGCGTGAACGTTCACGAGCGACTTCTCTTTTTCCTTTGGCTACATGGAGCATTTTCTCTCTGTCAAACAGCAAAACAAGCGAGCAAACTGCCCAAGGTAAATGAAGCGACAGGGGTGGTTTTGCCACCTGCCAGAGAGCACACTAAACAAGTGCCAAAACCGAAACGCGAGTCGCACTCGTGTTTGGGCTTTAGGGTCAGTAAGGGATGGCACGAGTGACACTCGTAATTAGTAAGGAAGGGGTTAAGGCAAGTCCACGAGAAAACTGCTTCAAAACAAACCTGCCTTCTGAGCTCCGGGAATTAACCTGCGAAAACTCAATGCAGTTCCGGATTTGACGAGAAGCAGTTCCGTAGTGCAAAGTAAAAGCGACGAAAAACATTTATGTACGATCATTTTTTAATTATAGATCGCGCAATTGCGAGGAAACGCGTATGCGATTGAACTGGATTATCACCAGGGTTTTGTGCTTTCGGTAAATACCGAATAACCCAGAAAGATAACCCCTAAGCCGGTATCGTCGGAACCGGGGCACACCAAAAACCGAAGCTGCCTCTGAATAAAAAAAACCCAAGCTTTACGGGAAGAGATTTCCCTCAAGAAAGGAAGGACACCAATGCGCCGATTCCTCACACATTCCCCCGCAATATTTGGAAGATCACATGCAAGAAGGCGAAGCGTGCGAGTTCTAACACAATGAAGCCGAAAGTTTCGAGCACTGAACAGAGTATCGGCAACCAGGTTGTTTTAGCTTCGACTAAAATTACGGCAAATTTTCTCCATTTGCTCCAAAACCATTCTCGGCTTTTGGAAAGGTTCTCGCCGTACCAATGGCCGCGCTTCGAATTTCAACTGGAAAGGTGAGCTCAAACCCCTTTGAGAGTGTGAAGATGGGAATGCGAAATTAATGTTAGCTTTCTTGCATCCGGTACTTCGCCACTCCCCGGTTCGTAGTAAGTGGGAACCGTACACATTACTGAAAAGAAGAATTCGCTCGCGATACCTCCGCTCTGTAAAGCATCGTCGGGTAAACCGAGAAACGAGTCTAGCTCACCCTTTCCACAACGGTTGCAGCTGCTTCTTCGAGCAAAGTTCACATTTCCGCACCTGAAACAAGACGCCACGCAGAGACCTCCATCAGCATCTTCCACGCAGCAAACGGGCTTTCACACTTAGCTTGGGCCAATGCCACGTAAACAGTATCTGCCACAATTTTTTGCAAAATGAATCGGGACCTTTAAAATAAAATTGTAAAAACAAAGCAGTTCTTAGAGTACCCCAAGAAGTTAAACCATTAACTGGAAATTTTTGCCATCTATAGTGAGCGACGGCTAAAGAAATGGAAGACTTAGTGAATCTTGGGCACCTCATTATCGTTTCTGAACCAACGAGACTACAGCTGAAGTCGGAAAGAATGCCAAAGAACACACCACAAAGCAAGAAATGAAAATGTAGTAACCCACGCTCTTCCCTTCTTTTAAGCCGCCAGTGACTGTAGCAGAGACACCCGTTAAAGTGAACTTGAAAGCACACATATTCTGTATTTAAAAAATTGGGTCTCTTCCTCTGAAGAGAAAAGCTCTTGCTTAACATTCGCAGATCAAATCTGCCGAAGAAAGGAAAAGTTTAGTTTGCCATATTATCAGAACTCTCGCAACTTAGAAACATTGACAGAATCAGAACCGGGCGAAGAGAATGAAAACTAAGCCAAAACCTCGCCTCACACAGACGTTCCAGAAGGGAGACTGGGCTGCGTATTCGGCCTTGGCCACCCTTTAGAGCAAAACTGTCTCCCAGACGAGACGACGTACCGAGAGACGTTGTCTTGTCCCTTGGCACTGAGTACCTTGCGCTACTCAGTGCTGCTGTGGCCTGCAAGGGCCGAGCAGCCGAGCAAAGTACAGGAGCACTCCAGAACCCTAAAGCTCCTCTCAAAAGTTGCACACACTTTTAGGGGAAACAATTCAAGTTGTTTTCTCACTAAGCTCGGAGCCCGGGTGACGATGAGGTTGCGGATTCTGCACTCTCTTAATATTGGCAGTCAAAAGTGTAGAAGAAATAAGGCCCTGCCTCAGTTTCCTCTGTGCACAGGGTGTCTCTGGGAAAATGTTACCGTTTCTCTCACCATACACAAAAGACAAACAAAAGAACTATGTATCATTGAACGATTAGACTCCACCCAAAACGTCGCACTAGCGGTCTGGACCAAATGCCAAAGTGTCAGTGCTTGCCGTTATCTAATTCAAGAGTTATAAGCGATTTTCAAAAATTTTTATAAGGGAAATGGCGGCTGACGAGGCCCACGGGTGGATGGAGATGGATGGCGTCAGCTGCCGATAGTAACTTCTAACTATTAAATAATATAACCGTTAGTTCTGAAACCTTGGCATCCGGTTCTCACCACTAGCGCTAACTTTTGGGCGGAGACTGAGCGTTTTATCAACGCGTAGTTTATTTTTGCAGTGAAAAGAATGCGATGTGGTTAATTCTTATAGCTGTTGTGAATGCCACTGACGACCGCCACCTGTGCTCGGTGATCTGTGAAGTGGGTAAGCGCGGTGGAAGTTTCTAAAACCATCCAACATTGCGCATAGCAACTGGATGTCGCCAAAGTGGGATTTCGCATAATGCAAGGAATGTTTGGAAACAACTGTTTCAAGCACACGACAGGCACGTTCTCCCCTTGTCGCGCCATTCTTGGCGGGACGCCAAGGCTGCCCTCTTCGCTCTTTTCGCGCGGTAGGGCCGACGGGAAGTCCCGACTTCCCTTTCCTCGCACTAAAAGGGGAGAGAAGGGTTTTTCATAGCGTCGACGACAGCCCACGAGCTCTAAGTATCAGCAAAGTGTCGCCCGTAAAGCTATCGCCTTAAAACGCAATAATATTCTTGTCGGATAGGGGCAGCCTTTAGTTGTGGTAAGAGGACAGCGCGTGGCTCTCGGAAGGGCCGTGCGCGAGTGCGCGTTTTGAACCTCTCGCACCTCCGCAGCTGCGGTAGGCTTTGCCGCAGTATTCCTGAATGAGGCCACAACGTGCTTCACAGACAACCTGTCTCGGCCGCCAATGCCACGACACTGTAATGCTTTTTTTTCCGCCAAAGATCGGAGTCTTTGACGTAGACCGGCGAACTCAGAAGCAGCGCGGTAGGCCTAGCCGCGGCGACGTCGCCAAGCGGGTGCGGACATCGGCACTCACTGGGAATCGGCGCACAGCCAGTCGCCCTCGTTCATCCGGAACTTTTTGGAGTGGCTGGACGAGCGCGATCGGTCAGATCTGTCTGAGCCCGAGTGAAACTTGTCGTCTTCGTTCTTCATCTTGGCCAACCCCACTGCGAGCACTGCTTGCGCCGTCGGCTAGTCCGCACAGGGGAAGAACAGCTTCGGCGGGCACACCAGGGATCCAAGTTGTGTTCAGCTTCCTTCGCGGTTAACACCACGTAAAGTTTGCGAAGTGCACTCCACAAGTTCGAAATTTTCAACCTGCGTTGCGTGCGCCGGCGTGCGTCTTCAACAGTCACACACAGCACCTGCTGGCTTGCTTTGGCTCGTTTTAGGCATAACTGTGGATTTCAAACTGAATAACAATTAATAACAATATCTGTTTACAGTCAAAACATTTCCTAAAAATATATTTTTTTTTCAAAAGGCGGTAACTCGTGGTAGCAAACTGTACCGAGGGTACTAGTTAACTTCTTGAAAATATGTTCAATAATGTTTAGCTGGGAAGCAAACTTCAAATCGAAACCGAAACTAATAAATGTATACGGATGAAGATTAGTCGAACAGTTGTACTAGTTAGAAGTCTTCTTAATATCAACATAGCGCCTCTTCACAATCGCGGGTTGCGTAATGACCATACTCGGACCCGAAGCAAGGCCCACACCTCTCCGGGTACCCACATCCCGTGGAGTACACATGGGGGAAAATTCTGGCGCTCTGATTGGCCCATTTCAAGCACGTCACCACGTCACCTCCGCGCCCTTCTGCAAAGGGGCGACGGGCTTTCTTTCGTGACGTCGCAGCCTCCTCAATGCCCAGTTTAACGGGGAGAGAAGGGAGGGGACGAGGCTTAGGTTAACGCGCTTTGGTGGTTGCTATGCTTTCAAAATAGAAAACAAATTTCGTGTTTGTATTTAGACAGCCTAAGGCTAGCCTGCCTTTGAGGTTTGGCATGGCATTGGCTTACACCATAGAGCTCTAAATGAGAAATTCGCCTTTTGCCAAATATGTGCTGCCCCCTAGACACGCGACTGGGTTCGAGATCAAGTGGCTAGAAAGCAATGCACGCACAATGTCTCTCACTTGTTCCCCACCCAAAAGGCGACTCAGCGAAATCAATGCCGCATAGCGGCAACGCTAAGAAGCTCAAGAGAAGAGGTCGTTTTGACTCTGTCGTCTGCTATCGCGCCTTAGTTCTCGTAGACAGCGTAGAAACATTGTTTCCAGTAATTATTTTTACGCTTCTGCTGCATCATTCCTACGTACCAAAAAAAAACGTCAAAAAATTGCTTTGCTTTGATATGAAACACCGATTCTATGCTGCAGTTCAAGAAGTTTATGGTAATCAGCATGCTGAACGAAGAAAACGAGCTCCTTTTGTCCACCATTGTGCCTGACCAGCGCGCACCATGCATATAGTTTACTGGAGTCGCGAATTGAGTAGCTGTGACCTAGATACGGCTCCCCCAAATCCCCATCGTGGGTTATCTTCGGCCCCGAAGTTGACACAAAAAAATCATCTTCCCTCTGTTCAGCCAGAAGGGAGAGGGTATCAAATTTACTTAATCCCAAACCGATGTTTCTGCAAAAGGTCCATTTAGCAATTGTAGTAGAAATGCTAGCCTAGGGACTTGTATCATGCATAATGCAGTAGAGATACGTGACCACATGCCGATGCAGTGCTCATCCAGATCGAAACGGGCAGAGGTGGGGAGTGAACCCAGAGTCCCTGCATGGTTTCTACAATAAGCGCTTTCCCTCTAGATGCTGCAGAGCACCATCACTTGTTAAATCTTAATTAATTAGGTTCCGTGTGATGCCATTGTCATGGAACTTTCTTTAAGACATGCAGTTGTTTTTGCAATCCAATGTTGAATAGGCCTTTTCACACCTGGCGTCACTCTAGGTTAGACTACAGGGTGAAACAAGGAGACGCCAGGCTCTTTAAATTGACTGGAAAATTCGGTTTCTTCACCTATCGCACTACGACTTTGTGCAGCGTTGCCCACAGATGGTGAATTTTTTTTGTAAAATTTGCAAAGAGCGAGCTTACCTGAGGAAAAAGTAAAGAGAGAAAAAGGCTTAGCTCCTATGGAAACGCAGCGACGCCACCGGTCTGCAAACAACACGGCGCCGTTTCGCACGGGAGACAAGAGATGGCGCAAGCGGTCGCGACGCCAACTGCCACCAACGAACGAGCAGACGACGCCGAGAGCCGGCCCTTTTGCAGACAAGGAGCTGCAGTTCCTTGCTGTTACCGTGCCTGTCTTTTTTGTTTCTGCGACTGTCGCCGCCTGCGGAACACGCGCTGCTTTTGGGTCGAAAAGATTGTCTGCTAAAAAGGCCTGCTCTTGGCGCCGTATGCTCGTTCGTTAGCGGCGTTTGTTGTGCCATCTCTTGTCTCCCGTGCGAAACAGCACCGTGTTGTTCGCAGACCGGTAGTGTCGCTGCGCTTCCATAGGAGCTAAGCCTTTTTCTTTCTTTACTTCTCCTCAGGTAAGTTCGCTCTTCGCAAATTTTACAAAAAAAAATGCACCATCTGTGGGCAACGCTGCACAAAGTCGTAGCGCGATAAGTTAACAAAACCGAATTTTGCGGTCGATTTAGAGAGCCTGGCGTCTCCTTGTTTCACCCTGTAGAAATCGAAACCAACATTGTCGTACCATGTTGGAGGCATTCGTCGTCTTATTGCAGCAGCAGTAGTGCCATAGAGCCGTCTTTACGTAACCACTTTTCAGCATTAGTTCCAGCAAAAAGGTTCCTCACCCGACACAAAGCACAATCCACAAACCTTTCTGTCAAGATCATAGAGTTAATATAATAATCTAGAGAGAAAGGTCCCATGCATTTGGCCGCTTCCGAATGGCGTGGCATAGAAGCGGACATCGGCGGTCCCAGCTGGTAGTCCCGATGAGCCCATATTGCTGACGACGCCTTTATATGCACAAAGAAGCAGCAAAACATAACCTGCAAGGTTCGTAGCTTGTTATTTTCTCTTACTTCATAGAAAAACACCGGAATCGCGCATGAACAAAATTAAATAAAGTTGACAAGCGCTCGAGCAACTTCAACTTGTCGCAGCGAAACATAGCCTTCGTCTACTTTCTTTCTCAGTTTTTTTGTCGCTTTCTTTCTCGTTCCTTGCCCAGGATTTACCGCATTCTGCTGTCTACTACGCCGGCGAACAGATTGTTCGAGCATCGCCTCATCCAGGTTCCCGATTGCCAGAATTCTAGAAAAACCAATACTGGTCGCCTAAGTTCCGAAGTCGGCAACTTTTACAACTGGAACAATCAATTATGGCACAACTCACCAGGCACGTAGCCAGGATTTTGTTTTAGGGGCGGCCCGCCCATGACAAAATGTTGTATGGGGGGGGAGGGGGGAGAAGAGGTCCCAGCAAAATGGAAGATTTTGGGGGGGGGGGGGGGGGGGGGGGGGGGGGCCCGGGCCCCATGGCCCTCCCCCCTGGCTACGTGCCTGCAACTCACCATTTCAAACCTCAAGTGAGCAGACAAACTACTGTGCGAAGAGGGCCTTAAAGCATAGAAAACATAAGATAACAGCGACGAATGCCTCCAACATGAATTCCAGCGGGTTCCAGCGAGATTTAGAAACCGGTAGTAGAGTTGCATCATGGTCTCGTGAAAGAACCCTATTATCACCAATATCGCCAGTCACCATGCATTCATGCGACGCGCACGCATTACTCCTCGTGGTATATTTACTTAGCCATGTGCAATCCCTCGTTTTTAAGACCAACATGGCAACTTTCATCCTGCAATGGGTCGCCTTTTCTTTTTTTTTAATTTACCTCGGTCATCCGCACCGGTGCGCACAAACGCAAAATGTACGGTGTACTCTACTGTTAAATATAACGTGGGGGCGGTGGCCGGAGAGAGTGCATGCATCATCTACCGGCTCACTCTGGCAGCTTATGCCGCTGTTATTTTCTGGAGCTACACTCCCAGCTCCGAAACAATCACCAATGCGTGACTCGACCTAAAAGAAAAAAAAAAAGAAAAATTCACTCTTTGTTTTTGTTGCTTAAAGAAGTTGGCCTTTATAAGAGAAACTGCAAGATCACCGAGATATGGTAGCCTCGCATAATAAATCTGTAGGTGTCAAAAACAACAAAACAAACAAGTAAAAATTCAAAGCCTGGGTGATAAAGAAAGTAACGAGGAGGTCATGCGATAGCTGTATCGGGACGACGGAGGGAACGCACAAAAAGACGAAACAGAGCATGCCTCCTCCATGTTACCGGTGTGATCAGTTTGCACAGAGAGGAGGTGGTGTGCTAATAGCGGTAAAAAAAATGCATTTCTTTCTTTCATATTAC
This sequence comes from Ixodes scapularis, assembly GCF_016920785.2. Taxonomy (NCBI): domain Eukaryota; kingdom Metazoa; phylum Arthropoda; class Arachnida; order Ixodida; family Ixodidae; genus Ixodes; species Ixodes scapularis. The sequence goes on from NW_024609838.1 coordinate 70,576,636, forward strand.
TACCAGCTTCAATAACGAGGCTACTTTTGTTTGTGTTACATCGTACTGCACAGAAACTATTATTGGTGTCTGCTACCAACCTCCGAATTATAGCGGCATGTTTTGCTGCGAGCTTCATTCTCTGCTGCTTGAAATCAATGAGCGGTACCCAAGATCAAATGTCTTAGTCTTTGGCGACTTTAACTTCCCTAACATAGATTGGCTTAGTCTAACAACTAGTGGGTCCAGTGAAGCCGGGGATTTTCTCGATCTACGCTTAAACCATATTCTCACGCAAGTCGTCAACAAACCTACACGTGAAGACAACATCCTTGATCTTGTTCCAACGACGGCCCCAGACCTGGTGACATCCATTAACCAAACGAAAGGTTTTAGCGACCGCAATTTGCTGACCGTGGAGTTATCCTTACCCATCCATTATAGAAACCCATCCTCAAAAATGATCAAGGACTACTCCAAAGCCAATTTCGACGCAATGAACAGCAATCTTTCTGCATATCGACCGTTGTATACCGCCAGTTTTTACTCTAGGACCGTGGAACAGAACTGGTTATTTTTTAAAAACAGGTTAAATAATCTCGTTGACCTGTTTGTACCCTCTGTCCACATACAAAATGATGATTGCAACCCATGGTATAACAAAGCATTAAGGTCCCTCAATAAAAAAAAAAATTGTTTAGAAGAGCAAGGCGTCTAGACTGCGATGCTGCCTGGGATGACTACTTTTTGTGTCGTAAGACCTACACTCAGAACCTTCATCTGGCTAAACATAAGTTCTTTTTTGAGGACCTTTTTAGTATCCTGAGTAACAACCTTAAGAAATTCAGGAAGGTAATATCTCAGTACCTCCTAACTATCGCTCCTCCTCTGGGTCCCCAATATCTGAAATGGACTGTGCCACAGTATTAAACGACTATTTTTCATCTGTGTTCACATTAGAAGACGCCGACATCCCTATATTACCAGCACTACCATACAAGCCTATGGAACCTATTGACATCTCATCTGCTGGAATAGTGAAACTCCTTGAAAACTTGAAATCGACATCCTCTGGAGGACCCGACGACATCACCCCCGAAATTCTTCACTACACCAAAGCAATATCTAGCGAATTTTTCTACTTAACATTTTCACAGTCCTTATTGCAGGGATACCTCCCATCCGACTGGAAACTGGATAAGGTTGTTTCGGTCTTTAAAAATGGGAATCGTTCTTCGGCTTCGAATTACCACCTATATCTCTAACCTGCGTAGCTTCAAAACTTCTAGAGGATATTACGTACTCGAACGTATCTCATCTTGAGAGAATTAACTTCTTTTACAACAAGCAACACAAGTTATACACCAATTTTGAATCCAACCACCGAACTGATGCCCTATTTTTGGACTTTTCAAAGGCTTTCGACCGTGTTGCCCATTGTCACCTGCTTGCCAAACTTTCACGACATGGAATTGACCCTCTCATTCTCTCCTAGATCCGGGATTTCCTCTCTTCTCGCACTCAATTCACCACAATTAATAGTTCCCCATCCAGTCACGCTGAGGTTACCTCAGGAGTTCCCCAGGGGTCGGCTCTTGGTCCCCTACTTTTTCTGATCTTTATTAACGACATTCCAGGCAAAATTTCCTCTAACACCCGCCTCTTTGCTGACGACTGAGTTCTATATCGAAGGATAGTTCCCTTTGAAGACCATCTTCTGCTTCAAAGTGACCTGGACGAAATCCAGGCGTGGTGCACCAGATGGTTAATGACACTGAATGAATCAAGATGCAAGTTAGTCCAGTTTTTACGAAAACGACAAGGATCTCAGTTCTCGTACAAATTAGAAAAATACTTAGTCGAAGACGTCCTGTCCTATTAATACCTCGGTGCGACTCTAACTACAACGATCTCACCTGGAACGCTCACATCGAGCTTATATGCACCGAGGCGTCTCGCTGCCTCGGTTAGATAAGACGAAGCCTAAAATCGGCTCCCCCATTCATGCAAAAATTGGCTTATGAGACATACATTGGACCCAAACTGGAATATGCTGCGGCCATTTGAAGCCCTCACCAAAAACACTTATTAAATCATCTCGAGGCAGTCCAGAACCGCGCTGCCAGGTTTATTTTGAAGAAATACGATTGGTCAGTTAGTGTATCCACCCTAAAGAGCGAACTGAACCTTCCTTTACTAAACATCCGCCATAAGATAGCGCAACTCTGTCTCTTTCACAAAATTTAATACTACCTCCCTGCTCTCCGAGCCCCTCTCCTCCTAACCCCCAGGCGATCTTCATCGCAGCTAAATCACCCATGTCACGTTTCCCGCATCTCAGGCAACACAACCTATTTTAACTCCTCCTACTTCCCCGATACTATTGTAGGCTGGAACGACCTCCCCTCACTTACTGTAACTCCCGACGGATCCCACCGTATTTCGCAACACTCTTTGTTCTCATTTCTGTTAATCCCCATGACGGTGTATTTGTTTTTTCTTGTGCTTACTGGTTGCCATGTATCAATGTTTTCATCCCCTTATGCTCCCCATGTACTACCATGATTAATTTGTGTACTGCCGTTGCTCATGGCGATGCCACATTGTTTTGCAGCACCATGTATTCGCATATGTCGTTACTGTTTTATGCTCTCGTGTTATGTACCTCCCCCTTATGTAATGCCTTCAACGAGGGCCTTAAGGGAACTTGAATAAATGTTGCTGCCTATACGTGGCTTGCACCAATATCGTATCAGAGGCCGTTGTGATGGCATGCTGCTGCTGAATGCATACGTTCTGAAGTAATACCCATTTTGCACTACCTAATTTGTTCCCCTCGGCAAGAAGCAGTGGGAATGACCACCAGCAGGGGCGGTGACATCACGTGCGAGCCATCTACACCCAGTTTCACCTTACGTCCGGCCGCAGCGGATGTTATGAGCCATTCGAGCAAGAGCGAGGCCCTGTGAGTGTCCCGTGATATGGGATAAGGGGCAGAGCGATGCACAGAGAGCGTATCACGTGCTACGTTGATGAACATGGACTGATTGAGATGGCTCGTAACGTCTGCCGCAATCAGACGTAAGGTGAAATGGCGAACATAACGAAGGAGGTAGACACCTTGGGGGAGGTACAAACATAAAAAGCGCAAAGTCACAAAGGGCGACCCGGCAAGATGCTTTCTTTGCTTCACGTCGTCAACACACCCCACACAAAACCAGTTCGCAACCTGAGACACACGAGCAAAGCGGGGAGTCGCCACCTTTAGACGAATGCTTCCAAGGGTGCAGCGTTTCAGTCACACGCATGGCAATGGTCGAATGATGGGCCGACGCAGATAGTACGAAAGAACACTTCATTTCACAAAGGCCGACGGACGTTGAGTAAAAAGTACACGAGCACGCGGATCGGAAGAGGACCCGCGAGAAAGTCCTGGGGCGCACTCCCCCCCCGGTAACTCAGGCCACCTCCATGCTGTGGCTGCCCCCCGGTGAATCAGGCCACCTCCATGCTGTGGCTGCTGTCGTTGAGCAGTAACGGGGCCCTCAGCAGGGGACCGATGCTGTTGTCTTCGGCCACGGCGGCGGAGGAGGACGCGTCTGTGGCCACGCTGTCCACGCCGGGGTTGTCGTCCCAGTCGATCTTGAAGCGGGTCACCCGGGGGTTCGTGGCCAGGATGTTGCGCTGCAACTGCACGGCCAACCCCCCCCCCCCCCCGGGGACATTGACGGGGTACACGCAACTGGAACGCTTAAAGGGACCTCAACCGCAGAAACAATTCTGTCTGGATAGGACACATACAGGATGTATTTTTTCAAGTTTAAGAAATGCATTTAAAAAGAGCCATGAAAGCTACACTTACGGGGTTCGTGCAGGTGAGTTATACGGCCAGGTGGACTTACAATCAGTCGGCCAATTTAGTATCATGTTAATTAACTCTTTAATTAACGAAAATAGACATATGGCTCCAATTAGAACCTTGCTAAACATCATTGAAAACCACTAAATCAACTCTTTTTTGAAAGATAGAGGGCAGTGCAGCATCTTACGGCGTTCTAAAAAACCACACAGTTTGGATCAGTTTCGGTTTCTTATCACAGCGCATCTTTGTGCCCGCAGTCCTGCTCCATGGTGGTCGCAGCGTGAAGCCACTGCTTCGCCCCCCTCGAAGGATGGAGGAAAGTTTGGCACATGTGTGTCACGCGTCTCGGCCGCTGGAGTCAGGACAGCAGGCGCAGAAATGCACTCTGATAAGAAACCCAAACCAAGAAACGCATCCAAATTGAGAGTTTTTATGGAATGCCGTGAAGGGGTTTGTCGAAATTGACAAGTTTTAGACCATCTGCGACAAGGGCAGCTTTTGTTGTGGCTCTCGAGGCACACGTCGCCGCCCAAGGGGCACTCAGAACATCGGGGGAACAGGGAGGTGCCACATACCCGGTCAAAATGCGGGGAGGAGGGCGGGTTCTCCTTCAGGTCGGGGTCGGCGTACTCGTTGTTCACGTAGTACCCCACCCGGATGAACTCTCGGCCCCGGTAGGAGCAGGTGAGCAGCACCACCGTCACCCCCACCGCGTCCTGCACGGGGATCTTGCTCGGGTCCGGCGGGTCCGCCTGCATTGCCCCCCAACAGCCCTCTTCAGGAAAACGGGCTCTCCACTCTCACGGTGCCCGGAATGCGTCTACGAGCATGTGTCTACCACCCCCTATCCCAAACCAAATTTGGGGTGCTTGTATCCGAGCTAGTTGGCGATTCATGTATATGAAAGATCCCAACTGTTTGTAGGAAGATGGATAAAGAGAGAGAGAGAGAACAAGGACAAAATACCACTAGTTGCTAGTCCAACGGTTGCTTGTTCCTAGTCTAGTCCTAGCTTACTCCTTGCTAATCCAGCAGTGTTTGTCCTTTCTCTCTCTTCATCTATCTTACTACATTCAGCTGGCACCTTCCAGAAGCAAAGTTGGGGGTTTCACCTGCCACACCGACGATGGACATCTGCCGTGCCACCGAAATCTCGATTACGTGCCTTCGCCATGATGAGCCTACGTCGGATTGCGGGCACCTCGGCCGGGATTCAAACCCGCCGCATATGGATCCGTGGGGCGGCGCTTTGCCTAGGAGCCGCCAGCGCATCCAAATTGGCACACAAGTGCACAGGGGCAAGGGTGATGGCGATACGCATGATACAGGACACAAAGTACAATATACAAGAGAACGCAAATAATGTCTCCGTAACGCAGTTACGGAGACATTAAACAGGGAACTAAGAATGGCGATACAGGTGCTGACAATGTGCAATAAATATGGCGCATAATTGCCGGATAAGAGTCAGCACGGATACTCAGTGTTGGGCAAGCGTCGTGAAGCTGTTACCTTACACGCGCCTGTTTTTGCTCTAATAGGAGTGGCCACCTGCTGGAAACAGGTCGCGGGCCACTGCAAGGACTGCAGCCAGTTGCAGGCCGGATGTGGCACGCAGGCCGTTGTTTGGGAACCCCTGTTTTAGGACTGCGATGCAAAAGACAATGCGGAGCAGACGACGTGTGCCCACTGTAGTGTCGCCACGCGTCACCACGCCGTTGCATCTCTTGCAAGACCAACAGGCACTTAAACAATACTTGGAGGACGAAATCGGAGACCATTGCAATACTCTGCTTCACAAAAGGAACATATACAGTTACCCTAACTCCAACGAAGACGGTCGGCGAAGCTGTCGAACCGAAAATAAACCGAGAAGATATCAGAGCCGCTGTGCGTGCGGTTGAAGAAAGCGGAAATGCGTACATCGCATCTCCTATAGTTACACGTAACGAGTTCGATTGAAACTTAATTTCACTTCGGTTCCCGTCAAAAGTTAGGTTTTCGACTGCTGTCACTACCTCTCGGAAAAAGGGAAAAAGTGAAAAGGAAAGTGTGCTTCTAGAAGGTCCTTCAAATATCCTACATCAGCCAAGTGAGTGAGCTGCAGCAAGCAACTCAGACAACGAATGCAGATTGTCAAGGTCATACAAAATAAAAGACGAGACTCAAGTAAGTTTTCCGAACTTCGAAACCAAACTACGCAAGAATAGCAGTCATGGGCAGTCGCCCTCGATTGCTAGGTAAATTAATCGGCAAAGTATTGCTGAAAAAACTGTGAGTGCGCAGGCGAGCTGGTGGATGTTGATCATAATGTAGAAAACCCGAGACTGTGGTAAAAGCAGGGAAACGGTTCCCTGCTTTTACCACAGTCTCGGGTTTTCTACATTATGAAAGTATTGCTATTGGAGTGAATTTAGAGAGGAAAACGAAGAGGTGTATGAAATGGGCACATGAAAGAAAAAGAAGTGCCTTGAACGCTCTATGCGTGAGCAGAGACTCAAACCTAACAATATTATGATCCACTCTTCCCCCAAGTTCGAACCAGACAAAGAACTGGAGCTCATGTGAGCTAAAGGGCGAAGTATAAACCACCAGGAAACCAAAGATGGGCAAAATGAAAGGGACACCAAATCAAGGCAGTTCAGTGAAGCCTTAAAATTCCGAGCAAGCGCTCACTAAAAATTTGGAGATAATCATGTAAAACTGAGGAATGGGCACTCCCTAGGTCAACAATACGCAAAGATACATCCTTTGTACATTTTTCAAATGCTACGAGATTGAGGGGTAGGTACTTATTGTGGAATGGGCGGACGCTTGGTATTTCACGATATAGTCAGCGACAGGTTAAGGGATACACATGGGTCTGGCGCCAAAAAAATCCCTAAAATAACATTCCTTTGGACATGGCGATTGTGAAATCTAAAGCTACTGCTCTTCTGAATTCAAGAAGTTTCTAATTCTGTGGCTGAAGATTTGAGCTATATGTGGCTTGCACAGGACGTCATTTCCGTTGCCCTCTAGAGAAGAGGGGAAGAAAGAGCTCCCCTCTTATCAGGATCCTCCTTTGTGCCACCCGGATTTGCACAGGCGTCGCCATTCTCCTCCCAGAAGATTATAGAAGATTAACCTGTCACTCAAAATTCTTACAAAAGCAGCTTCTCTCTCCTCCTTTTACTTGGTGTTCAAATGTGTGCGATGTGACGTCAGTGCAAGGAGCCTATACAGTATCTACTCATTACAAGAGACCTTGATAGTGGTGAAGATTTTAATCTGTTGTAAAAGGAGTAGTTCGCAGAACGCCACTCTTACTACTGACTTGGATGTGGATTAGACTGGAGTGTGTTGAAGCTTCTGAGCTCTGAAAGGTAGTGCTTTCGGTCATACGAGGGATGAAAGGCGTCGAGCACATTGACAGGAGTTTGCAGTAATGGATGACATCGCTATCAAACCGAAGTTGTCTAATGTCTGAAATAATGACTGCTGTCGGGGAGTCTGCTATATTGAAATGGTAAAGTACTTAGAGACTCCCTAATATAGACCATTATATCCAAATGTATGTTATAAAGGAATCTGTAATAGGCAATGTTGGCTCAATGGCAAAGATAGCAAGACCAACCAAACTTTACAATAGACCCTTTCCGGAATTCAGTCTGGCCACTTTGATCACTATCATCATCTTCTGAAAACGGCATATGTGCTATACTAATGGCGGCCTTCTGCTTACTGATGAAGGAAGAAGTTGAAGATGCTCCTAAGCAGATGATTCGAGGCCTATATATTCTAGATGTTAGCGCGGCGTGAAGCAGGAATTGGACGCAAGAGCTGCATAAGCGTTCATTTCTAACTCAGTCCCAGTCAATCTGTTAGTAGCACTCACTCGGCTTCAAAGACCCTTGATGTATAGAAGTCTATCAAGGCGTCTATGTGGGTTGGCGCTTCATTCCGACTGGCTGCATTTGTTTTGCCATCGACACTAAAAGAGATTGAAAAATAATTGTAGTGAAGTGCACATTCTCGTTTACCGTTGACCTTTAAAAGTGACGGTGCCCCATAAAATACTGCAGACCACAAGTTCATTGCCACCATTAGTATAGTAAAAGATTTGAGTCACCAGTAGCAGGTTATCTTTTACCGAATATCTGCTGTAACCAGATTCGTTGTTAGACTGTATATAAACTTATAATATCTATGTCGGCGGAATTTGCGATGAAGTTGACTCTAAAATATTGGTTTCCCAAAGGCACAAGATTTAAACTCGTTGCCAAATTTCAAGAGATATCTCAGCACCCAAGGCACACAGAAATATAACTTTCTTTGCAACATGTAGCTTAATGAGAAAAGCACAAAATCTGCAGAGCAGACTTTTTAACATACAGGGTGATTCAAGGAGAGGCCAGGCTCTTTAAATCGACCACAAAATTCGGTTTCTCAACCTATCGCGCTACAACTTTGTGCAGCGTTGCCCACATATGGTGCATTTTTTTTTTGTAAAATTTGCAAAGAGCGAATTTACCCGAGGAAAAGTAAAGAAAGAAAAAGGCTTAGCTCCTATGGAAACGCAGCGACGCTACCGGTCTGCAAACAACACGGCGCCGTTTCGCACGGGAGACAAGAGATGGCGCAACGAACGAGCCTACGGCGCCGAGAGCAGACGTCTTTAAGCAGACAATCTTTTCGACTCAAAAGCGGCGCGCGTTCCACAGGCGGCAACAGTCGCAGGAACAAAAACAGGCGCGGTAACAACAAAGAACTGCAGTTTCTCGTCTGCTAAAGACGCCGGCTCTCGGCGTTGTATGGTCGTTCATTGGCGGCAATTGGCGTCGCGACCGCTTGCGCCATCTCGTCTCCCGTGCGAAACGGCGCCGTGTTGTTTGCAGACCGGTGGCTTCGCTGCGTTTCCATAGGAGCTAAGCCTTTTTCTTTCTTTACTTTTTCCTCAGGTAAGTTCGCTCTTTGCAAATTTTACAAAAAAAAGAAAGCACCAACTGTGGGCAACGCTGCACAAAGTCGTAGCGTGATAGGTTAAGAAACCGAATTTCACGGTCGATTTAAAGAGCCTGGCCTCTGAAGGTCTAGGAAAAAGTTTTCAATTTACCTATTCTTTTGTTACTTGGTAGCCACACACAGAACTCTGAACTTCAATAGGTTGTAAAATTCCACTAAGAATACTTCAATCTCAAAAGTACAGGTGCAATGGAAAAAGAGTAGCACAAGTGACCGACGTATGGAGCGGCAAAATCGCGACACGCGGCGCTATTGTTCCGGAGCCCGCCGATAGCGAGAGTGCCAGTCACGTTCCATGTCTAACGCGGGGGTGGCCGGCAGAAAGCAGCCAATCCCAAAACCCGCATTTCGAAAGCTATCTTATAGACGCTTTGCAGCAGCTGTGCATGGACGCCGCCATAACTGACCTTCAGTTTTTGTTTCCTCTTATTCCGTTCGCTTCACTTCACCATTGCCACAGCAGGCCAGGTTATTGTCACTTTAAGTGCTACTGTGTCCTTCTCCCCAGCATAGGCCCTTATGGAGACTCGTCAACGCCCGATTCAGTGGCTCGGCATCTCGGTAAGACAAGAGAAGGGTGGCTATGGAGGCTCAATGTGGCGCGTGTGTAAAGCGTCTATACCACAATTTTCTGCCGGCCACCCCCGCGTTGAAACATTCAACATGACTGGCACTCTCACTATCGGCGCGCTTGGGAACAATAGCGCCGCGTGTTGCGATTTTACCGCTCCGGTCATCGGTCACTTGTGCTATACTCTTTTTCCGTTGCAGCTGTGCTTCTAACATTGTATTCTTTATACTTTGTAGTCTTTACCCATGCAAACAAATTTTCTTTGTGAGCATTTTTTTTTTTCTTATTGTTTGAAAAACGAAGACTGGCAATTTTTGAATATTTTAAGGACTAATCTACTCATGACTGACAAAATGACCAAATATTTGAAATCAGCAAAAAAAAAAAAAAAAAAACGAGAAACATGGCTTGCGTCATTTTGTTAAGTTTAATCGAAAAGTAGAGAAAAAGACTCCATCACTGGTCTTCCCCCTTAAAGGCTGGCGTACACTTCGCGCTTCCCACTTTTGCCTGCCTCTCCCTTTTCTATATCCTCTCCACCTTCTACCTTGCCCCAACTTGGCTCCCGTAGCAGCTTAGGAGAGGAGTGTACTCGGAGGATTATCTTCCCTGCAGAAAACCGAGGCTGCACGTCGGCCTTTAAGAACCTAGCTCCGGCACAAGCTTTCTGCCTTTCATAACAGTTGGTCGCAAGCACAGCCGAAATCAGTCAGCAGCAAGAGCGCCATTGGCACCGTCGTTATACAACCAAGATTTAATTAATTTTTGTTACTTCACGTTTTGCTATCATTGGCCGCATTTATTTTTAAATCATTATGTTCATTTGAACAAACCACAGTCGTCGTGAGTGGTCTCGATAGGGAGGTAGCACCATGCATCAATACATATGCCAAATGTGCCCCGCCACTGATCGTCTGCGTCAATCTTTTTGGCCCTACATTTTCTACAAAGACAGCTACGCTTCGTAATCTTACAAAACAAAATCGACCCGTGAAATACACCATTGACGAAAGGTTTATATTGCCATATGCAGGCGCCAATTTTCAAGGCCCATTTTAGATCAAGCCTGGGAATTTCAGACACCCTATACTGTCAAGACCGGTTATAGCGAAGTCAACGGGAATCGGAAATCACTTCGATATATCCGCTATTTCCTTATAACCGACTTCGAGTAACGAAGTGCAAAAGGGAATGGGAAATCGTGATCGCTTCGCTGTAGCCGCTGTTTCGTTATAATCGACTTCGTTATAACCGGTCTCGACAGTATCTTACCACCAATATACAAAAGATGGGTTTTCAATAAATGTTAATCGCGAATGTGCCTTGTTTTTGTCCCCTTTCTTAATGTCCTCGTGTAGTTTTGGCGCTTCGAACGTGATGACGAACCAACCAGCATAAATAGCCATTTTAATGAAATCGCCTCATCTTGAAGCGGGCCGAATGCTAGAAGTCGGAGACAGTCAGCGTGAGCTCATGGCCTTTTCCATATGACGTAAATCCGCCATTTTGTTGCCATGTCAACGTCGGTTACTTCCAACGCTTACTTCTGAGCATTCATAGTTGATGGCATCATGTGAAATCTTGTTAACGCTTTCGACACGCGCGAGACATGACCATAACAAAATGGTGGACAAAATTACCCGGCTAAAAACGCGGCAGCGCGCGCCCAGAGCACTACTGCGCCCGCGGGAGCCGGCAGCGGCTCTCGGCGAAAAATATTTGCTCCCGTTCGTGCGTTCTCTATCCGGAACTGCGTAAGAAGGACAGCCAGAGACGAAGCACGCCGGGAGAGCCTGTCGTTCGCCGACGCCGGGTTGTAACCGCGAGACAGCGGCGTCAGACGCGGGGAAACGCACCTGGAAGACGAACATGTGCCTGCCCTCCGGCACCGGACCCACGTACACCGTATCCAGGATCTGGTCGTAGTCCTCGCTCTCCGCGGAGCCCACGTAGATGATCTTCCACTCGAGATCTGGGCAGGAGGGGAAGATGCAGCCGCCTTCAGGGCGAGCCGCGGGGCGCCGGACGCGGCGATTACCTACCCTCCTTTAAGTCCTCGATGCACTCGAAGGTGATCTCGAACTGAAACGGGTTGAGGAACAGCGACGGGTTGTCGAGAACGACCACGTTGCACACGTGCACTTTGGCCATCCTGAGCTCAGCGAGCAGGCACTGTCAGCCGGGCGGCTGCTACCGCGGCCAGAAGCGGACTCGCTTGCCCGAGACGACGAGTCAGCGGGGCATGCCCGGCGCACGCGTAGCCGTGCACCGAACAACCGTTGAAAGCAGCTCTAGCGACGCAGCAGCAAGCTCGAGTCCGCCGACGCGCGTACCTCGTGTCCAGCGCAGTTCTTAGAACAACGCAAATCACACCGAACTCAGCCGACGCAACCACCGTACACGAACCCCACGAGCCCTCGAAAACATTTGGCGGGAAACAAAATAAGCGGATCGGAGCTGTCGGAGCATCTATACTAAATAATTGCTTGTTTTATAGCTATTGAAGCTCAAAACGCTCTTAAATAAAATTTAATTAATTTTTAATTGATTAAATGTTTTTATTAGGAGGCTTTTAATTATATATGAATGTGCGTCGTGCTGCGGGACTGCCGTGAACGGCTGACGACGGACAAGGGGGTGGGTGCGCCCGGGGTTCTTGTGATGAGTGGGCTGATTTCTTCCTCGATCGGGCTTAACTTTGGGGCGAAAGAACGCATGACGTCGCCAGCCGTGAGGGTGCACTGACTGAGGACACGCCGCGACAATCCCCGCCTACTCCAGCATGGACGCCCAAGGCTGGCAGGTGACAAAGGTCTCTCTAGCCGCGCTCGCAATTTCCGCCTCACGGGTCCACTGGCCGTCCAGCCGACGGATGTTCCCGTGACGCGACCCTTGGTCCGACACATTAGTCACCAGCTGTCGACACGAAACGCGCGGCATTTCCGCGCACACACTGCCGGTGGCCGTTGCTCGACCGCTCGGAGGCGTCGATCACACGGCCCAACGGTCTCGGGCCGGTCCCTCGGTGAGCAGCTGCATTCTTGCCGTCGCTTTTGCAGGCTCGGGCCCTGTACGACTTCGAGCCCCAGGCGGCTGGCGAGATCACTATCTGGGCTAACGAGACGGTCACGGTCATCAACAAGGTGGGTCCACCCCTCCCAGCAGCGCGGCGGCTGTCCCCCCCTGCGCGACGCAATCGACGGCCACGCTTTCTTGCTTTTTACGTTCTTCAAGCGCGCTGTCCACGCATTGTGGCGCTTAAATCGAGGGCCTCGCATTCCTCTGCTCTGGTGTCTCCGATGAAAGGCTTTCACTCTTCAAAAGAGGACTGGGAGAAACCACATCACGTGTTCATGCTTGCTCTCAGGCGCTCCTTCGCTTCCCACCCGAGCAAATGGTCTCGCATCGGTGCACTCGTGGCCCGGGTTAGGGTCGTTGGTCTGGGTTCAAAAGTCTGCCTCTTTGCTCGCGTCAGTATGCTGTGGTGTTTCTGACCCATTTGCTGCGGCATTGTGGTTTTGGTGCGGGTAAGCCTGCTTTGTTTTCTCGCGTTTTTGAACGTTGTATTTCTTGTAACACCAAATCTGTTTCGTCAGCAAAATTCTACGAGAAAACTGTCACTCAGGACAGTGACATCAGGACGTCGTGTGACACGACGTCACATAACAGCTTAACGTCAAGTGACATCATACACACACACACAGCGTGGGCACAGCTTGTTCACAACACATTTTGTGCTCTCCATTCTTTGTCAACATAATCAAACTAGTCTTATATTTTCTTTTTTTAAAGTAAATATAGCGAAACATGCTGTCTTTCCATAAACTAAGGTCTGTTTGGAGGGTTTTAATCCTGTGTAAATCGTTGGTTGTGAAAACTACAGCCCATAAACTAACTCTTTTAAACACTTTAGACTTCCCACAGAAATCGGTTTCTCAATGTATCACACTGTAATTTACTATTGAGGTGCAAGCAGGTGGTGAAAGTTGACAGTGAAAAAAATAAGGAATTGTGCATTAAAACTTGGGTTTGGGCTAGCTGATCCATTACTGAATATAAGGTTACAAAAGCGCAAACAAACGAGGACAATGAAGAAACGCAAACGACAGGACATGTGCTTCCTTTTTTTTTTTTTTTTCAATGTAACTGGTTTTTATTAACACCATTGTCACTTTTATGTATACACATTGCCCAAACCACATCGCATTTAATCGCCACAATCAGAGCCAGACTTCCAGAAACACTATCTTACTCTGAAGCAAATACACAGATGGAGCGCTGACGCAATTGTCTTTCTTTATCATTTAGAATGCGTCTATAATCGCTTTCCGTTTTTTCTTTTGCCTTTCTTAAAAACTTTGTGTCAGTCAGGTCATGTTTACACCCACATCGCCTACAGTGGTCAGCGAAATGGCCCCCCACGTTGCTGCGCACACAGATTATGTTCTCGTGCTCTATCATTGAAGCAGCACCCAGTCTGCCCAATGCAGACTCTGCCACAAGTAAACGGAATCTCGTGCACCACATTGGTGACGCGCGCAGAAGCGCCTGTCCTGTCGTCCATGTTTCTTTTTTTGTCCCCATTTGTTCACACTTTTTTAAGCTTTTATTCAACAAGGAATGGACTTACCTCGCTCAAAAGAAAAGAAACAAAAACCTGTTCTGGGCAGTGTGGGTCGTCACTTCACAAACCATGCACACATGGAGACAAGTGCTACCTACAGATGGTGTACACAACGTCGAGGGATGGCCGGACGATTCAGGTTATGATAGCAGACATTCCAGCAAAAAGTACTCAAATCGATTGGTGCTCCCTTGTAAAGCCCCTCGATGTGTTTGTGTTTCAAGTAGCGTCAAATGCTGCAGTAAACGAGGCCTGTGTCTCGAGCACCTTTTGGAAGCAAATGACAGCGCAGCACTGAAATGAGATGCCATTGGAAGTGAATGCCGGCAAAGCTCCCACTTGTGGCACGTGTCTCACGTTTCCACAACAATGGTTGAGGGTACCTGTAACCATAAATTTTGTCAAGGGACTTTACTCCCTCTACATGTCGAACGCCACCTGTCAGCACCACTTATCCCTACACTTGCGTCGTATGAGAACTGGTGCTATAGATTGTTCAGAACAGGTTTCTGTTCCTTTGTTTTAACAAGGTAAGTTTTTTTTCTTTTTAACTGTAATATGCTACTGCCTGCTTGCACCTCTAGTAAATTGCAGCACAATACGTTGAGAAACCTTTTTTTTACGGGCCGTCTAAACTGCCCTAAAAGCGTTTGTTTACATGCTGTGCTGACTCCCATGCATGACTGCTCATTGCCGCAACAGCACACATCGGCTTTGTGTAAAGTCTTACCCAAGTAGACATGAATTACTTCCACGGATCATATCATACGATAACACAGCTAAAGCGATATTGGACCCGAGTATGTTTCTGATTGCCAAGGTATGAGAATTTGCTCTGGAGTGAGAGTGCAGAAATCTTGCAACACAGCCATCTCGGGCGATACCTTGAAGGACAGTGCTTCGCACGAGAGTTTGCCCGCATGCACATACCCCTAGGGGGTGGAGGGATTGCATAAATGTTCACTTGGGGCAGTTGAAAACCTAGTGCTATCGTGGATTCTGGTCATTTGTTACGCCCTTGTCCCAGAGTGTTCTAGGATGGGAAACATTAAAAAGTGTGTGGGAGATGTACTCAGAGCTAGGGACATGGTTAGAAGGTGCAGGCGGCACCTTCTAGGGACACGGTTACAAGGTGCGGGCGGCCTGCAGGCGTTGGTAAGCGGGAAAATGGTCGGGAGGCAAAACATTGAGTCTTGGAGATCCTTGAACCACGTCTTTACTCTGTGTTGGTGGTTGCATCGGTCTGAGTACCAGTGGAAGCCCTAAACAGGAATGCTATTCTTTCTAAACTGACGGGAGGTAACAATCTACAGTGGCAAGCTATTGTTATCATTGAAGGTTTTACACCTTCTCCTACACCCCTTCCACACAGCAGCACAAAGGTACCTTTAGCTAAGGTACCTCTAGTAAAAGGAGCTGGTGATCATTACCACACGGCGCACAAAGGTACCTTTAACTAAGGGAGGGCCTTTGTTAAGGAGGAGCTGACCAACCGCCCTTTACAGGGAGGTTGGCCATGAACTCGAAATAAAACTAACAAATATATAAAGTTTACTGCTTTTAAGATACTATGTTCTAACAAATTGAACATGTGTAAGTTGCAATTATTGGATGAATTCGTAACACAAACATGATAAAATATGCTAGCGACGAACATATACTCATGCTAGGAGGTTCAGTCATCATGCGTTCTGTTTAACGAGTCCGTTTCAAAATTATGCCCACTTCAAAGACAACGCGACAGCACATGCAGAGAACACCATCGAGCTCAGAAGTCGATGTATTTTACTCACTTCCAATCATTGGCATGTGCTTCTCAAAGTGCATGTTTGGCAGCTTTGGACGTTTGTTTTCAGAGGTCTTGAAGGGATGCACTTCATCTTAGAGTTAGCCTATACAACGCCTGCCGTCAGTAGTTTTTTGTATAACAAAGCAAAACAACCAACTACAAGGGACTATGTAGGCCCAATGACCTTCAAGGCAATATTCAACCACTGCCTAGAATCTTGGTCTTGTCATGGTGGCCGCAATGCCTCGCCGGTCTAAGCAGGCCTAATGTATGGAAAGATGGCAAACCTTTTTCGGGACAGCACACCCGGATGCGTCGGCAAATTGTTCCTAGACAAACCTTTCACTTCGAAACGATACCTCAGCTTCTTCATTGAACCGCCCTGAGGTGTGCGTTGCACTGCTCGTTCAAGCTTGTCCCACTCGATCCGCCATGTAGAAGGGCTTTTCCTCCTCACTCATGCTTGTTCACGTGCCGCAAATGGTTAAGATTAGGCTGATACAAAGGGTGTAGCCTATACCACCCATCCATACATTCATCCTCCGTTTGTTCACTGTGTGATACCAATCGCCCTTTACTAAAGGCACCTTTATACTGTTGTGCGAATGGGGTATTAGTTTGGGTACTTCTCTAACATAGTGGGCGGAAGCCTGACTGAGCCCGCCATTGGTAAGGCCAGCTTTGGCAGAACTCTGGGCCCCTTCCTTACTGGCTTCCTAATCGCAGGACATAGGAGAAGGCTGGTGCGAGGGCATCAATTGCCGCGGTGAGACTGGCCTCTTCCCCGAAAACTATGTGGAGGTGAGTTACAATCTTCCTTCAACGAATCCTGTGTGTTCGTAGAACATGGATCAGCTGTGGACCTTTTTCAAGTAACGGGTGCCATCTGGGGGTTGTTGCTGAACTACCGGAAGCCTATTGTTGGGAAGGCGTCGTGCAACCGAGGTTTCGGTTGTACGCCGGAAAACATCCCCCGGGTGGTCCAAATTAATCCTCGGTCCCTCGCAGGGGCTTGCCAGATGCCTCTCGTAAGCTTAAAACCCCCAAATTTGACTTTTTAAGCAAATTACAGTAGTGTGATTAATTCTAACTCCAGGAAGCCACAAATTTTTGTTTGAATTATTAGGTTTTACTTATCGAAAACTCGTTTAACTATGGTGCAAGATAAAATTATGATTTGCCATATGAATTGCGACGCATACAAAGAATATATTTGACGATTTCCTCTACATAGGCTTACTGATCATAAGCAAGTATGCCACACGTAAAACATTTGTGAAATGTATGACATAAGTTTATTTATCCTTCAAACCTGTTAGAGAAGTATGGGCCTTCACCAACCAAGTCTTTAAGAGTTAGGAGCCCGACGTTTCCAACCTGATTCGGTTTCTTTCATCAGGGGCGACTATTTGCACTTGGAAAGCAGCAGCTTCTTTTCCACCTATGGTGGTGGTGTTTGCTTCCCTCACTTTTTCTTCAAGTGCCCTAGCCCAGTCACATACGCCGATGGTAAAGGGCCGTTTGAACTCTTTTGTATTTCCTGGCGTAGTCTGGATATGCCAGGATTCTATGAGAAGTCGTTGGCGGATGTTTGGTTTAAACGCTCATCATTCTGGTGTTGTCAAAATCAATACGTTGGTCGTAGTCGTCAGAGTGCTCTGCAACAGCACTCCGTCGGAGCAACTTGCGCAGGTGCTGGGACGTGGATCTATGCCATGCTGCTACATCACAGCGTCCGCGCAAGTTGCTATGAAAATTTTCGCATGGTGCCCGTTTTCATAGCTCACGTGTGCCCGCTCGAGCTCCGTTGAGTGTGCTTCTCACCGAGCACCGGTGCAGTGCGGAGAAGCGCTGCCCGCAGAAGCAAACTCCGCGGGTGTTGTTTCTCTGCAGTGCACTGGTGCTCGGAAAGAAGCGCATTCAACGGTGCCAGAACAACAAAAATAATGAATTACACAAAAACGCCGTTCGAATTAAGCGGCTTGCGGATACATTAAAAACATAGCGGGACAACCAACGTTTTGAAATTGGTTTGAATTAACCGGAAGTATGAAATAACTGAGTTTGAATTATCGCAAGCCTACTGTAATGAATTGCGGACGGTTGCGTGGCGCAGTTAATCCAGCCACAGCAGCCCGCGCCTGCGGCGGGGGGCCCCCCATCGGTGCCTCCTCCCCCACTGCCCCCCAAGTATGAGGCGGCAGGCTACGACAATGGGGACGACTGGGACGATGACTGGGATGACGACGACTCCAACCAAGGGGCACAGGTGGGTCGGCCAAGTTGGAGTAACCGAATAGCAGAAATTGAGTATCACCTTTCCTTTCCTATATTTTTTTTTAATTTGGCTCGCACACGGGGTTACGCACGCCAAATATGCCCAAAGCGCTTGGTGTTTGGCTTATGCCATTGACCTACGTGACCCCCTCTCCGCCAATGAGGAGTTGGCGGTAAAAGGAAAAAGGAAGGCAATATTATTTTTATGCAATTTGCACCAAGCCCTTAGCCAGTGCTATGTGCTGAAGCTGAATCACGCCGATTACATGTACTTTGCGAGACAAAAAGTATGTTCTATTTGCATAGTGTTTATAGTTCGTCTTCAATCTCCTTCCTTTGCGGGCACACTAAGCCACTGGAGGTCACAGTTTGATGGTTTTTTAAATATATCGAGCCATCCGTGTCGCATACGCCTTGACCTCTATTGAGCATACATTCGCCGACATGAAAACCCTCCAAGCTGGTTCTTCAAATGTTCTGCATTTAAAAAGTAATTGAGCGGATGTCAAACCTCAGCAGAGGAAAATGTATGTGAGGGCACTCTGGGCAGGGTGAGCAAATGTCACCCTCTTTGTGGCAGGACCAGCCCCAGCAGCTGTCTGGGCCATGCAACTATGGCCTGTTTCCTCCCAACCGGTCAGCCCAGCAAGATGCCGGAAGCAAGGGGGACGTTGCCGCCCGTGGAGGCACGGTCATGCGCTTCAACAGGTCGGGATGGGCTCCCAATGGTCTTTGCTTTGTCTGCTTGTACGGTGTGGCCTCTACAGGGAGCGAGAGCGTACGGTGGCGTCAGAATGCCAAGCTCGGATTGGAAAAATTAATGGTTAGACAAAAACCGACTACCTTTGTCTCTACACACTGCCTGCATCCAGTCTGAGTGAACAAGAGCGTCATCTGCTCCTTGTGCAGGGTCCGGCATTCGAGCTGCAGACTCCGGTGTTTGTCGTTTTTGTATTCCAGACTTTTAATGCATTAATTCTATGCAGGGATTTTTGGACCCATGCCAATTCGTTTAAAAATGCTGGATGTCGCATAATTGAGGCGTCTTCGTAATCGAAAAAGAAATGCTCGCAATATTAGCACGTCCCATACTTCGTTGAACGTGGAGGGGCAAGCGAGCAAGTGTCGACTAAACAGGATAAGCAAACTGTAAATGGCAACTAGAGGCTCGTCTCTTTCTCTTACCATCATTTCATGCGTTCCCACCACCCACAATCAGTGCGTCCCTGGCTTTTGAAAGACGACACTTAACTGAGACTCCTAGATGCACGTACGCGTTGGTGTCAGATAACTCTGGTGCGGCTTCTCTGTGGCATTGCGTGCAGGTTCTCCAACTTCGTCAAGTCGGGAGGGGAGTCGTGGCTGCTGGGACAGACCAAGGTGGCCGTGCCCGGAGAGGAGCAGGTCACCATCGTGGTCAGTCCCCATCTTTGCCCGCGTGGCTACCGAGAAGACAGAAAGTGTGGCTTGTTAACGCAAAATATGTTTTAAGGCTGGATCATGCAGCCCCGTTTTCTTATGTTGTGTTATGTTACGAAAGCTTGCATCTGGTTACGCCGCAAGTCACCAGGCCATCTGTGCTTCGTGTTAAGCATGGCTACCAGTTCAAGGAGGTAGCCTGGCACGCAACATTTGGGACACTTATGTTTCGGCGACTTATGCATAATGTAAGAAAATGCGAGAAAACAATGCTGTGGACTCGGTTTTCCAAGGATAAGGCTGCGTGACGTTGCGAAAAACTGTTGCATGCACTACGCATTTAGCGCACCAGTGTCCCGTTAAACTAGGCGGGACATAAGTTTCAAATTGGCAGCAATGTTCACGTGACCCCTTGACATTACGCGACACCGTGAAATTTTCACGTGACTGGTCATAGTGTCACTTTACATTGCTTTACGTGACACCTTGTCTACTTAATGTTAGCGTGGTACCTAAAGGGGTAACCTTTGTGTTTAGCAGGACTCTGGAGGTGTGGTGTGCTGGGCGGTGCGCATGGATCCCTACCAGTGTGAGGTCTCCTCTCCCAAAAAAGAGAGCAAGTTCAAAGGCTTCAAGAACTTCATCGCCTACCAGCTCACGCCCTCAGTGAGTGTCTTCCATCCTGCAAAAGGAGTTCGGATAGTCTTTCGTAATTTTCACTTTAATTAGGGACGACGACACAAGAAACGGCCATCTGGCGTCAGAACGGACAAGTCGGATGGCAGTTTAATTTTACGTAGCAGCTGCAGATTTAACAACCTAAAAATAATTGCCTGCATTCCTACAGGTGTTTAATGGGAGTGGCATTAGTGAACGCAACAGCCCAGAATATATATTATCCAAACGTTTATCAACAAGCTTCTTCTGTTCTTCATTTACTTTTTTTTTACTTTTTTGGTAGTTTGGGTAGGACTTTTGAAATAACCCATTCGAATGGGGCTTTGGCATTCTCGTGGGGTAATTGCCCTGTTCCTGTGAGGAATAGACATTTGACAATTGGGCAGTGTAGCATGAAGTTGGAGTGGCAAAAAAAAAAAAAAAGTACAATGTGCCGGGCCAAAAAGGGAAATGTGCCGGGCCACTCAGAAGGGAGCGTTTAGCCATAGCAACAGCTTGGAATCAACAAGGGCAGAAGGAGAGGACACATAGAACTACCAATATGAACTCTCCCCAACTCGCCCAGGCTTTCATCTTAGTGTTTAGCCAATTAGTGTGACCTGTATCAATTTTATTAAATTCCCGGGGGGACCCAGCATAGAGGGGGAATGTTGCTCTTTGAAATAATTTGAATAAATAAACTTTCCCACGAGATCTGCTTTTTTATGAGGCTCTCTTCATGAGGGCTGTGAGCAGTGCCTCAATAATCTAATACAGTGGTTCTCAAATGGGGATCCGCGAAGACATTCTAGGGGTCAGCGATAATCAATCAAGCCCGGCAAAAAAAGTTTTTTTTTCCAGGTCGAGAAGAAATGTTTCAGTTTTTGGGCGAGTTTTCTCGCGTGCATGTCAATAAGAAAGTTCTACTTTACACTAGCCCTTACTTAAATCCAGTTATTCAATTATTATTATATTTACCCTATACCTTCCCCCTCTCCTCACCCCGAACGGGGTCCTCCATCATCTCCGCTGATCCACATGGGGTCCGCGAAACATCGGTGGTTGAGAACCACTGATCTAATAGTTTGAGTGCAATTGTAGGTTTGGCAAAGCCTTATATCAGAGCCAATATCCTGCACGAAGACGGAGCGCTCTAACCACTGGGTGGTCCGCCCCCACCCCACAGCAGATCAGAGTCACCGCTGCGACAGGTTCGGCTGCTGGCTGCATTCCCGGTAGATGCTACCGAGGATGCAGTCCGAGAAGAAAAAAAAAGCAGAGTAGGAGTGGGTTTATGCGGCTCAAAAACGTCCTCGCGGTTGTGGTTACCGGGTTATATCCTCAACAAAGCCAGTTGCCGTGCTTGTGCATTCCACCAACACCAATAACTAACCGTCTGCGTGCAAACTAACGGGGAAAGATAAGGAGGCTGTTTGTCGACACGGTGGAATGCGGGTTATCCAAAGTGAAGAAAAGATTTGTGAGACAGCCTGTTAGTTGGACCCGGTACACCGGGTTTGCATGTGCGCATCTTTCGGGGGGCGGTGCTATGGCTAAAAACGTGCGTTCGATGCAAAGAGGGCGCTTCACGAGGCAGTGCCTGTCGGTCGAGTGCATGAGCGTTTTCCCCCGTCCGTGCAGTTCAACGGCATTCCCGTGAGCAGGCGCTACAAGCACTTCGACTGGCTTCACGAGCGGCTGCAGGAGAAGTTCTCGCTGATCCCAGTGCCCCCGCTGCCGGACAAGCAGATCTCCGGTGAGTGTGGAAGAACGCTCTATTCATCTCCGAGCCGACGCCAATGCGGCAGTCGTAGGCTAGCCTGCACTCCTTGCTGTAACCTTCACCGCCCTGAAAGTTTAGACAAGTAGATATCATCACAGACAGAAAGAGAATGGCAGGGCATGTCTTTCAAATGCTTGGCTTCCGGCATGTCCTTCGTGCCTACCCCCATGCATTAACTGTGCGTGTGTGCGTGCTCGAGGTACATGAGACGCCGAAGCATTGGTGAAGGTAGGAACCTGTTGTTGGAGGCAGCACCCCCCTGCCGTTCCCACCTGTCATTGACTTTGGTACTGTGCAGCATTGCCGCATATGAGTCGACCACTCCAATTCCCAATCCCCAGTAGCCAAGAGAACTAATTTGCACAAAGCAAGTCACGTTAAATCGGTGAAGTAGACCTTTATTCGCAGACGTGGGAGTTTAAAGGGCCGCTGAACTCCCAGAAAACAACTCCCAGAAAAACATTTTTGACCCTCTCATGTGCCTTGTCCACATGCGTGGACAAATGTTACTTAATTTTTTTTCATCGCAGAAAACAGTCCCGCATCGCAGTTTATGCCACGGTGTCCTCGAGCGAGGACAAACAAAGCTTTTCCGGCTGGCTGATAGATGACAGCACTTGCCAGCAGTCATCCAGATGGTATACTAGTACTTCGCCTCCACTTGTAGCATTGCCAAGCAGTAGTTCATAAAAGTAAATAATTTTTGTAGTTTGAGCTACACTGGCCGAGGTTGAGCAGTTTCGCGTGACTCCCAAAAAGCCGTGCTGTGCAAGCTCGAGGATCAGTGACGTCACACGGCGCACAGCTGGCGCGCCGGAGCTGCCACCGCCACGCGCACCCAGCCGATCTGCTTATTCCAGAGGAGTGACGTCATAGCCGCGGCAGACGCACTGGCGCCGCCGCGTGCTTAGCTGTGCGCCTCCGTCGCGCAGTAGCCGAGTATGACGCTGCACCAGAGCCGCTTGATAGCGCCTCATTTTGTTCACATAAGCTCACACTACATTTATCCCAACATAGCTGAGCTAAGCCACCGCAATTTTTTGCCGGCAATGTTTTGCACGAACATTGAAGCAAAAATAATTTTCAGATTGTTCTAGCCATGAATAAATATTAGCAAGCAAAAATCAGAAATGATTTCTCTCCATTTGTTTTGTTTACGCTCATTACATTCATACTACTCAAATGGGGACACTAAGCAGTAACACTGCCCTCATTTGGCTCGCAAGCTTTCGACTTTTGCCCGCAAAACACACTGACTCGTACGCTTGTGAGTTTTGTATCGCTCTACATTGTTACGGGAGAATGAAGAGTTCTGGACAAGTTATCCAGAGAAGAAATTGACCTAATTTTAGACATAGCTGATGAATCTGAAGACTGGTGAAGAATGGTAGGATGCACAGGATGTCGTGCGTGATGTTTGTGAGACGGGTGATGCACCTGTGGGCATTGCCATGTCCCACTTTTCCCTGAGTACTTTGAGGGGTTTCGTGCATTGCGAGACTTTCCGGTTCCTTTTCCTGTTTCGCAGGATTTCGCTTAGTAATTGTAATACAGAAATTATACAGTGCTAACATGTCTAGCCCAAATACACAACCATTTCAATAAAAAGAATTACTACGGAACACCAAATATGAGATTACTTGGCCACTGGAATACATGTTGTCCTCAACTGAGGACACGTCTATTCTGTATTTGCAAATTATATTTTTGAGTAGATTTTTTTTATTTACTTAACATATGGTGTAGAGATTAACGTCCGAACATAGTATGCTTTTTGTTTTATATGATAATTATAATTCATGCATGGGAGGGTTACCTTCCTGGATAGGATGCAAATGTTTTTAACCCTCCCCTCTTTAGTGATTAATTGGTGGCTACTTTTTTTTATCGCAAAAATAAAAATCCTTGTACATTCGACGCAAAAATTCAGTCCTTTGAAGGGTAACGAAGGAGTTCGCTGAGTGATCAAAGTGGTTGTTTTGCTCACTTGACCTTTCTCCCTCTGTAAGAAGGAAATTTTCGTTAGCTTCGTTGTAACCACTAGACCTGGAGTGCATTGATAGAAGAGACGTATGCGACAAGCAACATTACTCGATTCTGCTGGATCTTTGGCGGCAGCTGCTGCTTGCCTTTTGTTTAAGCCAAGATGAAGGTCTAATCGCTAGCACGTTGCCTCAAGCACCCTCAAATGTACCCGGCAGATAAAGTGTGTGACTCGCAACTTTGGTTTTGGTTACAAGACAGGTGAAACAAGAAGTCTGCTCACGGATGGAAAGCAACGCCATATTTACACAGAATTGCATTCTTGTCGAAGTTAACTCTGATTTAGCCTCGAAAGAAGCGAGCAAAACGTGACTGGCTGCCAAACACCCGTGCCGCGAGCTCCACCGGCCCCACAACGCAGCTGTGAAAAAAGAAAAAAAGAAGCAGAAAATAGTACTTTGAGACACTTCAAGAAGACTTTGCCAGCTGCAAAAGCTTCAAAAGCAACAGAAAAAAAAAACTTTATAAAAAACAGGACGTGCTCTGTTGACACACCGTGGTGTGCCTGGAAGGCCAAGAGTGGGGATCGGTGGCTGAGTGGACTAGCGCACACCAGCTCGGAGCACGTGGAGCGAAAGCTCGCGCTGCAGAACCCAGGTATCCTGGGTTCGAGTCCCACCCCTGGCCGTTTCGATCTGGATGATCATTGTACCGGCGTGCGGTCGTGTATCACTACTGCGTGGTGCACATTAAAGACCCCAGGCTAGCAGTCATACTGCACTGGCTAAATTACTCATCCACAACTGGGAGACAGATTGCCTATTGAGGCAGACTAAGTTCTAGGCTGTATAAACATACATACGACCAATTTTTTTTTTTTTTTTTTTAAAGTTGAGACTGGAGTTAGCGACTGCTGCGTTCCTGATAAAACACAATTCTCCGTTTGACATTTCAATTAAAATAAAACTGCATTTTTTTATTTTATTTTTTACTTAGAATTGATTGCGTGGGGGTGAGGCATTTCGTTTCGTTATGTGTGTTGTGCCACACTCGGGACTTGGAGGGCATTGCTCCCGGCGGCTGAGGGCCCTGTGTGGGGACGTGATCGTTCCAGGTCGCTACCAGGACAACTTCATTGAGCACCGGATGGCCAAGCTGCAGCTGTGGGTCAATAGGATCTGCCAGCACCCCGTGATGTCGCAGAGCTCCGTCTGGATGCACTTCCTCACCTGCACGGACGAGAAGGTACTCCCCGCCGATTCGTCGCCGATTCATCATTCCAGCTCCGTCGGTCCGGGCGTCGCTTCCTCTCGTGTATCTAATTAACGGTAAATGAGGTAACGTTCCAGGTGTAGGTTTTTTAATGCGTGGCATTTATGGGGCTAGCTCTCTGCACCAACATGACGCTGCGTGCGAGACGTTGTGGTTTCGCACGATACTGGGAAGTCGCATGATGGTGCGATGTCGTGGTGACGTGCGACATGATGCTACTTAACACCGTGATGACACGGAGGACCCATGAGTGCCATTCATTTGGAGCACCTTTGGTATATACCGATAGACGGGCAGTTTTCTTCTTCTTTTGTCACCTGACTGGCTGGATCTGGGGGGGGCGAGACTGTGGAACATATTTGGTCTGCTGCTCATTAAGTTATGCTTGGTTCGTTCCAGAAGAAAGAAACCTCTGTGGCACTATTGAAACTAACTGAAACGTCTCGTCTATCATTCTTGTCGACACCTCACTCTTACGATGGCAGACAAATAGTCGCTCTTTCGTTTGATGTCGGTACCAAAATGTTTGTTTCAAGGTAGTACGAAAGCTCTTTATGCACGGGAAATTCTTGTCTATGCGTGCTTGGCGAGATTTTTGACGGGTTCTGAGTATACCTAGTACCAATAACCTAAGGATATGTTTCCAAACATTGCCATTGCACGGTGAGAGGAGCAGAAAAGTTGTCGAGGCGAAAGACGGTGGCACCCTCATTGCCCTCCCTGTCAGGCGTTTGAGAGCAAAAGCATTGCATGTGTAACATTTTTAATGAAAGCTTCCTCATTCCTTTTAGTTTATCAAGATGGAAAGCTAGACTTTTTGGTTTGTGGCACTTGACACTGTGCAACTCGAGGTTCGGGAATTTGTCTCTATAGTCAGTTGCAACTCAAGAAGGTAGGGCGAGGGTAAGACGGGCCGGGTGGGAGGAAGCAGGCGGAACGCTGGATAAGAGAGAGGGAAACCTTCTCTCTTTAGCGTTTTGTTTGCTTCCTCCTTCCCGGCCTGTCTTGCCCTTGCCCTACCTTCTTGAGTAGAGTGGAAAGTTGGGCTAGTTGATAGTTATTCCTCTTGGTTTTAAAAGCGCACAAAAGACGAGGACAGAGTAAGAAACACAAACGCTCGTCCGTCGTTTGTGTTTCTTACTCTGTCCTCGTCTTTTGTGCGCTTTTAAAACCAAGATGAATAACTACCTTCTTGAGTTGCAATGGACTATAGTGCACTTCACTAACTGAAATTCGAAAGAATTTCAGAATCTCATATCGTAGGTAGTTAAACATGTTTGAACTTCTAGCTTGAAAGACCTTTGAAATGTGCTTATTCAACTTGAGGGAGGCTAGGAAGCTTGGAAACATTTCGTGATAGAATCTTGGTTTGTCTGTGTTGGGTTATGTTTGCATTAAATTAGATTAGTGTTAGGTTTGGTTTGTGTTAGGTTAGTGTTAAGTGTGGTTTGTCTTAGATTAGGTTAGGTCTGGATAGGTTTAGTTAGGTTTGGCTTTGTTAGGCTAGGTTAGTGATGGGTTTGGTTTATGTTTGTTTCTGCTAGGTTTGGTATAGTAGTAAGGTTAGTGTTGGGGTTGGCTTGTGTTAGCTGGAGTCAGGGCTGGGTTTGGTTTGTGATGGGCTAGGTTAGTGTTAGGTTAGGTTAGTGGCAGGTCTGGTCTGTGTTAGGTTAGAAGAGTTTAGGTGTTTGCTGACCCGTCTTCCCTGGCAGAGGTGGAAGATGGGCAAGCGGAAGGCAGAGAAGGATGAACTGATGGGCACCAGCCTCCTGGCAGCACTGCAAGTGCCCCCTGGGAACCTGGATCCCATCATTGTGTGAGTGCCCCTTCCACCATAGCTCGTGAAATTGATCTTCGCACAACCGGCGTCAAGAGTCGTGCTCACCGGTTGTCCCGAGAAATGGGAATAAATCTGGTTTTGTTCTATGGCATAGGCCAGGGGTGGCCAGGCTGACCCGGCCTATGAGCCGCAACCAAAACCAAGAAACTTGCAAGAGCCGCGGGGGGGGGGGGGAAGGGGGGGGGCTATGAATGACGTCAACTTGGGCTTCCGCGAACTTCAACAAGAAACGATAGGGAACATTTGTTATCTAAAGGGGACAAGTATCACCGGCGAGTGACAAAGGCCGCGAGACTGAACATTTCCTCGGCCCCAAGCCAAGGTGCGTGCATGGTTTGACACTCCCGTCCTTGATGCCTTTCCCCCTAGGGGGGTCTGGCAAACTCCCTCAAGCAATGAAAGAAACAGGATCTCTGGAAACATACGAGTAAAAAGCGGTTTGATTGTATGTGTGGGGGCACAATACAGCTGCCAAACCGCAAGCTGCTCTTTATTCTGAAATCCTTGGGAAACGCGGAAAGGGCGGAAAGGGGGGGCGGGGGGTCTCCTCACGAGGGACCTGCGAGCCGCACTTGGACCAGTGAAGAGCCGCGGTTTGGCCACCCTGGCATAGGTGCTCAAACTGGGTTCCTAGGAACACAGGGTTTTCTTGAGTACCCCACGCCATGGGTTCCACCGAAATTTTCTCAACTGTACTTGCTCTATAACTGAAATGCTTTCCCCATTTAAGCACTATCTTGACAGATCTAAGCCACACTTTGATGCATGTAAATAAGCCATACATTCCTTAATGCAGTAACAGCTCGTTATAACACACCTTGATAGTGATGAAGATTTTGGTCTTTTATAAAAAGAGTACCTTAAAATCCCGAGCGATACGCCATCCCCGAAAGATAGCTCAACCCTATTTTTGGCTTGATTTGCTATATTTTTTAAACACCAAAATATTGCCCATTTCTAGTATTAGTAGTGTTGGGATCAATGATGGCTTCGGCATAAATGCGACTAGTTGGCTTTGGTGGGATATAAGCGAACATTGCTGGCTGAGAAGTACAGTCATTTTTGCTTCGTTGCCCCTCGCCACAATTAGAAGCTTGGAACAATTTTTTTTTAACTTTTCTTGATTGTACGCCGAAAGTTAGCCCACTCCATATTTTTACCCAATTTGCTCTTGATGTTTGGTGGGCTATCTCTCGGGATTTTACGGTATGCAGAACAGAGATGCTCTTACTACAGACTTTACGCTGGATTATGACCGGAGTCTGTTCTAACCAGTGAGACTGACAAAATTGTGAGTGGATGTTATAAAAAAACTGGTTTATTGAAACTTCTGAACCTAGTGAATTTTTATTGAGCTGTTCGGACGATCATCATCATTGCACACTTCGGATCATACAAGGCTCGCAATGCTCCGAGTGCTATGACAGCAGTTCACAAAAGGAATGCCACTGCTATGGAACCAGAGCCGCATAAAGCCCGAAATAATGACGGCCGTTGAAGAGTCCGCTGTTACTCAATAATGAATTACTCACAAACTCCCTAATACCATAGTAGTCCATTATATTTGAATACTGTAAACAACTTATTTTTCGTGGGCTCAATATTTCGTGATATAGGTGAAAACTGAAATTTGGGAAGAGTTTCCGGGTTCTAATTTTCACGACGTGGTGGGATCTCAATGTAGATTCCAATGTGTTTACATTTTACCGGAATTGTTCGTGGGACCTATTTTTCGCGAATTGTGGGAGATTCACAAAATTCACAAAAATTAGGTCCTCGCGAAAAATTAAGTCGTTACACTATATGTTGTAACAGGATTTGTAGTAAGCGAAGTTGGCTCAGTGGCATAGATAGGAGGAGGAAGCAAACTTCGCAAATCGGTATGTTATAGCTGTTGTATCCGGAGTTTTGTAACAATGTCCCATTGTGTGGGAATTACTGTTTACAAGGTCTGTAGGCACCCAACCTGCTTTATGTTGTTGATGGCCAAACGATGGGCTTCTTGGGCCATCATTCTTGGTGAATAGAGGATCCTCGAGACTGAGAAGCTTGAAAAACCCCGTTCTATGGCATGGACCCGACGGCTCGTTGGCCTTTTAGAGGGAATACGCAAATCGGCATCTCAACTTATTGCGCTACGATTCAGTACCGAGCTGCCAGTTAGTGGTGCATTTATGATTTGCAAGCACGAAAATATGAGCTCACCCGAGTTGCCTGAAAGAAGACATTTTTTTTAAATGTCCAGCTAAGCTTGTTTTTATGAAAACATCACATGGCATTGTGGACCACTGCATTTTTTTTTTCTTTTTTTTTTTATGACAGAAATACAGTTTGAAGGAAAAGGATATAAATTTGGCTTACATTTCGTTCCCTTTATTAAACCCCATGGTAGCTCACAGTGTCATTTCATGGTCTTGTGCAGGCTGCTGGGCATATTCCATAAAAACAATATGCTTTCTATTATGTTTTTTTCCTCTTTTGAATTCATCCTTTCATACTTTTATTAAAAATAGTATCATCTAATTACACCACCGACAGCTGTAAACGTAACGGCCAGTGAACGATATTCACTGGGGACATATTGCTGAGGTTCTCTTCTACCTTCCAGTGTTCCTCTCCGTCTGTTTCGCTGGTGTTTCGTTTGCACGTGTCACTTGACCAATGGCCCTGAACTGCCACTTCTCCGGTGTGCAGGGAGGGCAAGGTCGACTCATTTGGCAAGTTCACTCAGAAGATGGACGAGGGGGTCAACCACCTCTACAAGACCACCCAGGGACAGATCAAGAAGTGCTCCAAGCGTGAGAGATGAACTATTCGGGCACCCTGCCCTCTCCCCCTCCACCCACCTTTTATTTTTTGTTGAACTTGAGTGTAATCGCCTTGGCTGGGCACGTTTCTGACGCGCTTCATCGGCGCTTGCGTCTTTCCGCTTCGGCACGTGCCTAACGAGAGAAGGGGCGACCAACCCCATGGGGACGCGTACTAACCCGCGATGGTCTGGCATGCGCATCGTCTCCAGATCGACTAAGCCTAAAACATCGCACAACCACGTGGTTACAGCGTATTCGTACTGCACACAAAAACTTATTTAGAGCTTAAAAACCTTTTGTTCCAGTTCTATGTTAAAGATGGGTAATCATCAATCCCGAACCGGCCGTATCCCTTCCTTCATCTTCTGCACCGAGACCACGGTGTAAGATATACTTAGGCGAGGACGCTGCGACATGATCGACCAGATAAAGGCGTATTGGCGCGTGCTTAAGTAGCCTCTGCCGACTGTGTCTCCGCCGTCTAAACAACGCAGCTGAGGAACAAACAAAAAAAAAAGAACCTTAAAGGGACAATGAAGGCAATTTTGAATATCTTTTTGCCAATTGAACTGGGTTCCAGGCACGTCCCAGGCAACTTTGCCCGAATTTCAGTCGAAACTGGCACTTGTGTGCTGCGCAAATCAATTGAACAGTCGCGGTAATAATCGTACCTGGATCGATTGCGGCAACGCCCGGAGAGTTGCAGGAGAAGCGGAGGTTGCGCGGCGTTGCGGTTCCTAGAGGCGCGACATCACAAGAGACACATCAGCGATTGGTAGAAACGAGAGACTGTGCCCTCAATCACGTTTTGGTTCTCGATTTTTTTGAATACCGTACCAATTTCCACTTGAATAACCGTGAAAAGTATAAATCTGACCGGAAATTATCACTAAGCCATAAATACAACAGCATAATTATTTTTCTCTCTGCTACACTGGGTGCAAAACAAGCAACGAGCAACCATGGGCAAACAAAATAAATAAAAAAAACACAGTCCGGGAGACATTTGGTTTTGGTTTCAGATGTCGGTGTCGTGTTCACTTTGGAAACACGGTACTCGAAGGATTCTGCAAAGTGGTAGTCATGCCAAATTTGTGCGCTGTAGATGGCTGTTCAAACGGTCGACTGAAGACCCGTAATCGTTCGGGTGACGCTAGTTTTCACGTGTGGGTTGCTGTTCATGTTCTTTGACGACGAAAAGCAAGGACGTCCGGCTTTGGTGAAAAGCGAAAATGGGGCTGTTTATTTTCTCCTTGGGGCAGGCACGTAGCCAGGGGGGGGGCCCATGGGGCCCGGGCCCCCCCCCCCCCCTCCCCCCGAAATCTTCCATTTTGCTGGGACCTCCTCTCCCCCCTCTCCCTCATACAGCATTTTGTCATAAGCAGCCCGCCCCCCCACCCCCGAAACCAAATCCTGGCTACGTGCCTGCCTTGGGGAGCGTCCTCCGTGGAGGAACCAGTTCTGGAATGGGTCGCTGCCGCTTTTCTCTCGGCATCTCCCCCGTGTCCCTGTCCTTCGGCAACGTGCCGCTCTCATCTCGATCGCGCGATGCCTGCTGGGCAGTCACTGTCGAGTGATGGCAGAGGCTGCCGCACACATACTCCTGTCGTTGGTGTTAGGTCACTGAAGGGAAGCCCGAACTCGCTCGCGACAGCAGCATTGTCGTCCAAAAAAACTTAAAGGAAAAAGAAAAAAAACCTACAAGAAAGGTATGAAAAAAAAAAGCTGAAGGGCGAAAGACAATTTTGAGTGCGAGGGAGAGAAACAGCGTCACCAAATTATCCAGGAGAAAAAAAAAAAAAAAATAAGACAGCAAACGTCCTTGAAATGCACGGCTGCCCTCACGACACTGGATTTTTATTTTTTTATTTTGCGCGTTGGTAGCACGCAATGATGCACAATTTTTTTTGTGTGTTTGTTTTTAGATTGTTGTCTCTTTGTCAAACAATGTTTAGGGCACCAGTTCATTGTTTTCTGTGCTGTCTGTTCTTTTTTTTTTTTTTTTAATATTTGTTGTCAAGATTTTGAGATATTCGAGGTCACTCCTGAAAAGTTTTTGAGATAAGGGATGAGTAAATGAATTGTGCCCATGGGAATTCATTTCATGACAAGGAAATCTTTCGCGATAGCTGAGTTCGAGTAATTGAGGGATTACTGTATGCACTTCCTAT
Organism: Ixodes scapularis; assembly: GCF_016920785.2. Lineage (NCBI taxonomy): Eukaryota > Metazoa > Arthropoda > Arachnida > Ixodida > Ixodidae > Ixodes > Ixodes scapularis. The sequence goes on from NW_024609838.1 coordinate 70,608,677, forward strand.
CGCATTTTTTGGGGAGGAGGCATTCAGAACCCGGTTTTTGCTGAAACATTGTGATTTACTGTTCAGACCGGTTCTAATGAAGTACATGGGAATCTGAAATCCCTTTGCTATATCCGCTTCTTCGTTATATCGGGACTCCATAAAGGTAACATGTAAAGGAAGGATAACATGGGCCGTAATGGGCACGTTTTTTGCGCCTGCAGAAAGCGGTGGAGGCTTCCCTGCACGCACTTTCTGCTAGATCGGAGCTGCTTTTTGCCGACTGCGAGAAGCTCTGATCAGGGGGAGAATCTGCCAGTTACGTACAGACTGTGTAAATAACTTCAATGGCCACCGCACAGAAGGCCGGCGGTGGAGTGGCGTTCTTTACGTTTATGCGCACTTCATCAATGGCGCCACGCTTTAGTTTAAAGGAGATTTCCTTCCTCTTTGTCAAGGTTCCGGCAGTGCCAGGGCGGTACTTGAGTGAAATTACTATCGGAGAGAGAGCGACCAAGCCGACCAGCGACGCTGACACGAAGCAAGCAAAAAAACGCGCATGCATGATGTTCGCACTTAAGTTTGTGTTTTGTCGATATAAAGAGCCTAGGTTTAAGAGAGGGGGAAACTGCTCGATTGGGATTGCGTGATTTATGGGCCACATTCACAGAAGGAGCTGTACTTTGGAAGTAGGGTAGTCAAAAGTAGCTTCGTTCGATTGACCTGCACCTCCTGCACTGGTGCAGCAAAGTGCAGGGCTGTGCACTTCCGGTCGTATCTCAGTACACATACTGGAAGTACACCGCCCTACACTTTTCTGCATCAGTGCGAGAGGTGCAGGTCGATCAAACAAAGATAATGTTTACCGTTCTGCAAATGTCTCTCCACACAACAACCAACCAAACGCAGGTGCACTCGCGCCAATCTGCCTAGAAGGTGTCCGCCCTTAAATTGCAAATGCTCTCCGTGGTTGGAGTTTCTCCCTCTCTTAAATCTAGGCTCTCTCCATCAATACGTCGTCGCTAGCGCACCGAAGAAGCCGTCGTGGCGTGCGCTCGGCACACCACAACGGCTTCTCCACATGCGATGTGGAAAAGCCGCTTCCCAGGTAGGGAGCAGACGACGACGCAGAGGCCGCCTCCGGCCTTTGCGGTGTCGCCCGCTGCTCGTTCCGGCTGGCTGCTAGGCTGTGGCAGCAACATACGGCGGTAAACTTAGCAAGCTTTCTTAATTTAAATGTCTTTGGGATTTTTTTAATTTTCTGAATTCTGAAATTATTGCAATATTTTTTGTTTTATTCATGGGAGCTGCTCAATTTCCTTTGCTAAGAATGGACAAAACTACATTGAAAAAGTACAAGCTGGAGTGGAAAATCGTGATTGCTTCGCTATAGTTGCTATTTCCTTACAACCGACTTCGTTATAATTGGGCGCGGCAGTAAACATGGGCGTTTGCCGCACTGCTGTGCCGACAGTCTCGTAGAAAGGTTTTTGAGAACGCGTGAACTAATGACGCATCTTAATGCAAAAGCATTAACTGTGCCAGGAAGTGGAACTGGCGGCGTCTGTAACCGCAAAAAACGGCACCTAAATTGGTTGCAACGCGTAAAATTGGATGCTTTGTCGCAGAAGCCGGCGCGGCCACTCAATGTCAAAGCAGACGTACCTCGAAAATAAAAAAACCCACAGAAAGCACAACAATGCAGATGCCTCTTCACTGAAGCCGGCGGGTGCGCTCAAAGTCAAAGCGGATGCACTTCAGAAATAAAATGCAAAAAAAAAGCACAGCAACGCAATACTTCGTCACGGAAGCCGTCGTGAAGCCGGCAAGGTTCGCCGCGCTTGCGCAGTGGAGGAGCATGATGTCACCGCCGCAGCGCCGTGTGCGATAGGAAGACGTGGCACGCTGCTTGTAAGAATGTGCTGCGTGTAGGAATGCTTTCACATTCCTACACGTAAGCAGTTTTAAGTGTCTGCCGAATTTTTTTTTAGCACTCGCTTTGAGTAGTTTGATAACACGAATTATGATTGATTGGGCACCCAGTCTAAAGCTTCCATACCCAAACAAAAGGAGTCGATTGACTGTTGCGTCGCACCTCTCGACTCTGAAGGATATCATGTGTGATGTTCGTGCAAAATGAGTCTTCGGTCGACATGGCTGCACCGACGTGATGCACTTAGCAGTCCCCACTGTTGGAAAGCTTGAGCTCTTTCTCCCATCCGGTTCTTGTAAAACATCCTAGCTCGTCAAAATAACCACTACAAAATGGCAGTTCCATAGTTCGATTTAGAAGATTTCTCTAGAAGCTATATGAGCTACATTATGTGAAGAAAGTTTAATAGCAAAATAAGACTTCCGGCGATCAAACTGGAGGAATGGGACAGCCGAACGGAACTGGCCATGGAGGAAGTTTGGCAAGGCTTTCTTGTTAAGGCGATGGGAAGAAAGGGCAGAGCTTTCCAATGTGATGTGTGCAAGCTATGTATTGTCAATTTTAATTATTTTTAACGTGTCCCTGGTGCCGAAATACTCCTCCATAAACTCTGTATTGAGGACTCGAACCTGCTGTCAAATTCCCGCTGACACCATGCCGGGCATTTGAGCAGTTCTGGCACAAGGCAGAACGGCGCGAGGGTGTGGACTCCTAGCATGTCCCCCGCGTAAAACTGACCGAATGCATGTTTCCTTTCAGACTATAAAGACGAGTGCGAAAAGATTGCCGCTGCATTCAGGGAGCTTGCCAGTGCGTTTGACCTGGAAAAGTCGCTGCGTAAGTTGTCGCTCTCCATTGTGTTGCTCAAGCCCTTTTGCTGGGAAGCAGAAAATATGAGTGTTTAGTGAAACAACTTTGGGCAGGGCCGTGAATCTTTGCCTTTTCTACGCCCTTCGACTGGAACAGAAATGGCCCAATGTTACCCAACCTAACATTATCCTTGACTTATTGTTCTCCCTAACCTAACCTAACCCAACTTTAACCCTAGTGTTGAACCTAATATTAACCCTAACCTAATGTTAACTCTAAAGGCCCGTTCACACTCTTGCGACCTCTTAAACCTGGGTTTCCTTAAAACTTCTTAAACCAGAGAACACACTGAAGCCATCTATTGAAAAGCAGTGTAAACTTAGTGGTCCGGCATATTTTTTAATTTCTTGCGCATTATCCTTTCTTTCTTGTTTCGAAAAACTTTTGTCAATGTTATAAACGAGCCTTTCTATGGGTATTACGCACATTTGACCTCGGAAATCCCGCAAAACCTTCGCTCTTGTGAAATGCAGTTCCAGGGTCACCGCATAGATGGCGCCACAATGCCAGTGTGTTCCCTCATTCTAAAAACATTTAAAAAGTTTTAAGCAATCTCGTCTCTCTCAGTCGTACTCGGTCGCAAGAGTGTGAACGGGCCTTAACTGAGGGTCCCAAATCTGGGTGAAGCCTTTAAAGCGACTGCATAAGTAGCTTTGGTAACATATTGCACTATGATTTACCGCATAGGTACTTGAAGGTGGTGGAAGCATTGCATCAAAATTTAAAAGAGTTAACTTGCCCGAGTAAAAAGTAAAAAAAACAATAACTGTTTTCTTTTACCTACGGCACCTGCTTGCTGACCGCACTCCCTCTGACTAGCGCAAGAACCGACTGATGGCGGCAGCGTCTGCTGGCAGTTTGCGGGAGCTCAGCAGCTGCTTAGTCACACCTAAAAGCAGACAACCTTTCCTTATGATAAACGAGAGCGTGATTTCTTTTCTGTTCTCAATAAAACTCATAAAATGGACACAAAACCAAAAAAAACAATGGTTCGTCGAGTAATTTCAGCTATATGTCATCTTTTGGCGTGACCGGGCAGCTGCTGAGCTACCAGAAGCTGCCAGAAGATGCTCCTGCCAACTGTTAGTTGATGCGCCAGGCAGAGGGCGTGCGGTTAGCAGTTGGGCACCACAAGTAAAAAAAAACAGTTGTTTGGTTTCTTTTACTTTTACTCAAGCAAATTTGTTCCTTGAAATTTTGATGTGATGCTTCTACCACCTTCAGGTAGCTGTGTGGTAAATTGTAGTGCAATACGTTACCGAACCAATTTATGCGATCGCTTCGGAGGCTACACCCAGATTTGGGGCCTGGCGGGATAGTGTCCTGAAAGACCTTTTGGAAGGACCTCTGGGTCGGCTTACCTGTCTTCCCTTTGCAGCCTCAGCCCAGCTGACAGAGGCCATCAGGCACACGGAGGACACGTACCGTGACATCGGTGACATGTACGAGACCAAGGTAGGCATTGTTTTAAGGACCAGCATTGTACAAAACGCAGTCACTGACTCAACTTGCTAAACGCAGTCTCATAGTTGATGCACTCTCATGGCCCTTTTGCACTTGAAGCGAATCCGCAGCCGCGAAGCGGATCCTTAACCACAAAGCGGATTTGCACGGTTTCAACTGCAAAGCAGCTAGGATGGAGCGGTTGTTCCGCGTTTTTGGGAACCGTTCGGGACCGATTTTTACCAACTACTTTTGCCAGCTGTAAAGTGGCAACCAATAGCAACATGGTGCTGACAAGAAGTCAGTGACTTTTGAAGCAAGATGGCACCCGTTGCCGGTGATCCGTCCTAGGTGCTGTAGTCTGTAGTGCTAGCGTTGCAGCGAAGAAACGTCATGCTCACATCCGTCATTTTGAATCCGCCGCTTAAATGTTTGACTCGCTTATTTGAGGTGCCGAAGCCTGCCACGGGCTACCTTGTTCGTCTTTGCCCGGAGTACGTCGGAACTGGCCTCCAATTGCCCTAGTCACAAATTTTGTACCCACTTCGGCAGTCGTGTAAATTGCCAGAAGCTATCGACACTGTGCACGACCAGCACGAAGGCCGATTTAGACATTGTGAGTATGATTGTGTAGCCAACACACTACAACAGATCTGGCATGGCACCCGGAATTGCTGCGCTAGCTCAACCCGTGATGTTTCTACCACTAAAAAGAACAAATATCACCTACTCAAGATATGAAGTGGACCTACCATATGATGCACCGGTAATCCACACGGTGTTTGTTTGAGCTTAAAGGGGCTCTGCAATCATATTTAAGCTTCTACCTTTGGAGTCTGTAGTCCACCGTTGACCCGCTTGATTTTTATATTTATTCTCTTTTCTATTCCGGGGCTTGGGGGGGAGGGGGGGGGGGGTGGGATAGACCCTTTCTGAAATTCAGTGTCATCTGATGGCTGAAATGGTGGTTTAATTTTTGCCGTACTTAAAGGGGCCCTGCAATCAGCACCTTTTTTACGTTAGGCGTTTTCAAACGTGGGTAAGTAAAACACGCGCTTCAGTTCTTGGGTTTGCATTTCGTCATAGTCCGAGGTTTCTTCAAACAGGCGCAACTCTTGGGGCTCAGGCAAGCCAGCGGGCACAGAGAGAGTAATTAAATATCAGTGCGTCATATTTTAACCAAACGGCGCGGAAACCTTCACCTACGGGAGCGACCCGTGGTGCCGAAAGCGCACGAAATGTGAAGTCTTTGATCTTGGGCTTACTACTGGTCAGAGCTGCTAAAAGCTTCTTTTTAGTCGAAATACAAAACTTAAGTGGTACAAACCATCTCAATTATTTATAAAAGTCGTTTTTGTTCAGTATTTTAGATTGGAAAAGAAACGGATGCAGTTTATAAAGTATGGAAACAAGAAATGACCCGTCGACATACCCGCCACCAAGCGGTAGAAAAGGCGGCACATACTAGAAAGGTGTAGTGGGATCAGGCACCGGCGAGCGTTGAAAGGTCTGGATGTAGGTATCCGACTGCGCTGCTGTCGTATTCAGGCTCAAGGATCCGACCGGTTCTGAGAGTTCCAAAAGCCTTCGGCGAGAATGTTTGGCTTGCGGTTTGGGCGTTTGGCGGTATCGCAGCACAAAGTGGCTCCCATTTTGAACTGATCTTTACCCCATGTTTGCTGTCGTTCGTGGCCAATGAAGTGTCATGCCAAATTAGTGTTTAATCACGCAGCAAATGCAATGCGAGCCGCCCTGGCTGCCTGCTTCATACAGCCTATCCAGAGCATGCTTTAGTGGCACCCTCTCGAGCCGTTGACACAGAGTGGGGCAGCCGTGAGCGCTCGCTGAGCTCACTACCCCGCTCTAGTTCATGGCCACTCAAGCGATCAAGGGTTATAAAGGAGGTTATTTTTTGCTTGGTTGTGTAATTTTAATTTGCCTATAACTTTTAAAATAAAGCGAAATTCAAGAAAAGAAAAGTTTCATTAAGTTACTTGTACATTCAGTGCGTTCAGGTTCAGTGCAAATTAAAAACCAGTAAAAAAGTCCTTGCAGGGCCCCTTTAAGGTCAAACAAACAGCAGATCCAATCAATGTGTGACAAAACGTGAGTCTGCCGCCAACCAAATCACGATTGGGTAGCACCAAACAACACATTCCCCTTGCCACCAATGCTGCTTGCTACTCCAAAAATGGGAAAGCAAACTGCAAAGGGAAGAACGGCCCCCATGCCGGCAACAAGGCCAGCTGTTCATACGAGAAGGGTCCACTTAGAAAAAGGGTGGGGTATATTGTCTATTCAACCAGGAGGCTTATGATTCAGCGTGGCGTGTCTAGCTGGGCTTTGCTTATGCTCGAGAGAATCGCAGGCATAGTTTCTCTGGTCCACGTCTCTTTTATTGCCTAAAAACAATGGATGCGAATAGCACGAAAAAAGCTTTTCTGTATCAAACTAGTTAAATATTGGCTTTGGATCATAGACTAAACTTGATATTGGATTGTAAAACATGGTTGCAAATGCAAGTCCCGAAAAATTCACAAGGTCTCTTCTGTTATTCCCAAGACGACTTGAAGGTGAAAGCCCAAGCGCCAATGTAAACATGATACCAAACCTCCGAAGATAGCGCGCTGTCTGACGACACACTTTTGGCGCCGTTTCATTGACTCACTTGGGTCGTGTCGTCGGCTGTGGTCCCGGTGATAGTGAACCTGCGAAGACAGCACGCTCTCTGACGACACACTTTTGGCACCATTTCATTGGCCTCTCGGATCGTGGCGTCGGCTGTGGTCCCGCTGATGGCGAACCTCCGAAGACAATACGCTCTCTGACGATGCACTTTTGGTGCCGTTTCATTGGTGCCTTTCATTTTCGCACCTTTCATGTCGCCGACGTGTTTTCATACATTTCATGTCGCCGACGTGTTTTTGCTCAAGGACTTTGAAGGTCGACTGAACGATGAGACATATATTGCTTTCACCTTAAAATCGCGTGCGGTCGCTCGAGAAACTGCCAACCGCTTCTCTGCGTGTCCGAACAGGGTAGCTCTCGAATTGCAACCGCTTTGCAAACTCAGCTCAACTGCCAACGTGAATGCGCCATTGTTCGCCCATGCTCGCCTCGGTGGGGTATTGATTCCACTTCTGCAAAACTTGGTGCAAACACAGTGGAGGAGCAGAAGGTCACGGGTGTGATCTGTAGCCCTTGACATTCCTAGAGTTTCCAAAGTTTCTGACAGCTTATGAAATGCAGGGCATGATCAGCTGAATGAGCCCATCAGGCACACATCAGTTTCATGCTTCTGACTTTGTGATATCGTAACATCATGTGACGTGACGTTGCATCACGCAACACTGCGTCTGGCGTCGCATGATGCAGTATCTGTGTCGCACTAACCCAGCACAGTTCAAATCATGCTGCACATTCCGCGCCTCCTGACTTTATTCGTAAGATTAGGATTTTTTTAATTCAAAGTCCCATAACTAATTTCGATTGCACCAAGGAACAATGCTGCCTTGTGGCTCGGAGATGGCTCTGGGGAGGGTGTTGTGAGCTGAACTGATGAAGCGCTCTTGCTTCCAGCTGTGTCACTACTGGGAGTCCATGGGGGACATGCTGTTCATGTACAAGGGGGTCCTCGCTTCCTGGCCGGACATCATCAGCTTCCACAAGGTGGGCTTCTGTTCCAAACCCAGTGTTCACTCTGGCCCCAAAGCCGCCAAAAAGCAGCGTCTTCTGTTTGTGTGGTTGTCTTGCACTCTTATTGTTATGCCACTAAAGGGCACTTTTCAAGCGCAAGTGTAGTTTTCTTTTTATAATATTTGTCGGTGGTTGCTTTTGCATTTTATAATAGTAAAGTCTCAAGTTTGATAGGTTCATAAAACTTTGGGGATGCTGTTTTGTTGATAGACGTTTTAGCAAATGTATTCGTTTTTGCGAGCAATTTACAAAAATTGTATTTACTTACTGAATAAACTGCCGGGTGTAAAAATGGGAGGAGGGAGAGGTTTTATCCCAATGGAAGTGTTGCGTTATGATTCATTTTTCATTTGCTTTTTTAGTACCCATTGTAAATGAAACCTACCCTGACCAAAGCCTCCTCTAAAAAAAAGGCTCCGTGTTTTTTTCGCACTCTTGTCCGTTCTTATTACAAAAAGTTATAAGTATTACGCTGCAGTATCAAAGAGGAACCCTCAAGAATTATCAAAGATGAACTCATTTAGCGATGCAGTAAATGTTTTTCATTTTCAAGTGATGTGATAACACATGTTGGCATCTGCTCCAAAGTGTCAGTGGTTGCTCCAAACCAATACTTTGCCTGCTACAGAACCTGCTACAGTAAACTCTCACTTGAGCTAGCTTCAAGGGACCCAAGGAAATAGATGTATTTAACTGAAAGTTCATTAAACTGAATATATTCACTAGAATATGGAACAGCATAGTGCACAGCATATATCGAGTCAAAAGTGTGAAATGCAATTTATGGAGTCATGTACATTGATATACACAAAGTGCATAACATTTATTGTTGCTGCCTTTCTCATTTTGAAAAAAAATCTAATTTTCATTTGCACCCTCACTCTTAAAGCGCTGTCTAGAGAATCTGTTTTTTTTTGCTCTTCCTCTGGCACAGCTTGTTGTTGTGATAAAGCCATGCCGCAACGGCATTTTTCACTGGCTTGAAATATCCCATGCAGAGTCGTTTCCTGTTGGGATTGAACTCAGTTTCTCCTTCAAGCTTCGACTTTTGCTTCACTATCGTCGACAATGTCAACGGTAGAATCCCGTAGTCCTTCAGAACGTTCACTTGCCTTTGACCGCTTCCGTTTTGTCGTATTCATTACGAAAGTGGGTGCACAAACTGCCGTCCTGCCGTTGTTACCCAAAACTAAGATGGCTAAACGGAACCAATGACAAAGAAAAAACAGGCACACCACGTGGTTTGTTTTCATCTACCGCACCGCCACTTTGCCTTTGCGGCGCTGTAAGCACCAGTGATGATGTCTACAGCCTTGACGTTTTAGCAGAAAATGGTTGACACGAGTATGGTTTATTCTTGGAGCGAGGAAAACTTTTCTTTCCGACGCCCTTTAACCTAGCAGTGAAGCAATGGTAGAACCGGGCGGTGTTGATTGCAGAGCTTCCTGAGCAAGCACAAGGAGTACCAGAAGATGCGGGACGAGGTGAAGCTTTCCCAGGAGGACCTGGAGGGCATTCGGCAGCGCATGGACGTGGTGTCGTATGCCACCCTGGCCGAAGTGAGCCACTTCCAGACCCAGAAGGTGGTCGACTTCAACGGCGCCATGCACCAGTTCCTCGGCGGGCAGATAGACTTCTATGAGGAGGTGCGCCCCTTAGCCGCCCTTTCGGCCCGGCTGACTAACCCCCCCTTTTGTCCGACTGTAGCCCACCCTACAATCCGACGAAACAGATCAAGCAGCGCAAAAAGCGCCTCGCCGTGGGGCTCGTTTTCTTTTGCAGGTTCTGTGTCTCTGGCTAAACGAATCGCACGCAGAAGATGTGCGGGATTAGTGCACAATTGCCGTGCGACGTCAACTTGGTCAGTGACGGCAAACGTACAGGGGCGACGAGCGAAGGGACGATACGCTTTTGGCATCGCTTGATTGGCTCTTTTGGGTCGTAGCAATGACTGCGGTTTGACTTAAAAGACAGAGTGTGGAGCCACAAAATAAGCCTGGAGTAGCAGCACTCTATTCCTCCAGTGTCTCGTGTGCACCGCCATTTTTGTCGCGGTGCAGAGTAGGTGCAGTCAGCAACCGTCGCAATAAGAAAACGCGGCTTCCCGAGCTTTTGTGTACGGCGTTGGGAAGCCAAGTTGACATCTTTTTTCTCGGCCTCGGACTGCTTTAATGTTTCTGTGGAAGGGAAAAGCGTTTTCCGCGATTTTGGGTGAGGTCTCGGATAACTGGCAACAACAGTTTACGCTAAGGACAATAGCGACTTCTGGGACTCCCAAAAGAGAGTCTCGGGGAGGGGAGTTCCTCCTTTCCCTCTTCTCTCGTGGTGGTTGGAGGCGAGAGTTATCTTCACTACCTGCCAAGGTTCCTAGACGGGCATTACGAACGAGGCGTTAGCAACAACTATCATGTGCTCTTTGCTAATCGTTTAATTTGTTTTAAAATTTATTTTTTGTGTCTTTTTCAATAAGAGATTGGTGTGTCTGATGTGATACTGCTCCCTTGAGCACAAATAGACTAAGAAATAAGCACTGAAATATTGTTGTAGTACTTCATTAAAGAAAAACCCAGATGTTGAACATTCTTTTTGTCATTTCTGATCAAATTTGTATTAAAATTTTACATTGACTATAAGTTTTTGTGCTAAACTCAAGCATAAGCTAATTATTTCCTATCTATTATAGTTATCAAGAAAACCTGAACTTTATCACAAATGTTTCTGCCCAACTTTTTTACAATCCCGATAAAAAATATGGCACAAAGTATGTTGGCATGGTCTACAAACAGTAGAGTGCAACAAAATTTTTTAGCATAATTCTAAGAAAAAATTATCACAACTTGAAATTTTTTTGATGAAACTATTAAAAAATTGTTCATTGAAGTTTTTGCCAATTATAAAATTTCGTTGCTAAAATTTTCCAGGAGTTTTTGTCTTGTTGCACTCTCTGTCATATGAATTCTTAAACCTTACAAATAAATAATCAGATCCACATTCTAAATCAAAAGGTACGGTGGGCATAACTTTGTGTTACGACGAAAAAGTTAATTCCGAGAACACAAAAAGCATCCTCCAAAACATACTTGCAAAGAGCGTGGATATGACAGTTTGAGTCGATGCAACTATGTAAATGTGCACTTCCTGAGTTTAGTACTTGCGACATATTTTGTTTGTAATCTATAAATAAATAAAAAAAAAAAAATCGTAAGTTTAGTGGGTTTTTTTTTTGTTTTTTTTTCAACTATAGTTGCAGCACAGTCAATCATAGTCAAATTCAACTCTGTGAACAAGCCTTAAAATGTAAAGCTCTGGCAAAATCTTGATTGCCACTGATATGCCTCCAACTTGGCTCAACACATTAATAAAAACACCCAAATCAAAATCTTTTTTTGCAAAGATTTTGGAAGTTTTGGCTCTACTGGCAACACTGAAAGTGTGACATCAGATGTTACATCTTGTTCCCGACGAGTTACAAGAAGTTTTCCTGTATGAAATGAAATGCTGGTAAGCTCACGCCTTCAAAATGAAAAAAAGAAAACATGGAAAGTACCGTGTTTATTAGACCTGCTCTGCTTGCAAGTTACACAACGCGCGACATCGCCGCACCGGAGTGCGCGTGGAAGTTTTAATGTTGGTTTTGGGATTGCTTTCCTATGCCGTTTTCTCCATAGCTATTCTGAATGTGTGAAGCCTGGGTATTCTGTGTTGCATGAGGGGACGCTAACGTAGAGGTCCCCTTGCCCTTGCAGATTGTGCGCAAGCTCAAGGAGGCCCAGGGCAGGTACATGACGCAATAGGGGAGCCCTGGACAGGCCTCTTTCCCGGCGGCGCCATCTAGCTGGGATGCCTTTCCTTCTTCTGAACTCCCGACAGTGCCGCGCGATTCTCCGTAACGTCTCGGACGAAGTCGGGCACACGCTTATTCCAGGGACGGTGCACAGTGTTGCTTGAAGGCATGCCAGCGTTGTAACCAGCGCCGGTTCGATCGGGGACGAGGGGGCGGCGTCAGCAGCGTTCGGCGCTGCATCGTGCAGCTGTGCCTGGTGCGACCGGACGTCGAGAGACTTTGGCGTGCCTTGCACCGACGTCGGCGCCTGCTTGCCGATCGACCGTGCGACGCAATCCGAATCGCTAAGACTGATTGATGTGACCCCGGGAGTTATTTCCCGGGGTTATCTCGGGTAAAATTAGCCTGCTCAAGAGCGTGTTGAAACAATTTTTTTTTTTTTCATACTGTACAGTTGCTTTTGAATAGTGCAAGTAAACTTGTCCTATTGTGTTACAACTGAGTGCGTGTCATGCTTTTTTCCGGCACGATACCTTTGTGGCTCCATTGCTGGAATAATTTGTTACTGTGCAAAAAGAGCTTTCAGTAGCTTGTAGTTTCTTTTCTGCTTTTGTGAATGCATTATGCATGGCTGAATTGACATTTCGAGTTTCAGAAATGCAACGACGTATCGACTGTGCCCCAAGTTTTGGGAAGGAATTGTTGACTAGACAGAGCTGGCAGGGGATTCTGTACAACCAAAAAAACTTCATATTGGTTACGTGGTTAAGAGATGGAGCCATAAGTTCTATTGAATAGGTTGCTTTCGTTGTGCATTCACACTTTGAGGTACTGCATGCAAACGCAGCTCTTTTCGTTAGTGGTGTAGAAATGCCCATTCTTGGCAAATGACTGACTACTATACTGCTAACTTTGAGCGACTTGGAATAATGACACGCCGACTGAGGGCTCAATATTTTGCTACTACTGTATACTCATTAATTCAAACTCCAGGAAGCCACAAATTTTGTTTGAATTATCAGAAATTCACCTAAATATAATGCAAGATAAAATTATGATTTGCCATATTAACTACTACACATACAAAGCAGATATGTGATGATTTGCTCTACATAGGCCTACTGATCATATGCAGGTATGCCACACATGAAACATTTATGAAATGTATGACAAGTTTCGTTATCTCTCAAACATGTTGTTTATCGTGGATTGTTTAGACAGCTGGATTGTTTAGACAGACATTAGATAGCGCCTGTGCTGTCCACTTCTTTGTCTGTCCTCGTCCTAGCGCTATTTGTAATTTAGTATGTTTAGACAGCACATGGCAACTTGAAAGGAAATTTTGTTTGTTCATCAGGCCAAGAAGTATGCATGAGCTATGAAAAGGGGCCCCACGCAGCAGTTTTCATAGCAACTTGCGCGGACGCTGTGACAGGGACATGTGCCATGCCGCCACGTCACGGCAAGTGTGCAAGTTGCTATGGAAATTTCCGCGTGGTGCCCGTTTTCATAGCTCACGAATGCCCTGCTTGAGCCCCTTCAAGTGCGCTTCTCACCTAGCACCTGTGCACTGTGGAAAAGCAACACTTGCAAAGCTTGCTTCTGCGGGTATTGCTTCTCTGCAGTGCACTGGTGCTCAGAAAGAAGTGCACTCAACGGGGCTGCGATAACAAAAAGTATGAATTGCACGAAAACGCCGCTTATGAACACATTAAAAACACAGCAGGACAATCAATTTTGAAATTTGTTTGAATAAACCAGAAGTATGAAATATCCATTTGAATTATCGTGAGCCTACTGTAGTATTACGAAGGTGAGAATACTGCATAATGCTAAAAATGCCATGAATCGGATCAAATACTAAACGTTTGATCTAAGTATTGGCATGCCTGTGGTTCCAGGTCTGTCCAAATGAGCTTTTAATATCCAGCTTATAATGCACATTCAAAACATGACGTGCTGTGTCCGGCTCCTTGCAGAATGTTACCAATTTCTCCCTTTACCTGTTGACATAAGACGTGTCTCGTAAAATACCGAGCATCTGCCCATAGCACAATAAGTGCACACCCCTCAATTTCGTAACATTCAGGAAATACACAAAGGACATATCTTTACATATTGTTGACCTAAGGGCATCCATTCCCCTGTTTTACATGATCAAAATTTAGAAAGTGCTTGCCCAGGATTTTATGCTAGGTGCATCTTGTATTACATTTATCATTTATTTTTATCAAGACATGCACATTTCGAATGCTAAAAGCATTGTTTTTTCCTTCGACAAACAAAATCCTGTAAGAACTACTTCGCACAACGTATAATGTGCAAAACTTCCTTTTTTTCTTGGTGTGATGAGCATAAATTGATGTAGTCGTTTTGGGACACTTTTAAGCTGAACTGCCATTATTGAATTTTGGAGCCCTTATGGCCTCATGATTACCCTAGGTTCTTAAATATCTGGATATCAAAAATTAGTAAATGTCAATTATAACTAATATAGTCATATGTACTACTAGTGATCTTTTACAGATTCAGCTAAAATATTGTCAGATTGATTAAACCATTTTGCTTACTTGGCGATTTCTGTGCACCACAACTGTGTGCATAGCGACAAGCTTTCATTCTAAACGTGGCACAGTTCACATAAAAGTACTTTGTAATATCCCGAGTCATTGCCCAACCCCTTGCCACCTGAAATTCATAAAAAAAGAGGAGGTGGGCCATGTCTTGGTGGGTAAGCACAAAAAGTTCAGAAAAAGCAAAATAAACGCCCATTTTTTTTATATGTATCTAGCGCGGCAGCAGAAGGGATACGTTAAACTCAAATTAGTTTCATTGTTTTATGCAAAAAATACTCGTGAAAGAATGTTTTACTATTGCAAAGTTCATTGCTTGCATACGTCAACGTTTGTTCTGTGAAAGCATGTTTCCAACACTGCTACGTTCTCGTTAGTGAAAAGAAAAGAACAAGAAAATTTAAAAACAAACCAGGTGCAATGAGCGAGTGCGCAACCGGACGAAAGAATTGTAATATCCCGAGTCATTGCCCAACCCCTTGCCACCTGAAATTCATAAAAAAAAGAGGAGGTGGGCCATGTCTTGGTGGGTAAGCACAAAAAGTTCAGAAAAAGCAAAATAAACGCCCATTTTTTTTATATGTATCTAGCGCGGCAGCAGAAGGGATACGTTAAACTCAAATTAGTTTCATTGTTTTATGCAAAAAATACTCGTGAAAGAATGTTTTACTATTGCAAAGTCCATTGCTTGCATACGTCAACGTTTGTTCTGTGAAAGCATGTTTCCAACACTGCTACGTTCTCGTTAGTGAAAAGAAAAGAACAAGAAAATTTAAAAACAAACCAGGTGCAATGAGCGAGTGCGCAACCGGACAAAAGAAACGACCAAAAGGGATAATGGTGAAGCGGGGAAACCGGCGATCACGTTGGCAAATACTTTTGCGTCTGGCCAAGTCGGGCGCCTTGTCAATTGCAGTGAGGATTCTATTGCTCAACTTTCTTGTTTGGTGAATACGTGCTGCATTGCTGCGTGGCGTGGACAGCACCACGAACACGGAACTCGGAATGAGACGTTCTACAAATGTCTGTGTGCGGCACTGCAGCAAACCTTTCTTCACCCAATGTATTTGTCCGAAGGCCCGTTCACACGCTTGCAACAGAGTAGGACCGGCTGAGACAAGACCAGTTTTTAAGCCTCTTGCAGCAGCTTGGGCCCAGCTCTGCAGCAGTGCATCCGGTCCTAAGCCATTGCGAGAGGCTTGAAAACCGGTTTTGTCTCAGTCTGTTCTACTCGGTTGCAAGTGTACGAACGGGCCTTTAAACATTGCACCACCTTACCATCCATGGTCACGACGTTCCGGGAGAAGGAGCAGGTTCGTGGTGACCACTTTAATGGAGACTGACTTTGACTTCACACTCCGCGGTTACATTCCAGGATACGGGGCGTTTGCTGACCTTTCGATCCCTGAATGGTTTATGTACTGCGTGTGCTATCTTTCAGACTTTTTTTTTTTTTTTTCTTCAAACAATCTTTTATGTAAGCAAAACGAAGTGTCATTTTGTATCTCCATCATTTTTCTTTTGCACGCATGTACCTACTCCGACTTTGGGTTGCGGAAATCGTGGAGGAATTGCATATTCAAAGAAAAGTGTCTTTCCCTTCTTGGTTTTACTTTGTCATGGACGTTGTCCAACTGCGAAGTTCACGGTCGCGTCATTCGGGTAGAATGAATGTTTGCGGGTCGCAGAGTACGTATTGGTGTGGGCAGTTGCTCGGTGTTTTTTAATGCGAAAGCATTAACTGGGGTCTCATGGAGCGAGCTGACGTCATCATTCTGCAGCACGATAACGGAAGATAGTTTCCTTCAGTTCCGTTGGCTGGCGCATGTCGACGCGGCTCCCATTGGCCGCTGCGCTTGTCAGTTTCCAGGACCGTTCACCCATGGCGCTGCGTGTCCATCAGCGCGGAGCGTCCAAGGTCACCAGGGGAGCACACGTGCCAACCGGCAACGAAAAAGGGAGCGGACGAGCGGCTTGCATGCTTTCGCGTTCACAACTCATAAAGAATGCTTAGGTGTACCTCGAGCTTTTTTTTGAAGATCGATATTCGCCTACAAAGTGGGGTGGGCGATGACTCGAGATATTACGGTTAATTAGTATAAAAAAGAATAATGGTACAGTCGAACCCGGATGTTTAGAATTCAAAGAGGATCGTAAAATGGTTTGATATATCAATAATTTGATATACAAAAATATGTTAAATTAAGCTCGAGTTGAAATTTCATGGCGTCTCTGCTAATACCGAAGGTCGCGAAAAACCGGAACTGATCAAATAGAGTATTTAAGAGTTGCTAATTACAGCAGAGTAGTTGGCGCAGACCGCAAACACCGCCGCGCTTGCATGCGCACCTGGCCAGGACCTCCACACGGCATAAGCAACAAAACAGGAAAATCAAATTAAAAAAATAAAGAAAAACGGAAAAGCGAGACGCATAAAAATAATCATAAAAAAAATTAAGCAAGCAACAGAAAACTCACTAAATGTCAGGCAGCGAAAAAAAAAAAACGGGCAAAGCAATATTGGCAAAAGAAAAAGGGAAACAAAGCAGCAAAAAGAAGGCAAAAAGAAAAGGGGGGGGGGGGGGGGGGGCAAAGCAATACCGGCAAAAGAAAAAGGTTAAGATAAGGCGTTCAAAGTGCGATTGCACAACCGTTGTTGTCAACACACTCGACATGGCGAACACTTTTTTTTTTTTGCTTATTTTATTTTGGGGTTAGGGAGTCGCGCAGCATCAGCAGTGTTCGGGAAGAGGGCACAGGCTACCGTCCCGACAGCGGGCACTCCCTTCTCTCCTAACACGAGTGCGCGTATTGCGTGTCTTCTAATGCGTAAGCTGGCTTGGCGGTCTGCCAGCCGCGCAAGGCAAGCGACGAGCTCACTACCGGCGCAATCAGATTGCGAGAAAAGCAACGGGCAACCGGGTTTCGTTCACTATTCGAGTGTCCCCGCCATGAGAGTTTGATACAAAAAGAGAACGCTCCTGTACTATTACATGTGATTTTCAAGGGGATATGTTTGGACTGTTTGATATAAACAATAATTCGAAATACCCGAGTGCGATATAACCAGGCCCGGCCGTAGTTTTGTTCAAATGCCACTGCTTTCCTGCAACAATAACACATTCAACTGTAGAGTAATTGCAGGGTATTCTACAATCTTCTGAAAAAATGAGCCATGTATGCAAATTTGTTTTGTGTGTGGGTGGAAATATATTGCATTCAATCATCTTTAGGAAGAGAAATGATTTCCAATTCCCATTAAACCGTCGCACTAGCAGAAAGGCATGCACAATTCTTGTATATGGTGTCATGCTCTGCTTTCTTCACTGTAAATAATATGGCATTGCAAACCAGGAGGGTGGCATGTCATGCAGCCTGTCTCCGCAATGCAACCTTTTTCAGAGCTCCCAGTTCTGGCTCCCGTGGCTACCTGCGAGTCTAACCGATACCATCTAGAAAACTAAGGCCCGTCCCTTTCACCCCAAACGTCGTCACTACTGGATCCCCGCAGTGCCACCTAACTCGCGTCGGCGTTGCCGCCACCGCAACTTGTAGCGTCTCGCAACAAGCATGATGCTAGCTCGCGGTTTTGCGGCGACTAGCGTCGAGCATCGGCGAGTTTGCCGCTTGGAGACCCACTAATGACGACGTCGTGCCTCGTCTTCCAGGTAAAATTGGTGTATCCGCGACTCCAGCAAACTATAGGGGGCGCGCCGGTCAGGCCAAAAGGCGGACAAAAGGAGGTTGTTTTGGTTGTTCAGCACGCGGACCACCATAAATTTCTTTCACTACAGCATAAAATCGGTGTTACATACGAAAGCAAAGTGATTTTTTGACGACAGAAACCTTCTATACTTTGTTTCAGCTTAGGTCTGAGCACGGCCGATGTTATGAGCTGAAGGGCCAAACAAACAGCAAAAGAGGCACGTCATGGCGTGCTCTCTGCAGTTGATAGGACTAACCGGTATTCGCCGTCTCTCTCTGCGTGCTCCTCCGCTGGCTAGTCTTATCAAGCGCAGAGAGCACGCCATCATGTTGCGCTTTTTGCACTTTGATTGGCCCTTCGGCTCATAACATCGTCCGACTCGGATATAAGGTGAAAAAAGTATGGTTGGCGCGTAGGAATGACACGGCGGAAGCATAAAAATAATTACTGGAAACAATTTTGTTTCTATGCTGCCTACGGAAACCAAGCAGCGATAGCAGATGACAGAGTCAAACCGACCTCCATTCCTGAACTTCTCGGCGTTGCCACTATGCGGCGTTTGTTTCGCTGGAGTCGCCAATAGTCTTTTGCAACTCAAGAACGTAGGGCGAGGGAAAGGAAGGCCGGGGAGGAGGAAGCAGGCGTAACGCTAGAGAGAGGAGGAGGTGTCCCCCTCCATCTCCAGCATTCCATCTGCTTTCTCCTCCCTGGCTTTCCTTTCCCTTGCCCTACCTTCTTGAATTGCAATGGACTATAGCTGTCGGGGTCCTAAAATGAGCCCTCGGGAAAGAACACGGTGGAGCATCGAAGAGCCAAACTTCTGGGGCATCGCATTCTCGGTCCCTGCTTGGCCAAACGTCTCGTAGGGCCGCCCCGCTCAGACAACCGTGCGGTTCGGACATGTCCCAGGTGAAATTCGGGCCACCTGCAGCTGAATTATGGAGCTGGTCCCAGCTGGATCCAGCTAAGATTAATTCCATAGTCCAGCTGCAAATTGGCTCCCTTTTGGTACGCTGCTGTAGCATTATGTCGGGAGGCTGGCTTAGGCAAGCTGTTTAGGACTAAATGAAGAAGAGATCTGCATCACACGTTAGCCGGTGGTCAGTCCCAAAGACCCACGCGTGCTCTGGCAATGCCGACACCCTCGCCAGACGTCTCGTAGAATATCCTAACGTCGTAGCATTGTAACAGTTTTTAGCTGGGGCGGCTAGGCCCTTGCGGAATCTCTTTACGGTCAATGTTCAGGTGAAACCAGGGATACGACCCTCCCACGAGATGTGCCTCTAAGAATCTTGTAATGTTGGGTTGAGATACCTGCACCATGTTCTGGCTCTCAACTCTGGAGACTTGGGAGGGGGGGGGGGGGGTGTCAGCCACAGCTGGCATTAGAGACGCTATAAGTAAGCTACACTTCAGCCACCTCAGCACATATAACCATCGTTGCGAGTCACCTAAAGCTTCATCCAAAGTCGCCAGAAACACTTTTTCATCCTCTAGAATAAAACAGCGCGACGGAGCAAAACAATGTTGCCCGAGCTTCCCAAAACCGCGCATAAAGCTCGAGAAGTCGCATTTGCGAATTGCTACGATCGCCGATTTCACCCGCTCTGCACCAAGCACTGAAATGGTGGCACCCACGATAATCGAGGAATAGAATAGTAGGCTGCGTCGTTCATGGATGATCTTTCTAATAAGAATGCATGCTTGTACCTACCCGACATAAAGAGATAACGGAAAGCTCTCAAAACGCTCACATTTAACAAAATTAAGTTACTCTTGCATCGCAAACCCGACCTTGCACTGCAGTTTTGTGTCAACCATGCAGACAGCAGCCAGCGCACACCGTAAAACCGCAGTCCCACTGCTTGCGCCATATACAAAGAACATCGTGCTCGCTGCAGATGTGATGAAAGAATAACCTGCGGACCGGTGGCAATCAGTCTGTCGAGCGATGTTTCATCAACAGATTGTTTCATCGACACCTTAGTTTAGTTTTCTTCTGTAATAAGCTGCATGAGAGTGCTGCCACGAAGCGGCGTGTGCGGGTTGGTTGGGTGGGTCAACATTTTTGTAATGAGCCGCCGCAGACTGTTGCCGCGAATCGGCGTGAAAGCAGGAGGGGGTGGGTTCACGGCAGTATGATCGCGGCTTCAAGGTCGGGGAAGTTGCAATTCCCGACAGGTGGAGCCGCTGCCCTTTCCCCACACCTGCGAAAGGAAGGTTTCGAGGGTGCCGGGCAATCCTCGCCATGCTCCGTGGCTACTCCATCGAGGCGCGTCCGGAGCTTCTGGCCACGAGCGCCGCAACGTAATGTGTAACATCCTTTATTGTGGACCAAACTACTCAACAACATTCCCTATACAGTGCTTTCTCGAGCCATTAAAATCAGCCGCATGCAAACAGAGTCCCAAAAAGCGTGGGTACACGCGGAAAGGAAATAGGAAAACAACGAGCCGCGCGGTCGACCCGAGGACCGTTTCTGCCTCGCGTCAAAACAATAAATAATGCACACGGGCGCAGTGACTTAGATTATTGTGCGTGGGACGCCTCCCCGACTGGCCTGTTTGGCATCCCATACCGCCCACGCGTCGAAAGAGGTTTTGAAGTGGCAACGAACGGCGTCGCAAAACCCAGCACGTCGCGTCTGAAATCCCGGCCGTTGGACGTAGAAGTCCTGGCACAAAGTTCGAGCAAACGCGAGTGTCGCTAGTGTCACTGTCGCGGCGTCTAAACTCCCGGCTGCCCGAGGTTCCGTAAACTGTCAAGCTGCAAAGCAACCGGCAGTGGAATGGGCGTTTGCTACATCTACCGCCCCTGCTGCGACGGCGCCAGGACTGTGGCCGGCGACGATGTGACACTTCTATGATGCCATCGAGTGTAAATCGAGGGACCACTCTTTAGAATCTGGTAAGCACACCACTCTTTAGGATGTGGTAAGCATGCCACTCTTTAGAATGTGGTAAGCACACCACTCTTTAGGATGTGGTAAGCACACCAGTCAGACCTATTGCAGGCATTTTAGCACCGGGGGCGGGGTCAGACGCCGACGAAGGAGGGGGAGGACGTGAGGTCTGAGCTGTCCTGGCTGGTCAGCGCCCTCTGGTGCTTGGCGTATTCGGTGGCGTACAGGTAGACGTCCAGGGTGCGCTCTGTGCATTCTGCGATGAAGCGCACGAAGGGACGCACGTCCCCCTCGTTGCCCAGCTGGAGGTACTCGTAGTAGAGGGCCCGGTCCTGCTTGCGCACGATGACCGGCGGGTAGCCCACCCGCATGAGCAGCAGGTTCATCAGCAGCCGGGCCGTGCGGCCGTTGCCGTCCACAAATGGGTGCACAAACACCAGCTTGTAGTGGGCCAGGGCGGCGTACTTGACCGGGTGCAGCCGCAGCGCCTCTTCTGAGTTGAGCCAGTCCACCAGGTCCTCCATCAGGTCCGGCACCAGGGAGGCCGGCGGAGGTGTGTGCTCCCCGACAAATACCTGGGTGCGAACGGGGATTTCGGAAGTTGAACCAATCAATATTCTAAAGCAGTGGTTCTGAACCACCGACGTTTCGGGGACACCATCTGGATTGGCAGAAGTGATGGAGGACTCTTTCTACCAGGGAAAAGGAGAGGAGAAGGAAAGGGGGGCATTGGACGATTACAGGGACAAGGGTAAACAGAAACCTAAATGCACGTAAACAACTTTGAAGTTCTAAAACAGAGGTTAATTCACCCAACTCACTCGGCACACATGGTTTGGTCTATTTTTCTTTGTAGGACAACCAGCATCAAGAAGCAAAAAGAATAATCTAGAGGGAAAGGTTCATGCATTCGGGTTGCTTCGGAACGGCGGTGCGTAAAGGCGGACATTGGCAGTCCCAGTCGGTGGTCCCGATGGGCCGATATTGCTGGCGATGCCTTAATGTGCACAAAGAATCAGCAAAACATCGCCTGTAAGTCTGTACCTAGTTATTTTCTAGATTATGTTGCAGGAGAAAACTGGAATTGCGCACTGCATAAAGCTGAACAAAGAAGTGTTTTGAAAGAGAATATTTACATGCAGACTATATATCGGGTGTGAACTATTTAAGAAAAAACTCTCTTTTTCCATCCAAATTCGCATTTGCGGACTACTGCAAGTTACTCTTTTCGCCAGAGTAGGTTCGGGGAATATTCCGCAGGCACAAATGTTCACTCTTGCAAGTGGCATGCTTTGTATTCGTTGTCATAGAGTAATTTATTTGCACAAATTATTTCGCACAATATTTTGCAAGCTGCATAATTTGCCAAAGAATAGGATATCGCAAAAATTGAGCTGTTCACAGTATACACCAGGTGCGAACCACAGTCTGGAAAATACGGTTTCGGAGAAAAGCGTTCCGGCAAAATTTGGTCGGGATGACAAATGGGGTCGACCCGTGGGCGCACCTGGGAGCGTCTGAAGGTGCCGGCCTCGACAGGGTTGACGTGCCCCAGGATGCGCCGGTGCATGGCCAGCACGTCGGCCACGCTGAGCAGGGCCTTGTTGACCAGGCTGTTGTTGACGAAGCGCAGGGCCAGGTCCAGGCCCAGGATCTCGTTGTGCTCCAGAATGCTCTTTCCGGGCACGGCCGTGCGGGTCTCGACGACCGTGCGCGTCTCGGCGAGGCTCATGGTGTTGCCCTCGATGGCCACGGTGTGGTGGATGTGCTGGAAGTAGGCCTCCTTCTTCATGCGCTTCAGCGAGGGGTCCCCCTCGGGGATCTGCACCAGGAACAGCCGCTTCTTGTCGATGCGCGTCAGCTGTTTCTCGTCCAGCTTCTCCACCACGGGCAGGGTGCGCTGACGGTTCACCAAGGCCTGCACGGTGGCACATTAGCAAAAGTTGTTGCATGACGGTAAAAAAATAAATTACTGACGAATACACTTCTCTAATGTGAAATCGGGGCACAGCTCTTGAGGTATTTTGATTTTCTGATATATTGTGGCAAAGAAAGTGTAGGCAAGAGAGGAGGAGGAAAGTACGGGGGGCGGTGGGATGCCCTGTTTGGGAGTGGTGGTTACGCCGAGGGGGTAGGCAAGAGAGGAGGAGAGTACAGTGGGGGCCCTATATGGGGGCAGCGAGAGGCTTGCCCCACATTTTCCCGCTAAATTTAGCGAGGAAACTGAATTTGCGTATGGGTCTAGTAACATCATGTAACATGACGTCAATTTTTCTGTTAAATTTAGCGGAGAAGCTGAATTTGGTCACGTGACATGGAGTCATGTGACATCATTTTCCCCGCTAAATTTAGCTAGGAAACTGAATTGGTGGCGAGAAAACTTGACGTCAATTTTCCCGCTAAATCTAGCGGGGGAAACTGAGTTTGTGTATAGGTTACATGACATAAAGTCGTGTGACGCCATTTTTCCCGCTACATTTAGCAGGGAAACTGAATTGGTGTTGAGGTCACGTGATGTCAACTCTCCCACTAATTCCAGCGGAGCGAGAGGCCCGGTTACGCCGACACCGCTATATGCGGGAACGTGCGCCTAATACCCATGTTAGACGGGCTAATTTAGTGCACTTCAACCAAGTGCACTTCACCTTTAGTGTCATTTCTGTTGTGTGGCAAATGGCTTCTCTCTGAAGAACACACTTGGCTTCAAGTGAGTTTGACGAACTCGCTTCACTGGATCGAGTGCATGCCCTCGATAGCAGTTTTTCAACAGTAAAACGCAACAGCACAAAAACAAAATACTATGTAGCGTAAATATTATCCTAAAAAGAATCAGAAATTACTGAAAGAGAGGAAAGAAAGGAGTGTCATTGCAAGAAAAATAGTGGGGTGAACTTAGCCTTACAGTTTAGGCTGATCTGTATCAAGATTTGCGCTGCTGTGAATCGAAAAAAGACGACAACAAGGTCAATCAGTACAATGCTATCTTGGTTAGCACAGGAGGACAGAGCCTACATTTATTTGTTTCAGCATGTAGCTGTTTGAGACATCACAATAATCATGATCTAATAAGGCAATGTCAGGGCCTCCTCGTATACCTCCGTGGGACGAAGCGGAACGCCAAGATTGGGACTTCTCCTTTATCTTGGCTCGCAATGATCGATCAGAATCATTTGCTCGGCATAAAGTTTGTTCATTAATGTAACATTGTTTTGTAACATATCTTTATTAAATAAACAAAATGTTGCTAAGACATTTTTGCCTTCAACATTTTACGTGTCTAATAGTACTTTACCCATCATTATTGCCATCATTTGTGAGTGACACTAATTTTTCCCGTGTGGCACCAAAACACTTGAAGTGACATTCAGTAAGCTGAAGTGCACTCGGTTGAAGTGCACTAAATTAGCCTGGATGACAGGGGCTATAAGGGCTGCGCTCTAAAACTTATAAGAGCAAACAGAGATGGCCACGAAGAGGGTGTCACAGACAAGTGCCTTGAAGGCCCCTTGTAGTAGAAACATAGTTTAACGAGACTTGCTGTTGGGCTAGTTGGTGTACGACGCTCAGGAAACTTGAAAGCACAAACCTAAAAAGACATGGGGGAGGGGGATATGGTTAAAGTGTCCCTTTCTTGGTGTCCATCTCTGTGCTCATCTTCCGAGGCCTGCACAAAAAACGTGTCCGTCGTACAATGCTGGCTGTGTGCACGCGTGCCTTCGCCATTTCTTACGCAATCACGAAGCCGCTGAGCCAGAGGTGTATACCTACTGGGGTCTGACAGCCCTTGCTACTATACTCAAGTTTTGAAGAATAAAAACAAAGACAAGAATAAACGACCACTCTCTTGCAGTTAGAAACAACATTTAATGGAAAAAAGAATCTATCCTTGTCCTCTGCACTTTTTTTTTTATTTTCGAACTGCAGTAATTTATTGGATTCAGTACCCTTACTATGCATCCTTTCACCCTAGAATGTACCGACTGCGACGGATATTACGAGCCATCTCGGCCAATCGAGACTTTGCTTTCCGCGTGTGGCTTCGTCATACCGGAAAGCTGGTCTCTGAGCTGCGGATGGGCTCCGGTGAATCGCAGCATCCGTTGCGGTGCGTCGCAAGGTGAAACGGAGTATAACCCTCGCAGGGGCAATTATAGTCACTGACAATTTAAGAAATGCAGGGCGCTGCAAGTCCCGAGCACCTTATTACCACTCCGCAGCCAATTGCGTCACGGCATTTTGCCGGTAAGGTCTCCCAAGAACGAACCACGAAGCAAGAAACGTAAGCGAACATAGTAAGCCACGCCCCGAGTTCCTTCACCTGTTAGTGATTATTGGTGCCGGGACGTCGCGGTGGCACCCTCTTACGGCTTTCATCTGCGCCATCACGACCGGGATTTGACTCCCCATGACTTCACAAGTTGCGGTCCCGGCCATCTATTGTCGGTGGCGACGACGAGTTCGACGGCGCGGGTGAAAAGTGTGGAGGAAGCTATGAGCCGTCGCATCCTTAACCCCTCGAAGTCACGCGTTGGACGTCGCCCGACAAAGAAATGTTTTCGTCGCGGTTGGGTGTCGGCGCTCGCTCCCGATCTTATTTCTCGTCTGCACATCCCAACGATTTTGACTTGCACCAGCTGTCGTCGGATCAGCATAGTGGCTTTAATTTTTTAGTAGCTTTACGCCAGATGGCATGAGTCATTGTGCTTTTTTGCCTTTCTTAAACTTTCTTCTTTTGCAAGCCCATTCATGCGCTATTTATCGTGGCAGTTTTTTCTTTGTTTGCTTCCTACGAAAAGGTTGCTAGTGATTCAAGTACACTGAAGGGGAGAAGACAACACTGAGAGGGTTCTGAAAGTTTGTGATGAATCTTCAGAAAAGGACTGCGACGATTTTGTGAAAGTGTGACGAGGAGAGTGCTCACATTGCCATTTCTCAAAGCTGGATGCCGTATGCGAATGTAGACCGAGATCCTGAAGCATCTCCCCTCGTTGTACAACTTAAGATTCATCACTTTCAAATGTTTTCCCCGAACAGTTTGATGATAAAGTTCATTTTACAAGCACTAAAACATCGTATTTTTTTGTAGTGTAAAATGATTCTCACCCAAGAGGCCAAGGTGAAAAATTACGTTACCCCAAAAAAAGGTAACCAACGCCGTCAAAGTCTGACAATGCTCTTATGCCAGTCGTGCGGCCAATTGTAAAAGACCGACTGCAGCCAACGTTTCTGGTCATGCACGTCGCCAATAGGGGTCCTTTTTTGCCTAGGCCGAATGGCTCCAGAGACAGACGAGTGAAGTGACAAGCGATCTCCGTGCCTGTGAGTGGTCTGGCCTCGAGACCAAGGCCCTGGTGTACATGTGGTCGGCCTTGATGAAGTCCTGCTGGTGGTTCTCGAGGAACTCCCCGTACTCGGTGAGGATGTCGGCGTGGCTGGGGTCCAGCATGAGGGCGTGCTGGAACAGCTTCAGCGCCTTCTCCAGCTTGCCCAGCTGGGTCATGTGGCGGGCAGCCCGCAGCGACGTCAGGGCCTCGGCCTCTGCGGGCAAGGAACGGCGCTCGTGACGATGCACGACAACTAGGGATATCTACTAAGCACGTCGATTTGGAACGGATGGTTATATTTTGAAGAAAGAAAAGCACAGCTTTAAAACCAGTCGCAGCAAACTTCTCCACCCACCATCCTTGAAAATCGAGTACCTCGTCATTATCTCATCACCAAACTTTCGTGCCTTAACCCTGATCCACTCACTATGTCATGGGTTTGTGAATTTCTTTCTTCTCGCTTGCAATTCACAGCCATTAACAACCATGTGTCAAACACTAAACTAGTGACTTTAGGAGTTCCCTAGGGATTGGTGCTTGGACCTTTGTTTTTAAAAATGTTTATAAACGACCTTCTAGTTTCTTTACCTTCTAGCGTATGGCTCTTTGCAGACGACTGTACTTTACCGTAAATTGTTACTGCATTTTTCGGACTATAGTGTGCACTCAGTGCATGACCGCAAAATCAAATTTGGGGTAAAAAAATATTTTTTTGCTTAGACAGCTTGTGTGTGGTCTAAATGTAAAAATTATCATACACAACACAGCTTCACAAATACCTGCTGTATTAGCTCACAAAGAAGCTTGTATCATACATAAATCAACATTACTATACACCGTTGTTCATAAAGTCCTTCACGTCTTGTCACAGTGAACAATTTAGAAAAAAGCCTGTAGATAGTTCACATCCAGCAAAATTTCAACTTTCAGACATCTATGGTTCCCAGACTATAATTCGGAGAACATGGTCATATATTACATATATCATATATTACAAAGCAATCTTAACACAGTAAAAACAGAAATACTGTAAATGACTTATTTTTTGCGGGCTCAATATTTCGCGATTTAGGTCAAAGCTGAAATTTTAGAAAATTTTGCGGATCGTATTTTCGCGACACGGTGGGATCTCAATATAGATTCCAATGTGTTTCCATTTTACCATAGTTGTTTGCAGGACCTAATTTTCGATTCGTGAAATTCGGGAAAATTAGGTTTTCGCGAAAACTAAGATGTTTACAGTAAATTAAAAGGTAAATTTATTAGCTTTACTCCTAAACGCTCAACATACTTTTTTCCGTACTCATTAGATGATCTGATTGAAGTAGCAGATTCATATAAATACCTTGGTGTGACATTAGTAAATTAACTGATGTAACCACATAGAACTACCACAGTCAAAGACCCCCAAACTCTTGGATACATTAGATGAAACCTAAAATCTGCTCCATCTCATCTAAAGAAATTGGCATATGAAGCTTATGTAAGGTCTAAACTTGAGTATGCGGATCTAGCTTATTAACAACCTCGAATTAGTTCAGAACCGGGCTACAAGATCAATTTCATCTGGCTACGACCGCACCTCCAGCGTCTCTGCCAAAAAGCCAGCTAAATCTTCCATCATTGCAAAATCACCGCAAAACTGCTTGCCTTTCAGTTTTGCATAAAATCTACTACTGTCATCCTACACTTTGCAATGCACTCTACATCCTCCCCTCAGGTCATCTGCTTGACTCAGCAATTCTCGAACACGGCGCCCGTTTATCTGGTAGCACTAATGCATTTAACCACTCATTCTTTTCCCACACCACTGTAGACTGGAATGACCTGCCCCACTTCAACGTTCTGCTTGAAAACTCCGATGCCTTACGCTCAGCACTAACAGCTTATTTTCTTTAAATCAGAAGGTGAAATCTAACTAATGCGTATACTGTATTCTAATGTCTTCCTAGCTACTCTCTTTGTCCGAGTGTCGTTACGTAGCATTTTACTACCGTAATATCCTGAGATAGCTCAATGTGCGAAAAAAAAAAAAAAAAACGGAAGAAAAAAAAAGTGATTTTTAGGTCATGCGTACCTGCCAAACTTGTTATCACGGCGAGAGACAATGAAGTAAAGATGACTATACTTCCCAGTCAGCAATGTTTGCTTGTATTCCGCCATAGTTAACTAGTCGCATTTACGCCAAGGTTATCGTTGATTCCAACACTACAATCACTAGAAGTGGGCTATCTTTCGGTGTTTAAAGAAATATAGCAGCTGAAGCCAAAAATAGGGGCGGTTACCTTTTGTTTTTTTAGGTGGGGCATCTCTCGAGATATGACAGTATGCATATTTTTACTCACCTCAACAGCGTTGTCTAGATTGTATAGCCACACCATGCAGCACCCCCCCCCCCCCCCCCTTCCCTCTCTCTTATGGAATGCACTCCCGAGGGCCTTTAAATGCTGAACCGAAATCTGGATTCCCCAAAACACGTGGCAAAAGGGTGCAACGGGATGCTACAAACACCAAAACATCACTCATACAGCGATATCTCGAACGGATGACCATATTTTTTTTTAAAAAAAGAGGCGCATTTGGCAGGAATGTTGACGAGAGTCATGTTCCTCCGAGAAGAAGAGGGAATGGCCTCGCGTCTTCCCCGCCTCGCGGCCTTGAGGGAGCGAAGCAAAGAGAGGAGGAAACTAGGTATCTTGACGGTCACGCGCCTCGTCGGCCTGGTTCAATCTCGACTTCCTTTTCCAAAAATACGGCCGTCCATTTGAGATATCGCCTTACTAGTAGTGTTGTAGGGATTGTAGCGTCCCGCCTATATCTCCAGCACTGTTTTTTTTTAAATCCAAATTTCGGTTCACCATCCCTTTAAAGGTACGCTAAAGACGTTTCTGAGATCATCAGCTCTTGGGGATAGCTTATCGTATGGGGGTCAAGCACCCTAGAAATCCAAAAATTATGCTTGTGCGACGTCTATTTCCCTACTAAAAAATCTTATAAAATTCGTGCCACGCCCCTTTCTGAGCAGAAAAATCTGGAGAACATAATCCGGAGGGGGCGCCGGTGGCGTGACGACGGGCGCGCGTCAGCCAGTCACAAGCTGCCTTTCTCAGACAGGCGGCTTGCGATTGGCTGATGCGTGCCCCACGTCACGTCGCCGGCGCCTCTGCTGAATTCTGTGCTCCAGATTTTTCCACTCAGAAAGGGGCGTGGCACAAACTTCTATCACATTTTTAGTATGAAAATAGACGTCGCACGAGCATAATTTTTCGATTCCTGGGATGCCAAGATCCCATAGAATGAGTTATCACCAAGAACAGACAATCACAGAAATGTCTTTAGTGCACCTTTAAGAGAAAATGAATAAATAAATAAATTAATTGAGTGCTCAACCACGGTGAAGAGATAAATGGTGAATAATACCAGATGGGGTGAAGTTAACCGGTGAAGACAGCCCAACTACAACCCTTCTGCTCATTCTCGTATCAGGGCTAGACTGCTCAGTCACCGACAGGACAAAAAGTGCATGGCATCTCTTTCAGATGGCCAGCCTCTGGCATGTGCATGCCACCCTCCGTCCTGCTCTGGCTCTGCGTGCATGCTCGAAGCACGCCAAAGTGTCAGTGAGGATGGAAAGTTCTTGCTTGAGGTGAGACAATTGAAAGGCCCCCCTGCCGTTCTTATCCTCTCAGTGTCCATGCGCAGTTGTGCAATCGCTGCACTTGCACACGATACACATTCCACCTGCTCGCCGTACCACAACATCTTTCACTACAATGCATATCGTCACTTGCTAAAATCCACTAAAATGTAACCTGATTCAAAATCATGGATCAAGCTTTCTGTGAACAAACGTATGCAGTCGCAGGGTGAGAGCAGCAGGGCATCTCTTTCGGTTGCCTCCAGCAGAAGCTCGTTGCCTTCAGTGGTGCATTGGCTGCGCGTGTACACTGGAGGCCCACGTGACGCCGAAATGTTACCGAAGCTAGGAAGCTTGCGCTGGAGGCAGGACAACTGAAGGACCTCCCTGGTATTCTAGTCCTGTCAATATCTTTAGTGAATAGGAGTTACAATGTCGCCTCGTTAACGAGGGTCTAGAGAAGGTGACGTGCATATGCGTTTTCTCTGCCACTTGGCGTGAGCGATCGGTGTGGTCTGATCAAGTTTTCATTTATGCTTCATGCGGTGATGACGTTTGGTGGGTAAAGGCATCAGGCCTTGCCTTCTAGGTGGTATACGTGCTTTGCACCCGACATCATACCAGCAGCTCTCCAGCCACCACCAGAGAAGAGGGGAAGGAGGAACTCCCCCCTCACCGGCACTCTCTTTTATGTCCCCGACGTGCCCAAACGTCGCTACTTCCCTCTAGAAGATTAACCCGTCACTCAAAATTTGTACAAAAGCAGCAGTCCCCTTCCCTTCTCCTCTCCTCCTCCTCCTCCTCCTCCCCCCCCCCCCCCCCCCCCCCCCCCCCCTTTTTCCGTCTCTCTCGTGGTGGTGAGAAATGGATGATGTGACGTCAGTGCAAAGCATGTATTGGCCGGGCGACGCGAGGGGTTTCGGCGTACCGTTGACGTCGTTGTCGGGCACCTTCCGGCGCTTGGGCAGATGTACGAAGACGTCCGCGACGCCTTCCTCGGTCACCTCGAGGTCCCCGCTGTCTGGCAGGAAGTTTGGCAGGCGGCGGGCACCCGCGGCCAGTTGTGTCCTACCCAGGTACGGGGTGAGCTCGAGGTGCGTAGGCACCAACTGCTGCGGGCTGGCGGAGGTGCCCCGCTGCTTGAGGTGCCACAGCGATGGCGTCCACACCAGGGCCACATTGACCAGGAGCACGAGCACGCCGACGAGCAAGAAGGCGGCGCTGAAACTGGCCACATACTTGGTGGAGCGAGGGTCCTGCAGCACGCTCGACATGATCCAGTGCTGGCTGCAGAAGGACACCATGCCTTCGAACTGGACGAACAACCACATCAGCGCGCTCTCAGCCATCAAGTGGCCCACATGGCGGAACACCACCGCACGCACGCACGCACGCACGTCGACGCGCACCGGGCCCGAGCAGTGGAGACGTGGAGCGAACGACTCGGCAATAATAGACTCGCGGGGCACCGGCTGGCACGACGTGGCACGCACTCACGACGTCGCCGATGACGTCTCGGTGATCGGACACGCCGTCGAACTTGGCGACTCGTCGACGACCTCACAGTCTTCGTAGATCCGATGGAAGGTTTGAATGGGAATCACTCACGGCCTTCTTACCAAAGTGTTTGGTAGATTCTGTAATCGAAAAGGACTCGCCATGGTGTGTCGAAGAGATGACACAGGACACTGAACAAAATGTAAGGGCGCAAACGAGCTCGATCACTTCGGTCGATTCACGATCGTCCAGATCACAGTGGTCCAGATGCTTGCGGGCTTGCGGTCACTCCGCTGTGTGACGCCACTGTAAAATGTATTAAATTTAAATTATTCTACTAATAAGCCCCTATCCTGCAAATTTTTTGGCTTTGTCATTATTGCAAGTATTTATTACGCTGAATTAGTTTTTATCTGTTACGTCACATAAGCCACGTGACCACCACTGCGTGGCGAATTCTTTGCAAGTACGAAACAAATTAGATAGATGGCGTATGCTAACGCCCCTTCAAACGACTTTATTTAATTAACGTCTATTGAATATAATCTCTCGCATCATCTGCGAGAGCTACTGGAGAGAACCGACTCTGTCCAAAATCTTCCAGCTGAGTAGCTGAGCCTTTAAACAAGAACTAAAATGGAACGGGGCTCTCGGCGCTAGTCGTACACTGGCAAGCAGATTACGAAGATTGAGCGCGCACACAGTGCGTAATCGCTGCAGCGGTGGAATCGTCTCAGCAGATGCGACTCGCAGCAGGGCAGCCCGTTCCAGCGGCCGTCTCGGCCGGCCGTCCGGTCCATTCAATGCCCCCCGAGTGCGTCGAGCTCCGGAACGGCGTGCGGATGCCGATCTTGGGGCTGGGTGAGCGATGCACAGCCCGAAATGAGCACTGTTCGATCGCGCCGGCAAAGTATGACTGCCGGCTCTCGCTTTTTTAAGTTTACCCCGAGATCAACCCGATGGCTTTGGCGGTCTGAAGACACGGTTTGGGCCCGCGAATCCGCGGCTCGTAACGGCGCACCGTACGTGTTTATGTCCACGCTGGGGCTAAAAATAAGTGTAGTGCGCCGAGGTGCGGTGTCAGGAGGTGATCCGGATGCTGAGTGCACAAGTCAGGTCGTTTCCACGCTGGAGCGGTGGCAGTTTTTGCGAAGGTTTAGCCGTAGGCAGCACCACGCAACCGTGAGGTGAAGGGGCAGGTTATGAAGCTCTTGGAGTTTCCAAGCAATGTATCCATAGGACCTATTTAGCAAGCTAGAAACCAGGACAAGCTGGAAAGCCCTTCCCACTTCCCACTTTAGGAGAGCGAAGGCTGGAGAGGAGGCGAGAGGGGCTCGCCTCCGCAGCGGTCGCTCTCGTGAAGTGGAACTGAAGGGGTTTGCGGAAAGAGCTTGTTCTAGTTGCTAAACCTGCAACAGACTATCGATACAATTCATTTAAAGATGTCTGCGTTTTCACTTTCAACATATACCTTCTTTTTTTTCTCGGGTGTACAGGTTATAATACGGGTTGTAATTCCACCCCCCTTTGTAATGTCTCCGGGCCCTGAGGACAAAGATAAATATATGAATAATTTAGTACCAGGGTACCCACTCCATTTCTGACTATGAAGAAGTGTAAGGAGCCAAAATTGAAAATGCACGTGTTGATGAATAAATACGAATGCATGAAAAAAAAAAATAAAACATTGGGGACGGAAGCGGGGCTTCTTTTCATGGAGAGCTGTTTCTGTCCCCGTCCGCAATGTTTTGTTCTCTCATGTATTCGTGTAATGAGCATATTTTGAGGTTTCATCATTGCGGCTTCTGAGTTTGAGGGATGGTCCATTTTCGGCACGTACCATGGTCACTCGGTAATTGCAAGGTATTCGATCGTCTGAAACTGTTGCGCTACTCACCGAAAGGGGACTCTTTCAGTGGTGTACAGCATGAAGAAAGGATATCCCTCATGTCTAGTGTGAGATATCCTTTCTTCAATAACAGTTTGATGTCTCATGACCTTCGAGCGTGCAGAAAGAGCAAGAAGCACAGAAAAAGACTTTCTGCGCTTGTTTTGTCAGTGACTGTATAGCGGACAGCCTTCATTTCCAGCAGCTCACTTAGAGCTTGTCTGTGTCCTTATTCATCTTGTCGTGAGATCAAAGGAGCAGATTTCAATTACGAGCCCCTAACAATTGCCTGCAGTTGACACTGCCATGCACGAGCCCACCACTGTCAACTATTATGGGAAACAGGTTAATCCCATTCTGCCATGTCCCAAATCAAGGGATCTGCCAGTGGTGGCCGGGCAGACTGACATGATGCTGCAATTGCAAAATATAATATTTTGGGGAGTTAAGTGATAGATTGACCTCTCAGCAGCATTGGAGCGAGTGCCAAAGATTTCCATTGTGTTCTTCTGGGGCTTCTCCCCACGCTAATATATCTTCCGTCACGACTGCTGTTTGATTCATGATGCACTGAAGCATTTTTTTGGGGGGGGGGGGGGGGGGGGGGGAAGAAGGGGGAAGGGGAAGGGAAGGGGAGGCGGGAGGCTGTGCTTATTTCGAAGGGCATTTGCTTAAGGGGTACTCCGGCGATTTTTTGCATGGTCGCTCATTTTTCTCAAAATCGGCTCAACACACCGATAGACATGGCTCTACGAGTTCCCCAAGTATTGTGTGGAAAGAAAAAAAAAAATTTGCGAAGTTATTGAATGTTCGAATTTCGTTTTCATAGTGTTTCTCAAACCGGGAGCCCCTACTGGCAACATTGAAGTGTGACGACAGAAATGGTACAAAGTGAGCAGTAAGCCCTGTTCCCAACTGATTACAAGACGTTTGATGGTGGGAAAAGAATGTTTGTAACTGATTCATTGAGAATTAAGCACGCAAAAAACACTCGACATACTCTGTTTAAGACTACACGCACGACCTGAAAGTCTCTACCGACTACATGCATGACCTGAAAGTCTCTAGAGCGCGCGAGGATTTGAATGCTGGCTTCGGCATCATATTCACTTACGGTTTTCTCAGTTGCAATTTTGAATTTCGAGAAAATAAATAGCATACCATGGCGACTGAAGTCCGGGTAGTCAGAAAATGCAATTTGTTTAGGTAGCTCAAAATACGGCCGGAGCACCCCTTTAAACCTCTACCTTTCGTACGGAGCACTCGTGGTGCACAACTCATAACTCTTCTCATCAATCTCTATATGGCAAATCTTCAAGGAAAACACTTTTCCTCTCACAATTCGAGCTGCAATGTCCTTCATTACTGTCATGTTCTTTCCATAGAACTCGATGCAGGTCCACTGGATCCACCCAGACGCACACTTTGCTTTCTTTGCGACAGCTACCTTAATACTGGCCTGCTTTGTCGGCCCTTCATTTTCCATTCTTCATAGTTCGCACTTGACCTTTTCTTGTAGTGCCTACCGGCACCCTCCTTTGTGGGGCATGCAATGCCTTGTGAATCAGACATCACTTTCTGGCTGTACACAAACCTCTTTCTGAGTTGGCTGAAAACACCTGTCACCAGATTGGGACTGTCCCCAATTGAGTGCCTTTCAGCTCCCATGTTTTCCCTGTTATTTTCTGGAGCTGCAAACAGCCCCTTGCTGCTTGCGCCTCAAAGAAAGCTTATCGAGGGAGATTGGAGAGTCAGACTTGTGGGAGGTTTTCTGGCGAAAGATAAGGCGTGCTTCAGACGGACGGATGGAGCAACTTTTCCCAATGTCTTGACATTGCAACACAATATGGGCTTCTTGCACTTGCTCACAGCAACTCAATTTGTTATGTTTCGTCATCATTGTCACTATGATTGTAATTTTCTTGCACTATTTTTGCACAGACTTGTTACGCATTCCGTAAAATCTTCCTGCAACCACTCAGCCATGAAAATGATTCATTGCAAGCCGGAACAAAGTTAAACCCCAGCTTCAATTATCATTGCCACCGTGGGGTTCACGTGAAAATATTGCATCCGTGATAAACTGCTGCTTCTTCGGGCATCTTGCAGTTGTTTGAATTGCTTGCCTGTTTCGATCAGGACCCCTGCATGCTGCAGCGCTGAAATCTAGAAAACAACTCGCCAGCAACTCCAAAATTGCTGGTAAAAGTGCCGCATCTTAAGTGAGCCTCAGGAGCACACCCATGCAGTCGTAGGCTGAGGGGATTGCATTCTTTTACTACTGCCCTTTGCTACAGGACTAAGGGGAGGCAAAGATAAGCTGGCATTGGGTGCTTCTGGCAGAATAGTAGTTTTATGTCGTAAGCCCATATAAATTCTTTTTCCGTATATATATATGTGTTCGGTGCCTAAAAAGTACAGGGTTTGTACTTCGGCTATCTTGGGGCTTGCCCATGTCACCATGAACTGAAACATTGTCACTTAATAGGCTAATTGGACGTTCAGTCCCTAGGGTCTTTGGCAGATTATATTGAAGGATAAACACCATGCACCTGGTCCGCGCAAAGCGATCGTAGCTGCAGTCCATATGACATGTTGAGTCTTTGTGTCAACGTAGATGCCGCCGTAATATCTAAAATATCCATCAGTCTCTCTCTCTCGCTATGGATATTGCATTATAGTCAGGGTCTCCTTCGAAACTTTATTCTTGCATCACAGAACTACATTTGGCAGTGAGTGCATAGATTGTGACGTTGCAAGCACTAGCAGCATGCCAACTAGATATGAGGGTTGAAATGTTTAAATTTTTTTTTGTTAACATATTGCTATTGAAATTTACATAGGTGTAGACTTCGGGGAAGCATTGGGGCTCGTGCCCCCCCTGGTGAGATCCGGGGGGGGTAGAGCCCTGGGCCTGGGCCATGATCCTTACCGAGACGCTGTTTACGTGCCATTTAACGAGCTTCTATAGTGGTGGCATGTAAACAAAATAATGTCCACGTTGCCTTTATTGACAAAATACATGGGAAATGGGATCCCAGCGTGCTTTCGTTAGCTTCAATCTCCAGTTCTGGTGAAAAAATATTGCGGAGCACCCCCCCCCCCTTCGGGAGAATGGAAAGTCTACGCCGCTGGAAATACATCCAAAGCCTTGATCACACATTGAGGTTATTAACCAGTCTCCAGCCTAAACAACCTACACAAGTGCAAACATTCTTTGCTAATGTGCGTGTGGGGACTGGCAGGGCCGCGGCATCATTCAATACAGTCTCGAGCTCCGAGTTGGCTCTGCTGTTGAGTCAATTTTCAATCGCTCCCAGCAAGTGAACCCAGCAATGACAAAGCTATTTTAGCGGCACTACATGGAGAAAAAGAAAACAACTTCTGACAGGAGTTCTAGCTTGCTTTATGTCAAGTAACTTGCATGACTTGCCGTCATCATTAATAAAGCGAACAGGTCGTGCTCCTCTTACGCACCATGCAACAAGTGGTAGATTGAAAACCCTCTATCGAATCATCACAAGTGACCTTCGTATTAACATTGACAACTTGTTTAGCTTCTCCACTAGAACTTGTACTATTCCGTCGATTGCTCTAAAAATTAATTTTTTTTTTCCTCAAACCCTACTGGATTAGAATAGCTCATCTCCCAATATCACCAATTCCGAATCTCTTGACAGTTTCCTGCACCAACTGGTTGCCTCTTAGCACGTGTTTATTTCTCCAGGACTTCCCGTGCGCCTGCTCGCTGATGCTGGTTAGTGTGCTAAAATTAATTTATTTGGCTACAAATTCGAAGTGGTCAGGGCAGGAGCATATCACAGGTGACGGAGATGTGGGCCTGCGTTAAGAAAATAACCGTGTTGATTTTTTAAAAGCCGCAAAGTGGAACAAACTAATTCCTATTTTAATGCACTCGCTTTTTTTTGTTAAAACTGCATGATGCTCAAATGTGCCGATCAGAATTAGGTGGTCACAGCATCCCAAAGGCCAGCAATCCCTCCCAATGTCTCTGCCGCCGTCCCAGCTCCTTTCTTCGTTCGTCTGCGAGAGGGCAAGCAACAGGCTGGAGTTGCGAATAGGTGCTGATGGAATAAGAACAGAAGGGAGGAGCTTCAGTCGTCCCGCCTCCAGTGCGAGCTTCCGATCTTTCACAATGCTTTGCCGTCTCGTGCACCATTGAGCGTACGGACCCAGCCAAAGAATGGCGGAAGACGTGGAGCGCGTGCTGGAGGCCGGGCGTTCCAAAGAGACAACGTTCTCATCTTGTCAGTGACTGAAGTAGTGTTGCCATATAAATGAATAAACTCGGCCAAGCAGCTCGAGCTGTGTGAAGGAAACTCTGCAGCTCCTCTGACCTCTGTCTGCCCTTTCTCTTTCTGCAGGCACCTCGCATAGCGGTGGCTACAGCCACTCTACCGTGGTGTACGCCTTGCAGGAGTGCGGCTACCGCCTCATCGACACGGCAAAGCGCTATGGCTGCGAGGAGTTTCTGCGCCAGGCCATCAGGGTACGCTCGCTCCTCCCTGCTGTGGTCGGGGTACAAGCCACTCTGTGCACAATTGGCGCATTTTCCGAACTATAGTCTGCAGTCGGTGTATAGTTTGCAGAAGCAAATTTCGGAAAAAAAAAAAAAAAAAACATTTTTTTTTCGATAGCCTGCCCCTGGTGCATAGTCAGCACCTGGTTCGTACTCTCCATGTACCATAGAATACCGAGCATCTGCCAATTCCACATTAAGCGCCCATTACCGAATTTGTGAGATCTGAGAAAATATGCATAGTACCTTAATATGTAAAATTGATGACCGAACAAGCGCCCATCCCCCATTTTTTTGCGCTTATCTCCAAAGTTTGAATGGGCGCTTGCCTGGTATTTTACGGTAACATCTTTTATGCGTGGCGTACCTAGAAAAGTTTTGACTTTACGAATGCACAAACGAGCTGGTATATAAAGAAATCATAATGAACAGAATCGGTTTAATGACATTTGTCACGTCTCGTCATAATAAGCGGTCTTTAAAACAAAAATCCTCGTATAGTCCATACCATGTAGATGGTCCACATTTCCTAAAATTTTAACTCTTAAACAGGTATAGTCCACAGACTATAATCCAGAAAATGTGGTAAATTCAATTTCAGTTTTTTTGTTCACGCCTACAGCGAACAGTATGGGTC
This sequence comes from Ixodes scapularis, assembly GCF_016920785.2. Lineage (NCBI taxonomy): Eukaryota > Metazoa > Arthropoda > Arachnida > Ixodida > Ixodidae > Ixodes > Ixodes scapularis. Next base: position 70,647,086 of record NW_024609838.1, read on the forward strand.
TGGGGACGGGAGAAAGAGCTGCAAGATGGCAGCTTGACATGTCCAACTGCATCCTACATTTAGGAAATGAGTAGACGGGAAGATAATAAAATTATTTGAAACAAAAAATAATAAGCCATACATGAAAAGAAAAAATATACTTAGAAAATTTTGTACAACACCTTTCTGTTTTTAAGTTCAGTAGAAATGTGTCGCTTATTTAAAAAAAAAAATGTAATGATGAGGGCAATGCGTGCCAGAATGTCAGCAGCTCGTAGTTTAGTCGAGGACCTGGCATTGTGCACCCCATATGAAAAATGTTTTCCACTTAGTTTAGCAATTTGTCGCAATGGGTGATTAGCAAATATTAGTTAGACATGCCGTATATATTATGGCAGGTTTATGATTGCAATATTATTTTATTTTTGTAGTTACGTTTATGAAAGAGCAGCCAAGTGTGCGTGCAATAGAGCGCATTAGCCACCAGGCTGGTTTCCTTTTTCTGCATCAGAAATAATTTATTTGTCTCTGCACTCATTGTAGCTCCCCAGACTAAGTGACAGTCGATTGATCAACCAGTCAATTTATTAATGCAAAAGCATTAACTATCCCATGGAGCAAAGCCAACAGCATCTGTAACCACGAAAAAAAAAAAAAAAAAAAACAAGAAAGAAATGTCCATTTTCTTATTGGCTGAGCAAAACGGCTTCTAGATAGCCATTGGTGACCGCTTCACAAGAGCGAGTGCTTGGCTGCACGCTGCCGCTTCACGAGAGCATGCTCTCGGTCGCTGCTCTTGTGTCAGGCGTTGCCCGAGGGGGGAGGGGGGGTTTTCGGCCGCTTCTGGGCCGACTTGCTAGAACAGCATCTCAGCTGAGACTCGGTGAGAGAAAGCACTGCAGAGGCTGGGGCGCGCGAGCGTCTTGAGACGCGGCAAGAGTCCCGCTCAGCTCGTGCGCTGTCTTTGGCAGTGCTTTTCCCCCAGTGTCAGCTGAAACGCTGTTTCTAGCAAGTTGGCCCTGCTCCTCTTGGCGCCTGAGGAACATGGCGGCGCCTGAGGAACATGGCGGCGCCTGAGGCATCTACATCGTCGGCGGCCGCAACCTCGGCAGTAGCGAAACGTGGCCGTCCACGCCAGTACGCCGCAGACGAACTAAGGGAGCAGAAGAATGACATCCATGCTTTTGCATTCACAACCAATAAGAAGTGCTTAGGTGTTCTCATACTTTTACAGCAGAGCTGTTAAGCTCTAGTTTCCCCAGTATCGTGCCCATGAACAAACAAGAGCCGAGAGCTCCGAGCACTGCACGGTAGCGCAGAACGAGCAGCTCCTACCTCGGTGCAATTTCTAGCTGTGCCAGAGCCTTTTGGCCTCGGGGTCCGGCTGCGGTTGGCAAGGTATGGCGAGGCGAAGTGCAATGGCGTCTGCAGAGCGGTAGGAAACAATCTCGCTTGCTGAACCGTGCGCTAGCACGTCGCCTCTCATCCAGAGTGGCCCAGCGGCATGACACGGAGCCCAAGACATTTGGGTTTTGATGTTTCTTCCGTCTCATAACTCCTTGCACAGCATCGAAGACAGCGGGCACGGTCCTTAGTTTATGCTCACTGAAAGCGTCGAAAGGCCTTCACGCACTGCACGTGCAATGCACAGGAAAACGTGGTCACGTGGTGCGACTGGTGCCGGAAATGCAGCTTTAACTTTGAGCTTTGACACGGCGTGGCGCCACCTTCGCGTAGGGCTTGGTGCGTATTCATGTAAACCTTGCCGCGTCGGCTTCCTTTGGATGACGATTGGAGTCGATGCGCTGAAGTCGTATTCATGTAAAGGCGGCTCTAGATGTCATAAAGATAACAGCTTTGCAGGTCCTTCATACTCATGGGAAGTGGAAGGGCTCTACATTTTTTTTATTGGTTCGCTGCCTATCATTAGCGTAATTGCAATCTAAGTATCAAGAAGATGACCATGCACTAGAAATGCCGCGGACTTTTTTCGAATCTAAGTTTCGATAATCGAATCAAGAGGTTCGAAAGGTTCGAAAGATTTCGAATGTTCGAACTTTCCATATCGAGAAATTCGTCGCAAGTCGAATTACCGAACTTGTTAAACTAAGAAGTTTGACGCTTTTCGAAATTTCGAACTTATTACGCTGCGAAATTCGATGCTTGTCGAACTTTCGAACTTGATAGACTAAAAAATTCGATGATTTTCGAACTTTCGTATTTCTTGCACTAAAAAGTTTGAAGCTTTTCGATCTTTCGACCTTTCTACCCTAAGAAATTCAATAATTTTCGAACTTTCGAACTTATTAATCTAAATAATTCGAAAATTGTAGAACTTTTGATTCCTGAAAAGTCAAAAGTTCGACGACTTCGAATTTTTAGGGTAAAAGTTCGAAGTTCGTCGAACTTCGAAATACGGGCGGGCGGTTTCATTTGGATTTAAGCAGTGAGGTACATTCGTAATTTTTTTTTCTCGCATTTTTACATGTGGTGTCGCACTCTTTGCGAAAGACAATGCCGTTTATTTCAATCACCTGGCATGCTTGGCTTTAAAGAAATAGATTCCCGAAGGAGCGAGGAAAGACGACGGGTTTCTGACAATTGTCGTCTGTGCCATATTTGAAGCGCGCTATAGCCAAAGATATTTATGGTAGAGATGTTAAACTTTTTAAAAATGATCAATGTATAACCTAGGTATGTGTCGTCTTAAGATATGATTATTGTCGTTCAAGACGAGTTTCGAAGAATCATCCAAATTTGTATCTACGAGCAATTATGCCCAAAACTTGGTAATTTTTTTCGTCGAAATGGTTTGAGGTATTGCATTTAAATTAACACCACAGACAGTGCATATCATTACTATCTGCAGAATACAAATTAATGTATATATTGTTCATTTCACGTTGAGGAATAAATTAACTCAGGGAAAAAGATTTCTAATATTGCTCAAATTCGACACGTCAAAAAAAAAAAAAAATTTATTTTTTTTTTTACTTCACTTTTTTGAGACGTGTTTTTTTTTTAGCCTGTACACATTTTGGTAGGATAAAATTGTTTCGTAGTTCTGGGTCTCTGAATATGTAAGAATACCACACTTCCGGCGGATTCTTGATATTTTTTTTTCTCCAGCTTTTTATTTTTGGCATTTATTGTTGTTTATTTATTTATTATTTTTTACCAATGGCACAGTTATTTAGGTCGAAAAGACATAGCGTTGAACTTCCGAACCACCAAGCATGTGATGAGTAGTGCCTTCTGACAACGAGTTTCTAACAATGACCATCTACGCTATCTTTTATGCAGTGAAGAGTGACAGTAGCTATACATATGCATAAATAATTTCAGATTAAAATAAGCTCGACCATGCCCTCTTTCCCCGTATTGTTCCCTTTAACAGCCCGAAATATCTGGGCGGGGGGGGGGGGTAGAGAGAAAGAGAGAGAGGCTGGGGTCCCCCCCCCTTCCCCCCATTTTTCCTCTTCCGACGCTGCTGGTATGGTAGAACGCTCCTCGACCTCAAGTGGTGTTGGCTTCTGCGCTTTTTGCTCGGCATTTCTTCCGTCTCCGAAAATAAACCTCCAAAACAATTACAAACTAAAGAATTGTCAAGCTACAGGCGAGCTGGTGTATGTTGATCATGATGCAAAATCCCGAGACTGGGAATAAAATTCGAAAGAAATAGTGTAAGAAGAAAGAAAAAAGGGGACAGGACAAAGTCTCAAACTCAGTTGAGTTGAGTTTGAGACGTTATTCCTGAGCTGAGTTTTCAGCTGAGTTGAGTTTGAGACGTTGTCCTGTCCCCTTTTTTCTGTCTTCATACACTTTTTCTTTCAGATTTCATTCCCAGTCTCAGGATTTTGCATCATGTACAAACTAAACTTACTATATGCCAGCGTCACTCGGGCGGCGTTCGAGCGGATTACTACCTGTGTGCAAGGGGGTGGGGAGGCAGTTTGCCAGATCGCTTCAAGGTTTTTCTGAGCCTCAAGTGACCCTCAACCACCTGCCTGCCCCTGGCCGTTTCGAAATGGATGAGTATCATTAAACAGTGCGTTCGTGTGATCACTACTGCGTGATGCACGTTAAACACCCCCCCCCCCCTCCCAGGCTGGCGGCCACAATTACTGATCTGCACACGTCACTCTGCACTGGCAAATAATCCAGAACATCCGGGACACTCGTCGTCTCATTTAAAGGGCAACTCCGCTCAATTCCGAAAAATTTAGGCTTACATGTGATTCCATTTCACAAAGCACCACTAAACAACTCTACGTCTTCGGATTCGCGAAATGTGGAATATTATTTGTGTAATCCTAATTTAAACACCAGCTGATACCGAAACCGAAACTTCGGTTGCGTCAGGCAACATTGGTCTCGTGTGGTCAGAGTCATGTGCACTTCACGTCGAACCACGTGGTCTTGTGACGTTCGGGAGGGGGGCGAGGGACAGGACACGCGACGCGCGCAGGTCGCTTCGCGTGGCGTGGACGGTGACGGCCCGGGCGAGAGGGGGAAGGGGAGAATACGAAAGAGAAAGGGAGCGGAGAAACAGACCGATAAGCGCGCAGAACAGCGCAAACTAGCGCATCCGCGTTGCGGTGACCACGTGAACGCCCGGTCAGCCAACACCGGGAGGAAAAACTCATGACGTCTTCGTTCATTTCGCTTTGAGAAGTAAAAACAAACAAAACGTGAGAAGGACGTACACATGCCTCTGACGTAGTGGCTCAACGTTTGCCGCTCCAACTCCGTCGCTTTGACTGCGCTGACGATTGCGCCTCGCGTCGCACGCTAGAGTTGGCAGATTTCGGCGACTTGGCTCACTTGAAGGTTTGCTGGCCAGTTTGTTAAATATATAGACGGAATTAGATCGTAATATTTGACATGGGGTCTTCCTATACGATACTGAAGAGGGCTACATAGTTTTCTAAATATCAAAAATGAAGCGGAGTTGCCCTTTAATTGCCTGACCAACTTCGCGCAATCTGAATATCACACCCAAACATTTCTAAACCTGATTTCGTGAAAACCAGTGAGGCGTGAAAACGTTATTTGAGACTGAAACTGTGGCGGAGCATGAAAACCGGACTTCAAACTTTAAACACTTGGACTTTAAAGAAATTCGAAACCTAAGTTTCTTTTTTCGTATTTAGCGCTAAAAGAGAATCGAAACCTTCGAACTTTTCTAACTTTATGTAGAAAGAAATACGAAATCTTCGAATTTATCAACCTTCATGTCTATAAAAATTCAAAACGTTCGAATTTTTCGAATTTCAGATCAAAAGGAATTCCAAACATTCGAATCTCTCGAATTTCGAGTTAGGAAAGTTCGAAATCTTCGATTTTTTCGAACCTCAAGTAAAAAATATTCGAAATAATCGAACCCAAACTTTTAGAAACCGTGAATTCGAATTCGAAACTCCACAATTTTTGAAAGTTGCGAATTTTTATAATTCGAATCTCCGCACGGTCGAAAATTTCGAAACCTTTCGAATTTGAACATCAGTTCGGTTCGAAAATATCGAAATCTTTTGAAATCGAACCTAGGGTGGTTCGCGGCATCCCTATCATGAACTTCGTGGAAACCTTTCAGAACACGGTGAGGCCGGTGCCTGTGGTAATGTAGCCACTGGCCATGGCTGCAGCAAAGAATACAACCCACATGTGGGACAACACTCTTGGAGGCAGATTGAGGGGCAGATGAGAACCACTGATGCCTTTTGTGATTAAGCAGGAGAATCGCAATATTTTGGGGGAAGGTGGCACGTTTAGTGTCGCTTGTGCCAAGATAAACAATATAAAAAGTGTAAGCTGTAAATTCTGTCAGTACTAAAATCGTTGCTCCTTTAACGGGGCATCGCTGAAGGACCTCTTGCACGGTTCCGAGGAGAGTTGTCCAAGGCCCGTCGCTGGGGTGACAAGTGTGGCTGGCACTCTTCTGCTTCCCAGGAATCTGGCGTCGCGCGCGAAGACCTTTTCCTGATTACCAAGTTGTGGCCCCGTGACTACGGAAGCCTGACGACGCGCCAGGCCTTTGAGGGTTCCCTGCAGAGGCTTGGGGTGGACTACCTGGGTGCGTTCCCTGTCCGGAGTCTTCTGAAAGCTCTCTGAAGTGACGTTCACGGCTTCCTATTGTGTTCTTAAGCTGCAGCAACTTTCTTACTGCCAATTGCGGTAACTGGTACCAATTTCAATTGGATCGTCACTTGTTCTCTCTCTCTGACATTTGGCTCAAGTTTTGCTTTTGGTTCCAGAGATTTCCACTGGCAATTTACTAAAGGAGTATATTTGTCTTAATAATAATTCTGGAAACAAAAATTTAAGAAAAAAAAAAAAGGCAGTGGTAACGCAAAATATACTGAGTGTTGTTTCATGTTGACGTGCGAATGAACTTGGTATGCATTTTATGCTTCAGTGGCGCAAACATTGTCGTGCGTAGCATCTCTGGAAGGCCCTGTCAAAGCTAGTGCTCCAGTGGGAGTTGTATGCACGAAGTTTGCGTTTCTTACGGTTGCACACCAGCTTTGACACCGCGATTTCGCATCTTCCCGTTTCCTCCGTACCCCACGCCTGTTCTCTTCTCCTTACTTTCCACGCACTCTTCCATTGTATGTGCGAGCATCCCCCCCAACACGACGTGGACGACTAATAGTGCTGCGCTTTTATTTTCAAATTTGAATATAAACAACCTACGTGCTTCTAAAATCTATGCTCCGAAATCTGTGCACAAGCTTGCAAACTAAAATGTATAAAAATCTAACCTTTGCTTTAATGCAAACAAAACTCTGGATGGCATGGAACTCCTGGGAAAGAAGTTAAAAAATGTCCTCTGAATTTTCCTCAGAATAAGCTCCCTAAATACAGAAGCCTAGTCATTCGGTTGCACCGTCTTAATTTGCGCCGTTTCCACGCGATGAGGAGCTTTCGTCGAGCTCCTCGTGTTTTTTAGCATTCACGGTTTTGGAATGTTTTGCCTCAAGTATAAAGAGTTTGTAAGTTCCAATTTGTGAACAAAATTCCTTTTCGTACTTAGCTCGCCGTAAGTTGCTGCCCTTTCACTAGACACAAGAAACCCTAAGGTGACTTGTGTATTGCATCATAATATCTGGAGAGACTGGGCAGTTGTCTCGGTTTCTGTCATGTGCACATCGGGAAAAGAAGATGAAGCCAACTGATGATTTTGAAAAAGAGAAACATTGCCTCTTCCTTCGATGTCTCCATTAAGAAAAAAAAAAGAACAGAGACATCCGTGCATTTTGAATGAGCCCAAACGTTGAAAATATTTACGAGCTAGCATTCGTGAGACGCATCCATGCCCTCGCCAAGCAGCCAAAGCACGGCGGAGGTCACGGAGCGCATGCTGGAAAACCGGGAGTTGGAAAGACGCTCCCCGCCGTTCTCATTCTGGCAGCGACTGTAGTCGTCAACAACAGATGGCCGACGAGCACGCCAATGCAAACCATTCGCGCTCTGCACACACCGTTTCTAGTGTTTTGTCCCCGATCGACGACTTTCTGTTGGTGAGCCTCGTGGCTTACTGAGGTTCCGGATGCTTTGGCATTGCAAGGGAAGCTTCAATGCGGGTCCCTTTCTCTCATCCTTCCTGCAGACATGTTCATGATGCATTGGCCGGAGTGTCCATCGTCGTGCCCCGACCGCCAGAAGGTGCTGGACACCACTTGGCGCCAGCTCGAGCTTTTGTACGACGAAGGTACGCCCCCCCCCCCCCCAATTCCCCTTTTCGCTGCCAGTGTGCGGCGGTGATCTGTCGGCACCATGGCATTCGGCAAGATTTAGTGCCGTTATGGTGCTCGAAACACATCACCGACTGGTGTGTATAACCGCGTCCTTAAAAGTGGTCCGTCTGTTTCTGCCCGATGACATCACGGAAGTGCCACGTTGTCACCGGTTGCAATTTCGGCGGTGTTGCAGTGGTGGAGGTGTTTGTTTACAATTCATGGAAGCTTTGGCAGCTGGGAGTTGGAGCACCGCAACGACAGCTACACTTGCGTTCGCTCATACTTTTTGCCGGGGCTTCCAGCACCAGCGCTGGGATGGGAATGTTTGGCACATCACGCCGTTTTCCGTGACGTTGTTTGTTGCCACTTCGGGACAAAATTTGGTGTATGGGCGAGATAGGACATAAACCCGCTGTTTGAAGGCACGTTGCAGGCACCATAGTTTCGGCTATATTTGGGGAGGCATATTTGTTTGAACGGTTCGCTTTGTTTCACTCGGACAGGGTAAGCTTCGAGATAGGGCACAGCAGACCTTGATGCTAATGCGTGTTTCACATGCAGCGAGTGTCCTCCTAAAGCAGCGTGATTTACGCCGCCGCAATGCTTTGGTCAGCGGCAGAGCAGCGTGGTTCCAGAAGGTTGGAAATCTTTTGCAACGGCAGAGCGGCAGCATCTGTGCTGGCGGTTCACGGCGCGGCTGCAGCGGCTTCAAGGGGGTAGTGTAGTTACCGCATAGCCTCCACCATGCATCGGGAACGGCCGCTCCTTGGAAGACGGTGTAGGTGGCGCTTCGATCCGTAGCACCGTTAGGGTGCCTTCATCGGCGGCAGATAGCGGCACCCTAACACGCTTCATAACTAGTATAAAAACCTCAAGAACAATTATTTGTTTCCAGTGAACTTCCACGACATGATTTTTGTTTGAAGGTGAATAAAAATGTGAAACTAGCAGACGACAGTGTAGTCGACAGCTGCGAATCGGCCGGAGCTGGCCGGAGTCAAGCTGACCAAGCGGCTAAGCCGGAGCCATAGCCGAAATAACGGTGCTGCAAGCGCCAACGCCACCTGCGGCCGTCTTCCAACGCTGTGCCGCTTATGCGGCTTCGATCGTTACACTACCCCCTTTAAGCCACTGTAGCGCGGCGGAGAACCACGTGACAGGAGGAGAAGCCTCACGGGAAAGCTTGTGCATAGGGTGGCCCTTGCACGTTTTTCAAGCAGACGACATGCAGAGAAAGTGTGCAAGCGACTGATTTGCTGTTTTATTTTTTAATTTCCATTGGTGGGTTTCTAATGTTTTGCTTCAGCAGTCGCGTCAGAACTATTAGAGAAATTGGGGATGAGTGGTCACATCAGGACTGTTCAGGAAACGGGGTAGGGGATTGTTCTCCCCTTCCTCCAAATACTATCTTGCGAGGAGTGTCTGAAATGTTAGGGCATATCCTAGTTTGGGGCCGATTGCCTCTTGCTGCCCCCACTGTCCTGACACTGCTGACCTTGGAATTGTGCTTGCAAGGTCAAGTTCCCCTTTCTTCCTCTCTTTTTTAGTGCTTGAGAATTTCTTGCGTTGTCGTGTTTCACTGTCGTCGTGTTTCTTCTCCTTGTGGGCACACATTTCCTTGCATACCTCAACTTCGGGGGCGGCCAGATTTGTTGGAGTCTTTCCAACCAAGGTTTCACCCTGCACGACAACAAACTTTCAAAAGTAGATAAATAAATAAAACTGAATTCTTTTTATTGCGTTTAAAATCAATATTTTGTTTTAATAAAGTAAAACTAAAAACTAAACTGAAATCTAACGCATTCAGATTGTTATTAGAGACTGCTAAAATTCATTTCACACGTCCGCTTGCTGCAAGCGACGTTGGGCATTGCAGCGGCTATGTGGCGCAAGCTACCGCTCGATAGAAAGGGTACAGCTGCTAACATCCGTCCATTCATCCAGAAAACGCTTGCAGAGCTCTCGGACGACGCATGTGAAATGAAACCTCGCAATTTGTGCCGTGGCGCCGCTAGCAGTAGCAATTTCGGCCGCAGAACTGCTGCATGTGAAACGCTCATTACTGTGACGCCGAGTCGAGGTGCTCGCATTCAGGAAAAGCCACCATCTATGACTTCCCAATATTTGTTGTAAAGGGACTAGGCATTCACTTTATTTTAAACAACTGGTGCCCAGGATAGACTTCTTTACATTTGGGAAGCAGGGAACATTTGTCCTTTCTTAATTACTCGCTATTTGTTGAAAAAAAAAAAATATAGATGTTCTTTTTAAGGTCTCAACTTTTCTGGGCACTGCAACCACAACAAACGTGCTGGTAAAACATCCAGCAATATCTTCTGTGAAACACGCAGCAACTGAGGTGGTCCGTCGTGGGAGGCAGTGGACTGTGCTTGCAGATTGTTACGGCGTGTGCATTTGCTCAACACACTCGAGAAGCCGACCGACGAATTACTAGAGTGGTCTGGCACCTTTGGAGCTTTCAAACGACGCTAGTATGTAAGACGCGTCCGATGCTAAAGCGAGAGGGTGAAATACCACGAAGAGACTGGCAGAGGGTGGCTTGCAGGGCATTTTTCATGCTAGCCGAAGCAGAGGCCATAGTCCGCACTGGTTTTAAATCATTATGCGTTTATGCAAAGGAAAACAAGATTGTCCAGTAAGATTGCTATACTCACTGATAAAGTGAGAATGCCCCGCCTCTAGCACGAGCTCCGTGCCTTCCCCCATGCTTTGGCTACGCACGCATGCTCGAGACTCACGAGACGCCGAAGCATTGTCAAGGGTGGGAAGCTCACGCTGAAGGCGCGACAGTTCAAACTCCTGTTTGCCATTCTAACCTTGTCAGTAACTATTGCCGCTTGCCGGGCCGAACAAGCAACACTCGGTCACAGAATTCTAGAAGACTCGCGTTTATTCTTACTCGGGGCATAACTTTTATTATTTCATCCTAGCTTTTTGTTCTCGAAAGTGCTCGTTCATTCTCGCCCCAAGCGCGCAACGCTCGAAGCTTCTTTGTCAAATTTTCGAGATAGTCACACACACTAGATAAGGAGCTGCGCGAGACCTTGTCTAGTCAGTCTCGCTCTTGCTTCCTGTTTCGCCGCCAAATCGCCGCCCGCTTTTCTGCTGTCTCGACGCCTATTCTTTATTTTGTTTGGCACAAGTTTGCCAATTAGACCATTCTTTAAAAGTTTATTATTTATCATCTCTTCGCCTTACTCCGTGACACTATAGACAGAGAGTATGATCCTGGATAAGATTAAACTGTGTTGGCTGTGTGACAAAAGCCTGCCTGTTTGTAAGCTAGACGGAGTAGATCTTGGATGGGATTGGATTTATGCATTGACTAAGTGTTTCCGACTGGGCTCTGCACGCAGGCCTCTGTCGTGCCATTGGAGTGAGCAACTACGAGGTGGCTGACCTGGAGTCCCTGCTGGAGTCGTGCAGCGTGGTGCCCCACGCCAACCAGGTGGAGTGCCACCCGTACCACTTTCCCCAGGACCTGCTGGCATTCTGCGACCAGCACGGGATACAGTTCCAGGTGGGGGACGGGGCTGGAAACGGATGGAGGGAGGGATGCGCGCACTTGAACCCTTTCAAATGGGTGGCGGCTTGCGCCCCCTAGCCAGCATTTTGCAGAGGTAGCCATTAGTGCCCCTTTCGCATGAAATCCGGCATTGTTTTCCCATCTCCATCATCTCGATGGAGATAGGAAGAGAGTGTGGCGCTATATAATAGGAGGTGCAGTGGAAGAGATGTGGAAGAGAACATCTAGATTAATATGTGAAAGAGAGAGCAGGTTAGATGAGGCACAGAGGTGGAAAAAAAATGAATAGTGCTGTGTAAATCCACAGTAGTCACGGCGATAGCTGCGACACATAACAGAGAAGTCGTTGGGCATCGGTGTCACGTTCACGCACTATAAGGTCTCGATGGCCAAGTCTCTTGGCAGCAAAATCTCTTGGCTTCGTTCTCAGAAGCATACATCTCACTGTTTTTCCTGCGGCAAACAGCGAGATGTACCAGAGTCGCCGCCAATGCGTCTTTTGGAGTTCACAACAAGTGCTATGCTAGCATGCAGCAACACTCCTTTTACTGGCGACCAGTAAACCCGTGTCGGCGGCCGGTATTCAATACCGGGGGACTCGTGTTCACGTACAAGAAACCTGTACAATTTTACCTGTGACCGGTGTGAACCTGTATAGACCAGTAAAAAGTCGTACAGGTTTTTTCACTAGGAGACCAACAGCCAGGATCACAACATCCAACAGCAAAACATGCCGGCTTCTGTGACCTAATTTGTTGCCACTCAAGGACCACTTGCGATGCTTGGGCGATATACTAGACCTTTCCAGCTGCAGTCTCGAACGAAGCAATTTACAGCGCACGTCCCTGGTTTTGAGAGTGTACGTCAGTGTTTCCTGATTGCGGCGAGCTGTGGGTTTTCTCGTCAGTAGGCTGTGGCAGCCTGCGTAGGCACAATTCCGGACGCTGGTGGCGGCAAGATTGCCTTGCCTTATTTTTTGTTTTGTGTTTTATGGCGAAGAGAATTTCTCGGAGTTTTTAAGAAAGCATTGCATTATTTTTGGTAAAAAAAACAAACAAATGAAAGCCATTTTTGCCGAGTCCGTGCGCGACAGAACAAATTCAACTAGAATGTTTGTTTCACCCTATGTTGATCTTTTTAACGGCACCATACACTCCGCCGTGTCAATCTACTAAGGTTCTAACTGCCTCAAATATTTAGCCACACCACAGGATAGCCAAACTGCATTGGCATTCCCTGCTCACATGAAATTCAACGAGTCTCATCAGTCGAACATATTGCACGTACCCATGGTGCCGCGTTATCCGAACAGGATTTGAGAAAGCTCTCAAGTAACACAGCATATCCAAAATACAGTGTCGACGATAGTTACTTCACGACGATTGGACGGAATCCGGCTTGTCCTGGGGTACGTTTTGAAGAGTGATGCTTTTTTTCACAGCACTAAAGCAAATGAACGAATGTGTCTATTTAGTTCCCATACCTCATACCTTATCAGCTACTTCTTGCCAGGACCGGGAACATAGCCGCGAAGGCTTTCCGGAGATTATCTCAACGGAAATAATCCTCGCAGAACCTCGAACGGCCCGCTTTGCGGGCTGCTTGACGTTCGTTCTCTTCGCTCGTTTCTTGTGAAGGTCGAGCAGGCTACGAGCCCTGGCCCAGGTATTTCCTGGTTTTCACAGTGGAAGATAACACAAAACATGCAAGCATCCTGAACAGGCAAATAAAGTAAAAGCTTTCAAGGAAAGCCGGCGAACTCCGAATGCACAATGCAGGTGGGGAGTCGTGCTGGCCGGGTTTCCACAGCTCAGGCGGGTAGCAGAAATTTTTGGCCGATAGGGGTCGCTCGAGTCGCAAAATGGCGGTGGCCAGAGAGCTCTTTTTTGCAAAGGTCTTTAGGATTTGCTAAACACATTAGTTGGAGACACATTTCAGGCACAATACTTGTTGGAGGGGTCCTGCCAGGTTTATTTGCTTTCCTTGACTGTCTTTACGCAAGTGTCTGGCTGGACTTTGTCATAGATGTCCCTGCTGACTGCCAAGGTCTCTCCCACAGGGCTACTCCCCGCTGGGTAAAGGGAAGCTGATCCGGGATCCGGAGGTGCTCAGGGTTGCCCACAGCTGCGGGCGCACTCCGGCACAGGTGCTGGTGCGCTGGTCCATCCAGGTAGGCAACCCTGTGTGGACGCTGCCTGACATGCCCTGTCGCCTAGTGTTCTTAGATCTATCAATTGACAAGCTCCACAGAAAACTGCTGTTCGAAAATGGTCCTTCATTGTGGCCCGCCTGCTAGCCAGTATGGGCGGAACCGTTCCTATAGTCGGTGACAGGTCAAGGACGAAGTGGAAGCTCCTCCCACCTCTTTTTACTTTAGTAGTGCGAACACTGAAGGGGAGGCAACCTCCTCTCCACCGTTCGCTCCACTGAAGTGGAAAGGGGTGGGAGGAGCTTCCACTTCGTTCTTGACCTGTCACCGACCGTAGCGCCACCAGCGGCACCGCTTCCGCGGGTGACGGAGAAGGACCGTTTTCGAATGACACTTTTTGTGGACAAACTTCTACCCAAATTTTATTCTCACCATAGAAGGCACCCTCTTTCGCCCACAATGTGCGAAGAAGTAAAAGTGCAATGCAGGGAATTGTCGTCACGTACCTGAGGACAGAATTGCAAAGTGGTTAATGCACATCGCTGTTGTGGTTGGCATTGTGGATGTCACTAGTGGCATCCACAATGCCAACCACGACAGCAATGTACATCATGGATCACGGAGTGCTCCGTGATCGGTAAAGTAAGTGGGCAAGGCGAGACACTGGACACGCGTGTCAATGTTCTTCGTAAGTGTACAAGGTTGCTGGTGATGCCGACATGCACAGTCGGTGCGCCGACATTGGACACCACTCAGAGGTCCAATTCCGCCGCGACGAGGCTGCGGGACCACTTGTTCTTGCGGCCGCCAAGGTCGACGTTGAAGTCGCCAGTTACGATGAATGGTATGTAGTTCCGGCACAGATCGTGGAATTGGCAAAGCACGAAATCGGTCGGCACCATCCGTTGCGGGTTGGCCGCGTGGAAGGTACAGTCGTGTCTCGTTTATATGGACCGCAATAATCCGGATACTACGCTATATGGAAACCATTTTCGGAGACAAACTGGGAAAATACATATATTCTTGTTGCGTTGTTATAGACAACTCACATTGTGGACGGTTTTTTGGGGGAACGGAGGTGACCATATTAACGAGACATCACTGTATTTGCCCGCAGGGACCGCAAAAGCCAGCCGTTCCCTCCATAAACTCTCCAGGGATTATTTTCATCGTTCCCTCCACACTCGCTCCTGGGATGCAGTACGACCTTGACACGGTGACACCATTAGGAAGAGTGACATTCGGTGATGAGCAGAGAGGGGGACGCATAATCTTCTTTCTTCGCGCGGCGAGGCCACAGTATGCGCGACCAATGGGAACACGCGGCTTCTCTCTCCTTGCCCCATGAGGGTAGATAAGAAGGATTTTTCTATCCCCGCTGCGACGACAGACAGCAAGGAACGCCAACGCCAAAATCCCTGCATAGTGTCACCCATAAAGCTGTCGCGCTTTAAGAACCTCAATAGAATCATTTTCCAACACAGGCAATATGCATCCAACGTTTCTCTGGCTCTGTCACTTCTGTCCATATTATCTTGACTGATAGCACAGTGAGCACTGCCAAGAGGATGTACCACGAAAAGGTGCCAGGCACTTTAGGAAGCTTGCCAGCTTACTTTGCTCTAGTAGCATTGCTGCCGTCGGCTGTCATTGCGCAACCTTCCACGTGCAGCAAGCACTGTCTTTCTACTTTTGCAACCTCCGAGCAGTTCGGTGTGGGCTGTGTTTCGTGTCGGCGTAAACTAAAGCTGCGGATAAATCTTTCTTCCCGCGAGGCATTTTACAGCGAAGCTGTTATGCGCTAGGATCTGGGAAAAAATGTGTCCGCGGATGTTGACAGAAAACTCCCCATTGGTCGTGGCAAGTATGAATAAATAAAAATAAAAAAGAGGGCAACAAGTGTGAGTTAGACTTCCTTAGCATTATTAGATAGTGAGGCTCTGATCCCTTGTTATCATTTCTAGGCATTGCCCTCGAGGTTGACCTAGAAGTCGTCTGAGAGGTCATCCTCGAGGTCGTCCTAGACGTCGTCCGGAAGGTCGTCATAGGCATCATCCTTGAGGTCATCCTAAAAGTTGTCCTTGAGGTCGTCCTAGATGTCGTCCTCATGGTCGTCCTAGAAGTTGTCCGAGAGGCCGTCCTCAAGGCGTCGCCCTCGAGGTCGTCCTAGAAGTCGTCCTTGAGGCCATCCTAGACGTCGTCTTCGAGGTCGTCTTCTAGGCGTTGTCCTAGAAGTCATCCTGGAGGTCGTCCTAGACGTCCCCCTCTAGGCGGCGTCCTTGCGGTGTCGTCATTGAGGTCGTCCTAGAAGTCGTCCTGGACGTCTTAAAATAACAGCTTCGCTGGTCCTCCATCTTCACGTGAAGTGGAAGGGCTCTACAATTTCTTTATTATTCATAGGCCTTTTCAATTCAGAGTTTTTTTTTTTGGTTTCCCAGATTTTGATAATGCCAGCTGCGAGTGAATTTTCGGGGTTTACGAGTACCGTAAGTTCCGAAAGGACGCCCACCCAAAATGAAAGCATAAATGGTGAAAAACATGGGGTGGGCTATCTTTGGAAATGCCACAGCAAAACTTTATAAAAAAAAATTTATGATAAACACTAGGGCATTCGATAAAAACCACATGTTACGGGAACTGATACTCCAGATTGCGGAAACCGTAAATTCGCGTTTCACGATGCGATACACACGGGAATTTGCTACAAACTCCTGTGTCACGGGAAAGGATACTGCAGGTTGCGAACGTAGCAGATTCGCGTTTTACCATGCGAAGGACCCGCGGAAGTCCACCGAGAACTCTCATCTCACGGGAACAAACACCACAAATCGCGGACGTAGCAGATTCAAGTTTTATGGTGCAATAAACATGCGGAACCCGCAACAAATGTGCCTGTCACGGGAGCCGACACCGCGCGCAGATCGCGGACCAAAACGTGGGAATCCACTACAAACTCTCGTGTCACGGGAATGGAAACCACAAATCGCGGACGGAGCAGGTTGGCATTTCACGATGCAATTTACTCGCGGGAACCCGCTACGAATTTGCTTATCAGACGTACGGTACAGCAGACCTCGCGGCAAATGCGATTCCTGACGGACATCGTATGACGTCCCACGGGAATGGGGGGGTGGACGTTGTTTCGGAATTTTCATGTTAAAGATATTTAGCCAGAAAAACAGGATGGGCAATCTCTCGGGGCCAGGTGTTCTCTGGGAACTTTACGGTGTGTACCGAAAACGCGGAGCCCTAGTGACCTGAAATGCTGGCGTGTGAAGCAGACTGGCTATTCAAGTATTGCGATCTCTCCGACATTCCAAAATAGACTTTGAACGGGATGTTTATGCGATGATTCGCTTTCTAGATGACCTTTCTTCTACGTCGATAGGATGCGATGTGCACTTTACGCACGAGCCCGCTCAGTCTTCATCTCTTTGTTGCAGAACAACGTTGTTGCCATTCCAAAGTCCACCAAGAAGTACAGGGTCAAGGAGAACTCTCAAGTAAGTGACACAGCGACATAGACTCGCGTCTTCTACAGTCAAACCCGTTTATAACGAACAGCAGGAAACACTACGATTAGTTCGAAATAGCAAGTAGTTCGATATAGCGAAAAACATTTACAACAAACTTCCTCGATGAGTTCGTTGTAAGGCGAGAGCTTCTCTTTCTTTCTCATCTCTTCACTTCCGCCTTGTTACAACGCGCTAAAAAGTTCTTTTTTGCATGCGTGCAGAGATGTTTTTCTTCAGCTTATCTCCCTTTCTGAATTTCTTTTCTTCGGGGGCAAACGCTTTGGGGTGAAAAGTTTTTGTTTTCTGTGCGTGCGTGTTAAGTGTATTTTTTTAGCTTTCTCCCCCTCCTGAATCACTTCTCTTCGCTCAATTTTGTTCGCAACTTGAGCTTTTTGAAATCTTTTTCTTTCCTACTTCCTTTTTGGGGAAAGGGACAGGCTATAAGACGATTGTTTGTGCATTTTTGGAAGCCTTCCCAGAGTGAGAAAGTTCGATATAGCCAATATGTTGTTCGTTATAAAACATACTTTTTCCGTGCATTTTTATTTAAACTTTCCGTGAGTTCGATATCGACAATAATTCGCTATACGTGGCTTTGTTCTAAACGGGTTTTACTGTAGACAGGTTGCGATTAGCGCCGCTAGATAAGCTATGTTTAGAGTATCGGCTCACCACTTACCGATTTTCTTGCGGGCGCCACCACCTTGGTGCTTGGTTCAGAGCGGGCTCAACTACGCGATTCGAAAATGCAATATCTCGAGCTTTTAGATACGGTGTCACGAAGCTAGGGCGATGTCGTCTTGCTCTGTAGCGGACAGTTTTAACGCTTTTTTGCCTCCAGAAGCGTTAGTTTTAACGCTTCTGGAGGACGGAAAAGCGTTTCTGGATAAGGCTTTAAATAACTCGCAACCATGATTTTGAAGGGAAACACTGCTTCTAGAGCTTTTTTTTTTTGTTTTTTTTTTTTTCATGTAAATAGTGATTTAATTCAAATGAAATTTCATAGCCTATCTACCTTTACAGTCTGACTACAAATGTGTGCTTGGTTTCGATGTAATTAGGTTTGTTAATATTGATTATGAGAAGAATTAAGACAAATTGATATACTGAAATCAGAAAATGAACATTTCACAGTAAACTGAAAGGTCTGTGGGATTCAACAAGGTAGTATATATGAAAGCTTTAGTATGATTCACAGGTTTTTTTTATGGAACTAGAATTTTTCCCTTTCAACATTATTTATAGCGGGAAGTATAAAATGCATCTATAAAAACCCCGATGCCGTATTTAGCATGTTTTATTCTCTTATTGGATATTTTGCACATACTCCTACCAGGAAAGAAAAAATGATGAAGGTTGGATGTGTTCAAGTCGAGATATGGCTTCCATAAAATAGCAAAGTGTGTAAATAAAATTCCTTCTGAAATAATTTTACTGTGTTTTCAATCCAATATTTTAAAATAAAAGACTTCATTCACGAAAATACTTTAGGGCAAGATAATAAGTGCCTAGCTGTCAATCTTCAAAAACACAAATTAAAAAAAAAAAAGAAAAAGAAATTTGCCTTAATGAGCTGTTTTTTTTTTGTTTTTTTTTTTGTTGAAACACTGTTTTGGCAATTTTTTAAATTATATTTTGATGAATCCCAATGGAAACTGCACAAGTTTGTTTAGTTTTTTTAGTTGATATCAAATATCTGCTCATTTTGTCGATCAGATTTGTATTCGAGATAATTCAAACTCGCCACCTTTGTTGGCAAGAACATTGGGAAGGAACTGCTGAACAAAAAATTATGTTTTACCTCATGACTATATACTGCAAAGTATAAAGAATACAATTTTGGAACTACTTTTGAGATTGAACAATTATTAGTGTTTTTACAACACATTGAAGTTCAGTTTGTAATGTGTGACTACCAAGTAATAGAACAATAGAACCTATAGTGGAAGATTCTGCTTTCAACATTGTATGTTCTGCACATTTAGCTACATGTTGCAAAAAAAATTATATTTGTATCTGCCCTAAATGCTGGGCAAATAGAAATATAAATTTCTATCTGCCCAGCAAATTTTTAAAGAGTAAATATTATGTGTTTGAGAAAGCGGCATTGTCACGTCGTCTTCCAAACACAAACACGGAACTTGGCAGATCAGAAGAAAAATTGCAGTAGACTTACAAAATCGCCTATTCCCAAAATATGCTGCTTTAGGAATTTTTTGGCCGCCAAAGATCCGTGTCTTCCCGCCTAGGCACCAAGATGGCTGCCGTGTCGGTACTCTGAAGTGTGACTTACTTAGTGGCTGTTGTAGTGGTGAAGTGCAACAATGCACCGGATCTTTCGCTCACGAAAGGATTTCTTTCTTCGCAGGTTTTCGACTTCAAGCTCTCTGCGGAAGACATGGAATCCCTGAATAGGCTCCACAGGGACCTCAAGTATGTGCAGCGGTGCGGCATTCAGCAGAAGATAGACTCTGACCTCCCGGACGGCTACAAGCTGCAGCTGCCCAATGCACACGACCAGCGCCTCAGTGTCCGTAACTACAGCTGATGACGGACCGTCCTAGACGGTCCGTCATGAGCTCTAGTTATCTCGGTCTAGTTCAAATGTCTCCCTCTTCCGAGCGTTTTTCTGTCGTAGAACCGGTTGCACGAATGCTTACGCAGACAGCGGTCTCTAACTTGCCACAAAGTCGCCTTTACGGTGTAGCATTTAGGGTGTCGCATTTTATTAACTAACAATTCTGCCATACAGAGTTCAAATAGGCTTAACCGGCAATGGAGGTTTGTGTAGCTGCCACGAAATGCTAAGACTAGGATAACTTAACATCCTTCTATTTGGGGTGTTGACATTCTTTGTAGTACCCGATGCCGACAGCACGTGCTCGCAGGGAAGATGCGAAGAAATAGCCGGAAACAAAATGTCCTCGTAGCATAGTCAATGCCAAAAGCTCGTGCCAGGAGATGCTGTTTGATGCACTTCAAAGCAAAAAAAAAAAAAAAAAAAGCATTCAGAGCAAAATGGTGTTTCCAGACGGGGGTGGGCCAGTGTATCAGATATTTGAGAAGTCCCTCCCCCTCCCCTTTTTCCCGCCCCAAAATTTTACACATGCTGAATTTAAGGGGGGGGGGGGGGGGGGGGTCAGGGCATTTGCACTTCCCTTCTGGATCCGCCACTGGTCACCACCTTAAGCAAAGTGTACATGAAGGTACCCTAACTAAGAGTATTTTGCTTTAGACTCCATTTATGGCAGAAATGTTCAATGATAACAATTGAGATAAGGCTCCAGGTTTAGATTTTGTTTTTGGGGAAACCCAGGGGGGTCTTTTTGGACTTTACTTTTCGTAGCAAGTTTGGCATTTGTGCGAGTTTACTGCTGTTAAATATTGAAAATTAAAAACAAAAACGTCCCCTATCAAAGATTATTTTTGCTATAAATATTTCCAGTTCTCCAAATTTACAAATAAAAAAAGAAATATTGTTGACACATAAACATACACAAAAAAGTGATATTTTTATTGTAGCTGCTGGATATGGCTTCCACTGTTCAACCCATCAATCCGTGCTTGATTTTGCCTTTAAACTGCTAGCAGGCCTGCTGAAGGGTAAACACACTTGGCGTAACAATACAAACGAAAGAGAAAAGCTAACGACAGCATTATCTACCAGGTGCTTATCAGTGGAGCACTTTTCGTAAACGTTTTAAAAGCAGCGAAAAGATTGATGTCAATTTTATTTAACTTGTCACACATAAGGTCCATCAGAGTCAATGGAGTGTCAGATTGTAGGTTAGATGGAACAGAATCATACTTGCTAGAAGGGGAGAGTCAATAACAGTTCTGAGCACCTCGTACGAGAACACCATATTGCACGCTGATCGTTCCCAGAAAAACACAATATGAAAAATTTTAGCCACACGATTAAAATCAACTCTTAGTCTGATATGGTGATTGGCTGAACATTGTTGCACAGATTCTAAGCTGAGCATTTGACTTACACCTAGGGAATTCCATGCAGCCAAAGGACATTCCATTCTCTGTAAATTTTACGAGCGAAATAGGTGAAGCACTATGCACAGGAATAAATGTGCGAGCTTTGAGTATTATATGACATTATGCCTAGTAAACATAGAGAATCTTGGAAACATAGAGAATCTTGGCTAACTTGACAAACGGGAGCACCGAAATTCGGGCATAAATCAAACAAGTCACAAAGGAAGACCTTAATATGTTGGAGCCATCGAATCCATGCAGCCTTGTACGGAAAAGAAATTACCTTGGTTTTTTAGGGATTTAAAGGCGTACATTTGCACGACACTACCAAAGGCGAATAGCATCAGTGTCGCAATGCCACAGCTTGCAGTCGTGCAAATACTGCGATAATGTTTTGTGTCATCGTGAAATTGGAGCATTTCTCGGCTGGTGACGCTAGATGCAAGGTCATTGACAAAAAGATTAAAAATCACCGGCACAACTTTTGTGTCACTCTGGATTTTAAAAGGAAAGGACACCATATTCAAGCAGTTACTGAGGTAGCTGGCAAAGGAATTGCAAAAGCCCAAAGACCTAGATGAGGTAGACTCATTAGCAGTAGATTGTGGTTTGTCTCCGAGGCCAAATGCCTTCTACCAGTCAAAATAAACTGCATCAACCTGCCCTCGGGAGCCAACTAAAGGCTTTACAAACTCTAAAGAAGCTTAAAAAATAAATTTTTCAAAGATCTTGGAAAATGCAGAGAGCATTGCAATTGGTCCGCAATTGTCGAGACGCAAGGCACTTTCACAACTGTGTGCACACTGGCAGAATCACAGCTATCTTCCATGCCAAAAGCATGGCAGACATACCTCCTGGGAAAATGCTATTTTAGAGCCATTGCTCTCCAGAAACAATATAAAAACCGCCATGAGAACACCACTTCCTCTTGGTAAGGGACACACATAGTTAAGTAGCTGGAACAGAGGATAGTGCAATCGCATATCCATTAGATTGACTTCTTTCGTGAGCGTTGTTTTGAACAAACGCTGGAGGTCAGCCCCTTCTGTTAGTCGACCGAGGCTAGAAAGTAGACTGAGGTGGCCTCAGCTCGGGACTGCTGATCCGACGCTTTACCAAAGCCAATGTCAAGTAACCCAGTTCTTTTTTTTTTTTTTGTGGTCTTGACATAATTTGTATTGATTGGAAATTCTGCTGGCAGGTGTATGTTTTCAGCTTTATCCGAAAACTCGAAATCCTACCTCGAGTACACACAAGCTAAAGGCACCTTGGCAAGTTACACATCGCTGCAGCCATCCAGCAGTCGATGTCATTTATTGTGTGTGTAGCATTCAAGAACTCTGTAGATTTCCATTTTCGTGCCATTTGTGACCTGTCGTTGACCCGTTGAACAATCGCCTCCACCACATTTTGTTTCGTATGCTAATGACGTCACTGTGATTTCTTTTTGTTGTAGCGCTACTTAGAAATGAGCAATCCTCTACTTTTTTTTTGTTGGTGGAGGCAGTGTTTACCCATTATCTGCTATTTATTGTCAAGGACACTGAATCTGTATTCTACCCAGTTATGCTACAAAAAGTACCCCCCATGCAATATGTGGAAACTCTTAGCACAGTGCTTTGGTTATTCACTGTGGGCATGTTGCAGTCGCTATTTCGTCTTCTAGAAAGAACCTTCAGTTGCTCCAAAACTTCTTCCTTAGACTTACATTCCTCGTAACGGTTAACATTTGCCTGAAATCTTCTTAAGACTTTAAATTAAACTGGTCTGTGGTTTCTCTGATTGCAAATTCCTTTACTGATGGTCATTGCGCATGCTTTTTTCGTCACTCATTTCGGAATGTACCTGAATTAGCTATGACTGCTAGTCTTTGCCAGACTTCATTTTTTATCCCTCTTGACGTTTACGAAAAGATAGACTGTGGATTTCTTAGTATGTAGCCCTTTTTTTTTTTTTATCCTGCAACTGTCAGAAAGGTCACCAGGATTTTTTTGTAGTTTTGGTAGGAAAGCTTATTTTTGTTCTTTTTTTGACCGAGTGAATGTTGCTCCTTGTGATTTGTAATAAGGATGTTAAAGTGTGGGGTGCATGCGATATCGGTATTCTGACTTGCCAGAATCCAGTCTGAAATGAAAAAGATTGCTGGCATTACGAAGTGTAAACACTTATGTCTAGTCGTCGAAACACTGTGGCACTATGCCCAAGGACAACATTCTGTGCCTATGCAATCAAAGCTAATGGTGCACGTGCGCTTGAGCGCCCATCAAAACTGTGCACATGCATTCTTCACTTCTGAAATGCAACAGAAAGTTGTCCACGCGCGTATAGTGGGAAAGTCGGGCGATTGCTGTCTGGCACTGTTTTGCTGCCAATGCAGACAGAAATTAATTCTTTATAATTAGGTTTACCTTGAGAAACATCTGCTATACCAATACAGAACCAAAGGGCTGTTCTTCTGGTTTGGCCTAAACCCTAACGCCAACTGACAAAAACTGTAAAAGCCTGCCTTCTGTGTGTGGCAGAGTATACAGAAAATTGCAACACAATGCGTAGAAACACCATGTCACACTTTTTGTCTTTAGCAAAAAACGGCCGTATTAAAAATTTAACCACCTTTTTGGTAGAATGTACATCTAGATTTCGGTTAAGAGTGCAACCGTATTACAGTCGACATTTTACAACTAAGCCAAGTGGCTCACTAAAATGATAGCACCATAAAATTCATGTTTTCTTGTTTTTTTCATTTTTTTGCAGCGAGCCGAAATGTTTTATCTATGTATATATGTGGCAGCTAATATCTAGCCGACCCAGTGTACATGGAAAAGGACGAAGTGATTTACTCCAAGAATTACTTTTCCAATTTGCAAGTAAGCGATATCGGCAGTCGGTGTCTAGTCATTATACAGGTTAATATTTTTTAATGAAAACAGAATTTTTAAAGAGTGCAAACTGTTAGCTGAATGCCATCTTTGCAGTTCGTTTCTCGAGCACAGTCGATATTAGTTGAGCGAGTAATTTTCGTGGTAAGTTGGCTAATTTAATAAAATCTGATATCTTTTTCATGATTGGTTTTACGGGTCATGTTGCAAGTAACTGGCCACTTATAGTAATTACCGTCATTTCTGCAATCGCAACATGACCCATAAAACCAGTCATTAAAAAATTAAAATTTTAGTTAATTAACCAACTTACCACGCCGATTATTCCCTCGGCTAATGTCTGCCGAACTCGAGAACACCTAGCGAAGATGGAATTAAACTAACAGATTGCACTCCTTTTTTTTTAAATTTTGATTTCATTAAAACATGTTACCCTTTATGTGGTCCACGAGTCATTGTGCAGCATCTATCCATAGTGATTGTTTGAAGTGCCTGTGATGAAATGATGAAAATGTCTCCCTGTAAGCCATACTCACAAGTCTGCCGCATGTGTTTGTGCCCATAAGATATGTTGTACTGCTTTGCAAACCAGCGGTTTGCTTCCAGAGTATGTTCCTAACAAATATCTGCGGTGCTCGAAAACGTGATACGCTCAGTTTTGACCTTGAGTCATGCCACAACGCATGCTTAAGTTTCTTGGCTTTTATTATTTTCCCAGACCATGCTTGTACCTGCAAGGATGCTCTGTAAACTGAAGAAACCACACTGGGCTTAGAAACAGTGAACTTTAAGTAAAAATAAAAAACAACGGCAATCTTAGTTGCACATCTCGTAAAATGGAATCCCCCGGAATTTTGCACCGTTGTAAAGGTTCAAACTGGCAGAAATAAAGCATTCTTCGTTTATTTTGGCCACAACCGTCGCACGAGTCTTCAGTCTTGCACGCTGGTTAGACGACCTCTTCGTCTCGGTGGATACCAAAAACACTGGTGTATTTACAAGACCGACGAACAAAAGCCATCGGGAGATCAGGATCCAAAAAATCTGGGAAGACAAGAAAAAAACAACAACAGTGAGACAAAGAAACACTTGAATAAAAGTGCAATCTGCTGAGGCCTCCCTGAGCTTACTGACTCTGAGTGCGTACAAAGCAGGGGGGGTACCACGCCATAGAGGCCACCAGTGCAGCTTCGTTGAGTGTCTCACGTCATGCTGCAGCGAGCAATGTGTTTGCTCTTATTATATTTTAAAGCGATAGCTTCGTAAGAGGACCCTACCTTCTTCGCTCACGCTGGCCATACCCTATCGAGCGAGACCACGAAAGAGAGTGTCGGCAGCAAGGCGCCAATAAGCTGCTGAAACTCTCTTCCCGTGGCTTGATGCTGTGGCTGACTTTCTGGGGTAAGCGGTGCACTAACACTATTTCATATTATCGAGTAGAATGACGTAGTAGGCGTGGAGGGCATTTCATGGTCAAATTGTGCGAGTGACGACATTTCAAAGAGAATGATGCAAAGCTCCAAAAGAGAGGTGCATGGACGAAGAAGAAGGAAATCCTTTATATATTCGCAACTCCTTTGACACGTGTCCCATTGCAAGCTACTCCGATGGCAAGCGCTGGTCGTTAAAAACTTCATCAAGTATCGTTTTGGTTTAGGGAGTGATACAAAGACGTTCCTTGCAATCATTTCACAATATTAAAAATGTGGATTCTTGGGTATTGAATGCCTCGATACTTTGTTTCACCATGAGTCAAAGTGCAGTCGAAGACTAAGAATATTTGAATCAGGACACAATCGTACCAAAAGTGGAAGGCGACGGTATGTTCGCTGCGCCCGATTGGCCTAGCGGATCGTAACACGTGCAAAGAAAGGTGACGGCTGCTGCGAGGTTTCGTTTTTGTCACTGCTCGACTGGCCCCATCAGCTTGTAGCGTCGGCTGCGCTTTGACATGAGATGAAAGCAAGTGTAAAGCTAGCTTTAGTTTCGTATATAGAAGGGATGGCTCGGAGAAAACGGTGGCAAGTATCTCTAGCTAAGGCTCATACTTGTAGGCATTAAAGTAGCACTGTTGTATAAAGTGCACTGACAAAAATTTTGGAAACAAATGTGACTCATACATCAGAAAATATGGTACTCGCTTGGGCAAAGTGAAACTTACACGAGCATCAGGAACATGATAAAGATGTTCCAGAGTCCGATGAAAGCCCGGAAGTAACGCATGGCTCCCAGGAAATCTCGGATTTTGTCACCTGTGAAAAGATGCGAGCCGTATGGCCTGGAGGGATCCTCGGATCTGCTGGAGGGCTTACCCGCCGTTGGTTCCGTCTTCTCGACGAAACTTTCGCTCGGAGTCTTCTGCCTGAGAGGATCGCAAATGCACGCATCAGTTTCTATGTTTCAAATTAAAAGGGTAATCCCGAGGTTTTGATGCTCAACGAGTTGAAGGGCTGAGACGCCCAAAGAAAGTGTGATGCGGCATCAAAAAACCACGCCGCACGCCCACCAAATTTAGCAAGTTTACTACATCCCGCTAAATTTGGCGGATAGTGTTCATTTGATGGTCATCGCGCGACGCCAAGACTTGACATTCTGAAGTTACGTGTTGGTGGTCGTGCCATGGGACACAATGACGCCGCGGTGTCGTGCAACGCTGCGTCACACGACACCGTGTCTGTGTCACACTAAGCCGGTGCAGCTCATACCACCCTGCACATCATCTGTTTCTTGCTTAACCCATAGGTTTAAGGTACACTAATGTTTTTTTTTTTAAATGAATTACTATTTGTTTTCTATGTGGCCCCTCTTTCTTTCTCACAATTTTGGGTCAACTATTTCCTCCCAAAATATTGCGCGTCAGAATCAGCATAAATGACCGCTGTCAGAACTCGTGCCAAGAACTGGGGAGAGTGGTGGGTCTATTTATTGGACTTCAAGTCATCTGTTCCGATCTGAACTCTGTCTGGAATGCCTTTGTTATGTGTCGTGAACTTAACTGGAAATCGCTTCAATGTTCCTTTCAAGGAAACAATCTGCATGAGTGCTTTGCAAGAAGAGCCACTTACAGCTTGAAGTTGAGTACAGCTCCGGCATTTACCATCAGCGTTCTAGAATGGAAACATCATAAATGATACATTAGTACTATTCAGCGTTGTGGTATGCAAATGTCCGATTCTTGGAGGTTGACACCAATGCGCCAGGGATTTATACAGACCGACCCCCGACCCTCCTCAACATACCCCCAGGGTAAGCCCAATATCTCCCAAGAATTTCCTACACAGTACACTAACCTGACATACACTTCCACTTTGTTCCCCCTCCCCCCCACCCCCAATTAACAATCCTTGATAAACCATACAAGAACTAAAGAAACTCTAATTTGCCAGAGGCTTATTGCAGAGGAGGTACTGTGCAGGTGAGAGAATTTGCCTGTAAGTTGAAAGGTTTCCAGGTGGTCTGCAGAAATTCTCGATACTTTAACAGTGCGTGCCAAGCGCCCTTCGGTTTGGCAGATAAAATCCACAAATTTACGCAACAAAATAATGCTTAAAAAAATGCACTGTGTCGAGAGCACTATACTAATGGGGCAGTATTGCTTCGGTGAAACACGTTTCGTGGAATGCGTCTCGTGGGCAAATTTTCAGAGACGCTCGTTTTGTCTGTATACTGGCATTTCTTGGAAACCAATTATGTAGACACACGCTCCTGCAACATTGCATTGACAGCATTTTTTTTTTTACTAAGTGCAAAATCAATTTTGGAATCCACTAAAGGCTAGTTCATGCTTCACTGAGGCATGTTTGTTTACCTAAGGCTCAGGGCCCTTTGCTCTTTCCACCCATAAGCCAGGGGAGATGCAAAAAGTTAGTTGTAAAAGTAGCAGGGTCGCATTTGACGAAACGTTGTAAGGTGTATCAGTGAAACAAGCACAAGATGCCTTTCAACGAAACGCACTGTCGATGAATCGTCGTTTGACAAGCTGATTTCCACTGGGTATCAGTGCACCGTCTTTAAAGTTGCACCACCTGCAACATTTTTTTCTCCAGTTCTTTCTCTTCCTTCCCAGAATCTTCTTTTTTTTAGTAGGTACTTGTTGAGTCGTCTCGTCCTTCAGCTTATGTTCATTTAGTACCAAGGCTCTTTCTTTAACTCTTACTGCAGTCTTCTCTTTCCCTTTAACCTCATCCTCCAGCTCCAAGTTCGGCTTCTTTTCCTTGTCAATCACAGTGCTCCTCATGTCTTTCTTTTTGCCCTCTATTGAAACGTCACTTCCAAGTTGTTGTCGGTCCCATTTCCTGGGCACGTACCGTCTGCCCATTTTGAGCAAGAAAACCCATTGCCTTTTGCTCAGCAGAGCTTCCGTGAAAAGGGAATGGATAAAATGGCATATGCTGAGCTGACTTAGAGTGAAATGAGTTTACCAAGAGAATGGTTTCAGGTAACAGTTTACTAAGTTCACCGAGAGAATGGTTTCATGTATGGTAACTGTTCACCTTATTCACCACAAGGATAGTTTCAAGTAACTGTTCTCCATTTTCCCCACTCCCGGCCATCAGAGCTGTGCCAGCCTCGTGCCATTAGAGTGATGGCACTCCAGACAACTGCTACACAAGCCGCCTTGCAGTGGCACGAGCAATCTCAGCACATCTTATTCACAGATATACTGTCCCAGCACTGGTGTGTGAAGCACTTGAATGCGCCGTCGGTAGGACTATGGCTTCCTATACTCGGCATTGATTGTTTTGTGCTACGTTGTCAAGGCTAGCATAACTCTAACAAAGCTAGTTGCGCAAACGCATGCAAGCGAGACTCAAGACAAAGCCACGTTCTTGCAGCAGTGCGGTACTATGGGAGCCACACCATCCTTGACAACGTAACACAAAATAGATGAAGGTGATTGCACGATGCCCGCCGCAGAGCGTGAACCTCGCGAGAGGCTGCACTCGCTGCCATGCAGTTGGACAGTGGCTATGCAGGTAAATTTGCATTCCACAAGGGAGGAAGAATGCACAGGAATTCCACATGCTTAATACCTGCTTTGTTCATCTGCTGCTCACTTGGTGAAAAAGTAAAGAGGGTGGAACCAGTGCTTGCTCATTTGAACCTTTCATTGGTGTTCCCATTTGTCTGGCTTGCATTCGAGTGATCCTTGTTGGTGATGGTCCCTCAGAGACAGAGGTGGACGAGTTCCACTCCGCTTTACTGAAAGGCTATGAACACGGTGACCTTCTTTGTGACAGTTTTTCCCCTTTGGCTGCCTGCTGCGACGAGGTAGCTTGTGAAGCTTACTAATAAGCTGCGTCGGCATATGTGAGCTGGGCACTGTGATATGCTCTAACCTAATTCGTTGAAGTGAGTTGGCTGTGTTGGCGGCAGTATGTTTGTCGCTGGTTTACTTTCTCGCTTGTTGAGACCTGCGATTCCGTCGAAAGAACTGTGTCGAGATATTATTTCGTTTTTCTTCACCCTCAGTTTTGGCTGTCAGCAGGGCTTGAACTGACCGAGAGGATGTCACGGGTATATGTCGCAAAGACTCGATCGTACGCTCCTAACTTTGTCGGTCTGTGACCACGTCGTGCGTAAATTTTGTTTCCGTACCCAACAGTTTCACCCAGGATGGATTGTTTGGAGCTGTTCATACGGAGCTCATGGGGGTTAGACAAAACGACAAAAGGTCTTGATACCACATAGCTCTGTTTCGAAGCATATCGTACGACAGTTTAACCGTCCCGTCGTTCGTACGTGTCTTGTGCGTCGTCCCGAAGCAGTAAAATGATATAACGTCCTGACTTACCCAAACAATATAATGTCGGATATCATTTTGGCCTCGGATCACAATAAATTATAGACGGACAATGCTTTCGTACAGTTAAACAGCAACGATAAAGGTCCCAACACGACACAGACGAAACGACGACGATCCAAGACTGTGCGACTGTGCAGAGCGACTGTGCTGCTGCTCCAAGCACTCCAAGTATCCAACGCTTCGTCCAGATGGTCAGGCTAGTTCATAAGTGGATAAATAAATATAACTAAATTCTCTTAATTAGGCGGCATTTTGCGTCACCTGGTGAGTATTTTTTGTTAATATTTTAGTGCTAAAAGTTACGAAACCTTTCTGCCCTATGGGTCAAGGAAAATAAAATGTTTTTCTTTCATAAGTAATGGATCAAGGAGCTCGTAAAGTGATGCACAGGGGCAACCCACTCGCCAAAGTGAATCGCAAGATCAACCAGATAAACAGATAAAGAAAGTGCAGAAGTGCATTGGGTTAGCGACTAGAATAGCCATTGGTATCCAATCCAATCCAACTGTATTTTTCAGATTGGGTGTCTGCTGCCCGCGGTAATATGAGTTTGGACAGGTCGGATTTACTACTAATTCAAGTTAATTGATTGCCATCGTTGTTCGCTCCGGTCTCCCGGTGGACCACCAAAGAGCCGCTTGGAGTGCGCGGGTCGACTCAAACAGATAGAAACGGCGAGGAGTTCAGGGATGCGATGAAAGTAAGTCGAGCGCCCCTTGAGCGGTACACCATATTCTGGGTGTTGCTGAGTTGCTGCCGTTCCCGCAGGCAGCGGCGGCATGGGTGATGCCCGAAAACGGCCTCTTTCTGGAGCCTCCCGGTGCTGTGAGGGCGGCGAAGAAGAAACGGGGGCCCCCCGAGGAGGACCGTCCGCGAGCGCCCGACGCCGGCTCCTGGGCACGCAGCTTCGCGCCCAGGGACAGAGTGAGTGATCGAATGCCTAGGTTTGGGAGTATTTACAACTGCTCGATCGTTGTTTTTATAGGCAGCATTTGCGATACAAGGTATGAGAAGGAGGCGAAAGCAAATTCTTCATTTTATTCTGTTTCAGGTTAAGAAAAGCGGGACAGGCCCCTCTCCATAAAGCCCTTCACTCTTTCCACTTAAATAGAGCAAATGCTGGAGAGGAGGCGGGTCCACTCGCCTCCTCTCAATCATTTGCTCTGCTAACTTCAACCACTGATCTCTATGGCAGTTTGCTGGATCGCGCTTCTCCACTAGGTCACTGCAGCCTTTGCTGCAGCGCGATTGTGGCCACCAAAAGTTCCGCGTCAACCATTTTAGGTCACCAGGAAGTTAGTTGGGCGAAGCGTTGCAGAGGCTGGGTGGCAGCTTGCTGGAGGACACGTTTTCGGCATGTTCGCTGTCATTCGCCAAAGAAGTTTCCCAAAAACTTTTTAAACAGCCGCAGTTGCTTTTGAGATACACTGAGAAATTTTGATGAAAGCGCAGTACCGCAAAAAGAGGACACAACTTGTCGAACACAATTCTCACGGCATGATCAAAGGGCATGCCTTGGCACGCCGAAGTGTTGCGTCTCTGCCTTCGCACGCTTGGATACCGATCAAGAATCGACGCCTGGTGAAGGGGAGGTGCTGCAATTTCACAAACTAATATTGAGTCTGTTTCACACACACTGGAACTCTGCGAGTTCTCTCCCAAAATGCGTCGCATTCGCGTGGTACCGCACGAAAAATCGGTCCTGAACGAACCTGTCGAGTGCAAACTGATGCTGTTGCCATCTACGTTCTGGTAAGAGTACCGACCTCAAACCGAAACTAGCAGCCCGGTATCGAAATGACAGGCGAGAACGTGAGACAGTGCGGTTGTGTTTATATTTGCGATGACTTAATTCAATTGCTGTGGAAATATTTACAAATGACATATATTTCCACCACAAGCTGACAAGAAAACAACTGTAAGAAATAACGAAAGTCGAGCAATCTTTCAATTCTTATAACTGTTTACACCGGAGAAACCGCCATTACTACTAATCATGCAGACGCTTAATCAGTTTTAAGCGTGAATGACAGAGAGGATTCAGTTTCAAACTAGTCCATTGAAATCTCCAGCAATACATTTCACGGCACCTTCAATTTCGATTCTTGGTTGGATACTGCTGGGTCCGCTTTTATTTCTAATGAGAGCGGTGAGATTGGAGAGCTTTCTCAAATAGAAATCAAGGGTGCAAAACAACTGGTGTAGGTAAATGTTAAGCATTGGAATTTTTTTCAGCCTGGGTTAAAACCACTGTGTTTAGTTTCTCGGCTGCTAATTGGATGCATTGCAAGTTCTGCTGGGAGAGGTTTATCGACAAATGTCGTTTGCCCGTACGTGAGTCCACAATCGGCCGTATTTTGGTGACAACTTTTCACCCGTACGCCCGTGAGAGAGCTCTTGCGTCCGCTGATGCGTTTGTCTCGAACATTCATTCGTCGGTAGATTTCAGCAAGTGTACGGCAGCAAAACGACTCAAAACTTACAAACGTAGGGGTTGTCAATTGCTTTCTTCATGAAATAGCAGAAAGTCACAATTCAAGCTCACGTTTGATCCTGCCTCTTATGGGACACGATTTCTAGCACGAAATTCACTGTTTTTGCGATTCAGCTTCGTGCGAATGGCACTTCATAGCAGACCAGTTGCGGACGAATCCCTTTTGTCTGCTCTTGCACCTCGCCTGAGCGATGCGCACACTCGATTCTCTCGGTGCAGCAAGTGCATGCACACGTGGACTGCCGGCATTGAAACAATCTCGGAGAGTGCAGCCACTCAGGAGTGCCGGCCGAAACAAACTTGCTCCACCCTGGGCATGGGCACGAGTGCAGTGAAACGAACTCGCTATAACTAAGTCATTCCATGTCATGGAAAGTTTCTGTCGGCTTTTATATTGAATAAACATTGATAATTAGGCTTCAAAATTTAAAACGAGCTATTGGTTAAATAATGTTTTCCCAAAAATACTTAATTTTGGGGGCAGAAGTCGAGCAACACTGTCCACGAAGTCGAATTTCTTCAAAGTTCGCCAAAAGTTTGAAAGTTTATCAAACCCAATGTTGGTCAAACCATTCGAACCTCGGGGTTTGACATAAGTTAGCGACATCCCCTATGGCGTTACCCACATCAAACAAAATGTCAAAGTGAGTGTAGATGGATGGATGCTAGTGGTTGTACCCTCCATATCAGGTAATAGCTTTCACCACCTACACTAAAACTTTTCGTCTCCTCCTCTAAAAATTTTTACCTGAAATTTCTTGCCCCGTTAAACCGTGTAACCCATTAGTTTTGTACGTAATTTCACACTTAACTAAATTTTTTCTACCAATCTTCTAATCTCCTTTTTCTTACTGTAATGCCTCTTATAGTGTCACCTTTGTCCAATCTGACTGCAACATTTCATTCTCAAAGCTTTATGTGGGAAGTTTCGGTTTCAGTGCCTGGCTCATGCTTTCATGCGCTTAATTTCAGAAATATTTGTCTAAAAAATCTGCAGGACATTCGGCAGTACATCGAGTGTTAAGAAAAGTGAGGGAGTGCATTTTGAGAAGCCTGCCTGTGCATTTGATATGGCTGGTGGATTCTTTTCTCCAAAGGACGAGCTTGCTGTGAACCGAAAGAAAGTTCAGGAAGTGGAAACTTGGCTCCAGTCAAACCTCAGGGAAGGAGCTAAGGTAAGAGTCCTTCTTAAAGCATGAACAAAGTAATAGCTCCGTTTTGCAAGTGCCGTAACCTGCCCGCCGCTATGCTGAAAGGGCACTGGAAGCTATGCGCATGTTAAACCAGTCAACTGCCGGTCTTACGCACCACCTTTCGTTGACATGTCCTATCGGGTCTTCGTCGTTTCGTTGTAGCCCTTTCCCGAGTTTCTCACGTGACATTGCGGTGTTGCGTGCCGAAACAGTGCGATTTCACAATTTTCCGCTAAATTGAAAGGGAAAATTGCGACGTCACGTAACAGTGTAGCTGCACGTCACACAACCACCACATCATGTGACTGTGTCATGTTACGTTCCACCATGTTGTCGCGTGACATTGCAACGTAATGCAGCGAAACCAACACGAGCAAGAATCGTCCATGGTGGAAACATCTCCGCTAATTCCAATAGCGAGTGATGTTCTTTAAAAACGCCATCAAGCGCTATTGGAAGCACGCGACAAGATCTAGTGGTGCCATGGTGCGGCTCCTAACAGAAGCATTTTGCATGGACCACGTCCAGACTGGCATAGACATCCTTCATAGCAGCCAACCTTAGTTTCTGACCAATGTCGGTTTACCCAACTAGAGTGCCATACAAAACGTTCAAGGTCATGGTTGGCGCTAACTTTTTTTACACTGTACCTGAAAATTGAGAGCACAGATTCCCCCCTGCGGTCATTTTAGTCCCAGTATGTCTACTCGATCCGCCACTGAGTGAACAGCAATCTTATGATAAGAGGAGCGAGAACTACTTCTCGCGTAAATTTTGTTGATTACTGTCACTGGTGAATATCGTCCTGCAGTGATTTCCGGATTGTCGATCGTACAAGTGCTTCGTAGAGGCAAATAATATTGCAGATAAACGAAAAAACATGAGGGTCTGTTTCCGTCGTTGCCACCTACAACTGCAGGATACGCGATTGTGCCTTTACTCCGGAGTGAGATCAAGAAACACGGCCGTGAGAGGGCACAGACGTGGGGCCAAGATGCTGTGGGGAATTGGACAAAGTCGGAGCAGGCAGTGTTTCACCATAGGACGTAATGTGGACGCCGTCACTGATGGCGCCGCCAACCAGCTGCCGAGGCAAAGCAGCGCACCCGCTTTAGGTGTCGTATGCTCCCAACTGCGCCTTTGTTGCGATTGACGGAATGTCGAAGCCCACGCAGTCTTTTTTCTCTTTCGACATTGGATGGAGTTCACACCCATGCTCCCTGGTTACGACGCAGGGCGCCCCCCTGCTGCTGCTTTGCGGCCCTGCCGGGGCGGGCAAGACCACAACGGTGCTCTGCCTGGCGGGGCAGCTGGGCCTCACCCTGCACGAGTGGGCCAGTCCAGCCAAGACAGGTGCAGAACCCCTAGGTCACGCAATGGGCTTTAAACGCTTTGCTGAAGAACCGTTGTTGGAGTACACTGGCGCCATTTGGTTTTCCCACACAGCAGATAGATTGGACAAGCTGGAAAGACTTGCGTTAAAGGCTGTCAGATTCATTTTTCAAAAAAGACCAGACACCCCCCATCCCCCCCATCCCTAAATTTTTTAGAGCACAGCTCTTAGGGGCCCGTTTCCGGCTTGAGCGGCGTCGCCGTCGCCGTCGGCGTAACCGCGCGGTGCATCATGGGAAATGTCCCATAATGCACCGCGCGAGCCCCCCACCGGGGTCACGTGACCTCGTGGGGGGGCACGTGACCCCCCCCGAGGTCACGTGGCTCCCCTGAGGTCACGTGACCCCCTCCCCGAGGTCACGTGACCCCCGAGGTCACGTGACCCCCGCCGATGTCGCGTGACCCCCCGATGACGTCATTGTCACTGATGACGTCACCGGCATCCACATCGTCATCGTCATCATCACTGATGACGTCATCATCACTGATGGCGTCATCAGTGACGTAACTGATGTCATCACCGGCATCCACATCGTCATCATCACTGATGAGGTCATCATCACTGATGACGTCACCAGCATCCACATCGTCATCGTCATCATCACTGATGACGTCACCGGCATCCACATCGTCATCGTCATCATCACTGATGACGTCACCGGCATCCACATCGTCATCGTCATCATCACTGATGACATCACCGGCATCCACATCGTCATCGTCATCATCACTGATGACGTCACCGGCATCCGCATCGTCATCATCACTGATGACGTTACCGACATCCGCATCGTCATCATCACTGATGACGTCATCAGTGACGTCACTGATGTCGTCACCGGCATCCACATCGTCATCGTCATCATCACTGATGACGTCATCAGCGACGTCACTGATGAC
This sequence comes from Ixodes scapularis, assembly GCF_016920785.2. Taxonomy (NCBI): domain Eukaryota; kingdom Metazoa; phylum Arthropoda; class Arachnida; order Ixodida; family Ixodidae; genus Ixodes; species Ixodes scapularis. The sequence continues at coordinate 70,682,669 of NW_024609838.1, forward strand.
GTCACCGACATTCGCATCGTCATCCTCATCATCACTGGTGAAGTCACCAGTGACGTCACTAATGACGTCATCGGTACCCGCATCGTCATCGTCACTGATGACGTCATCAGTGACGTCAGTGATGACATCATCGGCATTGGGGGTCACGTGACCCCCAAGGTCACGTGACCCCCCCTGGTTAGTTCAACCCCCCTGTGCCCTTCCCTCCTCCTCCTCAAGAGCTGCGCTCTAATTCGGCGTTACAGGGAGTTGTAAGCGGCTTTCGCTTTTTTTAGTTGCCTGGATAGGATGTCACAAAATAAGGGTATGTCACAGAATCAGCTTTCTCCAGAGGAAAAAATTTTCAATGCAATATTTACACGACCAGACTTATTTCGAGTTAGGAGCGTTTCCAAGTCATGCTTTTGTTTCAAGACGTTGACCCCGGAATAGAGGCATGTTTTGGAATTACTCGAAGGAGTCTTGCAGCATATATATTGCACTTAGTATCATATTTTTTTGGTGGTGTGGAAAGTTTATTTGGTGTTATATTTGGTGTTAAAAGTGTTTTTGGGAATTCAGTGTCCGTTTCAAGAGCCGTCTGTTATTCCCCAAGCGGTGGGGGAAGCTTTGGTACCATATCCTGTTTGCATCTGGGTCTTTGGGGAAGCTTTGCTAGAGTATGCTAGCACCATTTGGTTTCCTCACAGGGCAGAAAGATTGAAAAAACTGGAAGGCACACAAAAAGGGGCTGTTAGATTCATCCTGAATACATTCAGAAAATGGACTCCTATAAGCACAATGCTTATACAAGCCAGCATTCAGATGTTAGATGTAGGGGGGGGGGGACGATAAATGGAATCAAATATTTGTATTCCTTCTTAGACGGCAGAGAAAAATGTGTCACCTTTTCGTTCACCGCATCGTCCAGGATCATGCACACCAGTTTAGTTGACCAATACAGATTTATACAAAATGTTTTTTAATGCTAATTTTTTCCACGGCCGATTTAAGACTAAATTTACTCAAAAACAATATAGTAGTTATGCTTCCTTCGATCAAAAAGTTTACTGTTGCACCAAATAGTTTATTTTCTTAAAATGCTTTTCATGTGCTTTTTTTTCTTCCTCCGCATCTCAAGAAAGTGCTATCGCAGACAATGCAGGTTTCTCAAAAAGTTCTGTTTCAAACTGTTCGACAAAGTGCGAAGCTTATGTCCCATTCTTTAGACTCTATGACAAATTGAGAGATAATGAAAGGTTGTGGAGACTACAGGTGTAGAAAAAGGCCGGATTGGGTGTTGCAGCTCATGCTCACGAAAAGGGGTAAGGATTCTACCACTTCTGCTTTCACTCGAGAGCCCTAATGTTGCTAAAATGAAAATTACACTAACTTGATCATGCTGACAAAGATGGGGGAACACAGTATGTATCAAAATGTGTTGTGATTGAGCTGGGCACATGCGATATGCGTGTGACGTCAGGAGGTCACATGATTGTGATATGACACAATGTCATGTGACGTCGAATAATGTTATAGTGACGTCATGACAACTTTACGACAGCGTGATGTCATGTTAACATGTTAACATCATGATGACGTCATTACGATTTTGTGCGACGTCATGATGACGTCACGGTGTTACGTGACATCACAGTCTTTATGACAGTTCTTTGTAACGGTTGTTTATTATGGTCCTCTCATAGAAGTTGACTGATCAAACACATTCTGCATTAAAAAAAAAGCCAAGATCAAGCATATGCACAAGAAGCTTTTGATCGCTCAGGCCCTGGACCCTGGTTTGCTATCAGCAAAGCACAATTGTTTCACAATCTTGAGATGGCAAGTCCGAATTTTGCCAGGGAACTGAAGTCTTTTTATATGGTTCTCAACGGTCATAACACTTTTCGGTGTTGTTACAGCTTGCTGCTACAGCTGGCCGTTACGGTCGGCTGTTACAGCCAAACGTTACAGAACTCCGTAGAAATCGGCCAATAAAATGCATTCTGCGTTAAAACCTCCAATGCCTTTGCACTTTGCCTTGTGACCGTAGAGTGGGCCCCGAGGATGCAGGGGCCCGTGGAGGCCTTCGAGGCCTTCCTGTTCCAGTGCAGCCGCTACCGGCCTCTCGTCCCAAACCGCTCCGGCCGCTCCGGCTGCCCTCTCATCCTAGTCGAGGTGAGGCTCGCCCGAAGGACGCTTGGCCCCGCAGCCGCGGTTCCTGGAACGTGTCCCCTGACGGTGTGTGTGTCGCGTCCTCGTCCGTGATCCCTCAATTTCCGCCTGAACGAATCATAGAAGTGTCGCGCAATCACCCGCCTCCATCTAGGTTGTGGCAAAGCCTGGAAGGTGGAAGTGGCAGACGCCCGTTCTGCCGCTGGTTGCTTCCAGCTCGACGTAAGCGCGGAAACTACGGCAATTGGGAGCTGGGGTGCGGCGACGACGGTGTCCATTGGTACTCCTATGACCTGTGTTGACCTACGACCTATGACCTGTGTTGCGACATCCGACGGCAGGACACGCCGGCTTGTGCGGCGCCACTTGTTGCCACTTTGGGACCACTTTCAATGGACGGGCAGTACGGGACACCAAATGCACTGGTCAAAGACACATTCTAATCATCATAGCCATGATGCCTCGAACGTGTCTTCGATGGTTCTGTTCGGCACCCTATACCTCCCACGCATCAGGAGTGGTGCCAGAGCGGCGACGGATTCGCGCCGCAGAGAACGGCGTGCGAAGCCATGTCTTGTCGGTACCCTGGCAGGAACACACGTTTATTGTGCAACAAACGAGTACAGAAATCACCCGGGCCCGCAGAAGCATACGTGTGCTCGTGGGCAGGACGCCATTGTAATGGATGGAAACGGCGTTCCTACTCTTACACAGAACGACGCACCGGCATGCTTCCGGCAAAAAAGCAGTTTCGAGTCCCAAAAAGTTACGGATGAAATCCAACCTGCATGTTACCAAACCCGACAAGTTACAAACTTTGTAAACTTAAACTTGCAAAGCACAAGACACTTACACAGAACGAAATACCAACTTAATGACAGCGAAGAAGTTGAGCGAATGCGAGGGGCGCTGTCGTTGCGTCATTCCGACTCGCGTCTGCTTTGGTTTATTTCGACCGTCTCGCGTCGCGACCCGTAGCAGAACGGGCATCTATCGCATCCACCGACGCCACTGCAGCGCCGTCCGGATCGCAGCCGGCAGCAGCATGACACTTTTCTGACGTCGCCGGGTGGAAAACGCAAAGACTGGAGACGTGTTCCAGGTGCCATACTTGTGGTGAATTACGTGGTGTTGCTCAACGTGTGACCGCAACGGGTTGTTGCTCTGGCTATGAGAGAGCATTTGGGGCTCCTCCCAAACCGAAGATTCCACGGACACCTTGGCAGATCTCATCGTGTAATTTGAGCTGCGTTTAAAAACTGATGCGTGTCAGTGACATCTGGAGGTGAGAATTTTGTAGCTGTTCCGTGAGGGTTTCACGATGCATTGGGTTACTTCGTGAAACCCTCGTGGAGGCGGTGTGGGGGAAACTAGTTAAGCGTCAAATGACAGTGCACGGGGTGTTCTGGTGCGTTGCGGCTTGGATAGAATGAAACTGCGTTATTTTCTAATTTTTAGGAGTAGGCATGTGTAAATACATAGTAGATGTTAATTTCGAAGCGAATTCAAAGTTAATTGTGGTTTGGGCCAAATATTCTCTAATCGAATATCGAATGTTTTCTCCGAGCATTTCACTACTGCACCATTTTTAAATAAAAACTGCAGCTGAACTCGTAAAGTTAATTTTCGAGCTAACTGTATTTTTTGGACTGGCCTCTGAAAGGCCAATGTCTACATTGGGATGGCAACTAAACTGCAAATTTTACGCTGAATTATACCTATAGAGATGTCAAACTACTACGCCTAATTGAGCAGATTTATAAATTTTTTTCGCAGATATTCTTTCTTAAACTTCGAATTTGAGAAAAGAAAAAAAAGAATCGTAAATGATGAAAGCATGTCGTCAGGCCATCTCTACCTAAAATATACTCTCGCATAATAGCCGCAGTTTAATTTTGAAATTTTTACTGCAGTGAGATATCAGCATTCGCAAAGTTTCCGGGTGTATGTGTGCATCATCCTGTTTTGAAAGTGGGCTTTTCTTCTAAGCACGCGTCTGCTGTATCTGTATTTCTTAAAGTGGTCATTGCGGCAGGTTAGCCCCCCCGCCAAGCGTGCTCCTCACCAAGCACCGGTGCACTGAGGAGAGGCAACACTCGTGGAATCGATCTCCGCGGGTTTTGCTTCTCCGCAGTGCAGCGACGCTCGGTAAGAAGCGTGCTTAGCGGGGCTGGCCCAGAGCCGCATATTTAGACTTTGGCCGTTCGTTGGGAAGTATAGCAGACAAATGAGGAGGTGCCATTGGCCGAAAGCGGACTGGGCACGTTCCAGGGCGTCTTCAGAAATTCGAATGTGGCCAAACAGAAGCCGGAAATAATACCCTGGCGGTGGTCGCGAGAAACAAACTTGAGAAGTGCGTTGAAGTGACTCTCGGTGACTGAAAATATGGTGCACGTGATATTTCAATCACGGTCATCCAAAATCATGGTGGAAGAGTGCGACTAGAGAAACGATCGACATAATCCGTACGCCGAGGGCCAGGAATCTACCGTCCTAGTGGTCACACTGTGCGAGCGAAACAGCGTTGAGCGGCACATTAGTTTCTTACATCTTTCTGCATGATCATGATCGAAACATCACATGCACCCTATTTTCAACCGGCAAGGGTTACTACACTTCACTCTTACGTGCTTATTAAAACTATATACAAACATATACCTTTGATTATAACAGTTTCTCGCTACCACCGCTAGGGAATTCTTTTAGGCTGCTGGTTGGCCGAGAGAGCATGCCGAGCCCATTTTCTGCGTCTGGTGCACGCCCTGGCTCTGCCCGCGCCTCCCACATACCAAACTCTCTGTATACACGGCTCTGGGCTGGCTCGCTACGACAAACACTTCGAAAAATACAAATAGCACGTTATTCGAATCTACTATCCAAATAGTCGCACAATCCCTTTGGGGAGCCTTTTCGAGAAGAAGCCCGCACCATTCGGCCTTGGAATATGGAGAATTGGGTTAAGAGTGCACGACCTCATCAGCTGTGTTTGAACCGTGGCAGCCGTTTTTCTGGATAGCGCTAGCGAGGGCTACAGCCACTGACAAAATGAGAACGGCAGAACGTGTCTTTCGAACGGCCGGCCTCCGGCACGCACTCCATGCGTTGCACCCTGTTTTGGTCGATAGTGCGCACTCAAAGCGCACGAGGCGCCGAGGCGTTGTTGAAGGTACGAAGCTTGAGCTAGAGGTGGGACAACTGAAGCTCGTGCCTGCCATCCTCACCTTGACTATGGCAGCCTTGGGCAAGCCTGTGCTTAAAATTACACGAGTCAGCTCCTTGTTCATAGAGCCAGGCATCTTGCATGGCACGCTAGGATGGAGTTCCTTACGGTTCTCTGTAGCACAAGTGCACACTCTGTGCTCTTGCACTCGGCACCGATTTATGGTCGCGTTGGCTGGCATATTTTACTGGGAATGATATAATTGCCGTTGCTTTCGCGTCCTTGAATCAATCTATAATTCTTGTTGTAACAACGACAGTTGCTCGTGCAGACTTCGTCGCGCATCATTGCGGACTACGGCAGAAGCTAGAGCCCTCCAGCTGGGCAATTGACCCGAGTGGCGTCCTCTGTTGCAGGACCTGCCCAACGCCTTCCTGAGGGACGCAGACGCCTTCCACCAGGTGCTCAGGTGGAGACTCTTGGTGACCTTCTGGGGGCCTAAGGCCCGTTCATGCGTTTGCGTACGACTGGGTTTTAAAGATCTATTGCATCGAGAGAACATGCCGACAAGCTGGCACCATCTATGAAGTGACCTTGCAACCACATTTGACTAGAGTGAAGATCTTGCGGTATTTGAGAGATGTATGCGCTACCTACGAAAAAGGGTTGTTTCTAACCTTGCCAAAAGTCTTTTGAGCCAAGAAAGAAAGCATGATGCTCAAGAAATAGGAAACATGCGGTTCCCACGAGCATTCCACAGCTACTCGAGAGATGACGCCAGAGTGCGCTCCCGTTGCAAGAGATCCCAAAGTTTTGAGGCACCTGGTTGTAAGCAGTGGCAAGTCTGTAGACCAGCTTTTAGGCATCTTTCATTTGCACCCTGCACATGTCTCAAGATTCGGGTTAAAAAAACTAGGCTCTTGCCATACCTTTCTGGGGCCTCTCAGATATGTACGGTTATTATAACTGCTGTATTGTCCCGAGAGATGCCTTGCCCCCAAAAGATAACCCGCCCCCTATTTTTGGCACGATTTGATATTTTTTCAAAAACACCGAAAGATAGCCCACTTCTAGTATAATCGCAAGGCCTTGCGTCCAATGGTGACTTCGGCAGAAATGGCGTTGCTTAGAGCCACGGAGGGGGAATGAGCGAACGTTGCCAACTGGGAAGGACGGTCGTCTTTGGTTTGTCGCCCCTCCCTGCAATCACAAGTTTTGCGGGTTACAAAGTCTAAAAATAGCATTCTTTAGCTTTTTTTTATCCCACGTGAAAGTTGACTAATTTCTTGTTTTCACGAGATTTGCTTTCTGTTTTAGGGGGGCTATCTCTTGGGTTGTTACGGTTGGCCGTAGGTTTTCCAGGGGTTATTTATCAGGAAAATCTACAAATGTTTCTTGGTGTTCGTTCGTTCTTACAAAATCGGTGTATTTCGGTGGCTTGTTTCGTACGAACGCCAAAAACGGCAGTTATCTGTGAAAACTCGTAAAAAAACTAGGAGTTTGAATTCGATCAACATTTTTTATACACCCTTGTAACGCTTCACACTTATCATAATGTGACAGTAGTTGCGAACCACAGGCAACAAGATTGAAGCGGGGCCAAAGACCGAGTATACTCTTTAACGTAACCGTCCGGAGCTTTTCGCTTTTTTTGCATCGTGCTACTCTTCCACTTCGTGCGATCTAAAATTTAATTGTTCTCAAACAAAGTGTTTCTACCACAAGGAAGGCAAATTGCTCTTGCTTCTTTCGCAAGATTCAACCAGTGTAGTTTCAAATACTTGCGTACAGCTCTGGCCAGGAGAGAACAAAAACATTGTAACAAGATTAAAGAAAACAGCGTAAAAACAACACAAAGACAAGTGAAAGCAAACACACTGCACTGTTCGACTTGTAATTGTCCTTGTGTCCTTTTTTGCTCTGTTTTAGTTCTTTCGATCGTGCACTGACTCGCCCAACTATGCACCCTGCTGCGTTAAGACAATCCGCGGTGACCGACCAACTGACTTAACTTTCACGTGACCGCCATATGAGTTTTCTGATTCTATTGATTCGGGACCTGTAGAGTGCTTCACCCTAGGTAAGAGTACAAACCTGACAAACACCTGAAAAGAGAGAGTTTCGCCGAAAATAGAAAAAGTGCCCAGCAAACAATTTTCGAAATCTGCATTTTTTTTGGTTTTAGCGACTATTTTTGGCACTGGTGGTTCAACCTGGGTTGGTCGCAGGAGCAGTGGTGACATTGTGGTCGTTCTCAAGCCTGTCGACTAGGATTATCGAAAGCTTAAAAAAATGCAGTGCACGGCCTATCATGATCGCACCTCTTGGTCTGCGACTAGTTCTTCGGCATTCTACTCTACCGATGCTGTAACCCCATTGGCTGCGGAGCGATGATAAGATGTTCGGGACTCGACTTGCCCCGCGCTTCTTTGGCTGCTAGACCCTGCCGTCTGAAATTCATAAAGAAAGTGGGGTGGGCCATGTCTCGGTGGGTGAGCACAAAACTTTTAGAAAAAGTAAAAAAAAAACGCCCCCTTTTCTGTGGGTATCTAGCATGACTGCACAGGAGGTACATCAAACTCAGAACTCTGATTAGTCTTGTTGTTTTATACGAGAAATGCTAACGAAAGAATGTTTCACTGCCTGCACACGTGCGATAAACAATGCCGATCGGCTATACAGCGCAAATGCTCGTTCCATGAAAGCACGCTTCTAAAACCGCTGTGTTCCCTTCGTTAGGTTCCCTAGCCATTTGCTCATCCATAGATTAAAAAATAATTGGAGTAAGAAATATGAGTCTACAAGAAAATAAAAAACCAATTGGGCGCAACGAGTGAGTAAACAGGCGAATGAAGTGATGAAGAGCAATGCTGGGGAAGCGGGAAACCCGGCGATCGCGTTGGCAAATATTTTGGCGTCGGGCCAAGTCGGGCGCCTTGTAAATCGCAAGAACCAGACTCCTGCGCAACTTTCTTGTTTGGTGCATACATGCGTACGTCTGTGCACGGCGTGCTATTGACACGGGTTGGGGCGGCATTGCTGCGTGGCGTGGACGGCACCACGAACATGGAGTTCGAAATGGGGCGCTCTACAAACTTCTGTGGCCTGTGTTCCAGCAAATTTTTATTTACCCATTGGCTTTGTCTGGAACATTGCACAACCTTATCAACTGTGGTCGTGTCGTTCTAGGACAATGATTGGGTATTCATGGTGACCCTATTTTTGTGGAGACGGACTTGGACGCTGCAGTAGTTTACGCTCTGCAGTAGTTTGCTGACCTCGAGATGAGGTACTGCTTCTGTTATAGTTCCAATCTTTTTTTTTTTTTCCGAGCAAACATTTTTGTAAGCAAAACAAAGTTTAATTTTTTTATCTCCATTGTTTTCATTTCACACGCATGCACTCTGACTTTGGTGTCGCAGAAATCGAGGAGGAAATATGTAAATAAAGTGAAGCGTCTTTCCATTCTTCGTTTTACTTTGTTACAGACGTCCTCCAACCCCAAGATTCAAGTAGGATGAATATTCGTGGATTGGGGGGGAGTCCACGTTGGGGTACCTGTAGGGGTGGGCGATGTTTCGGGATATTACGATATATTGCTGGGCGTTTATGGAGGAGTTGACGACAAATTCAGCTGCCATGCGGAGAAACGGGGTTCATACTCCATTTACCATTTTCTGTCTGTGACAATATCTGCGCTTGAGCCAAACAGACAGCACACACGTGGCTCCATCCCAGGAGGTACTGGAGGACCTGCCGTACGCCCCTGGTGTTCGTGGTCAGCGAGTCTTCGGACAACCTCGAGTACCGCCTCTTTCCCAGGGAGCTCGTCGCGGAGCTGGGCGTCTCCAAGATTGCGTGAGTGCATCGAGTCCTTTCGGCGGCCTTTCGAAGCGCCGGGAGCAGAGGTCCTCATCGAGGCAGTTTCGACACTTCGCTCCGACTCAATGCACACGGCAGCGGCGGCCTCCAGTTATGCCATGGTGCCCGGAACATGGCACCGACCGGCATGTTTACCACATCCTAAAAAGTTGTCCCTCGATTTCTGCCCGACGGCCCACAGAAGCTTCGGCGGCCGGGGGTTGGGACTAGTAATGGGCCTAACTTTTGCCGAATCAAAAATTGGGCGCCGAATGTTGAGATTCGGCAAAGCTGAAATTTTGTCAGACTTTTCAAAAGATTCAGCAAAGATTCGTGAAAAATACATTGTTACCAGACTTAACGTTGATATTTAGTTTTTTCCACCGAAAAAAGGTTTTATGTGTTTTGTTTCTTAAATGCAACATGTAATGCATGTTGACACAGTTAATTACTAAATGAGGCGATATTCTACAAGATAATTGTATCAATGTTGTTTTTGTTTTTACTGGCAATTTTAATGACTGCTCGCAGAAGTGGCGTGACAACGAGCTTGGGCAGTAGCGGGTGCAGTCATGAATCACGCTACGAGAGTTTCGGTTTTGAGGCATCATCACTGCAAGCCACTGATCTCTCTGCAAGAGTGTGTACTTTTTTAAAAGGAAGAAAATAACACTGCATTCTAGCTATCTCTGGGAATCACCGTTTTTTGCGCAAAAAAAAAATCTAATGGTTGCTGAGCCTCCACCAGAAGAGATAACAATATTATTGTAAATATGCATGTTTTTGGAATTGAGTTACTTGACGTCAGCTTTGCATGAAAGTGTGTGTCCCATATTCGCAACGTCTCATTTTTAACATTTAAAATGCCAGTTTCTGGTGTTAGGACACACACAAACGTTTCGTAAGATAGGGAGAGTTAGGAACGTTGAATGTGCAATATCGAGCATGATAGTTGTTTTTAGTTTTATGCAGATACATGGGGGGGAAAATCGCAAAATAATGCTAATTGAAAAAGCAATACTATTTTGTTTTGGCACACACTACTTGCAAGCCGAAAACAGGATTGTTTTAATTGTGAGGAGTGCTTTAAACTATTTGTCAGTCAATGTTTCAACTACCTCGTTGCATCACTGGAAAGGTCAAATGAAAATCACGTCATCCAGAATGTCCCGTATCATTTGTCGCTTGCGCAGTGGACTGTGTGAATAACTGGTCGGTCTTCTGTTCTTGAGGCAGAAAATTTAGAAGAGAACCACACTCACTCACAAACGCACAGTTACCGTGTTGCCTACTCCACACCTCGCCGTAACCGCTGGTTGCACTACACTGTACAACGGTAACTGCACGACTGCACGGCATCCATTTGCAATCCATGGCCCTGTCGCATTCTTGCGCGTGCGCTGACATTTGTCGAATTTTTGCTGTTGCATTCGCGCGTGCACAGACATTTGTCGAATCTTTGCCGAACTTTCCTTCAAAAGTTTGGCATTTGCCAAACTTTGCCGAATCGGAAGTTCGGCAGATTCGGTGCATCACTAGTTAGGACGCCACAACAATGGCAACACTCGCATTTGCTCAAACGTTTGGTCGCGACTTTCACGCCCAACTGCCGGGGTCGCAACATCCGACTGATAGACGAGCCAAGTTTTGTAATGTCCTTCGTTGCCACTTCGGAACCACTTTCGACGCATGGGCAGAATAGGACGCCTTACACACCGGTCTGAGGTGCGTTCTGGGCACCATCGTTTTGCCGCCGAAAAATTGTCTGGCTCCACGGTTATGCTCGAAGAAAGCCTCCCATGGGATGACCGAAAGGGGTGCCTGACACTAAATTCCTTCGCTCCTAATACTGAATTTAAGTGACCATTTTTCTCGCTAAGGGTCGGCAGTTTCAGTCGCCGATGGGAAGAGTGTGGCAGGGAGCAGTTTCATTTCTCCTGCCTTCCGCACCTTTGACAACGCTTCGGTGTCTCGTGAGCATGGAGAATGCACGCGCAGGCAAAGCACGACGAAAGGCAGTGTGCGCACGCCTGTGTTCGTACTAGGTGCCCTTCCATTCTCATGTTGTGACTATGGTTGCTTTGCCACCAACCCAATTAAAGGGTTTTATGCGGGAAACCTTACCGTTGGGTACCCCGTGTTTCTACCGCCCTCGCATTGATACACGAGCGGCCAAATTTCGATGCGGATAGACTTTTTGCTGTTATACAATCCGTTTGGTGTTTGTTGGGTTGTGCGGTTCTCCCTAGAGGCACCGAATGGGCTACACCCCGGCGTAATGACTCTTGCAACCGCCTCATTAAATGCTTCAAATCATTGTTGCCGGTTATCCGTGGTAAAATATCCGAAATTAGTGGAGCCGCTTTTCGTCGTGCTGAAATGTTTACAGAGCAAAGCGACGTCGCCCGAGCTTCTTAACCTCCCGTCTAGAGCTCGGGAGATTGCATTTTCTAATCTTAACTATCGCTGATGGACCACTTTTGAAAATTGCCACTTCAAGAGGTTCCAGTAGGAAAATACTTGAGCATAAGCTCGAGCGAGCGAAGTCACTTGTTCGACCGGGAAAGCTAGATCCTGCTGGCTCCATCGAGCCACAGTGGCCCAGATTCTGCTCCCCCAAGTTCCCTTTTCCAACTGTGGCTCATGTTTTTTACCCCCAAGTTCGTTCGAAGACGCTTCTCCTCTCTCCTTTTTGATGCGGGCATTGTCTCGTCTCGCAAATCCTCGAACCTCGTTTTCTGCCAGATGGAACTAGTTATTTCTAAGATGGCGGATTGTGCGCACTCTGCTTTAGGCATTAAAGTGGCAACACCCGCGAGACAGTCAGGAGTGGGGTGTGGACACTCATGGTGTAGCTTGCTTAGCGATCCTGGTTGTTCCAAATGCAACGAAATCTTTCAGCTTCAACCCGGTGGCTCCGACATCCATGTCCAAGGTGCTGGCCGCAGTTGTGGACAAAGCGACGGTGAGCCGGCTTTGGAGACGTTTGTGTTACCGGTAGGACGTGCGTCTTCTCGCATCGCAGGCCAGGTACAAGGTCAGCCACCTGCCCACCCCCGACGACCTGGAGCAGATTGCGGCGTCCAGTGCCGGGGACGTACGCAACGCCATCAACGCCCTGCAGTTCTTCTGCTCGGCGGAACAAGGTGGGGCCGCGTCCCAAACTGTGCCGCCAGCTCTGCTCCAAGTACAATAATAATGGCCGTAACAGTGATATTTTTACAACGATAGCCTGTTATGGGCTCCCGCCACCTCTCGAAACGGTGTCTGTCACTGTTATGGTTGCATTTGTCGTTGTCGGGCGTAGTCTGTCGTCGAGATTGCCAAATGCTCGAAAGAGATCGTCGGTTGTTGCGGTGCTCTCGGGATTCAATCCCGGGTCTGTGGCATGCGAAGTGGCGCGTTACCACGGGGCTACGCTGCAGCTTTGACAACTCTCCTTATATAGTGTATTCATGGAACACACGCGTGCACACGAGTCTCGTGTAGTGCCGGATTAAAATTAAACTTCGATTAAAATTGAAATTAAAATTTCAATTTTAATCGAAGTTAGTTGTTGAAACTAACTTTGATTGTGGCACAAGCCGCTGCATGATTAAAAGGGTTCGGCCATATCCATTCATCCAATACCACTTAGAAGACAAGGACTGCTCATTTCATTATTAATAATGGATCCCCAAGCTGCCCCGAGTGGCAAACGCGCCGAAGCTCGATGTGAGTACGACGCAAAGCGGCAGACACGTGCGTCTTGGCGCCGCCGCGGGCTAGCGTTGCACTTCTTGTGGGACGCCGAAAGATGCGCCAACGCGTCTCGCCGTTCATTTCAGGGAGAACAACGAGGTGCATGCTTGTGAGAATTAAGCCACGAGACTTCGGTCGTCAAGACCCCCTGGTTTGTGAAGGCGACAATAATGCCCAACGACTTCGCCGTGACATGTCGCAGCTACCGCTGTGACTGTATTGTTTGTCAGCTAGTTTAAAAAATTATCAAAATGACCACGTCGGTCTTTGGTACGATGCTCCTAAACGAGGAACGAAGAAGCAAGAACGATGAAGTGTGCGTGTTTTCTTTCTTTGTGACCTAACTCAAATGAGCACGTGGGCACATTGCGACTGTGTAACTTTTGATGGTGCAGCTCCTCGTCTCCCCTAATGGCCCACTCCATTCTGCCGGCAGGACCAGCGGGTCCCATGCAGCCAGCCGCAGCCAAGAAACCCCGCAGGAGGCGCAAACCCCGGGATGGGCCCCAAGGGGAGGCCGGTGGGGCGGCCCCTGCGGGAAGCAGAGACTGCTCTCTGCAGCTCTTCCACTCGCTCGGCAAGATGCTCTACTGCAAACGTGAGGCTCGACACTGGTGTATACGGTGACGCTTCGGTAATTGCTTTCGAGCCGCCGTCACGAAGTAGGCATCCCATTTGGCTGTTCCAGCGAAGTTTTTGCGTCATTTATGGAATCATCTACCTGCATCACTTAGGGTATGTCAATTCTCGATTGTGCTGTTTTTTGTTAAGTGTTGCAAACCGTGCATTCCCCTTCGTTCAACTGTTCCGTATTTTCCACGGTTATTTTGTCCGTTCTCTCACCACTTTTACAGCAGAGCTGTTAAGGGCTAGATTCCCCAGGATCGTGTCCGTGTATGTTGACACAAACCTACCTGGACAGCTACCGCCATCTATAAGTGACGGCGGCAAGCACACAACCTGTATGGTTTCCGCCGTCGCTCGTAGATGGCGGCAATTTTTCCAGCTATAATAGAAGAATGGATAGTTGGGTGCATTGGTGGGAATTCATCGTAGGAAACAGCGCGAAAAACAGACGACGGCGAAAAAGAAGCACACAGTGTATCGACTACAGCTCCGCTGGTCTTCCTTCTTCACGAGAGTGAAAAGGCTGAACGTTTTTTCTGTAATGCCTCTGGCCCTGAGGATAAAATAAATAAATTAATTAATAAATATGTACACATCCGTCCCCCCCCCCCCCCCAAAAGAAAAAACAGCCGTAATGTGATTTGTTCGTACTAACGAGACAGAAATGTGTGTATTTACCCAGTTTTTCCCCGAAAATGTTGTCTACATGGCAGTGTCCATATTAGCGGGGTCCACATTAATCAAATGTGGCTGTATACAGTCGACTCGCTTTAATTCTACGTCAGTTAATTTGACTTATCGTTTAATTCCACCCTGTTCAAAGGTCCTGGCAAGAGCTGATACATGTTTATAGAAAAAAAAAAAACTCATTGTTTCGATTTTAAAATATAAAATATTGGTCAATTCGACTTGGAGAAATCCGGTGGTGGGCGAATTAAAAGCACAATTGGCCGTGCGTGACGCACAAAAACGGGCCTCTTTTTTTCCGAATTACGCGGTGGGCAAGTTACAAGCGTGATTGGCCGCACCCAACGGCAAAAAAGCCCGTTTTCAAATTTTGAAGCACATGCTGAGACACGGGACATGGCCGGGTCTCAACAGAAAACAACCCTTGCAAGACCGCTGCGGAGCAGCAAACGCTGCTCCGCAACGGTGTTGCAATGGCACCGGTCGCTGCCACCGTACCAAACGTGCGAAGGACGTACACAGCCATTACCACCGCCGTGCTGCGGTACGCGGTGGCTCATTATAAGAATGTTAGCCCACCTGATCTAAAGCGCTGGATATTCAGAATTTCGCGCGCATCTTTTAATTCGATTTTCGGATAATTCGACCCAATTCCGCAGATCGAATTAATGGAAGTCGACTGTACCATTCATTCATGAGTTCAATTCTTTGTTTATTTTATGTGTCATCGCACCGTTCTGTGTTGGGGCTGAGTCACTTGCCTTTTTTGTGTGGATGTAGTTCACAACCCTGTTTAGACACATCGGGCAAACTGTCAACCACCCAGAGTAGGTCGTTTGCTACTTCGCAACTCATCGTGTCTCGTAGCTTCAACCCTCGCTTGTTATTGGCTGTTGTTGCAATGGAAAACAGATTAAAGCTAGAGAAGCCGAGAGACTCGTGACGATTTCTTCGCTGGTCATCATTCACGGTGGATGAGCGTGCATATGTATATTGTGATTGCAATATATATGGAAAAACGTTTCAATATTCTCACCAACGAATCGAACGAGGAATACACACCCTGCGGCGAATTTGTGCAGTTGAGGTTCATACCCATAGCAAAAAATGCATCCGAGTCGCTGCGTCGTAAATTTTGCAAAAGAGATAAGCAACTCGTACATTGGAAAACACTTTGGATCGATTCCTCGGTGTTACCGCTTTCCCCGTGGCCAGGCGATCCGAGCAGGATGGCAGACTCTGACCGCCTGCCCAAGCACATGGCCCACCTGGAGAAGCCTCCGGCCACGGAAGTTCCGGAGGTGGGTGCTTCTATCCCCTCTCCTGAGCAGGGACCCCGGAACCGGGGGGGGGCAACGGGGGCTTGAGCACCAGCTGACATTTTCCAGGGGGTGCTGGGCAGTATGATGAGCCCCCGTGCGTTTGGCTCGAGGCATACTCAACAATGCTGCACACCCCTCCCCACTCCCCTCCGTGTTCCTGTTGTTGCTCAGCTCCGCCAAGCCACATACTTGGCTAAGGGCAAGCACGTGGCTCTGTTTTTGTTACGGGTGGCTACCCATTCAATCACAACACGACATTCGCCCACGAAATTCTAGAAAAAAAAAATGAAGTAAAGCAGAGTGTCAGTAAACCGCGGACAACGCGGCAGCTTAAAAAAAAAATGGAGGGAGGAAAAAAAAAGAAGAAAAAGAGCCGGCGCCTGCGGCCTGCATAGCAGTACAGTCAGGGGGTACTGGGGCCCTCCCATACTCCACTCGCGTGTTGGCCATGCGGGGGAACGCGCAGCGCACTGTTTTTGTCCAGCCGGCCAGCCGGCTTCTTCGTTTTGCTTCTATTTTGGGCAACGACGCCCAAGAAAAAAAAAGTACAAAAATCTTTTCCTAGCTATTTTTTTTTTTGCAACTGCGTTTTTGTTGTTGTGTTTGTTGTTGTTTTGGGGGTCTAAGTAACCACGAAGGTCGGGTAATTGCTTCCGTGTGGAGAGCCGGTCGCAGGGCGGGGAGACGATCTGCGCGAGAAGAAAGCCCTTCTTGAACGGGGGACTGCCTACAGATGTAGCAAGTTGAGGGGGAAAAGTTTCCCAAACTCCCAAGGCTCCTGCCTTGGGAGTTTGGGCCTTAGCAAGCAACACAGGTTGTAAGGGGAGACATCGCACTGCAGTCTGTGTTGAAGCCCTGCTACCACGGTGGTCGTCGGAGACATGAAATAATCACGGCATTCTTGCCTGTATTTTTGTGTCTGGTTTCCGAAACACCATTTGGCTCTTGCCGAGCCAGCCTGCTATGTTCAGGCGGGCACACTACTATACACTCAGACGGTTTTACACTATTTTCAAAGACGACCATAAAAACTGCAAACATGCTGAAATGAAAAAAAATTTACCGCATCTCCACGTGGTGAATGATGTTGATTGGGGCGAAGCTCTGGTGGTGCTTGTCTGCGTAGACGCTGAGCCGCAGCATGCCAAGCTTTCCGTTCCTTTACATCCATGTCAGAACGCGAATGTGTATGGGACGTTGTTATATACGCATTTGAGCATTTGACCGCAGCGCCCTCTCGTCTATAAACGTTGAGCCAATGCATGCAAAGTTTAACGCGATTATATACGCATTTGACCGCAGCGCCCTCTCCTGTATAGACATTGAGCGGCTACATGCAACGTTTCATCCATGACATCCTCAGCTCTTGAGTTACTACCAAATCTCAGAGCCCCCTACTCGTCCCGCAGTCATGGCGGAGTGGTTAAGGCGATGGACTCGAAATCCATCGAGGTCTTCCTGCACAGGTTGGAATCCTCTCGACTAATATTTTTTTGCCCTACACGAGCACGTGAGCTCACGAGCACGAGCACCAACAAGATCGATGTGAGCACGGACGGCGGACGGACAAGGCTAGACCCTAAGGAGCTTCGCCCCTAAAACAAAAAAAAAAAAAAAAAAAAAGGCATCGCCAGTGAAGGTGCTGGAACGAGAGGGATGTTTTTTTCCTCGTCTCTAGCAGCTCATCTGCTTCCTCTTCCCCAGCCTTCCTTCTCCTCGCCCTGTCATTCCACTGAAACTGCGGTTGTAGATCTGTCATTGAAATCCGCGGACGGTTTCTTTGGACATCTGAACATCAGAGGATGTTTTTTGTTTTTTTTTCAACAAGTGCAAGGCTAAAAAAAACAATATGTCAAGTTTTACATTTTTAATCATTATGGCGACCGAAAGGACGCTCCTTGATACGTGGTTGCGGGGACCCAAGAAATTGGCAGTTTGTCAGGGGGAGCAGCCACCGGAAATATCCGAAAATATCGGCCAGACAGCAGCGGACCGTATCGTACCAAGAGTCACCCAGAATTTACGAAAATCTGGTAGGTTTTGTTTTAATTTTGTGTATGCGCATGCGTAGCAAAGTAAGAAGGGGTTGTGAAATCTTAGGTCGCGTGAACTGCATTGCAGGGAGTCCAGGGATTTCATGATGTTTCGTTGGCCCTATGAAATAACTGCATAAAACAGTTTTGCAATAGATGGCGAAGGTATTTAGCACACAGACGTAGTTAGATAGTAGAAGTAATCTGTAAAATTTTATAGAAATAGTTCAAGTAAACAAAAAAAAAACTTTTTTTTAAATTTTGCGTGTAAACACCAAATAATATTTTAAGCCACTGTGGCGTTAATTCTTTGCAAAATGAAGGCAATGTTATGTATTATTGTATTTTATTTTTATTCCATCCATTTTTTCAGTCATAAACGCCTCAGTTGCCCAAAAAAGTATTTGATAGTTTCACGAAAAAGAGATTCTGCGGAAATTTACCCATAGAAAAATGCTTCTTTTCTTTCACTAAAAAGGTTTATGTTTTCATTCTTCAAAAAATAAAATAAAATGAATTCACCATTTTTGGGTACCTCTGTACTAAATCAGGGACTCTGCTAAATTGTAGCACGCTATGTTAACACGCTAATTTGCGCGGTCACTTCAAGGGGCTAACGAAACATTGTACGTGAACTCCCGGTAAAGTATGTCAGATCCCCTGACCGCTTTTGGTGGCATTTTAAACCAACGACGGGCATCTGGCACGCCCCAGCGGAGGACTGAGGATTAATTTCGACCACCTGGGGATCTTTTGACGTGCAACCAAAAGCTCGGGCACCTTCTCTGCAGTCTGCAATAAGCCTCCGTCAGATTGCGGGAATCCGAACCCGCCACCCGGGGATCCGTAGGCGGCGCTTTGCCTCAAAGCCACCGAGACGGCTGGCTTTTGGATTCAATTTCCAAAAGCATTGCAATGTGGTGATGTGCTCTAAAGAAAGTCGCATTTCTCTTAATGTATAAAAATATAAAAATAATTGTGTGTTAACATTTCACTGCTTTGTGACGAGAATTTTGGATTAATGTAGGGACACACGGTATACGAAATGATAATTAACCTTCTATAAACAGTGAAATCTTAGTAATAACTGTTTTTTTTTTTCAATTTTAATTCCCCCTCCCCCTTTCCCTCCCCCCACACACACACACTTCACCCTTTATTTTAACCGCTAGCCCCCCCACGTAAAATACACTTCCGGGGTCGCTGCTCCTGAGTCCTCCACTAGATACTTTTCAAAACCCCGTCAAGCGGCATTGGCGGTCGCCATTTCTCGGGCACGAAACATACAGTTAGGTCCGAGTTTTTGCCGAACACCCTTGCACCACCGGTTTTTTATACGAGCCGAGCCGAGTCGGTGCCAGATGTTAACACGGCCCTCACGTCCAATTTCATGCATTCCGCGGCGAGCGAGTCTCGTTGACGCACGAAGAAACGACTGTGGACCCAGGCGGCAACCTTCCTTGGAGAGGGTAGCCAAAAGCTCGTGCCATGCCTTAAGAACCGTATAGATCTCTGCGATAATTATGTAGAGCAGTAGCTAAAGTATGCGTCTATATTTTGTGTAGACTCGAAGGTTTTTTATTAGTCTTGTTTTTTTTTAACAAGTTTATCAAAAGTTGGAAAAAAACAGCCCTCGTAAGTCTCCCTGGTTATTCGTAGGATTAAGTAACCATATTTTCTGGCATACAGCCGCATTTACATGAATGCGAGCTAGTCGCATCAAAACCAGTTGTTGCATTCAATGCGGTCACGTAAACGGCATAATGCACTAGGAAAGTGCATCCCATCCAAGTTGCTAAACGGAGGTGGATCGAGGTGGCGAATGTGCATTCATTCGGCCGATGTAAATGGAGGTCACATCGCATTCTGGAATGGGAAGGATTATGGGAGGGCGCTTGCTGCGGGAGCAAGTGAATGACCGAGGACATGGCGGCAGCCAACCTCGGCAGCGGCGGCGGCAGAGAGCGGTATCACGTGGTCGCCGGCAGCTTTCTCCTGAGGAGAAATGCTAGCTTTTATTGCTATCGTAAGTGAGCGGAATATAGCCGAGCTGCTCTTTGGGGGCAACCCTCGTTCGAGTCTCGCGATTTACGGCTTGCGCGTCTAAGGGACTCCCTAGAGGCTTCGGAGAAAGCAAGAACGGCGCCGAGAGCTCCGGGCACTGCATGGTACTACGTGGTACCGCAGAACGAGCAAGCTCCTACTTCGGTGCCGTTCCTGCCTGCGCCGGAGCCTTTCGTCTTTGGAGTGTGGTCGTGGTTGGCATGGCGAAGCGAGGTGCAGTGGCATCCTCAGAGCGGTTGGAAACAATCTTGCTCGCCAGGGCGTGCGCATGCACGTCGCCTCTGTTCCCGAAGGGACCGGTGGCCCTGCCCGGAGCCCAAAGCGCTTAGGTTTTTATGTTTCTTTTGTCTCATAACTTCTTGCGCAGCATCGAAGGCAGCGGGCACAATCTTTTTGCTCATCGAAAGCGTCTAAAGGGCCTCTGCGTGTGAAGCACCGGAAAACGTGGTCGCGTGCTGTGGCTGATGCGGGAAGGAAGCTTCAACTAGAAGACTTGATGCATAAGACTTGATGCGCATCCATGTAAACGTTTAGGCGTCAGCTTAATTGAAAGGACGATTCGAGTCAAAGCGCTGATTTTGCATTAATGTAAACGTGGCTTATAGGTCACACCCCCAAAAAATGGCTGTTTTCAGAAAAAGTGGATATATAAGTTGCACCTATATATTTTTCCGGATGACGCACTGAAACTGCAGTGAAAAGTCCGCACGTGTGTAGTATGATCAAAATATATGTGCAAGCAAGTGCAAGTTTCATCATTCTCGTCAATGAATCAAAAAGAAATATGACCCCCATGGCAGATTTGCATGGTTAAGGTCCATACTTAGAAAAAAAAAACATATAAGCGGCACTGTTGTATCAGACGTGCAAACGAAAATTTTCTAAAAGATCCACAACTTGTGTACCATCAAATATGGTACATATTTTTTTATTTTTTCTTCCGGTTGGGTTTGTCATATCAGTGCCGAGCATTTCCCCTCCCCGGCACCAGGAGGTGTTTGGGCGCACGCAGGTGTCGGCGGACATGTTCAGCCTGTTCCTGCACCACAATGCTGCACGCTTCTACGCGGACGTGCACACGGCTGCCCTCTGCACGGACTGGTTCAGCCAGGCAGACTTCTTTCTCTCTGAGTGGAGCGTGAGTTTTCTATTTGTGTTGGATGCTGATGCTGGCCTCAAATAGAGCAACTGTATGTGCTCCGCTCGCGAAGCAGGGTATCGCAATGGTCTAAAATTTTTTACTTCAAGTTTTGGGGGAGAAGCAAACTTCGCTTTTGCGGGAGATGCGACGGGCAGAGCGACAGGCACGATGAATTTACAATGCATGCACCGTCCTGCATCTCCCTAATCTCCTGGAAGCACGAATGCATGGAATGGCCGTCGTGGTTTTCGTGCCGTCCACTTGCTTGTGTCTGCCTCGAAAATGTGCTCGCGTTATGAAAATAATGCAGTTACGCAAACCTAAGTGGCACGCACAATGTCCAAAGGTTCAAGAAGCTTGCTGTTTGTCAGACTTCAGGGCAACATCTACATTTCACGAGCGCAAAGAGAAACATACTACCCGTCCTAAACCCCGACGCTCCGGAAGGCAGCTTCCCCGCGAGTGCCGTTGTCAGATATGGTGTATGTGACCCCTTCTCTTCCAACGAGGAGTTGGCGGCAAAAGGAAAAGGAAGGCGATACTCTGGCTCTGCCATTTAGTTACTCTAGCCTCCATCAACAGAGAGCTCCCCCTAGAACTGTCGTAGGCACTTTCTCTACAAATGTGTGTCTCAAACGGTCCGTGGGTTTGGAGGCAGATTGAGTCTGCGTACCCGCATTGCGGTACCTGGAGCCTCGTCTCTGACTGGCGTGTTTGCGACCTTCTCAATTTGGGTTTCTCGATTTCCGCCCGATGACATCACACAAGTGTCGGACCATCGAGCGTCGCGGTTCTGGTGGCGGAGCAGCAGCGGGAGCGAACGTATCGGGCGTCTGTTCTGCTGTGGCTCCTTGTCTGCTCTGCAGTTAATGGGAGCTTCTGCAGAGACGAGTTGGGAAGCCGCAACAACGGCGACACTGGAATTTGCTCGTCATTTTCACCAGGCTGGCTCCCGTGGCATTTTTCGATGTTACTTCGAGGCAACTTTTGATGCACAGGCAGTATAGGATGCAAAACATGCCACTTAGAGACTTATTCCAGGCACCGTTTGGGCATTCCAAGTACAGTAAACTTTCGTTAGTTTGACCTTGGCTAATTCGACTTTTCGTTTAGTTCGATAGTGTTGAAAAGTCCCGGCAAGTGCCCATACTTTTCAATAGGAGGAAAGGTTTGATAGTTCGAACTTGGGAAGACTCCGCATCAGATAATTCGTCCCGGGCGAATGCGCGCAGGCTCTTGTTGCACGGCACCACGGCATAAAAACCACCAATGTACGGCGAATGTACGTTGGTGATCTGCCGAACGTGTGCAGATATGCGCCTGCTCCTTTACGCCGTTGAGATGGACCGTAGCGAATGACACGAACCAGCCAAACCAATCTGGCGTGGAGTAGCAAGGAGAACATAGCACGTGCGGGCGCGGAGACAACACGCGCTTTCAAAGCGCTTTTCTTTGGCATCGTCTACGGTCCATCTTGCACGCCAAAAAACGCAAATTCTTTTTCTTTTTTCTTTTTTTTTTTTTGTTGCTGGTTGCTTGCTTGGCGCCAAAGTGTTGCTTGCTTGGCGCCAAAGTTGGCTCGTAAAACTATCTCAGCGCGCGCTTTCAAAGCGCTTTTCTGTAGCTTGTGTGCGGTCCATCTTGCATGCCTAAAGCGCGGGTTCTCTTTTCCCTTTTTCTTTTGTTATTTTTCTTTGTTGCCAACGGTCTGGCTGCCCGACGCCAAAATTGGTTCGTCAGGCTTTCTTTTTTTTATTTATATATATATATTTTTTTTTTTGTAGTGGCGATTTTTTGGCGACGTAACGTTTAGTTATGTTGCTGTCCGGAGCATGCTTTTGGACACGAGTTTTAAGCACAGACGAAAGCAGACCATCCGTAAAGTACTTTGGACAATAAAAGGAACTTTAATTTTAAATGTTTTCCTGTCCTTTTTTTAATTCAATCATTCGGATAAATTTCACCAGATTTAAAGATCCCGTCGAGGTCGAATTAACGAAAGTTTACTGTATATTCTTCTTTGTTGCTCTTAACCCTCTTCATGAGCGACACTGAGCTGAACTGGAGAGCCTAGATAAGAAGAGCAACTCAAACCACAGCCAGCATTTGCAATTCAACGGCAGACGCCCCTCGCGCAGATTGCGCGCATGTGTTGCATTGTCGTGGGGTGAGGAGGAAAGCGGAAAAGGATGCGGAGACGATTGCAGACGATCGACGCTTTTGACTCCGCCTCGCATCTCGTATTGCAAACGTGGTCTGTTATCCACTTGAGCTGTTGGAAGCACTCTGCAGTTTATAGGCACACTGAGCTGAGCTGGCCCCTGTGCTGCCCCCTGGTGCAGGCGGAGGGCAGGATGGTCCCGTTTGCGGTGTCCCTGTGCACGCGGGGCCTCATGTGGGACCTGAGGAGGCCCCCCTCTGGCCGGGGCTGGCTGCCCCTCGAGAAGCCCCAGTGGGGGCTCACCGCCGCGCAGGTCAGAAACACCCCCTCAATCCAATGCATCGCGAGAGCCGGCGCTCGAGTTGTTGAAGTGTCCAACAGAGGGCACTCAAGTCCCAAAAATTCCTTATGTGCCTGAATACGACATTTATGTGAAACAAATAACTCCCCCCTTCAAAAAAGAAAAAAGTTACATTTTGTTTTAAGTTTGGATGGTATGAGCTGATGGGGGGTCAGTTAAACAGCATCAAAATTGTGCAAGTCACTGGGCCTTTCATGCACGTGATTGGTTCAGCAATAAAAGAGCACATACAGAAGTGTGACAAACACAATGTTTTTGTGTTTTGGATGCTGTTTGGTTGGTCCCATTAGCTCATAGCATTGGCTGCTTCTGGAGCTCATTTAGAACGAAGTTCATATGCTTCTATTCATGCTTCTATTTTGAGATCGGCATCTCGAAATATATAAGCATGTTACGGAGTCATTCCTAACTCAAAATGAGTCTCGTAACTGAAAACTAACATCTTTCTTTTGTGTAAAAGTTTTGTTTAGGCTTTTTTTACTTGTTGATGTGGCAATGTCGGTAAAGTTCCCCCCGTTTTGTTGCATTGAAATTTCGCCACACCAAGTTTCGGTGTCTAGTAGGCTTTCGCGAATATGGTAGATCTTTTGTTTGAAGCTAGTGCAAAGGGAATACAGTGCAATCTACTTCTAACAATAATGAGAAAAACCCTAAAATTCAATTGTTATAGCCAATTATTGTTGCATATGGGCTAGAAACTGATTGTTTCTAGTTTTGAAACTCTAGAAACTGATATGAGCAGTACATCTTTATATCCGGTATCTTTGTAAGTGGATTGCACTGTGGTGTTTTTGGAGGGCGCTTTTTGATTTGAATGGCGCTTTTTGATTTGAATATCGATTGGAAACTTGTGGATGATGTTTGTTTACACTCTTTGCACAGGTGAGGAAGAAACTCTTTGAAGTGAAGAATGCCTTCAGAGGTAAGGCTCTTTCTAAGGGCAGCTTTTCTGCTAGATGCCCTTTTGCCTTGTGTCCTTGTGTCTGTTTTCTTTTATCCTTTGGAAAATACCGCACTGTCTTCAAACCTGCTATCTCCTTGTCCCACGATCGTCGGGAAAACATTTGTCATGTGACGCTCTATACTTTTGAGTGCTTGATTGTGTGGCCCAAGATGCTTGCATGCCGCATTTGCACACTGCAAGGAATCTGTCCAAAATACTATCGTAAAATCCATAGCAAGCACCCGCTCAAAATTAAGATATAATCATGTAAAACTGGAGAATGGGTCAACAATATGTAAAGATATGTCCTCTGTGTATTTTGGGAATGTTACAAAATTCAGGAGTGGTCGTTTAAAGGAGCTGTGCAACAGTTTCAGTGCTGTGCTTAAATAATTTGGGAGCTTGTGTCTCGACCTTTCTGAAGCAAAAAACAAAAAAACGCTTTTGCCTGCACGTCCTAGTTTTTATTTCAAAAATGTACAGAAAATGAGGTATTCGGCACCTCTCAACTCCTTCACCATCTTCCGAGTCACGTGCGCTGTGACGTCAATGGGGGTCGCGCGGGGTTCCGGTGAAGCTTTCTTTAAAGCTATCAGTGAGCAGCGAGAACTCATCCGCTCGCGACCGCGTGACCACGTGCTGGCGGGCGCAGCGCGAAAAATATGGTGAAAGGAGGAAAGTCTCATCCAGGTCCGGCCATCCCCGTTCGGCTCTGTCCCCCTCCCCCTCCAGCTTCTGGCGGCTGTTCGCGGTAGCAGATAGGGCTGACGGTTTTGTTGACCTTGGATAGATGGCGCCACTAAAACTCCGTGTAATAAAAGCTTTGTCGATGATACCAGAGTTTTGACGCATTTATATTTATGTTGGAACGACAAGATTTATAGATAAGTTACCTTTTGTCGAGATGGTATTCGCACAACTTGCTATCTTTCTACAAGACCCCGATTGACATCATGCCGCGTGTTTCTCATGGCCGCCACTCACGGCTGCAGGTCAGGGAATATTCTAAGTTTTGCCTCGCGATTACGCGGCAGAATTGCAACATTTCGAAGAAAGGAGGTGTGTTTTCTGTCTTTTGTGACAAGATGAACAATGTCAAAAGTAGAAGATGCAAATTCTTTTAACTTTAAAATCGTTTCACAGCTCCTTTAATGTGGAATGGGCGGATGCTCGGTATTTTGCAGCAACTTTATTTTTATGTACGCAGAAAATACATAAACTGCTAATGAATGTAGCAGCAGCAGTTGGAATAAGATGCCAGAGCTTAAGAACTTAACAGTAGCTGGCTCAAAGGTTACGAGTGATTTCTGGAAATTCTCAGTTAGGAAATACATAGGTAAACAAATCTCCCGCTAATAACAAACCAGTTTCTCGTTGAAATTTTGAAGAAATGTCTTCTAACATTTGTTTTGGGAAGACACAGTGACGTCATGCGATACTGTAATGTCACATGATGTCACATGGTCAGATCAGTGACACCATGGCACGGCACTGACACATCATTTGATATGAGATCATGTGACACCACGATGTCAGTGTTACGAGACAAGACCTGACGTCACGTCACATGGTTACGTGACATTGTGCAACGCCATGGCACGACATTGTGACATCACGTCATGTGACACTGATGTCAGGCGACCGCTCATAATACTGCGAGGCCACGTGACCTCACAGTATTATGTGATGCTGCGACAGCTTATAGTAACAAACCCTCACATTGTGCCTTTCAGTGGGCTCCTTGGTGTGCCCGCAAAAGGAGGAATGCGAAAGGCCCTGTAAATGCTATGCATTTAGAATATTTGACTTTGAGAAATGTCTTTGCTGTCACGCTATCGCATTGCCGTGCCTGATCTGCGAGCAATCTTGACTGGCCGTCCTGCCTGAACCTTCATGATCTGCAGTATGGAACGAATAAATAAGTAGTAAATAATAAAAACAGGAAGCTCAAGTTAACAGTCACTACAAACTACAGTAAACCTTAGTTGAGCGAACTTCAAGGGACCCATGGAAATAGTTCCCCTGAAACTTCACTGAACTGAATATATTCACTAGAAAATAGTGCAGCATAGGGCACGACATACATCGAGTCAAAAGTGTGAAATGCAATTTATGGAGTCATGTATATGAAGTGCATAACAGTTTTGTTGCTGCCTTTCTCATTTTGAAAAAAATCCGTAATTTTCATTTGCATTGTTGCTTTTAAAGCGCATGAAGTAACAAAGCTGTCCAGAGAGTCTCTGTCTTTTTGCACTTCCTCTGGCACAGCTTGTTGCTGGGACGAAGCCATACCGCAATGTCATCCTCCACTGGCTCGAACTATCCCGTGCAGAGTTGTTTCCTGTTGGGATTGAACGCAGATTCTTCAAGCTTTGACTTTTGCTTCACTATCGTTGACAACATTTTTGATGGAATCCCATAGTCCTCCACAACGTCAACTTGCCTTTGACCGTTGTCCAGATGCCGAAGGATTTTAAGCTTGTTTGATAGAGACGTTTCTGTTTCGTCGTACTCATTACGAAAGTGGGCGCCGAACTGCCGTCATGCCGTTGTTACTCAAGACTAAGGTGGCCGAACGTAACCGATGACAAAGAAAAAACAGACGCACCACGTGGTTCGTTTTCGTCTACCGCACCACCGCTTTGCCTCGGCGGTGCTGTAAACGCCAGCGATGATACGCCGCCGCTGCAGAGGCGGTGGCGGCGGGGCAGCGGGAATTGGCTACGCCATCACTGCAGAGCACAAAACTTTGTTGAACTGATTGCAGAGCACAAAACTTTGTTGAACTGATTGCAAAAATAATCCTGGGTCCACCAATCAAGTTCGTTGAGCTGAAATCTTCGCTATTCCGAAATTTATTAATTTGTTTAACTGAAACATTTTTCCATAGAATGTATGGGAAAACTGCCGGGGATTTTTTAAAAGTTTGGTATTCTGAAATATTCGTTAAACCGACGTTTGCTCAAGTGAGAGTTTACTGTACATGCAAACTATGGACACCAGTGGATTTCTGGATATGGAGAAATGGAGGTTTTTTGTGTTTGATTTTGTTAGTGCCGAATTTGGATGCCAAGCTCAATCGAAATGACCAAATTGGTGAAATAGGCTGGTTGGAGTGCAGCGACCGCTTGTATTTGGTCATGCTTCCACGAGGAATTACAAGGCCGCGCAAGTTTGCGATATTGTGCGGGATTTGAAAGAAGCCGATGTCGAATTAACGAGGTGCCAACTTGCCGGTGTAACCAACCAATACCTCGAGTGGGTTCGATCCACCTGGCCCAGACTGCGCATAAATTCATGCGGCCCGAATTTGCAAACTGACACCGTGCTTTTGACATAGGCTTGGGCGCAGCATGATCAGTCTCGCTTTTTTTACCATTAATCTTAATCACCATCATTATCATTATCGTGATTTGCGCAGGCTGCCATAGCACGGGCTCGGAGTTGCAGCTGGATCTGATTCCTTTCCTCGCTCTGCTTCGTGCGGGAGACCTGAGCCCAAGTGAGTCTGAGCTTTGCGTTTGGGCAATCGGAAAGTCGCACGCTTTTCGAAGGTTCCAGGTTTGATTGGTTCCAATGCTACCGGCGTGAACATTGCAAACTCTTCAAGGTCCGAGTTCAACAAATTGGAACTTTGTACATAAAAACGCAAAAGGTAGAGACTGCCGGTATCTCCTGTTTTTCTCTTACAAATAAACAACTGCCATAAAACCTACTGATTTGGCAACAAGTCCTCATTCAAAACAGTAGCTTAAGCAGTACTAACAATTGGTGGCATCTCTGTCTGAGTAAAATGTAGGAAAGTGTCGATGCGGGGTTTGTGCTAACTGTGTCGCACAATGAACATTCCTATAGGTTTTGCATTGTGTTCGGACATGAAAGCTTCATCTCAGATAATGCCTTTGTTTGTACATCACGCATTTAAAACTATATTTGAGCCTTCCAGTTTCCAGACAAGTGTCGAGGTTTCTTGAACCTGTGGTAGATGCGGTAGATTGGGAAGCCCGAAGCTAAGTCAATCAGACCCCACCAACAAATTGCTACCATTCATGACCTATAGCTACTTTGAGAAATGCTCTTTCTTACTTTATGTTTTCTGGGAACCATAATTATGTGCTTGTTTCGTCTCTATGTTTTCTTTATTGTATATTCTATTTCCCTCTTTAATGTTAATGACCTTGAAGGTGAACAAACATATAAATAAATAAACACTCCTGATTGGTTGTACCAGTTGACTCAGCAGGTTAGAAAGTTTGAGTGACATGAAACAGCTTTCAGATCGACTCGATCTCAAATGCTAGGAGACCTCTTCCACTGCTAGTTTTGACCAAGCTCCACGAACAAGCACCATGTTATCTGCAGGTATGAGGGCCATGGTAGACGAAATTGGGATTCTGGACGTTGGGGCCACAAATCGGTAAGTTGGGCTACCTTTCTAGTTTTGATCAACCTTTAGAAACTGAGAAATTGTCAGGAAATTTGGGAAAAGCATCATGATAGTGAGAAAACGTTGCGAGTTACAGATTACCTTATTGCAAGTTCTGTCGAGCACACATGCCTTGAGTACCCGGACAGAACCTTTTGGTGTGCAGGTAGTTCCAACAAATAGCGAAGCACCATGAGGACTCCAAGTTAGTCTCATTCTTTTGGGATTTGCAGGCAGTCAGCATCTACAGTGACACACTGTCATTACAATTATCAAGCTTCTGGACCTACTTTCTCCAAATTAGTTTGGAAGAATAATCGGGACTTGGCTATAGAAGTCTGGGACTTCAGGAGTGTCATTGCACTGGACAACATTCATTGTTTGTGGCCACCGAGTGTCTTGCATTAATGCAACTTACCGGCCCCAAATTAAAGTGCATCTCCTGCAAAAGCACCCATTTCTCACAACTGAACTTTGTTATCAGTTGTCTGCATTTATGCCATGTCATCTCCGTGTAACTCGAAGCTGTTTGGCGACGCATGCTAAAAATTAGGGGCATGCAAGTAGTGATTCAAATTGAATAGCGCAGAGTCGTCTCTATTTTCAGTGCTGTTATGAGAACCGGTTGCCTTTGCTATTCATTGCACTATGAAGGCTATGAATTATGTCGCAATATTCTATTCGAACCACAATTCTCGCATCTTTTTCTAATAATAGCACGTCTGTTTTATGACGTTTCTTACAGGAAAAAGAACGAAATGCTCGCAGAACGGGACTGGATAGACGAGCGAGCCGAAAACTCTGTAGATTTCAGCGGAAGCAGCATGGAAGAGCTCCCCGAATTCCCAGACGACAAAGACGATGAAATGGTCATCGAAGAGTTTGACGATTGAATTTTTGTTGTCGTAAAATACAAGCGTGGACGAACCGCCAATGAACTGGACTAGTCGTTTCCACTGATAAACTGGGTAATGCAAAAATAAATGCTTACCATGAAATCCCGTGAGGGTGCCCTCCCCCAAAAAATCGCTCATCTTGTTTTCCTGGCTAAATATCAGTAACATAAAAATTCTGAAACATCGCCCACCCCCGGTTCCTGTGACATACCACGCGAATGTCCAACAGGGATCGCATCAACCGCACGATCTGCGGTGCCGGTACGTGTGACAAGTGAGTTTGCAGCAGGATCCCGTGTTTTTGTCCACGATCTGCGCGCGCGATATCGGTTCCAGTGGCATGCAAGTTTGTAGCCGGTTTCCGTGTGTTCATCACACCGTGAAACACGAATCTGTTGCATAAGCAGTGTGCGGTATCCTTTCCTGTGACACAGGAGTCTGTGGCGTATTCCCGCATGTTTATCGCATTGTGAAATGCGAATTAGCCGTGTCCGCGACCTACGGTATCAGTTAATGTGTCACGTGGTTTGTAGCGGGTGCCCTTCTGTTCATCATTAATTTTTTATAGTTTTGCTGTCTCATCCCCAAGCATCGGCCACTACCCACTTCATGTTTTTCACCATATTCACGGGTGGTGACCAAAAGAACAATAAATAAACAGGAAGAAATAAACGTTTAATGTGGCGAACTTGTGCCAAAAATGAAAGGGTACAAAAAATAATAACAGAGCGTCGCGGGCGTCGTAGTTGGCGTAACAGCAGAGTCGAACGCTGGGGCGAGACTGACTCTGCTCGCCTTGCGGAGCCTCTTATGTACCCTCGTGGGTTTCTGGATCGTTCGGCGTAGAACTTTCGGTGCATAGAATATTCGGAACTAGATCAGACGAGAATGCTCTCGAACTTACGGGAAAGCCAAATTGAAAGAATAAATAAAAGGACAGTCCGCTGACTGGAATCGAACCTACACCTACCGCGCAAAAGTCAAGCGCGGTAACCACTCGGCCACGCGCGCGCGCACTTGCTCGCCGACGCGCGTGGCAATATATCTCTTCGTTCTGGGTTGACACCCTTAGGGGATTTTACGGTAGTTACGTTTTGTTTAAACTCACTCTGGCCTATGTATCCCGCAATGAGAAAAACAGCGCACAAGTATGAAGGCAGAAAAGAAACATTGCATCTATTGTTCATTAATTTATTTATATATGTATTTATGTATTCATAATCACTCATAGGCTCATGCAGAGCATTCATGAAAGGGGGACAAAAATATAAAACAATTCGAGATATAAACAGAAGCTCAAGCACAAAAATAAAAAAAAAGTCCCAACGATGCTTAAGACGGGGAAAGAAAATCAACAAAGATAATGCTTACAATGTATATATATATATACATGCAGCACAATAAATAAATGTTACATTTGAAATACAGGCAGAAAAACAGATTGAAAGATTAAAAGTCTGTGAAAGGATGGAAATACGGTAGATATAAAGCTGAGATAAAGTATTACTAGTAGGGTAGTAAACCCAGCTTTTTACTTTACTTGCTATATATGTATCGCAGTTGTTGGGCTAAAAAAAACAAAGTAATTTTTTTTATTTTAGGCCCACTCTTGCAAAGGATTCATGTCCGGTTTGCATTCAAGTCTGTGGGAAAAATTGGGAGGGAGGCAAAAGGGCTATTTGGAGGGACGCTCCTCTCCTGTGGTACAAAAAGTAGTGAACCCTGCTGGTTACACATGTGTCCAAACGTTCGAGCAACTACTGGTGGTGTTGAAGGAATGAAAGTGTGGAATATGCAGAAACAGAAACGAAGACACACAGGTGCAAGCTTTCAGCTTGTCACATTTATTTCGGAACATCGGAACTGTGCTCCAGCCAACTTGGTGTGTCTTCTGCACATCCTGGAGGCTGGGAGGCTCAGACAGCCACCCTGGAACCGTCCACGCATAGAACACCTTGGGTGTCTGGGCTTATTTTCAGGAAGGGAGGACCTAATCGTAATAATAATTTATTTTTTGTTGTATATGCATACGCCACAAGGAAGGCTCGAGGTACACCAAAGCACTTGTTACGAGTTGAAAATGCGAAAGTATACACATCATTCTTCTGCTCCCTTATTTCGTCTGCACCGTATTTGCGTCGACATCAGAGTGCGCCCTTTCCTTGCCACTCTGACATTGGACATTTCGTGTTACGGGTGCGATGACGGACACACAGCTCCGTGGGGTGGCAGTCGTTGAAACTGATGCGCAGCGGCCAATGGGAGGTTCGTCGACACGTTCCAGCCAATTGGACCAAAGCCGAAATCCATCAGCTTTACACGGCTCCTTTGGGATCGGGGAAACTAGGTGCCATTGTCTAGGCTTTTCACATGGTTTTGGTTTCATAGCTGGGAGCTGGCTTCACTTGGAGAAGGATTTAAGGTGCCATTTGGCGCGGCTTCAAAGCTGATGACGTCGGCTTGCTCCATGGGACAGTTAGCGCTTTTGCAATAAAATACAATCAACACATCAACATGCTGCAAGTTAGTTACATGTAGGGGTGTCGCGAACCGACCGCGGTTCGAGTTCGACCAGGTTCGACTTTTTCGAACTTTTAGTGGAAAGTTCGTCGAACCTTGTATTGAGGTTCGACTCGTGTGCGCATGCGCGACAGGCTGGCCAGTTGGCTTCGGATTGGATGGTAATGGCTAAGAGATGAATGAAGTGCAGCGCTGATTGGCGATTTCAGTCAATACAGTACTAAAAATTAAGTTATTAACTTCTTCAGTGATTAGAATTAAGTTTCTTTTAATTGCAGCTGTTCACAAAATAAAATAAACCTTTGCATAAAAACAAATTCTCCAAACCTAGACATGCTTGCATCAAGGTCTGGCCACACTGTCCACAAAGTCGAACCGGTCGAATCTGGTGAAAAGTTCGAAGGTTCGTCGAACCGGTTCGACCCGATCGAACCTCGAAAGTTCAACCAAAAAATCTGGTTCGACAAAAGTTTGCGACACCCCTAGTTACGTGGGTTAGAGAGGAACTCAGTAGTTGGGTAACTCCGGTACATTTTCTCAATTTTAGGGTTACAACTGTTTTAGTGAAGGTGTAATTCTTTAATATTTTTTTTCTATTCATTGTGTAGTTTTGTAGACATCTTGATCTTGAAGTTTTGTTTCGGGGGTTTACGTCGAAACCGAAACTACCAGCACGAGCATGATGGCAAAGCTTGTAATCAGCGGCGCGGCCATCGTGTGACGCAAAGTTTGTACGTACAGAGGTACCGCAAAACGTGCGACTGGCCTAGTCTCAGGAGCCGTCCCGACCAGTCAGGCAAGATGCTACGGCTGTTTTACTGCTTCGCTTCCTATATCAAACATCTGTAGCATATATTAATACTCATTCATAAAGTTGACGGTTGAAAAGCGGGTTTGCCACGAGCGCAGGTTCAGAACGAGCCCCCACTTATCTTCTGAAAAGAACAACAATCGTGGTGGCATGCAATGTACGTTGCAGACGCCTTGGAGAAGCTAATCGTACGCTCGTGCTGAGCAGGTACGGACTAAACTATGGTCGCCAGTGAATACCACCTTTGGCGCCTCAAGGTAACCTCCTCGAGTACGAACATGACATTGGGGCACAAGGTTGCTTGACAAACAGCCATCCCTTTGAATGGCCGCCGAGAAGCTAGTGGTCGTGTTTTTAATAACTGTTCTAGAGTGGATCGCGGTTTCCCACTGGTGTAATAGTTTAAACAGTGCACGTAGTTAGTCTCGGTAAAGCGATAGCAGTCATTTATTTTGGTTTAACTTTTGACCGGAGTTATTCTTTAACTGTTTACCACATGGTGGGTCATATGTAGCCACATACCAAAAAAGAATTTACAGGTTATTTTACGAAACACGGGCAAAATTGCTATCGCCAAAAGTTTGTGTAACACAGCACAAAAAAAAAAAAGGGTCAATGTCATATTTGTTTTTGCCAGGGGCCTCTAAACTTTACGGCTAAGAGGCTGAATTGGGGATCCAATGTTGCCTCTGAGGGCCGGAAAAAAAAAAAAAAAAGAAACGTTTACAATTTCCTATAACGCAGAATTAGAGCGCAGCTTTTGAGGAGGAGGGGGGAGGGTATGCCTTTCTTCCTCATGCATACCCTCTCCTCCCCTGCCCCCCCCTCCTTTCCTCTTCCTCCTCCTCCTTGAGGTTTTTCGATTTTGCGATATACCATGCTAAACAACCTGAGAAATATATATTTATAGGTATATACATATATTATGGTATTCTTGCTCACCGCTTGCCCAGAGAAAGAAAATATAGTTCTCACATCTGGAAGCTCCACTCTGTCTAAGTTCTGCTGGTGCCAGGAAGCAGGAAAGTAGGAGCAAGGCGGTAGAACGAGACAGCATTAGAGTCAATACTTTGAAGAAGCACGTAATACTCTTGATGTCATTCTACTTGCTGTAGGCTCTGTCGAAGACTGCTCGGCGTTTTTGATTTCCTCGACATTAGTCTTGAGCGTGCTACCCCGAGATGACACATCAGGACAGCGAGTGCACGTCCCTCGTGACCTTTGTGATGTCACTCGCGAAGGTCGTGTCTTTCGTGGTGTCGCGTGTGACATTATTATGGGGAATGTCCCATAATGCAATGCGCGGGTCACTGGTGACCTTCATGACGTCACTTGTGACATCACACGTGATGTCACGTGTGACGTTATGCGCATGCAAGTGACATGACACGCGTGTGACGCGCTTGCTGTCATGCGCGGGTCACGAGTGACCCACGCTTGGCATTATGAGACGTCATTACGGGAAACGTCCCATAGTGCAACGCACGGGTCGCGAGTGAGACCCGCGCGTTGCATTATGGGACGTTTCCCATAATGAACCGTGCAGTTACGCCGAAACGTCCCATAATGTGTCGGCGTGACAGCTGGCTGTCACGGGAATTAATCGGTGAATAAATTTGATATATTGCGCTCGGCTCCTTATTTTCTAAACTCATCTCGAAGATTCAACCTAGAATGTTTGGGAGTTAGCTAGGGCGAGACTGACTAGGCAAGCTCATTCAGGCCTCCTTTTGAACTCAGGGTAAGAATAAGCACGAAACATCTGATGCACGGAAGAGCATTTCTTCTCCGTCATTCACGCGGCATTATTTCCCCCTTTAAAAGTGCAACGCCTCGATGCAACCTTAAGTAAATTAACACAAAGTTAAACCAGCAATCAGTAAACTGCAGGGTCATCTGAATCATAAATAGACCTCCGTCCTATTGAGTGTAGAATGGCTTGAGTCAAATGATGTGAACCACCTCAGGTCGTGGTCGGCGTCATGATGACACTTACATTCTGTTGGGCACCACTTCGTAGTTGAGCTCTCCGAGGTGACAAAGTACCTTGGCGAATTCTGGCACAAGTTCGCCAAGGCGATGAAGTGGTACTTTGTCGCCTCGAGGAGCTCAACTACGAAGTGCTGACCCACGGAATGCAAGCATCATCACAACGCTGACCACGACCCGAGGTGCTGCAAACTACAGTTTTAATAGTTTGTCGCCGAGGCCGCGGCGACGGATGGGTGTCCACACCCACACCCTATCTCCGGGCTGGAAGTGAACGTCTTCACGACAAAGGTTCCCAAGCAACGCATAGGTGGATGGCCAATCTTTGACCACTGATCGATTGGCAGTCAGTTTTGTATGGCCAGTCTTCGGTAACCGAATGGGCAATGCTCTAAATCTGTCCTTGTACGACTACAGCCGTTCAGTGAACTTGCATTCAGCTTATGGATGGCCGTGTAGTGTCCGTTGACCAGCCTTACTCGGGCTGGTGGAAAGTCGATTGCAGGACGTCCATTTCATTGTTTTGTATGGCCAAATAAATGCATTTGGCTAAACTTTTGCGGAAATAGGGCTGCTTAACTTGGACCTTGGCGAGGCCATCTTCGGTAACCGATCATCGGGCCGATGTATAAATTAAAGCTTGTGCGAGCATGCTCGGTCTTGGCGATCGACAGCTGGGGGGCACTTTCCGCCTCATTGTGCAGATTGTGGGTGCCAGACCGACTTCCATCACGTCATGATTGCTGGAAGGAGGTAGACCAGATGACTAGGGAAATTTTAGAGGCCTACATGATCAAAAAGAAGGGACTGGGCAATGTGTAAGCCACACGTCGGTCCTTCTACATAGCAAAGAGATCTGTTATCTGGATACATGCTGAATCGGCCATGATGGTGTGGAAGGCTGTTGTTTACTTCTGTGTCTATTTTCAATAAAAACTTCAGTTGCGAGAAAGCGCATCAGGCCATTCAATTTTAGCCAGAGCCAGGCCATTCAGCTTCGGCCGTATTCAGGCCGTTCAATTGCGGTCAGTGACGGGCCTTTTTATTGTGGCCAGAATGAGGCCATTCAAATGTGGTCAGAGCCAAGCCGTTCAGGTTGGCCGCAGTCAAGCCATTCAAATGTGGCCAGAGTCAGGCCATTCACTTTCGGCTGCTGTCAAGCCACTAATTTCTGGCCAGAGTAGGGCTGCTCTAATGAGGTCAGAGTGAGGTCAATAAGGACAGCCGTGAATCATAGCCACTGACAGTTATTTTGGTGCAGCGAGGACTTCAATGATAATTTGCAACCTTTATTCTTCCAGTCATTCCTTATCCCTAGTCTCTTGACTTGCTAGGGCGTCGACGGTTTGTGCGTCCTCCGTCACGGTCGCCTGATGAAGAAAGCCACCTCTTGGCGACAGCAGCAACAGTTGAGCGGTCAGCCATGTTGAACTTGGGCTTCAGTGCAGCTGAAAAGAGAAACATAACATGACTGCATGACCCAGATATGGAAACATACTATCAAATAAATACTTTATTTATAAGCAGTCTCAGGGTTGAAGGATATTAAGGACACAAATGGCGATATAGCATCTAGGAATAAATAGAGGTGTGCAATATTTCCCTACTTAGAATAATTAGCAAATAGCTTTTGCTATTTGTTTTGCAGGTCACATTTGCTGTTTGAAGTATGACAGTCGCTCGAATGTTGGAAAGCTATAAATAATGTCTCATACTTCTCAGGTTTCTCATGTCAAGCTTACGACCTACTCTATAGACTGTTTTATCGTGGGTAGCGCCATTCTGAATACTGTAGTGCCATCTAGCAAGCATCAGGTTCTGCGGCCAAGCTTTGCCAAGCTAGCCTCAGGGGTAAAGGCGGAAGCAGACCGTGTGTGTACATCTTCCCTGTCCGCGTCTTTTTGCACTGTTTTACCCTTTTAAAATGCAAAACCAGCTAGCCCAACTCACCACTGTGCTACAAACAGTAGGCGCTGTCATCGGTGGTCCAGAAGGAAAGAATGAGAAAGATAGCAGACGATAGGTCAGGCATGTTCATTTCGCTGCAACAAGTTAGAGTTGACTAATCGCATGTCAGCTTTGATGTTTTTATACAATGCATGACACTGGTACTTGTTTTCTTACAAGGCAAAGCTGGCAAGGCACTAGGTGCATACCTTGCAAGTTATGTTCTACTGCTTTTTTGCATTTATTACGGCGTCACAGGCGATCTGGGCCAACTGGAACTATCAATGTCTGCATTTATGCCCCGCCTTTCCTAAGCAGCCACAATGCATGGGACCTTTTCCTCTAGATCAGGGGTGGCCAAACCGCGGCTCGCGGGCCGCATGCGGCTCTTTGCTGGTCACGGTGCGGCTCGCGGATCCCTTGTAAAGAGACCTCCCCCCTCACCCCTTTCTGCGTTTCCCCAGGAAAATGGAAAGGATTTCAGAATAAAGGACAGCGTGCAATTTGGCAGCCTTGTGCCAAACCGCACGCTGGCTGTGCGCGTTGGCTGTGCGTGCCATGCGGCTGCACTTTTGATCGCTTCCGCAACTTCCCACTTGCAGTGATGTGATTGGCCTAAGCCATTTTGGAGCACCTTTTGGAGCAGCCAAAACGATGTTTTGGAGCAGCAAAAGTGGCTTTTGGAGCAGCCAGAACAGTGTTTCGGAGCAGCAAAAGTGGTTTTTGGAGCAGATATTCTTAGAAAAATAAAAATATTTGTTTTAAGTGCTGGACGAAGAAAGGGCACTTCACTCGCCGCAATAAACAAATTATGGTCAAGTTCAACCACCTGGGTGTCTCAACATGTAACTGAAATGCCAATGACATGACACATTTTGCAATGCTTCAGTTAAATTATACATATATATGTACCGTTATTGATAAATAAGAACCAATCTGCACATATTAAAATTTAATTGAAAATGACCACGTTATTAGTAAATAAGCTGGTCTATTAGGAAATAAGCTAGTAGGTTGACTACCGTAGTTATATAATATAATAAATGGAAGCAGTCTCCGACTGATGAAACACGTAACTACTGTAGTCCAATGCGAAATTGTACACAAGACGAAGGTGCTTTTCTTTTTTCTTTTCGAAACTTTTTAGTACAAGGCTGCTGCAAGCCTCGCTTTGCCTTTGACTAGTAATGAATTCCCACTTTCAATGTCTCCAATGAGACATTGAGACATCTCACAAGTGAACAGTGCTGTGGCCGTTGCCGAGCGATTCCGAAAAACCGCTTGCCACCGTTTAACTGGTTCCCGACGTGCCAGACCTTCGTCAAAAGTAAGCAAACGTAAAGCAATGGGTTGCAAGTGTCCCGGCTGGTGCCTCTGTCGTGCAGTCATGTTCGCATGCACATGAGGGCAACTTCGGCAGGCTTGCATTTGCACGTGCTTCGTCGCGTGAGCGGAGATGGCTGTTCGATCGAAACAGACACCATGCCACTCCGCTCCGTCGCCAACTGGTTCCCAAAATTGTATGCAAAATGTAATTGTCCAGCATACGACAAAAAAAAGTCCAGCGGCAAGTGCTTGCCAGGCCGGCAGGCGAGGTACAAGCTAAACACATAGAGAAAAAGAACCTGAGCGAGTCAGGTCAAAACAATACATCGCAAGTCAGGGTCAAAAATGTACTTGGAGCGCTTTGTACAACGACTGAAGCACTGAAGCGTCAACACACGCCCACGTCTATCGTTGAAATTGTTTTTATAAAGACGCAAGACGAGACCACGGTGTAGGAGAGACACATGAACGACGAGCGCGTGAAACGAGAGGTGGCGGGAAAAACTATGCAAGACCGGATGGACGATTGATACAGGGTGCTTATTGTTGGCCGGCCGCTTGCGCTACCTAGCTCATGCATGCTAAGTTACGGTACTCAGTTTAGTTTCGGTTTTGAAAGACGACCAAAATTGATCTTTTGGCGCAGGCTTGGCGCAGTTCACCCATATTTTGGCAAAATGTAGCAGGATGTAGCAGGGTTCGCCCCTTGGCGCAGTTTGGCACAATTGGCGCAGCAATCACATCACTGCACTTGCAGCTGCAATTCGCGTGGGGTTTGGCTTGGCCTGGCCAGGCCTGGTTGCTTGGCAGCTTAATCTAGGCTCGCTGAGCCAAATTTAAAGTATGTTATTATGCAAGGGAAGAAAAATGCAAAAAATGGACAAGTTGCAATGACCTCTGAGTTGGAGCAAAAAGAGCAGATCTGGAAATTCATCTTTGCTATCAGTTTCCACCATAGTTCCTGCGTTGCCACTTCACTTGTGCTAAGCCCATGTTGTCCACTGGCCACAGAGATAGCGGCCGCCCACCATGACCAAGGTGTCTTTCACATATTTTTTAACTTTTTTAAATAAGGGAAGTGGACATTTGATATGCCCTTTGAGAAGCTGCAAGGAAAATAAGCTTTCCATATTCAAAATATTGGTGGAACTTACCAAGCACAAGTTCCAGGATGTTCCTATAATCAAGTAAGGCCTCCTTGGCACCGTGGGACCCTGCCCAGCTACAGCACTTTGCCACAGAATTGCTGATGAGCAGGCCAAGAACGGCCCTGGCTGCAGCCTTGTGGTCCTTGCCACCATTTTGGCGGAAATAGGTCGCCTGGTGAAGTAAAAACGATTTGCAAGTATGATTACATGTTCATTGCAACATTATTAGGTATAGTTGGGCTAGACTTTCTGCCATGAAACAGAGCACACTTGCTCTCTAATCAAATTAACAATTTCTATAAAATCATCAAGTACAAGTTGCTGAATATCTCTGAGGCTCTATAGAGCACTCCACCAAGGGTTGTCGTCGAAGTCGTCAAAAGGGGAACTGCCCCATGCCCATACTTCGGACGAAGACGGCAATGTTGCAGGCGCTACGCTGCGTGTGCCAACATACGCGGAAATGTCATGTTTCATGGCATTCGGGGGTTTGCATATGCCCCAGACGGCATTGCTGACTTGCTTCTGAATGTTGCGGCCCACGAAAGGGAATTGCCAATTAATCTTCTAAAAGATGTAAAGCGAAAATACAATTTTATCAGTGCCTTTACTGCACCACTTTTTTTTCTTTTTATCTCTTTATAGGCTTTTTTCCCTCTTGACCTAGCAGGTTATTAGCCTCGAAGTAATTATAGAAGTTACACATAATTTTGTCACACGGGGCCGAGCCCCAAAGTCGTAAATATTGTTTCCTGGATTATATGAATCATACAACGCTTTTGCACAGTCCCCTAAAAGTCGTATAATCAGTGTTCCACTGTATGTGTTGAAAAATTCAAGAACTATGGCCCAGCAGAAACCATTTTCTTTACCCCAAGTCACACATGCTTTGCAAAGGCAGATTTCGGTTTGTTCAGACACAAATATCAAAGGAAATGCCAAAGTACAAAGTAATAGATAGTTCTGATTGTCAGACATCATTGAGTTAACCCTTACTATTTGAACAAGGCTCCTCTATCAGGGTGGTGTGAAAGTTGCAAGCTGCTTGAGTAGCACTCAAGAAAATTCAGACAGGTGTAGAAATAGTGTTCAACTGCATATTCCGCTGTTCTTTCCCAGTGCCAAAATCGATTCCTCATTTTATTATGTCCAACACAGTTGAATTGCATAATAGTTGTTTAATTTCACAGAAATGTGACTTAGTCATGAGACAATGTTCTAACAAAATGTTCAGTTCGGCTAGTTGGTTCATGACTGGATAGAAGTGCCGAAGGACAGGGACAAAGTGAAAGAGGTAACGACAACACAGAGCGCTCTGTGTTGTTGTTACCTCTTTCCTTTCAACAATGTTCTAATATATCTAGGATAGCTGGCTGTACTGCTTGCACTAGGCAAATTATCGAGATACACCAATGTTTAGAAATACGGTCGCCGACCGATTTTTCAGACACGTCCGATTATTTGGACATTTTCGCCAAACCGTCACTCACCCCACAAAGTTAATGTATAACATTGACTGAAATTTCAGACGTCATTAAGCTTATTGTTCAATATTTTGAACATAATTTGCATGATTTCCTCAGTTTACAGCCACAAAAAAGCCGCCGCGAGCTTAGTCATCGCCATTTTGGTTTTGATTTTGCCCCGTAGCCTCGATACCACGTCCTACGCAATAAACAAGCTGGGTTGAGGCTATAGTAGGGTCGTCTGCCCATTCTTATGGCTCTTCCAGTTCTTCTCGTGCTCCGTGTTTTTCGAGTGTGACTGCGAGAAGAGCGGCCAGCTGCCGTTCTTGAGGTCTTTGAGCGCTAAGGTTTTTTGCCGATAGGCTTAGTATTGAAGCAAGCTTGGTGGACTAAACCTTGTCTACAAATGGTGCCATATGGTGCCAACTTCAACGTCACTGTGTGTGCCAACGAAGGTGCCAACAAAGCGCAGCACGTGATCAAACAGATCAACAATTGAGTAAAAAGTGAACAATATAAAGCGGAAGTTGCACGAGAACTTAAAATCGACATCGAGCAAGTGGAAAGTGGCCAATATGCAGCGGAATATGCGTGGAACTTTGATATTTTGGCTGAAATCAAATTTTTGGACCGCTCGAATATTCGGACCATTTCGGGGTCCCTCCGAGTTCGAAAAATCAGTCGGTGATGCATTGGCAAAGACAGATCCTTTAAAAATGCACCCTGTGCAGCAGAACCCCGATGAATGTGTTGCTAAATTGCTAGACGTACAGATTTAACTATTTGATTACAAATACCATTTGATCGAGCTTCTCTTTCTTCTTAAGGTATGTGTTGAGCGCTTTCATCTCTGCGGGACTGCTGGCAGGCAGGGTAGGGCAATCGTCCGGCAGCACAGGAACGAGAACACCTTGAGCCGCTTGATCCCTGAGTGCATTCACTCGCGCCAGCAGGTTCGCCTGGTTGCTGAGGACCCGCTCAAAGAAAGCTGAAACACACATTTCTTTTTACCCACCTGGAGAGCAACAAAAATCACAAGAATGCATCATCTACGCAGTGGCGTCACAAGAGGGGGGGGGGGGTAGCGGCGGGCCACCGCCCTGGGTGCCGCTGACCCTCGCGGCACCACTGCATCTATGTATCATCTGTCACCCAATGTATCACCTATCTATTAATGTGAAATATTGTAACATAAAGCACAGTTTGTGAGAACAATTAAAATTTTATATCAGCTTGGGCACTACTTTAGAAAGAGCTTCTAACTGAATCAGAAAATAAAATCTTGCTTTGGTTGCTTCTGAAATTATATCACCGGAAGAAAAAGAAATTGTGTTAGAACACTTGTATTTTTGAACAATCTCAGGAGGCACAGTAACACTACCATAGAATCCCAAGCAAGCACCTCAGAAACAAGCATATGAGATAACCACGAAAAAGTGAGGACAGGCACACGTTAGGTCCGAGAGCACAAAAGCAGAAGGGGCACGGGGCATCTGGTAGGGCAGCACTTTGATGTGACGAAATGGTAGAGGAGGAGCACAGGGGTCTGGCAGAACCCTTAATTGTTAAAGCAGCAGTGCCGCTCTCATTAAGCCTGCTTCGTGCTGCCACCCTCGCACGAAGCTTTACCATTTTGCAA
The DNA here is from genome assembly GCF_016920785.2 of Ixodes scapularis. NCBI lineage: Eukaryota > Metazoa > Arthropoda > Arachnida > Ixodida > Ixodidae > Ixodes > Ixodes scapularis. The sequence continues at coordinate 70,725,092 of NW_024609838.1, forward strand.
CGACACAGATAAAATTTTACTGCATTGTAGTCTTCTCAGAGAACCAACTGACGTGGAAGAGCACATCGGTTAGCTTAATGGGCTCAGAAGTTTGCTAGGGTGGCTGCTATGTCCTTCACCTGCATGTATTTCAAGTGTTTCAAAAGTAGGTGGTGCATGCTTACTGCAGCATGGGTGCATGCTCAGTTTTTTACGGAACACCTTTTCGCCTCAGTTATGAAAACCTCCCAGCACCCCAATTTGCACACATGCAATGCACTCCCTGATTAGTGCAAGAATAGAGCTGTAAAAGGATATTGCACCTCATATACAGTAAAACCTCGTTATAACAAAACGGGATATAACAAACTAAGGGATATAACAAAGCAATCATAATTCCCCTTGCTTGCTAATAGTGGGAAGAAATGGACATTGGCTATAACAAACTAATGGTTATAACGAAATAATTATGACCGCTCCTTCAACTTTGTTATAACGAGGTTTTACTGTAGCTTATAAAATCAAAACCGGTTATAACGTAGTCAACGGGAATCGGAAATCACTTCGCTATATCCGCTATTTTATTATAACCGACTTCGGTTATAACAAAGTGCAAAAGGGGAATGGGAAATTATGATCCCTTTGCTACATCCGCTATCTTGTTATAACCAACTTCGTTATAACCGGTCTCGACAGTATCATACAGAGCAAACGAGTGAAGTGAAACATGATCGGACAATGTTAGCAGAAAATCTTTGGTAAATTCTTGCTGTTTCCATTTAGATGTTCTATGACCAATAAAAAGATGCAACAGCTTTCACTTTGGGGATCAGAACTGTGTTGAAGTGTTTATAGGGTATAGGTTTTCTCACCATCTTGGCGATCAGTCAAATCTTGCCACATCTCCTTCATGAGTGACTTCATACTTGAAGCACCTGCAAAATTATTTTGGAGTTATATAGGATAAATCCCTCTGATAACATGAATAGATCCATAATACAGTAAAACCCCAATTATATGACTTTCAGGGGACTGCGCAAAAGCATCATAAAGTCCATGAATCCCATAATTTGACTTTCCTGAAAAAACTATTATTATGACTTCAAAGCTTGGCCATGCAGGATAAAAACATGTGGAACTTCTTAGATTACACCGAAGCTAATAGTCGGCGGGCTAGAAGAATAAAGCCCTCAAATAAATAAAACTTGAAGCGTGGTGCGGTAAACGAGGTGATAACGCTTTATTTTCAGCTTACCTAACTTTTAGAAAAGTGACCAGTAATTTCCTTTTGAGGGCTGCAACCTCTAGAAGTTAGTGAGCAACGCCATCAAGGGCTTATGCAGACCGTCAAATGTTTTTGAAATGTGACATTTTGTGAATATCGGCACACGCAGCTTGGCACTTGTGACACCTCCCCCTTCGTCCGAACTGTCACGACATTGCATAGTTCTTTTTTTGGCGACTTCATCTCATCGAGTGACACTGCGTCGTGAATGGCAATGCAGCAGTTGGCGTCTGAGGTGGTTTTCACTGTCGGCACTGTTGCGATCGTGATGATGCCTCTTATCTCTGCGTCGGCTGCGCTTTGTCACGAATACAACTATACGCTGGCGGTGTGAAGTACATATTTGTATCATTTTGCTTTTCTTCTACTTTAAATGTTAGAATTGACGAATAAGCTATTTTGTTTTTGTCGCTTTGATTAAGGGAAAACGCCGGTCTTGGAGTTTTTTCTTTCCTTTTTTATGACCAAATGAAACTGCACAAGCTTGTTCAACTTTTTGTGCTGATTTCAAATACTTGGTCATTTTTTCAGTCAGTAGAATTGTCCTCAAGATAATTAAAACTTGTCTGCCTTTGTTTGGAGGAACAATAGGGGAAAAAGACTGCTCAACAAAATATCCTCTTTCAACATATGGATACTACGAAGTTTAGAGACCCATGTGGCGGGTTCCAATCCCGTCCGAGGTACCCGCAATCTGACAGAGGCTTATTGCAAAGAAGGCGCCGTGTAATTGAGCTTTCGATTGCAAGTCAAAACCACCTGGACCCCCTGGTTGGACCACCTGGGGATCTCAGGTGGTCCAAATTAATCCTCAGCCCTCCACTAGGGGCATGCCCCATGCCCGTCATTGGTTTGACACGTCAAACCCCCAAATTTGACTTTTGATTTTGAATATCAGAGAATACAATGTTGTGAGTACTCTTAAGATTAACCCATTATTAGTGATTCTACCACAGATTGAGGCTCGGTACACAATGTGCGGCTAACAAATAATAAAACAAAATATCAATTGAAAAATTGGATAGACCCATATTAAAAAATCGGCTCCCAACATTGTATGCTTCACACATTTAGCTACACATTTCAAGAAAGGTTATATTTCTGACTGCTGTAGATGCTGAGATATCCCTCCAGCAAACTTTCAACTAGTCCAAAAATTGTGTTTTATGAAAACGGCATTTTAGAGTCAACTTCAATGCGCATTCAGCCCGCATAGACACTATAAATTGATTTATAACTCAGATATCCATCCACAGAATTAGAAACCTGGCAGATTCAGAAGAACAATAGCTGTAGAGATCAACATCGCCATTTTCAAAAGAATTAAGTTTTAGGAATTCTTTGGCTCCAAGAACCTAAACCCATTTTGGCACATGTGTGGCACAATTCTTAGCAAAAAAAACATTTTGGCGCAAGATGAAGCCAGTGATAGAAGCGGCAGTTGACATTTTGTAGCAGGCGTCATAGCAGGCAAAACATTGGTTTGGAGCAGTCACTGATACTTTCGGAGCAGATGCCATCATCTGTTAGCACATCGCATCGCTAAATGAGTTCATCTTTGATACTGGACCATATGTGTTACCTTTTGCAGTGTAGCATGTGTGTGTTGGCTGCGTATAGATCTTTCCATCACTGATCACTCGGGCAAAAAATGCTGAATCACTGAGCTGTGGACATATGAATAGCAGTTGATATACCGCGCAACAGAGCAACGGCACATGCTCAGAAGGCGTTCTGCAGCCCGGCAGATAAAGATGGCAGCACACAGAAGGAAATTTTTGCAAAGGTCTACAGCAGAGGTCTCAAACACGTGACTGCATGCGGCCCACATAGCTCTTGTCAGCGGCCCACTCCTTAAGTTCCAGTCTGTGCCCCCCCCCCCCCCCCCTTCCGCATCCCCTTTTCTCTTTCCTCAAGTGTATCAATCTTCGAATCCTTGTATCAAATTTAGAAAAAGAGATAAGACAAGGTCACAGGGGGGAACAAAAGTCATGTTTGAGGCTTTGTTCCCCTTTTCTGGTCTGAGGGAAACTCTATGGAAGTCACAGTCACACAATGTGCAAACAGGACATAGCGACGTCACTGCAACCAAAGAGTTATAATTCAGATACTCTCGAAACACTAGTTTGGAGATACTTCCGGATCTTCTTCGGTCTGCCCGACATTTCCACATATTGGCGCTGGTGTCATGTCCTGTTGCGATGTCTTTCAGTATTGCTATAGTTTTGCTACAACAGCTCTGATGTAAACAACGAAGCTCTCTGGTGGATGTTGCTATGTTGTTGGTGAAGCCATCTACGAAGTGCAAAATTTAAGACGAGAAGCGACTCATTCAAGAGCGGTGGGAACTCGCCTACTTCTTTACAGAATCGCGGGACAAAGTGTCGTGTTTGATTTGCCAGCAGGCCATTTCTGTGGCTAAGGAGCATAACGTCCGAGGACATTTCGGTTCATGCCATGGCAAGAAGTATGATACGCTTGCTGGAAAAATCCGTGAGGACACGATTTTTCAACTTAAGACGTTGCTGGGAAAGCAGCAAGACCTGTTTCAGAAAGCCGGCCTGACAAGCGACAAAAACAGTAAGAGCGAGCTTCATTGTCTCCGAGCTTATTGCCACATACTCAAAACCGTTCAGCGAAGGCTTGTTCATCAAAAAGTGCCTCCTAGAAGTTTTTGACGCTGTATGTCCAACCATGAAGAAGTCCTTTGAGAAAATAAGCTTTTCGACAAACACTGTGGCTGAAAGTATTAAAGAGATCAGTAATGACACTGAAAAATCATTGATGACCCCCCAAACAAGCAATGGACGCCGATCGGCTTGATGTCCAGAACGCTCTCCGAAGGTTCTGCCCTTTAAAATATTTTTTTCAGGCGTTAAAAAATGAAAGCCATTCGGCACAAGGTCTGGAATGTATGAATTCATCTACGCCTCATCCGCACCGAATCTACCAGGGACAACGAGCCATCATGTCATTGCCAAGAGTACAGTTTCAAAAACTTGGATCCTTCCCTTGAAGCAAGAAGGAACGAATTATGACGACTAATCATCAGTTTCCCAACGATCTCGACGTACTAACAATAGTACCCAGATTTGATTCTTCTCAAATCTGCAAGCTTCTCAAATGTCAATGTATTACACTAAGGAAGATAGATGCATTAAAAAAGGTATGAACAAAAATTTTTTTTTTTAAACCGGTACATTACATTTTTTGTGATACGAATAGATAGGGCACGAAAGAAACAAAGCATTCTTTTTAGAAACAATCTAGTTCAGAAAAGGTTTCATTTACAATGAGTACTAAAAAATAGATAAAAAATTAATGGTTGCGGAACATTTCAGTTGGGAGAAGGCTGTTCTCCCCTCGCACTTTTACAGCCGGTAGTTTTTTTAGCCTGTATACGTATATAAGTCCTGTAAAACGCCTGCAAAAACCAGCTCATCTATCGAGAAAAATGTCTCCCCAAGTTTTATGAGCCTACCAAGCTCAAGACTTTAATATTATGAACTGCCAAAAGAACCACCCCAAATATCATGAAAACCTACACTTGTGCAAGTAACGCCGCTCCTTAGCAGCGTCGAAACCAGACTGAAGCGAAAGTTTGCTGTTCTTTCGATCGACAGCTGCATGGGAACAACCTTGACTACCATTTATTCAATTATTGATTTGCATTTCTTTTTTTTTCTTGGCGGAATGTTTCTAATTTGAGATCAACCTATCAGCAACGCAAAAAAAAAACAAAAAAAACCTGGAATAATACTGTCACGGGTGGTGACCAAAAACAATAGATGAACAGGAAGAAATCAACGTTTAATGTGGCGAACTTGTGCCAAAAATAAAAGAGTACAAAAGATAATAACAAAGCGTCGCGGGCGTCGAAGTCGGCGAAACCGCAGGATCGAGCGCTTGGGCGAGACTGACTGCAGATCGCCACGCGGAGCCCCTTATGTACACGTGTGGGCTTCTGGAATAATCGGCGTGGAAGGTTCGGCGTGTAGAACATTCCGACCTCGAACAAGCAACACGGTTCTTGAATTTACCAGAACATTACTTTACAGAGTCAACAAAAAATGTGCCTCCGCATCCAGGAATCGAACCCTGGCTTTCAGCTTGGAAAGCAAGCGCGATAACCGTTAGGCCACGCACGTGCTGCCTACTTGGCCAGCTGCGCGCGCGGCATTACTCCCTCCTTTAAAAAAGTGCATCGTCCCGATGCAACCCAAAAACAAAACAAAGCAAAAAAGGACGGTAAACTAAAGAGTCATTTGGAACACCTAGGGTCCACAGTCCTATCGAGCGTAGTACGGCTTCAGTCGCACGACGTGGACGACTTCCGGTCGTGGAGGGCAGCGTGAGGAAGTCCGTGTTCCGTCGGGCATCACCTCGTAGTTCAGATCCCCGAGTCGACGAAGCACTTTGTAGGGTCCAAAGTAGCGCTTCAGGAGTTTCTCGCTGAGACCACGGCGGCGGATCGGTGTCCACACCCACACCCTGTCTCCGGGCTGGAAGTGGACGTCCCGACGACGAAGGTTGTAGCGGCCAGTGTCGACACGTTGTTGGGCTTGAATACGGTGTCTGGCGAGCTGGCGGACTTCTTCTGCCCGTTGGGCAACCACCTGGGCGTCGTCGCTTCCGTCGACAGCCGGTTCGTGGGGTAACATAGCGTCCAGCATCGTCGTTACCTTGCGCCCATGCACCAGTTGAAAGGGTGTCACTCCGGTGGTCTGTTGTACGGCCGTGTTATAGGCAAATGTGACGTACGGCAACACCTCGTCCCATGTCTTGTGCTCCACGTCGACGTACATGGAGATCATGTCGGCGATGGTCTTGTTGAGTCTCTCCGTTAGCCCGTTGGTCTGCGGGTGGTATGCCGTGGTGCGACGATGGCTGGTGTGGCTGAGACGAAGGACTTCCTGCGTCAGCTGGGCCATGAATGATGATCCACGGTCTGAGATCAGTACTTCGGGAGCGCCGTGCCGGAGGACGATGGACTCGATGAAAAACTTCGCGACTTCAACAGCCGTTCCTGATGGAAGGGCTTTGGTCTCGGCGTACCGCGCGAGATAATCCGTTGCGACGATGATCCATCGGTTGCCTTGCGTCGACGGTGGGAAAGGTCCGAGTAAATCCATACCGATTTGCTGGATGGCGGCGCAATAGGCTGAAGAAGTCCTGCCGGTCTCGTCGGTGGCTTCTTCCGTCGTTGACACTCGTGGCAAGATCGGGTGTAGTGGTGCACAGTCTTCGCAAGCTTGGGCCAGTAGTACTTTTCGCGTATCCTGGCAAGAGTCCTGCTGTAACCAAGGTGTCCCGCCGTCGGGTCATCGTGGCAGGCTTGAAAAATTTCTTCTTGAAGACTGGAAGGGACCACCAACAGCCACGCCGTGCTGTTGTCGCTAAAGTTCTCCTTGTAGAGCACACCTTGTCGGATGGAGAAGGTTGGCAGTGTTCGTACAAAACCGCGCGGAACGGCGCTTCCTTGTCCCTCTAGGTGCTCGATGAGTGCTCGCAGCTCAGGGTCGTCTCGCTGGAGTGCTGCCATGTCGTTGACATCCAGAGCGCCGAGGAAACACTCATCGTCGTCCTCTTTGGTGCAGGAAGGACCGGCCTCGACTGGGGCCCTCGACAGGCAGTCGGCATCATTGTGCTTCCGGCCGGACTTGTACACCACGGTCATGTCGAACTCCTGCAGTCGTAGGCTCCACCGAGCGAGGCGTCCGGAGGGGTCTTTCAGATTCGCCAGCCAGCAGAGCGAGTGGTGGTCTGTGACCACGCGAAAAGGACTTCCATACAAATATGGGCGAAACTTTGTTATTGCCCAGACGACAGCAAGGCACTCCTTTTCAGTCGTTGAATAGTTCGTCTCCGCGTTAGACAGCGTCCGACTTGCGTATGCGATAACTCGCTCTGCACCGCCCTGCACTTGGACTAGTACCGCACCCAGTCCGGTGTTACTGGCGTCGGTGTGGATCTCGGTTTCAGCAAACTGGTCGAAATGGCCAAGAATCGGGGGCGTCTGGAGTCTTCGTTTGAGCTCGTCGAATGACCTTTGGTGTTCTTCTGTCCACTCGAACTTTACGGCGTCCTTTGTAAGGTGTGTCAGCGGTGCGGATAGTTTGAGGAAGTCTCGAACAAAGCGCCTGTAATAGGCACAGAGTCCGAGAAATCTTCTTACTGCCTTTTTGTCAGACGGCGGCGCAAATGCAGCTACGGCGCGGGTTTTCTCGGGGTCAGGTAGAACACCTTTGTTGTTCACGACGTGGCCGAGGAACTTTAGTTCCCCATAGGCGAACCGACGCTTTGTTGGCTTGAGTGACAGGCCGGCGGTCTTGATGGCTTGAAGCACGGCTCGAAGTCGTCTGAGGTGTTCGTCGAAATCTCGTGAGAATACCACGACATCGTCCAGGTAGACGAGGCAGGTCTGCCATTTCAGACCTGCCAGCACAGTGTCCATGACGCGCTGAAAGGTGGCTGGTGCTGTACAAAGTCCGAACGGCATCACTTTGAATTCGTACAGTCCGTCGGGAGTGACGAAGGCAGTTTTCTCCCGGTCACGTTCGTCGACTTCAATCTGCCAGTAACCACTCTTCAGGTTCATCGACGAAAAATATTGGGAGTGGCGCAGTCGGTCTAACGTATCGTCGATGCGGGGGAGCGGATAGACGTCCTTCTTTGTCACAGCGTTCAGTCGACGATAGTCCACGCAGAACCGCAGGGTCCCATCCTTCTTCTTTACAAGGACGACTGGGGACGCCCATGGACTTCTTGAGGGTTGAATGATGTCGTCGTCGAGCATCTCCTGGACTTGATCTTGAATCACTTTCCTTTCCTTTAAGGAGACTCGATACGGCGACTGGTGGACAGGGAGTGCGTCGTCGTCAGTAATAATGCAATGTTTTGCCATTGGTGTTTGGCGAACTTTCGATGTCGTGGCTAAACAGTCATTGTATTCGGCGAGGAGGTCAACCAGTTGCCGGCGCTTCGGAGCTGGGAGCTCGGGGTCGACGTCTAGCGGCGGCGGCGTCATACTCTTCTGCTGGGGCGACGAGGTTTCCTCGGATATTGCAGTGACCACGGCTGGCGCCTGAAGCTCCTCGATGTGGCCCACGGTGGTACCCTTCGTTAGGTGCTGCGGCTCCTCTCGAAAGTTCGTCACAAGAACAGTTGTACGTCTTTCTTGGAGAGCCGTCACGCCTCTTGCGACACCAATTCCTTTTTCGAGGAGCAGTTGGACGCTGCCTTCCAGAAGAGCTTCACCGTGCATGGCTGCGTCGGTTATAACGGTGACGAAAACACTCGACCGCGGCGGTAGGTTCACATGGTCGGTGATAACACGGATCGCGGTTGACGTCATGTTGATCTCCACCGGCGGCACGACGGGCTTTCGAAGCGTCAACTGGTTTGCAGCGAGGTCGATGACGGCGCCATACTCGCAGAGAAAGTCCATTCCGAGGATAATGTCCCTCGAACAGTCTTGCAGAACGACGAACTTCACAGGGCACGTCTCACCGTGGATCTCGACGCGAGCAGTGCACCTCCCGACTGGTGTGATGAGGTGCCCTCCGGCGGTTCGTATTTGAGGTCCATCCCACGGCGTCGTGACTTTTCGAAGGCGGCGGGAAAGCCTCCCACTCAAGACTGAGTAGTCTGCTCCGGTGTCCACGAGTGCCGATGCGTCGTGGCCGTCGATGATGACGTTTAGGTTGTTGGACACCGTTTCAGGAGCGTCGTTTCGGTCTCCGGTAGCGTTCGAGTGGGGGCCCTCCGACGTTCGTGGAGGATCTTGGCGTCGGTCGTCTTCGGCAACTCCACCTCCAGGGGTTGCCGCGCCTAGTTTCCCCGGCGTGGAGCGAGGGGCGACAGGCTTTCACGTCGGGGTCGGTGCATCGGCGAAGCTGGACGTCGTGGTGAAGGCGATCGGAACTCTCGGCGGGACGCAGGCTCGGGGGACTGGGGTCGTCGCAAGTACTCGTCGATCTCCCTAGGGCGTTCACCATACCTGGGGCGCGGGTCGCTTGGGTGAAATCCGCGCAGCCCGAGTCGTCGGTATGGGCATCGGCGGTACACATGGTCAGCTTCCCCGCAGTGGTAACACAGCGGGCGTCGGTCGGCCGTCCTCCAGACGTCTGTCTTCCTCGGCGCAGGTCGGTCTGGGTGAACGTGCGCCTGATCTTCTTGTCGTCGGGGATACTGCGGCGTTGGGGCGTCTCTTCGGGGTGGCGCCGCGGCTTGGCGGGGAGCTTGCGGCGGTCGTCGGGCTATGGCAGCGTAGCTCAACGTCGGTTCCTCCGGTGCCACCGTGGTGACGGGAACCTCTGGTTGGAGCGCCCGTTGTACTTCCTCGCGCACAGCCTCGGCAATGGAGAGTGTCGCTGGACGACTTGCGGCTGGCAGCAACTGGCGGAGTTCCTCCCGGACGACCTCCCGGATAATTTCGCGGATGTCCGTACCAGGAGCGTTCTCGCCGCCAAGCAGCGCGGTTGCAGCAACACTTGGATGTCTCTGGTAGTGGGAAGCGCGCGCTTGGAGGGCGCGCTCGATATTTGTCGCCTCGGTGACGAAGGCTTCGACGGTGCCCGGCGGGTTGCGCACGAGGCCTCCAAAGATGTCGTCTCTCACCCCGCGCATGAGGACCCGCAGCTTCTTGTCGTCTGTGGCTCGTGGGTCGGCACGGGCGCTCAGGTGGAGGACATCTTCTACGAAGCTTGTGACGCTTTCGTCGGAGCCCTGCGTCCGAATTCGGAGGAGATCTTCTGCCTTCTCCCGTCGGTGTAGGGTGGCGAACGTCCGCTGCAACTCGGCCACACAGATGTCCCACGACGTAAGCGAAGCCTCGTGATTCTCGAACCAATGCCTCGCAGTACCCTCCAGCGAAAAGTAGAGGTTCTGGAGGCACTGCTCCGCAGTCCATCCGTTGTGCCGCGCCACACGCTCGTAGTGGTTGATCCAGTCTTCGACACCCTCATGGATCTCGCCGTGGAAGGGAGTCGGCGTACGGGGAGCGGCGGGGGTCGGCGACTGGTTGGCCATCGTCGGCTTCGTTGGCTGCTTGGTCCTGGGCGGCAGAAGTCCAAATTCCGGGTGTAGGCCTTGGGTGCGACGACTGAACCGGATCTCGGTAGTGCCTTCGTCGGTTCTTCGTGGGCTTGGCGTCGGACTTGCACTGCGAACCCTCGGAGGGGAACGCTGCACGGGCATGCGTTACCCAGCACCTCCACCAATATGTCACGGGTGGTGACCAAAAACAATAGATGAACAGGAAGAAATAAACGTTTAATGTGGCGAACTTGTGCCAAAAATAAAAGAGTACAAAAGATAATAACAAAGCGTCGCGGGCGTCGAAGTCGGCGAAACCGCAGGATCGAGCGCTTGGGCGAGACCGACTGCAGATCGCCATGCGGAGCCCCTTATGTACACGTGTGGGCTTCTGGAATAATCGGCGTGGAAGGTTCGGCGTGTAGAACATTCCGACCTCGAACAAGCAACACGGTTCTTGAATTTACCAGAACATTACTTTACAGAGTCAACAAGAAATGTGCCTCCGCGGCCAGGAATCGAACCCTGGCTTTCAGCTTGGAAAGCAAGCGCGATAACCGTTAGGCCACGCGCGCACTGCCTACTTGGCCAGCTGCGCGCGCGGCAATACTGAGCTTAATTACTCACGCTATCGTGCTAACCCAGGCGCCCACCGATTTCCGCCGCTGCATTTAGCACTCCGGTGCAAAGCGGTGAAGCTCGACACGCACTCGCTGGTGAAAGATGGTACAGAGGCATGGGACAGACACAATAATTAAGTGATCTCATCAGGAATACAAGACCCTGGTTCTGTCTTACAACAATAGCCGCCATCTTAGAATTTGGCAATGCTTTCTCGCCACTTTTAGCTCCTCACATCACTGACATCGTCTGGAAATTTAGACGATGTCAGTGATCCATCTGCCAACGCATCAACCAACCAGTGCTGTTGACGACCAATTTCAATACTTTGTTTTACCTTAACTTGAAGTGCAACCGCTGCTACGAGTTAATGGGACCAACCAGCGTCAAAGCGTGACATCATGGCATTCGTCCATCTTCCTGTGCGTGGTCTTTCATAGACTAAACAAATCAAGTGCAGCAAGTATCCCGTGACTTGCGCTTTTAGTATGTTTTCTTGCCTTTGACTGTACTCTGACCTAAGATAAACAAATTATACATAATTGTATACATATTTGTACCATTTCCCTTTCCTCCTACTTTTCTGAATATTAGAGTCGACCAATAATAATTTTTATTTTTGCTTTGCCCATATCGGTGCAGGTGTGGCGCAATTCTTAGCAAAAATTAAACTTTGGAGCCAGATGTAGCAGACTTTCGTTCATGGTGCAATTCGGCACAAATGGCACAGCGTTTCCATCCCTGTTAAGCAGACTTTCGTTTGTGGCGCAGTTAAGCACAAATGGCACATGACTTCCATCATTGAAACCACAAACAGAAACCTGCTGCCTTTTTCTCGCAGCATGGGAGCACAATGTCCAAAAAAAAAAGAAAGAAGAGAAAAATAAAACAGCGATGAAGGAGCGATTGAAAGGTGGCAAAAGGGAGAAAACAACCAAAAGCAAAACCGCCGACGAAGGAGATTAAACGAAGAGAGGAAATGCGAAATCCCCGGGAAGGGAGGAAAGAGCAGAAATACAGCCACAAGCACAATTACAACGCGGAATCCGCGTTACGCGCGTCTTGAAATCCAAACTTCCGACGCATTGTTTCTATGGGGATTTTGCCGGGGACTGCGCCACAGCGTCATACGATGCGGGATGTCGCATAAGCCCAGGGCACACAATCGAGGTTCCACTGTAGCTTTTGCCAAGCAAATGGCAACGGCAGTCGGAAAACTACGGCAGCAGAAATAGGTATTCTCAACTTCTAAAGTCGATGACTGAGCAGAAAAATAATTGTTCCAAAAACACTGATGGCTTAACAAATAACACAAATAAGGAATGACGCGAGAAATTTTCCTTTCATTTCTTTTGTTTAATGATACCCAAACTGCCATCAACATTGTTTAAATCTTTCACAAGCCATTATTTATTCTAGATTTTATTTTTTGATGACACAAGCAATCTGCGGCAAAGAAACAATTAGTCTGCACAAGGTGTTCCAAAAAGAAATTAAGATCAATATATGAAATTGGGTTGAGACTCAACAATGAAGCAGTACTAATATTCAGAATTTGCCAGAGTCTCCTGAAAAGATGACACAATTACTTTTAATTAGAGGCACCATTCTTACACATTACAATTTTAAAGCACGTCTATTGACCTACCTGATGCACCACAAGCACAGACGTCCTGCTCCATGGCACTGAGATGTGGTGCTGCACCTGTTGATTAGAAATTGCCATGAGATAAAAAACAAATGCATTACGTAAAACTGACTATAGAGTCCTCATTTCACTATTCTGGGTTCAATGAGGTCTACAACATTGAATTTTGGTGTAGACACCAAAAACATTGGCAGGATTTAGAGCACAAAGGTAACAGAGGCCATACTGACCACTCATAGAACAAAGAACTTGATTGTGCCATCACTAGAATATTTTCATATGCATTCAGATTCTGACTAAGGTACATACATTTATAGTACTATCGACCAGATGGCAATGCCCCTTAAATGTAATTTTCTTGAAAATGTCCCTAAAAACAACTTTGAAGCATTCTTTCTCTCACAGGAACACATGTAGTTTTGGTCAGTGGCAATCAGTTCATCAAACAATGTTTCATTGACAGGTAGTTACGTTGACTTTGTGACGTTTCATCTACAGTTGGTTTCATCGACACATCCATCGACGTTTCGTCGACAAGTTGTTTCCATGCACAATGCCTTGGCCGCTGGCATCCTGATGACGGTTCCTCAGTGGAGCAGAGCTATGCAAGGAACAACAGTGAGAGGCTCTTCCAGCCGTTCCAGCGTGACTCTTGCATCAATAGTTACCACATCCTCTCCGTGCGGCCATAACATGCCATTTGTAACTATGCATCTGTGCGTTCCGTGCCCATGTGCAAATTGCGATATCCATTTGCAGATTTAAAAAGAAAAAGAACTTGTAAACAGGTGGCAGAATGGCACAGACATATAGTGTAAACCCTTCATTTTCGCGGCCCCCATTTACTGCGAATCAGTCAAAGAGGACATACCTAATTGCAGCCACTAAATTTCGCAAATTCCAGACACCTGCATTAAAACTGTTAAAAACCAAAATTTTCGTGTGCCCTTAAATTTTGCGAATTTTTTAATTCACGAAAATTAAAGGGCAACTCCGCCCAATTACGAAAATTTCGGGATTATGAGTGATTTCACATCAAAAAGCCGTAGTAAAAGACACTACGTCGTTTGCTTCACGAAAAATGGGATACATATTTTTAAATTTAATTTTAAGCACAAGCAAAAATCGAAACCGAAACTTCGGCTTTGTCCGGCAACATTGGCCGCGGACCGCCAAGAACATGGCCACCACGTGGTACGAGATGCTACGCAACGACGGGAGGGATTGGGGCGGGCGTGTGCCAGGCGCAAGTGTCGTCTGCACTAAAGTCACTGGATAGGTCTGCACCGCACTCTTCGCCACGTTTTGGAGTCTACGAAATTCGACGATGTCAGCACAACTGTGGCATAAGTCTGCGCACGTGGTGTCCGTAGTATGGACGAAACAGTGATGAGACCACAGCAAGGCGGCCAGAGGAAACGTTGCTGACGTCATCCGCTACGCTTGCCCAGAGAAGTAAAAACAAGCAAAAGGGGGCAATGACGTTTAGCTCAATGTTGACTGCACCCACGTCGTAGCCTTGACTTGCGCTGTTGGTTTCGCCCGCTCGAGTCAGCCGATTTTGGCAACCTGGTGAGTTGCAAAGTTTGCCGGTCCGTTTAAGAAACATTTAGACAGAACTGCGTCGTAATATTTGACATGTGGTCTTCCTAGGCGATACTGAAGAGGACTGCATTGCTTTCACAAAATGGAAAATGAAACGGAGTTGCCCTGTAAGGGCTCCCTAACATTAAGGGTTTTGCAGTAGCTGGCAAAACCCGTAGCAGACAAAGGTGTCCCCAATATCACGACTATCTAGTCTTCGTCGGCGATAGGATGCCTTAATTCCAATTATAAGTTGACCCCTCCCCCCCTCCAAACACTTAAGATTTTCAAAACTTAAAAAATAGGTCAACCGATGATTGCGTAGATGATCTCCAGTGCACTAAATGAGTCGCCATGAAACGTCACTGTGAACAGAATGAGTGTACATAAAACACGTAAATGAAAAGTTCTCCACAAATAGCCATAGATCTTGTTTTGACAAATTTTGACAAGCACAAGTGGAAAGTGAAGGGGCTATGTCAGTAAAACTGATCAATCTACCGTAAAGTTCCAAAACATCGCCCAGCCCCGAATCCCGTCGGACGTCACGCGATGTTTGACGGGAATCGCATCAGCAGCGCAAATGAACTCCCGTCTGACAAGCGAGTTCATAGCGGGTTCCCGCGCTTTTGTCCGCGATGTGCGCGCGCGATATCGACTTCCGTAACACGAGAGTTGTTCCCGCGTGTATGTTGCACCGTGAAATGCGAATCTGCTGCGTTAGCAACCTGCGGTATCCTTTCCCGTGACATAGGGGTTTTTAGCGAATTCCCACGTGTTTACCGCATCGTGAAACGCGAATCTGTGGTCTCCGCGATCAGTTCCCGCGTCACGTGGTTTGTAGCCGGTGCCAGGGTGTTTATTATTAATTTTTGATAAGGCTTTGCTGTGGCGTCCTCAAAGATAGCCCACCCCATATTTTTCACCATTTATCTCTTCATTTTGGGTGGGCGTTCTTTCGGAACTTTAGAATATCTGAAACAGTTGAACTAACCATTTGGCAGAGCAGCTGCACCAACCGCTTCCACTGGCACCACTAAAAATAAATGGAACATTAGTACAAAGACGGCAATTATCGCAACTAAAAGTCACTCACGGGCCTGACAAAAATATACTACAGAATGTACTGAGATAGCGAATTGGACGAGCTGGTAAATGTGGCACATGATGGCGATGAACAGCTTAGAGAATGCATACGAAAAAGAGACACAAACACGACAGGACACTGCTGTACTTTCAACGGGAGGTTAAAGGGACACTGACACCCCCCAAAATAATGTTTTGTTTTTTGCCAGGCAATTTAATATGGTGTCAGGACACTACCCAACCAAACTTTGGTTGCCAAATATATATCTAATTGAGCCAGAAACCTCAACTGCTTGAAACCGATACTGAAACACGAGCATGGAAGCTCATGGCCGGAAGTCACGTGGCTACACCCAGTCACATTTCTTTCCTCTTCTTCTCCAGCTTCTGAAGCAGACAACGATGAGGTCAAACTTGCGTGAAACGTTGTTCCTGCAATTGTTTTGCACTTAAACATTGATTGGCCGGTACCATGAACTACAGTTCCGAAGTAGCAGCCCCACGTCCGTAGCAACGTTGGTTCGTCGTGCACCATTATCACGTCGTCCAGCCCATGGTACGTCACCATACTGAGAATGACGTACTTCCTGTGATTTGCGAGCTTTATTTTTTTATTCAATCAACATATTTGAAGCTTTTTGAATGCTACAAAAATGGGGTTCCTTTTCCTTTCTATTTGTAATATTGAATGTCTGCCTTAGATGACCTATGAATTTGAACGCCACATGACCATGGAAACGAGAGTGAGTGTGATTGAAACTGGCCAATTCTTAACCAACTGTATTGGGAAAAAAAAAAAAAAAATTTTCGAGCCGCAATTTGTGCTTTGGGTAGTTGCGCTCTTATAGGTCATGCTCAAATAAAAACTTTGGCGAGCATAAATACCCCGTCAGTGTTCCTTTAAAAGCCAAAAAGGCACGAAGAAAGCAAACATGTTAGTTGATCAGATAAAAAACATACAAACTCACCAACCAGGAACCGTGTGATCACCGAGATAAACACATTACACGACACCATTCATTCCTGACCACAGGAACGCAACTTCCTTCTCTGATTGCGCTAAAAAGGGTTCACTGACACACACCTCCTCCAGGCTTGCAGCAAAGATTACCTCAATAATTTCTCTTGTAGCTTTTCCGTCTGTGCTTCGAGAATAGTGACCTAGCCAAAATCAGGCATACACTAAAAGCTTCTGCGGTGCTGAAAAGCATTTGTATGCAAAGTGTACCAAGGCACGAAGAAATACCTTTGAGACGAGTGTGTTGTGTGCTGTTTGCAAAATCCCCTTATCATGCAACTGTTATGCAGGCCAGACAGGGGGGCGTCTAAATGACAGATTAAGGGAGCATTCCTATTAACTGGGGGCCGCAGTTGGTGTGCTTTTTCCTTTGCATGAGACTTCCCTCTCCGCATGTATGTCCCGTGATACTCTCGTAGCTAAGGATTCGCTCCGGCGGCTCGTAGGGTCCATCACAGTTCAACGTAAGTTGAAACAGAGTTTAGTGCATTTATCTCGGTGCGAGCTTGTATGTTTTTGTTTTTTTTAATATGATAAACTAACACATCTGTTTTCTTTGTGCCTTCTGAGCTCTTAAAGGGATACTACAACGAAATTTCGGCGCTCATTTTTTGGTCTATATGTGTTCAAAGGAGCAGTATCAGATCGAACACACCCATATCTTGTTAAAAAGTTATGAAAAGGAATTTTAAAACGAATTAAACGATTAGCAAAGAGCACCTGGTGGATGTCGCTAACGCCTCGCTCGTAATGCCTGTCTAGGAACCCTGAGGGCTAGTGACGGAGGTTGTCTCGCCTCCGGCCACGACAAGAGAAGAGGGGAAGGAGGGACTCCCCTCTTCTTGAGAATGCCTTTTGTGTGTCGCAGAAGTCGCTATTGTCCCCCTACAAGATTACAGAAGATTAACCCGTCACTCAAAATTCGTACAAAAGCAGCCGCTTCGGTGGCTGGAACGACTAGGCCATCCTCTCGACGTCAGCCTCGCCGTAGCTTTGCTCGTCCCAAGACGACCTACGTCACGATTGCATTGGATGTCACGTGGTCTCCGCTGGGCCTTCTCTGAGCGCTTGCCAGAGGGGGCCGTTTATAACGAAAACTACAGCGCTCAAAATACAAACGTGCGATTGTCATTTACGGATATTGTGGATCATATTCAACCTATTTTTGAACACGACGGGAATATTTCAAATTTCGTTGGATACTTAAATTTCAGTTGTAAGTACAGCAGTGTTCTGTTATGTTTGGGCATCTTCTTCGTCCACATTCTCTAAGCTGTTCACCCTCATCATGCACATTAGGAAATCTGCTTTCATGGTAACTGAGGTTTAGTGTTTCTAGTATATGCTGAAAAACAGCGAAAAACAACCCCTGCAATGGTTTTATCGATATAAGGGATAACTGAAAAACCCTGAATCGAAGCTTCCATGAATAAGAAAAACACAAGCTTCACAGGAGATCTTAATCTGCAGCCGTATTTTGTATTAACCTGGAACACATCACCTGTTAGACTGTTTGCAAGGCTGCTTTTTTTCTTTTGCAGTCACATCTTTTATCTGTTTTTTTTATTACTCTTAAAACCAATTATAACGAAGTCAACGGAAATCGGAAATCACTTCGCTATATCCGCTATTTCATTATAACCGACTTCCGTCAACAAAGTGCAAAGGGGAATGGGAAACCATGATCGCTTTGCTGTAGCCGCTATTTCGTTATAACCGACTTCGTGATAACCGGTCCTGACAGTAGTAGCCAGATGTTTTACAAGTATCTGGTTCACATGCATTGCCCTAGTTAGGTTGCAGAATCACATATCTGAGCCTTGTTTTCTTCAACATAAGCCCCGAGGCAAGCAAAAATTAAAGGGGCAGTGCAACAATTTTTATGCTGAAAGAATTCGCAGCTTGTATGTTTTTTATTGTTGACCTCAGTATAAGTGAGAGAAAACGTGCCACCTTACCAAATACTTGTATTCTGCTGCGTAATCGCAAAGCAAGAAACACATTATCTCTCGACCTGCAGCCGCCTACGAGTCATGAAATCAGCGATGTGACATCATTCGGAGTGGGCTTTTGTAAGTGAGCGAGTTAAGCAAGTCTATGCTCTATTTAAAGGGGTTAGGACACCCCAAAAATAAAATATGAGATAATTATACTTCTAGTACCCACTAAATGTTACTAAATATGTAGTAAATTTGCTTCATAAATGACGCATTATTTACGCGAATACACTGATTTATTCGCAGGACCCTCGGATCCACCCCATTTGGGAAGCCCGCCGCATTCGAGGGGCTGGTGACATTACAAGCCCTGAAGCCAATGCAACTCAACCGTCCCCTTGCATGCACTCGCAGACTTGGCTCTTTTGGCGTCTCACACGTCTGCTGCAAGATTTAAAAGTTTGAGAACCCTTGTCTTAAATGAACACTGAATTCCCCCAGAATTAATGTTTGTAAAATAAAACATTAGATGATGGTGTCAAGATGTTTAAACGAGGGCATCCATAACTGAGAAACTGTAATGCCCTTTAAAGACCTTCTAACAGAAACTTCTAGAATCAAGTAATGTAACAAAAGAAAAGTGTAGTATAGGCACCTAACATGATTGCATGTCTAAAGTTTTTCCTCACCTCTACGACTTGCGACTTCGAGGTTGTGAAACACAGCAGGTTCCTCATCATGAGGCGAGTCTTGCTCTAGTAAAAAAATGTCAGTTTCAGCAGACTGTATCAAGTTGAGCACCAGAATGAGAAGTCCATTTTTCAGATAATTTGCTTCCTTCCTGATTGCTTGTTGAAGGAAAAAGGATCATGTTAGCAAGCTGCACAGTTTACCTTCAGAGTTAAAAATAACAATCTAAATGAGAAATGACTTGATGTAGGGAAGGCTGGCAGAACTAGAACCTGAGGTTAAGCACACAAGAATGTTACAGGAAATTTATCTCAGAAATGGAGTTGATTCGCAAGTGACAGACAACTATATAGCCCATTTCAGCATAACTTAGCAAAATGGCAATGGATATGGCGCCAGCAAGCCAATCAGAATGTTGGAGAAAGGCACATGATCATGTACTGTCGGAGCACATGCTTTGCTCCACACATTAAATTGGATCACGGTGGTCACAGTATTAGACCTCCGCCAAGAAATGCTAAAACAAAGTTTAGGAGCCATCATAGAGTCAGAGATCAACCTAGTAGCACCATGCATGCCAGTTCCCAGAAAAAAACAGACAAGTTTGCTTTTCATGTAAGTTCCCACTTTGCGAAAAGAATATTTTAGAGATCTGCCATCAGCACACATGGCCAATCTCTACAATATTTCTTTCATCCAACAAAACATGATCTGAGCTACTGAAGGTCACACTAGCATTATACCAAATGTCTTCTGTCCATTTATGGGTTAATAACTGTCAGTAGTCAACATGCATTTTCATGAGGGAAGGTTTGTGACTATTTTGTGTGATATAGTGTACACTATGAATAATGTTTATTTTGCTTCTGGGAGTCAGTTTACAGTCGCCGACAGACATTTTGGATGCCGATACTTCGGACTTGTTTGATATTTCGAACCTAAAGCAGGAACCGTGACATAACTGATAGACATTGTGCATATTCACGACCAATGTTTCCAGACAGCTTGCAGTCAGAAAAGTCGACTTTTCCAACAAAATCGTTGCGAGCGATCAGCGGGAAACAAAACCGAGAGGCGGCCATTTTGGACACTACGTTGGCTGCACGTGGATTGGCTTGGTTTGACAGTGCTACTTGAGTACTGCTAAGTACTACTGCTAGGTGAGGCTGTACAGCTTATTTTTCTCCCTCTAGCTGTGCGTCATCATCACCATCACTGTTACCATCTTGCTTCGTTCATTTGCCATGTAGGAAATGGCGCAAAATTAAATTCACTCACACTGAAAGTATATGCACACCGGAAAAAAGATCACTCGCGTCGCGCTAACTTACAACTCAGTTTGCATTTTCGTCTTCTTCCTTTTTCTTTTACCAGTATTAAAATTGATTATAGCTCATTTTGTTGTCCTCTGTACCTACCAAATGGCTATGTCTATCACACATGTTACCCTCGGGTGTTTCCTACGTGATGAATACCCAACTCGCCCAAGCATCCCTTTTAAGAAGTTCATTTACCATTGCAGTCGTGGACTTGCACCTCTCATCTCAGTCTCGTCGAATCATGTTTTCGGACTACACTGGCTTGGACGTCATTGCCCCATCTGTTCTTCCACCGCCGCGATGCGTCACTAAGAAGCGCAGAAGGTACTCGACCGTAACGCTAAAAAAGAAGGCAGTGATTCTCAAGCTAATAGAAAGTTGCCGAATGCAAACGGAGGTGTAACCTGAGGCAAGGCACTATTTACGACTTTTTTAAGCCGCTTAGACGTAATAAAGGGGAGTTTTGTAATCTGCTAATTTTTTGGGCTACTCTATTACTTGGATGTTTTTTCGGTTTCTTTGAAGACCGAAAAATCAGTCGGCGACTGTATAACATGTTCCCCACACAGCCATTCAATCTGCCAAGAGTTGCACTTGAAAATGACAAATATAAAAAATGCTTATCTGCACTGTTGATTCTTGAAAATATATTCTATACCCCGTTTCACTTTAAGCGTGAGCGTAGCGGAAGCTACAAGAGAGAGCTCCAGGCTTTCAGCGTCCCTGTCAGGCACGCACGCTCGTGCAGTCCAAGCACTGTTCAGGGCCACATGTTCCCGCTTTTTATTACAAACGAGATGTGTGTAATTTTTATTGTGTGTAACATTTTATTACGCACAAGATGTGGATGTTGGGTACCCAATAATGCTTTGCCAGTTATTTTACTTGTACCATAAGGTTAACTGCAATTTTTTTTGAGAAAACCTGGTTGCACCTTGATGGCCTTCTTTTGTTTCATACTTCGGAATTCATATGTTTTACTTCATCAAGTTCTATATTATTTTGCTGCAGTTAGTATATTTCTAGCATCACTCAGGCAAGGAACCATCTGTGGACAAAACAGAACTGTGGCATGATGGCAATCTATCACTGTAATAAACCACTATCACTCAAATAAAAGAACAAAAGTTCATGACCTATCTATCAAGAACTAAAGTTCATGACAACAATCTACCTACGGAAGCAGGCACTCTGTTGTGGCTCAGCAGGAGGCCTGTCCTCCCCGTGATCGAACAGTCTCCTGTTCTCCCCATGATCGAACAGTCTCCTGGGCTTGGAGCGCTTTCGCACAGGCTGCTGAGGGCTATCTGACTCCAAGCTAGATGTGTCCTCTTCCTCATCTATTCCGTCCAGAGCTTGCTGCAAAGTAGCTGTTAGAAAGAAAAACATAACACTTTTATGCGGTACAAACTAATATGTAAGTCTGTGTCTCCTTCAGCCAGTTTTCTTACCTAAAATTGTTTGATCATTTGCTAGCTAGCAGCCGTGGCGGCTTATGTGTCTGCGCGCCTTGCCAGACATAGTTTGCAAGGTGTGAAAGTTCCAACGGCCGCCGCGCTATGGAGCTGCCGATATATATATAGAGCCCATAACTGGATGCAGCGATGTGCGTTCAGTTTTGTGCTTTGCTGCTATTGAGCACACCACACCAAAAAAACCAGCCCCTAGACTGTTTAAAAAGGATCCAACTCATTTCATTTGAAGTGACTCAGCCATGATACTGCCGGGTGTTTGCAAAAATCCGAGCCCGGCTTTTCACACCGCAAGAATAAACAACATTGCGGGGGCTCCAACTCCGTCAAAACGTAGCCCGAGCCATTCGAGCAAGATGCCAAAGCTTCAGCACCAACCACTATCTTATTCAAAAGTTATAAGCAATCTTCTGAAAATTTCAATGGGAAAATGGCGGCCGACGGAGCTCTCGAATACATGGAGCTCCATGGCGCCATGAACTTTTCGAGTGAAAATGGGCCCCATTTTCCTATTGAATATTTCAAAAAATCACTTATAACTTTTGAATAAGGTAACGGGTGCTGAAACTTTAGCATCTTGGTCGGACAGCTGGGGCTGCATTGTGACGGAGTTTGAGCTCTTCGCAATATCTAGTTTATTTTTGCGGTGCGAAAAGCCGGGTTCGGATTTCTCACAAACACCCTATATTTTGAGAGCCATGTATAGAGAGAATTCGGTCAATAGGATTAGAGGCGGTATCGGCCACACCACCGGACAAAGCCACATATATTTCCTTGTGGTTATAACATGAATTAGGAATAATCAGTATTTGACTATTCTCATCTGTGATTGATTCAGCAAAATACACCCTCAAATATTGAAAACTGTGTTAAAAAGGTAAAAGAAAATGTCAAACGTGAAAACGATTGCTAGTTGACTAATGCATTGTGTTCAAAACAATGAAGGATATGGGTCGCAGGCAATATTAGAGTCTGAGGAAGTTGTTTCACAACATCCATGATCTAACCCTTGCCCAGTTGCGATGTGAGCCTAGTACAGCATTGAGATGCGGTTGACTGTTCTCGCCCATTGGCCCGATCACAACTTTTAATGCGAAAGCATTAACTGTCCCATTGAGCGAGCCGATGTCATCAGCTTTGAAGCCGCGCCAAACGGCACCTTAACTCCTTTTTCCAAGTGAAGCCGGCTCCCAGCTTTGAAACCACGCGAAAAGCCTAGCCAAACGGTACCTAGTTTCCCCGATCCCAAAGTAGCAAAGTGAAGCTGATGGATTTCGGTTTCGGTCCCATTGACTGGCACGCGTCATAGTTTCAAGGAACGAGGCTCACATTGGCTGCTGCACGTCAGTTTCAACAACTGCCACCCCATGGCACTGCGTGTCCGTGCCGTCAGCGCGCCGGTAACACGAACCGTCCAAGGTCAGAGTGGCGAGGTAAGCACGCGCTCTACCATCGATGCAAATACGCTACAGACGAAATAAAGGAGCGGAAGAATGACATGCATGCTTTCGCGTTCATAACTAATAAGAAGTGCCTAGGTGTACCTCGAGCCCTTTCTATTCCGCTTGCCGAAAGGAAGTAGACTGGAAATACTAGAGAAAAAAAAACTCTACTGGCATATTTCAGGAGTGCCGTGAGAAGTTATTCTTATTGCTAAGTAGAAACTTGAAAAAAAAAAACATAACAGCCTGGGGCTACTATATTTCTTCATATAGCAGCACAGTGATATCTCGTTAGTATGGACGCCTTTGTTCTCTAAAAATCTAGCATCATGCGAGTCGTCCAAATAACAAATCAAGGTGAAATTCACAAATAATAAACAACAAATATGGCCACAAGACACACGGTTTGTTTTGAAAAAGAAAATGATTAGCCTTTTGTTTTGTACACACAGGTGTTTTGGTGTGTACCTACTTTTCCAAAAATGTAAGTATATACAACATCAGTGTTTCTCAAACTCTGGGTCGCAACAGATTCAGCAAGGAGCTGCAAAAAGCTGAAGAACTTAAAAAAAAAATATGCAAACTTGTCTTTTCTTAATGTCGTCAATTAAAATGAAGTACAGGGCACAGCTCAACCTCGAGCCGGAACTGAGAGATGCTATGTCTAAATGCCACATTCGTTCCGAGACACAGTGGTCAAACAAAAAAAGGCTCACTTTAGTAATTATAGCACCAATCATTCCTGCTGGCCTGAATTTTTTAGAATGTTTCTGACCCATTCAATTCATTCTATCATGCAGCGCCAATTCCGTGTATTTCATGACCTGAAACCGAAAATCCTTGGCAATGCAAAAAGCTGGAAGGAGAGGGAGGGAGGGAGGGAAAGAGGAAGGGGGGGGTCACAACACAATATTTTGGTGGGTCGCTGGGTATATATATTTCGGAAGCACTGTACTACATTAAAAGCATGCTTCCTGTCCTCCCTGCTCCAAAAAAGTTACGGCTTACATTTTACACTAGTCATAGTATCTGGCCACTTTTAGTTGACGCCTGACAATCTTAACTACTTCTAAGTGGCAGGTGAAAGGTCCCTCCCGCCTTTGCTTTTCTGCACAAAAGTACACACAACTTATCAATGTCTTCAGGTTTGCCATCTTCAGATTTGTAACTTTTCCTTCAGCATAAGAAGGCAAATATATATTCATTGGATCAATTATAGTGAATCACTTAACCTTGAATAAGGAAGGAAAAAGTGGCACTTTAGTGTTGCATGCAGCTGCTCCTGCATTCAATCGTTATTGACGCTGGCTGTTCTTTTTCTGTCTTCCTTCACGTTTTCTGACCCCCAGTCTCAGGTTTAACATCATGTTCAACTTACACTAGCTTGGCAGCACTCCAACTTTTTTTGTTTAACCATTATCAGTTTGTACCCGGCTTGTTGTTTTAAAAATATAACTTACCACATGAATGCAAAATGCGTGCAGGATGTACAGACCAGTCTTGAGTGATTTTGTCCCTACGCTGCACCACTTGCACTAGTTGTTCCTTCGTGCTGTAGGGTGGCCAAAAGGCTACTAAATTTGGTCCAGATCTGTCAAGCCACCATTCCGGTACGACAAATGTACTGTCATCTGAAAAGTGGACGATGTGGTACCTAAGGGACAACAATGCAACAGTTAGTCGGCCGTCTATAAAAATAGTAAGGTGGAACCAAACATAGCCAATCTGTTCTGCCATCTTTTTTATCATTTAAAAAAAAATTTATACTATAAATTGTTTCCTTCTAAGTGTCTTTCATTATGGTCTATGTCCACTGACCCTGCCTCCCTTTGGAACCTGTGCTTAACAATTAAACTGTTTGTTTTGTTCCCCCCCCAAAAAAATTTAGACACGAGTGCTTAAGGCCCATTCACACACTTGCGCTTGACTCTGACCGACTGAGACAAGATTGCCTTTTAAGCGTCTTAGGACGGCTTATGACCAGACGCACAGCAATGCAGCCAGTCGTAAGCAGTCACAAAATGCTTAAAAACCGGCCTCAGTTGGTCGGAGTCAAGCGCAAGTGCGTGGTTAGGGCCTTTAGACTGCATTACATTGGTTTGTACTTATAAGGCGATAGCGGTTCATGCTGTATATGACATATGTGGCCAGTGGAGTATGCCTGCTCATTCTTTAGCATGCATCACAAAATAATATGCGACTGCACACCGGTATAATGCACATTCATAAAGGTCGAAACGGGCAATGCCAGAAATTGAGTCCCAGAACACTCGGCTCTACAATACAAGCTTCTGTTTGACATGGTCTGTGGTATGGTACGCTAACATGTTTAGCCAACGGTCATGCTACATTCCCACATTTGAGTGGAAACCTTGTTTAAAAGAAATTATATAATACTAGGCAAAAATGAGGCTGCACCTAAACTATGTCAAGATACAGAACTCACACTTGCCAAATTAACCTGGCAAGGTACCCTGGCAAGCCAATCAGAATGTTGGAGTGAGAGAAATGACAACATTTTGTCGCCGTGCCCTTTCTCTGCAAAGAGCTGTCACGTGCATCGCTTCATCGCTCCGGTTGGCATGACCAGGTCATAGAGTTAACTCTGTCAAACTGAACCTGCATGCTTTGACCATTGGTGTCTACAGTCCATCGCTATCTAGCTTTGGAACACGTGCATGTGCCAAGGAGGTGGCACCTCCTTGGCACGGTGTGGGAGTGGATATAGTATGGCCTTTGTAGATAGCATTTGCAGCTCAAAGTGTTTGCATGTTCCTCTCCAGAGCATTTTGCCGGTTTCCCAAATCGGCCTGAAGAAAAACAAGTGTGAGAGTCAAAAACAGTTTTTGACTTCACTCCCTCGAATACGGCATGCCTCGAGCAGAATGCTGGCACTGGGACAAGAGGCTTCCCCTTAACGTGCACTAAAATTGTGTATGTTATTCCAAAATGCCCCAATGTTACAACTGCTTTTGGGTGTGTGTAACCAGGGTACAAGTAGGTGCACTCCTCAAGAGGCATGCTAGCACTTTTACTTCACTGTTATCTCTTGTCAGGAGTGTGTTGATGCGGATAGACGCGGACCCCGATAAAGAACGGAAAAAACACGTCCATGTGGTTGGGTCTTTAAAGTGATACGGAAAGGAATGGGTTAAAGTCTTGAAGATGATCAACAATATCTGACGATAATAATCCCTGGAGAAGGGGAACAAAGGACAAACACAAATCTCCAAACACAGCTTGGTGACAGGTGCGCGAGTGAAAAAATCTGCCTGGTCCTGGTATCGATCCAGGGACCACTCCATTTCCAATGCAGCACTCTACCAACTGAGCTAACCAGGAATTACATGTCAGTAGAGCACCTAGCTGTGTTTGGAGATTTGTGTTAGTTCTTTGTATCTTTGTTCCCCTTCTCCAGGGATCATTATTGCCATTCTCACCCAGCTCGCTTGCACCTTTGCATAAATTGCATTTGGCGATATTTACACATTTCTTTTTTACAATTATCACTGAAAAAAACAACCAACAAATGTTGTGGACGAAATGTCGCTGAACTAAATGGTATGGGACTCCCTTTCCGTGGTTGCAATGGGGGACAGCGGGACTGGGGCCACCGGCGGGCCGTAGAATACGCCAGAGTTGCGCTGATTTGCTGATATTATTAGATGATTAAATTAATGTCCGTCTGAAATGCTAGTGAAAGAGGTAACAAATACGCGGGCCCTAAAAGTGGTGTGTGTGACGCTCACTGGGCGCGCTGTAAAAACTAAGCGGGTGTTACCACGGAAGACGACAACTCCACTAGCAAAAGCAAATCTCAGAACTCAAACGTTCAACACTGGTGAACAGAGTTGGTCGTGCACTGGTGCACCCCAGACTCCTGCTTTCTTTTGCCCAGCAAACCGGACGAGGAAAGCTTTGGCGATACTATTGCTCGATGGCCAGCGCGTGCGCTTACCGTCGATTAAATATGTGGACACACATTTTCCCTCTCTTTGGAAACCTCAGTGAGTGCCTAGAAAGTTTTAGCGGAGTTGAATTTCCAAGCACTGATGCCGGTTGTCGGCAAAATATCCACTTCACTTCGCATTCCGATAACGATACCCGATAACAAGACGATGCTCGCGCACAGGCGCTGGCGAATTATCGGGTATGGTTATCGGAGTTAACAGAACAACGCGGTTCTTCTCTCTTCGTAAAAACGAACAAACAGGTGGTTCCTTACGGCTTGGCATCATTGGGTATCTGATGGGGCAACGGATGGGCCATCGAAATGGCAAGTACGACGATGCGCTGCGTTGTCTGGAAGGCGGCAATCCGAACTGGATGTCGAAGACGTTTCGGTTGAATGCCGAAATATGCGAGAACCCAGAAGCAGCCTACCACACGGAACCACGCTGAAAACGGGAAAGCCCGGTGCCAGATACTGGCCATACCGGGCCTGCCGGGGGCACCCGGGATATCCGGGAGGAAGAGAGAAAGGAAGCGGGAAAGACAGGGAAGATAGCGAAGATATGGTGGCGAAGATAGCGAAGATAGGAAGCACGGAAGGATAGATAAACAAATCTCTCGTTCGCGAAAAGTGGGTAGGTTGCGCCACCTGGCCAACGCGCTCCCGAAGGAGCGCCTGCGTCCGCGCGCGCTTCGGGATCTCGGAGGTTATGCCGGTTCACGACCAACCCATTATAGAGTTGGTCGTGTGCCGGTTATGCTGCGACGCCTCCTCGGGATCGATTACCCTGATCCAAAAGGGTTCTCAGCAGCCAACGTGACTAATACCCTAGTTACACGGGCGCTTTCAACTGCCTTTGAGTTACACGGCGGCGCCAACTGTCATCGAGCCGCTAATGACAGTTGAGCTAATGACAGGACCAGGCAGATTTTTTCGGTCGCTCACCAGTCACCTAGCTGTGTTTGGAGATTTATGTTTGTCCTTTGTCCGTCTTGTTCCCCTTCTCCAGATATTACTTTCGTCATTCTTGTCCAGCTCGCTTGCACCTTTGCATTTAATTGCATTATAATTATAACCTTAAATTGCAAGCTTCACCCTTGTTGGTGTTAGACTGGTGGCAGCTGATAAAACCCGTTTGCTCTACTGACGTCTAACCCCTGGGCAACGTTACTAAACCACTCAGTTGGGAAACTCCCATAGAGACAGCTTTGAAAAAGTGGCCCCAATCTGTCTCCGAACAGCGAGCTAATGACGAACACAACGCCACCATTTCTCCCGCAGCGGCCACTCGAAGAACTGCACGTGACTTGTATTTTGGCTTAAAGTGCGAAACACATGTACGACGAAACCGTCCGATCCGACGTGCGGACTGCCGGAATGACCTTGGGGGGAGAGGGTTTTCGTACCATCGGAGAGCGTTGAGAACCCTCGCCTCCGACCGTCGTATTGCGCGGTCGGACGTCGGATCGGACGGTTTCGTCGTACATGTGCAGCGGTAGGTGCCACCCGGCGGACGCGCCGCGTTTAAAGGGGCGATGCACTGATATTTTTATTTTGCGCAAATACCGCTTAGAACGAATCCCTGACGTTAATGATCTGTGAAATACCCGTTCGTTTTCACCACACGCAATTGAAGTCGCAGAAAAAATAAAGAAAAACGAGCAGAGTTCACCCCTCAACTCGAAGCCATAACAAGCGGCCCCGTGATCTGGAGCCGATTATATGCCGCCAATGTTGATCACAGCCATGCGCTGCAGTTGGCAAGGCACAGGACACGCGCTGAGTTCAAGACATTGTTATGGTTCGGCTGTTGTCGTCATTGCAGCGATTGGACACAGGACACTACCCGAATGTTTCTCGAGCTATCGATTATCACGAATCCAAATCGAGTGTCCACGCCATGCTCGGGTCCAATCTATGAGCCGTATTCAAATATCGTCACTGGGCGGTACTGCTACCGCCCAGCTACGTCATCAGGTTTTTCGAAGGAGAGATGAATGAAAACACTCGGTTTTGTCCTCGAACTTACAGCGCAACAAAGGAGTTTCTTGGTCAGTGGCGTTGCGTGCGAACATCCTTGAGTCCCACTAGTGCCAGTAAGCTTGTGTAAAGTGAAGACCATTCCCATTGAATATCATTGCACCGCCCCTTTAAAGGGATACTGAAGCGAAACTTGAAATACACCTATTATGGTCAGAAATAGGTTCAATATGATCAATGATATTCATAAATCATAATCGCGCGTTTGTATTTTGAACGGATGGCTATATTTTTCACCCTGATGGGCCCGATTGGGCGCGCGCTCAAAAATCGGCCATCGGAGAGCGCGATGCGTCTTGGGATATTGGGCGCATTCGTGACGTCACTTGTGCCGGTCGGGAAAGGCTACGGCGTGAATGTTGTGGTTACGAGCGTTGCCACTTGGTGGCGCGTCGACGATTTACGACCTGTGACAACGTGGCCGTTTGAGATGTGCAAGGGCTGCACGCACGCTGCACCACGGAACCAACGGAACCACGGCAAGTCGGCAACCACGGCAGCACTGACAAAACCAGCTCTGAGGCCGGATTCTCAAAGCGAATTCACGACGAAAAAAGTGCGTACGACAAATTTGAGACAAAACCCGTGCTCTCGAAACGAAATTGTCGTAACCTTTGCGCAGGTTACGACAGAATCCTACGACAGCTCCGAAGCTGTCTTACGCACTTTTTACGATCAAATCAACAAGGCCGACAGCGTCGCTCAGTTACCTGGTATCGGCCACCAACGGACATTTATTTTTCTTCGTGCTCTTCTCGTGCGTCCCGACTTCAACCAGCAAGAAAAAAGGAAGGAGTACTTAAAACAGACCACGATCAAGAACGCAGGATCCACAAACACACGAGAAGAGCTACAACAGCCACGATTCTGCCGACCGAGCGAGCTCGGCAGAATATAGTAGGCCTAGCAGCAACATCGACTCGGCGCACCGTTGCTCCGGCGGTTCTTGGCCAAGACCGTCTGTCCATGACCGGCTGGCCTGCTGAATGGAATATGCCCGCGCGACCCTTGTGGACCCTTACCGGATGAGTAGTTTGATCCCTGAACTAAATTTCAGAGGTCAATATTTTCCCCTTGTCATCTCGATCTCCTTGTTTTCCGAGACAGCGGTGACGAACGCTGTCGTCGAAAAGGGACTCTCATTGATTCTATCTCCTTGTTTTGTGTGATATAGAGCTCAAATAAACGCCATACGGATTACCTTGGCAACTCGGTATGTACACTCTGTTATTAGTATGCCATTTTTATTCTGACTCGACGCTACGTCAGTGTCGAGCTATAGCAGTTCGTGGGAGCTACGCGATGTCGGTCTAACCTTTCTTTGCCGAGTGTCATGTCAGTATCGAGTTGCAATCGTAAAAGATCGGTCCAGAAGCGCTTACCGAAACGCGGTCTAACAGAGCGAATCCAGCACTTCGATCAAACGCGCGTGTCCGCTCCGAGTGTGAACAGGTATTTGGCATTTGCGTGGCTCTTCCGGACACCCTCGTAGTTCAAACATATCCTTTTTAACGTCGGCTTGCAGCTCGCGACTCGCAGCAACTAATACCGGCCGTGCCAGAAGCATGCTCGGGCCGTGTCGTGCAAAGAGCCGCAACGAGAACGAGCTCACTGTGGCCAACTACGCTTTGGCTTTCTCCGCCAAGGCTTTGCGAACGCGTTCAGGCCTAGGCGAATTCTGCCGGCACGCCGTATTGCCGCAGAACGGCGCTGCTATTTTGGCACAAGTGATGTCACGAGAACTTCCCCCCATCCACCAGATGAGAATTTGAAATCGTTTAATTATGTTTAAAATTAGTTCTCCTGTGTTTTACAGCGCAATATTTATATTTCCGAGGTGGTGCCTGTCCCTAGCCCATATTTATGCAACAAGATCGGCGCTAAAATTTCGTTTCACTACCCCTTTAACTACCGAAGGTAAAATGCACCTAGGGCGGGACGCGCTACCTGAAAGGCCCGGTGAGGCATGGTTGTATGAAAACAATACTAATTGTTCCGCAAAACCTTGCGAACTAAAGATGATAAAAACATCACGCGCCCATCGTTTGGTACTAAACTCCAATAAATTTCATACAAAAAAAGTATTTTCCGTTTGTTTTTACGCAAAAACAGGCTTTCAAAAAGCTCGAGGTGACCATAGTACAGACAAACGAAAAAGAGTGGAGCTGTTGTCGCATTTAGCTCGGTCTCGATGGACGACAGCGGCCCAGGTTTCGACGGCGAGTTTCCCAACTGAGTGTTTTAGTAACGTTGCCCCTGGGGTGCTATGTTGCGCTTTTTGGACTCCCAGGAGACTTGGAAGAGGGAAGTGACGTCAACGACTAGAGCAAACACATATTGGATGTTGACAGAAGAAAACGAAATCAACACCCAATCTGCGCTTGCTGTGTCGTTGACGTCACTTCCCTCTCCCTAGTCTCCTGGGAGTCCAAAAAGCGCAACATAGCACCCCTGGTTAGCTCAGTTGGTAGAGCGCTCCACCTGTAATGGAGAGGTCCCGGGTTCGATACCCGGACCAGGCAGATTTTTTTTCGGTCGCTCACCAGTCACCTAGCTGTGTTTGGAGATTTATGTTTGTCCTTTGTCCCTCTTGTTTCCCTTCTCCAGGGATTACTTTCGTCGTTAAAACGATCCCGGCTATCCGGCAAGCCACCAAACGAGCGAAGATGGCGGCGGGGCCAGCTGTGTGAATGGACAGATAGTAATGAGCGCACCCATCGTAGCGGGTTGTAGCTGGCTCTACCTAGCCTAAAATATGCGCAACTTAGCCTTGCATTTGCTTTGGTACTGATGTAAACGCCGCTAAAAAGCAACAAGGTATTGAACATGATGTACAATATACTTATAGTAAATAAAATATGTTTCTCCGAATAGATTACTTTAACAATTAGACTGATGACGAGGCACAATAACTAGTTTCGTTTTAGCTTGTTAACACAGAGGTTCGGGCGAGTTGGTTGCTCATGATGTACAGGGGGAACAGCGCACCCGCAGAACTGTCATTCAAATCAACATACACACAAAAGAACAAAAACAGCGCTGAGTAAGTGTTTCTTTCTTTTGTGTGTATGTTGATTTGAATGACTGTTCTGCGAGTGCGCTGTTCCCCCTGTACTTAGTTTTAGCTTCAACTGGGTTCTAGAGAGCCGTGTAGCACCAGTTCAGTTCAGTTCAATCACAGTTGGGGCCGATAATACGCCTGTTACACGGGCACACTTAACTGCAGTTACGCTAAACCACAATTAGCGCACAATACTTGCCGACAACATTCTGCGGCGATGCAGTCAGAGCTATGGGCGAACGTGCGCTTGAGCATCTTGAGCACCCATCAAAGCAGTGCACGCGCTCTCTTCACTTCTTTTGAAATAGCTGTCCGAGCGTATAGTGCGGCATCTGTGCTGCCACGTAACCGCAGTTAAAGCTGAGTTAACCGCGGTTAAGTGTGCCCGTGTAACAGGGGTATAACTGTGATTGAACTCAATGGCAGTTGAGAGCGCCCGTGTAACTAGGGTATAAAACACTCAGTTGGGAAACTCGCCGTCCAAACCTGGGCCGCTGGCGTCCACCGAGACCGAGCTAAATGCGACAACAGCGCCACTCTTTATCGTTTGTCTGTACTGTGCTCACCTTGAGCTTTTTGGAAGCCTGTTTTTGCGTAAAAAACAAACGGAAAAGACTCTTTTTGTATGAAATTTATTGGAGTTTAGTACAAAAAGAGGGGCGCGTTATGTTTTTAAAATCTTTAGTTCGCAAGGTTTTGCGGAACAATTAATATTGTTTTCATACAACCATGCCTCAGCGGGCCTTTCAGGTAGCGCGTCCCGACCTAGGTGCATTTTAACTTCGGCAGTTGAACGCGGCGCGTCCGCCGTGGACGTGGAGGTGGCATCCTGAGGCCAGATTCGTAAAAAAACCTCTTACCTACGACAACTTAGCTACGAAGTTCGTAAAGTCACGATCATCGTAAGATGAGGTGAGAACGGTATTCACAAACGCATTCTTAAGTGAGTGGAGGAAAGTTACGACCTCTTACGGAGAAACGATGACTTCCGGTGCTGTTGCTATGGCAACGGCGTCTTAGGCAAAATGAACAACCAATTAGAGAGCTAGGCATAGTTCGGAGCACGTGAATTTTTAATAACAAACACAGGCTAGCCACTCGTTGATGGACAGCTCTGTGTATGTCCAGTCCTGTCTGTGTGTAAATGTTTAGTGTTCAAGCTGATTCTCATAAACACGGGCAACCTTTCCACCGCCGCTTGTCTGGGGTTCGTGTCCGTGCAGTGGTATATCGACGCTAAAACGATTTAAACGCTTCGTTGACTGCTACAAACTCGATCGCTACGAAGTCAACACAACTGTCATCGTTGGTAAAAGCCCCGTGCCAGTCGTTTGCAAAGCGACGTAGAAGGAAACAAACGGCCGCGGCGTTTCTCGCGGCCTCGGAAATGCAGGAGTGAGCCGACGTTAAAAAAGATACGTTTGAACTACGAGAGTGTCAGCAAGAGTCACGCAAATACGCACCTATTCACACTCGGAGCGGACGCGTGCGTTTGATCGAAGTGCTAGATTCAGACTGCGTTTCGGTAAGCGCTTCGGGACCGATCTTCTACGATTGCAACTCGATACTGACGTGACACTCGGCAAAGAAAGGTTGGACCGGCATCGCGTAGCTATCACAAACTGATATAGCTCGACAGTTAAAAATGGCATACTAATAACAAAGTGTACATACTGTGTTGCGAAGGTAATCCATACGGCGTTTATTTGAGCTCTATATCACACAAAAACAAGGAGATAGAATCGAGGAGTCCCTTCTCGACGACAGCGTTCGTCACCGCTGCCTCGGAAAACAAGGTGATCGAGATGATAAGGGGAATAGGTTGACCTCTGAAATTTAGTTCAGCTATCAAACTATTCATACGGGGAGGGTCCACAAGGGTCGCGCGGGCATATTCCATTCAGCAAGCCAGCCGGTCGTGGGCAGACGGTCTTGGCCAAGGACCGTCTGAGCAATGCTGCGCCGGAACGGGTCGGAGTGCCTGCTAGGCCTATATATTCTGCCGAGCTCGCTTGGTCGGTGGGATCGTCGCCTTTGTTGCCTCTTCCGGGTGTCTGTGGATCCAGGATTCATGTTCGTCGTGGTCGGTTTCTAGTACTCCTTCATTTTTTTCTTGCTGCTTGAGGTCGGGACGCGCAAGAAGAGCAGGTAGAAAAATAAATGTTCGTTGGTCGTCGCGACCGAGCAACTGAGCGACGTAGTCGGCCATGTTAATTTGATCGTAGAAAGTGCGTAAGACAGCTTCGGAGCTGTCGTAGGATTCTGTCGTAACCTGCGCAAAAGTTACGACAATTTCGTTTCGAGAGTACGGATTTTCTCTCAAATTTGTCGTACGCATTTTTTTCGTCGTAAGTTCGCTTTGGGAATCCGGCCTCTGTACTCTACGTTCTTAGTCTTGATCCGCTTCTCCGACGTCTTGCATCCTGCTCCCGGATTTGTGGCTTTCCGCTGCCCGGCCGGGACTCAGTCGTGGTTAGCGCCTACGCAGACGACGTCAGTTTGTTTGTCCGCAACTCTGACAGTTTTGAGGCTGCTGGACAGCTGTTCTTGGAGTATGGCGCACTCTCTGGGGCTTTGTTTAAACACTACCAAGAGCCAGGCTTTGGAGTTTGGAGGCTCCCCTCCCGCTCTACCTGCGGATATCCAGATTGTGAACGAGCTCCGAGTTCTCGGCGTGTTTTTTGACTCTCGTGGAGTGGCACCCCGCACGTGGGAGGTTGTAGCATCCGCCGTTGAACGTCAGGTGGCTGTTGCAGGGACCTTTAAGCGCGAAACACATGTACGACGAAACCGTCCGATCCGACGTCCGACCGCGCCATACGACGGTCGGAGGCGAGGGTTTTCGTAGCATCGGAGAGCGTTGAAAACCCTCGCCTCCGACCGTCGTATTGCGCGGTCGGACGTCGGATCGGACGGTTTCGTCGTACATGTGTTTCGCGCTTTACGCTCTCCCTCCGCGACAGAGCTTACCTAGTAAGAGCTGTTTTTTGTGGGCGACTTTTCTATGTTGCCCACATTGCACTTCCCCCTTCTCAATTCGCTAGCCGCATCACCTCATGTCTCTTCCGGTTTTACTGGAACAAGGGCACTGAGCTAGTGACAAGGTCGGTGCTCCGCCTTCCCACGTCACTGGGCGGAAGGGGCATGCCCTGCGTCAGCACGGTGTGCCGCCTGCTCTCCCTCCGCACTGTTCTAGGGGTGTTAGATGACACGGATCACCCGGCACGGTCCCTGGCTCTTTATTTTCTAGGGCCCTCGCGCCGAGTGCTTGTTCCTCGCGCGTTGGGCAACCTTTACCCGAGCGCAGGAGCAACGCCACCGTTTTACCAAGCGGTGGTGGCTTGCCAAGAAGAGTTGAGGCGGGCGTTACCAGACCTCGAAGTGCGCGAAGTGCCACCGGCTCGCGTCGTCGAAGAGCTCTGCGTGACCCGGATCAGGGCCGTAACCAGGGGGGGGGGGGGGGGGGGGGGGTTAGGGGGTTCTGACCCCCCCCGAAATTTTTTTCTGGGTACGGCCCTGGTCGGTGCACTGGCAGCCAGCCGATTTTAATCTCCACTTCCGCGCACGCGCAGTGGCGCCGGTCGGCTACCGGGTACTAAACCGGGACCGGTTCTCCGGTTTGCTGTAACTCTCCATTATATGCCACCGATGCACATGATTCATAGGCGAAAATAGGACAATAGACACTTTCAAAATGGCCGCCGTTGTCCCCAAAACCCCCCCCCCCCCCCCCCCCCCCCCGAAATTTTTTTCTGGGTACGGCCCTGACCCGGATCACTCGTGAGCAGAGGGATCGGGCGAACGCCTTTCCGTGGACCTGATTGGTTTCTCGCCGCCTTCCCGGACCTGTGGAGGATTTTGAGTGGCGTCGGGGCTGGGGTGTCCTTCCAACAAGACAACGACTCCACCGCTGGGGCATTGTTCCCGACCCTAAGTGCCCCAACTGTGGACAGGTAGAAACAAACACCCATGTTTTCTTTGATTGTCCCGTTGCGCGCTCATTTTGGCGTTTGGTGCACCATGGCTTCCGGGGTATCGGCATCTGGAACTTTGTGTCAGGCGGTAGGTGCCCCCGCGGGGGCTTCGCCCTGCTCCTGTTGGCAGTCGGCCAACTGGTCCTCTGGCAGAATCGTTGTGCGGCGGTTGGCCAGCAACGACGATCTCGTGCAATGTGGCCAGTCCTCTCTCGACTGCGGGGTACCTTGCTCCGCCACCTAGACTCCGAGCTCTTTTGGTTGGGCGAGGAAGAGTTCCTCAGGCGATGGTCTTGCCTCTACGTCCGGCTGGTCGGTGGTCACATCCACTTGCTTTTCGCGCCTCTCGCACAGGTGTGAGAGGCGTGGGGTGGGGTGAAAGGGGGGGGGTGGGGTGGGGGGGGGGACATAACGTTAGCCAGCCGAACGCTACGCCTGGCTCAAGGCCCATACGCACATTCGCGTTTGAGCGCGGTGCGTTCCGTAGCGGCAAGCGGACGCGTTGCGTTGCGAAGACCGCTTGCGCCAAGCTTGTACGCACAGTTGCGTTGACACGCAGTCAACCGCAGTCAAGAGCCAATAAGAACGCGCTATCGTCGCTAGTGGCTCACCAATAGTAAGCGAAATCCAAGGCAACATGGCGGCGCACGGCGACGGCGTCCGTGTTCGATCTTGGGACAATCTCGCCGGCTTCCCCGACGTTTTGTCAGGCTTGAACCATCGCAGCCTTGGAAAATAGTCCCCACCGCTCCCCAAAACGAAAAAGCAAGCACTGCGAACGGCGAACCGGATACGTCTCGCCGAGTCGGCCGGGTGGGGCGAGCGAACACGTCATCCCCTCTCCTCTTTCGACTTCTGATTGGTCGAACGCACCCGAACGCACCGCAACGCTTCGGAAAGTTGAGCGAGTCTCTACTCGCTTGCGTCGCGCTACCGAGCGTTGCGGGAAGGCGCGCGTCGCTCTGCAAGCGACCGCGCCTGGCCGCAAGGACTCCGCAACGCACTCAAACGCGTTCAAACGCGAATGTGCGTATGGCCCTTTACACTGACATTTCTTAGGTAAAGGAGAGAACCCTCCTCGTGTGTGCTGATGAGATGTAAACAGCGGCCATATTTGGTTCGCTAAGTTATGTTTTTTCGTTACCTCCGTCCCTGGATCTTTGTAGCGTACATGTTCCTATTGTATACCGGTGTGATTTACGTCTTGCAGTTTACAGTGTCAATAAACTTTTCTTTAAACCCTGTATCTGTATTAAAGGGATACTTCAACGAAATATGAAATATTCCCGTCGTGTTCGAAAATAGGTTGAATATGATCCACAATATCCGTAAATGACAATCGCTCGTTTGTGTTTTGAGCCTGGTGGCTGTATTTTTCGTTATACACCAACTGAACTCTGTGACGTCACGGCGCGGTGGTGGCGCATCGGTCGCACTTCCGGTCTGGGGCTGTGGGCAGAAGTCCCCATGCCAGACGTGTATTCCTGCGTTGTTTTGAAAGGAACCAGACAAAAACCAGCCTTCTCGTCAAAACGCCGGGACTTGGGCCGTACCAAGAGAGTCGAGAAAGGTTAGAAGGTCAGTTTTCACGTGCTCGGTTCGTCCGAGAATCTGGATATGTGCCGTGAAAAGGGAAAGCCAGACGCCGTCGGACAACGATTGCTTGGGTGGGAAGCACTTTGGGTTGAATTCACGGATACTTGTGGTCATCGGATTTATTTGTTTTATTCCAACACGAACGCAAAAAACCATCAAGTTGTGCGGACCACCTGCGGACTACGTTCAGTGCGTCTTCAAGTTCAAACGGCCGCCTGATCGTTCGAACTGTCGTCTGCTCTAGACGACGCCGGCCCGTAGACCGAATCTTGGCCCGGTACTTGCTATAAGAAGTAAGTGCAGGCCCCAAAAGATTAAAGTTTGAAGGTTGGTAAGCAGGCTCGATGTAAACAGTAGATACAAGGAAATGTTGATCATTGTTACCATCACTGACTTGCTATGCCTAATTGACTTGGTCCGATTCTGCTTGCGATTTTCAGTATCGACGTCAACCAACTCAGCTACGGTTCACGCTTTTGCAGCCCGAGCGGCGTCGCGA
This sequence comes from Ixodes scapularis, assembly GCF_016920785.2. Lineage (NCBI taxonomy): Eukaryota > Metazoa > Arthropoda > Arachnida > Ixodida > Ixodidae > Ixodes > Ixodes scapularis. The sequence continues at coordinate 70,763,331 of NW_024609838.1, forward strand.
CTGAAAATTGCGAGCGAAATCTCATCATGCGAATCAGGCTTTAGCGTACATTCTGCGGCATCCACGCGGAATGAATCGCGGCATGTCACATTATTCACGTGAAGTTTCGCGGTGTAACGAGCCTCGGTAATTTCGCTGACGCCGCTCAAGTAGTCAGACATCGCCAGGAAGACGTAGAATCAACAATTCGAACGCAAAAAAGAGCAGGGGGACTCACACCGACGCCGCCAACATCGCATTTCAATGGTTTGTTTATGGGCGACGGCGAGCTTCTTGCCCACACCCCCATCGCGCATGCGCGGCGCCGGTGGCGTCCGCTAGGGGCGCTCCGGTTTGTTTGTAAACATGAGTTGGTGTACTGTGGCAAGCGCTCGGAGAAGGCCCAGCGGAGACCACGTGACATCCAATGCAATCGTGACGTAGGCCGTCTCAAGACGAGCAAAGCTACGGCGAGGCTGACGTCGAGAGGATGGCCTAGTCGTTCCAGCCACCGAAGCGGCTGCTTTTGTACGAATTTTGAGTGACGGGTTAATCCTTTGTAATCTTGTAGTGGGACAATAGCGACTTCTGCGACACACAAAAGACATTCTCGGGAAGAGGGGAGTTCCTCCTGCCCCTCTTCTCTCGTCGTGGCCGGAGACGAGACAACCTCCGTCACCAGCTGTCAATGTTCCTAGACGGGCATTACAAGCGAGGCGTTAGCGACATCCACCAGGTGCTCTTTGTTGATCGTTTAATTCGTTTTAAAATTCCTTTTCGTGATTTTTTTAACAAGATATCGGTATGTTCGATGTGATGCTGCTTTTTTGAACACATATAGACCAAAACATGAGCGCCGAAATTTCGTTGTAGTATCCCTTTAAAGGAGCTGTGCAACAATTTCAGGGCTTTGCTTAAATAATTGTGGAAGTTGATGCCTGACACTTCTGCAGTGAGCTACAAAAAACAGATTTCGCCTGGATACCCTAGTTTTTATTTAAAAAAAATGAAAAAGATCCAGGTTTTTGCCGCGTCTCAACTCGTACATCGTCTTCCGGGTCACGTGCGCAGTGACGTCACTTGAGTAGGCGCGGGGTTCCGGAAAAGTTCTCTCTTTAGAGCCATCAGCGAGTAGCGAGAACTCATCCGCTCGCGACCGCGTGACCACGTGCTGGCGGGCGCTCCGCGAAATATACGATGAAAGGAGGAAAGTCTCATCCGGGTCCGGCCATACCCGTCCTTGCCCGTCCGGCGCTGTCCCCCTCCCCCTCCGGCTTCTGGCCGCTATTCGCGGTTTTGTGGACCTAGGATAGATGGCGCCACTAAAACTCCGTATATTAAAAGTTTTGTCGATGATACCAGGGTTTTGACGCATTTATATGTATATGTTGGAACGACAAGGATTTATAGAAAAGTTACCTTTTATCGAGCAGGTATTCGCACAACTTGCTATCTTTTTTGCAACTACCCAAGTGACGTCACGCCACTTGTTTCTCATGGCCGCCGCTCGTGGCTGCAGGTCGGGAAATATTCTAAGATTTGCCTCGCTATTACGCGGCGGAATCGCAACATTTTGATGAAAGGAGGTGTGTTTTCTGCTATTTGTGACACAGTGAACAATATCAAAAGCAGAAAATGCCAATTCTTTCAACGTTAAAATCGTTGCACACTTCCTTTAAAGCCAAAATAGAAGTCACGTACAGTTCCTCGATTGGCCGCTGCGGGAGAAATGGTGGCGTTGTGTTTGTCATTAGCTCGGTGCTCGGAGACAGATTGGGGCCACTTTTTCAAAGCTGTCTTTATGGGAGTTTCCCAACTGAGTGTTTCAGTAACGTTGTCAGCAGCTGAATACTGAATACTATTGTAGCCATTAATAAACAACAATAGTACTGTTCTTACTTCTGTTACTACCACTTCTCTGACACAGAGCCGTACAGAGACGCAAGTCGCACTCTTCCACCATCATTTTGGATGAGCGTGATCAGAGCCGTATATGTAGAGAGTTTGGCCATTCGTTGGAAAGTATAGGAGACAAATGAGGAGGCGCCATTGGCTGAAAGCGGGCTGGGCGTGTTCCAGGGCGTCTTCAGAAATTCGAATGTCCGGCTTCTGGTGGGTCACCAGAAGCCGGAAATATTACCCTGTCGGTGGTCGCGAGAAACAAACCTGATAACTGCATTGGAGTAACTCTCGATGACTGAAAATATGGTACACGTGATGTTTCAATCACGCTCATCCAAAATGATGGCGGAGGAGTGTAGCTAGCGGAACGATCGACATAATCCGTACGCCAAGCGCCGAGGGCCGGGAATCTGCCGTCCGAGCGGGTCACACTCTGTCCGAGCAAAACAGAGTTGAGCGGCGCATTCGTTTCTTACATCATTCTGCATGATCATGATCAAAACAACACGTGAACCTTATTTTCAACCACAAAGAGTTACTCCATTTCACTCTTACACGCTTATTAAAACCATTTATGAACATAGACCTTTGATCAGAACTGTCTCTCGATACCACCGCTAGGGGATTCTTTTCGGCTTCTGGTTGGTCAAGCGAGCATGCCCAGCCCTCTTTCAGAGTCAGACGCACGCCCTGGCTCTGCCCGGACCTCCCATTGACCAAACTCTTACATATACGGCTCTGAGCGTGATCACTGATCTCTATGACAATTGCTGGATCGCGCTTCCCCGCTTCGAGCCCATTGCGCGATTGAGGCCGCCGGTCGGCCATCTTACGAGTGCCGCTGAAGCGTTGTCAAGGCGGCGGTCACGTGACCTTTGCCTCTGTTTTTACGTGACCTACACACGGTAACCATGGTAACTGTCTAAGCTTGACAGCGCTAGAGCATATCTCGTAAGATGGCTGACGGTGGCCTCATTTGCGGTGCGGGGAAGCGCGATCCAGCAATTGTCATAGAGATCAGTGAGCGTGATTGAAACATCACGTGTACCATATTTTCAGTCACCGAAAGCTACTCCAATGCAGTTATCAGGTTTGTTTCTCGCGATCACCACCAGGGTATTATTTCCGGCTTTTGGTTGGTCACATTCGAATTTCTGAAGACGCCCTAGAACACGCCCAGTCCGCTTTCGGCCAATGGCGCCTCCTCATTTGTCTCCCATACTTCCCAACGAATGCGTTAGACTAAACGTTATACTAAAGTCCCTCGATGTTTTTTCACGAAAAAATATTCAAGGACGTTACGTTAGACTAAAGTCCCTGTATCTGGAAAAAGTGGCGCATTCTCTTCCCTCCTCCTGCAAAAAAACCTAGCTCCTTACCCCACCTCTCAGTTCCGGTTAGGGAGGCTGTACTGAGGGTGGGCGCAACTCAAAACCTGAAGAGCGTTTGCAATATAATGGCGGCGACTGAGGGAGAGGATTCGAGAAAGGATATGCGCCAGTGTTGCCTGCACGAGAGCAGGCGCCCGCTCTGTTGCAACTCTGTTGCTCCATGCGCCTTTCCTCCTCTCGCCTCCCATTGCAAGCAACGAGCGCCTTGGCGCAGCCTCTCTCGCTTCCTTCTCGCTCCGAGAATTGCAAACGTCGAGCGGAGAAAGCAAAGTTGCCAGACAAGCAGCAACGTCCAAGATGGCGGAATTTACCATTTTTCGCGTTAAAAAAATACTTAACCTATCGCAACAAAACTGGTGGCTATGAAAAATTAATCATTTATACCTTGTGTAAATTATTCAAGTACCTTAATGGGCTTTTATGACCCGAGTTAGGATAGAAAACGACCCTTTGCCCCATAGACTCCTAGCAAAATTTAGCAATTAAATGGCGTCCATGTCCGGTGATCGCCGATCTAGCAGTTGCACCCACCCTCACTTGAGCCTCCCTAGTTCCGGTTTGCGATGGAGGCGCCCTCTGGGATTTCCCAAGTGTCTCGACGTCTCGGTCAGGTGGAGCGGGCGTGTGGCCGATCGTGTGGACTTTTATCGTCATATAAGTGTGGCAATTACCTCATTTAGAGCCCGCATTCGCATATCCGACCGTCCTGAAGCCACTCTAGATCTGTTCGTCCAATCGTAGATCCCGAAAGTGCTTTGGATAATCGTCCCTACCTAGTTGTAATATGTCAGTGTCTCGTGCAGGCACGTAGCCAGGGGGGAGGCCCATGGGGCCCGGGCCTCCCCCGAAATCTTCCATTCTGCTGGGACCTCCTCTCCCCCCTCCCCCTCATACAGCATTTTGTTATGGGCGGCCCCCCCCCCCCCCGAAACAACATCCTGGCTACGTGCTTGGTCTCGTGAGTGTGTGAGTGTACGGCTTCACAAAAATTGCAAGTCGCCCCCATCGCGCGAGGCTACATTGTCTGTTAGGCGAGTTGTGAACCCGCAAATCGAGGGGGTACGGATTCGCGTTTGATGTCTGTGCAGGTGGCGGGAGACGTTGAAGAAGTTGGAAAGTGTGAAACGGTGCGAAAGACAAAAAACAAATAAACACGAAAAGCTTTTTGCTGCTCGGGAGAAGAAGAAAAACATGATGGAGGGCGACGGAGGGCCTACTCGGCGTTGTCTTTCTTGAATTTTTTTTTCGTATATTTGCATATGCCTTGCCCGTTTTTCTAGTGGTTCTAATGATCGGTCATACAAAAAATCGTGGTTTGTTTCGGCTATTCTCCCCTTCCTGATGTTTCCTCTTTTTTTTTAACTTGCTCTCATTATGCTGCTGAATGTTCTGCTCGTATTGCAGTTACTGTATTATGCACACATTTTTAAAAAGTCACGAGTAATTAAAGTAATTCGTTACCAATATTTTGTAACGAAATTACATTACAAATTACTTCTAAAAAAAGTAACGTGGCAATTACAAAATTACTTAAAAAAGTAACGGGTTACAAATAATCCGTTACTTGTAACGGATTACTTTTTAAGTCTGGTTAGGAGGTATGGAAATGAATGAGGAAGGTACAAAAGCTTAGGGAGTGAACACAAAATAATTAATGGCGAATTCTAGGGGCGTTTTAGAGCGCGCCGGGATCGGTTGACCAGATCGGGACTGGAGCACACGATCCGAACGGGGTCGCGCCGCCTACGGATCCCCCGTGGAGCATGATCACTGCTCCGGGATCGGCGGATGCCTTCCCGTCATTCAACTGCCCGGGAATCCCCTTTCCGCGACCGCCGCTGTCGTTTCGAAGACGTTTTCGCAGGAATGGCTCAGGAGCTTCTAGCAAAGCGCGAGAAAGGAAGTCACGTGTGAGCGCTGAGGGCTGGCCCGGCTGGCTTCCGGTTGAATCCGCCGAAATCTTCGGAGTGACTTTTCTCGGATCCAGATCAAGATCTGGAGCGGGGGAGCTAATCCAAAACGACCAGTGGAACACGTCCGTCTCGATCCCGATCGCCCTGTGAAATAGGCTCGCTCCAGAAAAGTCGATCCCGGCGCGCTCCAAAATGACCAGTGGAATTCGCCATATAAGATTAAATTTGGTGCATCCGGACCAGAACAGCAAGCTCAGGAACGAGCTGGTAGGCCGAAACTAAGTGAAGCTCAAATACAAAAAGTATCGAAAGGCGTTGAGAACATAGTATCGGAACAACCAGAAAGAGAATGGACGTATGAGGATCTAATAGAAACATTTAAAAGCGAATTAGAGAAGCTTCGAATTAAACGAAGAGGAAAGAAAAAGCGAAGACGCAAACCAAAAAGCTGGTGAAGTAAGGAGGTCAAAGCAGCCATATTACGACGCCAAGATGCATCTAGGGAGCATAGGTTGACAAAGAAAAGGGGAGTATTGTCAGCTGCAGTAGTATCAAAATGGGAGAACTTCAAGAGCGGAAAAAGGAAGCATCAGCTTTAATACAGACCGAAATTGGGAGTGCAGGAGTGCTGTGGACGCTGTGGATCATGGAAAAAATAAGGACACTGACCCCCCCCCACCTCCCCCCCCCCCCCCCACACACACACACACACTCACGCACAATTTTTTTTTTTTAATTTTTTTGCTAGGCGGTTTAATATGGTGTCAGAATTGACTAAACCCAATTAATATTTTGTTACAGAGTCAAGTATATTTTTAATAAGCCAAGAAAGCAACTGCTCGAAACCAAAACCGCAACCTGCGCACGGAGGTGCCGGAAGTCACGTAACTATACCTAACCGTGCTTTCGTTTTTTTTTTTTTTTCTGGCCGCGCGTGGCAGACATTACAGCGTTGCGGCGTACCGTTTGCCGTACGATTGCTTTGCAGTTATGTTTGTTGAGTTGTTTTGTAGTACATTGAAGAGTTGGAAATGAGCAGTGAATGCCCACGATCGGCTTCGAAAAGAATGGCCCCAAAATGTTGAGTGAGGAGTTGCCTCACATGGTCTGCATCTCAAAGTGGCATTGTGCGGTAGAGCCTGCACAAGTTTTCGAAAGAGCAACGGGATCGGGACCAATGGCTGGCTGCAAATTCAATTCTTGCAGAACAGTTACGGGCACCTCGGAAAGCGGACGCTACCCGATTTATATACTCCTTCCATTTTGTGGAAAGTAACTACATTGGGTTCGCAGGTGTCAGAAAGGGAGTACCATATCATGTAGTTCAGCGACGTTTCGTCCACGAATTTTTTTTTTTTTCAGTGGTAATTGTAAAAAAAGAAATGTAAATATCGCAAAATGATTGTAAAAAAAAAAAAAAAAAAACTTGATATTTACATTTTGATTGGACCTGGGTTCGCCGCGTGTGAAGCGGACATCTTTTTACTGGGCTACAGGGGAAACTTTTCTGTTTCGAAGCAGAGTGTCGAACCGGAACCGAACCGAACCGAACCGAAAACCGGAACCGAACCGTTCTTTTTAGTCGAACCGGAACTGAACCGAACCGAAATCGTCGCCGCCATCTTGGAACTGAGCCGGGGAAAGAATATTACAGCAACCGGCTCAAAACGGTTCGCGGCTTTCTTTTTTTTAAATTACAAAATGAATTTTTGAGCAATAAAAACTGGCAGCTGTATTTCTATCTATACACCGACACGCGGGCTTGACGTCACGGAGCTGCGGCGGCGCTGCGATCGCGCCGGAGCCGGGGGGTGTGGGCAAAAGCGCGCACGTTTCGCATGGGCGTCATAGCATTTCAGCATGCCGCGAAGCTGTGTTGCCGTTAATTGCACCGAAATGTACAAGAAAAGCAGCGGAGTGAGTTTCCACAAGTTCCCGGCAGACTCTGAAATGCATAGAAGGTGGATAATATCCGTGGATCGAAAAGAATGGTCGCCTCGCGCGAACGACCGTTTGTGCGGCAAACACTTTCTTGGAGGCAAGTGCGGCTTCCATTTCAATCTCCGTCCCGAGGCTTGCATAAGTGCAGGGAAACCGTTGTCCGATCGAGACCACCCGAATTTTGTTTCCACGGTGTTCGCGCACAACGCACCCGGGCACCACCCAAGCGCTCGTCGGAGGCTCGCTACGCCCGTGCTACCGAGCAGAAGGGGATCGACGACAGAACGGCAGTGTTGTAGGCGTTACCAAAAAAAAAAAAGTAACGAAATACGTTACTCGTTACTTGCAAATAAAAGGTACGCGTTACTGAGCTACGTTATCTAAGAATAAAAGGACGCGTTGCCGCTACCGATAAAAAGTAACACGTTACTTCTGCGTTACTTTTTTAAATTATGATGTAACACATTTTACGGTTTTGACGATACAGGTCATATATCAAGAAACATTATGTTCATGCAGAAACTAAACATAATTACTTTAGCTCTTTTCACGGTTTCACCTAAATACTTACGAGAAAGAACGCATAGAAAAACATGGCTTGACGCCTAAAACACGGAAACAATTGAAGTATAATTTCTTTAAGACTTAAGAAGTAGTAACGACTAACGTAACTACGTTACTTGAAATAGTAACATAAGTATGTTACCCGTTACTGTGCCGAAAATGTAATGAGTAGGTTACTACGTTACTGAAAAAAGTAACGCGTTCCTGGTAACGCCGTTACTTGTAACCTGTTACCGTCAAGACTGCAGAACGGACAAACTTTTATTGGTTGTAATGCCTTGTGGTCATGAGGGTATGAAAAATATCATACCTTGACTTGAAGATGCTCTGTGTATTTAATCAATTATGAATACACACACTTCCGCAGACCCACAGTCTGCTGATCCCGCCGGCAGTGCGGAAACCGACTCGAGGTAATCGTAGACCTCGAGAGACTTGTACGCCTGCACCGTGTCAGTTGTGAACTGGCTTGGCGAAAAAACTAAATAAACGACGACCTGAGCCGTTGACTTCCGTGGCAGCAACTTTACGTCGGAAGTCCAGCAGGCCTTGTTTACGGCGTACGGATCCTCGTAGGCAACGCCGTCCACGCACAGTTTGTTTCGATACCGCTACCGTTCAGGCTCGGGCAACGAGCTCAAATAGTCGGGCATAGCATACGACATACGTTATGAGGAAATACGACGCACAAATAAAGATACAAGCGTCCCTACAACGTCAACAACGAGCGCATGCCATAGAGCGCAATGGCGAAAACACGGACAGCCGGGCTGCTTTTGCCGACATAGCTACCGCGCATGCGCGGCCTTCCGTCCGTGTTGGTAATAGCCGATTCACACGACGGACTGATCCGCGGACGGATTGATCACGTGACGACATATCCGCGGTTCGTCCGTCTCCCAAGCGCATCCACACGAGGGAGACGACGAGCAGACGCCAGTGAGGACGGACCGAACCTGTTCGCACCCCACAGTGCCGCGAAACTCCAACATCCCACAGTAGCACCGTTGTCCAAGAGAGAAATCGACGGTTGCTACCGCGATAAAGAATCGTACGCCGCTGCTACGTACAGATCGAGAACAAAACACCGGGACAGGCTTCGCGCGAAGCGCCACTAACTTTACTAACCCAAAGCATGACAGTGACACAGGCATGATCCTGCCCGAGAAAGCTTCGGCGTAGACGCGACGAATTTCTCGGCTCGCGGAGGGGCGTTTGGAGATGCCTCCACGCACTCCGCGCTCGTGCACAACACTCAAGCACACCACATCCACAAGAGAGGGCTTGCTCGGCTTGCTCTGTGAAATCCTGATTGGACGTGCAAGAATTATCGCGGCGTGCTAGACGAGTTTTGACGGGAGCTTCTTGACACGGACCCGGAGGAGCACCGGAACCTGCGTCGCGTCAGCCGGACAAAGTTTCTGGAGTTTCTCTCACGCGTGGAACCAAGAATCGTACGACAAAATGAACCAACAAACGCACAAAACGCAACGACGCGCCATTTTTGTTTTGAACGATTACGTCGATTAGAAGCAAAATACCAAGAAAACCATGTACCGTTGCCAGACTAAATGCTTTCCAAGTCAGTCTGCCGCCAAACGTCCGCGAGTGAAAAAGGCGCTCGACTTTATCAGTCCGCGCCTCCGCGGAGGAGGCGCGGATCGCAGGAATCGGTGACGTGCCGGTCACGTGGTACACGGTCCGCGGACGAAAATCGCGATTTGGTCCGTCGTGTGGATCGGCTATAAACAGAGCCGCTCCGCGTGTCGGTCTATAGTCGGTGACAGGTGAAGAACGAAGTGGAAGCTCCGCCCACCTCTTTCCACTTTAGCAGAGCGAATGGTGCAGAGGAGGCGACCTCCTCTCCACCGTTCGCTCCGCTGAAGTGGAAAGGGGTGGAAGGAGCTTCCACTTCGTTCTTGACCTGTCACCAACTATAGTGATCAAATTGTCATATACCGAATTGCAATGTGTGAGAAATTGTAGTTTTTCGTAGCGCTTTTGTATTGGCACTATGATCACCTGTCACGTGCTCACGTGACGTCATGATGTCAAGGCATGCTGGGAAGAAGTGTCACGCCACCTGGCCCCGTGACGTAGACGCGTGACTCACTAAAGCCCCTTCATGTTTCAAAAGTAGCGCAAGGTGCGTCGATGGACGAGGCACGTGCAACGTGCAGCCCTTAAGAAGATCATGGCGGCACAGCGCAGCACTGAGCTGGATTTCAGACGCCATGAATTTCCCAGAAGTGGCGCGCGGCACGTGCCTTGAGCATGTCTATAACAATGAATGGCGCCACGTTTCCCAGGATAGAGGGGCTTTATGACTCACTGCGTCCGGTCTACTTAAATTGAGAACGTCACTAGATCTATTAGCGTTGTTGACACGGTCACGTCACAAGGCATCACAACTTCTCACCGCGAGTCACGTGACGCCGTGACGTACTCGATTGTTATGAGCCCGAGCCCGGTGCTTTGGTTCACGACAATCGGTATCTCCAAACATTCGGGTAATGACTCGTGCTCAATCATTGATGAGAATAGCTGTACTCTAACAATGTCTCAAGCTCAACCCATGCTTTATTCTTTGCCAACCGAAGCGCATGACTGTGATGAACACTGACGGTATACTATAATTAGCGTCAGATCACGTGGCCGTCCGTTCTAATAGCAAGTTGAGGAGGGACAGCTGTTTCTTTCCTTTAATTTTCCGGCGTCCGCCTTCGAGCGGAGAGGAAAACTAAAGAGTGTTTTTGCAAGTTATCGACGTCAAGGATTAGCTCTTAGCGGTATTTACTGAAAGTACAAAATTGTTGCACGACCCATTTTACATGTACACATCATTGAGGCACCAAAACATGATTTCGTTTCTGTTGAACTGCCTCAGAAAGTTGCCCCCAAGCACAAAAGCATCGAAAGGACTAAATGTGACTTGCTAATCCGACGATAAATAGAATTACAAGCGTGTACGGGTGAAATACCTAAAAAAAAAAATATATATATATATTTTAGGGGCTTTAGAGGGTCAGCCCAACGTTGGCAGCCGCTCTAAGTCTCACAGGAGTGTCGTTCTCAATTTGTCCCTCAGCTCTGACCACCTCCGTATTTTGTCTAAACTTCACAGTTTGTGGGTGCAAAATAAAAGAAGTGAAAGGTTACTGTTAACAAACGACACAAATATAACTGTCAAATCAACACCCCCAATGGAGGTGGGAGTTCCTCAGGAATAAAAAAAGTAATATCTGGAGGAACACCAAAAAGGAAAATGGAAAGGGGGGGGGGGGGGGGGGGGGTTAAAACGCTGTGTTGTAAAAGTTCCCCTGCTCCGCATCTTCGGCACAGGCCAAAAAGCCTGGTCCAGGAAACTACTTTGTTAGCAAAAACACGCCTGCCAGAAAGCGCGTTTCCGTGGTGCCAGACGCGCGCGCCTTTCCTCACAACACTGCACCAAGAACGAATAATTTATGTCTCTGAAATACCTGACTTGCACTGAGCGCGAACCTTCTGCAGCATGCGTTTTGCTCCACCGGATTTGATTTTCTCAGCAAGAACAAATCGCAATGAGTACCAGCATAGAGGGACATTATGTCACGTGCAAACCATGTTGAAAAAGATCAGTTTTCTGGTGAAATGCCATGTTCTCAACACTGGAAAAAATGGATGTCAAAATTGTAAAGTTGTGTAAAATATATATAGCAGTCTCGCGATGATATGAGGCAGTCTAATAAAAGGTTAGAGCGCGTGGCGGATAAAGCACAGAGTTGTAAAGAGAGGGCCCGACACAAATGCACGTAAAACCGAATATAATTATTGGCCTCTTGAGGCGGTATTTTGCGAAGTTTCGGAATCGTACAACCCGATGTCTAAATGTGATTTATATTAGAAATATGTCGTCTGTCCTTCGCGCTATTTATGTGTAATTAGAAATACCATTGCCTAAATCTCCATGTATTTCTTTTTGCAGTAGGCATTATGTATGAGATTACTTAGAAGAATACCATTTATTATCTCTCTTTTTGCATTTCGTGTATCATACCTTCAGATATATAACGTGAGCACACAGTCCTTTTTGGCATACACCGCAACCCGGTGTTTCACACTGCCAAACAGTGAACAAAAGGGCACGTTTCCACAGACTCAGCAGCTGGCATATGCTCGAGTGTCGTCCTCCCGTGTCGGTCTCAAGCGGTTATGTGAACTTCATACAGTCAAATTTGTTGATGGTAATAAAATATATATTTAATTACTGCCTGAAAATTTGACAACATAAATAAAGAGCCGATCATCCTAAAAGGTTTACATCACAAGTAAATGCACCCACATATTATCTGAAATATGCCCTGCTAATCATTTCCGGCGTTTCATCATTGGCAAGATGCCGAAAAGTGACCGGCACTTTTATAAGTGATGTGGGAGAGCCTTAAAAAGTTTTTGTTTATTGAAGCTGATTTACATAATTATGAGTTCCTTACACATATTTAACTTCTCAAACTTATACAAGTTTGTTATCGCCTCTTTTATAGGATGAGCAACACTTTTATCTGCAGTACACAGGGGCACTTGGCGAAATATGAAGATTGCGCACGCAGAAAGTCAGAAAGTGACCAGTTAAGTAGCTGCAATGTCGAGTAGAGTATGAAATACCACTTTTTTCTATTTAACAAAAACTCACCAATTAGCAAGGGTGATGCTAAATTGAATTGACCGGTATCTTGTCAAGAACAAACCTCACCAAGCTATGCCGAAAATGTTCACTTGGGTATGCGCTATTTTAGGCCAGATTTGATCATAGTGCGAAAAGGTGTGTATATATTAGAGTGTACAATTTTGGCTCACACTTTTCTGCATGATTGTTCCCCTGCATATCACAGTGCTGAGTGTAAACACTGTTGGTCAGGAAAACAAGCCTTGTGAATGCCGCTCAGAGGTAGAAAGGGCCTGTCCTCAAACTTTCGTGACATTTTTGCAAATAATAGTGCTCTTAGCTCAGTTGCGTCCTCAACATATATATTGTGAAATGTATCTCATAAACAAGATTTCACGATATATATGGTGAGGACGTGTGCATTCCATAATTTTATGCACTGTAATTAATTCCAAAACTCAAGAGCGCAACTAGGATTCAGCATCTAATACTCCGACGCAAAGTTGTACAAATCATGGCTCTTTTGGGCGACCAGAAAACCTTTTGATTCCGGCAAATTACATGCCACTGAGTTAAACAAATAGATGTTGATTCGTACGAACACGACGTTTCGGAGGTTAATCTACCTTTCCTTTGACTTTCATTGAAATTAAATAACGCAATTTCTTATTTTTGGTACCTGAAAATAAAAGTGGATTGTACGATGACAAAAAGCTATATAGTTACTTGTTTCACGCTTGAAATAGTGCCCATTTCCAAAACAACGTGGAAAATATGTTCTCAGTTTAGCGTTTCAAACTGGTTAGAACCGGTTCAAGCGTTATTTTTACTCCCCGCAACTGAACCGAAAGCCGTGAACCCGAACACGAACCGAACCGATAAAAATTTCGGTTCGACACTCTGGTTTTCGTAGTAATGCAGCCAGTCGACTGGAGGTCAGAAAGTTTGATGCCAATTTCTCTCTAGCAAAGGCACTCCCTGCTCGAAGTCGGGCAGTACCACGCATTGGTCACATTCGCAGCTATACTTCGTTTCAGCTTCTGTCCGAGCGCAGCCAAAGCTACGTGTGGCCGGAGCCAATCACACGCCGGCAGTAGGTCACGCGATCTCGCCTGCACTTTTGTATCACTCCGCTGCGCCGCCGGTCGGCCGCGCCGTCCGCGCTCGCCAAGTATTTCGTCTGCTACGGGTGTATCAACGATATCGTCTGCTACAAGTTTAAAAAGTGCCCTTTCACGTTCTGAAACTTGGTCACAGGGGATGTCAGTACGTAGGCTGGCCGCTGGCATCTTTGTCCGAGCTTTCCACTTGTTCGGCATAGTTTCGAGTTGTAAGTACACGTTGCAATTTCCCCGATGACCCGGCCGTTGATGTTTCCTTGTATTGTTTGGATATACCAGGGCTCGAGGCGCAGTCCTTTCCACCAGCTTCTCGGCGTTCAATGTGATCGGCAGGTAAAGGGGTGCCCTGATTTCGCCGCGTATCTGAATTGCAGTGGCCCGGACGCTTTGCTTGTTTACAATGCATTCGCGGTACGACGCGGCCGGATCGAGTCTCCTGCCGAATTTGAAAGTAGACATTCATCACGACCTCTTGCGCCTGACGCCCAAACGTGCCTTTGCTAAAGGGCGTTTTGAAGCGGCTCGGTGAGGAAAGCAGCGAAGCACATGATTCGGCGATTACGGGAACGAAATCACACAGAAAAACCGAGCGCTGCAGCCGTGTTGCCAGCGGATATACATGTTTTCGCCAAACCACATGCATTTACATATATTAATAGAAACATAAACTTCAGAGATTTGATTCCTTTAGTTTCAAATCATTCTCAGCAGTACACATCTGGAAGATTGTGCAGTTTCTATGCACAAAGCAGTTATTTTAAAAGAAATTACTTTTGTGAACTACTTTGTGGTGCGTAGGAATGCTTGCGAACCGTCCCTCAGCCTTTAGCTGCGCTCGGACGGAAGCTGATACGAAGTATAGTAAAGAAATCGTACGCGTTCATATTCTACTCGAATTACGCACTTCGTGCTTGACGTTTGCGCGAACGATGTCTTCAGCCACGAGAAGGGGCGACGGCTTGGCGACGTCTTCGTGCAAATCGTCTTGGTGGTCAGGCGTGTCGTACGGAATGAATCCGAATTCTTTTGATCGGTCCAAAATTTCTCTTTTGAAGGAAGACAGATTCGCCGATATCGCGAACGACAGTTCTGAAGTAGAGGTCCCACGCCCGTCGTCCGCTGCCATCGCCGTCCTGCCCGCGAGTCCCACGATACACGATACGACACCATGCTGAGAATTACGCAGTGAACGCACAGAATGCTTCCGGTTCTCTGTGCAACTTTTTTGTTTTCAATCAACATATTTGCAGCTTTTTGGAAGCCTAAAAAAATGGGCTTCATATTTTTTTTTTAATTTTTAATTTTGTGTGTGTGTCGTCTTCAATGACCACGACTTTGATCAAATTTGGTGGTTCTGTCTAAACCGTATAAAAAGGCCGGTGACCACGCAGAAGATAGTGAGCGCGACTCAAACCAGCCAGTTCTCGATCGGCGGTTTTCGGGCGGAAAGAAACCGGATTTTGAGCCGCAACTTCTGTTCTGGGTATAGTTGAGCTCTCATAAGTCATGTACATCTAAAAACCCCGGCGAGCATAAATACCCTGTCAGTGTCCCATTAAGGCGCAGGGGAGAAAGACAGAGGGTTTCCAACACTTACTGACCACACAGGAGGAGAGAACAGTAAGGGGGAAGAGGCACGGGAATATATTAGGCAGACAATCGAAGAGGCTTTTTCCCAGCTTGAGCAGGGAGGGGACAGTGAACAGCACGATCAGCAGTAGCATAGAGGAGGAACAGAATTGTGTACCGATGGAGGCCACTACAGAAGAATGGGACAAGGCAGAAATTAAGGTTCCAGCAGGTACAGCGACAGGCCCAGATGACATACCCATGGAACTCATTAAGACACTAGGAAAAACAAGCATATTGAAGTTACGGCATGTGATTAACCAAGTCATTATTGGAGGAGAGGTACCCTGTGATTAGAAACTAAGCAAAATAAGACTAATATATAAAGGCTAAGGAAACAAAGACAACATTAGGTCATATCGCCCGATAACGGTAACTTCGGTTTTATACAGATTAGCTATGCAGATAGTAAAGCGGAGAATGGAGGAATAGGTAGAAGGTATGCAAATACTGGGTGAGCTCCAAAATGGATTTCGAAGAGATAGAAGACTGGAAGATAACTTATTCTTCACCACACAATGTATAGAAATAGCAATAAAGAACCAAACTCCTTTATGGTTAGTTTATTTGGACATCAAGGGAGCGAACGATAATGTGAGCCAGGAAAGACTCTGCGGTCAGCTGAAGGAGTATAATTTAGATGCCAATTTGGTTAGGTTTCTTCAGCAGGTGTGCAGAGACAATAACGTAGTTATAAAACATGGGAAGTAGAAACTACACAACCCGGAGCAATAAAAAAAAAGAGGACTCAGGCAGGGCTGCCCACTGTCATCTCTGCTCTTCATGATATATCTCAGTGAAATGGAAAAAAAAAAAGAGAGCAGAGCAGCTTAGGTTTTGATGTGACTTATATGGAAGGAGGGGGAAATGTAATACAGGTAATACCTGGAGTGATGTATGCGGATGACATAGAACTCGTGGCAGATAACCAGGATACATTACAGGAACTAATATGTGGGGAGAAAGGGGACACATTGGGCATGCGTTTTAGTAGTGAAAAGTCGGGAGTAATGGTGTTTAATTCCGAAAAGAGGGAACCCCCGACGATACAAGACATTGTAATAAACCATGTAGGAAAATACAATTATCTGGGAGTCTGGCTCAATGAGGGAAGGAAATATTCAGAGGAACATAAGGAGAATACACATAGAAAAGGGAAAAAGAAATTAATCTTTTATGAAGCTCAAGGCTCTATGGAACTATAATAGATATGAAGCGGTCAGAGTTATATGGGAAGGAGTGATGGTACCAGGACTGTCTTTTGGCAATGCAGTACTGTGCATAAAATCAGAGGTTCAATCCAAATTACAAATTCGGCAAAGAAGCGTAGGCAGGTTGGCACTGGGAGCACATGGAAAAACACCAAATGCGGGAGTGCAGGGGGACATGGGATGGTCGTCTTTTGGGAGCAGCCTGAGGCAATTTGTAAGTTGAAATTTGAACAAAGGTTGAGCGAAATGAATGATACGTGGTGGGCACGGAAGGTATTCAAGTATTTATACGTGAAAAGTTTAAACACAAAATGGACAAACCGAACCCGAGAGCTTACATTTAGTAAATACCAACACACTGGTGATGGTGCTGAGCAGACTACTTCAGTGGAAAAAGGGGTGAAAGAGGCAGAGAGGAAAATATGGGAGGGAAGAATGCAGAAGAAATCAACTCTAACAGTGTACAGGTCATGAAAGTAGGACATAAGAAAGGAAAATGTGTTTGGCAATTCACTGGGAGGTTCTTTGCTGTTCGAGGAGAGAGCGGGAGTTTTGAGGACAAGGACGTATAGGGCCGAATTCCAGGAGACGGATACATTACGTGCCACCTACCATAATGAGAGCGAGACACTAAAGCACTTGGTTTTAAAGTGCACGAGGCTTCGCCCGGCCGTCTCTAAAGGGGTAAAGGATTTGGCCGGGGCCCTTGGTTTCACTGGCGGCGATGGAAGGAGGGAAGAGAAGATTGCAGTCACAAAGGGGCAGTTACAAGATTGGTGGAAATTATCTAGGGAAAATTGAATGATGCACAACTAACTAGCAACGCTGGTAACAGGCGGTACAGAGGAAAATTGGGCTCCCTCCCGCGTGGCTCCGGCACAAAGTCTCAACCCTGTCTCCCAGCGGGTCCGGTGCTGGGGTAACGCCGACAAGGTTTGACCAGAGAAAAATTGGTGACTCCCTCGCCGGGGGGAAGAGGCGGTGGTTGATGTTTTTAGTTTTTCTGACCGATCCCCCGAAGGTCATCCTGGTGATATTCCACACTGCCTGGTGATAGTTAGGGGGAGAAAATTGGTCTTAGAAGATGGTGGAAAACGTTTATTGATACATCAAGCACTCACATAATGCTGGGCTTTGTCCTGCGACAGCTCCCCTAAAAAGACGAGGCCAGGCCGGACTCCCCCTAGAAGAGAAGTACCGAGTCTACGATTATCTTTGTCCTGAAAAGGTCTGTGGCAGGACTGGTCCAATTCTCCAGGGCAGATGGCTACAGGTTGAGTGGGAGTGAGTTGGGTGCCTTGTCTCTGGCGGGGGTGAAAAGTGAACAGTCTCAAATGAGGTGGTGAAGGTCTGCTGCGAGGGTTAGAATGCAGCAAGGGTATGTCTCGGGCTTGCCCAATGTTGAGGTGTGAGGGGGGAGGGGTCCTGGGGTTGGCGTTTTGCTTCTTTCCCGCTCTCTGTTTGGCAGTCTTGCTCGCCGAGATGCCCCACAGTCGTTTGATGCGTGGGGTGATAGCACTGTTGGATCGGACTCTTCGCAGGAGGACCAGCTCCTTCCTCGAGTAGCCGTTAGGTATGGGGTGTTCTTCCTTGGGCAGGGAGCTGAGAAGCTTGCCGCGAGCTTCTTCTTTGGCTCTTCTGAGGGTGTCCTCAGGGTCGTAGAACTGGTCGCTGGTTGCAGGGACTCCAGGGGTGGAGGGAGCTCGAGGTGGCTGCGAGAGGAACAAACCAGCTAACGCTCCCGCAGCTCGATGAGCAACCTCGTTGCCTGGGATTCCCGAGTGTCCAGGGATACACTGTAGAGCTATTTTAGTGTTGCGTCTGTCTACGAGATGTCGAGCGAGGATGAGGATTCGTCTGGTAGTGAGACTTGTAGGGTCATAGCTGTTACACCGTCTCAGAATATCCTGGCAGTCAGTGTAGATGTTGACGGTCTTCACCTGCGGGAAGTTCCGAGCGACGTGTTCCATGGCGTAGAGGACTGCCTGGGCCTCGGCTGCATGGGGTGTCTTGGCGGTCTTGGTTTCCTGGCCCCATGTGCCTATGTTGAGAATGTACCAAGCAGTAGCGGAGGCTTGGGGGCGATATGCGGCGTCTTTATATACCGAGAGGACGTCGGGGGTCTCGGAGTGGATGGCTACGATATCTTTGTGTCGTTGAGCGAATTAAGAGTTGGCGGTGCTCTTGGTGTTCTGGCCCCATGTTCTTCGGTATGGGGATGCTGGGGACAATGTCAGTGAGTTCCCAAGGAGGTAGAGGTCGGGTGGTGATTTGAGCCAGTTGGTAACAGTTAAACATGATGAAAAACAGCCTCAGATAAACAGCGACGAAGAACGGGTAAAGAATACGACAGGACAACGGCTCGTCCAAGCTTGGGTAGGTGTGAGATACTTTTGCCAAATCGGCGGAGGGTGGCTCTGCCTTGCCTGGAGTTTTGGAGAGCAATGTAGTGAAGTTTTTGTTGGGGCCTTGTTATGTCTTGTAGCTTGGGGAGGAGGGAGTATGTGAGCATTTCTTTCAGCTTGATATGTCTAGGGAGGCCTGGTATGCACCTTCCAGCGTCATTCTGGAGCAATTCGAGCGCTTCCCAATGGCTCTTTACAAGTCTGTAGAAATTTGATCCGTGGAAAACCTTCGACATGAGTACCGCCTGGCACAGGATATTGGCTACCCGTACGAATGAGAGCCCTGCCATGCTTCCAGGTTTTGGATATCTGATGGCGAATTCCACTGGTCGTTTTGGAGCGCGCCGGGATCGACTTTTCTGGAGCGAGCCTACTTCACTGGGCGATCGGGATCGAGACCGACGTGTTTACTGGTCGTTTTGGATTAGTTCCCGCTCCAGATCTCGATCTGGATCCGAGAAAAGCCGCTCCCACGATTTCGGCGGATTCAACCGGAAGCCAGCCGGGCCTGCCCTCGGCGCACACACGTGACTTCCTTTCTCGTGTGGCTACTCGCCTGATCTCGGCTATCTCACCTCGGAAGGAGAAGAAGCACATCGCGAGCTGGGCTCCTATAGATTGCCTCGACATCAGAAGAATTCGTAATGGCCGCTTGCTTACCCCTTGGCTCGACAGTCGGTTCGTTTTCCAGGAAGGAGAAGAGAAGGTATTTGCCGGCGCTACGGGCATTCCGGCAATCTTTGCTAGAAGCGCCTGAGCCATTCCTGCCGCTCGTGCGTCGAACACGTGTTAGCGCAGCAATTGCGAAAACGTCTTCGAAACGACCGCGGCGGCCGCGGAAAGGGGATTCCCGGGCAGTTGAATGACGGGAAGGCATCCGCCGATCCCGGAGCAGTGGTCATGTTCCACTGGGGATCCGTAGGCGGCGCGACCCCATTCGGATCGTGTGCTTCAGTCCGGATCTGGTCAACTGATTCCGGCGCGCTCCAAAACGCCCTTGGAATTCGCCATGAGTGATCCACTCTCTCGGGGAGCCTCTCGGATTGAAGATAATGCCGAGGCTTTTATGGCTATCAGCTTTCTTGATGAAAGCTCCTCTGAAAGCGAGGCTGAGGGTTGGGTTTCGGCGTCGGGCAAATATCATATATATTTGGTCTTGTCCAAGGAAGGTGCAATTCTTGAGGAGAGTTTCGATAATATCGAGTCCCTGCTGCAGGGTTTGTCTTCTCTTGTTGAGGGTGCTTTCTTGCGTCCAAGTGGTGATGTCGTCGGCTTAAAGGGTAAAATTGAGGGATGGGGTACGTTCTCAAGCCTCCAGGCGAGGTGATGTTGAAGAGGGTTGGGGAGAGTACCGCTTCCTGCGGTACCCCGATTTGGTTGTGCCGGGTAGGGCCTTTAATGTTTCCGGACCGGACGGAATATCTACTTTGCTTTAGGAAGGCTTTGACAAAATTGAGGGGTCGGTGTGTGATGCCACTCTGCTGAAGTGCACGGATGATTACATCGTGAGGTAAAGAATCAAAGGCTTTGCCGATGTCGCCAGCGACGAGCGAGCAGTCTTCCTGGTTTTTGGCTGTAGATGTCCCTGGTTAAAAAGAGAAGGCTGTCTTTCGTGCCTAGGTGCTTGCGGAAGCCAGTTGGGGTGGGGTGAAACACCTTGCGGTTCTCGGCGACCTATTCGATCCGTGCGAGGAGAATTCTTTCGAATAACTTGCACATGATGGAGGTGAGAGAGATAGGGCGAGTGTTCTTGAGAGTGTTGGATGGTTTGCCTGCTTTGGGAATCGGCGTGACCCAAGATTCTCTCCACTCTTCCGGGAAGGTGTCGTGGGTCTAGATCTGATTGGACCTTTGTAGTAGTTGTTGTTTGGCCGGTGTGGGGAGACACACTGACGGTGATGCCGTCAGGCCGGGTGCCGACTTGACGTTGCCTTTGCTGATTGTTGTCTCGAGCTCCCACATGGTGATTGGGATATTCCAAGGTGGCGGGTCTGCGGGTAAGGGCTCCGGGTTGTACAGAGGTGGCTCCGGAGCGGATCAGGGTTGGGGGAAGAAGACATTCCCGAGATCTCGTAGTATGGTTTCAAGTGGCTTATCGGGAGCTAAGGCTATGTTTTCAATGGTCTTTCCAGTCTTGCTGATTTCTAGCATGACGTGGAAAGTCCGCCACAGTTTCCGTATTGATGTGGGTGATATAAAGACCCCCAGTGCTCGAGCCATTCGTTCACCTTAAGAGTTTTGGCGTAGTCAGCTGCTTCCGACCTGATTTGGTTGAGTTCCTGAAGGGCCCTTTGGGTCCTGTCACTCCGTAAGTATAAGCTAGGGTTCGTTTGTTCAAGAGCGAAAGGAGATGTGCATCCGGAGTGGGAGCCTCCACCTTCTTCAGTTCCTTAGACAACTTTCCATGACGATTATCCTTTCATCTAATATCCGCCGAGCCTGATAAATGCATGGTGAAGACGGAACTGGTCTAATTCTCACCCTCTTAAAAAAAATTGTTTTCTCTTAATATTTACGCACCTTCTATTCGCTCCCCATTGTCGTTGTTATAATGATTCGTCGGGACCTGTTTCGGTTACGGAAATGGCAAGTGTTACTGTAACTTTTGGGGTGCTTCTGAGCAGTGTACCTCGAAATAGTCTTTTCTTAATATCAAACGGTTCAACCTGATATCAAGCGGTTCAACCTGATATCAAACGGTTCAACTTAAAATCAAACGGTTCAAAGTTGGGACCGAAGGTCACGGAGCGCGCCGTCTGGTCTCGGGACGATGACACCGCGCTTTTCGTCGCCGAAATCAGATCGGCGCGCTCCGCGAACTTTTGGCTCCAACTTTGGGTTTGACGAGTTTAGAGTCCCTGCACTACGTAAATCCCTCGCGCAAAAAAAAAAAAAAAAAAAAAAAAAACAAGAAGAAAACAAACACACACGCACATTACTAACACATAGGCGCGCACACACACACACACACACACACACACACACACACACACACACACACACACACACACACACACTCACACACACACACACACACACACACACACACACACACACACACGCAGAGACACAACGAAAAGATACAAGGAAAAAGAAGAAGAAACGTTAAGCCAAACAAAAAAAAATCTTTTTTTTTTTTTTTTTTTGTTGATGGTCTGGAGCGTTTTGTATCGCGGTCATTTTTCGCCACCGCTCGAAGAGGAGAACCCGGTGAGCGTCACCCGAAAATAGGGAGAGTTTTTCGGCTTCCCGCGCTCTTTGCCCGGCCACTTCATCGCGAGGAGGACTGGACGGACTGGCGGATTTATCTCGAGCAGAGATAAGCCTCTCGCAGAAGCCGGTCCGGCCGTCCCGGGGACGGAAGGAAGACTTTTTTCCCCGGGATCAATACGGGAAGATTTAAGAGGGCGCCCTCTGAGGGGCCCAGTGCACAGGTGGGTTAAGGCGGCGCCAGATGGCGGCACGGGTCGTTGCTGCAGAGAAGAGAGCCTGGGTTCAAGAGAGGGGGCAACTCCAACCACAGAAAGCGTTTGCAATTTAAAGGCGGACGCCTACCTGGCCGATTGGTAGCAAGTGCGCGTGCGTTGCGTTCTCTCGCTGCGAGGAGAAAAACCGGCAGAGACGCTTGGGGACGATCGCCGCTTTTGACACTTCCTCGCTGCTTGTATCGCAAATTGGGTCCGTAAACCACGTGACCCCAATGCAGCAACTGGAAGCACTCTATGATCTGCGGCGCCTGAGGTGGCGAGAGAGGCCCATCGATCAACGCCGCGCCAATGAGCGAGTGGCCGATCATCTTTCACCTCACTTTGCGGGATGCGCCGCGACAAAGGAGGCAAGAACGGTGGTCCCTTTTGTGGTCGCTGCCCGCCCTGCCCGCTGATCCCGGGTCCGTCCGGTCCTTTCTGGGCTCGGAGTGTTCCTCCAAAGTCTTTTGGCGGAGGAACGCTTCGGCGGAAGGACCGGGCCAAGCTGGAAGAAGAGACGGGTATCTGAACGAGGCCAAAAAGAGGACCGAAATCACAAACCTCGGTCTCGCTGCCCGTACGTGAAAACCCTAAACCCCAGATGCGTCGAAACAAGAATCAGAACAACCAACTCCAGAGACAAGCTCTAGACAACCAATAAGAAAAGAAAAAAAAAAAAAAATCTTTTTTTTGGGGGGGGGGGGGGGGGGGGAGGGGCGCAATTTTCGCTTAATTTAATAGTGACCCTAGACAAGGCTTCTTCTATGGCTGAGGGTTTGTAATTGTCATTAAAAAAGAGTATTCGTTTTTACAGTTGGTACATTTGGTCTATTCATTTATATATTTATATTAAGTTGGTTTCAAGTATGCAGTGCTAACGCAGGAGCAAACAGGGGTATTGACGATAATAAACCATGGAGAAGGGGGACGGGGGGACGAAGGACAAACAAAAATCTCCAAACACAGATAGTTGACTGGTGCGCAACCGAAAAACAAACAAACAAACAAACAACCTGGTCCTGGTGTCGAACCAGGGACCTCTCCCTTTCCAGTGGAGCGCTCTACCAACTGAGCTAACCAGGAGTTAGGCGTCACCAGAGCAAACGGGTTTCGCCAGCTGCCACCAGTCTAACACCAACAATAGTGAACGGCCTACATTTTTAAGGTTACGATGATGATGCAATTAATGCGAGAGTGCAAGCGAGCTGGATAAGAATGACGTCATTCTTGTCCAGCTCGCTTGCACCTTCGCATTAATTGCAGTATCCTCGTAACATTATTATTTTCCCCCTAATCACCCAATTCAAGATCTGCTCCTACGTCATACAAAAGAATCGGTGTTAGCTGCACACCCGATCACATATTTACTGAGAACACGGCTCAAGCACATCGAAGCACGTTTGCTTTGTACATATGTGCACTTCCAACATCTCCGAAGAGAGTTTTTGCATGACCCTTGTGAAGCCGCACTCTCACCGCTAATAAAAGACAGTCTGCAGACACTGCCTTTTATTAGAGTTTCTACTTTGTCATATTGCACATGGCTCGCACAAAAAATCTCTTTAGAGATGTACGAGGCAATTCTATCATCGCGTCTGCAGCAATTACCGCCTCTTTTGTACGATGTATTACCGGTGTGACCGTGGCTTCACTCGTGTTTCGCGCATCTCCCGCCGGGGGGCACTGTCGGTTTAGGGGCCCCCGCGCATGCGCGGTCTCTCACCACGCGGTCTTGAAAACGTGTGCACGGATGATGACGGTTCCTGGAGGCCCTGGTCATGTCGCGCACCTCACAACGTATGCCAGAAGTGCGAGCGAGTCATCTGACACACTTGTTCCACGTCGAGGAGGCGCCGTTTCAGACACCTATTTTTCTTTTGTCACCGTAGACCGGGCTTTTTTTTATTTTTGGGCCACGGACGTCGGTCGGCGCGATCGACGACCGAAAATCAATCAGTCGGTAGGCCGTCGTTACTCTCGGGGGCGCAATCGTTTTTCCTCGGGGAATAAATCGGCGGCGCTTCTAGGGACCGTCGCGCTTCCCTATTCCTCGATTCCTCCCGGCGCCCTTCCCACCAACCCCGAAGGGGGGAGGAGAGGAGCGCTCGCAGCGACGCTCGACGGCGGCTGCGCACGCGGGGGTGGCTCAGTGCGTGCTGTGCGATGGGAGCGCGAGGAGCTACGCGGGCCGTCGGGACGTCGTCGGAGTCGGGCGCCGGCTGAGGGGGACCTCGCTCAGCATGCAGGCCTGGCTGCTCTGCGTCGTCAGCTGCCTGGTGAGCCCGCTTCCTCCGTGCGCGCTCTGTCTGTCGGCCGAGTCGGTCCGAGAGGGCACCGACTGCGCCCCGACCGTCGATCGGAGGAGAACGAGGCGGCTATCTGTCCTGGAAAAAGGTGGCGGGTTCTCAATTGACGAGCGTAACGACGAACATCGATCGGATTAGTTGGCTCGAAAAGTGCACATCGTTAAGGGCGCAGAAGCAGTCAACAGATTTTCGCGAGACGATCCTGAGTAAGAAAAGCATCCCGCTCGCCGACCCGAACACGTGGGCACCATTTCGTGTGTTTAGCGTCCTTCAAATAAATACCTAGATTTCGCTGAATACCGTTCCAATGGGATTTCTCGTACTTATATTACATGCGACGTGTGTTTCTATTTGGAGAAAAGCGATCCGCGTACGAAGCACTGGTCTTCCAGACCAGTAACCCGCTGTCGTATCTAACGCGTGAATGAACCTCAAGGGACATTGACACAGTCGTGTTTGACTGTCTATAAGACCATTTGGTCATTCATGCTTCGTATGAAGCGTGGCGATCAATTTAAGGAGTACCTTTCCAGGCGACATACGGATACAGGATAACTTAGTGTACTCGCGGTCACGTCATAACGTACGCAAGAAAACGTATAGTTGGGTCTGTGAGTGGACCCTCATGCTGTGACGAGACCGCGAGACTGCGGCACATCCGTGCTTCGCACGCCGCATGCCAAGCTCCTTGAATTGGTTGCCACGCTTCATCGAAAGCATGGATTTCCCGATGACTTGCTAATGTATTTCTCGCCATTCGTTACCCATAGTCTATTTCACCTGATGATGTACCATAGGAAAGTCTGCAAGCGCGAGTTCCTTGCTCTAGGGCTCATTTCGGCGGCACCTCTCGTGCACTGAGGGCAACTGTCAACGTTACGAGCTCGCGCTTCTAGCCTTCCCTGCGGTACAACATAGGGTGAAACGGAGTATTGCGCTTTACCTTTAGCGCAAGCGAGCCTATGCCAATGATCGTATCCGGTTCGTAAGTTGCGTTTGGTTTTGATGCGCTCTCAGCCATTTGAACCCGCGGGAATGTCATGGACAGATCATGACTTCATCCGGACAGATCAGGACTGTGTCGAAAACTTTCCTCGAGGAGAGAAAGAAAAGAAAACTGTAGCTGAGACGGCCTTGCTCTTGCCTATATCTCTGGAGCCACTAAATAGGCTACGGTCAGAGTATCTGAAATTCATCCTCCGCTATTTGCTCGTGGACGCCGTCATTTTGGTGCTCATCCACATTAGGATCAAAAAGATGTGGTTTTTTGAACTATAGATACTTTGTCACGAAGCTCAGGCCATATATCGTTCTACTTCGTTGCGGACTGCCTTAACATAAAAAAAAAAAAAGTTTCTTTTTTCTTTTGCGATTTTAGACAAAATGTTTATGACTTGCAAGCATGATTTTAGGCAACGAGAAGGTAAAACTGTCGTTATGATCTGAATTCGTTAGCAGCATTTGGCCGAGAGGCGGCGAATCCAGCTCAGTTGATTTGTACTTTTGCAACCGATATTGTCGCTTTAGATTCAAATTATTCGTACGGTGACATGTGTCGTTGGTATGGACAACTTACGTTTCCCGCAAAATTGTACACAATGGGAGTTATCCGTAACAACGAAACAAAAACGCATTTATTTACCCAATCCGTTCCCAAAATTGTTTATATAGCGGATTATCAATATAAGAAGTTTTAGTAATTATTTCCGATACCTCGGATATCTCACGCGCAAAGGCGCTGGCGCGGAGTAAATCAGGTGTCGCCTATCGAAGTTATCGCACCAATATACAATACAACTCCCTTTCAATGGGGTTCGTATACTAATGATGTTTGCGCAAACGCGCACTCTGTCGTCACTGTCATTTCTTGTCCCTGACGTCTCCGGACCTGCAGCTAATGCAGTGTTCATCTCGGCTCTGGCAGCCGACATGAACACTGCATCAGCTAGTCATTAGGTTCTGTTCGATTCGGCCAGAAAGTTCGGAGTTCAGAGGACTGCATGAGTCTAACTTAGGTATTGAGGCATTTGGCGCATAAAGTAGAGAGGAGAAGAACAGGGCAGGAAAGAGCGCCACTCACAACTACTGGTTTACTGACAGGAAAAAGAAAGAAGACAGAATGATCCATACCTGACACGTGCATCTACCGCCAGCTCCGTGAATGACAGTCTCGTTCATCCAGGCTCGTGTGGAGCCTTCGTTGTCTGTTGAGAGAATTATCTTTCCTTGTTTGATAGCGTAGAAACAACAGTGCAGCCATCGCGTTAAGACTGGCGCTGTAATCGACTTCCGGAGCGGAGAAGAAACGTGTTGACCACGTGATATCTCATTTCGATTTTGAGTTGCGGAGGAACGCCAACGATGGAGAAGAACCGAGACGCCTTGTTTCCACCGTCTACGACGTGTATACGTTTGTCCAGGGCTTCATGGGGTCATTCGCCTTTATTTTGCTTTCAAACATACAAACAAAATATTTTATATTAATGCTTTTTTTTTTATTCGAGTGCACTAAAACGTTTCCAAAACGATTGAAATGTGATCCTGTCTCCATTCTTTAACGATTACCGTCCGCCTTCTATCGCTTCTATAAGCACTGCATGTCCTTCGACCTCATACGCTACAAAAAAAAAAAAAAAAGTATACAGGGTGTAAAAAAAAAAAAAAAAAAATACAGGTTTTTTTCTTTTTGCAAAAATAAACTAGGCATCGCCGGACGCTCATTCTCAGCCCAAAGGTAGCGCTAGAGGTAACAACCAGATGCCAGAGTTTCAGCCCGAACGGACACCTTATTCAAAAGTTATAAGTAATTTTTGCCCGTTTTTGCCGGCTTTCAGTTTCTAGTGCCGTAGAGCCCAATGTATTCGAAAACTCCGTCGGCCACCGTTTTCCCATTGAAATTTTCAGAAAATCACTTATAAATTTTGTTTAAGGTATCGGATCGGGCTGAAACTTTGGCATCTGGTTGTGACCTCTAGCGCTGCCTATGGGCGGAGTATGAGTGTTCGACGATGCCTAGTTTATTTTCGCAATAAATAAAAAAAAAAAATACTTTGTGATTTTTTTTTTGTTTTTGTGACACCCTGTACATTGATTTGGCAAGAGTAAATGAATTCCAAGTCTGCCGAGCTTCGCTTTGACGATGGGTCCGAGACATGGGGTTGATTCCGCATACGGGATTACAGGCGGCAGCGCGCGCGGTAGCGGTCTTTGAGGATGAAGGCCTGACGAGAGCGTCGCCCTGGCCGAAACAGTTCTTGACCGTCACCGTTTAGTCTGACTTCCAAGAAAGACCCACGTGGACGTGCGAGAACCATGTCAGTTCTCGGCGTGTTTTCCCCGGTCCTGTTACTGGGCGACCACAGATACCGGTTATTACGAAGTCGGTTATAACGAAATGGCGTCTACAGCGAAGCGATTGCGACTTCCCATCCCTTTTGCACTTCGTTATAACCGAGGATGGTTATAACGAAATAGCGGATATAGCGAAGTGATTTCTGATTCCCGTTGACTTTGTTATAACCCGTCTCGACAGTACCAGCGTACACTCTCAAGAAAAAAGGGTGCATCGTTACACCCTTTGTCCTATATAATACACCCGAAAACTTCATTTCGACGTACAGAGCCCTATAGTCGAACAGACGTCCCCAAAATTTACGAGGGGCTTGGTAACGGTGGGATATAACTTCTTAAACGGCTAAAGTACGTATCAAAGACCACATAAAGAAAACACCAAGTTTTTACAGTTGGAACAAGAAAACCCCGATTATTTTTTTGGGAGTGAGTAACACGTACATTAGCTATTCTAATAAGTTGCACCACACGGCTATCAAGCACGTGACCACACGGCTATCAATTTCCCGCCGTCCTTTCAGGTGCAGGGCGCTGTACGTCGAATTGAAGTTTTGGGGTGTATTATATGGGACAAAGGGTGTAACGATACACCCTTTTACACCTTTTTTTTTTTGAGAGTGCAGCGTATAAAGCATGCCGTATTGGTCTCAGCTACGTAGACAGCCGAGTGCCAATATAGAAAATCGCCTACCTTTGAAATGTGTCAGAGTTGTCAGACTGACTCTCTAGGCTGCTGAGGGCAGGGGCTAATACGAGTGAAATCCGATCCCCGTGTCTTTCAAGAAATAATACCAACGTAGCAAATATCCACGTAGCATTAGAGCTTAGCCATCTATATATGTCATCGCATTCAGCCGCCGGCATTTTTCACGCTCTCTGAGCAATCAAAATACCGTCGTATAAACCCAACAGCATTTCATCGATATATTTAAAACTGCATACAGTATGTTCAGGACTGAACAGCAACAGGGTAGGATATACTACATGGTGTCGAGCTGTTATGATAGCTTGACAATTGCTTTGCTGGCCAGATGAAGCTTGCAGGGATGTCCAGCAATGTTTTCCCCATGGCGATCCTCAAGGCAGTTGGAAGTCGACGCAGACAATGGGATTTGTTAGTGCAGACAAATGGGACCGACGGTGAGCCACGAGTATGGCTTGATATGAAATTAGTGACTCTCTGAACCGAAAATACCAGAAAGATTAATCTCTTTCACAAGTCTTCATTAATGTGTTTTTCGTGCCGCAAAAAAAAAAAAAAAAGAAAAAAAAAAAAGAAACAACTTTAAATTATAACTTTTTGAGTGCCCATTCAAACAAGAGTGTTTGATTAAATTGTGTAATGAGTCACCCGGGCACTCGCTCTTCCGATTTCGCATGCAAAGCTACTCCTTACATTGGTTCTCCCCTTCCCTACGAAGCGAAGCAATTTGAATAGAAAGCACTGTGATCGAATTCTTATTCTGACGCAGCCGTTCCTCCGAACATCATTCGTGCCGAACCAAGCTCAGTCGAAACAGCCCGATCCGCTGCGAGGCGACGAGCGATGCACGGAGATGACCAGTGAAATACACTCACATCTAAAAGCTTGCTTTCTGAAATTGGGGTTTGAATTCTTTCGTTCCATAATGGCAAGTTAAGCGCTGCTCCGCTTCACTGTAGCGATGTTAACTGAGGGAAGGGGAAGAGTCTTTTGCCGTTCTCTGAACTGCCTTCTGCACCCGATGGCACAGCAAGCGGGCACGTAGGAGCCACGAAATACCAAATGTTAGGGTGTTTTTTTTTGTTTTTTTAGCACATGAGTCACTGCGCTCAAAGGGTATTTCACACGAGGGACAACTCAGCGCAGGAATGTGCGTGAAGTCGACAGCAGGCGAAATTTCTTCCATGCAGCTTCGTCGTTCGCTCCGTCAAAGTACCGGGGAGAGGGATTTATCTATTTTTAAAATTTATTTATTTCACATACTTTCAGTCTAAGTTAAGGACTTCGATAGTAGTGGTAATTACGAACACATTTTGAAAAAAAAAAAAAAAATGTACCAGCAATCGAAGCACACGCAAGAACGCCACACAACATACAAACCACAAGCGACATCCAATGCACAGACGAATGTATGCATTGGCATACAGTGTATACAGATAGTCATGTTGTGTCTACATAAGATGAAAACAACTCAGAGTCATGGAGCGAAACAATATTCTCGGTAGTACATTACATTCTTGCACTGTGCGTAAAAAAAATAAAAGATAACAATCTGTTGAACGAGAATTCATGCAAGTAACGCGAGTGCTTTTTCTGAGTGATACGCGACTTATGAAATGTCACGTAAGTTGATGGTTTTATGAGCAATGACTCAGGAAGAATAATAAAAAAAACTTCAAGCGCTTGTTTTTTCGTCTAGACTCAAGGGAGAGAAGATTAGATAGAGCGTACAGCTCTGTTAGTGGATCTAATCAACGCTACGTTTGAAAAAAAAAAAATCTAAAGCTATTCGTTGCACAATACTTCAGCCTGGGCGAGTTGGTGGTTTACACTTACACTTCACAGCATTCAAGAACAAACACACCTCAAAAGTTTACTCACATAAAGAAAGAACACTCACACAGCGCAGTGGGAGTGTTCTTTCTTTGTGTAAGTGAACTTTTGAGGTGTGTCTATTCTTGGGTGCTGTGAACTGTAAGTAATCGTTGCACGCGTTCGAGATGAAGGATAAGGTTTTTCGCCGTGTGGGTCCCATACCTCAGACGCATACCATAACAGAGGACGTACCAGCATTTTGTAAGCGAGCAGTTTTGTTTCTGTGGTTGCCGATTTTCAAGACCGCCGTGAGAGGGCCAGCCTTGTATAGACCTTTTCCGCTTACTCTTGCCCCCAACCGCCAAGAAGGCATATCCGGTATGGGCGACGAAAAAATATTAAAACGTTTCAACCTGCAAATAGTAAAAAAATAGAGGGGAGACAAAATGAGAATGGGTGACGGTTACGCTTATCTCCTAAATGCATTCTATAGACCTTTCCAAAAAGAGCGCTCTGGCCGCCGCCATTTTGCGAATCGAGCGACCCCTATCAGCCAGAAATTTCTGGCACCCGCCTGAGCTGTGGAAACCCGGTCAGCGTGACTCCCCACATGCATTTTGCATTCGAAGTTCGCCGGCTTTTCTTGGAAGTTTTTTTTATTTTATTCGCCTGTTTAGGATGCTTACCCTTTGTATGTTATCTTCCAGTCTGAGAACCAGGGAATACCAGGGCTCGTAGCCCGCTCGGCCTTCGCAGGAAACGAACGAAGAGGGCAAACGTCAAGCAGCCCGCGACGCAGGCAGTTCGACGTGCTTGGAGGATTATTTCCGTCGAGATAATCTCCAAAAAGCCTTCCAGGCTGTGTTCCGGGTCTTCGCAAAAACTAGCTGATAGGGTCGGGTCCGGGGTGTGGCGACATAATAAGCACGTTCGTTCATTGCTATGAAGCTGTGCAAAAAAAGGAGCTCTCTTCTACATGTTCCCCAAAACACGCCGGATTCCGTCCCATCGTCGTGAAGTGACTATCGTCGACACTGTATATTGGACATTCTGTGTTATTTGAGACCTTTCTCAAATCCTGTTCGGATAATGCGGCACCGAGGGGTACGTACAATATATTTTTTGTTCGATTGATGAGACTCATTGAATCTTATGTTGTGGGCGGGGAATATCCATGCAGTACGGATATCCTGTGTGGTCAAATATTTTGACCTTTATAGAGTGACACGGCTGAGTTTACAGTGCCGTAAAACAATGAACATAAAATGAAACAAACATTCCAGTTGCATTTGTACTGTCGCGCACGGACTCACCAAAACAGCTTTCATTTCTTTGTTTTTGTTCCCAAAAATAGAGCACTGCTTTCTTAAAGACCTCTATAAATTATGCTCGCCACAGAATACAAGATAAAAAAGAAAACGCGGCAATTCAGCCACCACCAGCGTCCGGAATTGCGCCAACGCAGGCTGCCACAGCCTACTGACGAGAAACTCCACAGCTCAGCGCAGTCGGGCAACACTGACGTACACTCTCAAAACCAGGGACACGCGCTGTAAATCGCTTCGTCCGAGACTGCCGCTGGAAAGGTCTATTGGCGTGGCGACGGCAAAACAATGTCTTCGCCCATACTGGAAGTGACGACAATTCAAGATGGCGGCGCCCTTGTGAAAAAGGTCTATACTAGCCTTTGCTTTCGTGTTGTCCAATTGAGTGGTTTTCTACACTTGACACCGCCGCAGACGAATTTAGCGAGCTCTACATTTGACACCAAATAGTTCCATGAAAAATATGATTAAAACAAAACTGATCGGCCGCCAAAGCGGGAGTGTTCGTGCCACCCGAGTATCCCTCCCTCCCTCCGCCGAGGAGCTGACGAAAGAACGCCGCATCGTAAGAGCCTGACATTTTCGTCGAGTGATGCGCGCTCCGGGGAAAAATTCCCGGGATTTCTCCTTCCTCGTGTGAATGCCCCTTAGCGACCCGGAGCGTTGCAGCAGAAGCCGGTCGTCCACACCGTGGGCCCTGATACGCTGGCTCATGGCAACGATTGTAAACAGTGACGACGATACACACGTCTCACGTGACTGCTTCCCTTCAATGGTGCTGCAGAAAATCAAAACATACTCGGCTAGAGTGAGGCTGTTGTCAGCCAGTAGGCGTTAAAGATTGGGAATGCTGTACTCTGACAGAGTGTTTAGTGGCACTTCAGTGTACTATAGAAAAAATATTCGGACCGGCACAGGTTGGCAATGGGAGCTTGTGAGGCAGCGAGTGTAGACAACAATCCCGGCGCTGCAGTCGACAGGGCAGCTGAATCCCGCACGCACGCATACAACCACTACCATCATACTGACCCTATACTGCCGATGCGCCGGTGGCGACACCTATCACTAACCCCATACGCCTCAGCGATCCGCTGAGGAGTGTGGAGTAGATGTGAGACGTGTGTGCATTCTAGTCTGCAGTGACACTTCTAGAACCCGCTATCGGCGAGCATTGTTTCCCTTGGTTTCCTTTTCTGATTCGAATGTGACGATACCGGATACAGTCTGGCAGACAAGCTGCCCGGCCTTTTGGAGCTCGGGCAAAAGTTGTACCGGCACATTGCCGGCACACACCTGAGAAGCGCCACCCGGATTGCGCACACTCTCCAGCCTTTGACCACGCGAGCGCCTTTGTCGAGGATATGGAAAATATTTCGCCGGGGAATGACCACCCGAATTAGTTATTAGTGAACGGGACGCGAACTCAGCGTGTTGAACCAGGAATTGTGCCGGCAGGCGCGGTAGGCATTTTGGGACGCTGCCGTAGGCTGCCTTTCTGCACACCTCTCCGTTTAGTGAACTGTGCTTGAAACTTTCACGGATGTGACCATTTTACTGGAGGCTACTTTTATACTCCGTTGAAGTTGACGGCGCTGTAGTAGCACGCGCTAGCCGGGCCAATGGACCACCTCCCTTTCTTCACCCGACCCTTCTCTGCGTGTGGTATACAGGCGGGAGCGTCATCACGTGGTGTGAAAGGTATATGTATGACTGCTTCAACGAGCGTGCAGCTTACGAAACACTGTCAGCTCAGGAATGGGCGTGCTTTATCATCGAGACAACTAAGGGAAAGAGAGAATCGCAGATTTTCACGCGACGACGCCAAATACACGACGCTCTGAAACCTGCCTGGAGGCAAGGCCGAATGGAAGGATACGCACGACCGTTTACCCGAAGTGTCCTCTTTTCGCATGAACAGCTTGGCGCCAATTTAGGGATAAGAGGGGCAATTTTGTCCCCCTCCTCGTTCTCTCGTCATTTTCCGAGCAGGGGCGGCTGTAGTGTTGCGAAGAATGCCTGTTTGGGGCAAGCGGGTCACGGTTTTGTTGGGGGACGGGGTTGTTCGACGCCAAGTGACACTCCTTCTCCTCGATCGGACCTGTTGTTCTGTATAGCGCCGTCAGTAAAGTTGTTTTCTTTTATTTTTTTTTCTTCGAAAAAGGACGTACGTGTACCTCAGACTGCCGTCGCGAACCCGATTGAGTTGTGGAAGGTGACGCTAGTGGACCTTTTTCCGGTAACGATTGTCGTCTGGGAGGTTGTCTGCGAACTACAAATGATGGACAGCCCATGGCATGCCTCAGCCCGTTAGAACACATTGGCATTGTGCCGTGGTATCGGTTTTGTTTCTTTTTATTCCCCATACCAAGGATGGTAGAAAGACATAATGTAAAAAAAAAAAAAAAATACAAATACGCGCAAAGATAGGTACTGATAACGCTGGTCGTGCGGGATGGTGCCTTTCGGAAATGGCGACAGTAGAAAAGGGCCAGGGGAGTGGTTGGACGCATGCCAAGATGCTTACCGAAAAAAAAAAAAAAAGTTCAGCGCTGAATGTACTTGAAGGGGTCTTGCTCCTTGATTCGGTTGCTGGACAGCTAACATACTCGAAGTCAAGCTGTTCATTACCAAAACGCAGCAAACCAAACTCTTAGTGGTACACAAAACAGTTACATACACGAAGAAAAGGTAGAACAAACTGCATCTAAATGCCGCCCACAGCTTGGGTACGACAACTTTTGTCTTTGGGGACTTTCAGCAAACCGTTAGCGTGATCCGCGTACCGCACTACTGGAGCGCGCGCCATTTGAAGCATGGTTTTAAGCTCGTGCTCCGCGGTCACAGTATCAGCCGGGCGCGCGCTTGACAACACGCTTCAAAGGCTCCCGGAAGTGCGATACGCGGAACACGCTAACGGCTTGCTAAAGGCCCCACTATGCCAATAGCAAACACCTTGTTTTCAGTATGGTGTATGAGCGGGATGACTTTGGCTTTCAGCTGTTTCAGCCTTCTCTGGAATAGAACCCCGAATAAGGTCACAATATAAATCAACTGTGCCGCGGCGTTCTCATCGACTTATATACACAGAAGAAAACATATGGGACACTGCCGAAAGCTCTGAAAGACGGTGCCAAAAAAACAAAACAAAAAAAAAACAAAAAAAAAAGGCAGAGAGAGAAGAATTGCCCACCACATTCTCTGTCAGCGGGGAAACAAGGCACACGTTGAGCTCTAAGTCCCCGGTCCATTTGGGGCTCTGAGCAAATCCTGGCCCGAGTAAATCCTGTTTTGGGCCCGGGTCCTCGCGGACCGGTCCCTCGGGCGAGTGTCCGCTGTCGACGAGGAAAAATGCCGCCGCTGCAGGCAACCTCTGCCCCGACATTGTGGAGGTCCGTGAGTTGCTTCCAGCCTGAGGGAGTTTCTCCGTCACTCACTCCTTCCGATGGCCCTTGTGCGGACACTCAGTCGTCCTAAGCTCTTTCTCCTCTGTCCCTTCTGGTGTCCCGTTGAACGTAAATTCACTGGATCCCCGGCAAGTAACGCCATTGATTTCCCTGCCTTCGAGCGGTACACAAACGAATGCTGACATATAGACGACCAAAACCGCACAGTGCGATTAGCAGATTGGTCTCCATGACAATCGCCATTTTCGTCCTTTCGAATCTCCGAAGGGGTTGTTTTAAACCAGTCGGGCCAAAATCGCTATGGAGCGTCATCGTATACATTGAAAGCCTTCCTCGCCAATGTAAGCATCTTTGGCACCGTGTAGGAAATCAACTCGTCCATCTTACAATGATATTGCTCTTACGCTTCAAGACGGAAAAATTATTTTTCGATACCTCCAGCACCGATACCGCATGTGTTGGCGGTACGAAGACGTATACGCTTGTTTCGTCGGTGTGTAGATAGCGACAACCTCGGTATACAAGAAATGTCTCTATAAGGCCATCCGTCACCAGCGAATTCTTATAGGCACACCAAGAATGGAGAGGTCAAAGAGAAAGTGCACTGCTCATTTCGGGAACCAAAATGGCGACCATACGTGGAGCTTGGCGCCACATTCTCAGGATACAGTGACTTTACTTGGATGTTCCTCCGTTGCGCGCGTTTTACTCCCGCCTGGGGCTCTAAGTTGGAAACTCGGCGAGAAAGTCGGCAAGATTTCCGTCTGCCGCGATAGGCCAAGGTGAGGCGCGGAGCTTGCCAATCAAGGGGGTCATGTGCCAAATGCGGGGCTTCAAGGGCCATAGACATATCTGCGTTTGAGCGCAGTGCCGAATAACTTACCAGGAAATACATATTACTCCGCGAAAATCCAATAGCCTTAAAGCCGACAGCTTTTGTGTAGTTGGGAAGGCGGAACGCGCAGGCTCGAGGTTTTCCCCTTTTGGCTCATTTTTCAAAACCCGATCAAGCAACGTTGGCGGTCGCCATTTTTTGAGCACGAAGCGTGTGACTGCCCTAGCCCTCGCCGAACCCTGACGAAGCTTTCGTGTTTAGTACATTGTCAGAGTATATGCTCATGCACATACTCTGAGCACCAGAGTGTGTACCAGAAATTAAGCCCAAAATTATCCGGGCTCGGATAATGGTCACTGCACAGATGACGAGCAGTTCTTAAAAAAGGTATATTGGGATGCTATTGGGTGGCGAGGGTGTAGGAAAAAATGTCCCCAGAATAAATGTCCCCGGAAAAAATGTCCCCGGAAAAAAAGGCCCCGGAAAAAAAGGCCCCGGAAAAAAAGGCCCCAGATGGAAAGTAGGAAAAAATGTCCCCAAAGGATTTTCTATCTCTGGGTTTCCCTGACCCTCATGTGCTTCGGGCGGTCCGGTCATATGTCCTGGGAAAAAAGGCACCGTGTGGCAGGTAGGGGAAAACGGCTCCGAAAGAGGATTAGTGAGAACGAAATTTTACCGTTTGCATTATATCCCCAAATAAGCACCTTCAATACCTATAATAACTTTGATGACAATTAACCTCTCGTTTCTATAAAAAAATGACCGCATCTCCACGTGGTGAATTATGTTGATTGGGGCGAAGCTCTGGTGGTGCTGATGATACTGATTTTATTGTTCATAGGTAGTGCTGATGGTGCGGATTTTTTTTATTGCTCATAGGTATTGCTGAGTTCCGGGTTGCGTTTCGACTTCATTATTACTGCTTTATGGTCGGTGAAATGCAGAGCCAGTGGTTCTTCTAGCGGATCAGCTTGGATCCGCTGGATGCCGTGGGAAAGCATCTCCACGTCCATGTCAGAAAGAGAATGTGTGGTATAGAACGTGGTTATATACGCATTTGAGCATTTGACCGCAGCGCCCTCCGCCCTCTCGTCTATAAACGTTGAGCCAATACATGCAAATTTTAACGCGATTACATACGCATTTGACCGCAGCGCCCTCTGTTGTATAGACGTTGAGCGGCTACATGCAACGTTTCATCCATGACATCCCCAGCTCTTGAGTTACTACCACATCTCAAAGCCCCTACTCGTCCCGCAGTTAAGGCGATGGACTAGAAATCCATTGGGGTCTCCCGCACAGGTTTGAATCCTGTCGACTGCGCAAACATTTTTTCTTTTTTTAAGAAGACAGATGGGATGGCAATCGATGTGAGCACGGACGCCGGACGGACAAGGCTAGACCCTAAAGAGCTTCGCCCCTTAAAAAAAAACAAAAAAAAAAACTAGTGATCGCTTGTTCGTGTTAAGTGTCGCGCTTTTTAGCTATTTGGAAAAGGGTACACAAGTACTTATCAAATTTCCCGACACAATAATTTCGTTTTAGCTAGAAGTGTTATGAATGTTTTATTCACAATGAAAAACAAACACAAACAGTTGAGATGCAATGTTGCAAAATCAGGAATGAAATGACAAACTCTTGGTTCATACACAAAAGTCAAAAACAGATTGTACTTGAAGTGGAAAAAATGTCCCTTTGGGGACATTTTTTCCTACTATCCACCTGGGGCCTTTTTTTCCGGGGACATTTTTTCCGGGGACTTTTTTTCCGGGGACATTTTTTCCGGGGACGTTTTTTCCGGGGACATTTCTTCCGGAACCCGGGTGGCGAAGGCTGTCCATGACGATAGATGGCTGCTGCCATTTATCCTGATGGACAGCCTTCGAGATCAGCAGTCTCCTCTTTTGCCGAGTCCGGTATCTCGGTCCGTCGGCGGCTCCCTCGGTGCAGCACAAAAGCGCGGCAGCGTCGACAGCGCGGTCCGTAGGCGTTCTCTCGGACGTGGTCTGTCTAGGGTGCCTACATGCGGCGGCAACATGTAGGCACCCTAGGTCTGTCCATGCACGATGGCCAACGCCGTTAAGGGTAAGATTCAGTGCTGTGGCGCGCTACCTAATGCAAATGAGCGGAACGTTTGCGGAAAGCTTGTGCACACCGTTTCGTTAAAACGCAGTCAACCGCTATGGCCGCTCGCTGCTCACCAATAGTAAGCGAAATTCACGGCTACACGGCGGCGCCCGGCGATGGTGTTGACATGGCCCGTCCTGGGTTGAATCCTCTGGCTTCCGCGACTTTTGTTCATCAGGATGCATCGCAGCCTCGGAATAACCAGCTCCCGTAGTTCCTACTATTCCGTCCCCGAACGGGCAGCCGGTTGCACGTCACTCACGCGGTACTGAACAAGCACGACGTAACCCCCCCCCCCCCCCCCCCCCCCCCCCACACACACACACACTTTCTCGCGTTGCGTTGCGTCGGGCTACGCAACGGCGTGCGTCGTTGCGCAGCCCGGTGCCGTAAGGACGCCGTTCCGCGCTCAAACGCAGCCAAACGGAAATGTGTGTATAAGCGTCAAGAATAAAAAACGAGATACACAACGTTACGACCCCGCAGCAGGTTGATCATGTAACCATAGCGACAAGCAGTGACGTTCCGGCTCAAAGAGTGTAGTTTAAAAAGGAGAACTATACTGTGCTGCCAACCTTAATTCAACTGCGCAGCGAAGGATTGAAAATAGCGACACTGAGACTAGAAAGGCGACGCGATAGTTCAATCAAAAGCACGAAGAACTAACTCTTGACCAATCATAATCACTGTTAGTTTAATAAAAGCACAAAAATCAACTGGCCCAATACCAACCGATGGGCTGCTAACATATGCGACAGCATATTATCATATCTGATAAACTCGCCATACGTATTCAATACGCAGCGGTGTCGGAAGTTGCGGTTCGAGTCTCGGCACATGAACAACTGCACTGAGATTTAGTGACCCAAAACCGTGTTCTACAATTACATCGCGATTTTATCGGGCATGACCAAAATTTGACCCTCAAGTTTGTGTCGTTTAAGACTTGAAACTGTAATGCAGAAAAAGGCAAAAAAAAAAAAAAAAAAAGAGCTCTTCGTCGAAAGAACAGTTACAGAAGGGAACGTCTGTGTTTGTTCCTTCGACTAAAAGTTTTTCGTTTTCTGCACCACAGTCGCTGGTGTTGGACGACATAATGAGCTACCACCAGCTCGCTTGCACACTCACATGTTTTTTTTTTTTTTTTTTTCAATTGTGTAGTTGCTTCTTTTAGAAACGCGTGGGAGAGCTTTCGATTTTTGACACAACACTAAAAGTCCGCCACTGGAGGCGCTCAGATGAGAGGACGCCACTACTTTCCTCGTGTTCTTGCCGTTCGCAGTCCACCCCCACGTTCAACATTACGAAAACCTGTTAAAGGGATACTGACCCAAAGAATTTAGTGCCCATAATAAGTGGCGCACGTTCTTTCCACCAGCCAGCAGCCGCCGATGTGCGCGAGCACACTCAACAAAAATGACGTCACAGACTTCCATTCGCGGTTGAGATGACAGTGAAATGCATGGGCTTCGGACTAAAGGAGAATAAAGATAGGCTTTTCATCTCTACAAGTGAAAGCTACGTGCTTGTTAGACCAATTCATCGCTTACTTTTTACACCAGGCACCACTTTGTAGATGAAAAACTTGTCTTTATTCTCCTTTGGTCCGAAGCCCATACATTTCACTGTCATCTCAACCACGAATGGAGGTCTGTGACGTCATTTTTGTTGCGTGTGCTCGCGCACACCGGCGGCTGCTGGCTCGTGGAAAGAACGTGCGCCACTTATTATGGACACTAAATTCCTTGGTTCAGTATCCCTTTAAGATATCTGCAACCTCTACTTTCCCACATAGCACGTGGGAGAGATGTGTGGAAGTCTGTAGTGGAAAAGAGTAAAACACTAAGAAAGACGGGGGGAAAAAAAAGGGGAGGGGCATACAGCTTCTTAAACTTACACATTATACATTCAAGTGTATCAAGCTCTACCGCTTTACGGAGACTATCGTCGAGCTTCAGCCTGTTTGCCGCTTGGGGCGGGTCGAGGATCCACTAACAATGACGTCATGCTCGGGGCCTTGTCTCCTAGGTGGAATTGACTCACTGCACCTGTGCGGCGCCGGGATGCATGGGCCGACGCGCATTCCGCACGGAGTGTCGGGGAGCCCTCCACCCCTGTCGCCCCCCTGGGGGGCGTGAAAGCGTGGCCATTGTGGCTTCCCCGGTCGGGGACCTCATGAACTCACTCCTCCGACCGTCCCTGTACGGAACCCCTCAGAGTAACTCTATTTAGCTATTCCCCCAATTCTCCGCCAATACCACTTAGAAGACAAGGCCTGCTCATGATGTCATTGTTAGTGGATCCCGACCCAGCGGCAAACACGCTGAAGCTTGACGAGAAGCGACGCAAAGCGTCAGACACGGCCGTCGTAGCGTCGTCGCGTACTATATATAGCGTCGCGGTAGTTGTGAGACACTGCGCGACGCGCTTGCAGCGACGCTGACGCTAGCTATAGGCGTCGCATGCGTAGTTCCACTAATGGTGACGTTCGAGAAGGAAGTGCGCCGGCCTTTTCCCCTAGGTTGTACTGCCTCCACCCCTAACTAGAGGGGATGATGGAGCCTGCGGGCACCGAGGGACTCGCGTCCGGCATGCTGCAGGAAGGGGAGCTGCACCGTGTATAATAAGATCATTTTGCGACTAATTTCCCAGTGGGCGCCATGTTTAAGTGCGCCGTTCACGGCGCGTGCTCGGAACGAGTTCGCACTTGTAGGCTGCTAAGACTGGCAATCTTGATGGTGTCGAATGGACGTTGCAAAAGCGCGAGTGGGATCTCGCAGCATGCACGCGCTCAACAGTCGCGGACTCGGCTATGGCTGCCAGTTACGTTTTATTTGAGAATTCCGTGTCGACGTCTTTTGTTGCGAACTGAAAAGTCTAGATGGTCCTATTACCGGAGCGAGTCGATCAATGATTCAACAATTCGAAATCGATGCATGAGCATGTTTCAACTTACAGCAACCAAAATTGAAGGTCTATTTCCAGCTACATTATGTACTAATTTTGAAAATAGGAAAAATCTAGTCGCGTTGACACGGTCAACATAGGTTCACGGCTCTCTGGTATCGCGCAGGAGATTGCGATTCCGGAAAGCCGAGAGAACTATACCTTCTCGACAATTTCACACCACACCCGGCGGAAAGGAGCCTTCAACTAAGCCTTGTAGATGATAAAATCGAGTCAGTGTCACCGCTTCAAATATTACAACGTTCAGATATATTCGGTTACAAACTGTTACAAGCTGAAACAGCAATTATCATGAGAAAACTTGCACGCACCTTGCGAGCGTACGCGTGTTTATCGGCGGTATAGCGTTCGGTGCGCGCTACATTCACAAAATGTTCCGAGCACAGTCGAGAGGATGGCTTGGGGAAAAGCCTTTCCGGTTTACGGACGCAACCTACTGCAGCCGGAGATCGAAGTCACGTGGAAAGCGATGGCGCTTAGACATTGCAACCGCACTTGCCGGACTTGGTGCAAACTACATAGCTCCTCGGGCAGTATTCGACGCTTTCTGTCGTTATTCGTGCGCCCTATAACCGAGCAATGATGTCCCGATGACCGGGGGACTGTCGCCATCCAAGCCCGTGGCTCGAGTTAAAGGAGCGGTGCAACGATATTCAGTTGGAATGTTTTTTTACTTTACACGAGCTTAGTGGCACTAGTGGGACTCAAGGATACTCGCACGCAACGCCACTGACCAAGAAACGCCTTAGTTGCGCTGTAATTTCGAGGACAAAACCGAGTGTTTTCATTCAATCTCTCCTTCGAAAAACCTGATGACGTAGCTGGGCGGTAGCAGTACCGCCCAGTGACGATATTTGAATGCGGCTCATAGATTGGAACCGAGCATGGCGTGGACACTTGATTTAGGCTCGTGATAATAGATAGCTCGAGAAGCATTCGGGTAGTGTCCCGTGTCCAATCGCTGCAATGACAACAGCCGAACCATAACAAAGTCCGGAACTCAGCGCGTGTCCTGTGCCTTGCCAATCCCAGCGCATGGCTATGATCAACATTAGCGGCGTATAATCGGCTTGTTCTAGCTGCGAGTTGAGGGAGTGAACTCTGCTAGTTTTTCTTTATTTTTTTTTCTGCGACTTCGATTGCGTGTGGTGAAAAACGAACAGGTATTTCACAGGTCATTAACGTCAGGGATCCGTTCTAAGCGGTATTTGCGCGAAATACAAAAATCGTTGCATCGCCCCTTTAAGTTTGCAATTTTGAAACAGAAGAAAGCGCGAACGAACTTCGGGCAATGCATACAGCTAACACCGGCGAAGCCTCTCATCCGGGACTTTCACTCTTTCTAACGCACCAGCAAGGGGTAAACGCAACACCTCCTAAAGAAGAAGGCCGTAGCGCTCTTCTCGTGACGTCACAAAGGAGGGCCATCGGGGCGCGCGTCGAAGCGAAGGCAACACGCGCGGATCGACCGTCGTAACGCGTTTTTAGTCACACAGGCGTTTGATATTAGCTAAAATGAAAGCTGCACATAGCAACGGGTCTAG
This sequence comes from Ixodes scapularis, assembly GCF_016920785.2. NCBI lineage: Eukaryota > Metazoa > Arthropoda > Arachnida > Ixodida > Ixodidae > Ixodes > Ixodes scapularis. The sequence continues at coordinate 70,805,876 of NW_024609838.1, forward strand.
AAAACATTTTATTACACGAGAAAAATATTACACCGCTAAATAATCGGTACGAAATGGCACGAGGTATGCGTATAAGACGTCTATAGAAAAATGTGATTGTTTTAGGTCGGAAACATTGAGTCACGCAATTATTGTTGTAGGAATGCATATTTTATATGGAAATACTTCGACAAAATGGCGAGACACACAGTGATTGGAAACAGCAATACAGATCAGTTAAAAGTCAGGTAGACGTATAGTCAACGCGGACAAGGCAAGGCAAGTGTCACTTACGATCATGTAAGCGACGTCATCGCGTGCAGTCACTGAATTCTTGCATCATACCCCGGCCACATAGCAAAATTAATGTAATTTCGATGGAATGACATTATTGGGTCAACAAATCCTCTTGCGGCGCTCGTATAATCACTCAAGACCGCGAGCTGATTAAATCCTATATCACTGAATGGAAATATATTAACATTTCCGTGTGGCAGGGGTACTAAACTTACTACTTAGTCAACTAATTTACTTCTCCCTTGCTTGTAATGACAAAGTTTACTTTTTTTAATAGGGCGGAAGTTGCCAATATTTGTATACTATTGAGTAGTAAGCATGACCACGGTATTCGCAAACAGTGGAAAGAGCGTACTGCGGGTCGTCAGCTGCCCGGGGCCCCGTCTCACTGCAGCGTCGCCTTCTTTGCAGGGTGCGTCGATGGGCGACGCCTACTTGATCGAGCACCAACGACCGTCGTTCTGCGAGAGTCCTCCCAACGTGAGTGCTCCTCTGGAACGAGTGTCGGGGCACGACACAGTCGCCGGAAAAAGATTGGTTTCTCGCACATTCGCATGGACAGAGAGAAGCATTAGCCACAGACAGCAGGGCGTAGCTTATCACGCTTCTCGCTTAGTGACTGGTACCGGCGTTCTAATCGTCTATTGCTTTAATCTGATTGACTGCGGGCTGATAATGAGATGCTCGAACGTCGCCACGCCCCGCCTTTCGGTTGTTGTCGGTGACTCTTGAGTCCCACTGGAGCGACAAACAGAAACAAACGACAGCGACAAGCCTCAAACACATGCAGCAATCTCGCGATGGTAACCCTTGGCCACGACCTTTGGCCTTTGGCGGGCGTTTCGTCGTTCGGGGCTCGTGAAGTAAGCACGAGTGATTGCAAGCCTGCCAAAGATACGCTCGCGTGCATGATGCTAGTGCTTGTGCATAGCCTCCTTTGATCTACAAAGCCTGTCAAGTCGCGAAAGTCTCTGGTTCGAAGCTTGCCGCTGTCGTTTGTTTCTGTTTGGTCGATCTAATGGGACTCGGGCGTTGGCGCCGAGATGGTTCCATGGAGCCTTCTTACGGCCTCCGTTCCATGACATCACGACCAGGATTCGCCCCGCCTTGATTGGCAGGATGTGCCTCACCATGAAGCGGCGATTGGGCAGGCATTATCAATATGCAGGAGCTTCTATGATCCACGGGTAAGAGCGATCAAATGGCCCACCCGAGAAAGATGACAAACACGGGCGGCCCGCGTGTTTGTCTTCTCTCTTGCTGCCGTTTACTTAACCCCTTTTGAACCCACAGCTTGAAAACGTTCCTCACCAACTAATCCAACAAGAATACTTTTAATGGAAGATATGATTTTTGCGACCACAGCGACGCTTTTGATCGCGAACGCCGCCAATAGTGTCGGAAGGGCACGTAGAAATATAAGCAAATTTTTGCAACTCCAGCGCGCCGCTCGCGCTCTCGCGGACGACGGAGAACCAGAGGAGCGGGGACGGCAGCGGCGGCGGCGGCGCGGAAACGGTGGCAGGGACTGTCGGCCTTGATGCGTGAAGCCGTTTTAACGGACAAAAGTGAACGTGTTAAAATAGGAATTCTTATGTTCCGACTTGCAACCGCGTTACACGAAGGACCGTGATGTCTAATTTCATTGGGGACTTTTCCCAAATCGTATACGCTGCGGATTTCTGGTCTTGTGCATGGCCGCCAGCTCAATCTGCGCTCAACGGGACGGCAAACGCTCCCGCTAGTAATGTAGAGCTCTAGCGTACGGTCTACGAAGAGTCTAACCTTTGCCCTAGGAGAAAACTGGTCGAGCAACGGTATGTCGAATAATACACATCGGGATTGGGTTCGTGTTTTAAGGCCGTTACAAGGAACATGACCATTTATTCGAAGCACTTTCAAAAGACACAATACCCGTACTTGCTTTAAGGTAATTACAAAGCAAATAAATAAATTATCGAAGAATTTTAAGCACGTCTGTGTTAGCTAGCTGTTCGTGACGAGAGCTTAGAATGGGCAGTTTTGGCGAGAGCGGCCGCAACGTTGCAAATAACACGGTACAAGAAATGTACGTATATTAAAATATTTCTCTTCGATATAGCAATAAATAAAATCCTTAAACACGCCGATTCTATTAATAGGCAGTTTTAGCAAAGCGTTCCCGGAGGCTACCATTGCCTACCGTGAGCATGGCAACGCTCCTGGCGCGCGCTGAAACTTGTGCTTCAAAGGCGCAGCGCGAGCTTCCGGTTGCAATGCTACACCGCACAATAGCCTGCGGTAACAAACTTCCTATCAATAACCAGAGAGCAGTTTGATCACGTGTTGCAACACGCTAAAACCGAGACGGAGAGCAGCGAGTTGCGAGCCTGTGACACGAATGCAGCAATACTGTGAACGCTGCTCTTCCACATCTTGATGGTCACCGTGCGTGGCTCACTTCTGAGAGCACTGTTGGCCAGGCAAAGTGCAAGCACGATATCTTCATCACCCTCAATAATATTCTGCCACAAAGAGTGACGTGGCCGGTGCCCACAACGCGCTCGCCCACCGCAAAGCTTCGCAAGTCGAGGTTTCTGCAACTTTTAAATATCAGCATGCTCGTTTTCTTACCGCGCATCAACATCTCCGTCACCTGTAATATGATCCTGCCCTAACCGCTTCGCATTTGTAGACAAATAAATCAGTTTTAGCGCACTGACCAGCTTCAGCGAGCAGGCGCACGTGAAATCCATGGACAATCTCTCCAGGTCTCTTCCGACATCTTGGAACTACCGCCCCAACGCTTTGGGGAACCCAAAGAGCTTCGGGTGTCGCACTGCACATGCGCAGAACGTCTGCGCTTGCGGAGTGTGACGCCCCAGGCTGCTCGGTGTACCCAAAGCGCCTACGGACCGCCGATTTCAAAACTCTCCATTAGATGATGGGCCATTCAGCGCGCGGCACTCGTTACAGTAAGTATAGCAAGCTGGTTCGACGGTCACTCAATGCCATTCGATGGAAACGAAATATAGTTTTGCCATTTGGCAGGGAATTACTATCCCCTAAACATGTTGACACCATCATTTTTACGCCGTTATCATCTTGAGCGAAAAACAATCTCCATTTCCGAAAACGCTGCTGCGGATATGGATTTTTTCCATTTTTCTTCGTCCTCACTGCTCAGCCACGTAGTTTCCACGTCCGGTGGGGAACTAAATAAAACTTGACACTTATAAAAAGTACGATAATAAAAAAAAAAAAAAATAAACAAAGAACAATAACGTAAAGTAATAAAAACAAGGCTAAGCGCCAGTCGCGATTAAACCGTAAACACTTCCCAGTGGCGTGGCGACAACAAAACGATAGTCTCCCCAAAATATAAAAAGAGCAAACAAAAAAAAAAAAAAAAAAGAAAAAAAGAAAAAGGTGTCATCATTTTTAAGAGTCCTATCGGCGTCCTCTATAATGTCCTCTATAATCTTCGGCCCCTCAAATTTGTGTTTCATGAGTCTAGGGCCACAGGTGCTGATTTACGATTGAGTTTAATAGGAAAACACACGAACCTGCCACAACAGAAACATACTACCAGACCAATGTCGTGAACCAATTCGCTTCCCACCGAATTAGGTATGTTCTCATCTTCATACAATTCAAGTGGTGGCGAACTGATGCACATGGTTTTATTTAATTTAATTTTTAAGGCACTCGAAAATGCTCTCGTTCTCTGTTTGCCGTAGCAGTTTCTTCTGTGTCATCCAACTGCGGGACACACCCATACCTGTCACAATGGATCACAAGGTCCATGAAATAAGTTACATACTTACACAATGGCAGCCACAAGATTAAAGGAGCGGCAGTGAGACGCAATTAAGGTGCCTGTGATTTTAACGCGGTGGCGTTTAGGAACTCGTGTTGCAGAAAAGCCGGCGTCGGTGTCGGTAGGTGCGAAAATCCTGACTGATCAATATATGGTCATAACGTCACAGCCAAGTGTGACGTCACGCGTGACGTCACGTGTGTGGCGTTACGACACATGAGCTCGCGCGGGAATTTCAAACGACACACAATGCACACGTGAGACGTCACGAAAACCGTCACGTGCGCCGTCACGCGAAACGTGACGTTACGCGTGGAATGAAAGTGATTAAAACATGACATCAACCAAGCGTTTTATTTAAGGATCCCGTGTCGACGAGCGGGGATTTTGTCGAGAAATAAAAGCAGCAAAGTCGAGATGGGCCTATTGCCGGAGCGAGTCGATCAGTGATTCAACGATTCGAAAGCGATGCATGAGCATGCTTCAACTTTTAGCAACAGAAATAGAAGGCTTTTTTCTAGCTCTATTATGTACTAATTTTGGAAATAAGAAGAATCTAGTTGGGTGTTGTGACGGTCAACATAGGTTCACGACCCTCTAGTATCGCGCAGCAGATCGCGATTCAGGAAAACCGACAGAACTAACTTTTTGACAATTTCCAGCCACACCCGGCGGCGGAAATGAGCCTTCAACTAAGTGTTGTAGATGATAAAAACAAGGCAGTGTCACCAGTTCGAAATATCAATGTTACGATAAATTCGGTTACAAAGCTGAAATAGCAATTATAACGAGAAAACTTGCACACACCTTGCGACCGTACCCCATGTTTATCAACGGTACAGCAGTTAAGTGCGGTGCGCGCCCCATTCACGAAATGTTCTGAGCACAGTCGAGAGGATGGCGTTGGGGAAAAGTATTTTCGGTTTACGGACGCAACCCACTGCCGCCGGAGATTGGGGTTACGTGGAAAGCGATGGAGCTTGTACCTCTGTCAGACGGGAGCCTAAAAAGACCTTTACGCCAAAGGCCTTTAGGATTTTCAAATGACCTTTAAGTTCTGCCGTGCCATACAGTGCAAGTAAATGCCATTTAGACGATGTTTACAGCGATTGAAGTTCGTAGCTCGTCCAAACGAATAAATTACGTTTACGCCAGAAAAATAATATTTTGTCTTTCTCATGGAAACAAACTATTAAAAAATAAAAAAAGACGAAATGACGAGTTAAGTCGAGTGATTACAACAAAGTCCACTTCAAGCCCAAGCAAAGTGGTATTTTGGCTATCAGCGGCAACCCTGAGCATCTCCCACTCACTCAGTCCTAACGTTGCTGAGTGCTCCCGCTCTTTTCCGTGCTTCTGCTACGCTCTTGTCCTGTTCAGTTCGGCGTCGTGCTCGCGCTTGAGTTTCATCGTGCACGCGTCGGAGGTCCCCAGCCAATCCTTCCAAAGTCGTATCAGCGCCCAGGTCGCCTCAACGCTCCAATGAAAGCGCGGCGACCCGCTCCTCCGTCGTTCAACATATATCGCACGACGCGAGAGTGAGATACAGAAATATAAATGTACAAATAACAGACCGCGATCCACATTAAAGAATGATAAGATATAAAGTAGAGAAATAAAAGCTAATGAAGTATGGTTGTAAGGAAAATCGAGAGGAGGAAAACCGAAACGCCGAAGCGGGCGATGAGAGCAGCAGGACGACGAAGCCTTCTTTTAGAACGGTGGTTATCATTCGAGCCCATTCTCGTTTCGACCTTCTCAGTTGGCCCTTCTCAAAACAACCATTCTCAAAAAGATCTTCATGCTTTGACCCGTCGTATTTGGCCATTTCCCGCTTCGTCTTTCGCATTCCAACCCTCCTCATTTGGACCCGTTCTCGTTTCGCCCTTTTCACCTGGCCCTTTTCAAAACAGCCATTCTCAAAAATATCTCGCTTGGACCCGTCGCACTTGACTCTTTCTGTACCACACTCGTTTTTTTAGGGTAATATTAATACATTGATATACTTTGCGTTTTGTGTGTGTGAGTGTGTGCGTGTGCCACACTACAGGCATGCTCTCTCTGCTAAGGATCTTAGTCGTGCGTCGAGGTCGTCGTGAAAAGCTACTAGCTTCCAATAAAACAGACCAACTATTTATCGCAGCCAGATCATATTCCGAAATGTCGCGTTGTTTGATGTCTCTCGACTTGGGACAATGCCACCACTTCTATAATGCAGGTTCTCAAAAGGGGGTCTGCGAAGACATCCTGGGGGTCCGCGAAGCCCTGTCTCATCAGTCAGGCACGGCAATATTAGTTGTCTTTCTTCACGTTGAGAAACGTTCCAATTTTTGGGACAGTACTCTCGTATGTATGTCAATAAGATAAGTCTATTTTACTCCAGCAATTACTTATATCCCTTTATTAAATCATTATCATGATAATCTATACCTTTCTATGCCCCTCACCCCGAACGGGGTCCTCCATCATCTTCGCCTTTCTACAAGGCGTCTACGAAACATCAATGGTTAAGAACCACTGCTATTATGTATGCTATTTCTGTTCAAACAAAGTTTCCAAATTAAATGTGCATGCTTAGAGGAAGGGAAGCAGGCGTCAATGTAGGATTCTCAGTGCGTACCTCTACACATCATATATCTGATGGTATGTTGGGGGCCGAAGCAAGGTAAGGCTCATCAACAAAGCCGCGAAGGCATAACGACGTTAGAAGCATGCCGAACGAGTGTCATTCGGTCGTAGCGCGAACGGGCGAGATGAGAATTGGTCCAGTTACAAAAAACACGATTCGGATCAAATGAGAACGTTCAAACGAGAAGGACCAAATGAGAATGGGTCGAAATGTGCAAGGTTCAAATGCGAATAGACAGTGGGGCCGTGAGTACAGAAAACTATTAGTAGAGCGAGGTTTGTGCAGAATATACGTCAAACACACTCTTTTCAATAACAAAAATACTAAAAACATTGATCATACATATCAGAACGGTATTTTATTTCAATTGGCTTCTTTAGTGTTGACAACTGCTGACGAGAGTACGCCTTTAGCAGTCGTAAAGGAGTTGCGGAAACTCAGGTTCACGATAAGGACCTTTATGTTAAATGCCATTTGAGTTGCCGTGTGGCACTGCCTAATTGACATTTACACTAAAGGTCCTTTGGCGTAAAGGTATTTTTAGGTGCCCGTCTGACAGGGGTATTAAAGGGATTGCAGTCGCACTTGCCGGATTCTGTGCAAACTACATAGGGCCTCGAACAGTATTTGACGCTTTATGTCGTTATTCGTGCACCCTAAAACCGAGTAATAGTGTCCCAATGAGCGGGGGACTGTCGCCATCCAAGCCTGTGGCTGCATTTAAGTTTGGGAGTTTAAAACGGAGAAGAAAGCGCGAACGAACTTTGGGCGATGCAGACACCCAACACCGGCGAAGCCTCTCATCCGGGACTTTCACTCTTTCTAACGCACCAGCAAGCTGGAAAGAACCGGTAGCCCTTTCCCCTTTTCTCTCTCGCTCTCAAAATGGCGCTACACACGATAAAACAGTCTATATATCAAGACAGCTTTTTTTGTTGCGCAATAACCACGCTGGCAAACCGGATAAATCTTCCGGAAAATCATTTTATGCGTGAAAATTTCGATATTCGAGGTGATCAAGTGCGCGTGTCTCACGTTCAAATGCCTCGTTCGTGGCATTTGAGGGGATGGACCAACACGTCGACCGAATGCATTAAGAAGCCAAACAGACGCCCGACTTCCGGGACTAGCACTTAACTTCCGGTGGCTTCACTCGTGCCGCCCAGTCTCAGAGAGCAGCTAGCGCTTAGTGACGTCATACGTTTCTCAGCGCCTGATTGGTTGAGATGGGTCGTAGCGTCGGCTGCGGTCCATCATAAGGGCAAACGGAGACAGCGAGACAGCCCGAGCCTCCGAGAGCGCTTAGGAAGGGCCGGGGCTGTAAGCGGCTTAGCGGCAAATCCTCCGGGGGGCGCTGGGCTCGCCGGGGGCTAATGAGCGCTTCAGATCCCTCGTGAGCCGGTCGAGACAGCTGGACCCGCCCGACGTGTGCAGCTCGGCAGCGGGTACCGCGTCGGAGAAGAAGGGCCCGGCGGAGCTGGCTTATCGTCCGACCCGGGGCTTTCCGGAACAAATCACATCTTCAAACGGAGAAAACAAGACCGTTCCTAAAATACGCGGCGCCTGCCATCGCCTCATCGACGCAGGGTTGCACGGAACGGTGCTCCAAGGAACGACTTGCCGAGACGCTTTCGTTTTTAGGAGAAATGAACGCCGCGCCTTTCCATTCTACAAATGGGGAACTGGAACGGGAACTCGTTACAGTTTCGAGGGAACGGCAGGATGAACGACCTTACTTATATTTTGCGTATTAATCTGCAATTTTACCCGATCATTATTTAGTATGGTCTATATTTCAACCTCCGACATGAGTGAATCGGGAAATGTCGGAGAGATAGTAGCAAACAAAAAAAATCTGGAGCAAATATCATCGTCGCAAACCCGACACGTAGCTCGATGTGGATATTTTCACCCGCTGGCTTTGTCTTATGAACGGATAATGGAGCACAATTTTCTTTTATTAAAGTACGCAAGCGTAACGATAATGTAAGGAGGCGTTTCAATCCTAGAAATGCCACGGGAACGCGTTCATTTCAGACCCCCGGGACTTGTAATGGCAACTCGTTCCAAGATTGAGAAGGAACGAGCTTTCGTTCGTGTTTTGGAGGAACGCGTGTACAGCACTGCTTCGATGCACCCCGGCAATCGGACTTACAGCGCGCGAAGAACTATAAACACGAACAGGAGCGGTTCGTGTTGGTTTCGCGTTTTGCAATTTCAGAACGCAAAGAAAGCAGGACGATAACAAAACTCTCGCGCTGGCAGACGCTCTTTTCTTTAGGTTCGGAATTACGCCATTTCCAGGTTGTACGAGCCGGCCCTAGCGCACATCGCATCGGCCCCACGATTCCCCGCGCCGCGCCCTGCAATGGGGGCTCAGCGAGAGGCCTTTGAAATTTTCACAAAATCACGTAACTTTCGAAGGAGATAACTGTTCGTCGTGAAACGTTGGAATCTAGTTGGCACCGCTAGCTCAACATTTGGGCGGGGAATGAGCGCTCGGCGTTGCGTAGATTATTTTTAAAATAAAGAAAAACTTTTTTGTTGGAGGGGGGTGACACGCTGTAGCATGTTAATACGGGCATTGGCAGAAGTTGACCCCGCGCATGCTTTGACACGTGCTCTGAGCGGTGGTGTGCTAGCACATTGGGCCGCAAATATCTTTTCTTTTTATAGTTTATTACGCGAAACGAGGCCAGTACCAATGGTTCGACTATTTTACTTTAGGAGTAATCACTGAAAGAAATGTTTATACTTCGTCGTAACATCCGCTAGCGTAAGTTCGTGCCTCGGCTGTCGTCGCTGCAGCTTCCATGGAGTCATGATTCGGCGCCTTTCTCTGCGTTCCTCCTTATGCTGTTCACTAGAACTCGCGTCCCATTGAACACGAGCGTGTCCTCCTATATCAATACTCGTATTATAACTTAGAGAAGACAAGGGAAGCGCATGAAGACATCGGCAATGGGTTTACGACCCGCACCAAGCGAAAAACATGGCTGAAGCATAGCTAGAGTCTCCGCAGAGCGTCGAAGCCACGGTCACGCTGCTAAAGCATACAAAAACAAAAGTTTTTGAAACGAATTGTGACGGCTGAAGAACTCTTTTAGGTCATGAAGAACGGTTTCGACTCGAGCACTATCGCCCCCCGACGTACCAGAAAGGCACCTGGACGATAAAGAAGTCTTTCGCGACAAAAAAAAGGAGCTTAAAAGAACCTCCTATAGGTTTTCTTACGCAGAACCCTTTTAGGGGGTACCACAAAAACCTTTTATGATGCAAAACATGAACAAACCAAAAAACCCTTAAAAGGGTTTTTTTTTTTTTTTTTTTTTTTTTTTTTACCCTTACGTTTATGTTTATAGTGTACACCCAACCAAAAGGCAGCCACCCTCTGAGCCGTGTTTCTTTCTTGCATGACAGCCCTGTGACATTGGTCGTACAAAAATTGACCGCCACCTCTACCTTGAAAGCCCTATAATCCGGGAAATGCAGTATTTCAGAAAGGATGATATTAATTTGTTTAGAAGGCGTGTCATCAATATATATATATATATATATATATATATATATATATATATATATATATATATATATATATATATATATATATATATATATATATATATGTGTGTGTGTGTGTGTGTGTGTGTGTGTGTGTGTGTGTGTGTGTGTGTGTGTGCGTGTGCGTGTGTGAACGAGGAGGGGAGCTTCGGCCTGTTAGCCACTTGGGGCGGGTTGGGCGTCCACCGACGATGACGTCATGAGCAAGCATTCTCTTCTATACGTGGTATTGCCTACATAACAGGAGTCCCAGCCGAACGCTAACGTAGCACTCGTGTCCAGTCGGCGCTGGCCCCCCGGCAGGTGACGTAGACAATTCAGCACGACGGCCTCGTTGTCCGGGACGTGTTGTTCCGAGACGTCGAGCGACGGGCGACACGCGCGCCCGCACGGAAAACGCGCCCGGCGGTCGACCGCCAGAGTGCCTCCGACGCCTCGCGTGCTTTTTGCTATAGCGTGCCTCGATTTCAGAGTGTTTCCAACCGCTCGATCGGAATCACGTGGTTTATGGGAAGCGTTTGCAAAAATACGAGCCGCGAGGAGGCGACGAAGGCGTCGATCGTTCGCGACCGTCTTCGTCTTTCTTCCGCGCGACGACGCAGCGCGTGCGCACTTGTGACCAATCTGCGCAAGGGGAGGGCGTTCGCCATGAAACTGCGAACGCTCGCCGTGGTTTAAGTTGCTTTCTCTCTTAAAATCTAGGCTCTCTACTTGTTCCCTCCGACTGGGTCGGGGGGCCCTCGTCGTCATTTGCATGTTCATTGCCGCGTCGGGGGAGTGACGCCATTAGCATACCCTGTCCGAAGAGATTGGACGGACGAGAGGGAGAGAGTTGCCCGAGCGTTCTCGTTAAAGCGAGTAATTTGGCCGAGCGGCTTGGGGTGACGACGGTCGCGAACAGCTGAGTTCGCAGCTGAGGCAACAAGAGAGAAGAGCGGGGGACTTTCGCTTTAAAACGCGCTTCCTGAGGACGACCACTCGCGCTTGAAGAGCACGAGACACGTGATCATACCAATTTAGTGGCCTGAGCGAAATTACCGAGAACCCTTACTGTTACACCTCAAAACTTCGTGTAAATAACGTAACGTGCGGCAATTCATTACGCGTGAACGCCGCAGAATGGAAGCCAAAAGCCCGATTCATATGACGACATTTTCAGTCGCGATGAGCCTCGGGCTGCAAAAGTATGGACGGTAGTTGCAACGCTGGACGTACACTAAAAATCGCAAGCAGAATCGGACCAGGTGACTCAGGCATATTAAGTGGGTGATCTGATAACAACATTCAACATCTTCTTGTATCTGCTGTTTACACCAATCCTACGTACCCCAAACAACTTTCAAACTTAATACGGCTTTAGAGGCCTGCACTTCCTTCTTATCGCAACGTTTGGTCGACTGGCCGCTTTCGTTTGAACGAGCAGACGACAGTTTTAAACGAGTTTGAAAGAGCAGGCGACAGTTTGAACGATCAGACGGCGTTTTTGAACTTGAAGACGCACTGAAACGTGGTCCGCCGGTAGTTCTGACAACTTGACGGTTTTCCCTAGTTCATGTTTGGAACAAAACGAATAAAAATGACGACTGCAGGCATCCGTGAATTCAACCCAAACGTTTTTTCTTGCACAGGAAATTGTCATCCGACACCTATTCACGTTCTCGGACGCACCCACTAGGCAGACAGAACATGAGAACGATCTTTACATATTTCCCGGTTTTCTTGGTACAGCCTTGAGGCCCAAGCCCATTCAGACATTTGTGACTTCTTCAGGCCGGGTGCCTTGGAATCTCTTAATATCTCTTACGACGAGAGGACACGCTGGCGCCATCTATTGGGTAGCAGTGGATACTTGGCGGTCCCGCATATTTTCTATTTCTCTCGCGAATTATTCTTTCTTTCTCAGCTCGAAAAACTTTTGTCAACGTTATAAACGACAATTTCTCCAGGTATCACGCACATTTAACCTCGGAAATCCCGCAAAACCTTCGCTCTCGTGAAATGCAGTTTCAGCGTCACCGCAGAAATGGCGCCAGCGTGCCAGTGTGTTCTCTCGTCCTAAGAAATTTTCAAAGGTTTCAAGGCGCTCGGTTCTAAGGAGTCGCAAGTGTGTGAACGGGCCTTCAGTCTGCCCCGGTCTAAGGCCGATTGGCCCGCCCAGTCAGTCCCGGTCTGGGTTGAGGGTTTCCTCCACCCCCAGCCCAACCGGAAGTACGCCCGAAGCGCCACCACCGCGGAGTGACGTAACAGACTTTAGTTGGCATTTTAAGCCCTAGTTATACCCTAGTTACACGGCACCCTTAACCGCAGTTTAGTGGGACCAAGATCAAACTTAAGTGCGATTAATGGTGCCCTGAGGAAGCTTCTGAGATTGACTAATATGGCGATAACTCATCCTGCTGGCTCTAAACATCCTAGAAATCCATAAATCATAACGATACGCGGCCGATTTCCGTATTTAAAAGCAATCAAAGGTCGTAGCACACCGCGAGTCGTCTGCGGCGATGGGAGGAGCATGTTCCGAAACCAGGACCACTTTCAGCCAATAGCGAGCGAAGGATCCTCGCGCCTCCGACCGGTGGAACTGCGGAGGGATATCTCGAATGCGCGCGGCTCGTTGCCCATACAGCCCGGACCATAGGGTGTCTTCGCTGACGTAATTTTGTCCTCCATATTGTTGTTGTGAGCTGTGTGGCGTGTGACTTACATGACCCCTTAAATGTGTAAAGCACAGAAGTTTATAAGTCCTACCACGCTGACATCTCCTCAACAGGTTGCGATGTAATCCTTCGTATTAGTAAACTTGTTTGAAAAAACAAACTAACATCAAAATGGCGAATTGACGTCATGTGAAAACTCCCTATACGATTCAACCCAGCGAGAGCGCGATGGAGAGCTGACAACCGGACGCATCCCTTCCGCGAAAGACAAAAAGCAAGAACAACATAGTGCGTTGTTTTCATCGCAGTATTTGTACCCACTCCGCGAAAAAATTTTTTTTCGACTAGTCTTATTTGCTTTTATCGTCCACAAAAGCATGCACACTTTTCTTATAACGGCGTTTGCAATCTCAAGGAAATGTCGCGTTTTGATTGGTCCCATATGTCGTCCTGGCCTCCGGTACAATGCCTCCTCCCATCGCCCAAGATGGCCTCGGTGTGTTCAATATTTGATTGTTTTTTTGTTTTTTTTTTTAAATGGGAAAATTGGCCGTGCATCGTTATGAATTAGGGATTTCCAGGATGCTTAGAGCCCACAAAGTGAGTTGCTGCCATATTTAGGCAATCTCAGAAACCCACCTCGGGGTACTTTTTCAGGGCACCCGTGTAGCTAAGGTATAGTTTGCAGTGATTGCCAACCATACTTAAGCGTAACTGCGGTTTAGGACCGTCCGGCTTCAAATCTGCTTGAGGCGTGTCCTATTTGAACTGCAGCGTACGCGTTTTTTTTTCTTTTTTAAAATACCTTTATAAAGAATGAGATTGATCAAAGTATCCCGTGAATGCCTTCTATTTATTTATCTATTTATGTTTGGTCACCAATGGGGACGCGTGTGATAGCCCGCCTTCTTGTGCCGCTGTCGGTGTAGGAGTAGCACTATTTAAACTTTGGTTCCTCATGCTCTGTTAACGTGCAATTTAAAGTCGGTGACATGTATAAGAACAGAGTATAAGCTAAGTTTCCAGCACCCGTTTGTTGCCTTTCGTCGGACTTTGACTGCGCTTGCGACGAAGTATTGTCGAAGTCCCAAGTCCAGGCTGGAGGCGGAAAATCTATACTGGCTTCTTGACCTGTCACAGACTAAAAAAAAATTTCGTATCCTCTTCGGTTTCTTGCCTTTTTCATTTTTCGTTTTTCCTGTTTTCCCTTTTTTTCCAGGCTTTCCGTTTTGTATATTAATTTATGTTCCCTACGATTTTGCTAGATTTCGCTCCAGACCCTTTTTTCTCTTTTTTTTTTTATTCCACTTACGTAGCGCTGCTCGCGTCGCCCTTGCCTTTATTCTTGCGCATTAAAACGTCACGACACCGGAAGCAGACGACATATAGATTTCCCTCGGTCCCCACGCCGACGTCGTACACCCGAGCGACTTATTTTCAACTTCTTGGCCTCTGCCGGCCTGTCCGCCAGACTCTAAGGGTTCTCCACGGTGATTTTTTTTTTTTTTTTGCTTTTGCTGGGCGCCGAGGACATTTTGCTTAGTGGAAGCCACGCCGGCGCATGTGCAATAACGCGCGCGTGTGTTTGAATGTGTGTGTGCATGTTTGTGCGTAAACGTGTGAGTGTGTGTGCATAGCACGTATCAGTGACACTGAGGTTGTGTGTGTGAGTGCGTGTCTGCGCGTCTGCGTGTGTGCGCGCATGCGTGCGTGCGCGTGCATGTGCATGTGCGCATATGATTGTGTGTGTGTGTGCGTGTGCGCGCGTGTGTGTTTGCGTGTGCGTGTTCTATACGTTCATTACTCTATCATCCTAATTGCCCTTTCGGTTAGCTTTTCGTCCTCCTTTCTCTTCCCACTTCTCCCTTATTTATCTCCTTTCCGGGAAAACAGTTGTGCAACTCCCGCAAGAACATCTCCCTCACCTCTAATTAAGTTAGGATGATTCCGACTTAATCGTACTAATTAAGTGAGAATTAAGCGCCGCTGCTGCAAGAAGACACGTAGAAGACAGGCTGCCGCCAATTAGGTAGCCCGATTGGAGGCGCTTCGAGCGCGAGAAATCTCGCTTTCTGTTCGCCTCTTTCTTGCCGGTCGAAAACGGTGCTCATTAACTGCGTCTGAACGCCGCAGGGCGGCGTGAGAAGTCGACGAGGAATGGTCTTCTTGAGCAAAATTACTATTATTATATAATTACAGACAGGATGAGGATGGTAGGCAGGATTGTCAGTTGCCCCGCTTCGAGCGCGAGCTTCTTTCCTTCGTTAGGGAACGTCATCGCATTGAAGTCGTTCCTCGCCAAGAGAAGCGTCTTTGCCACTGTGTAAGCAATCAACTTATTAATCGTGCTTATCTCCGCAGATATCCTACCTTGATATTGTTCTTCTTGAGCATTGCAAGGCAGGAAAATTTTTTCTCAATGCCGCCAAGCACCAACGCAACGTGTGGTGGCGGTGCGACGATGTGCGCTTGTTTCGCTGGTGTGTGGATAACACAATTTTGGTATGCAATGCAAACTGTGACCACGAATTCAGATCGGCTCACCAAGGATGGAGATGTGAAGGAGAAACATGCTCATTCCGAGACTTTTCCAGGATGGATGAATGGATGGATGAGGCTGAACCCTTTGAATCGGGCGGTTGCTTGCGCCACCTAGCCAGTTTTTTTTTCAAGATTTATTTAACTTATATATCCAGAGATTTATTCTTGAAAGTTATATAGTATAGACCAACACGCGCCCCTGACGTCATGCAGCTGCGGTGGCTTTGTCTGCGGCACAGCGCATGCGCAGACGCTTCGCTCTTCCCAAATTCGGTTTCTGCGCACGCGCAGTACCCACACCTGGTGTGGGCAAAGGCGAGCTTGTTTGTAAACAGCGTGTTGATCTATAGACCTTTGTCCGGAAGTGCTCTTTTTAGCCTCGACCGCAAGGAGCAAAAGCGAACAATAATCTCGAACCCAGACGCTCACGGGGAGGGGGGGCTGCGTCGGCCTGCACCGCCGCTTCCCGTTGAAGGCTTCTTCGCTGGTGTGCCGACTGCAGTTTCGCCGGCATCGGTCCTGTTAACCGCGGTATGTGAGTATAGTGCCCGTAATGTGAGAGCAGTGTGTCCATACGCCACTTTGCCGCTGTTGGTTTCCATCTAACCGAGCCAGAAAACATCTCGCGACGAGTTGACCGCGCCGCGAGTGACGAAGAAGCAAACATGGCGACGGTTTGTGCGATTGCTTTGGTGGCTCCGGTGTTGAGTGTCTTCAACGTCCTCGTGAAAAGATTCCCCTGCCCTTCGAAGTTATCGCAGGCACCACGAGTGGCACGAAAGATGTGGAATTATCGTCTCAACTACAAATAAGCAGGCCTGCACGAGCAACAACGACGCCGAGCAGGCGCTCGGCACAGTTGTGTCGTCAGATGTTCTACAACGCCGAGATATTTTCATTTATCGTTTGGAATGGCTTCAAGAGTGGGAAATTAATCTATTTCGCAGATTGTTAACTCCGAGGTGAGTGCCCTCCGTTGCAGTGCCGTTGTCGCGCAAAGTGCAGAGAAAACCCGGTGGCGATGGCGGCGGTGCTCTTTGATCGCTTTGATCTTGCGCCGTCGGGTTCATGGAGTCCGGAGTAAACGTACGTACGTGCGTCTGCTGGATCGGTGTTTTGGACTGCCACAAAACTCTTTCTCGCGGGCATTTACCTTGTGAAGCTTAGTAGCTCATTACATTTCGTCGTCGACTGCGCTCATTTGACCACGACGGACGAGCCTGCGTGATGTGAATTTCACTGCCTAAGATCCTTGGTGTGCTATAACGGGGGCTAATAAAATATCACCGCGAACTTCTGAACAAACGAGTCGAAGTTTCGTCTGTTATCATAACTGATCGCCTGTCACAATATTAATCAGTAGCGTTCCTAGACTCCGTCCCCACAGGCACCCTGCTTCGTTGCCCGATAGTAAGTGTCTCCTGGTACCTCGTAGAACTCCAGCTCCCACTTCAAGTAAGTACCATCCTTTAGAACTGGCAATTAATAGTTTCGAACCCAGACGCTCGCAGCGTGTGTGTGTGTGTGTGTGTGTCTGTCACTAGTCCTTCGATGAAACGTCGTGGTCTCGTTTTCATTCGCTAAAACGGCGTTCGATCAAGTGAACGCCTCCCACTTATTTCGGCTCGGCAGAGCCGCGCTGCCGCAGAAAGGCAAGCAGATCGCGAAAATCGGTCTCAAACGTGCCACGAATGTAATGTCGTATACAAGAAGCCGACAATCAAGCATTTGAAAGCTACAAGAAAGTGGCAGCGAAATATTTACTACGCAATGAACCCGGACTGAAACGGGGATGTCAAGGGTCAGCAGACACCGAGAACATTTAAGACAAGAAAGGTTTTCTCTTGTTTTCTCGATCGAGATGGGTTCTCGAATGTTCACGACATCTTATCTGTTGAAGAACGGGCCGCGGAGGCTTCTGGTGAAGACATCTTTCACGATGTGCCGGTGCATTCGGACAGCCTGCCGCATCCAGCTCCCCAAAGCAACGCCGCCAACGCAGCCCCCCCCTCCTGCCTGCCACTTCTCTCCGCGTGGTGGCGCGAGCGTAGATAAACATGGCGGCGCCCTGGAATTGGCGCGGACACTGGTCTATACGATCCATACGACAGACGCGCCTGTATGCCACCAGGTGCACACACCTTCCACCCTACGGGTCGCCCGGAAGGGAGTAAGAAAATATTCATCCTTCCCTCAACCTATGCCGCCAGTCAGATAACGTCTTCTTAGTTATCTCCCCTTTTCCCATGCCTATTTTCCCTAACTATTCCAGAAATTCCAGTGCGTTTGTTAAATTACGGTCGTGTCTTCAGCTACTACAGGGTGAAGCCCCTTACAGTAAAGCATCAGGTGCCCAGCCGTCTACTCCTCCCCACAAGCTCCATACACCGTATCTACTTCCTGATATCTAGCTCTATATCTGTTAATCCCAGTGTTGGGTAAAGTACATCTAAAAGGTACTTCAAGTAAAGTACAAGGTATATGAGGCGTGATGTACTTTAAGTAAAGTATCAACTACACTGGGCGCAACGTACGTACTTGAAGTAAAGTACCATAAAACAATGTACTTTCAAGTAAAGTACAAGTATTTTAACACAATCTTTCATGATGCCCTTTCATTCCCCTTACAGAGTGATTTTTTAACTGGTATGCATTGCCCAGGGGTAATCAGGGGTGTATGGAATTTTTTTCAAAAACAGCGGCGAATATTTGATAAAGTGGCCACGGAGTAGTTATTTTCAGGAACGGAGCCAAATTCAGAAGTCCCTCTTCTGAATTTGGCGCCCCTTGCACCGGATTGTTGCACCCAAGGGGGTTACATGTACTAGGAGAGAGCATGACGTCAGCCCCGTAGCTTCCGCAAGCAATCCTCTCGTAGAGGAGTGTCCTCTCCTTAATAATAATAATAATAATAATTAAAAAAAAAACAGTGAGTGTGCAAGCGCGTTGGTGATAATTAATCATAATGTGACACCTGAGATTGGGCTGGGAAAAAATTAATGAACTTTCAAACAGAAGGAAAAGACCAAAGATAATGTCTCAAAACATTGTGACGTTCTCCTTTGTTGTCATTTACTTCGACTTGAAAATTTACTTTTTCCGCACCACAGTCTCAGGGGCTAGATTATGATTAATTTTGCTCTGCTAATATTTTAAACCTCTTCGCTTGCGCTGACCGACCGAGAAGTAGCGAGAGTTCAAAAAGCCACCGGAAAGCCGCCTCCAGAGCAAATGGAGCGATGCGACGTCTGCTCACATTTCTGGCAAGAGTAGAATATCCCTCCCAGTATTTCTTCGGAGTTGACAAAGCATCATTTCGTGATACAAATTTAACAAAACTAAATTTGGGGAATGTGGTTTGAAGTTGGGAATTGTACTTTCCTCGGAAAGTAACAGAAAAAAATACTTTAAGTAAAGTACAAGTACATACCCAGAGAATGTACTTCAAGTAAACTACAAGTACATTGTACTTAAATTACATTGTACTTTAAGTACAATGTACTTAAAGCACTTCCCAGTACTGGTTAATCTGCAACACTCCCGTCCTCGCTTCGAACAACAAGGAGCTCCCCCTAGAATTGTTGAAGATCGGCTCCTTAGTAATGTCCTTCTTAAACGATCTGTACATTTCCAAGGCCGATGTAGTCTGGTGAAGGCGAGCGGGTTGAACATGAGTACATAAAATTGAAAGAATAAAACACAGAGGACAAGCACAGGACAACCACTTTCTTTCATTGAGCAGCGACGTTTATTTTGGGCAAAGACATTGCACCCTGAGCGAGACCCCGACAAGATAGGTTGATAAGGGTGGAAGGCTAACAGGGAGATGGAAAGGGTGATGTGGGGGACGGAAAGGAAATTTGGGAGATGGAAAGGCGATAAAGGGGAAGGGAAACTGGGAGATGGAAGGGGTGATAGGAGAAGGAAAGGGGGAACCACGATGCACGGGCAGAACTACCGGGATGTTGTGTATTTACGGGGAGTTGCGATATTTTCCAAGTTCAGGCTGGAGGAATTCTAATTCCCGTCTTGATAAGGTTACTGAGGCCGATGAAACGTTGTTTTCTGCGTTGTGGATGAGAAAAGATTCGACGATTTCACGTCCGTGGCGATTGCGGTGTCTCCCTCTTGTCTTGGTTCCTGCGAAGTCAGGCGCGCATCCAATGCATTCGTTCGCGTGAACCGCGATAGGATGAATGGCGTTGTCGGTTCCCTGTTAGGCCTTCCCCCTTATCAACCTCTCTTGTCGGGGTCTCGCTCAGGGTGCAATGTCTTTGCCCAAAATAAACGTCGTTGCTAAATGAAGGAAAGTGGTTTTCCTGTGCTTGTCCTCTGTGTTTTATTCTTTCAATTTTATGGATGTAGTCTGCCTACTATTGCCTATATATTTAGATTTAAGTTTTCTTCTCCGCTCTCCCCATTTCTCCCTTTCTCTAGGATCCAGTGACTTTAGTGCCACCTATCGGGTAGATGTGGCACGCTGGTTATTTGCGTTTATTTCCTATTTTTTGCGCATTGTTCTTTCACCACGTGCTTGAAAAAGTTTTGGAAATCTTATATAGAACAGTTTCTCGTGGATTGCACGTATATTCGATCTCGCGAATATTTCAGAAACCTTCACTTTAAGTAAATGCAGTTCCAGCGCTCCATAGATGGCGCCAGCGTGTCTCGTCGTAAGCAATCGCGCAAGTCTGCACAACGCGCTCGGTTGCGACCAAACACAAGTGTGTGAACCATCGTATATTAGGTAGAGGTTACATGTCGATAGGACAAACGGTGGCTAGATGGCGCAAACCGTCGCCCGACTTCGAGGGTTCAGCCGAATGCATCCACCCATCCATCCGGTGGTCGCCGACATCATGTCGCCTGTGGCCCGAGGCGTCTCCTTGAACTTTGGGAGACTGTTGGAGCCGAGACAAGCGCTCACCAAGTTTGCGTCGCGGAATGGCTTCTCCCCAAAAAAAGCCTTTTAAAAAACGGGAAGTAGATTCGGAAGGAAACCTTTTTTTATTCTTTGACAAGGAAAAGGCGGGGAGTCGAAGAGCGCCGAGAAAAGAAGGATCTGCTCCGAGACTCGAGTGCAGTGGCCTAGAACCCGGTCGGAACGAAAAAAAAAAAAAAAAGACAATAAAAAATAACGGTGCTATAAAATAAACGAGCTACGGTGGCATCGGGAAGCTTTCGAGAAAACTAATATGGCTGACATCGCAGCGTGATTCTTTTGTAGTGGGTTGTTCCTCGAAAACCAAGATTTCCCCAATTTTTTTTGCCATCTTTATTATTATAATTTTTTTTTCTTTTCCGGGAAGCGTCTTGTCTTTCCGGCGTCGCGGCGAGATTCGCCGCGCTCTCTTCTTTATCGATTCTAGCCGCACTGGCCCAGTGTCAGAAATGTCCCAACCGCCGAGGCGTTGCGCGAGCTTCTCGTACAATATTTGTACGGTCGGCGGTGGGTCAAGAAACGCACGGCGTGAACGCGCATATCTCTTCAGCGCTCCGCAGCTAGTCACATCGCGGCATCAGACGACGCTGAAGAATCAATCAAGCGTGGGCGTATAATCGCCCCGCGTTTTTTTCAGCTGTCAGTAGAGTGTTTTAGTATAGCGTCGCTGGCGCTCGCGTAGTACGCAGCACGCAAGAGTGCAGCGTACGCTAAAAACTACCTGCTCGGACTGATTTTAGTTTTGCGTTTTGTAAACATTGTCGCGTGAACATCTCGCGTGATCCTGATTCAACTTGCCAAAACCGTAGAATTCTATGTGCTTTACAGCAACACTACGCTCCTCAAAATAAATATATATATATATAAAAAAAAACGTTTCCATTTTTTTTTTTAATTATGCCAAGTCGCAGTTCCTTATCAAGCGCGCTTTTTGTGCGTGGTACGGAGGCCAGGAGGCTGCGAGAAGAGTACGTATAGCTAAATTCGATCACGCAGCCTCTGTCGATCGTAGCATGGAAAAGAGCACCTTTTATCGATGTTGTAGTGGAAAGAAATCCTTGACCTACCGATGCCCAGTGCACGGCGGCGGCGATTTTTCGGAGAGTCGTACGCCCGCTAGTGATTAACGGCGCGAAGGGGCTTTCAGCAGATTGCAACGCTCACGCACATTGCGAGCTGTGAACATTTGCACGCATGCGCTCCCTCAGCTGCACGGCGATCTGATTTGACTGCGCTATAGGTCCCGAAAGGAATTGCCGAGCTGAATACCACGTAATTTGACGTGGCACCGAACTTCGCGAACACCACGTCGCCCATGCAAGCGCCAATCGAGGCAACCTCCATCTTGAAATTTCTGCTGTCGTGGGCCCCGAGATGTCTCGAGAGCTTCCCGCAAAGCCCGCTAGCCGGCAGCGCAAAATCCCCAGCGTTGCGTACGTACGCAAAACGCTAGCCCTTCTGTTGCGTTCTGCGCATGCGCACTACCGACCCGCAATTTCTTTGCGTGCACAAAGATTTAACGTATGGTCCACTAAACCTGTCTAGCGACTCCAGGTGTACTCCGTTTTGTCTGACCACAGCGGACATAAGGAGTTTTTGTAAATAGGGAGTTTTCGTAGACCGCATTTCCCCCTCCGCTAAGCCCTCCGCAACGAAGAAGTAGCTACTGCGCCTGCGCGCCGAAAGCTTTGACTGTAGAGTTCCGGGTATCGTAGCGGGTTTCGGAAGGCCTTGCGGAGGGGGAAACGCGGTCTACGAAAACTCCCTAATGGTTCTCGGCGTCCCGCAACGCTCTCCGCAACCAACTACGAGACCATGAACTCTATAGACCAACACGCGGCTCTGACATCACGCCTCTGCGGTGGCGCTGTTGTCGCCACGGCGCATGCGCAGTGGCTTCCCCTCACGTGAATTTGGTTTCTGCGCACCCGCAGTGCCCAGACCTGGTGTGGGCAAACGCGGGCTTGTTTGTAAACAGCGTGTAGGTCTATACAGTCAAAGCCATCGGGCGCGCAAGCGCAGTAGCGGCTTCTTCGTTGCGGAGGGCTTAGCGGAAAGGAAAACGAGGTCTACGAAAACTTCCTAATAAAGCAGCGCCAAAAGTGCCTCGTCATGGCGCTCTTCTTCTTTCTTTCTTTATTAAATGGAGGGTTTTGTGGAGATGTTGGCACTGTCTATTCAGTGCCGGCTACTCCACTACGGTTGATTGGTCTTGGTAATATATACACTTGAGAGCCACTTAGGATGTATAGTTCAAGTTAAAAATACCCTGAAAGCTGTGTACTCATATATACATACGGATGGGCATATAAACCACACTCACGCGCACAGAAGCAACGATGCTACACCGTATGGTACGTAGTTGCGCACCCCAGGCAACGTTCCGAGTTAGTACGTACAAGTCATGTCGCTTTCGACGATAAAGTCGCGCACAGCATTTAACGCCTTTCTTTGAAGAGCCGGACTGGGCCATGGTCCAAGCACTTTCGAGAGAGTAAACGGTCGATTGTCCATGAAGCGTAATCGCTGTTCAAGTCGCTTGCGTTGTCTTGAAAATCGGACACAATGAATAATCAGATGTTCGACATCTTCTTCTGCTTGTCCACAGGGACATTCAGGGGATGACGCTCGTGATATTTTGTGCAAGAATTTTTTCGTGAAGGCAACATTTAGACGAAGTCTATGAAGCAATGTGTCCAGATGCCGTGGTAAAATGGTGTCTGCTGGAAAATTCAGGTGAGGATCAATGGAGAAGAGAAGAGAGTTCTTTGAGTGCTCATCAAACCAGGAATCTTTACATAAGTTTTCACTGGACTTGCGGAGTAGAGACCTCAGGTCAGTTCGTGATATCGGGATCAGTTGGGCTTCTGCGCAGTCATGTCCCAGGGCGGCGAGTCTGTCGGCTTCCACGTTGCCAGGTACGCCACTGTGTCCGGGCACCCACTGTAATTTTATGTCATGTCCGGCACTTTTAAGCAATGATGTTTCCTGTAAAATTCTGTAAACGAACTTTGCATTTATACTTCGTGTGTTTACGTTTCGTAGGGATTCTAGAGCTGCTTTCGAATCTGTACAGATGACCCATCTTCTTGTTTCGTAGGTTTCTTTTATAAAATAAAGAGCTGACAAGATGCCATGAAGTTCTGAAGACGTGGAGGAGGTTTGGTGGGAGAGACGATTGCACACTTTTACATTTAAATCTGGAATCGTAAAACCAGAGGCAGAGCCCGTCTCTGTGGTTGATCCATCTGTGTAAATCAAGCTAGAATCCCGAAATGACGAGAGGTGGGATAACGTCAGTTGTGCAGCTACGACACCGGACACAGCCGATTTTTTCTCAATGTTTGGTATGTTGGTTTGAATGTGAGGAACTGTAATGGTCCAAGGTGCACAGCTGTTTTCATATTTCCAGTATTCAAACGGTGGGCATATGGTATCGCATAGTGCTAAGGACCTATGTAAACGCGCTCCATATCTTTCTTGAACGAGGTTCGCAAGTGGGTGGTGGCGATGCTGTGAAGTGATACGTAGAAGGTGCCTGCATGTCTCTTGGTTCCGGAGAACTGAAATAGGTAATTCTCTGGCTTCAGCTATGACAAGGACGCCGGATGTAGCGCGGGGGACACCTAAGCACACTCTTAGGCTACGTGCCAACAAGTAGTGTAGTCGGTTGTCCAGAGTCTTCGAAAGCCCATGAAGGATTGGAAGTGAGTAAGTGATTGCTTGACGCACGAGCGCGCCGTGCAATTGGAGCATTGCCGATGTTGAAGCTCCCCACTTCGTGCCTGCTATGCAGCGCAGGGCATGAATAACTCTATTAATTCTGGTCTCTAGCGCATTTACATGTTTCGTCCATGTGAGTGATTGGTCAAGCGTTAATCCTAGAAATCGATGTTCACGAACCATTTCAAGGTTTCGACCATGCGAAACAAGTTTAAATTCTTCTATACGTTTCCGCGTAAACGGCAGAACGACAGATTTTTCTACCGATAAATCCATTCCGCGTTCTTTTAGAAACTTTTCAATGATATCTAGGCCGTTCTGCAACTGTGCTTGAAGTATTTGTATAGAAGAGCTCGAAGCCCAAATACAGATGTCATCCGCGTATATGGAAAAGTTGAGACACGATGGCAGCAATTTGGAGAGCTGGGACATGACGGCATTAAATAATGTCGGACTTAAGACACTGCCTTGTGGGACTCCATGAGGCATGTCATGGTCTTTGCTTTTTCCATCTAATGTAAGGACAAAGATTTTCCTATTTTTTAGAAAGTTAGCGATCCACCGAATCATTCTACCTCTTACCCCAAGATTTAGCAGTCCTTCAAGTACATGAATGTGACTTACTGTGTCAAATGCACGGCGGATATCTAAGAATATGGCGATGGTGACGTTCCCCAGAGTTTTTTCATGTTCCACAGAAGTCACTAGGTCTATGACACTGTCCATGGTACAGCGGTGGCGTCGGAATCCGGTCATTTGGTATGGAAGAACGTCGTTGACCTCAAGCCACCATTGAAGTCTTTCGTTCACAAGCTTTTCCATCAGCTTGCCTATACAACTGGTGAGGCTGACTGGACGAAAAGACTCCACGGACAACGGTGATTTTCCTGGCTTCAATATCGGAACAACTTGTGCGATCTTCCAGCATTCAGGAAGAATTTCGTCTTCCCAAATGCAATTGAAGAATTGCAACAATACGTCCGTTGCTGTTGGTCCAAGATTAGCGAGCGCTCCATACGTTACACCATCTGGACCAGGGGCGGTGCGTTTTCTTGTTGTCCGAAGTGCGGTTTTCATTTCTCCCATGGTATACATGCTGTCCAGTTGTACATTAGCTTCTGAGCTGTGCCTTTTGAAACTGGTTTCAGCAGAAGTGCAAGATAATTTGTGCTCAGAGCTGTTGGCCGCTTCTCCTGGTTTTGAGAGCAATTTACAAAACTCGTCGGCCACGGTCATTTCAAGTACACCGCGTGCGACAGCCAAAGCGCGAAATGGTGTTTTCTGGATAACAGGGAGCTGCAGGCTGCGTAGAATTATCCATACTTTGGGTATCGGAGTGAATGGAGTCAATGTTCCGCACATTCCTCGCCAGTTTTTTGTAGCCAGTTTTTGTAATTCTCTGCGCATAAGTCCGTGGATGCGTTGGGCTTCCTTATAAAACTCAAGACTTCCAGTTCTTCTATATCGACGTTCTGACCTGCGGCGTATGGCCCGCAGCCGTTCATATTCTCCGTTTATACCTGTGTGACCTTGCGGAACGGGAAGTTTTCGGGTCACTCTTTTGAGGTTGCTGCGGACGCATTCTGCGAAGTTGTCAATTGTTGCCACTTGATTAATATTTGCCGTGTTGAAATGGCGAAACGCCTTCCAGTTTGTGTATGAAATTAGACGACGATTTTTGGAGCGCAAAAGTTTGGGGTGATGCACGAGAATCGGTAGGTGATCACTTCCCCTAGTTTCAGTATCCGTTCTCCAGGTTATGCCGGGCGCAAATTCACGTGAGCACATAGTCAAGTCCAGGCAACTCGAATAATCGTGACCTCTCAGGAATGTTGGTGAACCGTCGTTAAGTAGGGTAATATCGAATTTGTCCATAATGTTTTCAATCGAACGCCCTCTCGCATCCGTGTGATCACTTCCCCATATTGTGTTGTGAGCGTTAAAGTCACCACATACAATATAGGGCTCACTTAGGGTTTTTAAAACAGAAGAAAACGATACCCTGGCACCAGGTTCGATGTAAACGCTTGATAAGCACACACTCACACGCCCGAATAGAACTTTGCAAGTAACATACTCCGGTGCGTCGCAGTCGTCAGATGAGGCCACTAGAGATGAGGGCAGGTCCTTGCGTACACAGAGCATGGCTCGGCTAAGTCCATTTAAACGCTGTGATTTGTATGTTACATAATTTGAAAGACGAAAATCATCATTTACTCTGGCCTCTGAGAGAGCCAAAATAGGAAATTGGTATTGGGCAATGAAATGACGGAAGTCAGCGCTTTTTGAGCGTAATCCGTTTGCATTCCATTGAAATATGGCAGTTGTTTTATATGACTTATTCATAAGGTTGAGTTTGGAATCCCCGTGATGCAAGGGTAATCAGAGGTTCCATCGTTAGGAGAGTTTGTACCTCTTGTACATTTCGGATGTCCGGAAATGATCGTAAGATTGCTTTTAACGCAGCGAATACAAGTGGAAGGATGATCTTCTCCAAGCTGTCATTTTCTGATTGTATGTTCCTCGTAGTCGTACCACCGTCGTTTCTGCTCGCACGTTTCCTCCGAGGTGCAGGTATAGGTGAAGTGACAGTCTGCTTTGGTCGAGTTTCCTGTGCGTCCGGAGCTTGGGTTTTTTGACGCACTTGACTTTTCAGTGGGTTGCTTGTCAAAACTGCAGAGTACGTTCCCTTCGTCCCTTGTATGTGGGGAAAGTGCAATGGGTCTTGAAGACTTGGAACTGGAGTTGTGCGAATCATCTTTGGATTGGGCGGAGGCGATCGTCTCTTTTGTGGTCTTCCTTCTTGCAGTTCCTGTTTCCTCGACAGAGACGCAGTTTTCTTACTTGGGCATCCTCCGTACGACGCTGCATGGGGTCCAGCGCAATTCGCACAGAGAGGAGATTGTTTTAAACCGCATTCTTTATGGTGATGCGATCCCGCGCAAACTTTACACCGCTGCGGTCCCCGGCAGTACTTGGCAATGTGACCATGTTTCTGACAGCGGAAACACTGCACAGCTGTTCCAAAGTACTCTTGGACTGGATGGCTTGTGAAACCTAACATTACCCGGGTTGGTAGTGGCTTGTCTGGTCGGAGGTGAAGTATCACGCTGTCGTGATATATTGTGTCTGTGCTATCATCGTCTTCACGCCGGTAGTAGGACGCCTGGCGTCGGAGTGAGAGCACCCCGAAGTCCTTCAAGAACTCTAAGAGTTCTTCTTCTGTATATTCCAGAGGAACTCCCGTGATTTTTCCGATATTCCTGGAGTAGGACTTGGGGACTGTGGCTGTGCATGTAACACCAACCAGAGTGGTTATGGCCAGGAGTTTGTTGGCTGACGCAAGTGATGCCACATTGACCGCCAGGCTCCCGTCCTTGGTGAAGCGATGCGCGATCAGTTTCTCTTGTGACACTGCGAGGATTCCTGAAGCAATTGCGTTTGGATTTACCCTCCAGAACGATGATCCAGGGTTTGTTGGTTTGATCAGGATTGGAATCCCTGAGGGGCGATCTTTTTTATAAGAAACGAAGGTGAATGGAGTGCCTCCTTCTTCGATGTTCTCCATCCCGCTTATCGAGTAGTTCGAGGTTGTGTCCTCGTAATAGTCCTCCGTACCTGTACGTGGTCTTTTTGCTGCATGATCAGCGATTGTATGTGCATCTTGCATACAGCCGATGGGTCCAGTGTCTCTCAGTTGCTCACTTTGGTCGGCCGTTAGGCCTCCTGAGGTGCCAGGGCTTGCGGAATTCATTCTTGGTATTCTCGGGCGGGAGATCGCCCGTCGGCGCCTGGAAACGCTGCTCCCTTGCTCAGACGTTGTTTTTTAATATCCGGTAAATAAAAAGGTATGAATATTATGAAATAATTAGAGAAAAATCGAAATATAAGCAGGAGCCAAAGGAAGAGTGGACTTGCCTGCCAACTTCGTCGTCGTCTCCCCTCAAGGCCCTCGCTTTTTTTGTGGTTCCAATAGGGAGTTTTCGTAGACCGCGTTTCTCCCTCTGCCAAGCCCTCCGCAACGAAGAAGCCGCTACTGCGCCTGCGCGCCGATGGCCTTGACTGTAGAGTTTTGGGTATCGTAGCGGTTGGGCGGAGAGTGTTTCGGGACGGCGAAAACGATCTACGAAAACTCCCTACTATCACGGGCTGAACTAGTCACGCAATGAATGCAGCTATAGTGAATGAAAAACAGTATCCAAGGTGCGATCGTTTAAAATTGTTTAGAATGCATTGGGGAGTTTTTGTAGACCGCGTTTCCCCCTCCGGCAAGCCCCCCGCAACGATGAACAAACCGCTACTGCGCCGGCGTGCAGCAAAACGGACACCAACAAGCGGAAAAACCGGGAACCAGCCGGAACAGGTCGCTTTGCGTCTCTCCGCGTCTCTAGCGGCTTTCGCGGACACGTGTTGTCGGCGCGGGGGCGAGCAGTGTAATTTGACGAAGGTCCGAATATTTCTTACGTTTGCCTTAGTGTTCATTAGTGCGGTGAAGCCTCAGTAGATTGTTTCCTTCCATCGCGTACTTGAAAGCCCATTTACTCCACAACACATGGTCGCGTGCTTTCGATTTCTTAGATGGGGAGGAATCACGGAATACGTTTTGATTTCTTGTCTGTCTCGAATAGCATTCAAAGTGATGACTGTTTGGTAACTGTAAATTGTTGCTTTATAAGGATGTAGGGCAGTGGACTGAGGACGACGACGAGGCATTTCACTGGAGGAAACACCAATGTTGCAGTCAAGTGAATGGGAAGGTTCGATAGCTGCTTTTCTCGAGTTTGGTTGTGTTCGAGTAGCTTCAAGATTGAGCCACCCACGCCGGTCGGTGCGTTGGCTATTCATCTTGGCTGCTTTTCGCCAAAAAAAAAAAAAAAAAAAAACCCTCTGAATTACGCCGAAGGAGTTTGGCTGATTTCGCAATTACTTGATTTCGGAAAACCTGCTCGTTGCATGCGATTAACGAGGGGAAGTGTCTGCTTTCAAAAGATGGGGGACGTGTCTCGCAAAGTTAGAAGCTGTCACGACATTAGGGTCTATCGCGCATCCGATATTTATATTATACCCCCGTCGAAGCCAGCAGCAATATACGTCTACATTGCTCAGGTTGTCCGGCCAACTCATTTTCTCCGTTCAGGATTAAAAGTCAGGTTCAATGCAGAGAGGTTCTGCCTGAATCTCCGATGAAGGCTCTCTTCAGTTTGTCCGCATTCGTCTCCGTGCTACCGGCTAGAACCATTCGGCTTAGTTTGAGTAGTATCTTTCTGTCCGTTAAATATGCTTTTATTAAGCAGTGCACCTAATAGCTAGTCAACTAAGCTCATTTTTCAACCAGAAGAATATACTAATTTCGCTTTAGTGGGACCCATAGTACGTAATATAATACATAACCCGCTCGTCAAAATGACTTCGCGATTTGTACTAAAACCTGAATTGAAATACGAGTATCAGCTGCTTAGTGGGGCGCCAGCGGGTTAACATGCTCCTTGATTCAAGAAGCGTTTGCTTAGTTTTCGTAATTTTCCTGCAGCCTGTGTCGTTGACCGAGCAGACGACTGGAGCTGTTTCTTAAACGCGGATGCGCACAAAAGCTCGATTTCGCGGACAGATAAGTCGCATGGTCGAGGAATGCGAGTTAGCTGAAAATTACTCTCGGTGGAACGATTCTGTTGTCATCGCCGCTTTTCTTATCTGATCAAAACTGATTCGAGTCTATTACCGTCTCTCCGGAGCCCATAGTTTCGGTTCTGAACGAAATCTCCGAAACAAAGGTTTGACATGAAAGGAACAAAAAAGCACCGGGAAAATAAAACTATGCTCCGCAAGTTTATGTGCACCGGCTACACTTAACTGTCGCGGTTTAAATACCTATAAAATAGGGCATTAAAGAAACTAAAATCTGTTAAATTGAATGCGCCACCCGTTCAGGCGGCCCGGCCGAGCCGACGCGACCTGTTCCCAGCCGCCATGTTTGTTTGGTAGTGGAATAGGTCACGTGACTTCAGGTGACGTGAAATCCATTTTACCGCTGTATTAAGCGGAGAAAATGGATTGGTGTATAGGTCACGTGACGTCAAGTCACGTGACGTAATTTCTTTTCGATAAATTTAGCGGGGAAACCGAATCGGTGCGTAGGTCACATGACCTCAGTTATTCCGCTAAATTTATCGGGGAAACCGAATTCGTTCTAAATTTTTTGCTAAATTTAGCGGGGAAACTGAACTGGCGTCTAGGTGACGTGGGCAAGTCACGTGACCTAAATTATACAGACTTGTATGTAGTTCAACTACTCTACTCAAGTTATTAATTTAACTACTTTTCCGAGTAGTTTAGTAACTTCCAATTATATTTTTATTTCTTTAATTAGTAGTTTACTTTAATTACTTTTTCCGAGTAACTTCTAGTCAAATTACAAATTACTTTCGAATTTTAGTGGTTGTTTTGCATATCAACAAACATTCCTGTACAAAAAGAGATAAGATGTTGGAAGATCAGCTGATATTTGCAAAGAGGGGGAAGCATATGGCGTGGGAGGGGGGGAGGGAGGAGACAGTTTGGAGAGTCCGAAACCCCCAAATATTTTCACGAACCCCCCGATGCAACAACACTGCTACGAGGCGCGGGGAGCGAACAGACACGACTCAAAGAGGCCGAGTAACCGCTGGGTTTGCGCCGAAGACGCGTTTGCTTGTGTCCCGAAGCTCAAGGAGACCTGACGTATTTGAAGAAAGAGCTTGTCCTCGCTTCTCCCCAACGTAGGAACTCTCGCAAACTGCAGGAGATGCGGCCATTGCACTCTGCATCCTCAAAGGAGGCAACAAAAAGCAGCCCCCGTCCTGAAGTTCATCTGGTGCGCTCCCGTAGTTTACGCTGTACTTAAAAAAAAAAAAAAAAAAAAAAAAAAAATCGCGTGCTAAAGGGCAACGCTAAGGTAACCTCTTTTCGTCGCCTTTCCCCCCAAAACTCAGAATATGCAGGTCTTCCAAGGTGTGAAAATCGTTCGAGAAACATTAGTGATTCCCCCGCCTTTTAAAAATTGAAAAATAATGATAAACAAGCAGTGTCCGCAATTGATTAAAATGCGATTAAATGCAAAGGTGCAAGCGAGTTGGACAAGAACGACGAAAATAATCCCTGGAGAAGCGGAACAAGAGGTACAAAGGACAAACACAAATCTCCAAACACAGCTGTGACTGCTGCGCGACCGAAAAAAATCCGCCTGGTCCGGGTATCGAACCTGGGACATCTCCATTTCCAGTGGAGCGCTCCACTAACTGAGCTAAAGAGGGGTGAGACGTCAGTAGAGCAAGCGGGTTTTATCAGCTGCCATCAGTCTAACACCAACACGAGTGAAGCTTGCTATTTAAGGTTATGATTAGAATGAAATTAAATGCAGAGGTGCAAGCGAGCTGAACAAGAATGTCGAAAACAATCCCCGGAAAAGGGGAACAAGACAGACAAAGGATAAACACAAATCTGCAAGATTTGTGTTTGTCCTTTGTCCCTGTTGTTCCCCTTCTCCAGGGATTATTTTCATCAGTGTTAGGAAACACTTTAAGTGCATGCATACTTAAAGTGTTACTTCAAGTAGGTCTAGAAAACTTGTACTTTACTTGAAGTACGTTCTCTAAGCATATACTTGTTCTTTACTAAAAAAAAATTTTTCTGGAACTTTCCCATGAAAGTGGAACTCCTGATTTCAAAGTACATTCCCCAAATTTAAGAACAAAAAATGGCGTATCACCGTATGAAGACGTCGTCTGGTCATTTCTCTGAGTGAAATATTGGCCGCTATAAGACCAATACAAATAAGTGCCTTATAGGTTTTTGTGTTAAATAGTTCACGGGCGAGAGTAAAACAACTACTCTGTAGCGACTTTATCCAACGTAGCCGCCATTTCCCCCCCAAAAAAAAACTGATGCACCTCCGATTACCCCTGAAGCAATGCACACCACCCCCCCCCCCCCCCCCACCAAAAAAAAAAAAAAGTAAAATGTGGATGAAAGGGCGCCATGAAAGATTGTGTTAAAAAATTACTTGTACTTTACTTTTAAGGTACATTACATTTATAGAACTTTACTTCAAGTACATTGCACCCGGTGTGCTTACTACTTTACTTGAAGTACAAAACGTCTAATTTATTTTGTACTTTACTTCAAGTACTTTTTAGATGTACTTTACGCAACCCTGTAAACAAGCAAACACTACCTGCAAAATCAAGCTCAGGCAGTGCCAAACCCCAAAGTAGAAATGATTCTTACGCATCACATCGTTGACCAAAAAACAGAAAAGTACAAAACAATTACGCACGCAAAAGCAGAACCAGCTATTAAATCCTTTCTGTGAAAACACAAATCGCTTTATTTTGCTACCAGAACTTCGCTAACAGATCAAAACCTATGCACTTTCTTGTTACCATAAGAAAATATAAAATTAACTTCAAAAGTAATTCGCTACTTTTTTACGGTAGTCAGTAATTTACCCAATTACTTTCCATTTGAGTAATTTCGAATCTACTCCAATTACTGTTGAGGCCAGTACTCAGTAACTTAACTTCATTACTTTTTTTGAGTAACTGGTACATGTCTTACACAACACTTCTGTTTCCCCGCTAAATTTAGCGGGAAACAGACGGACGGACGAACGAAATTTTGGGGTAGGGAATGGCGTTAAAAAGCATTTCATGCTTTAAAAAGTGCAGGATTGCAGCGATTGAAACGCTCAAGGCCTCTCCAGTGAAGCGCACTGAT
Organism: Ixodes scapularis; assembly: GCF_016920785.2. Classification (NCBI taxonomy): domain Eukaryota; kingdom Metazoa; phylum Arthropoda; class Arachnida; order Ixodida; family Ixodidae; genus Ixodes; species Ixodes scapularis. Next base: position 70,838,755 of record NW_024609838.1, read on the forward strand.
CTCCACTAAAGGGAGCTTGTTGGCGCGTAGCTGCAGCTCTCCGAGCCTGGCGCAAGTGAAGCCACCGGAAGTTCGACGCTTGTCCTGGAAGTCGGGCGTGCGCTGGGCTTCCTAGTACATTCAGTGTATATTTGTGTCCATGCTTTTTTTTGTGTTTCTGATTGAGTTTTAATACTCGCGTTCTGAATGAAATCCGGAGAATAAGGCATTTGAGCTAGGGACATACGCACATTTGATCAACTAGAATCTCAAGATGTTCACATTGAATGGCTTCCCAGGCGACTTCTCGGGTCCACATGCGCTGTTACTCTGCAACAAGCAGGATCTCTTGTAATGACAATAAAGAATCCAGCGCCCTGAACGCTGTTCGATTCAGCACTCGGAAGAGTAGAAAAGCCTGTCAAGCGCTTACTTCCGGGACAAGCCGCTTACTTCCGGTGGCTTCATACCTGTCTGCTCAATGCGCCATCCAGTCCCCTATGGTGGAGATCAGTGGTGAGGCGTGACAGCACCTATGTTAGTAATGCAGCACTATTCGCGACTCCAACTAACTATAGGTGGCGCCACTCATTTTCCAAGATGGCGGGTTTAGTGAGGGTCAGAGATGCGTGCCGCTGTTGAGCCTGTCTAGTGTGCTGGCTTCACTGAGCGACATAAATTATTTCTGGTAATACGAGGAAGCTAATGTTTTATGAGGGAAGGCCACCTCTTTAACCTGAAAACAAGAACGGTGTTTAGCGTATTATATACGGAAGGATGCGCGTTTTAATTCTGGAGCGAAACCGAAACTTATCTTTATTTTGGATTTCATTTCTCGATAGAGGTCTTAATTTCGGATTCTTTCATGACTCAAGATGTGTCTCGCATCGTAATTATTTAGTTAGAAGAGTTGTTCGCGGAAACTTTATTTTGTGACATACTGTTCGATCCAGGCTGATATCCGTAGTTGTTCAAAAAATCAGTGCTGATATCCGTGCGTTCTCGCTGCCTTTTTCTCGCTCAGATAGTTGTCATGGGAAATAATGACAATTATCCCAGCACAAGAATAAGAGAATAATTACAATTTTTACAATTAGTCCACGAAACGCATAGACTAATAAACGCTACTCTCACTGCGACAACCCAAGACGAAATTCGAGTCAGACAGCTGAAGTGTGTGTGTGTGTTTCTAGCACCGCGTGACGCGTATAGGACTTCATATACATCCAGCGTTTAACTGTTTGTCTATCTTGATAACTATGTCAGTGTTTTTCATATGCTAAAAAGAAAACAGAATTATACCTTTCCGGAAAGACTATTATGGTTAAATAGAGTATTCTCGTGATCTTGGCGCTAATTAGAGGCATGCCGTGATTTGTATTAATAATAATAATAATATTAAAGTTCACATATTTGAATAAGTAATTCTTCAAGCTCTAATATAATTTGTTGCTTATGATCTAATTTTTAACGCGCGAAGAAATATGACAATGAAAACTGTGCTAATTATCATCCCTGGTTCCAATTGCTGCATTTTAATTACAAATAAAATAAAAATAGTCTAAAATCAATGAAAATATTCTAGCTAATGTGAGAAATCCATGTAAAATTACATTAATTGTGGGTAAATTATATTGTGCTATCAAAGTCGCGACTTTTGACAATCGGCGAAACGTCCAAAGTCGCCGCCAATACTTCCAGACCAAATGCCCAAAAGTAAAAAAAAAAAAAAAAGCTTTTTTTTAATTAATAGTTTTTTCATAACATTTATTTACTTTTGTATCTGCTCGCCGTCGTTTTGCCAATCTCAGCCTTTCCAGTTCGAAGGAACGCCTACCGGCTTGCACGTCTGCTCACTGCAGCACGTTTCGTTGGCGTTGGAAGCCGGTGAAACAGCTGCGAGTTTTAATATTGCGTATACGAGCGAGCTCAAGCCCTGTGTGTTTGCGTTAGCTTTGCGCGTTCCACACTGCGCGTGCGCGGAGCCCGAAATTGCGGTCTTGGATGGCGCATGGCGATGAGGCGCACGCACAACGTGGGGCACGCAACTCTAACGCAAACGCACACCGCTTGCGTTTGCTACTATGCGCAATACTAAAACTCTTCAGTAAGGTACAATCCCATACCGGCTCTAGCACTACGTTGGGACAGTGAAGAGTGTTGTTTGCATTCGGAAACGACATTCCGCGAGCCATGATCGCGAGCAGTTCCGCCGTGCCCGCTGAGCAAGAGAATCGGGGGACCCTCACTAGAGCGCTTCCCGTTTCCGCCGCGGGAGGGCGAGCGTCGAGCTGGAGACGCGAATAGATAGTTGCAGATAGTTGGCTGAAAGCGCCACTGAGCGGCCGGGAGCTGCGCCGCTGAGCAGCTCCGGCTGTGCAGTCTGTGTCATGGCTATGCAGTCAAAGGTACAGGAGCGCGCGCTTCAAGCGGTGTTCATACGGTGTTCATAAGTGGTGTTCATACGTAGCTGACGTCACAACGCCGCATCGCAAAAGCCTGACGTTTTCGTCGCGGGATGCGCGCGCCGGGGAGAGATCTCTGGGATTTCTCCCTCCTGTGAATACCGCTTGAGAACCACTTGGTTCATCTTGCTCGCTCCATTCACAATCCTCTCGGAGCTCTGCCTCCCGCTTTCTGCCTGCCGGCGCCGAGGCCGACTAGTTCAAAACGGGTTCTCTTCGGGCTTTCGTAGGCTCAGGCGTTGGGTCCTTCGAAGACTGATCGATCACCCTGAGCACGGCTCCAGGGAGGAGCTTCTTTATGGGGTATTTTGGTACGTAATCCCCGGTTTAAAGTGCCTGCTGCGCACAGCCGTAGATGGATATTTTAGCGTTCACAGTAAGTTTCTGCCTTGGTATCCTCTTCTTCCATCCGGGGCTTAGCGATTCGTCTGGGCAGTTGGTGGGAAGGCACGCCAGAAGTCTTCCCCGATGTGGGCTTGCAACTCGGGACTCAACAGTAACTCATTGAGCCACGCGGAACAGAACATATTGAAGAGAAAGGTGGAATAACGAGAATATATTCGGGCCGCAGCACCCCCCTCCGCAGAAAGTTGCGCATACTTTCTCTTGCGACGGAACAGGCCGTATGAAAAAGAAACACGCGAACTTAGTTCGGTCGAGGTTCTGGCTGCGATTTGGGAAAATAAACTATGTTCGTTTTTTTCTTTTTTTTTTTTCTGTGTATATTATTGCGTGGGGAGAAAAGCGAAAGCATGTTTCATCAGTTTTAAACGTGATGAATTTATTCTAAGCCGCATTTGAGCAAAGTACAAAGCACCCGCGTCGATTGGAATGTTTTAAACTAAACATGTTTTCTGAAGAGCTAAAAAAAACTGGGCCTACAGGAGCGAGTAACTTTTCCCAAGTTTTATATAATTTTAAATTATAGAAATATGATACAACCGAAACCGAAACTAACCTGCAACTCTACTGGTTCGCCATCTTGTCGTGACGTCAGATGTGTTAACATCAGCACATGGGGAGCTTCAGCCTGCTTCGCCCAGCGTCAGAATTAGTCTAAAGGCCGTCGCGATCTTCCGTGGGAAATAATGAAATAGGATTCATCAAGTTTGTAACTTAGTTCAGCACTGATCAGAAAATGTTTTAAGATTTCCAGCACGGAGATTTCAGACGATTCGCCCTTCGCATTCGATCCGACGGCATCGCCTTCCAGGGGACTTCCCACACTCTAAAAAAGCCCTTACGTCTGCTTTCCCGCACAACACTGGGAGAGTCAATCACTGCAACTTACGGAGGCAGCTTAGCGAATGATGATGACGAAACATATGTTTAGACCAAAAAACGCAGTCTTGCATTGCATTGCATTAAGCAATGCAAGCGTGACATTTTGCATTGCTTAATGTGACAACTCAGACTGCGTTTTTTGGTCTAAACATATGTTTTGTCATCATCATTCGCTGAGCTGCCTCCGTAAGTTGCAGTGATTGGCTCTCCGAGTTTTGTGCGGGAAAGTAGACGCACGGACTTGTTTCAGAGCGCATAGGGGCTGCATTCGGGATCCGCCGACACGTGGACCCAGATGCCGCTTCGAAGCAGAAGAGTACAGAAGGTTTTATTTGCTAGCAAGGTGCGAACTGCTTTCTAGCACGTCGCAAGCGCTATAGGAGCCAGCGTTCGCATCGGACTGCTCAGACCCACTTCCCTCGCAGAGATTTCTCGGTCGGAATCCAATGAGATGCCACTCTCCTGCATCTAATCGTATTGTTATTTCACCCCACAGCCAATCACTAACCCCCCCCCTCCCCCCCCCCCCCCTTTCCATCGCATGCTGCAAAGAGCCTAAACCAGACGCAATTCGCAAAACCACAGAGGCTCACTTACTACAACACACAACGTCGTTGTAATGTAATCGCCCGCTTTGCCATGAAAATCCACCCCTAAGACGTAACTTTGAGACCACATGTCTACAAAACTACACACAGTGCCAAAAAGTATTAATCGCAATTGATTGATTTTGACCTAATTTTAAACTGCCGTATAAAACAAAAACAAAAAAATATCGAGGGCATTTCAGCATTTGTGAGTTGTGAATGCGAAAGCATGAATGTCGAATTGAACGCCGCTGAGTACTGCTTCGAGTTTTGCGGTGCGAGTATTAAAGCGCCGCGATGTTCGTCAGCGCCGAAAAAAGCACCCCCCCCCCCCCCCCCCCCTCCCTGCCCCTCGGGGCCTCCGGCGAGCGCTCGCCACCCTGTTTTTACCGGCGCGGGGGCCGCAGCGCCATGGAGAGGGCTTCTCTGTGGGGCGGCGCTCCTTGAAACTATGACGGGCGCCAGCCAATGGGAACTTATCCTCCATCGAACAGGAGAAATTGGGTACCGTTTGGCCCGGCTTCAAAAGCTGATAACGCCGATTCACTCAATGAAACCCAATTAATGCTTTCGCATTAAAAAAAAAAAAGAAAAAAATTGAGCAGTCTTGTTTTTTAGTTTGGGCTGGATAATCGACGCCCTTGATTCAGGGTTTGCGAAGACGTAAATACAATAGATCATTTTTCAAAAGTGCGCGTCATCAGTTGGCGACGAGATGTTTCGGTGGCGCCACCGCGGGCGCTCTCGTGTGCTAAATTTAGCGAGTGTGATTCGAACGGATGGGCGCGCCAAGTAATTTCACTGAGTGCTCATGTTAGTTTGCTCATGAGTGAATTGATAGCACCTGATACGTTCCAAAGATTCTGTATGAGGTTGTTTTTTTTTTTTTTTTTTTCTGGTAAGACGGAAGTACAACATTTTTTTTAGAGCAACCTTGAAAAGACACAATCTTTGAAATATTCAAAAACGAGCCTGCAGAGCTTGATATGACAGCTTGTGCGGCGTGAGTCACGACGTCTCTGACTCTCTTTCTGTTGGATCTTTCGGAGGCTATATATATGGAAATGTTGTTTTTCGGTCACCAGAGTGTAGTACGTGCTGTCATCTTAGTTCCGCGCGCGTCCCCGTTTCGCGTGGCGGCGCAGCACTTCTTTTGGCTAATATATGAAGCTTGCCGGCTACCGATGCTTCAGTTGCTGACGAGTATCCGTACCATACTGTGCGGACCAACTCTAAGTGAAAGCTTTTTTTTCTTTTTAATGTGACCTTTTTTAATAAATCGTGTACGTGATAAAGGGGTTTGCGACATCGCGACTTCTTTTCAAAGCGAAAACCGAAATTTCTGAAGTGAATGTAAGGGTGCAAACAAGCTGGTGTAAATTAAACATAACATACCCCCCCCCCCCCCCCCCCCCCCCCTCCCCCTTTCCTCCAGATTGCGGGTAAAAACGACACAAACGAGCCGAGGACGAGCCGAGGAATCTGCCGCGCCGTCCCGTCCGATCTCTCTCTCTCACACAGAACCTTTTCTTTAAAGTGTCGGGCTTGACCCGTGAAATTAGGGCAATTGGTTAAATGGTTTTCTTCAACTTGTATTGAAGATGAATTGTAAATTTCGAAATTCTCGCTGAGAAGTGCACGACACGTTCTGCCAAATATTTTTGGACCCGCAAAAACAAATACAAATGGTCGTAATCCATCAAGTTTAGGTGTATACATGGGTTGCACTGACGTCACATTGCATACTTTTGACCACCATGTAAGAGGAGGAGAGGGAAGCTGCTTTTATAAGAATTTTGAGTGACGGGGTAATCTTCTATCATCTTCTGGGAGGAGAATAGCGACGGTCTGTGCAAATCGGGGAGGCACTATGAAAATTAAAAAAAGCGCGAAAAAGAGAGACTACACAGGACAAGCGCCTTTCAATTTTCGTAATGTTTAACCAACTAGGCCAACAAATCATTTTGCTCCGGGAGGCATAAAAAAGGATCCTGATAAGAGGGGAGCTCCCTCTTCCCCTCTTCTCTGATGGTCATCGGAGCGCTCTTTGGATGATGTCACGTGCAACCCAAGTGTCGCGACTCGCTGGATCTTCGAGTTGTCGATCTTGGAAGTGACTTCGCACTTTTTGCGTCGAACGTGCGAAACGTAATTATTGGTTTTCAAACGCAAAAAAAAAAAAAAAAAAAAACAAAACAACTTGGAATTAATACGAGTCCACAACTCACAGAACGCAGTGGGCCCAAGTCGCTTTCATTGAGGCATTTACTGCACACATAATATAGATTTTAAAGTTTGACTTTCCCGCGTCGCGGAGCTTTGACACTTCAGCACCAAAAATGTTTGCTTAGCACCGTCATTCGTACCACGTCTTCAAGTTTTGAGGGCTAGGCACTTAATCGATTAACTTACCCAATAATCGATTAATGCTTTAATCGCGATTACATGTTTAACCGGTTTATTAATTAAATTTTGAATAACAAAAAGGTAAAATTTCAAGGCTTTTAGAACGCAGGTGGGGACGAGAGCACCTGTATGAATGTGAACTTTAGGTGAAAGTTTGACCTAATGTAGATAGTAGAGGCGAGATTTCGTGACTTCAAAGAAGTTGAGAAGGTTATACGTATTTTCAGCCGCTTCAACGCCGTGTGAGTGCCCGTTTAGCCCAGCAGAGGCTGCTGTGAACAATCAAGGAGGTTCGCTTTGCCGGAGATTATCAGCGAACCTGAATAATAGTCCGAGTTCAGGCGAGCTGGTGTGAGTTGAACAGGGTGGGAAACCTGAGACTACGGTAAGAAAGCGCAAGACGCGAAGGAAGAAAAGAAAAAGAACAGGCGACGTGATACGATGCTTGTTCATTTTATGTCTTCATTTGCGTTTTATATTTTCCTACCTTCATCGGTTTACCATGATGTTGAACGAACGTCTTTGCTTCTCCGGCTGAACTGATCATTTGTGAGTGTGGGTGTCTTTTTGGCTTTTGACTGTTGAGGACAGTCTTTTGGCTGTTGTCAACTACACCTCAAGGTTGATTTAAATTCCAAAACTGTACATTGTAACGTTTATCACATATTCAGCAAAAAAAAAAAAAAGAAAAAAAAAATTTTACTTTTTAAAACATTTTCTGCATGGCGATGAGTGAAACCGATTAATCGAATAAGTAATCGATTAAATGGTGGCGAATAATCGGGTTAAAATTTTCAATCGACGCCCAGCCCGAGATAAAAAGTTATCCCACAAATATCACAAGAAAAAAAATAACAATGCAAGACGTTTATAATTCTCTGTAATGCTGAATTAGAGCGCAGCTCTTGAGGAGCAGAAGGGGAGGGTACGCCTCTCACCCCCCCGTACCCTCCCCTCCTCCTCTCCTGCTCCCCTCCCATTTAGCGGGAAATTTTCATAACTACCTGTGACGTCATTATGGGAAACGTCCCATAATGCAACGCGCGGTTACGCCGCCGACGACGGCGACGGTACAGAGGCGACGGCGACGGCGACGCCGCTCAACCCGAAAACATGCAACTAAAAACTGCGCTCTAAAAAAAAAAAAAAAAGGAACGCGAGAAACGCACGTGATAGATGCGAAAAATGCATGAAGCGATCGGACGAAGCGAGGAATCTGCTACGCCGTGCCGTCAGAGTTCTCTCTCTCTCTCCTACCCGTTTCGTCACAAACGAAGATGATGATATCTAGTAGTTCGCGCACGCCACCATTAGTAGCAGCTGCTCCGATTGTCGGAGTGCGCCATTGTTTGGGAACACACTCTGAACATGTATTGAACAGGAGGACTCTTTCAGCGTTCGGCGTGCACGATCGGCTTGGTTCGCACTAGGGTTGGACGAGATATTCGATAAAAGTATTTAGGTTAACGTACTAAATACCTGCTCATAATGTATTTAAACTACTATACTCAAGTTACTTTCACTGTAAAGTATCTTGAGTAGAGTACAAATACTTAGAAATGTAATTCAATTACTTTTACAAATACTTACGCATTGTGTAATTTGTATCGACGTCAGTGACAAACAAAATTATACAGTTGCGCGAATCTGGTTTACCAGAATGGTTTATTGGCAAGCAACAGATGCTGATTCTCGAACTTCTCGTCGGATATCCGCCCTCGTCTGCGCTGGAAGACATCACCGCATAATTTCGGTTTACCCTGACAAAAGGAAGTACAATCGCCAAATGCAATACTAAACTCAATAGGTTTTTTCACATGGCTGAAAAAAACCCGGGACTGCGGGTCAACGACACAACACTAAAAATTCTCTACTTTATCGTTCTTTATCTCAATTGCAGTTTGAGCGAAATAGATACAGAGAGGAGTTGTCTGGAATGCAAATGCTTTGGGATAACAATTGTGCATGTAGAGCTGAAGCCTGAAAGCCCCAATAAAAATTCAAACGTACCGCTTCCGGATATTGGAATTTGAAGCTTTGTCAACGGAGATCATCTTCGTCTTGGGGAGGCATAACTTGCATTTCACTTGCAGATGGCTGCCTTTCTCAGACACACATTCTAAATATGGCCTTAGATACAGCCACGGTGTATGACAGAACCTTCGTCTTCCATCATGATGAGTGTGACAGCCTGAGTGAGTGAGAGTATATTGCAGAAGGGAAGGCAAAGGAAGTGTTTCACAACCAATGGAGTGTCGAGAAGGTGTCTTTTTTAATATGAGAGTAGTTTTTTTATCGCGTTACCGCGCTGATGCGGCCCCCTCGAGTCTGTAAGGCAGCCGGCGGATGCGCCGCTGAATCAGTCCAAGGCATGATCGGATCGACTAACGATCGTTTGAGAAAGTCTCGCTTGACACCTGTTGTCAGGCCAGAAGTCACCGTAGCATATCGGAGCTAGCAACGTGATTTGGTTGCCCGAAAGAATGTTCACGCATGCTCGTGCTACGCCGATGCCACTTGATACGAAAAAAGTCGGAAAATGACGGAATTTCAAAAATGTATTTCAGACAATGAGTACAAAATACTCAGAAATGTAATTAAAATAGAGTATCAAATAGATCTCGATCAAAAGTATTTGCAAGATACTTCAAAAAGTATTTAAAATAAAGTATCGTGACTACAGTATTTAGATAGGCACAAGTCTGGCTCGCACCGAAAACTAGCGCTGCTTCTGCGGAAAGCGAGGACTCAGCGAGGACGTTCTTGGTGATTTTTGCTTCTGCTTTATCGACAGAAATAAGAAGGATATCGGGCTGTCAATTTTGACGGTGTTGATTTTAGAATGCAATTACCACAAGCCTGCGCCGTGCCTTTTGAAGCTTATCAAACATGTCGGTCGCAGCTAATAATCTTTTGTCGTGGCGTCACGCGTATGAACCACGGTCGTCTCCGCGCTCTCTCTCGTGCTGCTCTTGTTCGGCACCTAGGGAGTGCTAGGGAGTTTTCGCCCCTTCAATTGAAAAACGTCACGAAGATAAACAGATCTGCGGGTTTGTGAGAAAAGACAACTTTGCGGCGCTCTTTCGGTCACTCCCCCCACTACGTCATAACGCAAAGAATCTCTGTGTCCACGAGTTTAGCGACCCAGAGAAGAAAATCTTTCCGCGGAACGAGGTGAAGATGCTTGGTCGCCATTTAAGACGATCTCGCAGAATTCTCAAAACGTGCTAAAAATCTAAAAGAAAATGTTATTTTATTGAAAACGGTTGCCGCAAGATTTCACCGAAGCAATTAGGCGTTGGGGTCGCATAGACCTTTGTCACGAAAGAGAAGGAACTTTGGGTGCTTAGTTTATTTCTTGAATGAGGCATTTGGAGAAATTGAACAAATATGTGTCGGTTGACTGTGTGAGAAATATGGGACTAAATAAATAGCAGAGCGCTCGAACGTTAAAAAGAAAGTGTCAAAAACGCACTGCACGTCCGAGCGTGGCCTTGCGGATTCAATAGCGAGTTTTAGTAAACCGTGTTTCCCGCTCCGCTAAGCCCCTCCGCTACCCGGAACTGTACAGCCAAGGCCATCGGCGCGCAGGCGCAGTGGCGGTTTCTTCGTAGCGGAGGGGAGCGCGAAACACGGTCTACTAAATCTCCCTAATAGTGAGTTTTAGTAGACCGTGTTTCCCCCTCCGCTAACCCTCCGCTACGAAGAAACCGCCACTGCGCCTGCGTGCCGATGGCCTTGGCTGTAGAGTTCCGGGTAGCGGAGGGGCTCAAGGGGTGTCCAAACAGGACACTACAAAACGCACGACTCCGACAAATCATGAAAATTGAAGCGGACGCGCCCGCTTCAAGCCCGCTTCAAGCCCGCTTCAACTTTCACGATTTGTCGGAGTCGTGCGTTTTGTAGTGTCCTGTTTGGACACTCATTTAGCGGAGGGGGAAACATGGTCTACTAAAACTCGCTAATCCCTCTCGTCGCTCTCGCTCCAGCCGGCTGTGACGCGACGCTCGCCGCTGCTACCTTCGACGCTCGTTGCTAGTTTCTGGACGCTCGTTCTTTCCCTTGTTTCTGGCGCAAGTTCGCTGATTTAACCTTTATTTGAGTTCATCATTCATCGTCTGTTCGCCTTCATCTCTGACAATACTATGTATATCTAGCAGAGTGAAAAAAAAAAATAAAGTCTTGGTGTAAAAAAATATTTTCTTCTTGATATATGTTACGCTGTGTTTCAGAATAATGAAATGTATAAAACATTTATTTTGTTTTTATTTTTCTATGTGCTCATGGTGTCTGTCGCATTCAATTCAAATCAATTCAATTTTATTTACTCTAATTCACGGAGAGGGAGACGTAGTTTGAGTAGCTTTTCTGCTACCGAACTCAAGCTTTAGTAGCGTTTTGCTACTCAGTGGTACTCAACGCAGCTTGAGTAGCTTTTCTGCTACCTAACTTAAGCTTGAGTAGTATTCTGCTACTCAGTGCCACTCAACATAGAACGAGCAGCTCTGAGTTCAACCACTGAATGTGTACTGCTTTGAGATAAAATAAAACAAAAATAAGAAACATAAAATAAAATAAATAAATGCAAAAAAAAAACAAAAATAAAAAAAAAAAAACTGAAGGCAGTCAGTCATAGAACCCATAGAGTGGAAGCGGTAAAAAAACGTCAATCCATTTGCGATCTTTTTTTTTTTAAATCTCTTTCGTTCTTTTTTTATTCCTCTCCTTCGCGTATATTGATCACTAAGAGTCATTGATCGGCACAAGGATCAATAGTTCGAGCTGAGGGCAAAACAGCTCATCAATAATCCACATCAAAAGCATCGATGATATGCAATGCACGTTCTAATGGCACGCTGTCAACTCACACTCAACAGCGGGGCACTTATCAATGGTTTTTATATCAACTGCGTGCGGATAACAAAGTAGCACTACTCCCTCTAGCAAAAAATGTAATAAATATCATAAAATAGGCGTTGCTGGCTTGGCGAATACGTTAGAGAGTTTAATAGATCGTTCCGGTAACTCCGATAATGATACCCAATACTTTGGCAGCGTCTTTGCGCATGCGTCACATCATTATCGGGTACCGTTATCGGAGGTATCGGAGCGATCTACTAGAGCTCCCGAATGAAGAAATTTATATGCCGTATCGCTTATATACAGGAAGTCCCAAATAGCTTGAATAAACAAACACACAAAAAAAAAACAACAACAAAAAAACGGTCCTTTTTGCGGGAGCGAAGGCGGCTGTATTTTGTTAGCAGGTGTCTTCGGAAAGAGCATCAATTTTTTTTAGCGCGTCTAGTAACTTATTAACCGAGATGAATTATCTAGTTTCTAAATTGTTTGTTTAAAAAGTTGTAGAGAGCATTCATTAACACCGAATTAAGGTGGTTGTTACATTATTCACTTTGCGCGCTTCTTTTAATTACCCTAGAAAGAAAGCCCGCAATATATATATATATATTGCGGGCTTTCTTTCTAGGGTAATAAATATATATACTGTAAACGACTTATTTTTCGCGGTCTCAATATTTCGCGTTTTAGGTCAAAGGTGAAGTTTTGGAATAATTCGCGGGTTCTAATCTTCGCGACGCGGTGGGATCTCCATATAGAATCCAATGTGTTTACATTTTACCTCAATTGTTCGCGGGACCTATTTTTCGCGAATTGTAGGCGATTCGCGAAATTCGCGAAAATTAGGTCCTCGCGAAAATGAAGTAGTTTACGCTATATATATATATAACACGTGATTCTGCGCATGCGCGTCAGGTTTGCAGAGCTTTCAGACGTGTTCTGAAGGAACATGCAAAGTGCCCATTATCACTGGCGCGTACTGTCCGAGACAGGGCTTCGTGATGGCGCAGGTCCCAAGGATAGGCGCGAGCACTTGCGTCCTCAAAGCCCTGTCTCAAGCAGCGCGTCAATGATAAGGTGATCCTCGTTCTTTCAGAGCACTTCTGAGAGCGCTGCAAGCGCGCACTAGAAAAGTTTTTGCAGTTTTGTAAGACGCTTGCTAACAACGAACAGTTGGTTTCACACCAATAAAGCGCTCCTTTTTCTGTTTCTTTTAAAGTTTGGTCTAAATTATCTGGAACACCCTGCATGTCCACGTGCAGTGCCGCTTATATTGGGATTGTTGGGCAGTGTTTCGAAGATGGCGACAACCTAGCAACCCTAGTTGGGAGTCTGGCAACCGGAAAATGCCGTGTTCTCTCCGCCATCTTGTCTTGTTGGCGCGGAACAAACCGTGGCAGTGCCTCCATAAGACAAAGACGGCACTATAATGCTGCGCGCGCAGCTGACGAAGTTGGCAGGGCGCCCGTGGTTGCCTTCAGCGCAAAAGGCCGGGTTCAATTCCTTGCCGCGGCTACCCATTTTTGTGGACCCTGTAAAGTGATGTTCTGGTAAATTCGAGAACCGTTTTGCTGATTCGAGGAGTGTTCTAAGCACCGAACCTTCTTCACCGAATGTTCACGAAGCCCACGCGTGTACAAAAGGGGCTCCGCGTGCATGGCGAGCCGGGGTCAGTCTCGCCGCAGCGCTCTATTCTTCAATTTCGCCGTCATCGACGCGCGCGAGGCTCTGCTGTTTTAGATGCGGAGCATCTCTTGCTCGGGCTATGTCCCGCGGCGTCGTAGTCCGCACTCACACTACGCATGCGCAACTCTCCTCGCTGCGCGTGCGTTCTCTCCCTCTCCAACAGCTGCGCGAAGTGCACGCAGCTACCAGCTGCGTCCCTCTCTCCAACAGCTGCGCGTGCGTTCTCTCTCTCTTCAACAGCTGCGCGAAGTGCACGCAGCTACCAGCTGCGTGCACTTCGCGTGCGTTCGCTTCTACTCACACCGCGCGCGCAGGCGCAACTCTCCTCCTCTAGTTTCTTCTCCTTCAAGTTTGAATACAAGCAGCGGTAGCGCGCTGCGCGTGTTCAAGGGGAGGAAGTGGCCGAGTGGGCTAACGCGTCTCAGCTCGGAGCGTGGAGCGAAAGCTTGCGCTGGGAACCTCCTGGGTTCGAGTCCCCGCCACCCCCGCCCGTTTCCATCTGGATGAGTTTCGTACCGGCACGCGTTCGTGTGATCACTAATGCGTGATGCACGTTAAGAATCCCAGGTTAGCGGTTGTACTGCACTGGCTAAATTTCTCATCTACAGCGAAGAGACCGATTACCCGTTGAGGCGCATCTCCATCAAGGCTGTATAAACATAAAGAGCAAACCAATTTCTGCGCGCGTTCAGTTCACCGCTGTTGACTCCACTTCACTTCGTTCTTCCGATGAAGTGTGATGGAACGATGCTCCGCATCACGCCATGGTTCCCCTCAAGAAGATGGTGTAATTTTTTCTTCCCTCCCCTTTTTGTTTTAGGCACAGATTCGCCCCATTAAACGTTTAGTTTCTTCAGTTATCATCGCCTCATCAATTTTCATTCGTGACGATATAACGGTCAGATCTTCCACCGCGTTAATTTCTCTAAATGAAATATACCTTCCTTTCCTCGATTTCAAATATGTTGAAATGTTGCGGAGGACATAATGTAAGCTGAAAATTCACAGATAGCAAAGGACCCGTTCGCTTCTTGAAAACCTCAAGCTGCAGTTAACCTGCTCTTGCATCATACAAAGCACACAGTCTGCAGGCAGGATGAGAGAATTATCTGCGCCTCAAGCAGGTTCGACGAAGCATGCTTGCTTCATACAGATGTGCGTTTCGATTATGTCTGCAGAGTTTTTGTATGTCCCATGTGACAGGGCCATCGTACCATGAAGAAACACGCCTTTGACTGCAGACCGCCTTTCCTCCGATCTACAAGAAGTGAGACGGCGGCTTTCGGCGCTGCTTTTTAGCCAATTGAATCGGGAACGGATTCGAAAAGGAAACGAGGGATGCGAACACGAAAGGGTTTTCGAGGGACGCGCGCTTCCGGAGCGTGCCTCGGAGACGCTGGCTTGCAGTGGTCGCGTTGGGCGGGCTCGAGGAGTCAGCCCTGGGTTTCCGCGGGCGAGGGAGTCGTCCGTCCACTTAGCCGATTGAGAAACGAGACTGCGGCCCCCGGAGGCCCTCCCGCCTTTGAAAACAAATCTGGCTTCTTTCTTGCGAGCCGCGAGAAAGCCGGGCGGCGGGCGGACCGACGCATCGGACCGCGGCGGGGGTCTCTGGCTTTCTTCTCTCGGCGTGCACTTCTGCGCCCGGTCCGCCGATAGCCTGGCCCCCTCTTCCTCGGCCGGGATGAGGGATGCAGCACCTCCTGGACAACAAACAAGGCCGCCGTGCTGGAGTTTCGATACGTCACCGATCGCAGGCCAGCGTGGGCCGCGGATTGGACACGACTGCCGAGTCGGCGTTCGGCCGGGGTTCGTGACCAATCGGCGAGGGCACCGAATCCCAGCTGCATGATGACGCAACAGTCGTGTTCAATCCCATACTTTGCTTACAGTTTGAGTGGTAAGGAAGCCGACTGCTTTCTGAGCTACTCAAACTATTGTGCCTGGAACGCGTCTCCGATTGATGCGTTTACCGCGTCCAAAAATGTGGTCCCTCGATTTCCGATTGGCGGGTACGTCGTAGAAGTGTCGTGCTGTCGCCGCCGGTCACGATCTTGGCGGTGTCCCAGCATGGGTGGTGCGTGTGGCAGACGCCTGTCCTGCTGCAGGTCGCTCTTCAGTCCACGAAAGCTTCAGCAGCCTGAAGTTAGGACACCGTGATGACAGCGACACTCGCTTTCGCTCGTGCTTTTCGCCAGCATTTCTACGACGAACTGCCAGGATCGCGACATCCGACAGCAGGACAGTTCGGCTTCTGTGACATAATTTGTTGCCGCTTCGGGACCCCTTAGATGTACCGGTAGGATAGGACGCGAAACACACCAGTCAGAGAAGCGCTCCAGGCCACTAAGCAGATTTTCAAAATACACTGGTTTTACTATTTCTGCCATTTTGTTTATTTTCCCCCAAAATTCAAAATAGCTCTTGAGAAAAGGGAAAATGAAGTTTATGGCCAAGACCTACATTCAAATTTAGCCGCGCTCTTCAGTAGGGGTGGTGGCGGATCTTGCGTAACTTGCAAGTCGAGTGGGCAGTCTAAAAATCAGAGTATTACGCGCGTTTTATTTTTAATTTGCTTCGGTGAGCTTCCCTGCATTAATTTCACACCATCAAACTTGTAACCCGATGAGAGGAAGCCGTACCAACACCATATTACAGCAGTGTTGCCAGAACCTCTCAACCTTTCGAACCAAATTAAAAAAAAAGCACTTTAATAAGCTCGCGAGAAAGAGGCGAATAATGTGACTTATAAGTTGGGTAAGCATTGTTCAACTGTGTCTATTGGTGCGTTGAACCAATTTCGATCCAAATGAGTGTCTATCAAAATTTTGCCCAGTCACGCTGGTCATGCGTCATACAAAAGGTGCAGGGTGTTCGTGCAGACATGACGACCGATTTATCTGCAGCCACGACGCAGGCATGTTTGAAACATGTTTGATTCATACGTATATGGGCTTATGTCTAAAATCAGTGTCACCAATCTAACAGGGCCGCCAAACAAAGAGCAAACGTGGTTTAGACCGTGTCTGAAGACTCCCTTTTGTGGCCGGCTAAAGGCTAGCACGTGAATCATTGAGGCGTGCTTATCTAAGCCCCCTCCTCCCTCTTTTGCCGTAAATGAGCCGACTCGACGTCCATGAAAACGTGCCAATCAGAGTGCCGGCATCGATCAGTTCACTTGCTCCGCGAGCTTTTTCAAGTACGCTTTCCTCCCGGTGACCCCTGACTTGGGACCTCGCAGAGCCCGGCGGACAGCGTACTGGAGACGGGCTCGTCGTTCCTCTGGTCGACGCGGCAGGAGCCCCCGTCGTACTTCTTCGGCACCATCCACGTGCCGTACACGCGCGTCTGGGACCACGTGCCGGAGAACGCCAAGCAGGCATTCGGCAACGCGGACAACGTGGTCTTCGAGCTGGACCTCATGGACCCGGCCACCATCTCGGCGCTGGCCACCTGCCAGATGCTGCCCGAGGGACTCAGCCTCGTCGACGTCCTGCCCAGGGATCTCTTCGAGCGTCTCAAGCGGCACCTCGACTACGTCAAGGTACCCGTCGGGTGGGTTCAGCCCGAGTCCGACCGGAAAAAATAGTGCAACTCGAGATGAGAGAGAGCTAGATAAGAGATTAATCATGATGAGAAAAAGTGAGGGACCAAACCCTTTTTTTTCGGGAAATCGCACAAGTCTCTCTGTGAAGAGGCTCTAGGTTTGTTAATAGTAGTCAACTGGGGCTCTAGACTCGTCGGACACGAAGTTGGAGCCGAAAGTTCGCAGAGCGCGCAGGTTGGATTTCAGCGACAAATGTGTGGCGTCATCGTTTCAAGAGTCCAGTCGGCGCGCTCCGTAAAGCTTCGGCTCCAAATTTTTGTTTGACGAGTTTAGGGTCCCCTGAACTCTAGACGAGAAGTCCTTTGTTCGCGCGAGAATGTCAGAAAAGTCAAAAGAGAGTGCATAGAACGAAGACGAAAAAATGAAAGACGTTTCCAACTTCCTGTAACGCCGAATTAGAGCGCAGCACTTGAGGAGGAGGAGGGGGAGGGTACTGAGGGGAGGGCATTCCCCTCCTTCTTATCCGTACCCTCTCCTCCTCCTCCTATCCTCGTCCCTCCTCATCTCCTCCTTCTCACTCCTCTCCTCCTCCTCATCCCTCCTCCGCCTTTCTTCTCTTCTCCTCCTCCTCGTCCCATCTCCCTCCTCCCTCTCCTCCTCCTCCCCGCACGTTGTATCATGGGACGTTTCCCATAATGCAACGCGCGGGACCTTCGTGATGTCAATCGTGACCCTCGTGACGTCACGTGTGACGTCACGAGTCCCGCGCGTTGCATTATGGGACGTTTCCCATAATGCACCGCGCGATTACGCCGACGCCGACGGTGACGCCGACGCCACTCATGCCGGAAACAAGCACCTAAAAACTGCAATCTAAAGAAAAAAAGTCTATAAATTGTTTGACCATACGTCCGAGCTTTGTCGAAGGCTCGAACAGATACAACGAAACTATAATAAAGTAGTAGGCTGGGCGACTTGGTAAACGTTGAACATGGTTAAAAATTGCGCACAAAGGGTCAAGGACAAACGAGGAAGGAATACAGAACACAGACAGGCGCGTACTCACAACTGTGGTATATTAAGTGAAGAAAGGAAAGTGCCGTTGTCCCCTGTCGTGAATCGTGCTTCATCTTTCCAGAGTTGTGAGTACGCGCCCGTCTGTGTTGTGTGTTCCTTCCTCGTTTGTCCTTGTCTCTTTGTGCGCGATTTTTAACCAAGATACAACGAACTTCGTGCGACTTGATTCCAGCCCCTGCCAATAATCATGATTCGCTCAGTATGACAGCAGAAGTCTGCACAGGGAAGGCAGCAAGTGACCTTTAGGAACACCGCAAGGAGGAATCGAGGCCAACTAATATCCTCCTCTTCCTCCATGAAACGTCGTCGCAGTCGGATGGCACAAACTCAGCAATTGGTCCCGAGTCCGATGCCGAGCGACATTCTACGCTTTGATTGAACACGACTTCCAGCCGAACGCCTGTCGCAGTACCCGAGTTCAATCTGTGCCTGCGTTCGGATCTCACTGTGAGGACGGCAAAACTCTAGAGCATGCTCACGCGTCTCATTATTTACATGCCGGTACGTTTGGCCCATGTAGGCTAGGTCTTCAGCACACGTAAGCGGTATCCTGCAAACAACGCCAACCGTTAACAATCAATGAAATCTCGGGAATAGCCCACCAATGACAATGTAGGGAACTGAAGACATGGTTGGTTCCCAGTGTAGACTTGTGATGAACATGGTCCACATATAATCGGCGCCAGGTCGCGTGGCCGCTTGTTCTTGCTGAGATTTAAGGAAATGAAGGCTGCTCATTTTTCGTTTAATCTTTTTTCCTGCGACTTCTATTGCGTGGGGAGAAAAACTAACCCGCATTTTTTAGGCAGTCCTAAGCGGTATTTACTGCCAATATAAAAGAAGTGTTCCACCGCCCCTTAAGGCTGCGGTCCCACGGCAGCCATCTTGAACAAGGCGTTAGTTCAACCAATAGATGGCGACACGCACCCGTGGGGTGGCCGAAACATTGGGTCACAGTGGGATGGCTCGAGCACCATCACGTTCCCCTGGTGGCCTTGCTCGCGCCGCTGCCAGCTGTGCTCAGCTAGCTCAAGTAGCGTGGCCCAGCAAACGGATGTATGCGAGAATGTCAGGCTGGGTATAAATTGTTGTATGATATAGGGACATACGGTTCGGCGGTTGTAACGGGCTTTAGCAATAAATCTTACCAAGAAGGAATCAAATGTTGATTGACGTGTCAATATTCTATCAATGAAAATTTCCTCTTCAGGAATGCATGCTCAGTAGACTCAACCAGTGGAAGCGGACGTCAAGTAAACTGCTTCGCGATTTACGGTATTTACCTCACCATTTTAATGGCGACTAAAATAACGTCACGAAATATTGTGTTTCACGAGGTCCGGAAGATGTTGTAAAGGTTGTTACATTATAGTTCCCGGAAAACAAACGCCGTTGCAATATTTTCGGAAGTACCGACACACATAATGTCGTAAGTACAGCTTAGGAAGAATATGATGAAAACCATCAGAAGAAATAGGAAGACGTTTATTTGCAATGAAGACGCTATGATTGAACGGCGTTTAGCGACGGCAAGTTATGAGCGTTCGGGAATTTATAACTTGACGTGATTGCTAACTATGGACATGCGAACAATGAAGACCAGTTTGGTCAGGAGATGGTGTAGCGGTGATGACCTGATATCGGACGACTCCTGGCAGACGAACAAGCAAGTTTCTTTTCAGCGAATGGTAAGTGTCCAGTGTCAAGCACAACACGTGGCTACCGACGTTGTCGACGTTTCGAACACTTACCACTTTCGACAAAAGTCCTGGCACCTGGGCTAACTTTGTGGAAAGACTCGAAGTCTTCCTTAAATCCAACGCCATCATGAACAGTAACTGAAAACGATCCACTATTCAGTCGGTGGGTGGCGAAACGTATCGGCATTTACGGAGTCATGGGCGATGCGTACTCTAAGTGGCTGGAAGTTTACACGATGCCTGCCACGACGTCCAAACACGTCATTGACGTTCTACGGTCTCTTTTATCTACTTTTGCCCTACCGAAAATACTTTTCACTAATAACGCGCAAAATTTTGCTTCAAATAAAATAAACAAGTTTTTGAAGAAAAAAAAACCGGCATGAGGCATCACATTAGTGCACCATACCATCCTGCAACTAACGGGCAAGCAGAGCAGATGATGTGCGAAACGAAAAAAAGCTTTTTTAGAAGTTTACGGAAGAGGCAGTTCAGTCAAGAATCGCCAGGTTCTTGTTCCGGCAGCACGCGACGGTCTCATCTTACACGAAAAAAACCCACCGAAGCAATATTCGGCGGACGAAGAGCCACACCCCTCGATCTCATAATACTGTAGCCTACGAACAAAGATCGAGAGATTCCCAGATAGATAGTAATAGCAGTTTAATCGGTCGGACAACTCGTCTACGTGAGGAATTTCAGCAGAAGTGGGGCCTTCCATGTAAAACTTGAGTAGAAAAGGCTCTATGTTGGTTGACCAGGAGGTGTCATCTCTCTGAATACGTTGGATATCAATGCCCTTCAGTGTAAATATAACTAAATCACAAAACTCTCTTTGTGTATTGTTTAACTGCCCTTGTATTTGGTAGTAGAAGCTATGGTGGTGATTTGGACCTTTCACACCCGGCTCCTTTTTCTTATTTTTCGCTTCATACTCCTTTGCGGTTTAAGTATGCTTCAAGAATCTTTTGGAACGGGGACACTTTACGTCAACGAGGCCATCTGTTCCAAGTAGTCAATCAGGGAATGCTGCTAGAAATCCGTCCCTCATATTAACGAATAAGCCGCACTTCCGCACAGTGCAGTTTTCCTGTTCAACGTACAGTTGTAAAGCAGCATCTTCATTGATTCTACCTTATACTGTTGCGGGTGAAGCAAGTCTTTGGGTACACGATACCTGAAACAAGTCTGGCACTGTACGTTGTTTTTCGACACCCACTAATGTCGTCGTCCTTATGGAGCTTCATCAATTAATAATTACCTGGTCACCTCATATTGCTCTTCATCAACAGTAAGTACAATAGGCTACCGCCATATTACAATCCAAGAATTGAAAAATTTAGTCGTTCAGTCCTCCAACAAGTTTATTATTTATACAATGTTATTACGTTACATTACCTCGAGACGATCGACGTCCATCGTCGATCTTCAAATACTTATACCTGTATATAAATTAGACGCACAAGAAGGGGGGGGGGGGGGGGGGTCGGTGGCCGAGTGCGTGGTCTAGCGCACACCAGCTCGGAGCACTTGGAGCGAAAGCTCGCGCTGCAGAACCCACCCCGCCCCTGCCCGTTTCGATCTGGAAGAGCATCGTACCGGCGTGCGCTCGTGTATCACTACTGCGTGGTGCACGTTAAAGACCCCAGGTTTGCGGCTGTACCGCACTGGCTAAATTGTTCATCTACAGCTGAGTCACCAGACGCCCACTAAGGCAGACTAACTTCCGGCTGTATAAACATACACACAACAATTTGCAATTAGACGCATAATAACAAAGAACACAGCGTGCCGCATCTTTTCTTTTGGTGCTTTTTTTTTTTAAACCAGCGCAAGCTTGTGCGTTCTTTCTTTTGAGACGGTTAGAACGGTCGCACACAAAACTCGCGTTTCTCCTACCCGCCCGCTTCCTCCTCTCATTATGTGTATTTTGTTATAACTAAATAAGCTATAATAACGGTGTAAGGAGTTTCGCGGGAACTAGAGCCAATAAATGAGCTGCGCTTAGAGTATCGGCACTCTCTTCACCGACAGTGTTGTGAACGCCGCCATTTTGTTGCTTGTGCAGAGCAGGCGCAACTGCCGATCGTCATGATTCAAAAGTGCGACATCCTCAGCATTAGATTCGGTGTTAAGAAGCTCATGTAATGTTGCTTTGCTTTGTCGAAAACTGTTTAAAGTGAAGGACGGAAAAGCGTTTCTTGTGATTTCAGATAAAGCTTCAAATAACTGGCAACCATGATTTTAAGCCACACTAAGGCCAAGTGTCGCTACTCGGAACCGTAGCTTATTTAATGACACTATTCATGCTCTTGTTCAAAAGGCTTGTAATACCTGGAGGGGCCATGACGTAAGCCCCGTGGATTCCACGGGCCACTACCTTTTGACACCTGCCTCTTCTTCATTGTTCCCGCTTGTGCCAGTAAATTAGCTGCGGTTCCGAGTAACGACACTTGGCTTAAAATTGTGGCTTAAAATCATGGTTGCCAGTTATATGGAGCGTTATCTAAAATCACAGGAAACGCTTTTCCGTCCCTCACAAATGCTTAAACAACCCGCGACAGAGCATTGCAATATTGCATCAGCTTCCTAGCACCGCATCTAAAGGCCCGTTCACACTCTTGCGACCGAGTACGACCGAGAGAGACCAGACCGGTTTTTAAGCCTCTCGCGATCTCTTAGACCAGCTCCGCGCTCCAGTGCATCCGGTCCTAAGAAGTCGCAATAGGCTTAAAAACCGGTCTGGTCTCTCTCATTCGTACTCGGTCGCAACAGTGTGAACGGCGCTTAATGCTGAGGGTCCTACTTTTGGATCATCACGATCGGCAGTTGCGTTTGCTCTGAGCAAGACCCAGAATGGCGGCGCCCAAACCAATTCTGGGGAACTGAGTGCCGATACTTTAAAGCTCATGTAGTGACTCTATTCATAAAGTGAACTCGGGTGTATTATTTTCCTCTTCGTCTTTATTGTTTATTGATTTCAATCATATCGAATAATGAACGCATTATATCACGCTACGCTTGTGTAATTATTTTTCTCAGATTTATTAGCCTGACCCAGTACTTAAACCATTCATTTATCGATAGTAAATCTTCCAATATATTTTTTAAATGTGAAGGTAAAGAGACACGGAGATTGATGATGATACAGACGCCAACGCCGCCCTCGGAAATTTTTTGAACACTAGAAATCAGCAGTTTGTCTGCCATCCGCCAGGTAGCGCAACAAAACACCCAAACAGTTTTTAATTGTTTTTAAAATTAGCTAAGCTCTACACCTATTAAGAAACAAAGCAAGATCATTGTGAAAATTTAATACATCGCAATGTATATCTATTCCAAACAATAAATGTTATTAAATGCCAATAAATCTGCTTGATGTCCAAAACAGATATGCGTCAAAAACAGGTAAGTTTGAAGGGCTCCTGGAGCGTTATGACTTTGAAAATGAAAAAAAGCCATCGTCCACCTCTTGGGCAACCATTGTAGCTCTAAATTTTATAAAAGATTTTATCATAGTTTAATTATTTCTTCAGCGGCATTTGAACTACCATGACTCGAAGCACAAAAAAGTGCTACGTTTGATACAAAATATCTAAACAAAAAAATTTTACATAACATTAAATTTCTTTCTGAATATTACCAATTATAAGCACTACATCTGTAGCTAATTTCGTTGCCCTAGCTCTTGTCATTAAAAACATATTTGTGCTGAAAAATGTCAATTTTAGGGCAATATTTGGAGGGATGAAAAAAACAAAGTAGTGCAAATATCAAAAAAGTGGATCGTTAGATTCTGCTCCGACATCATCTTAACAAAACTGCTATATTGGAACCGTGCTATCTTGAACGGATCGTTCATAAAACATGAACTACCGGAGCAAGTGAGGGTCCGCGCCATTATATTCGCAACGCTACAAATGCGCATGAACAGTAAAAACCAACACATACATAATATAAAATGAAAGAGGATTGCATTGCCTTTCGAATGACATCAATCCCACAAAACAATATTCAAAAGGTGACGAGTAATTGCCTGCCAAAAAGTACCTAGACTGCCACATTCAGTGGGACCGTGGCCTTAAAGTAATTAGTAGCGTCAGTCATTGAAACTGCCTTTGCGGGAAGGCGATTGCAGCCAGTAATTAGTGTCGGGGGCGATCAATTTTTAACGGGAATCGATTCTCTGCAAGGAATGCTTACTGTAATTGCAGTTGTAATTTCCCACCTCGGGGGTGTAAGGGGCGGATGCCTGAAATGCTCAAGCTTCTTACTGAACCGTCCTTGCACCTAAATACCCTTGTACCGAAAACGCTGCAGCAAAGCATTCCTACGCCCCAATCATGTACAGAGGAACTCAGATACCCTTCGGTTTTGACGTAAACGAATAAATACATGCATGGTGGCTCCTGGCGGTGTGCTGTGCATTTGAGATTCAAATGTCGATGCCCCGCCACCTCTGAACACGCGGGCGTTGCACTGAACTTCTGGAGGGAAGGCTGAATGTACACTCCTCGCTCCTTTTGACCTTTGGAACAAGTTGCCAGGTCAATTCATTGGTTGAAAAAGACGCGGTACAGTTCACATTCCTTTACGGAGGCGCCTATCTATTTATGTTGCTAAAAGGTAATTAGGGCTATTAACCAATTAACCAAAATAAAACAAAAATAGCTCTCCAGAAGACTACAGTTTTAAGGTTCAGTCGTGTCACGGAAGGATAAAATATTGCGCTGTCAATAAAATAATTGGAGTCGAAAAAGAAAATCTCTCCATCTCATTTCTAACTTTCAAAAGGACCTCGTTTACCTTGCAGCGTGGCGAAAAGTGTATCCCTGGACTTTGTTTCGCCTTAGATCCGAGCGCAGCTGAAGCTACGAGACGATGGGACAAATGAAACATCGTCGAAAGCGCAACGTCATTATGTTCGTCACGTATTCTATTAACACTGAACCTATCATGTAAGTACAGTCTAGACCCAGTGAGTTGCGTTTTTGACACTTCGATTGCTCCCCTCAGCTCGTAGCGCGGGCTGCGTCTAGAAGTATGGTGAAACTAAGTATGTTGTCCTCTTCAATAGACTCTTCTCAAAAGTGCGCGTCACCTTGTAGTTGCTGTGCTAAATATCTAAGACCGCTGTTGTACTCTGAGCATGTATTGGACACTGTAGAGGGGCGTCGGAGTACGGCGTGAATTCGGCTTTGCTCGTACCAAACATGAGTACTGTGTCGGCGTTGGGCGAGGACTGGGATCTAATCAGACGCTTCGTTCCCCGGATATGGAGACCCCCAATGCTGCTTAGTAGGGTTTTGAAAAGGGTGGCCGTTTGATCGATCGGTCGCAGTTCGAGTGCCGTTCGAAACGACTCAAGCATTCCGTGGTAAGCCATGCCGGAAGCGGGCACCGGAGTTTATTAAGATGGAAACTCGGACGAGTCGGGGATTCATACTAGTAGCAACATCGCAAAAAACACAAGGACAAAATAGGGGACACGAAGAAGGACCAACAGGGCCGCTGAAAGTCTTCGTTTATTCGTCCTTGTCTCCTTTCTTTTATCCGTGTCTTTTCTTGGTATATGAGCTGTTGCTGCTATTATGAAGTACCTGAGCTGGAAGAAGGCGGTCCCGGAAGGTCTCTGGGCCGTAATCAAGAAGGAGTACATCCCCGCAGGTGAAGATGTCGTCGTGGATGACGGCGGACCAACGGGGCCAGGGCCTGTACGCCGACTACCTGTTCAACGCCATCACGGGTGACTGGGAGCGCAAGCGGCCCATCTGGGTCATGCTCATGGTCAACTCGCTCACCGAGAACGACGTGCGCTCCAGGGGCATCCCCGTCCTGGACCTGTACCTGGCGCAGCAGGCAGAGCGCCTCGCCAAGCGCACGGGCGCCGTCGAGAGGGTCCACGAGCAGTGCCTGCCGCTCAACGGACTCAACTTCAGCCAGGTAAGGGGGACACACCTGCCCGTCGTTGCCCCCCGAGGAGGGCCTGAGAGTAGCGTTAAACGCCGTTGACACACTTCCATCCGAGTACGACACAGAGAATCAAGACCGGTTTTTAAGCCTCTTGCGACGGCGGAGGACCTGCTCCGCAGCAGCGCATTCGGTCCTGAGACGTCGCAAGAGGCTTAAAAACTGGTCTTGTGTCTCTCGGTCTTAAGGCCCGTTCACACACTTGCAACCGAGTACGACCGAGAGAGACGAGACCTGTTGAAACCTCTTAAAATTTCTTAGGACGCGAGAACACACTGGCACTCTGGCGCCATCTATGCGGTGACCCTGGAACTGCATTTCACAAGAGCGAAGGTTCTGCGGGATTTCCGAGGTCAAATGTGCGTAATACCTGTGAGAAAGGCTCGTTTATAACGTTGACAGAAGTTCTTCGAGCCAAGAAAGAAAGTATAATGCGCGAGAGAAATAGAAAATATGCCCGACCGCCAAGTTTACACTGCTACCCAATAGATGGCGCCAGCGTGTCCTCTCGTCGTAAGAGATATTAGGGAGTTTTCGTAGACCGCTTTTTCTTCTCCGCTAAACCCTCCGCAACAAAGGAGCCGCTACTGCGCCTGCGCGCTCATGACCTTGACTGTAGAGTTTCGGGCATCGTAGCGGGTTGCGGAGAGCGTTCCGGGACGGCGAAAACCATCTGCGAAAACTCCCTATTAGGGAGTTTTCTTCGTAGATCGTTTTTGTGCCCGACTTCAAGTTTCTGTGTCCGATTTTAAGTTTTCCAACGAAGCTGTATATGACTCGTTAGTCGTATTTCTTCGTGTCTTTCGACAGAGCATTAGTCGACAGAAAACCATATATCCTTTGGAATTACACACGTAACACCACCCCAGTATTCGCTTCAATAAGAAAAGCGCAAAACAAGTGTCGAAACCACATGATAGATGACAAGGCGCGGGTAAACAATGCGAAGCACGTAGCACGTCCCCGCATTGATAACAAAGCACTTATCAATGTCGTTTCAAAATAGAAGTTTTGGTACAGTGCATTTACTTTTCTTTCGTCAGTCATTTGGTATAGTGCAGTGGGCAATCATTGCAGGTGATACCACAGCTTCGCTGGCCAACCCCATTCACACTGTGGATTGGAGCCCCGACCTCATTTATTTCTAGTTCTTTACGCAGCTTAACTTGTCCAGGCGAATTTGTATAACCCTAATGCGTGTTCGCCGGCCACCTCCGTACAAAAGTTTAGCTTGATTCGCTTGGAAACCGATTTATGTAGTCCCTTCAAACAGCCATCGAATTCTTTGACTCACTTTGTAGATTAAAATTAATCACCTTTTTGGTTTCTTGAAAGGTCTAACGCGACACCGGGACCTCGCTGATTTTATTTAAAAAAAACAAAACAATAAAAATATGAAACCGCATCGTAAACGTTTAATCGCTGTCGAAGTTTGTAACCGCGGCTTATCTCTGTCAAATACTGAAATCCAAAGTAACGCGAAAGTGACATTCGCTAGTTTTTTTGGAAGTAACGGTAGTGGTGTTTCATTAGATTTTGAAGTCTCAGTAACGGGTTATTTTTTTAGTAACTAATGAGTAACGCTATTTCAATACTTACTTTCGGTGACAGGTACAACACTGGCCGAAAGAAGCCAATACCAGTTAGGAGACAAGGGCTTCGCACGACTTCACAGTTAGTGGGTCTCTGAATTGGCTCAAGCGGCAAACACGCTGAAACTCGACAAGAGTACGCGGCAAAGGAGCAGACGAATGCCCCTTGCCGTCGCCGCTCGCGCGCTCGCTAGCAGGCAAGATGCACTCCGCGTCTTGCGTCACTCTTGCGTCGAGATTCAGCGTGTTTGCCGCTTGGCGTGGGTCGAGTCATAGCCTCCTCTATACTCACAAAGCCCGACAGTTCGACAAAGGAGCCATAGAGTGCTCGGTCGCAGACTTAGGGCCTGGTAGCACACAGCATCATAGAACCGTTTCTCGGGGAGCCTGGACGTCAGCCCTCAGCTTTTGCAGCGGCGAGGACCCGAAGTGCGCTTGTTCGCTCGGGAGAAGTGTGTTTCGGCGTCTCGCCGCAGCGGGTCGCCAGTCACGTGGCTCTCCTCTCATCCATCGTGTGTCGCTCCACCTTTTCCATTTTGGCGGCCGCTTCTCGTGGCGATTTGCCAGGCTTTCTCAGTATATAGGAGGCTATGGTCGAGTGCGTCAGAGATTAACGGCCGATGACGTCATACGCAGGCCTTGTCTTTCCGGTGGTAGTGGCACAATGCGATGCAGACGCGAGCCAGGCCGCGCTGTGTGGATTCGGTAGCGTTGACGCTGGAGGGGCAAAGACGCATACATTGTCATCTACAGGTGGTATTGACAGAACCTCCCGAGTTTCTTTTCTGTAATCTCAGAATGAATGGAAGATATTGGGTGCACATTTCCGTCAGCTACCGCCATCTCACTTTTGTGGGTGCAACTCACAACGAAGTTCAAATGTGAAATATAGCAAGAAAATAGTGAAGAACGTGGATGCGGCAACAGTTAGTTCGTATGTATTAGAAAACGCGCAGAGGTTGACACTGCGAGCATGCTGGTTGGCTACTGTGTGGAAAGGAAAACAGACAGATAATAATAGCCGGCTTCTACATAAAAAAGAAGAAAAAACAATATAAAATCGAAAGCGTATTACTATGAATAGCACACTAAATGTTCGTACTATATCAATAACTAAAATCACATTTAAGCTCACACGTTCTGACGAACCTGTTACATATGGTGATCGAGAAGGTAGTTGTTGGAGTCCAAGCATGTTGAATGAGCTCTTCGGGATGCTGTCACGACTTCTTTGGAATGAGGCTCTGACCTTATAGCAATAGCGTCTGAAATTTTTTTTTTTTTGCCAGTCCTTTGTGGTGGTTGAGCAGCCATTTGATAATAAGCAACGTAATAAAACCGGAGACACGGAACCAGGACACACACCTCTCTCTTGGCTTCGTTATAATGTTGCGTGTGTCCTTCTTTTTCCATGTCTCCGGTTTTATTATGTTGCTTAATATTTACCACCTCGCCTGTGCCCCAACTCTGCTTTCATTCGATGATAATAGTGTTCTTAAGGCTGGACTCCATGGAGCGAATTTGCGACGAATAACTGACGAACGCCAGCCGACGTCACGCTCGCTTTGCGCGTGACGCAGCAGCTACTGTGCTGATGCCACGCGCAGAGCAAAATCCGCCGGGCCAAATTCGTCGATTTTTCGCTGTATATTCGTCCCATGGAGTTCAGCCTTTAAACTTGCTTTTTCAGACGTCACAATAGACCATTTGCTATATTACGCAGGCATCAAGGAGAATGCAGCGATTGGTGTTCCACGCACCACACGCGCACACAATCCCCGTATAAAAGATTCGAAGTAAATAACCAAAATAAAGCGCTGACAAACGCTCGTGCAATATGCCATTTGTTTTATGTAATTACTTTAGAAAAGTTACTACTGGTAAGGCCAGCACGTGCGGCGTATGGAACACCAATTCCTGCATTCTCTTTGATGCTTTGGTAAAAATTGGGTTGTGTGTGTGTTTATACAGCCT
Source organism: Ixodes scapularis (assembly GCF_016920785.2). Taxonomy (NCBI): domain Eukaryota; kingdom Metazoa; phylum Arthropoda; class Arachnida; order Ixodida; family Ixodidae; genus Ixodes; species Ixodes scapularis. Next base: position 70,867,879 of record NW_024609838.1, read on the forward strand.
AGAACTTGGTCTGCCTCACAGGGGCGACGAGTCTCCCAGCTGTAGATGAGCAATTTAGCCAGTGCGGTACAGCCGCTAGCCTGGGGTCTTTAACGTGCACCACGCAGTAGTGATACACGACCGCACGCCGGTACGATGCTCATCCAGATCGAAACGGGCAGGGGTGGGGCTCGAACCCAGGATCCCTGGGTTCTGCAGCGCGAGCTTTCGCTCCACGTGCTCCGAGCTGGTGTGCGCTAGACCACTCGGCCACCGATCCCCCTGATGCTTTGGTAATATAGCAATAGGGAGTATTCATTGGCGGCCATAGCTGTGTGCGGGAATGCTGAGCGCGTGCTGACGGCGAGCTTCGACAGTTCTTTTGCAACGTGCATTCCGCACCTCAAGAGTGGCGGTCTTAGCAGCCTATTGATGTGAGTTTGTTCTGAGCATGCGCTTTAAACAGCACCGACAAATATGGCGTCCAGTGAATACTCCCTATAGGTCTATTGTCTGCTGAAAAAATCTTCGAAGTTTCTCCGACAGCTTAGTTATGCCAACGCGTGTAACGCATGCATGCTTTTAAAACTTGCGCTTTACGACCTCATATCCATTCGAGTGCCCTTCAAGCTCAGTGACGTTGTCGTCTCGGTTGGAAGCTCTCTAAAACGCAGCTGGGCATAAGCATAAGCCGTCGTTTTTGAGCGTTTGTCTACTGCGGTTGGGTTCAATGGTGTATAGGAGGTGCGTGCGGCTGAGTTTCGGCTTCCCCGCAGGTCCTGTTCGCCCTGGACCAGACGCTGCGGCAGCACGAGCACATCCGACGCGGCGTGCACCGCGCCACGTACAGCGCCGACGATCTGATCCGGCACTACAACTGCGGCGACCTGGACTCCGTCGTCTTCTCCAGGTGGGCAGGCTCGTGGCAGTTTTCGAACCCGATGAGCTGCGATCGTGCAAGTTGGTCGTAACTCCCGACTTTCGAGAAGAATGTCGAACACCACCGAATGCTTGGTGTGGTCTTTGTCAATCTTCGGCTTATCCGTTGTTTTCGGCCCTTTTATCCTCTACAATGAGTTACCGTCTTGCCCAATTACGTGCCCTTTGACAACACCTCACTGTCTTCATGCGGGACATCAAGACTTCATAATTTGTAATGCGTTAGCATTAGTACCCGCATGGCAGGGAAACTCTGACGGCGTCCGTCTGCGAACAAAACAGTGGAAAGGGAAGCGCGCCGCGTGGAGAGGAGGAGAGTAGTGAAGGACAAAGGCGAGAGGGAGGCGACGTCACGGGGAGGAAGCCAATGCGCGCGCGGATGCTGGGGCGAGTCTGAACTTGCCAGAGGGAAGAACGCGTGTGCCTTGGTTTGTACTACAAAATGGAGTATGAACCAAGTACTAGTGCTGGTCCAAGTAGGCGGCAAAAGAAGACGGACCGTGAGCGAAGGAGACGGGCTGCCGAAACCGGTGAACAGCGAAAGCAGCGTCAGGTAGCGAATACCGCCGCTGAGCGTGCAAGGCGTGCGAACGCGATGAAGGAGTGGCAGCAGCGCCTAGCTAGGCTGACCGAATTGTGGCGCAAGAAGCGGCAAGCCGAAGCGGATCTGCGTGGAAAAAAGCAAAAGAAGACCCATTGGTAGATCCTTGGGGAATGTTTTAGCATGACCCTTGGGAAATGCCACACATGTCGTCTTTTAGGAAACTCTAACACTGACCCCGTAACGAAGCAAAAATAAAATGCAGTAAAAACAAATATGGGAAGCAGAAGAGAAAGCCAAAAGAGAAACGCCAGAACAGAAAAGATGAAGGGGTCAGCCTAAGCGTTTCCCAAAGGGGAGCCTGTGGGGGGCGGCTCCCAAGCGTCATACTAACGCATTTCCTAAGCAACCACCAGTAGATCTCCCTTTAATTTTCATTATTCTGTTCGAAGCACATTGCTGCGACCAGGTCTGCCGACCGCAGAAATTAGGAGTGTGATATTTGTTTAACACGAAATTGGGAGGGCACTTGAACAGTTATCGGGTGACGTATTTAGCTCCTTTTTTAGGAACAAGTACAGCACCAACCTTGTTTTAAGACAGGCTGTGGTTCTGCCTGCGCAGTGCGGTCGCGAGAACCAGGCGGAATAACCCTGCAAGGCGTGCGCAAAGTGGGACGGTATCGTTGTGACTGTTCATTTATAGGGTAGATTTTCTTTCTTTATTTAACACCAGTTCGCTTTGCGGAAGCCGTGCATGGGGGCCACCATGACCGCCCTTCAGATTTTGTTTCCTTTTTCACATTTACTTCACTTCATCATTACCATAGCCAGATTGTTGCCAGTTTAGAGTCTACTGTGTCCTTCTCCGCAGCATTGGCCTTTGTGGAGGCTCGCCAAGGACCGTTTCAGTGGCTCGGTATTTCTGTAAGACAGGAGAAGGTCAGCAATGGCGGCTGTAATCTGGCACGTGTCTAAAGCGTCTATATTTCCTTTCCCCTTAAGTCCAGATGCAGTCGACGCTACGAGCTGGTGGGACCAATCAGGCAGCGTTAGAGGCGCACCATCATGGTGTTCATGTTTCTCTAGGTGACCTTTAATCGCTGAATCAATCATCAACAAAAAAGCCCGATGACTTGCGCTTTTGACGCTGCGTGATCGGTCTCTTTAGTTTGTAGCGTCGGCGGCGCCTTGGCTTAAGCTGAAACGAAGTATAGCTGGCCAGTTGATTGGTCGTTCGCTCCCCTTCCCCCTAATTCCACGGTGACTCCACAAGTACTTCACTCCTTCTTTTCTAGCTCTTAGCCCTCTTAAGACTAAAGGCCGATTCAAACTTAGAGCGCAGCGCTAAGTCAACACTAAGAAGTGCCTTGATGCAACGCTGACATGAAGCAAACATAGAATTAACGCAGCGCTGTATATTCTCTCTATCACTAATACGCGGCAAAGTCAGCGATGCATCAGCAAGGTAAGCGCCGACTAAAAGTACTGTTTCCAGCGCTGAGATAGTAGTGTGCTGTATGTGTGAAAAGGTCTTAGAAGCGAAAATAATCGACGAGGTTTGTTTGATTGACTCTTTACCATGTCCATTTTATTTTCTCCTACACATGTCTTATAGCAGCATGCATCAGAAGGCAATCTGCTTAAAATATGTCAGGAAGACTAAGATGTTACTACAAGTGTAATTTTCTCGTTCCGTTTAAGGTTTCATATCGACTAATCTCCTTCGTTATTATACAAGCGATGAAGTACCAATGATACTTCTTTAATTGCTTTTAACAACATGTGCATATCTTAATACAGGTTACGCGTCAGAAGCTCCGTATACATCTCATATGTTAAAAATGTGGGAAAGAACCATGCTAAACTTTGTCGTGCTTTCTTTTTAACGAGCCCTAGGACTTCTTTCGGATTTAGTGCTAGATTCAAGGATCGGCTTGAAAATAAGGCCACCCATTTATTTCACTGGGAAATAGAACAGATACAAACAGCGCGTCAACCTTTCTTCGTACTGCACATTAATAGCTACAATGCCCTAATTTTCGACATAGTCCCTATTATCTGTTACGCGTTTTCTCCAGCGATGAACAAGAGCCTTCATGCAGCTCTGGCAAAAGTCTGTACCAACGGAGGTGACCTACTGCTTCACAGCATGCATGACGGCGATGTTGCTAACAAAATGCTCCCCATCTTCCGTCGCCCCGAAGAAATGGAAGTCAGAAGGTGCGAAATCCAGACTGTAAGGTGGATTCGGTTGGATCCACCTTACAGCCAAGACTGGCAATCTGATGCATTGCCTTCAAACTGGTATGGGGCCTGTCGTTATCTTGTTAGGAGAGAAAGGTTAAATGTTTCTCTCTTGACTTTAGCAATCGGGGCCTTTAGCTCAGCCAGGGTTGCGATGTAGCGTTCGTTGGTACGGAGATCTATAGTCGTAATCCGTCGATTCATGGAGATGAGCTAATCGAGACGCTCTTCATTTTGCTTTGTGACAGCTCTGTATGGCCACCGTGAACGTGGCCTGTCTTTTACGCCGCTGTTGCCAGCCCTAAAACGCGCTACCCATCTTAGCACTCTTTCTTATATTCATTCTTTTATCTCTGTAAATGTTTCGCGAGAGTTTGGTGACTGTCAATGGTCATGCAATATTTTTGCATGCTAGAATTTAATTAGTACACAACTTTGCAGCAAATGCAAGTTAGTGTAAGGCGACATTTTGTAATACGGCGCCTGTGCTGCCAACTGTCGCGCGGCAAGAAAAGTTTTTGAATAATGACGAAAAGGTTGAAGTGCCATCACCCGCTTGTAGCGACTTGGGCCAACATATTAAAGTAAAAGGCATTACACTCGGAGCGACCCTCAATAACCTGTTCTAAATTTCTAGATATGCCAGAGATGGAAGTATAAAATCGTGATAGTGCCACAAAATGCTGTTATTGGTGCCCAAGAATCTTCAACGGACTACAGTCAGTGACAGGCTAAGAAGCCAGTATATCCTCTATTCATACACGGAACGCGCCCGCTCCGCTTTGGAGAGGATGGTGCGTCGTCTCCTCCGTGACATGGTGACATCAGCAACACACGCTGCAGGTGTGAGCGAAAGAAGCGAAGCTCACTGTTCATCGAGCGGTGTGTCATGGAAAACGTTCCCCCGTTAAATTAAGTGGGGAAATTGTGACATCACGCGGCGTCACGTCACGTATATGTCACGTAGAACATTTCCCCTCTAAGGATAGCGTTGATATTGGAACGTTGTACGGCATGACGTCGCGTGATGGTCGTACCTTCGATAGTTTTCTGTGCCGGTCGAGAATGATTGTGTGTAGCCTTCGTGCAGCAGAGTGTAGCGCCTCGACTGTCACATCAGTTCATTTTCAGGACTCGGCAAGGAACTGGCAATTCTTAGTGCCCGCGAGTTACGTGTATCTTAGTAAAATTAGCGCAAAAACAAGGGAGTCTTTGTGCTAATTTTACCAACGTGTGTACCCAACTAGCCCACCAGATGATTTGAATAGAGTAACCTGTAGCTGCGCTCGTGCAGAGACTCTGCCCCGGTGCCTCGGCTGGCCAACAGTTCGGTGCGGCTGTCTGCCCGCGAGCTCCGCCTGGCGAGGGACATCGACCGCTACTTCCGGGACGAGCTCATCTACAAGCGGAACCATCGGATGGGGGACCGCGTGCTGCGACTGCTCAGGGAACACCCCGGACAGAGCTTCTTCTTCGCCTTCGGAGCAGGTGGGCAAGCGCGTCTTTTGCGGCCACGCGGGCTGCCTTTCGAAAGGACTGTTCATACAGGTCACACTTTCTGTTGTGCACAGTGTTTGCTGGACGGAAGTAAAAGTCCGCTTCGGGACTTTCTTTTTTCTTTTGTGTTGTTGGGAGCAAGTAACTTTTTGCTTGAGTTCTTGAACAAAGCCTTAGAGCGTGTTGACGGCCTATAGACCCTTTCTCCAAAGGCGCCGCCATCTTGAATTTTCGTCACTTCCAGTATGGGCAAAAACATTGTTTTGCCGTCCCCACGCCAGTAGAAGCCACTTAGGATATAAGCGTAACCGCCACCCATTATAGTTTTGCCTCCGCTTAATTTTTTTACTTGTTCCAGGTTGAAACGTTTTAGTAGGTTTTCGTCGCCCATACCGGACACGCCTATTAGGTGGCTGGGAACGAGAGTACACGAAAAAGGTCTATAGGGCAGGTCGTAGACCCTCACACGCTCTGCTGGCTGTCATCAAAGCCTGCGCTGCCATGTTGAAAAAAAAAAAAAAAAGGTTTGTTAAGCCTTGACGTCAGTGATGTCAACAAAACAAATGGAAGTGATTGGCTGGAGGAGTGATATAAATCCTTTTTGAGTGGAATTTGTCGTTGAATTCTTAGCCTAGCCTGTTACTGACTATATGTGCGTTGCTTGATATAGACTTTTCCAAAGAAAAAAGGGCTCCCGGCTGGTTCTATTTTCAGTGTTCGCGCGTATGGCGCAAAATTACGTCACTTTCCAAAGCGACGAACATGCGTCTAATGGACTGAGGAGATCGCACACTGGGCTGAGAACTTGTAAATATTGGAATGGTGTATACCTGTCGACGTACATATTCATCGTTCAGATTTTTTTTTCTTTTTGTGAAACCTTCAGTGGCATTTTAAGGCTTCAGCAACCAAATTCACATGCTTCGCAGAAAGTTATATTTTCCAGTAGAAACATTTTACTCCTCTCAAATCGCTGGGAACTTCCAGTACTGGTCTGGCAGTTTAGAATCCCAGTCCCTAATTTTTTTTTCGGGATTTTGCGTATATTTCATTAGGCCCGCTTCCTCTGGTAGACTTAAAAAACAAATTCGTACTTTCACGGATAAATCAGTTAAAAAATTGCATTGTTTGCACCGTAATACGAATGCTTTTTTTTTTTTATTGAAGTCAAACTCTTCTAAAAAGAAAAGCCGTGAGAAGTACACAAATGTGTTCTGTGCAAACGAGCTATACGGCCAGGCGAACATTACGTTCAAGAGAAAACAAAAGATGACTAATTGACGAAAATGCAATAATTCATTTTTAATTAGACATTTTAGGGCACATGTTCATAGTGCAGAAATGGAGGCAATCTATGCCGAAAGCCAGTCCAGTTTTTAAAATCCCTGAACCGGGCACGACGTTCGAGTTGTTTATTGTCAAATTTTGTACTGAAAATCTGTCGATACCGAAACCAGACGCGCCATTCCCGCCGAGATGACAACCCTCGTTTGACGCCAGAGGGCAACGTGTTAATGACGAAATTTGCGTCACTATTTTACATCACAGCGCGCCGGAGCTGACTGGAGCCGGTGCTTCGTGGCTGGCGAACTAAAGCGTAAGCCACCTTAGCGGCCACGACAAGTTTATTTTTCTTTCCTTCGCGATATCACCGAGAAGCGTTTTTTTTTTACTAATTTGAAATCATCGAACAGTATCTACCGTCTTCGACACGAAAGCGAATTATCTTAAAAGTGACAGATTTATTAGCCTGTGAAAGTGACCCTACAGAAGCATCAGTGTTGTTCGTATGATAGCTGGTTTATTGGCACGGAAAGCATACAATTCCAGATGGAATTCGGACGTTTCATGATCATGGCAGCATCGTAAATTGTGCTGCTCAGGACAAGGGGATTTCTTGGCTTTGAAAGTAGAACTACCTTTTACTTTTGAGGTTTTCGACGGACGGGCGCTATTGCAAGCTCAGCTGTCCTATATTCAGTGTACCTCAGAACGGTTCTGCAGTGGCTCTCCCGGGGGGATTCAAGTATTCAGTCAAAACAAATACAAAGCAAATTGCTGGGCAATTGTGTTGCATGTGAAACATGTGGCGTTTACGGTGTCGACACTGTTCATCGGTTAGTGTAGCTACAGGATTAACGCGTGTATGTACACTCGATAGCAATTCCTGGAATGGAGATACCTGCGCCAGCGCGGGTTTTAAAAACGTGTGACAGGGTATCAAACTGCTATTTGCCGGACGCAGAGCCGATGCCCCGCTAAATAGAACCTCAGTCCGCTTAACGATCTAAACGGTTTGAGCTCGATTCCCGCCTGGCGCCAACGTGTAATTATGAAAGGTAATTAGTGAAGTTTCGTTAATTAGTCATACTTTAGTTGCATTCTCTCTTGAACATAATGCGCGCCTGGCCGTATAACCCATATGCACAGACCGCATTTGCGTAGCTTTCACGGCTATTTTTAGAAAACATTGCATTCGATTAAAAAAAAAAACACAAAGAAAGACAACACCCTTTATATCACTGACAACAATTCTGCTGGGAGTAAGCAAAGATGGCGACCCCATGACCCTGACTTAGCGCGGAACTTAAGCTATCCAGGATTGACAATTGAATCTGTATACAGAACACGCTAGACCTCCCGAAAAAACGTTGGGATCACTTGAAACGCACTAGAAATCCCGCCACCTGGAAAAACTCAATTTCTCTCACTGAGCAACGTTGAAAAGCACTATATTTAATGGAAAAACCGTCAAATTGACAACTCTGCTTTTGGTAACGTTAGAAAGCTTTATTTTTCCAATAAATTCCTCGTACAGTCATGTATCACTAATATATGAACCTAATACTCCGCTAATGGACACAATTTTCGGAGACAAGCTGGTTAAATGCATACATTTTTGTCTCGTTATTAAGTACAACTCACAGTATGGACAATTTTGGTGGGAGCGAATGAGTAAATATTAACGGCACACCCCTAAATTTTAGTAGTCGCCTATTTGCCTCCAATTCGGTTTAACAGGTTAATAGGCACATCATAACAAGTAAGCGAAATTACGAGTCACAATAGTTTGGTTTTGCAAAGTTATTGGATATTCAGATTTGGTCTTAGAGGCTGAGAAGGCTATATTGTAACAACACTGAAAAAGTGAGGTCAAATTTTGTAACAGGGGGAAGTACAACTTGTTCCCGATGGGGTACGAGAGTTTTGACGGACCTAATGTTACGGTATTGAAATCGCCTGCTTGACTCGCAATTTATACATGCGACGGCACCACACTGGGAAGCGTTCGAAACTTTGAATGTTGATTCAGTCATAAACATTATTTGCAATTTTCTCAATAATTAATCTAAATTGCAAAGATAATAAATACCATGTCGAGAAGAGCAAAGCCTGGGAATTCCGCAAATGTGTCTATAACTCGTTTTAACAAAAGCAGCACAAACTTCTCCTGCAATGCCCTCTGCTCTTTCCATTTTAACAGAGCTAACGCTGCAGAGCAGGAAATAGAGAAGCCGAGTCCACTCGCCTCCTCTCCGTCCTTTGCTCTCCTAAAGTGAAAAGGGTGAACGGCCTAGCGGGAGGAGCTCGCCTCGCTTTTCTTAACCTTCAACAGAGGATATAGTTTGGGGTGGTTCAAAAATGCGACGGCGAGATTTCCTAAGAACTTTAAAGTTCTTTAGAAATCCTGCTGGGGCCTCACATACTTATTCTAAAAGGGAGGCTGCCGTTGCACTTACGTAAACCAAGGAAACGTGATTTCTTTTCTTGTTTAGTTTTGCAAGGATTGGGCTTTTGCACGATCGAATCGCTTCACCGCGAGGCGCCGCATCCCAACAACGGATTGGAAGAGCGCTTGGGCCGTTTCTTCATCCCGTCTCCCTCTCGAACAGCGGAGCGCCTCGGGCGCCCGCTGATTTTATTGAATTGGCACGCCGTTTTGAGACGCGCATTCCATTTTCAAAGAGGATTTGCCATTCGATGCACGTAGGGTACGGCTGAAGGCAACATCGTTTTTCTTTTCCTCTGATTCAGACGAGGAGGGGTCCGGTTTTTATTTTAAAATGTTTAACGATCCAGTCTTCTTTGTATCTAAGGGAAACGGTTCTATCAAAAATAAGAAAGAAACAAACATATTTTTATCTTCGCCGATGGTTAACATTCTTTTTTGTTTAGCTCCGTGCGGTGCTCGATTTCCGGCGACCCGTCGTCGCTTCGAAGTATTCAGGCATCCGTGTTTTCAATGTATGTTGATGGCCTAGTTAGTTCAAGATCACAAAAGCAGTTACCGCGAAAAGTAGAAAACTGGACCGAACAGACGCTTTGGGGAACCCCATGGTGTCGAATGGCGAAGAAATAGTACCTAACCTTGCACGTTGGGGTGGCGATCTAATTGATGCAGAACGAAACAGACACAAGCTGAGAAAAAAACGGACAGGGACAATATTTTCTGCGGATTTTTCTACATCAACTGCTACATCAATTTGTTTCCATCAATTTGATCACCATCTCAACGTGCAAGGTGAGGTTCTATTTCTTCGCCATTTGACACCATATCGTTCCCCAAAGCGCATGTCTTGTCCAGCCTTCTACTTGTCCTTTGTCTTTCGCGGTAACAGTTCTCAAGATGTTGAACCAACGAGATCCTAAGCTTATACCTTCACCACTTCTTTCTTCTACGATAGGCCGCTTCCTGTTTTCTGTGAGAGAGAAGTGTTGAAGAGAAAGGAAGCCTGGAACTTATTAACCAGACCGTCGATTGGGGGCAAGGATTGTTTCCTTCTGCGTTGAACCCTGTCTCTTTCTACGTGAATTGAATCGCCATCTCAACGTGCAATGCGCGGTTCGATTCCTTCGCCATTCGGCACCACGGTGTTCCCCATGAAGCGCTCGTCCTGTCCACTCTTCTACTTGTCCTTTATCTTTCGCGATAATTGTTTTTGATATGTTCAACCAACTACGATGATATTGTTACGCCTTCTTTCTTCTCCCACATGTAACTTTCTATGTTCTTTCCCGTTTTCTTCTAATATTTACCCTGTCTTTTTCTACATTTACCGTCCGACGCAGACGACGCTGCTATTCGGTGGCGCCAACCAAGAAGCATCAAAAGTGTACCGTCATGGCGCTTGTTGTATTTGCGCGATTGTTTTCGCCAGCTAGGCCAATCGTTCACAGTGAATGCGTCAAGATCTGTGGATTTTTTTTTAGAGAACGCACATGGACAACGAGCGCCGTGACGAAGCATTTTTGGCAATGTTTTTCCGGGTCCATTCAGTCGTGATGTCGCCCGGGGTCGTACTTATAGTCTGAAACGGAATGTAGCGCGTAAATCACTGTGGCGCGTCAACGAGGATTGTGCTAATATTCTAATTTTTCGAATAGTAGTTTGAAATAGTACGCTATTCGATCTTTGCTTCGAGATGAACTGCGATGTTCGTATTTTTCGACGTGTCAATGACGGTGGGTTAGCCCTATTGAGACTGATTCTTTACGAGCACCAGTGCACTACGGAGAAGCGACTCCCGCGAAAGGAAGCTCCGCGGGTGTTGTTTCTCTGCAGTGCACCGGTGCTCGGCAAAAAACTCGCTCCACGGGGTTAACCCGCCGCGATGAACATCTCGAAAAGTACAAATGTCGCATTCGCGTTCTTAGGAGGGAGCACACCGTTGGAGGAAGGTACGCTTCCAAAAGAGTATAGCGCACGCGCGTGCCTGGCGTATATATATAAAAAAAAAGATTTAGTTAAAGGTAGTACATACATTAAGTAAAAGTTTCAAAATAAACTGTAGCGGTTATGCGAGGGTAAATGTTAGGCAGAGATGCCCTGGCAACCTGCATACATTATTAGTGATTATGTTTTTCTAATTCGACATAAGAAAACAGCATCTCTAGTTGAAGAAATTGAATTGGGAAGGTGCTTTGAGTCATGTGATGTTCCACGTATAAACGAGATGTCGTATGTGTGATTGTTAACACTTGATATGCCAACTTTCGAAATCTGATCTAGACGAGCTGACTGATAAGAGTAAAGGTGGGGCCTGCCCCTTTCCCCCTTACTGTCATCACTATACTCGGGGACAACTTTTTTCTTCGAATTTCCGAGGCGAGAAAGAGAGCGCGCCCACAGCTTTAATCAGCGCTCAGAAGGATAGGGAACACGCGTGCCCGTACCTTTGACTGAATTGCCAGGAAAAGCTGTTCCCGAGTAAAGTGGATCCGCGCAGACTAATTTGCACTCCACCTATGAAGATGCAAGTTAGTTTGCTTTTTTTACGACGGAGCTGTTAAGGGCAAGTTTGCCCAGGATCGTGTCCGTCAGCAAACAAATGATGACACAAAACTCTGGGCAGCTACTGCCATCTGTGAGCGACGGCGCAACCTTGCCAACCTTTCCACTCTGGCTTGCCGACTTACGGCCGGCTATTACTTCATTCCTACCATTGTACAGCTTCGCTGGTCTTCCTTCTTCACCAGAGTGGAAAGGCTGTTTTTTTTGCAGGAAGTTGTGGTGACGTCAGAACCCCGAGGTGTGATTGGTTCTGTTTGGAAGGATACTGTGTAGACCTCAAAGCAGCTTGCTTTGATAGGTGTACCTGCTGTCCTTCATTCAGAGCCAATCAGAGCTCGGTGTTCTGACGTCACCACAACCCGTGCAAAAGAAGCAGACGAACTTGCGCTTCGCATTACTCGCGTCATCATTTTTGGATCGAACAGCGCGGATATACAGTCACACTCACAGGCACACAAGAAAGAAACAAACGCGCTGCGCTGTTTCTTTCTTGTTTCTTTCTTGTGTGTCGGCGAGTGTGACTGTATATCCGCGCTGTTCCATCCAAGCATGAACTATCAACTAGCCCAAGCGTCCACATTATCAAGCGTCATCACCGCCGCCAGCGCGTCTCGCAGCGCTTCTCAACGAGCGCGACGCTAGCACGCGGCGACCCTGGTCGAGTCTCAGCGAGTCGGGGATCCACAAACGCTGACGTCATGTGCAGGCTTCGGCTTCTAGATGGTACCGGCGAGACGGATACTGGCTCAGGCGAGGGAAAAGACTGGGGCACAAAGCGACTGGAAGTCTCAGAGGGGCATCGAGAGCGGTAGTAATTACGGCAACGTATGAGGCCGGGGTGGAGGAAGAGACGTGCTTCCCTACACGTTGTTCGTGGGAACGCGGCCGCCGCCGTGGTGGTTGCCAGCCCTCTTTGCCACGACGTTTTCGCCCTGACTCACAAAAGGAGGCTTAAATGGTAATTTGCACAAAAAATATGGGCTTTATTTTACTGTATAATTGAGATAAGCCTTTCAATACGGAACGTGTTTTATCAACCGAATTTTGTAAAAAAAAAAATACTTTCATGAAGAACTGGCACAAGAAAAAAACAACCACCATGATGAATAACCGTCACGAAGAACCGACATGAAGGATCGACGTCACGTGCCCCTGTGACGTCACGACATGAAGCGACTGTGACGTCATAATTTCGCATGACGTCAAGTGACTCTGACGTCACTGAATCGCGTGACGTGAGAATGTCACATGACGTGACACCATGACTTTGTGTGACACCGCGACGTTACCTGAGCCGCGACGTCTTGTGACGTCACAGTCATTCGACTTCTTGACTTCCCATGACGTCACACACACACACACACACACGCAGCATGTGCCTAGCTCATTCACAACACATTCTGTTTTTGATGATCAGGCTAGTGCAATTTTTCCATAACGTTTTCGTTGTAAACTACTGAGCGGCAAAGAAGCGGAACTGGTATTTGGAATCTACATGCGTGGAAGTGTTTTATTTCTCGTTGTAATGTGCAGCCATCACCGAGAGTTTGCAAGGTCGTGTACCTTTCTCCTTTTGCAGGACATTTCCTGGGCAACAACACGGTTCTGGACTTTGTCCGCCAAGGCGGCTTCAACATCGAGCACATCGTGGCCACACGCAGGATACGAATGTAAGTGCGTTGGCTACATTACATAAACGGCGAGAAAAAGTTATAGGGTTTCGCGTTTTCGCCATCTTTAACAAAAATAAAAATTACTCGCCAAATTTTTTTTGCTTAATTTGGGTTTTATTTACCGAAAAATCCCGTATGAACTCCCTCCTCCATGAGATCGGACTTTCTGTTTTTTGGATAAATTTCGAGAGCATACAAATTTCGAAACATAGCCCACCCCTTAATTGCCGTCGGATATATCACGCGCTATTCGACAGGAATCACATCAATCACATCTGCGGTACCGGTACGTGTGACAGGCGTGTTCGTAGCGGGTTCTCGAGGATTTGTCTCACCGTGACACGCGAATCTGCTGCGCCCGCCATGTGCACTATCAGTTCCCGGTCCACGTGGGTACCCCGATGTTTATCGCTAATTTTTTTATAAACTTTTTCGGCTACATCTCCAAAGATAGCCCACCCCATTTTGTTTTTGTCATTTATCATCTTAAATGGGCAGTCTTACGGGAATTTACGCTACGAGAAGTTACGCGTCATCTTATTCAAAACTTATAAGTGTCTATTGAACATTTTAATGTGAGGGTGGGGCCCGCTCTCGGTATCTGGCCTTTCGGCTCCTTGTATTCGAGAACTCAGTCCGGCCGCCATTTTCTCACTTAAAATTTCAGAAGGTCGCATAACTTTTGAATAAGTTTACGTTTAGATCTGAAACTTTGTCATCTGGTTCAGACCGTGAATGCTACATTTGGGCAGAGAATGAGCGTTCTCCAATACTTTTTTTACTTTTAAGGTAAAGAATGAAAATTTTTTAGAATCCCCTGTAACGCCGAATTACGCAGCTCTGGAGGAGGAGGAGGGGAAGCTACGAAGAGGAGGGTATACCCCTCTTTCTCACCCGTACCCTCCCTTCCTCCTCTCCTTCTCCCCTGCCATTTAGCAGGAAATTTTCCCTAAATTTCCCGCTACATACAGCGGAAAAAATTTTCCGCAAAATTTAACGTGGAATTTTTCCACTGAATTTAGCGGGGAAATTTTTCCGCTAGGAATCCTTTCCGCTGACTGTTGTGGGGAATTTTTCCGCTAAATTTCGCGGGGAACTTTTCCCAGTGAATTGTGCGGGGAATTTTTCCCATTAAATTTAGCGAGGCAATTTTTTCCTAAATTTAGCGGGGAAAATGTTCCGCTAAATTTAGCGGGGAAATTTTCTTGCTAAATTTAGTGAAGAAATTTACCCATAATGCAACGCGCGGTGACGTGACGAGTGACATCACTTGTGATGTCACACGGGACGTCACGTGTGACGTCATTATGGCAAACGTCCCATAACGCAACGCGCGGTTACGCCGCCGCCGACGGCGACACCGGTCAATCCCGAAACAGGCGCCTAAGAGCTGGGCTCTAAAAAAAACAAGCAAAAAAAAATTGAATTTTTTTTACGCCTTTCATATCTAGTTGTTCTAGAGGTGGCACGCTACAATACCGTTCTGCTTGTGTCGTATATCGCGCAACTGTTTCTCTCGTGCGCCTTATTATGGCAACGTCTACTTCCACTGCTTTTTACGTGTCTTTGCTTCATATGTAGGGATATGTCACCCTGCTGTTTTGAAGTCTAGTTAGACCGGGGCGACGGATCTGCCATAATAAAAAGGACGCAAAACTTGCATAACACTCGTGAGCACATTCAGGCTTTCGAATACAACGTCCGTCTAAAATCAAAACCGGCAGAGGTTTCACAGGCTGAAATAGCTTTCACAGTCTCACATAAAGTTTAGGCGGGCGTATGTTTAAAAAATAAATAAACGAAGACACTTACGACTGCTTACCTGTAAGAAAGCGAAAACATTCCTACACGCAGCGCATTCCTATAAGCAGCGCGCCACGTCTTCCTTTCGTACACGGCGCTCCGGCGGTGGCATCACGCTCCAACACTATGCAGGCGCGGCGCCCCCACCTGCTTCACGGCTTCAGTGACGAAGAATCTACGTCGCTGTGCTTTTCTTCGTGTTTTATTTCCGAGGCACGTCCGCTTTGACCTTGAGCACCCCCGCTGGCTTCACGGCGTCCGTGACGAAGCACCTATATTACTGTACTTTTGGCCAATGGGACTTTAGGTGCCGCTTCTCTCAGCCAATGGGAACTTAGTCGCTGTTTTTCGCTGCTACAGACGGCATTTAGGTGGCATTTTTCGCTGCTACAGACAACGCCGGCCTCGCTCACTGCAGTTAGTGCCTCCGCATTAAAACCACCTGAAAGACAAGGGCTGCCCATGACGTCGTCGCTTGTGGATCCCCGACCCGCCCCTAGCGGTACACACGCCGAAGCTCGACGAAAGAGTCGCCGCAACGCGGCAGACGCGTACGACGAAAGCAAGCGGCGACCGCTGGCTTGCGTCGAGCGTCGTTGTGAGACGCCGCAAGACGCGCTGGCGGCAACGCTGACGCAAGCTAGGCGGCGCTGCATGGATCCACTAGTAATGGCGTTTGGGCACGAACGCGCCTTTGACCGGTCTGTTTGCCGTATCCAAAAGGTGTCCCTCAATTTCCGCTTTGTGACGTCTTAAAAGTGTCACGCTAGCGTCGGCCGCGAATCTGGCGGTGTCACAGCAACGGAAGTAGTAAACGTGGCAGACACCTGTTCTGCTGCAGGTCTCTCGTCTGCTTGAAAGTTCATGGAAATCTCAGAAGCAGGGGAGTTGGGATTCCGGGACGACAACGGCACACGTGTTCCCTCGTGCTTATCTCCGGAACTTTTATGCTGAACAGCAGGATCGCGACATCTGGCATCATGACACACCGACTGCGTTCTTTGTTGCCACTTCGGGAACAATTTCGAGGCATGGGCGGAATAGGACGTGAGAAACGCTTACCAGGCACAGTAGTTCCAAAATTTTGAAAATCGATTTTTATTCTGACGAACGTCTTGGTGGAAGGGGTGAAATGCGACTCAAGTCGCCTAACCCCCAGTCTAGGGAAGAAAGCTCAGCTATTGTCTTTTAGGTGGTATCTGTGTCCCGCGCAGCGATGAAGCGTTTGTGTCGCTCCAATCTCTGCAGCCTGAAGAAGAGCTGGGACCGAAGGTCGGAGTCGTGGCGTGACGAGAGCGTTCACTCTCTGGACGATCAAGGAGGTCCCTCGAGCCCCGGTGAGGCCCAGAGGGACGACAGCGCAACCAGCGGCCAAGCACCGACACATCCGGTAATTCCCAAACATTTATTTCTGTATTTATTTAGTGGCCTCTGAAAATTCCATATGGAATTTTCATAGTGGTTTTCAAGCACAGTGGTTTTCAAACTTTTTGCCGTCACGGACCTTCTGACCCACTCATAGTCCGTTCAAGGACCCCCAGTGCATTCTGCATCAGAGGTCTTGTACCATCAGGGGGTTTTTCAGCGAGATAGCATTGGTTAGCTACTTAACACGGTTTTCGCGATACGCTCGTGTGCATAGGTGACGCCTCCGCATACGCAGGTCATCCGCAGATGCTGGCACCGTGCGTATGCGAACGTCGTCTTCGGCATCGTCCTAGAGGTCCTCCGAGAGGTCGTCCTAGACGTCGCTCTTGGGCGGTCCTTGAGATCGCCCTAGAGGTCGTCCTAGGGGCCGTTTTAGACGTCGTCTTCTTGGACTTCGTCCTAGATGGCATCCTTGAGGTTGTCCTTGAAGTCGTCCTAGACGTCGTTTTTGACGTCGTCTTTGCCGTCGTCCTAGCAAGCAGAGGTGCCCGCACCACGCATACACGGAGCGGCAGTACGCACACATTCCCATTTGCGCCCAAGCTATGAGGCAATTATCGGCTTGAGTTGAGCTAGTTGGTACATGATCAATGGGGGGGGGGGGGGGTGAAACAGATTGGATATAAAACGATTATAGAAAGACTGGACAAGACACACACACACGAAGCTGCAATGATGGTGTGGAAACAGCTTGAACATTAAAGGATACGGAAGATTGCAGAATTACAGAGACACGAAGCAGTCGCTCAATTTCGAAGTTGCGTGTTGCAGTCGCGCTCACGTCAATGATTGCGTCGTACACCATTCATAATAGAAAGTGTTAACTAAAAATTTGCGTCGTCGTATTCATAGTGAGCTGTGTCGTAGTCTCATGACGAATGCCATCGCAATTCACAGACAATTAACAATAGCGGTTTCTGCAGCTAATTTCTTTTTAGAGCCGTGAAAGCTTTACTGTGTGGCCTTTGCAGGTGAAATATATGACCAGGGGGATATGATGCATGAATCTAATCGTCACGCCAGGTAGGATTGTTTATAAAGATTTGTTCCTTACTTTTTACTTAATTAGAATAAGCCCATGATTACAATTATAAACTTGCTCACTGTCATTCAAACCACTAAATCAATAAATTTGACAAAGATTTGTAGCACGTGGAAAGTACGTTGGTAGATTGTGTGAAACTGCGCATGATAGAATCCTAATCACCCGAATTTTCGCACCGCTAATCTTGCGTCTGATGACCAAGTGGTAACTCCAGCGCACCACCGATTTTCCCATGCGCTCCCAATATTTCTAAAATTTGCTGCCTTAGTGGTTTCCGATGATGCTGATCAAGTTTCTAAATAAAACCATAGGCCTATCTTCATTAACCAAAAAGTTAATGAACAAATGTTAGGTAACTGTTCGATTTATCGTGAAAACAATCTGTAGAGACTGAAGAACGCTCTGTATAGCCGTGCACGGCAGTAAACAGCATGATAAAGATATTCAGAATACAACGTTAGACGACAGTAAAGGTGACTGCAAGACTTGCAAGATAACCCCAGAAAAAAAAAAAGAGATTTATTTTTGCATTTTAAAGGCACCTCGAATCGCGGAACGCTCTATCTCTGCCCAAATAGGGCGCCAGGGGCCTGGACGAGTTTTTGGAGCGCGGCCGTAATCTAATACGCTCATACACACATCTGTGTGCGCTTAAGACACGCTCATAAACCATTTAAAAAATGCCGCTCGTATGTGAAAGATGCACCTGATACCAACGGTCCGTCGTCTTAGTAAGTCTCATTGACGTGAAGGCATCATGAAAGGATAAATTGACTTCCACCCGAAATGGGGTGCACCTAGCGTCTCTAGGCGGCTGGTGTCCACTAAGAAAAATCCGCCTGGTCCGAGATTCGATCCCGGGACCTCTCCAAGACTAGCGGAGCCTTCGAATATCCGTCGGTAGAGCAAACGGATCTTAACAGTTACCGCACCAGCCCTGATCAGAACCACCGCAAGATGAGGGAAAATGCAAGCACGTGGATGAATGTTATTTTGATGGAGCTCGGACGAACTCTGGAACAGTTTATACAAATAAAATGCTCTAACAAGAGACGTTTTTGTCATTAGAGAGCGTGAGTAAATTAATTAAGGGAGCCGCCAAATCAGGCACTTGACGCATGGTATATGGCTGTCAAAACTTCGGGCATACCTACACTGTACCCGGCCTTTATTCGGCCGTAAACCGTACTCCTCAAATCTATAGGAGTGAGCGTGTAGGCACTATATTTGCCAAATAAAGGGGTCCACATCAATAAATACTTTATGGAGTATTCATCGGCAAGTCATTTGCGTAATGTTCTTGGTCATCTTCTTGTAATATTGAAAATTAGCTTTTTCTTTCGCGTTTACGAGCCAGAACGCTTTGCAACTGGTTTTCACTGCGACCGGGAAATGTTGATTAAAACAGTGGGCTCTTTGCTTTTTTTACTTTATTCTTGCAGAAACTCATAAAATATTTCGTGTTCCGGTCGTGCTCTGCATATGGTCCATTAGAGATTGTATGTTCTTTCTGCATATCATATTTTTCAGATTACGTGAAACATGCAGACACTACACGGGGGGGGGGGGGGGGGGGGGGTAGCTAACTTACGATGTGCGGTTTAAAGTTCTCGTCATTATAATAAAGAAAAAAAAGTCTGCAATCACAAGCTTCAGTAGGGGGGTTGCTCAAGTACCACAGTTCTTCGGGCCGAAATTGTTTTTGTCTGACAATTTAGGGCCCTGAAAACCCAAAAAATAAAAAGAGAAAAGAAACAATGCCGAATTCTGGTTGGAATGATCAGTGGGTAGACTTAAATTTGCAACCCTTGTGTCTACTGCAAACGCCGAAAGCGTTAGAATGCGGAACGCCGGTCTCCGGCGGCATTTGGCTTTTGCATTCGACCCGCCCGACAAGTGCAGTGGAGACAAAGGCAGCCTTTGGCTCCATTGCACTCCTAGCTCGAACGCATTTCAGTGTAGAAGCCAAACGCCGGATGCACGGCTTTCCGCGTTCTAACGCTTTCGGCGTGTGCAGTGGCATAGCCTCCTTTATACTCACAAAGTCTGGCAGTTCGACGACCCAGCTATAGAGTGCCCGGTCGCAGATTTGGAGCCCGAGGATCTGGTAGCACAGAGCATCAAAACATTATTTCTCGGGGAACCTGGACGTCAGCGCACAGCTTTTGCAGCGGCGAAGACCCGAAACACACTCGTTCGCTCGGGAGAAGTTTGTTTCGGCGTCTCGCCGCAGCGGGGCACCAGTCACGCGGCTCTATTCCCGTGGCTGTGCAGTCCCAGGCGGGCGGGAGGGCGGGCGGGCGGGTGGGCGGAGTTATTACCGTGTTTTTCGGACTATAGCGCGCGGAGTATGCATGTTGAGAAGTTAAAATTTTACGTGGTGCGGGGCATCTATAGGTTGAAGCTATACAAGGATTTTTTTTTTAGATCGTTTATTATGGCGAGACATGACGGATTTTGCAATGACATTATTAATAAATATTTTTGTATGATATAAGGTTCTTTGTGAGCTAATAAACCAGGCATTTGTCAAAGCGCCCTGTGTAAGAAAAGTTGTTTGTTTTTGTTTTGCGTACGATTTACAGGCACCAGGTGGAAACCATGCACCAAGAAAACTCTTTTTTTTTTCAGTCGAAATTCGTTTTTGCGAGCTATACACCGGGTGTAGACTATGCTACGGGAAATTCAGTATATGAACTCTATGGCGTGCAGGGCTCTTCGAAGCGGAACCCCAAGCGGACCAACCGGCCCCTGGGTATAGCCCAGACAACGCCGTCGTCGCACACGGGAAGGCCTCGCAAGTTTCATGACCTCTGGGTCAAGCTGGACGGCTTCACCACGTGGTAAGGGGACCGGGCGACCTCGCTACAGGGCGAGCAACGCGTCTTCGACTGGTGGGTTCAGCGTTCCAGCTCGTTGCTCGCCCTCCAGCGGCGGAAACGGGAAGCGCTCTAGTGAGGGTCCCCCGATTCTCCTGCTCAGCGGGCACGGCTGAACTGCTCGCGAAATGCCATTTCCGATTGCAAACCACCCTCTCCACTGCTCCAACGTAGTGCTGCAACCGGTATGGGATTGTACGTTACTACAAAGTTTTATTATTGCGTATATAAGCAAGATCCGTGCGTTTGCATTAGAGTTGCGTGCTCCACGCTTCACATGCGCGTCGTCGCCATCCGCTAATCTAAGACCACGAGCTTGGGTTCCGCGCACGCGCTGTGTAGAACACGCAAAGCTAACGCAAACACACAGCGCCTGCGTTCGCTCGTATACGCAATACTAAAACTCACTACTGTTTCACCGGCTTCCAACGCCAACAAAACGTGCTGCAGTGAGCAGTCGTGCAAGCAGGTAGGCGTTCCTTTGGAGTAGAAAACCTGAGGATGGTAAATAAAGCGTAAAAATTAAAGTCACGAGATGTTATAAAAAAATTAATAATAAAAAAAAACTTTTTTTTTTTTTTGGGGGGGGGGGGGGGGGGGGAGACGCTGTCTATGTGCATAAAAAGGCATAGGGCGAAACGTAACCAACGTGGCTTCCGGCGAGATACTGAGCCTGAAGTACATCACGTAAAACCGCCATAAAAAAAAATATATATATATATATATATATATATATATATATATATATATATATATATATTTTTTAGTAGGGGAGATGATTGTTATAAACAAAGAAAGCAAACAAGATAAACATGAGTTATAGGGACCACAGTCAAATTTTTGTAAATAATGTTCTTCCATAAGGCACAACGCAGTCAGTTATGGAAACCTTCATTTACATTTGTCTAAAAGTGACTGTGTTTTATTTGACCTGTTCGTTTAAGTCACCGAGAGCTATAATCCTCAGTACATGTTTTCCGTCTTCTTTTGCGAGAGATGGTTCTGAACGTTGCCAAAGCGTTATTTTGCGACTTCAGTGCTGTAATGCGATATTAGAATGATCGTCTATTGGTTTGAAAGCGCCCCCTTTCTCTTGTTTTTTTTTTAAGCCTGTCATGCTATACATTTCTTGCCCTTCTTTTCATGCATCGTTTACCGTTTCATATCTGCATTTACCGTAAACTACCTGAAAGATAAACCTGCGAGGAACAAGAATAGACTTTTGTTTCAACTCGGCGTATATCAGTGGAGAAGAAGAGAGATTCTTGGTATCACCAGGACACCCCAGCTGAACACACAAATCGTGCGACCTTAAAGGCATGCTGAACCGAAATTCGGAGCTCCCAAAAGAGGTCTGGAGCTCACAAAAGAAGGCTGGAGCGAACGGTTATACAGTCACTGTGGATATAAAGTCTCGATTCGGTGTGGGTGCAAAATCTGGAGTCACGTTTTCCAAAATTTGGATTTCTGAAAACAAGGCCGCAGACGCGTGGAACGGGACGCTACGAATCCAGAAGCATCACTCATACATCGATATTTCAAACGGGTGGCCGTATTCTGGAAAATGAAGTGCGCGATTGAACACTTCCGACGAGGCCGACGAGGCAGGTGACGTTGCGATCCTCCTTCCCTCTCGTCTTCGCTTCGTCCTCTCGAGCAGGTGAACCGAAGCGAGGAGGAGTGAAGCGAGGCCGCTTTCCCTCCTTCTCAACTGCTTGAAAAGAGTCGTGACGTCATATTCCTGGCTTGATCGCGCCCTTCTTTTTCAAGAACACGGCCATACCTATGAGATATCGATGTATGAGTAATGTTTTAGAGATAGCAGCGTCCCGTTCAAAACATCTGCGGCCTTGTTTTCCGAAATCCAAATTTCGGTTCAGCATCTGGAAACCTCGGCGGTTTCCGCTACTATACCTCATTCCAGTAGCTGTGTTCGATTTACCTGCACCTCCTGCACCGATGCAGAAAAGTGTAGGGCAGTGTACTTCCGGTATGTGCATTGAGATAGGACCGGAAGTGCTCGCCCTACTGTTTTCTGCAAAGGTGCAGTAGCTGCAGGTAAATCGAACAAAAATAATGTTTACACATCCCCAGCTCAGCGTGCGATCTCCACGGCCCAGCATGCGCGAGGTTGGCGCTTCGGAAAGCAAGCCAATTACGCGCGATACACACGAACACTCAAAAGAAAGCGGCCAGATTCACGTTTTTGAAAAGATGTATAGTCACATACTGTAAACAGATGCAAGTTAAAAGGACCATGAAATTAATTTTGGGCTGGGATGCATTATATTACATTGGGATCTTACTAACCTCATATTGTTTAGTGGGCCAAAAAAAAGAAGGTAGAAAGTCAATAGCCTGCTTTTCGGTACGAAAACTTTGAAAATATAGCGGACTATTGCTTACCTCCTTTCTTTCGAAAGCTCTTCGCCTTTTCACCGTGATGCATCCACCGTGCCCAAGCACTGCAGCCAGCCCCAGCTCACAGATTGGGCACGAGCACTGCGTCCCTATGCGGTAATTCAGTCGACGAATATTGGGATTCGCGTTCGTGGCCAATGAGTGGCATGACGGCACTTATCATCACTTGAGAATGACAAGTTCCACGGTGTGCTTCACGGTGGAAGCTTCAAGGCATCGCATTCGGTGCCCAAGCACGTCACAATCACGTGATTTCTCATTATGTTTTTGAGTTGAATATTAAAGGTAAGCAGGACGGACCAGCTGCACCAGAAATCAAGAGCAAAAGCACCGGCAACGTCAATCCCTCACCCTCGCCCGCAGGCTCCCCTTGCACCCCATCATTACCAATCTTCTTTCACCTGTGAAGTGTCATTGTATGACCATTAAACACGGCGCCTCAGGCCTTCCCAGTAAATGCACGATTTGCCTTTCTGCTGACCCGCGGCTATCCTGAGCTAAAATAAATATCACTATCACCATAATTTCATAGTCTCATCACGAATGCGGCAGAAGCTCCTCTCACACTCTTCATTACTGTCAGTATTGTATTCCTCTGCAATGCGCAAGTAGTCCACTATCAAGGCGCACTTCGCGCTAACGTCTGTGGAGGTCGGTGCATAGTGCTCACCCCTGAGGAAGACAAAACAGGATAAACACAAACAAACAAACAAACAAACAAACAAACATATGTTTATCCTTTCCTTTACACTTCCACAAACGTCACAAACGCGTCATGGCTGCCAGCTGTCTTTCGTGGTGGCCAGCAAGGCGATTTGATGTGGTGGTTTGTTCGGGGTGGTATTTCTTTGGTACACTTCACCGATCTTCATGACAATTTGCTGGATCCCACTTCCTTGTTCCGCGGATACGCCACCGGGAGTTGCGAATCGGTCATCTTGGGCCTGTTTAAGTGTGCGCAGGGTGAAGCGTTGCAGAGGCTGGGCGACTGAGTGCTGAAAGAACGTTTTCTGGTCGTTCGCCGTCGCTCGCAGACGAAGTCTTTGAAAACCCCGTTCTCAAAGACATCTCAGAGCTGCCTTTACGAAAATGCAGCACCGCAGAAAAATGGTACAACTCGACCAAAAACATGTCTCGTGGTCAGGCGGCGTGATAAAAGGATACGATGTTAATGCAATTCATGCAAAGGTGCAGGGGAGCTGGAGAGATTAAACGTGCCGTTGCCGTGGCACACGGAAGTGTGCCAAGGCAACGGCACACTTCCCGCGCCTTCACACGTCCATGCGCCTTCACACGCGTCGATACCGATCAGCTTCGACGCGTGTACATGTTTTTGCTGCATACCATATCAGTATACCTCGGCAAACCTCACTCATGAGGGCCCTCACTCACCCTCATCTTCACAGGTGAAGTGAGGGTGAGTGAGTTTCTGAAGCAGGAAATTTCATTAGTATGAGGGTGAGTGAGGGCCGTGGGGCTGTGAGGGCGGTGCGTGAGGGCCGTGAGGACGGTGAGGGGTATGAGGGCCATGAGTACGTGAGGGGCATGAGGGCGGTGAGTAGCGTGAGCGCCACGAGTGCGTGAGGGATGTGAGGGCGGTGAGGGGTATGAGGGCCATGAGTGCGTGAGGAGCGTGAGGGCGGTGAGTGGCGTGAGGGCCATGAGTGCGTGAGGGGTGTGAGGGCGGTGAGGGGTGTGAGGACCATGAGTGCGTGAGGGCAGTGAGTGGCATGAGAGGCCCCTAGGGCCATGAGTGCGTGAGGGGTGCGAGGGGTGTGAGGGCCATGAGTTCGTGAGGGCAGTGAGTGGCATGAGAGGCGTGAGTGCCGTGAGGGCGGTGAGTGCATGAGGGGTGTGAGGGCCATGAGTGCGTGAGGGGCGTGAGGGTGGTGAGTGCATGAGGCCCCCTTCAGACGGAGCATCTTTCTCAGCAATTTTGGTGTTGATGGCGGGTTGTTCTCTAGCTTTCCCTAGATCGACACGAATTGCTGAGATGGGGTGCGGCTCGAAATAATCAAGCAACTCGGAGCAATTCAAAGACGTTTAAAGTGGCTGCATCCAATCAGGGGCGCAAAATTTTCACGTGATACCTCGTGCCGGAGGTGATGACAACGAAAGACTTGGTTCTGGTTTGAAATCCATCGTTTTTAGAAATAAGCTGTTTCAGAAAGGTACATTAGTATTCTCAACGAGATTTAAATTCATAAAAACACGTTTATAACGCGTAATTGTGTCTAAATAGTGCAAGAAAAATAAAATTTCATGATGGTGATGGCAAATTGCAGCAATTGGTTGCTGCGTGTGATCGCGGGTTGCTGGTGTTGCGACGTCAAGTCTCTGGGCGAAATCGCCCCATCTGAAGCTGGCCTGAGCGGCGCGAAGGCAATGAGTGCGTGAGGGGCGTGAGGGCTGTGAGGGGCCGCGAGGGCGGTGAGTGCGTGAGCGGCGTGAGGGCGGTGAGTGGCGTGAGGCCCATGAGTGCGTGAGGGCGGTGAGTGGCGTGCGGGCGGTGAGTGGCTTGAGGGCGGTGAGTGGCGTGAGGGCTATGAGTGCGTGAGGGCCGTGAGGGCGGTGAGGGGCGTGAGGGCGGTGAGTGGCGTGAGGGCTATGAGTGCGTGAGGGCCGTGAGGGCGGTGTGGGGCGTGAGAGCCGTGACTGAGTGAGGGGCGTGAGTGGCGTGAGGGCTATGAGTGCGTGAGGGCCGTGAGGGGCTTGAGGACCATGACTGAGTGAGGGGCGTTTTTTTCGGTGAGTGGCGTGAGGGCTATGTGTGCGTGAGGGTGGTGAGGGGCGTGAGGGCCATGACTGAGTGAGTGACGTGAGGGCGGTGAGTGGCGTGAGGGCTATGAGTGCGTGAGGGCGGTGAGGGGCGTGAGGGCCATGACTGAGTGAGGGGCGTGAGGGCGGTGAGTGGCGTGAGGGCTATGAGTGCGTGAGGGCGGTGAGAGGTGTGAGGGCCATGAGTGAGTGGGGGGCGTGAGGGCGGTGAGTGACGTGAGGGCCATGAGTGCGTGAGGGGCGTGAGGGCCGTGAGGGCCGTGAGGGGCGTGAGGGCCGTGAGGGCGGTGAGTGCGTGAGGGGCGTAAGGGCCATGAGTGTGTGAGGGGCGTGAGGGCCGTGAGGTTCAGTGAGGGTGAGTGAAGGGCTGAAGGTGAGTGTGACTGTGAGGATGAGGGTGAGTGAGGGGCTGAAGGTGAGGGTAGCTGTGAAGGTGAGTGAGGGGCTTAGGTGAGTGTGGCTGTGAGGGTGAGGGTGAGTGAGGTCGACCTAAAATGCTGACCTTTGCATATCAGTCGCGGAGTTCTACATCGTCCATCTGTTTTGCCGAGTTAGTATCACTTCGCTATAACTAATCAGTGCTTTGCTTTCAGTAAATAGAAATATAAAAGTGAGTGGTTGCTATCATGCACTATCAACTATGGCTATGTTATAAATCTACTCGAATGGATCCGAGTTTCTCACGTCACTTGGCAACACAGGTAAAGTAACGCAGTGGAGCAGCGCTGGATGCTTCCAATAGTTCGTTTTTACAAAATTGCAGCACCGCAGATGGCGCTTCCAATAGTCCATTTTTTTGGCACAGGACCGTGGGATCTAGCGGTTTTTCACGGTGGCTCCTCGGAACCCACGTCCATCGGTTAAGTTCTCCGAGTGATCTGACAGGTTCACACCTAACGTTGGCAGCACGCCTGTAGTGCTTCAATTTGTCCCTAAAAAAAGAAATGCTTGTTTTATAGCGCGAGGAAAATGTTTTAGACAAGGTCATCTGAGGACCGTGTACGAGCCAATGCGACCTGTTCATGGCGGAAGTTTTTTTTGTTGTTTTTCTTTGTTTTTTTAAATTAAAACGCACATCAGACCGAACGCTGCTGCGACGCGATCGACCAGATAAAGTCCTATTGGCGCGCTACCGAGTATAGGTTATGCCGACAGCGCCTCCGCCGGGGAGACCTGACGCGCGCGCTTTCCTCTCGGCGTGTCTTCCCTGACCTCGACGGAAGCTTCCTTTATTCGATCGTTTTATTTAGGGAATACCGCAGATGGTTTTTTACCATCCAAGCACCGGAGGGTTACGTCAGGTTTCGAACAGAACAGCCAGAGCTGTCAATATTTTGGGAATGCACACAATCGAGTGCGCAAGGTTTCGAAGAGAACTCTCAAAGCAGTCAATAGTTGGGGCATGCACACAATTGGAGGGCAGTGAATTCCAATCATTAATCGTACGCACAAAAAAAAAAGAGTATTTAAAGGTGTTATTTTTAGGAGCATATATGGTCCTACATTTTTGTGCGATTCAACCTTGCAGAGCGCTGGGGAGGTGGTAAAAGGCATAAGGTTTTTTCTAGGTCAAACTCATTATTGTAAATTAAAAAAGATAAGAAAAAAAAGACATCTTAGCAATTTTTCGCTTAGACTCGAGCGACTCAAGTCCGGATTTGCGTATCAAGCCCGACACTGATGATAGGCACCTAGAATCGGAAGAAATGAATCATGCACTGAGGCGCTGAATTCTCTCGACTTTTTCCATATATATTTTAAGTACGGCTTCTACAAAATGAACGCATATTCTAGTACTGGCCGAATAAACCTTTATATGCCGAAAGTTTTACAGACAAGTCACATGGTCCTAGCTTCCGTCTTAGGTAACACAACTTTTTGAAAACCTTTGCAGCTATATTATCTGAGTTTCCCAATTTAATTTTGGTTATAATATCGAAGCCCAGACACTGTACCTCGTTTACAGTTTGGATGCATTTGTCTCTTACATGGTATGCAAAGCTAAGAGGAACTTTTTTGTGTGTTACTGTGAGAGCGCATGTCTTAGAGTAATTAATAATTATTTGCCACCTCTCACACCATTCTGAAATTTTGCAAACGCTTTCGTTAAGCGATACTTGATCCAACGTATTTTTGACAGCTCTATAAACAACGCAGTCATCAGCAAACATTTTCATAGTCACACTTGTGATATTGTTATCGGCCATGTCGTCGACATAAATTTTTAAAAAAAGGTCCTAATACCCACCCTTGTTGTGGTAATCCAGAGAGCACGTCAAGATGTACTGACTGACATCCGTTAATTTCAACAAATTTCACTCTAGTTTTGAAATGAGCAGCGATCCATGTCACAAGGCGAGGAGCAATGCCAGCCCGCAGCAATTTTATGAGTAGTAGGTGATGGCGGTACCCTGTCGAAGGCTTGGGATAGGTCTAAAAATATTGCATTAATTTGTTCTTTGTTATTAGTCGCATGGTCGAAATCGTGCACTACTAAGTAGTGGTAGACAATTGGTATCTAAATCCAAGTTGAAAGTTGACTAATATGTTGCGGGTATTAAAAAAACAAAAAAAAACTTATGTAGATGCTGATGACACGTTCAAGCAGCTTACAGCTGGTGCTAATTAACGATATTAGTCTGTAATGTTCAGCAAGCAGTTTGCTCCCACCCTTATGTACAGGTACAACTCTACCACAAAGCCAGTCGGGTGGAAGACATCCCTGATCGAAAAAGGTTTCGAACATGACATATAAATGTGTCATGTTCAGAAACTTTCTGCTAAGTCATGTTCAAAACGCTGGCTTGAACACCGCGCTAGATATTTCCGCTTCAACACGTTCATAAAGCTCTTCTTGTCGTCGTTGAGGCACCAAACTGCTTAGTGACGTAGCCGTGCCTAAGCAATTAACAGTTTTGTGTTAGTTTTGATTTATACATTGCGCGACACACAAGGAAAACGACTTTAGCAACAAGACTGTCTCTAGAGGAACATGGCAAACTGGGTCCGCGACAAGGTACCTCTAGCCGTTTATAGAAGAGTAATCTGGTGGCGCACTGGGCAACCAAGGCGTGGAGAAAACTTCATTTTGCAGCAGCTACGCGCGCGGTGTCAACGCCTGTATATATCTTACTGTATCTCTGTTCATGTGCGGCTTACAGGCGTTCCCTGCTGCAGCATCGGCCCACAGCTCCACATGACGGGCTGGCAGTACAGCAGTCTCTCAAGTCTTGGCAGCGAAGTTCGGCCACGTTGGGCTACGCCGCCTGTCCCCTACAACTCGTGCCCTGGATCGTCCTCTGGCACAGGCTCTCGGGCATCGACCTGCGATGAGTACGACGGAGTGTGGATGTCGGGGCCACTTGTTCCTATGCACAATTGGAAGGGAGGGTGCGCCATCTCCCGGCACTTTCTAGCCCCCGGCGCCCTTGCGTTAAAGAGGCGCTTGAAGGGGAGAACACTTGCTCAACTTCTTCCGTCCGGGACAGGCTTAGTGGAGCCTCGGGCAGATCGATCCCGCAGTACGACCGTTTTCATTCCACTCCCATCCAAGAAACCGGTGCCAATCCTTTATTTATCCGCAGAATGAATACTATAAATTGAATATTGAGGGCCGTAGGCCACAGACAAGAGGGCAATGAACACGTCCCAAATAAGGCCTGAGTTGGGTGATTTGAGAGTCCTCAGATCCGAGCTGAAATCTGAGCTACATGGCGCCGCACAGCGTAAAGGCTGGCTTACATACATTGCGTTTGATTGTAACCAGATGCGTTGTTTGGCCTTGCGCTCCCCTTATGACGAGAAGATTCACTGGCGCCATGGATCCGGTATCTTTGGAACGCTTGCTATTTGCGAGTGTTCCTCTCCCTCTCTTAAAACCTAAAGTGTTGTTTGCTTTCTAGTAAAGGAGCACAAGGCTGCATTACGCACTCGATTGCAACGAAACGCAGGTGTGTGAACTAGCCTTAACCCTTGAACAGGCGCTGTCTATTTGGCCGGGATAGCACCTACCACCAGGGATTCTTTGGCTGCAACTTTGTCTCTGCGCTATCAAGACGGCTCTGGTTTTGGGAAATATCAGCCGGAAGTATCCATACAAAACTAAACATTGCACACAAAAAACGCGTTCATACTCTTGCCGTTTATGTGAAGATACCTCCTTGCGAGTGCGTATTGTGTAGATTCTGTTTGAACAATTAAACGTTTAGTACGGGAGACCAAAGGTTTCATATAAAATCTTACAAATCTATGTAGAAAAAAATAGCAACCTCTGAAGCCATCGCCGTAAGAAAGCTATCGATCACGAACCTTCTATAAGCTGTTGTTCAGAGGTTGCTCAAATGTACGTTCATCGTTAAATTAATTTTAAATATTTAAATATGTTATACAGGGTGTTATTGGAAAATTGCGAACCCCGCACTTCAAGAATAATGTTTGCATAATTGAAGACTCGATCTGCAAACAAATGCACCGTCAGTGGCTCCGGATATCATGCAAGAGTTTCAGGGTTCCGGAAGTTAGGAGCAACTTGTGAATATTCTCAATAACAGCAATGACGCCAATTCAGAAATATTGAAGTTGGCACAGTACGCTTGAATCTTCGACAGGTTTTAGGTTGTCCTGGCTTGCCCACTCAAGGCAGCGTCTGATGCCGCCGCTTCCCATTACCAGTGTTGAAGGTAACGCGTTTCAAGGGACGACGTTACTGGTAACGGGGTAGGTTTTTCAGTAACGTTCTAACGTACAGGTTTCAATCTGAAACGACTAACAAGCAATTTCGTAAATATTTCACGGTATTGCATGTCAAATTATCTTACCCTTTACCTCTTAATAAATTTTGGCTCCTTTAAAGAACAAACGCGCCATCGGGACTTTGCTGTATTAAAAAAAAATTGAGAAACAAAGAACAACAATATTAAAAAAGAAATACCTCTGTAAACGTTTAATTGCTGTCGAGGTTCGTAACCACGTCTGATTGCTGCAAAATACTGAAATTTAAATTAAAGCTGAAGTAATGCTCATTGATTTTGGAAGTAATGATTTTCTCCGACGAGTGATATTTTGACAAGACCTCTGCCGCTTTTGAACTCGCAATTTGTACAGTGATTTATTTGTGCAAACATGACCTTTAATTATCAGCGTGCGCTCCTGTTTTCAATGGATTTCTAACGGCTTGAGAAAATCCTCAATAATTATAACGTAGTCTCGGTGGCATTGGTCATAGCCAAAGGTCAGATAGAAGTCTGAGGTTTCCTCTATTGTTCAAGATAAGATTGACGTCCTTGCTTTATCTGAATTAAGGGCTGCCCACACATGACACGTATTCTGACGTGCACAGCATTTGCAGGACGGGAGCGGAGGTTTTTTCCACCGCTCCCGGTCTGCGTTAAAACGTGTTTTTTTTTTCTCTCTTCTTTTTGCCAACCGAGAAGGTTTCCTTTCACTAGTGATCTTAGACAAAGCTTTGGAGCTCGCTTATGACGCATGGCAGGACGTAGCCACTCACACGCTCTACTGACTGTCGTCAAGGCCTCCGCTGTGGTTGTCAGTCCCCAAACTCTCAAATAGAGTTGTTAAAAAAAAAGCACTTAAGTAACTTAATACCATGCTAAAAAAAAAGTATCTGAGTAGAGTACAAATACTCATAAAAGTAACTCGCTACTCCAAGATACCCTCAAGTTACATATTGTTATAAAAAGTAAACAAAGAAGAGAAAAAGAAGCCCTATAGCAGCAGAGCCCTTCCACCCCCCCCCCCCCCCCCCCCATTTTAATCAGTGTGATAGAAAATATGTCCTTTCGCCTCACCCTTCACCGAGGGGCGCTCCGTGTCGGAAAATTGTGTTGCGTAAATTATATATATACGCGTACACAAAAAGAACGCTAGTAGAAAGGAGAGGGAACAAGCCTTTTTATGCTAACTTAAGGGCGAAAAAAAGTCACCATGGACGCAAACACGATGTCTCCAAAGCTGAATCTATGTCACCGTCAACCCTTTTAAAAAGGTGGAAGTAACTTACAGGTAACTTATACGGTGTGTACACTTCACAAGTCCCCAAACTCCCAAACAGACTTCATAAGTATGTACACCTACGAAGTGTACATACTTCATAAGTGCAGCAGATAGTGCAAGATACCAAGTTACCCCCAAAAGTATTTAAGATAGAATGACTTGAGTAGAGTATTTAAGTTACGTACAAGTATGCTCCCGAATACAATACAATGAGTCGACAGCGAGGAGACAAGAAAGAAAGTCGTGCTGTTTGCGCGGTTCATCTCCTTACTGAAAACGTTCGTGCGCGCAGAAGCGTTCATATTCCTTGAGAAATGTGCAGACCTTATTTACCGTGCACAGCAGAGAGCGTGTCCTGTCTGAACAGCCCTTTAAATCCAAGAGGCCGTCTAGCCTATTCTAGTGAACCATCGTGCTTATGTTGTTGCGCTGACTACCTCTTCGTCGGCTGGGATATAAAGTGTATGGCCGACCTGTGTATAGGTATGTGTTTAACTTCTGAACCTTGTGTATCGGTGTGTGGTTCTGCCTCCGAACTCCTCCCTGCCCCCTCGAACAGTCAAAGGAAGGCTGGTTGGCCTTTAAGAGCTTGCGCTCAGATGGGTATAGAGCATTTATGGGTGAGGAGTTAAACGCGCGGTTCAACAAGGAAGGACTCACTATGTTTGTAGATTCTGTGAATCTAGGGTCCCCTGCAAGGATGTGAGCCTCACTTGTATAAAATTAATTATGAAGGAACGAATAAAAAGTTTCCAATTTTCAACTGCATTGAGGTTTATTCGCATGATCTTGCCGCGGGTGAATCCACTGAACGTCTCAGTTGTTATATGAAGCCAGGAGGGGGCACCACCGTGCTACCGTCGTGAGGGCTTCCCTCGCTAGGCCTAGGCGGTCAAAAGGTCACACAATGCAACGGATGTAACATGCGAATTTTAAGGCAAAGTCGACACTCAATAAATAGACTATTGATCATGAGATGAGCAACTACAGGAGCCTTTCGTATATTGTTCGCTAGAGCTTTGCTGAAGATGAAGCTTGAGCGAGTTGGCCCGACATACGTCAGAAGATAAAAACAGCGTAAAAAATGACGGTCCGGATGAAGGAAGACACAGCGCTCTGTTTGTGTCTTCCTTCACCCGGTCCGTCGTTTTAATGCGAAAACATTAAATGTCCCATTGAGCGAACCGACGTCATCAGCTCTTGAAGCCGCGCCCAATGGCACCTTAACACCCCTGTCCCAATGGAGCCACGCCTGTCGTCTGTAGCAGCGATCTAATGAATAGGCTCCCATTGGCTGGCGCGCGTCATAGTTTCAAGGAACGAGGTGTCGCGTCGTAGTTCCAAGGAACTCCACCTGAGAAGCCCTCTCGGCGGCGCAGCGCACGCAGCGGCCCGGCCGCCGGTAAAAGGGAGCGCCTGGCCGAAGAGCCCTCACGGGCAAACTCCGGAGAGGCTGCACGGCCAATCTCAGCGCGGCGCGGCCACTTCACGAGAGCGCGCGCTCGGCCGTCGGCCGCTACCTCTGCAGTTGCGAAACGTCGCTGTCCACGCCAGTACGCCGCAGACGAACTAAGGGAGCGGGAGAACGACATTCATGCTTTCGCATTCACAACTCATAAGTAGAGCTTAGGTGTCCTCAGAATTTGTTTGCGCTGTTTTCATCTTCTGAAGAGCTTTGCGCTGTTCACGGGAGGTAGTCGGAGCTTGTGCCGTCACGCGGATTGCGCAGCACAGGCCCGCAGAGCCCGTAATCCGCAGCTTACAATCTACGTAAACGCTCTGCTGTTTCGTAACAAAGCCCGAGAAAGAAGCTTGACCGACCTCTGATGAACATGTTGTGCTGATGTCTCCACTTTTGTTTTTCTGTGTGGCAAGGCTTTTCCCGGGCTGCTGGCACAGTTTGTGTCCGAACATGTAGCATTCGCTGATAGGCACTACCGGTGGCCTCCGTAGACCAACAAGGAACGCGGGCGCTCCAAGGCAGGAAGATGCCCAGTGTTCATTCTCGCGGCTTCAATCACCAACCCAGCAACAGGTGATGAGGAAGTGACAGGATGGGACGGCAATGGTGTGTCGTCAGCTGCAATCCGTTAACTTTTAAATAAGTCATATTCTTAAAGTGTTTTAGTGTTAAAGTGTCGGTGTTTACAAACCACATCTTAATTAGTGAGTAGAGTACTCCCCCCCGCCCCCTAAAAAAATGACCGCATCTCCACGTGGTCAATGATGTTGATTGGGACGAAGCTCTGGTGGCGCTGATACGCTGAGCCGCAGCATACCGAACTTTTCGTTCGTTTTCATTCATGTCAGAACGAGAATGTGTGGTATGGAACGCAGTTATATACGCATTTGAGCATTTCACCACAGCGCCCTCTCGTCTATCAACGTTGAGCCAATGCATGCAAAGTTTAACGCGATTATATACGCATTTGACCGCAGCGCCCTCTTCTGTAGAGAAGTTGAGCGGCTACATGCAACGTTTCATCCATGACATCCCCAGCTCCTGAGTTACTGCCACAT
The DNA here is from genome assembly GCF_016920785.2 of Ixodes scapularis. Taxonomy (NCBI): domain Eukaryota; kingdom Metazoa; phylum Arthropoda; class Arachnida; order Ixodida; family Ixodidae; genus Ixodes; species Ixodes scapularis. Next base: position 70,901,932 of record NW_024609838.1, read on the forward strand.
CTCAGAGCCCCCTACTCGTCCCGCAGTCGTGGCCGTGTGGTTAAGGCGATGGACTAGAAATCCATTGGGGTCTCCCCGCAAAGGTTTGAATCCTGTCGACTTTGCAAACATTTTTTTTTCTTTTTTTAAGAAGACAGATGGGATGGCAATCGATGTGAGCACGGACGCCGGACGGACAAGGCTAAACCCTAAAGAGTTTCGCCCCTAAAAGAAAGAAAAAAAGAAAGAAGATGCTGTGCACGAAAGTCGTTAGGCAAAAAGCGTTAGGTGGCTACTTTAACGTGTTACAGCGATAAGTGTTATGGGATCTTCCGACCGCTGGAAATGACGTCCGTGAAAGTTGTGGTGGTTGTCACTGTTGTAGTAGGCCGTACGGCGTAGGACGTAGGGCGTCCGTCGCCGATTTGGCCAAATGCTCGAGAAAGGTAGCCCGCCGCCGCGGGATTCGTACCTGGGTGTGCTGTGTGCGAGGAGGAGGCGTTACCACTTAGCCAGGGTGTCGAACCAACATTTTTATCGGTTTTATCAAGGCTTTAAAGACAGTTTCGGGTCAGTTCCGGGGAGCAAAAACAGCGGTTCAATCCAGTTCGAACCAGTTTGAACCGCTAAATTGATAACACAATACCCTGCGGTTTTTTTGTTTTTTTTTCTTTTTGCAAGAGGTTTTTTTTTTTTTTTTGTGGTTAAACGAAGTTACTCTACTATATAGTTTTTTTACATGAAACATTCTTTTTAAACGTGAAGCCTCCTAAAAGCGTGGCTTTTTGATTGGGGGGGGGGGGGGGGGGGGGGGATCATCGCAGTAAAAATGCGTTGCACCAGGCGGGAATTCAACCCAGACCATATAGTTATTTAAGAAAGTGTCTTTTCAACATGTTACGATACATTTCTTTCGTTTTTATATGCAGCACGTCACCTTGAGCAGAGCTGATATTTGTCGGGAAAGCCCTTCACTGTGTCCGGCAGATAGCGAGTTGACACCCTGTCTCACGTTTTTACGTGAAACGTTCTTTAGCTACGTGTTTGGCATTTCGTCAAACTCTCATAAAAGTAGCTTCGTTCGATTTACCTGAAGCTCCTGCACCGGTGCAGAAAACTGTAGGGCGGTGTACTTCCGGTCGTATCTTAATACACGTGCAGAAGTATGCGGCCCAACACTTTTCTGCACTGGTGCAGGAGGTGTAAGTAAATCGACCGAAGTGAATGCTGGATAAAAGCGGGGCCGCGAGGCTCACCACTGATTATCATAATTATCGGGTGGGAGAGGACGACTGAGATGCCCGACGCTGATTGGTTCACGGGGAGGTCATGTGACCAAAGGGTAGACGAGGAAGAGCTCGACCACCTGTGCGCACTGAGGGAGAGGAGCCCCGGCGCCGCTACAAGGCGCGCCAGAGGGAGGTGGGGCTCTCCCTGAGGCCCAAGCAAACTCAGATCTCTGCGAATTGTGCAGGTTCATTCTATTCTCAGAAAGGTACGGCGTCGTGACCCAGTCACCGAGCCATGTTCCTGTGTCCTGACGATTCAGTACCGCCCACGTAAACTCACAGAAAGCCTCAACCTCGCTCTGAGCAGCTTGTACCTCCCTCTTGGTGGAACAGATGAATGCCAGGTCATCCGCGTATGCCAGTACCTTGACATCGTTGGTATTGAGTCGCAGTCCACTGATTGAATCGTTTTGAATTTTCATACGGTTGATGGACTCCAAGCATAATGCGAATAGGATCGGGCAGAGCGGATCCGTGTCGCACGGAACGGTGGAGAATAATGGAAGATCCGACAGTACCACTGAAGATCAGTTTCATGGTAGTGTCTCTGAAGCATACCGCAAAAAAGTCCTCCAGATATTCCACAGTGCCGCAGCAATGCGAATAAGAAGTCTCTATCCACACTGTCGAAAGCCTTGCTTAGGTAATTCAATCATGGCCAGTGGGGAGTCACGCGCTTCTGCCGCCTCACTGACGATCCTCATCAACTGTGGGCTCGGTGTGATGGAGCGGCCCCTGAATCCACAGCTCTGATGGTACCCAACGACCTCACTCAGATCAACCTCCAGGCGCCTGCAAAGGATTTTCTCAGGTATCTTGTAGTCCGTGGAAAGAAGACTCATAGGTCATAGGTCATAGGAAGTCTGACACACTAGGAGAGGTTGTTGCTACAACATTTTTGAGGAGTGGCTCCCGCACATCGTGGGTATCAGGAGTTCTCGTTCTTTTATGTCCCCAAATGCTTGTAGAAGCCTTACACTTAGTTTCTCAAAAAAGGCCTTGTAGAATTCACTTCCGATCCTGTCGGGGCCAGGAACCTTTTTGACAGGGAGGTCTTTAATAGCTCTCTCAACCTCTGTCGCCGTTATCGGCTCATTAATTGCTTCGCTGGTCTTTTTCTTCATCTTTTCACTTTGTACAGTATTTGTTTCGGAATCTGGGCTGGTTTCACTGACCTGCTGAAGTGTGAGTCGTAAAAATTATGTAAGGCGTTGTAAACCTCTTCTTGACCCTTGCAAAGCTTGTTTTCGTGAATCACGTTCTTCACCTTGTTCTTATTTGAACTCTCCCTTTCAAAAGATCGGAGCACCTTAGAGGGCCCTGTTTCATGCTCGAGCCTCAGTTATCTGCTACGTATCAGTGCACCCCAGTGTTTCCGCTACAGCAGTTGTTGTAGCTCTTTTTTAATTGCCTTTATGTCGTCTGTATAACTTCCAGGTTGCCGTCCTGCCTCCCTGATGAGTGCATGCAGCGAGTCGGTAAGCGCGGGGCACTCTGTTTTCTGCCCTCTGTTGTGCGCTCTTGACTGCACCAAAAACAGTCTACGTGTTTTTTTCTTTTTTTTTTCTTTTTACAAAGCACTTGAAACTTCCCCGCTTACATGCGTTGAAATCTCCCTCACCGTCAGGCTCTGAAAGTCTATCTTTTATCTTTTGATCAAATCCCTCGGCCTTTAAAAGGCTGGCATTCAGCTTCCAAGCAGTATTGTGCCTTGGTTCGTTTTCTCCGCATGGGCCGATTTCCACAAGACAGAACACATAGCCGCGGTACGAGAAAGAAACGGGTTTTGTGTCATACAATGTCACCTTTTCGCACAACTCGCTCGACACATAAATGTGACAGCCCCTGCCAGTCCGTGAAATGTGGTGCGAAGTCGAACATCTCCGAAGTGACATCCACAAGATCCCATGCGCGCAGTCTGCCACGAAGCTCGCCCACACTTCGATCTGCCTTCTTACGATGACGTGATTTGTCACTGCGGCTCCAAATACAGTTAAAATCGCCCCCGAGTATCACAGTACGGGGCGTTTTCAAAAGGGGCTCAGGTGACAAAAAATACCCTTCGTTCGTCCGCACAATTAGGGGCATAAATCGAGATGAGACGAGTGAGGTTTTTACAAACAGGCAGTCTACTACACTGAAGCTTCTGTCGTCACTTAGTTCGTAATTCATTACATCACGTTCGGGCCTCTTCGTTATCAGGACTGCCGTTCCTACCCTACCGAAAAACCAGTAGCACAACTTTTCTCTATCCAGATTTTGGAACTGGATATCTATCTGGATTCTAACTGGATTTAAAAATTTCAGAATTTAATTCTTTGTCTGCAGTTTGAACTTTAGGTTTCCAGGAAGAAGTCCAGTTAGATTTACAGTTCCATAATCTAGATAGTAAAAATTTATACTGGGTTTTGCAGTAGGGCAGTGCACGATTTGCAATAAGTGAGTGGAAACACCAGAAAAAGCTTCCGAAACAACGTGCGAAAGCCTTAGCCTTCTTCGGGCGTGTCAATACTAGTCTCCTGAAGAAAGACTACATGGGCAGCTTCAGAGATTACCAGGTCTGAGAGCCATTATTTGCGTTTTCTAGAGACGAACTCGTATTTACAAACAACCCGGAGCGCCCCTAGCGGACGCAACCGGCGCCGCGCATGCGGGATTTAGTGCGGGCAAGAAGCTCGCCGTCACCCATAAACAAACCATTGAAATGCGATGTTGTCGGCGTCGGTGTGAGTCCTCCGTGCTCTTTTTTGTGCTGGAATTGTTGATTCCAAGTCCTCCTGGTAATGCCTTACTATTTTGGCGGCTTCGGTGAGATTAACGAGGCTCGTTACATCGCAAAACTTCGCGTGACTTGAAATGTCACGTGCGGCGATTCAGTCCGCGTGGATGCCGCTGAATGGACGCTAAAGCCTGATTTGCATTTTGAGCTTCTGCTCGCTCTTTTCAGTGATGACGTCGCAAGGACTAACATTTCATGAACCGTAGCTGAGTTGATCGACGTCGATATTGAGAATCGCAAGCAGAGTCGTACCAAGTGAATCGGGCATAAGAAGTCGGTGATGGCAATTAGTAACAATTATCAACATCTCCTTGTATGTACTGTTTACGCCAAGCCTACTTACCCTAACCAACTTTCAAACTTAGAAGTCTTTTTGAGGCCTGGAATTACCGGGCCAACGTTTGGTCTAATGGCCGCTGTCGTTTGAACGAGCAGACGACAACAAACAGAAACGTTTTAAAGAGCAGACGACAGTCCGAATGATCAGGCGGCCGTTTGAACTTGAAGATGAACTGAACATATTCCAGCGGGTGGTCCGTACACTTTGGCGGTTTTCCAGCGTTCACGTTGGAACAAAACAAATAAATCTGACGACAGGAAGTATTCGTGAATTCAACCCAAAGTGTTTCCCGCCCAAGCAATCGTGGTCCGACGGCGTCGGGTTTTCCTTTTTGACGGCACATATCCACGTTCTCGGACGAACCGAGCGCATGAAAACGCACCTTCAAACCTTTCCCGAATTTGTACCACCCGAGTCGTGGCGTTTTGACAAGAAGGTAGGTTTTTGTCTGGTTTCTTTCAAAACAACACAGGAATGCACGTCCTGCATGGTGACTTCCGGCCATAGCCCCAGACCGGAAGTGCGACCGATGCGCCACCACCGCTTTGTGACGTAACAGAGCTAAGTTCGTGTATACGTGTCGTTCGTCCGACGGGAGTCGGAGGAAGTGCGGCCTTATTCTGTTTCATTATTCAAGGTGGGGAGCTCGCTAGGGGCGCTTCTGTTTTCCTCACTGTGGGTATAGTGCCTGGAACTCGTCTCGACTGGTGTGTTTACCGCGTCCAGAAAGGAGTGTCTTGATTTCCGCCTGATGACGTCATAGAAGTAATTCTGTCGCCTGTCGCGATCCTGGCGGTGTCCCATCAGTAGTGGTGGATGTGGCAGACGCCTGTTGTGCTGCAGGTCGCTCTCCAGTGTTGCAGTCCACGACAGTTCCGGCAGTCAGAAGTTAGGAAGCCGCGCCGACCGCGACACTCGTGCTCGCTCGTGCTTTTCGCCAGCATTTCTACAACCAACCGCCAGGATCGCGAGATCCGTCAGCAGGACACTCCGGCTTTTCTGACGTCATTTGTTGTCATTTCGGAACCACTTTTGATGTGTGGGCGGGATAGGACGCTAAACACACCAGCCGTAGACGAGCTCCAGGTACCGTACTATAGGTAGTTCACGTGTCACCCACGCAGTTTTGTAGTAATTTTTATAAGGCATAGAAGCCTGGTACTGCACGTGCTTGCACCAGAAGAGGAAATAGAAGTATCCTCACACTGGGTTGTGAAAAAATTTCACCAGGCGGCGATACCCCGATTTCTCACCACGAATAAACGGTTTTCACCAAGTTCGGGGAAATACTAGAAGCTCAAATTTAAACAAAATACTTATGTTACAAAAAATACAATACGAATAACCAGCAGCGTTTTATACTATAATCACACCAGTGGCCCTCTTTTTTCAAGTTTGAATCCGCTGCACGTAAGTTCCTTATATAAATACAATTTATGCATGAGTCATACATCTAATGAAGAGAACAATGTTTGCAACTTTATTAAATTAGTGTCCCTTACAGCCAAACTACCAATACACCCCACCCGTAACACAGATATCTTAAAGGTTCTTATTAACAAAACAACGTATGGTGAACAAATGCTATCCTTCAAACTTGCCAGCGTGCTAAATTATCTGATTGCTCAAAATATGCAATTTTCTGCCACCAGTAGGAGATATCCGAACGTTGTTTATAAGTTTTTTTTTTTTTTTTTAATGTGGAAATCGTATTTGGATTTATTCGTCATACAGTCTGTCGTGCAATTTGACGATAGTATTAAAATGTAAAATGTCGGCTGTTATACATGCCTTGCATGCGACATCACCCGGCACCGTACCATTTTCCAGCGCCCGTTCCTTTTGCTGCATTCATTTGTCATAATAGAATTTGTTCTTGGCATGCCTTGCCGAGAAGAAGAGATTCGATGATGACAAAATGTACGCTGCAGAAGGCACGGGCGCGGGAGCATAGTACAGAGAAATGGCGGCCGACCTGACGTCAATGCAAGCCATGTATTCTATAATAAGAGGAGCCAATGTGTGAGCAATTGAGTTGTCGGCATTCATCCGCCAGGACTTCTTCGGGGGCAAAAACATAACGAGGTAAACAAGTGTGCACACAAAAGACGCCCGAGTGTGCTTCTTGACGTATGTCTCGAATGGAGCCACCCACCAAGTTTCCCAGATTTATGAACACCAAAATGTATGTTAAGTAATACTTTCTTAAATGTAAAGTGTAAGGGTAATATGCAGAACGAGTTCGCGTACAGTTTTAAAGACGTCAACGTTTCGGCAATGGCACTGCCATCTTCAGGACGGCCCGTCCTGAAGAAGGCAGTGCCACTGCCGAAACGTCGGCGAACGTCAGGCCCCTTTCTTATTTTTATTATGGTCGCCAGAAGAAACGTCTGGTGGCCAGGTATTGAGAATTTTACGATCGCCGAAAACGTGAAGAGCTGCGTAACGTGCCAAGCTCATCAAAGGGCTCCACAGCAAGTTCGGCAGACGCCCTAGTCTTTTCCACAAAAACCCTGGTCTAAACTTCACGTTGATTCGAAGGTTTATTCATGGGGCGAGCCTTCTTAATCATGGTTGATGCATTCTCAAAATGGGTTGTAATCTTCACCATGCCCACCACCTCGGCGGAAGCTTCTATCACAGCCTTGCAAGTAGTATTTGCCCAGTATGGACTCCTATGCTCCATCTCCCAGCATGAACTACCAGATATGACAGCATAAGATAATGGTCCTGCTCGACACGAAATGGTATACGCCGCATGCTTGTACTATCCTATCTTCCAGCTTGAAATGGTGCAGCGGAGCGTGTAGTTCAAACTGTCAAGAACAAGCTCAAGAAAAGTGCATCTGGGGATTTCCAGACTCAGATTTCTGGACTCTTGTTCCACCTCAGGACCAATCCGCATTAGGTCACTGGCGGGGCGCCGTGCGAGCTACTGACCGGAAGACGTTCTAAAACACCATTAGATGTCCTACGGCCGGTTGGGGAGCGAATGACGCTGAATACATTGCGTTGCACGCGGCTGACGGAAGCTATTTTGTTTTTATTTTCTTTCCACGGCCGATTAAACAAGATCGTCCAAGCCGATAAGAGCAATCGGCTGCGTCGAACAAACGTTCAATCTGTTGGCAAACCAGACACGCTGCCCATGGCTCCTTTTTTCGGCATTCACTTGAATGGCGACGAGGCCGAACCCAACGCCTGAAACCGGTCAACTCACCCCCACCACGCGCACCATGGCCTTGGTTGTTCCCCAGAACAACGAAAGCAGAGATAAGTGAACGTCCTATTTGACGCGGTCGGCAGCGTTCTTCAAGGGAAATGCGGTGACCAATGCGGCGAAGAAACGAACGTTGCTAGTGTCCGCCCTGAGTTCAAAGACAATCAAAGTCTTATAAGCCGCCAGCTCACCAAAATCGGTCAAGAAGCTCACGTATGCCGAAGTTGTGGAGCAGTTAGGGACTTACTACTAACCAAAACAACAAAATTGCTGAGAAAGTCAAGTTTTTCAAAAGGGATCAGAAGCCGAATGAGTTCGTACAGGAATATTTCGTTGGTTGCGATTCGCCGCCTAGCCGAAACCTGCAAGTTCGGTGACACTCGCGAACGTCTACTGCGTGATCACCTTGTCTGCAGAATCGCCAACGCAGACGTGAGGAAACTGCTGTTCACCAAAAAAGACTTGTTGCTACAAGCTGCCGAAGACATGGCGCTCGCCGCGGAAGCCGCTACCGTAAACATCGCAGCCATGCAGCCGAAGCCGGAGTCAGATGTCAACGCGGTTACACAAAACCCACATCACCAAGCACCACTTGCTCCAAGCTCCCGCAAAGAATACAACTCTCGCCTGCTCACGCTATGGAAGCTCGTCGCACGACGCGGAATCGTGCCAGTTCAAGAGAGCCTGATGTCATCACTGTGGACGGGTTGGCTATATTGCCAGATGCTGTCGAGACTGCATGACTAGCAAGAAAAGAAAGCGTGGACTTTTGAAAAAACTATGATGCTGGGATGAACTCTATCGAAGGCTGCGATAGCTTACCAGGCGAGGAAGGAAGTTTGTTTACGCTCCAATGTTCCCACGCCAGGTCAGACAATTTGGTTGGTTTAGTAAAACCGCTAATCCGGAAGTTTGTTTGGGCCGGAGTGCCCCTCAGGTTGTTGGTAGACACAGGATCTCCCAGAGCTCAATGTCACAAGACGTCTGTGACAAGAACCGGAACTCATGGCCGATCGCTTCAAAAGTCGTTGGGTTGTTTGTAGTGTTTCTTTGAAACATTGCCCGTGTTGGGAGAGCTGAACATGCGCGTGAAGGACCAAGACAACAGAGAGCAATCTGATTGTGCATGGCTGTTCGGGCCTCTTTTTGTGTGGCCGGAAACTAATTAAAAACATGAACGCGCGCGGAGTTTCTGTCTTCAGTCTTTCAGGCGTCAGTACCCCTGCTCCAGCCACAGGTACTGCAGCACCAACGGACGATCGGAGCCTACAACAGCTACTCGACGAATTCGTAAATTTGTTCGAGCCCGGACTTGGGACATTGCAAGGCCCACCAGTGAGTCTGATCGCACGCCAAGACGCTCAACCCAAGTTGGCACGAGCAAGCCCTGTACCCTACGCGCTACGTGATAAAGTATCCAGCGAGGATACTGCGACGAACGCTAGGGCTACAAGACCCGTGCAGCGCTACTCCCCTTAGTTGTCTTATGCTTGAAATGTTCTAAGGGGGGAAAGTTGTCACATTCTACATCTGGTTGCTAGCGCTGCAAGATCCCGTTGCGGTAGTAGTCATTTACCGCGATCGCCATCACGGGACAATAAATCACTGTCATGTTTCTGTTGAGCCGGCCACGTCCTGTTGGCCTGGCAGTTTATCCCCGCATAAAACAGATGGTTTCAATGGAGCTTGTGGACGAGGGTGAGGAGCTGATTTTGCGGTTGAAAGGGGGGAAAAGCGTCAGGGCTGCAGCGGTTTTCGTGACGGTGGCCTTCGTGGGGTCACCATGAGCTGCTGACTTCTAGTAGGCCGGTCTTGAGCGCCTGGCGAGGGTCCCTGCATGCCCGCCTTGCAGACAAGCCACCCGAATTTCCGGCAACGCAGGAAGTCCAGCACCCCCATGATGGGGATCCAGGGGTTAGCGCTAGTGTTGGCCGAGGGTCCATTTTCGGGAAAGAGGGCTCTGAAGTCTCCCAGCTTGAGATCGAGTTTGTAACCGAGCAGTATGACCACGCTGTCGATCGAAGACATGGTTTTTGACACCATGACCTACTTTATACTTACGACCACTCCATCTGGAAACTCTCCAGCACGAGCCTCCCGGTGTTGATGATGATGATGATGATGTTGCGGCTATTTCTCTTTGAATCGGGAGGACTCAAACAAGGTTTGTGCCCAAGCCTGAGAGTGTAGGTGTCTTAATGCTCCCTGAGGCGGATCTTCTGCCACCAGTCCTCCCGTCTCCTTTTCGTGTCTGCAACAAGCCTTTTTCTGTCGTTTGAGGCTACCTTCAACCCCGTAGTTAGGCAGAATGCTGTGAATTGTCTGATTTCACTCTTTGTGAAGCCCAACGCTTCAGCGAGAGCTAAGGGTTTTGGAAGTCTTGGGCCAGTGTCCTGTGACCGGGGCGGCTTGAGCCTCGCGCAGTCTAGTCGATCTGCTCTACCGTTTCGTCGTTTACCCCACACACCCTACACGTTGTTGACGTAACAGTGGTATCGAAACGACGCCTATAAGAAAGCGTCCGGAGCGCCCCGGCACGTGCCTTGAACAAGAAGCGGCTACCCAGGCTCTTGTCATACAGCCGGACTCTCGAGGCGATGGTCATTTTGTTGGCGAGTTACACCCCCAGCGTTAATTTCGTTTGGGCGTCCTGGAGTCATTGTTGGGTCTCGTAGTCTAGCACCCTGTTCCTAAATTCCGACGGCCACTCCGTCTCCGTTAACGTATCAACAGGCTCTGAGAAGCAGCCGTACTTGTGTTGAAGTTTATAGAGGCGCTTCTGCCAGCGGCTCCGCAGACCAATCAAGTTGATGCTTATAAACAGTCTCTCCGCCCAACGGCATATATCCATAAGCCAAAGGCGTCCGTCATGCGCAATCTTGCTTGAAGCCTCCCGAGCCTCAAAAGAGGACCAGCCCACGTCACCCTGCACTGCCTCGTTGGCGACCGCTCCATGGCAGCCCAGGGCCCGGCGTCCAACGTGTCTCTGCCTACGATCCATATTGGCGCGGACATCTCCTGGGAAACACACCGCTGCATTTGGTAATGTTAGTCCTGGTACCATTACTGCTTTCGACAATTCCCGCGAAACGATAAACCTGTGGTGACTCAGAGGCTTCGCTAAAGGATAATGCTGGCTCCTCGTAGGGCTGCTTGGCGGAGATGAGTGCGATGGCCTTGCAGGTAGTCTGTGTCGTTTCACATTGTGATGCCCAAGTACTTTTAAGAATTAAGAATTGGTACATCGCAACCTCCGAGGCGAAGGCTATAGAGAGTTGTCTCGAGGGAGCCCAAACACACCACCGCCGCTGACTTGCTGTGCTAAATTTTAAACCAAGTCCCATAGCCTCCTTGGAGCATATGTCAAGAAGTTTTTGTAGTTCAAACACTGATCCTGTGGTAAGTACCACATCGTCCGCGTACGTCAATCCCGGTAGTACCCAGTCAACTCGATCCCCATGCTCCAAATGTGCTAGCGAAAAGACCATGTAGTGCTGATAAGTTGCTTCTTTATGGTGGATACATATAGCATATACAATAGGGGAGAAAGCGGGCAACCTTGGCGTAAACGCCTCGTCACCAGCACCTCCTCAGAGTGAGCATCCTCAAAATGGGTCATAACCGTGTTGCCATGGTATAGGCGGAAGATGAGTGTTGTCCACTCCGGCGGCATGTCAAGCTCTTGTAGGCTAACAATTAGCTGCCCTACCGAAAAATATAGTACACGTTTCGCTATCTGGATTATGGAACTAGAAATTTATTTGAATTCTATCTGGATTTTAGGCTTTCAGAAATTATGCTTGTGTCTGCAATCTGAATTTCGGGTGACCAAATTTTCGGTTCCATAATCCGGATAGGGAAAAGTTATACCAGATTTTTCTGTAGGGTGGGCATGGGGAAACACTATCATAGGCAATGATATTGTAGTGAGTGCGCAGGCGAGCTGGTGGAAATTAACCATTCTGATGTTAGCCTGAGACGGAGGCAGGAAAAGAGGAAGTTTCAAAGTAGAAGAAAAAGGAACAGTCGAGGATACGTCTCCTCGACTGTTCCTTTTTCTTCTACTTTGAAACTTCATCTTTTCCTGCCTCAGTCTCAGGCTAACATCAGAATGGTTACTATCATAGGCCTTTGCGATGGCAAAGACACAACATATTAGGCTCCTCTCCTGTTTCCGTGCATCCTAAATACATTCTGTTAAGGTAAAAAGATGGTCCGCTAATCGACGTCCCCGTCGGAAGCCTCCTTGGATTTCCGAAAGTATACCCTCCTCCCCCGCCCATGCGGTCATGCGTTTTTTCATGATGTGGGCGAATGCCCTATACACCGTGCTTGTCACAGTCAGGGGTCTACACTGTCGAAGGTACTGACGGCAATATCCTTTTTTATGAATCAGGACGACCCTGCTGCATCTCCAGTCTTGAGGAATTTCTTCTGTCCCAGATGCAATATCATTGAAAATTCCTACGAGTTGATCCCTGGAATCCTTGCCCAGTGTTCTGAGCACACTTGCCGGAATGTTATCTAATCCCTGGGCGGTGTTGTTCTTAATATGCGTTAGGGCGCATATAACTGACACCCTACCAATTGTTACATTATTGCAATCCGGTGCACAGCAGAGATTTTGTAGTGGTGTCTCTCCTGGAGGCGAGAACAATTTAAACGAGATGGTTTGCAAGGCATTGCCCAAGTCTCTCTGTGGGCAGTCCTGTGTCTTCGTTCAGGATTGTCAGGCACTGGTCTCTTCCATTGAGAGTTCCAATATATCGCCAGACCTTTCTGGGTGCGTCTCGACCACTTGAACTGATGTCTCTCATTGTGGCTACATCAGTCGGGGCCATTTTGTCCTGCACAAGCTGTTTTACGGCCTGTTTCTGCAAGTTGTACTTTTGCCACCTTATTACAACTGCGTCTGCCGGGCCGCCATGGAGAACCTAGCGGTGCTCCCTGTTTAGCTCCGGTCTTAGTCTGATGGCGGCTTGTACTTCACCGTCCCCCCAACGCTTTCTTTGTCGTCGCCCACCTCGGTTCTTTGTAGAATGTGGGTGGAGGAGTCGCTTTAATTCTGCCAGATACTCCGCGTACCCGGCCGCGCTCTTTCTGTTGGGGCTGTTTCCAAACTCCTCAACCACCTTCTCCACTGCCGTTGGAGATAGCCGGGAAAGGCCTGTCGGAGAGGGCTTTTGTCTTATTATTTTTGGTGTAGCTTTGGAGAATTCTAACCGTACCTGGTTGCGGTCACTCCCAATACTGTGTGCACCAGCTTCATCAATGTGTGCGTGGACCAGATCGGGATGCTGCGTCAATGAGAGAATGCGTGAACATGCCCTTTACCTGCGGTCAATGACAGGAGGTCACTTATACGTACACTGCAAGACTGCTTGTGTCACCCCGTCTTCAAAGATACTGTAATCTTTGGCAGGTTTGGACATAAGTGCAAAGAGAGGTGATGGAGGCGCATGCTATCGAAAAAGCTGGCTCGGGGCACTGCGTCAGCCAGCCATCGGTTTATCTTCACAAAAAAGAGATAGATTTTATAGATGCCTGGTGAGCGACACGCCATTGGTTGTTTCGGCGTTGGTTGGCTTTGCGGTGTTTTCTTGTTTGAGCCGTCTTTAACAAAACTTCAGTTGATAGTCAGCGCTTGTCCTGTGCTCTACTCTCGTTGTCCTCGTCTTTTTTGCGCTGTTCCCGATTTCTTAAGACATGAACCAACTCGCCTGCATCGCCACCTTAATTCAGATAACGGGCCATATTCTGTGAGACTAAGTCGTAATCAATGCATGTTTTGCTCCCCCGGGTACTCCATGTATATTGACCCTCACATGAGGCTCTGAGATTTAGTATCTCCAGGGCGTTATCTTCGGCCATCCACAGCATCACTCGCCCGTTTTCGTCCTCCCATCTGTCCAGTTCATGCGGGTGTCCATTGAAATCCCCTATAATGAGAATGTCTTCTGTAGCAGCGAAGTCCTTGACGTCGGTTCCCGCACAACGCATTAAACTTTGGTTCTCCTCTCTGCGCAGAGCTCCCACCAACACGTATACTATACAGACGGCAACAGGAATCCCGATTATCTCTCCCGTTACCAAATATGGTCCCAGCAGTCTCGTGACTCCTTGCACCATGCTCGTGTACTGCACCACACCACGCTAACTCCCCCACCTCGACGCTGTCCCTCCACACGACTGCGTCCAGCCCAACACCAATTTTTATCGGTTGGAGCTTATTCAATATCACGTAGGCGCGTCTCCGCCACTCCAAAAAGTGTCATTCCTTCCGCCTCCAACTCCCTATATAGCTCTTCCCATTTGTGTTCCCGTTTCGCTCCTTGGAGGTTGAGCAATCCTACCACATCTGTCAGTCATCTGCCGCGTCTATGTCGTCTCCGTCTTTTTTTGCCACACCTACTTTTGTTCCTCATCCTCTTATTTGCGACCCCCGTCCCCGAAAGCGGCCCTATTAGCCCCGAGAGCGAACACAAGCGTCGCTGCGGTCGCCGCGCCCTGATTGGGTAAGGTGGACCGTGACGTCAGGGGAAGGACTCCGCTCCGTGATCTCGCATCGGCTCGTTTCCCAGCACCGGTTTCCTGGTTTGGCGTTGTGTGCCGCAAGTTCTTCGAGGAGCTGGACTTCGTTTACCCGGTGTACAAGACTTTGAGTTAGGCCGATATTGACGTGCTTCCGTGCCTTTTATAAGCCTGCTTGTCCCTTTTACCTTTAAAATTGGGTTACAAATCCCGAAAGCTATCGGCGGAGGTAATTCCGCCGATGAACCTCCCCGTCCGTCCACACGACACAAGGCAATCTTGCGAGGGGTCGGTGAAGCGGTGGGGCAAGCGTTTCAGACGCTGGAATTCTGTTCCTTGCATGTTCATGATTTAAGACAATATTACATCCCGCTTTCAGGGCATTTGAAGTGGCATTTATATCATGGACCTTTGGGTGGTCGGCAAACTAGCTCCCGACGCCGACTCTGCGCTGCCACTCTGCATGCGCTGGTTCGCAGATGTTTTAAAGGCCCTGCGTATGATGATCTTTGAAGTGCTCGTGAAACAGGGTTGTTTTACATAAATGTAGGTTCTTCCTGAATTAATTATATAGTTGATACACGTATGCAGGCATATTTCTTAAAATATGCACAATTACTGGAAATTTGTATGGTAGCAGCAAAAACGGCCGAATTGCTCCAGTTGCCTGTATGTGTATTGAACTGCCCAAAATATTCACAGCAATAGTGCCGTAATTTGGAATGTTTATACTTTTTCCTGACATTCTTTATTCAAACCTTGGGTATTTGGAAAATACACCGTTTAGTCTGAATTGTCATTTCCAATTAAAAGAGACACTGTGTCAGGTTCCCAAAAGCTTCCTCAGCCTCCAAACTCCCTACGGCTGAACTCTCTGACAACAGAGAAAAACAGGATTAAAAGCAAGCATTCGAACGTCTGTCCAGTGGTAGATGTAGCACTAGTAGCAGAAAATGTGGAATCTGTGAAGGGCGACAGTCTGCGTGAGAAAAGCTTCTGGTATTTCATCTTCGGGACAATTCGATTTAAGTAAAATCTCAATTTTAGGGCTTAAGGGACTAATAACGAGCAAGACACCTTCGCTCATTTGTTGTACATTACTTGAGGGATGATATAAACAAGTGTACAGATACAACCAGTGGAGCCCATTGAAATACTATCCGAATCCAGCAAAGGTCAAATCCGAGCAATGTATATAATAAATGTTCCTTGTTTTTTTACTTTGCTCCTGCGCTTGGGCTGTCTTACTTGTGATTCTCTCCCCATGGCCCAGACTGTATTTAGCATGTTGCTCGAGCAGCATGTAGCTTTTCTGCTTCGGCGATCTTGTTTAAAAACAGAGATACAAAAAAATTGTATACATAACCTGCCAATTCATTCAGACCATCAGCAGCATTTATTGTGCGAAATGTAAATCTATAGCGATGCTCCTGCAATTGTGGCCATATTTCTTTATTTTCATATACCAGCTGTGATTCATGCTTTGCCTGCCCTGTCAACCATGCTTAAAATGTTGGTTGAAGTTTCGCCTGTAGCTACAGGCTATACCTCAATAAAGGCACATATAAAAATTTACACTTCCTACGAAAAACACGCCAAAAAAATTCAATAGAAACGAGCGCGCCGACAGCTAGCTTTGTCAGCCTCCACAGGGCGAGCGGGGCGATTCGGGGAAAAATTCTCTCCTCGGCCGTGACGTCACCCCGGTTCGCCGTAAGGGGGCACCACGCGAACTTTTCGGGGCTAATACCCTGTGCCGCTGGTAGTGGTAACCCAGCTGTTGACTGACCATCTCGACCACGATTGCAGCCAGGTCGCGGGGTTGAGGCAGCACAGGTTTGTGCTGCCTCAACCCCACGACCCCAAATGTTCCCAAATGTGGCAGCACGTCACATTTGGGAGCGACGTGTTGACGTTAGGGGTGTCCAGGATTGGGGGAACACTGGGAGTCCCCCGTTTGACAGTGTTTACCGCTGAAGGTCTAGAGGGTCAATTTCTGGAGTCCACCCAAGTGCTACATGACTGTTTTGCGATGGTGGAAGCTGCATGTTCGAGTTTATGCAATGTACTATGTCTTGGGGTCGCGGTGTCCATCTCTCCAATTCGCGAACTGGGCCCAATGGCGGAAAACTTCTCTGGTAGTTCGTGCGTTGCTCTCCGACTGGATAGTGATCGCAAGGCTTTCCAACCAGCACTTCGGTCTTGCCGGCGTGCCATCTGTTCACGGGGTCGTTCGTGTGTTGTGCATGCAGGCACCCCATTGCCTCATGCATCATGCGGTGCTTTTCGGCTAGGTGATAAGCTTGAGCTTGGCCATACATTGTTGTTGTATTTCCTCCCTGCACTGGTTCATTCCTGTGCTCTGCCAGTGGACTCCTCTGCTGACCGATCTTTGAAGCTGTTGAGTCTCTGCGACATTGTACGCCTAAAAAAAGGCTGGCCACGGCTCCTAGCCTCTTGACCACGTTTCGCACCCTATCTTCCTTATAGCGTAGCCTGTCTCTCTCCATTGCATCCTCCGCTTTGAGATCTCGGCTCAGGTCTATAAATCGCGCCTTGGGGTACTTACCGAGCTTTTTTAGTTGGGCATTCAGCAGCATGGTTGCTGCTTGAATTCCTTTGCCTCTTCCCTTAATCTCTGGTACTGAGCATATGGCCAGTGCGTCTTTGTGATCTGTCCATTTCAGCCTCAGTTGCTCTACAATCGCGGCAAGTTGTTCGCCGTGCAAGATGCCATTTACACCAACATGCAATATATACAATCGCGGTACTTTTCTTTCTTTCTCTTCAAACTCGTCTATTTGGTGGTGTACATCTCTGATTGTTCCACCTCTGTTATATGAGATTCCCATTCGGCGATGGTCCCCCACTCGACATACGAGAGTGCGCGCAAAACGGGCAACAATATTATCATTTGCAACAATCACTTCTCGTGTCACTCCTTGGGGAGGACGGACGTGTTCATCGATGTGCCTTTGGTTTATGCGAGTCCCATTTATGGTGGTACTGTTGCTATTGGTCTCCTACCTGGCTGGGCAAGTCCTTGACTGATGTGGTTGCCTCTTGCTGCTCTGTTTGTACCTGCATCATGCCATTTTCATGTTAAAGGTGTGGTCCTGCTCTGTTGTCGCAGGTCTCGGGAAACGGGATACCACTTTGGGACATCACAGGCCCATGTCGCTGATAGTCAATCTGGTTAGGCTTTTTTTCCTTTTCTTTTTCTTGCTCACGTCGTGCACTCTACTCTGGAGAATTCTCCATTGTTGTGTCCAGAGTTACCTTGTCAGTTTGACTGGAGGACATTCGCTACACAAGCTCATCGACGCAATTCTCTAATTTATCCACCCTGTCTGGGTGTGCATGTATCATGTCGTTCTGATCCACGGCACCTGCTTTGCTGGTGTCTTCTCACCTTTTAATCATGTCTATCATGGTTTTTTCCAGTTCCTCACTCTTGTTTCTCTGTGTCCTATCCACTTCGTTAATCATCTTGCATATTCTGCAGACGAAGTCAGCATTTTCAGCCTCTTGGGTGCTCTTGAAATGGCTCTCGGAAACGTATGCCCATCTCCCGCATTTGTCGCAGCCGATGAGGGGGTCCTCTGGTTTCGCAACCTTGCTGCACCTCCCCTTGGACATCTTGGCAACGGTGTGCGATTGTTTCGTGCGAAAAAAAGCACGGCGTCAAGCACGTCGCCACGTTTAAAGGGAGACCCCGAAAAGAAACGATCGTAGCAAAACCTGGAACTCGTTTTTTTTTTTTCCTCTTTTCTGCGTTGCACTAGGTTGTGTTGGCCTCTATGGCGTTGGCGCCGCGCGGGCGCAGCCACTACCATATGGCGTTGGCTACGCAAACTAAAAAAAAAAAGAAGCAAGCTAATTAACGAATTGGACTCCTTTAGTATCATTTACACAGAGAAAACTATTTTACAGCTTGAACGCGCTTGAAGCCAGAAAGCGCGATCAGCTGACACGCACCCACGGATAACAGAAGAACCCGACGACGCAGCAGGGGTGCTATGTTGCGCTTTTTGCACTCCCAGGAGACTTGGAAGAGGGAAGTGACGTCAACGACACAGCAAATGCAGATTGGATATTGACAGAAGAAAACAAAATCAACATCCAATCTGCATTTGCTGTGTCGTTGACGTCACTTCCCTCTCACTAGTCTCCTGGGAGTCCAAAAAGCGCAACATAGCCCCCCAGGACCGAGTTTTTGTGCCGCCTAATGAGAACGCCTCTTACCAGGAAGTGCTGAAACTCGGCCCTCAGCCGGGACTCGGTAGCAGGCTCTTCCGTCGAGAGCACTCAGATGCAGTGGTTGTAAGTATAGAGTTGATAATGTGTGCCACTGGTCCGGATGACTCTTTGGCGATGGGAAAAACTCGTCTTACGCCCAGCTGACTTTCTCTACTTCCGATCTTGCATTCTGAGGTAAACAGCGCAAAAACCGGAGCATAGAAATTACGAATTAAAAAAGGATAAACTTACTTTTCTCTATTTTGGTGATTAGAACAATTCAAATACAAGCTTCATGCCTCTCACACTCACAGCGTGCTTTGAGGCGATTTTGTTTTCGTTTCTGGTTTGGTTCTAAGCGCCGCATGCGGAAATCTAGAGAACTGACTCGGCTCGCTTTTTCTGCTGGGCAGCCGATCATTTAGACAGGCCGGAGCAGAGCACGCAAAAAATCTCGGAGGCCATGTTCCCAATCTCGAATTTTAGCTACCTTTCAAAAGATGGCGCAAGTGCGCGTCGCCTGCTACAACATAAGACCTTTATGATGTTCGGGATAATTAGTATGCTTTGAAAAAATTACAATCATTGAAAATGACTTTAATTAAAACAATAAAAACTGTAATTAAAATCATTGTTTAAATAGCTGTCCTCTTCTTTGAAACCAGTTTCTTGCTTACAAAGTCGAGCTTCAAAAAAGTCCCATGATTTAAAATTAGTCTAAAAAAAAATCTGAATATGAATACAACCAAACCAGCCTGGTTCGAGCAGATGCTAGAATGCTATATGAGAAAACAAAGAACGCATGTAGGAAATTCTTGTGAAATTTTATCATGATCAGGTAGTGTTTGCAAAAAGACTGCTGGTGTTGCAGTTCCAATATTTTTTTTAAATACTGAGTTCTTATGTTTACCATGAGCATGTCTTGAAATTTCGTTGCTGCGTAATGATGTGAAATTTAATTACGACACTTCAAAATCGTATAAACGGGGCACTTTTTGAATAAAAATTAAAATGTGAGTGTACTAATTAAGAAAGAAACGCAAGTACAACCACACGAATCCTTCATCTATTTATTCAAAAATAAGAACTCGACTTGGATGCATTAAAAGTCTAGAAAGTTGGAATGCGTAAAGGCGTAACTTTGAAAATATCAAAACTTGTACCTCTTGTTGTTTTTTTTTATTATGCGTTACATTTTGACCACGGTGAAAGAAATACGTTAAGGTGATGACTCTCTGTCTCGCGCAGCGACCACATTATGTTCGGCGCACCGAGCGCGCTTCACTCGCACGGGGATAGATGGCGCCCAGGTATAGAGGGGCTTGTGAAGGCTTGTATAGAGGGCTTCTGAAGGAAATTATGCATTCTTTACTCGGTCCCCGTGTACTTTGTAGTGAAGTGATGGATTTATGTTGGCGGCACTGGCACTGGATTGCCTTTTTCCCCGTGCGGTTCCTGTTTTTTCTTTTTTTTTTTTTTAGACGAGAACATTTTGATGATGTCTCAACGTGAAAATAATACTCGTATAAATATAAAACTTCCCGGCATAATCTACTGGGCCTTCAATGATTTAGAGTAATTTAGAGTAAACACCTAGGTCGTACTCGCATGTTTTGTCAATCAACATCTTTGGTAACAGTTCCGTAATTTGTTTACACACATTTCGTGGCTTTATATGAGGTCGAGTGATTTTTCACCCCTGCTCCTACCTTATTAAAAAAAATTATAATAATGTTACATAGTGGGGCCTAAATAATTCTTTACATGCGGATAAAGGTTTTAGCGTTACAAATGCTTTATACATAAAATAAACATGGAATATACAAACTTTGTGAACAGAAAAAATTCCTATTTATGATGACATAGTGACTGAAACGATGACACAGTAGGATGACATACTGATTGACATGATGACACAGTGACTGAAAGTCAAACAATAGTAGCTCTCGCAATGTGGTGGCACTCCATCTTACAGGTAAAGAAATACCTGACAAGTATTTTTGCTTTAAAATGTAAATAAAAACTAAATTCGCTGCATACTACCAAAGAACGCCACCTCCTACATCTTGTGTTTCTCGCCCATGCCCTTAAACTAAGAGCGCTGCTTTGCTGATTTCTTTATTTCTTGAGCTTGTTTGTTGATACTCATCGCAATATGCTTACAATGTTTTCGCATTCGCATGCTGAAGTAGTAGTGGAGCAGCTGGGCAGTTGTTTCTTCTTTGTGTTCAGCGCATGGAAACGTTATTGTGCATGTGTCAAGAACACTGTCGA
Organism: Ixodes scapularis; assembly: GCF_016920785.2. Taxonomy (NCBI): domain Eukaryota; kingdom Metazoa; phylum Arthropoda; class Arachnida; order Ixodida; family Ixodidae; genus Ixodes; species Ixodes scapularis. The sequence continues at coordinate 70,922,583 of NW_024609838.1, forward strand.
TTGTGTCCCAGTAGACACTCGGGTGGCTTTTATTTTCCACGAAGAACTGTTCCTCTTTCTTCAGTAGCTGGAAAAGGTTCTTGTTGGGGTGTATAAGGCTTCCTCTGTTCTTCACGTTTGTCAGGGCTGCTTCAGTAGAAGTGTTCTTGTCGGTGCTGAAAGCTGATCGGCATGCAGGACAACGTGTAGCTTTTTTTTTTTTTTTCACGCTCAAAAACTTAGTTACATAAGAAAGCATGCAGTCCACAGCCTTGGTTTCTTGAGTTTTTTCTGTCCAGACATCTTCGCAGTCCCAGTCTTCGACAGAAATTAGACTGTCAAGCTTGGTCTTCACTTGGTCAACGAGATGAGGAGACTAGTAACTTGCGATCGGCCCTCGGGATTGCACGACGCCATAGGTCTAGGCGAGCGCCATTCAATGGACCTTTAAACAAGGACACTCGCTCTGCGCAGTTCCGGTACCCCGCATTGCAGTTGGGAACGAAGCACGTCTTTCCCATCCTTATAGCATACCTTCTTCTTCGAGTTAAGGCTCATCTTCGTGCACGATGGTGGCACCGGTGATTGACACAGCAACAAAGCAAAACATGAGGCCAGCCACTGACCGCACACCACCACCACACTGCGAAAAAGGTGAGCAAGCTACGCCCCCGACACCGTGGCCGCCGAGGAGAGACCTCAAACTCACGATGCTCACACCTCAGCGCCCTCCGCGGCGGTGCGGAACAACTACACCTCGTTTCACCTTATGTTGTACCGCTGCGAAAGCTAGAAGCGCGAGCTCATAGCGTTGGCAGCTGCTCTTAATTCACGAGAGCTTGTGCCGCCGGGATGTGCCACAGAGCAAGGAGCTCGCGCTTGTAGCCTTTCCTGCGGTACATCATAAAATGATACAGAGTATACTCCATGTTCGAGGCTAGCTCCGAACGCTCCCCGCGTGAAGGACGGCCAGAGTCACCACCTAAATGTATTTCTTCCAACCGTGGTTTTGACAAATGCACATCACATTCTGCACTAAGCCACTGAAGATCAATTAGCCTTTTTTTTCTTTCGCAAAAAGAACGAAATTTGTGGCACGCGCACATACTCGATATTTGCACCGCCAAAAAGACGCGTTAACAAACCTGCCGCCGGTTTTAGGGCTGGGGCGGAGGGACGGCCGCCTGAAACAGCCTCGTTTTCATCCTAACTCGAGTACGCGTGTATTGCGACAAAGGCAGGTGAGCAACTCGAAAAAGAACCAAACAGTATGTCAGTATAGCAAGTTTATTCCTGAGCACGTCAGTCGAACTCTACAGCTGGGAATGCCCTTCACCCAGCGAACATCATAAGGTTCTTTGGCTGAACCTTCTAGATTCGTGAACAGACGAAATGTAAACCCGGAGGTTGCTAACACGCGAAGATAGCAAAAGAGAGAGGGGAATCCCAGATTTACCAGCTCTTCCTGAAGCACAACACTGCCTTTCCTTCGAGCGCGTCAGTAGGACGATTCTTCAGCGTCGTCGGAGATATATACCCAAGGAAGCGCGGGAAAACTGCAGATGAAAGCCTCGAAAGGCAGCTACCAGTAAAGTGCAGCGACTAATGAAAACAAAACAATAAAGCATAGGAAACAAAAGCAGTCGTGTAGTTGGTCGTTAAAGTAACGCGAAAAGTAACTCGTCATCTTTTAGGTAATGTAACGTGTTCCTTTTGAGAATCGGTAACGAGTAACATATTTAGTTACTTTTTGAGAAGGTAAGGAGTAACGGTGTTTAGTTTATGATTATAATGCAATTAAATGCAAAGGTGCAAGCGAGCTGGACAAGAATGACGAAAATAATCCCTGGAGAAGGGGAACGAGAGGGACAAAGGACAAACACAAATCTCCAAACACAGCTTTTTTTTAATAACGGACACATGTCTGCTTCCCTGTGATGTTTTTTTTTTCTATATTAAATGAATTTTGCCTTGACGTGCAATTGTACTGTAGATTAAGACACTTTACAGCGGCAGCTGTTACGGGATCTTCCTACCACTGGAAATGACGTCCGTTCTTGACGTTGTAGCTGTAGTAGTAGTGGATTTTGTCGATGTGCAGGGCGTCCGTCATCCATGTGTTCAAATTCTTGATAAAGGTTGCCGGCCACCAGCCGGAATCAAACCTGGGTCGCCGTGTGCAAAGCGGAGGTTTTACCCCTAAGCTACGCCATGCCACGCCGTTAACAACCCACTCTACACTGAAGGCCCCTTTGCAGAGTTGCGTTTGAGAGCGTTTGCACCGCGTTGCGTTGCGTTGCGCCCAGAAACAAAAGCGAGTAACCGGCACATCTGTGCTTCCCATGAAGCGTGGAATCCAATTCAAGGAATAGCTTGGCATGCGACATAAGAAGCAAGAATATCCTGGTTTCTTGCAGCCGCTACGCAGTTAAAACGCACTCAAACGCTCTCAAACGCAACTGTGCGTAGGGGCCTAAAGGTTTGTTTTTCTTTTTTCTAGTTTCGGAAGCCCACAGCGTACCCTGTGGACAAAAAAAAAAAAAGAAAAAATATAGCCGATTACAAAATGCCTTCGTAGCACTGTCGATGCCAAGGGGTTGTTAAAGAAAAAAAAAAAAAAGAAAGGTTATGCCGGGAGGTGGGATTTCACGCGCCCCGGAAAAAAATAATATAAACGAGAGTTGGGAACAAAGCGGATGTATATTTTGTTTGGAACGCTTTTATAGGGAGTATTCACTGGCGGCCATATCCGTGTGCGCTGCTGCTGAGCGCGTGCCGACGGCGAGCTTCCGCAGTCCTTTTGGAGCGTGCATTTAGCACCATCAAAGTTGCCGGTCTTAGCAGGCTATTAATGCGAGCTCGTTCTGAGCATGCGCTCTAAACATCGCCCTCAAATATGGCGTCCAGTGAATACCTCCTATAGAAACACGGTATGTGAACGCGACGCCGATGTCCAACGACTTCAACTTGACTTGTCGCAATTATCGCTGTGACTTGTAGCGATTGTAGGGATTCGCGTACCGCCGCCGATTCGCCGTTTCCCACGTGGTCCGTCAACAACCCGAGTCCAGCCCGGTTATCCCGCTCCCAGTTTATTGGTACAATAAAACAACGCTACAAGACACTCAATCTAAACTACAAATACAAGCGACATTAGACAAATATTTACAAACGCATCTTAAGCCAAAAACTAAACACAAAGAAGGCCCCCAGGCATCGGGTCCCGCGATATCCTAGATCCAATCGCCACCCACCTGCCTGCGTCTCGGCCTCGTCCCGTCCGAAGTTCTCAGAGGCCTCAGGCCTCTCGCCCCCTGACAAACCGAGTCTATATCGATCGATGGGCGAAGAGGTTTCTCCTCGCCCGCCACGGGTAAAGTCCCTCGATGTTTTTTCACTAAAAAATATCCAGGGACGTTAGCTACGGGTGCCTGCAGCGCCATCCAGTGGCTAGGAGAGAAAGCGGCACGTCGGGAGCCGAATTCGAGATCCCGATCGACCCCGCGGCGACACGACCATGATCGTGCCTGAGGCAAGGCAGCTACATAGCTGCCTCGCGGCCAAGATTGGCAGAATGGTTTGATGGACGCCCTCGTGAATGCACGGAGCGCCATAGACTGTACTGTAAATTAAAACAGGACTGCTAAATTTTTTTTTATTTCGTGAAACAATAGGAATTTCTAGCCCCTCACATCCATCATAATGAAAAACAAACGCGGACAAATGGAGAACTCCAGAGTATGATGGTGCGGGGATATGCTACAAAAATAAAAGTAAAGAAAATGATCTATTTGGTATGCAAAAAGGCCCTTAAAATCTTAAAATTTAGCTGTAATAGCTTGGTTTGTGGAGGTGAAACTTGCCCATTTACACAAACCAGGCTATTACATCCCCCCCCCCCCAAAAAAAAAGAAGAAATTGTTACAATGGCACATAGTTTTATGCCCGACTTTGGGTATTGCAGTATGCAGGATGGGCGCCTGGCTCGGCAAGTGCCCGTGGCGCCTTAACAACGCGTCTCGACAGCTCCCCAACAAGCTGACTGAACACGAGCGCATCCACGTTTTGGCCGATGAGCCCCAGTAAGAACACGTCCCCCACAGAGAGGGACTTCACGAGCGCGCCCAGACGCCCACTGTCGGGAAAGCGCAGCTGCAATAGCTGACAGCGCAGGGGCGCATGAGCGATCAGGATCACCCGGTAGCAGAGTGTCAAGATGCCGACGACGAGCAGTCCCGCGTACCAAAACCAGAGAAACAAGAACAGTTTCTCGTTGAGCACGTTCAGAGGCAGCACGCAGATGGCCTCGCGGTTCTCGATCGCACCCGAATCGCCGTATTTTGCGAAGCTACACATGGCTATTCGAGGGAACATCACCACCATGGGGTTAGCGAGCTCGGGACGTGCCTTGCGCTGCCAACGTACAACGTCCGAGCCGAACAGAAAAAATCCGCCGCCCAGGACCAAGTCCGTCAGTGAGATCTGGACGACGACGTTCACCACGCAGAGCAGCTCGCACCAGAGGTACCTAGAGAAGTACCAGTTGTTTCGATTCAGGTTGAGAACCAGGAAGTCGACGAGCTGTGTCTGCATGTCGCCCCGGTCTTGTAACATTGAAGACTTCACGTCCAGGGATGAAACTATGGCCGGTACCTTGCCCCCTTCCCAAGCTTTCCAAAGCCAGCGCGGGAAGTAGAACGAGATGGCCTGGCAGAAAAGCAGAAAACAGACCCACTGGTAGTACACGTGATGCTTACGGTCCCCTGAGCCGGTTATGCTGTGGCCGGCTCCGGGATAGACAACCTCTTCGCGTTTGGAGAGGTTGAAGAGACTTTTGACGCTGTACGTGGATTCTATCCAACAGAAGGAATCCACGACGCTCTTTGGCAGTGTGGGACAGAAGCAGTCTATGGGAGAGCCCACATATTCTTTGGCGGTGAGCAGCATGCAGAAGGCCAAGAGAAGGGCCACGGTCGCATTGGTGTACAGTCTGAAAACGTTACCATCGATGTGAACCTTGCGCAAGCTGACCAACTTTCGAAGATTTCCGAGGAGGTGAAGCATGACTCCAGGAAAGCAACCGTAGATGAAGCAGCTGCGGTTTGAACGCGAATGCGATAGTGTTTTCTTCTTTCTCTAACTTTGAGCGGTAAGAGCGAACTCCGGGTTTCCAGCGTCCCTGTCCAGCGCGTACGCTCGTGCAATGCAAGCATCGCTCGGAGCAACGTGCAATTGTGCTTGAAGCTTCCGCCTCGGATGCACTAGGGTGCCTCAATGACCTTCTGTTTAGAGTGATGCCACCTTTTGTAGTACCCGATGCCGACAGCACGCGCTCACGGGGAAAATACAAAGAAGTCAACGAAAACAAAATGTCGCCATAGCACAGTCAGCGCCACAGACGCGTGTGGGGACACGCTCTTTCACGCGCTTCTGAACAAAAAATAAATGTAAAAGTGGGAACAAAATGGCCAGATGTCTCCACCCTAAGCAAAACGCACATGAAGGCACCCTAGGATGCACATAAGATGAGACACACCATAGTGTTGCATTCTAGTACACTGTAATAGTTTCATCATCACTGCGGCGAGATGTTTTGGATGCGCCCTTCCCTCTCGTGGCGTATTACCTTAGGAACAACAAGTTCGATGGTGTTTGTGTAACAAGTTAGTGGCGCCCCCCTCCAGTCCGCCCGTCTGCGGCCGCCTGGCTCGGCGGGCAACATTGTTCACGACACCAATAAACGCCGTTGAGCGCACGTGCTCCGGCCAGTCATCGTCCACCCTCACAACCAGGCTGCGTGTCGTCTCTTCTCGGCGGGTGCTTCGGCCCCCTTCGTCCACGTTCTAGAAAGATCGTGACACTGGCGACGAGGAACCGTGGCACTGGAGGCTACCAACGTGCACGGTTCGGCCCACGCCGCCGAGAGAGTCGCAACACCGCCGCCCGCTCCTGTCGCCATGCCGCTCTACGGGAGGCTCGAGCCCTTCGACGGAGATGGGTCCGCCTGGCCAGTCTACGAAGAACAAGTCCACGTGTTCTTCCGGGCGAACGACACGCCCGAGGGGAAACAACGGGACATCTTCCTGGCCAGCTGCGGGACCCGAGTCTTCAGCCTCCTGCTCGACCTCCTCAAGCCGGCCACGCCGCACGTTAAAGCGCTGGGTGAGCTGCTCGCCACGCTGCGCTCGCACTTCAGCCCGGCGCCGTCTACGCTTATGGAGCGGTTCCGCTTCAACAACCGGAGCCGCCAGGACGGGGAGACCCTCGGGCAGTTCGTCGCTGCGCTACGAGGGTTAGCGAGCACCTGCGCCTTCGGCGACCAGTTGGACTCGCTACTCCGGGACCGGTTCGTCTGCGGCATCAACAACCCTGCCATGCAGACGCGACTCCTGGAGCTCCCCGACCCCTCGCTGGACGACGCGGTGAAGGCAGCGCTGGCGATGGAAGCAGCAGCGAAGGACGCCAGCGAGATAGCACGTGCGGCCGGCTCACCGTCGACGGAAGCGGCGGTGCACAAGATGGCGACAAGGAGCGGTGCCTGCAGCCGCTGCGGTGCTGCCCACTCCCCCTCACAGTGCCAGTTCGTCCACGCACAATGTTTCACGTGCGGGAGAACTGGGCACCTCGCACGTGTCTGCCGAGGGGGGAGGACGAGCGGCGGCCAGCAGCAGCAGCAGCCTGGTTCAAGCCCGGGTTCCAGCCAAGCCCGCGGCCAGGGTGGTCGTCGCAAGAAAACGCGGCGCGGACGAGCGGCACCAGGCCTGGGTTCGTCGTCAGCTAGGGTCCACGTCGTGGCCGACGAGCCGCAGATCTTCGACGTGTGGCATTTGAATAAACTTTCGTCTGTGCCACCTTACTTGGTGTCTGTTGAGATCTGCGGCCACCCCATCACCATGGAGCTGGACACGGGGGCCAGCGTGTCGGTCATGCCCGGGAAGCTGTTCAAGCGGACCTTCCCTGGCGTGTCCATCGAGGCGTCTGACGTCATGCTGCGCAGCTACTCCGGGCAGCTTTCCCAGGTCCAGGGTCGGGCCCAAGTCAGCGTTCGCCTTGGCGACAGGGAGGCAATCCTTCCCCTTTACTTAACCAAGGGGTCGTCGCCGACGCTGCTGGGCCGGAACTGGATTCACTCGCTGGGTGTTCGGCTGCCGGAGTACCAAGAAGCTGCGCTGCACGTGGTGCAAGACGTCCCAAGCCTCCTGACCGACTTCCAGTCCCTGTTCCAGCCAGGGGTGGGCACCTTCGCCGGCACGACTGTCGGCATCCACATACCCGAGGGAGCCCGGCCTCGATTCTTCAAGCCGCGTCCGCTGCCGTTCGCCCTGAAAGACGGGGTCACTCAGGAGCTGCAACGGCTGCAGCGAGAGGGTATCCTGGTGCCCGTCAAGACTTCCGAGTGGGCTGCACCGATCGTTCCAGTCCTCAAGCAAGACGGCCGCGTCAGGATCTGCGGGGACTTCAAGGTCACCATCAACCCCGTCGCTACCGTCGAGAAGTACCCGCTGCCTCGGGTAGAAGATCTCTGGTCGGCTCTGTCCGGGGGACAGAAGTTCACAAAGCTCGACCTTCGAGATGCCTACCAGCAGCTGGTGCTCCAGGATGCCGCCCGGAAGTATGTCACCATTTCAACAACCATGGGACTCTTCCAGTACACGCGCCTACCGTTCGGCGTGGCCTCAGCCCCAGCCATCTTCCAGAGGGAGATGGACAACCTCTTCAGGGGCATGAGGCACGTGGCGGTGTACTTGGACGACATCCTGGTTACCGGTACCGACGACGGGGACCACCTGCAGAACCTGCGCAAAGTCCTGACACTACTACAGGACGCCGGTCTCAAGCTGAGGCTGGACAAGTGCGTGTTCCTGACCCCCAGCGTGGAGTACCTGGGACACATCATCTCCCAGGCTGGCCTGGCCCCGGCACCCCGCAAGGTTGAGGCCGTGCTCAAGGCGCCGAAGCCCAAGAGCAAGAAGGAGCTTCAGAGCTACCTCGGCCTCATCAACTTCTACAGGAGGTTCCTGCCCAACCTGTCGACGCATCTAGAGCCGCTGCATCGCGTGCTCCGTGACGGTCAGCAGTGGGCCTGGAAGAAGGAGCAGGACTTGGCCTTCCAGCGCAGCAAGGAGCTGGTCGTTAAGGCTCCAGTGCTGGTGCACTTCGACCCGGCCAAGCCTGTAGTCCTCACCGTGGATGCGTCGCCGTACGGGGTAGGAGCCGTCCTGTCGCACCGGGGTCAGGATGGTCAGGAACGCCCTGTGGCGTTTGCTTCTCGTCGACTACATGCGGCGGAGCAACGCTACAGCCAGCTCGACAAGGAAGGCTTGGCCCTCCTCTTCGGGGTCCAGCGCTTCCATCAGTACCTGTGGGGCCGGCAGTTCGAGGCAGTCACGGACCACAAGCCGCTGCTGGGGCTGCTGGGACCTGACAAGGCGGTCCCAGTGCAAGCATCGCCTCGTGTGGTACGCTGGGCCTTGACGCTGGCAGCCTACAGGTACAAGCTGGTCTACCGCCCTGGGAAGGACCTGGGACCTGCTGACGCCCTGAGCCGCCTGCCCCTGCCGGAGGTGCCTGCTGCCGTTCCAGAGCCAGCTGACGTTTTCCTGCTGGAGCGGGCCTACCCGGGGGTGCTCACCAGGACTGCGGTGGCACAGGCGACCAGCCGGGACCCGGTCCTGTCTCAGGTGGTCAAGGCGGTTGCCCGAGGGGAGGAGCTGCGTCACCAGGCATACAGCCACAAGACCGCCAAGCTGAGCTTGGAGCAAGGCTGCCTCCTGTGGGGTTCCAGGGTGGTGATTCCACAAAGTCTGCGGGCCAAGGTGCTGCCGTTACTGCACGCGGGGCACCCTGGCATCGAAAAGACCAAGATGGTGGCACGGTCGCACGTTTGGTGGCCTGGCTTGGACCAGGACATCGTGCACCAGGTGCAAGGCTGCCAGGTCTGCCAGGAGAACCAGCGAGCCTCGCGCCATGTGGAAATCACCCCCTGGCCGTTCCCACAGAGGCCGTGGTCCTGCTTGCACGTGGACTATGCGGGACCCTTCAAGGGCCACTACTTCCTGGTGGTAGTGGACGCCTTCTCCAAGTGGGTGGAGGCACTGCCAGTCACCAGTCCCTCGGCAAGCGCGACCATTGCGGCGCTGCGGCAAGTCTTCGCGGCGCAGGGATTGCCGGACATTATTGTGTCCGACAATGGTCCCGCTTTCGCCAGCGCCGAGTACCTGGACTGGCTGCAGAGGAATGGAATCCGCCGGATGCTGGTTCCGCCGTACCACCCCGCTTCCAATGGTGCAGCAGAGCGGGTGGTACAGACCCTCAAGAACAAGCTGAAGAGGAGCCAGCCCGGGGATTTCCGGACGCAGGTCGCCCGGGTACTATTCCAGTACCGGACCACACCTCACGAGGTCACTGGCCGTGCCCCCTGCGAGCTTCTGCTGGGCCGGATGGTCAAGACCCCCCTGGACGTCTTGCATCCAGACCTCCGGTCCACGGCGCTCCTGAAGCAGCTGAAGCAGAAGCTGGCTGCTGATCGAGGGTGCCGTCCCGGGCCTTTGCCGGAGCCGGGAGCGTCGGTGTACGCCAGGAACTTCCGTCCTGGCCCACCCTGGTCTGCCGGGCGTGTGGTTTCACCAGCGAGTGCCTCATCGCTGCTCGTCCGCATGCCCGACGGGACCACCTGGCACCGGCACGCCGACTATGTCAGGCCTCGTTCCGGGACCTGGCTTGCACCCTCGGTCGTCGCTTCAGAGGACCAGCCTGCAGGGGGCCCAACAACAGCACCGGTAGCGGCCGGCGGAGCGCCATCCACCCCGGAGGCGACAAGCGTCGACACTCCTGTGGCACCAGTTGGACCGGTGCCACTCCCAAATCCGGTCACTGCAGCTCCACCGGGTGGAGCGCAACCAAGTCAGGCAGCGCCCGGCGTTGCCACACCTGGCCCGTCGACACCAGTGCCCAGGCGGAGTGCACGGCAGCGGAGGCCACCTGACCGCTACTCGCCTGGGTGATCTTCATCATCGACCGGCCAGGACTTTGCACGACCAGACGCCGAGTTGGTGTCGGCCGTGCGCGTCGTGTATTTAGTTTTTTTTGTTTTTAGGAAAAACAAACTGGGGGGGAGGAGTGTAACAAGTTAGTGGCGCCCCCCTCCAGTCCGCCCGTCTGCGGCCGCCTGGCTCGGCGGGCAACATTGTTCACGACACCAATAAACGCCGTTGAGCGCACGTGCTCCGGCCAGTCATCGTCCACGCTCACAACCAGGCTGCGTGTCGTCTCTTCTCGGCGGGTGCTTCGGCCCCCTTCGTCCACGTTCTAGAAAGATCGTGACAGTTTGTAATTAGCATGATGTGAGCTTAAACCATTGAGCTCTGAAACCAACACTCCCAACACCGTCAAAATTAAGAGTCTTTACGTTACATTTATTTCTGTCGATGAGAAAGCTTTTGCTCACGTCATACTCAGCATTCGGCCAATCGTGGAAGGTCACCCCAGCAATCTAGACCTTACAAAAAAGGACTCCTGGCCCAAGGAGGGATAGGTGGCCGAGTGGGCTACAGTAAGCTAGCGCACACCAGCTCGGAGCACGTGGAGCGAAAGCTCGCACTGCAGAACCCAGGGATCCTTGGTTCAATCCCCACCCCGACCGGTTTCGATCTGGATGAGCATCCTACCGGCCTGCGGTCGTGTACCACTACTGCGTGGCGCACGTTAAAGACCCCAGGCTAGCGGTTGAACTGCACTGGCTAAATTTATCATCTACTGCGAGTGACTCGTCGCAACTTTGAAATGGATGACCAACTACACGCTGTCTAAGTATCCCCACAACCACAATTATTGACTCCTGGCCGGTTCCATTTTCAGTCTTCGTGCGGACGGCGCGCGATTTGCTCGCTTTCCGAGACGACGAACATGGCCTTGCTGGGCTGAGGACTTCTAAATATCGGAATGGTGTATACATCTTTGCAAGCACGTCGTCCCGACTAAAGCCCCTTGATAAAGGTGTTTTCACAAGTACCGCCAACCATTGTTGTGGAAATGCGCAAGACACGTGCCACGAGCGGGTGCTCCGCCGCCATTCGCTTCCAGGGGCCGCTCATTTCAGTGCTGCGCCGCCATTTGCTTCCAAGGGCCGCTCGAGACATGGGCCACGTGCGCTCGCGCATTTGGCGCTACTTGCAAACACAAACGAAAACATATCGAGGGGCTTTAGTCCCGACTGGTGTCTCATCCGTGAAGGCACGTGCAGCACCCGCGTGAAGGCGACTTTGGAAGGCCTGGAATGGCACGCGCTTTCTTACAGGAGCAGGAATATGGCGGCAGCCAGATGCCTTGTTTGCAATCGTCTATACTCGTAGACAAATTTCTGTGGCCTTCCAGAAGTGAAGAGTGCGCGTGCACAGCTTTGATCGGCACCACGGTGTAAGATAATACTCTTAAGGTGAGGACCAGCGCGCTCCTCGCGCAGTGCAGATAAAGTTCGCTTTTCACTCTCTCTCTCTTTCTCTCTCTCACTATGGTTTCAAGCGGCGCCGGCAGATGACTCGTCGACCCGTGGGCACAGCAAAGACGGCTCGTGCCGCCTCATGCTCCACACGCGCAGAGCTCCAGCGAGGTTGTCGCTCGTGCAGAAAGACCACGCTGTACCGGGGTGTCATGGCAACGAGTTAATTTTTTTCGCTCTCACACAGTTTCGCCGTTTGGCCGCCGGCGACACTGTCAGCTGCGGGCACAGTGGCCGCGGAATAATGCAGCCTTTCGGATGCCCGTCGAACGACCACTATCTGATTCCTCGCGCCCCGCGTTCAGCCCCACCGTGTCCACACCTAAAGAGTGTATCTTACACCGTGATCGGCACTCAACGTGTTCGATCGAGCGCCCGTGAGTCCATAGCTTTGACTATTGGCGACGAGACTTTCGTTGGCGCCCTCTTATGCCCGAGTCCCACTAGAGGGACAAACAGAAACAAACGACAGCGACAAGACTCAAACCAGTGTACCTTTCGCTATTTTACAGGGTTTGTAGAATAAAGGAGGCTATGCTCAAGCACCAGCATCATGCACGCGACGGTATCTTTGACAGTCTTGTAATCACTCGTGCTTACGTCACGAGCACCAAACGACTAAACGCTTGTCAAAGGCACACCAAAGGTACCATCGCGAGCATGCTGCATGTGTTGGAGGCTTGTCGCGGTCGTTTGTTTCTTATAAAATAAAAAAGCGCTAACTAAGTCAAGGACAAAAAAGAAGGAGAAGGCGAACAGGACGAGCGCTTGACCTGTTTGCCTTTTTGTTGTCTTTGTCTTTGTTAGCGCATTTTATTTTATAAAATAATAAGTCATGTGCCAACTCGTCAGCTTCGCCACTTTCGCTTGTTTCTGTTTGTCACTCTAGTGGGATTCGGGCATTATGGTTCCTCTCACTGACGTCACAACTGAGATTATTAGTAGCGAGTGACAAGTTCGCTGGTGGGTAAAAAGTGTGGTGGAAGCCTGGAAATCACAGTCCTAAATCAACATCGTCAAAGTTGAGAGTCTGTCTTTGCTCTTATTTCCGTCCATGGGAGCAGAACTCATCCTTATAATGACGTAATAGTGAGCGTTTGACCAAGCATTGAAGGTAAAGCCCCTTTATGTTTCAAACGTAGCGCATAGCGCGTCGATGCACGAGGCACATGCAACGTGCAGCCCTTGGGAAGATCATGGCGGCACAGCGCAGCACTGAGCCAGATTTCAGACGCCATGTTCTTTCCTTTAGAGGGGTATGCACTTAAGCTAGTTGGTGATCCAGATTTCCGAGGGTAAAAACGCTAAAAACAATGGACAAGTAAAAACAAACGAACAACACAGAGCGCTCTGTGTAGTTCATTTCTTTTACTTGTCCGTTGTTTTTAGCGCTTTTGCCCTTGGAAATATGTTCTTCCCAGAAGTGGCGCGCGGCACGTCTCTCGAGCATTTCCACAACAATGAATGGCGCCACTTTTCCCAGGATAGAGGGGCTTTAGTTGAAGGCCGAAGACTGCGACGCGTTTAGTCGGGCGCGTCGCCAATTGACGGGGAGATGTTTTGCTTTCGCCCTCCTATATTTCCCTCTCCTAACATCATTACCTTGCGAACAAGCTTAAAATCATGGCGCTCTGAAAGCTACACTGCCAACTGCGTCAAAAGTGAAGTTGTCACATTACACTCATTTCCCTCGATGAGAAGCCCTTTACTGACGTCAAAGTCAGCATTCGGCTAATCGTGGAAGGTCGACCACTGCGATTCCGATGAGAGGAGGAGAACGCGCGCAGAGGTTTAATCAGCGCTCATAAAAGGAAAGGGCGCGCGTGCCCGTGCTTTTGACTGCATTGCCCCAAAAAAGTTGTCCTCTAGTATATCTTTGACTGAATAGCCACAGAAAGCTGCGCCCAGATGTTTCGATGGCGGCATCTTATAGTTTCCGTTCGTGGCGTCAAGATCAAGATTTGCACAACGTTGGATTTGCCTTGCCGTGACGTCAAGATTCGGGATCGGATATTCATCTAAAGTGGCTTTTCAAACAGTTCGTTTCCAACCGACTCGCTGAGACAACTTCTCATGCGCGCAAAAATTGCGCAGGAACTCGGGAATGGTTTCACCTAGTGCCACTAAATAAGCTACGCTTCAGAGTAACGACACTTACCCATCCTTTGGCTTAATATCATGGTGGCCAGTTATCTGAAGCTTTATCCGAAATCACAGGAATCGCTTTTCCGTCCTTCCGAAATGTTTAAACAGTTCGCAACAGATAAAAGCAATATTACATGAGCTTCTTAACACCGAACCTCACGCTGACGAAGTCGCACTTTTGAATCATTACAATCTGCATTTGCGTCTGTTCTGCACAAGCACCAAGACAATATCGGGGAACAGAGTGCCGACACTCTAAGTATAGCTCATATAGCTCACAATTTGAGGCACGCGAGAACTAGCCTGAACGAAAAAGAGCCTTGCAACATGGTAGATGCAGAAGGACGATTGGCGCAACGCACATCCCAAGGTGGCTCAAAGAGGAAGCTGAGGTATCGTTTCGATGTCAAAGGTTCGAACACGACTGGTTGACCTCCGAGCCTATTCCGTTCAGGAAAAGGTTCGCCATCTTGCCAGGAATTTGGCCTCCTCGGACCTGTGGGTCACTGCGGCCACTATAGAGTCGCTGAGTAGGTTTGCAGAGTACCGAAACTCCAAAGCTCCGTGCCGTGGCGCTCAAATTCATCCATATCCGTGCCGTCAATTTGAAGCCTTGCATAAAACACCGTACGATACCTGTGCGTATCGCACGCCGTTGGCGTCCTTGACACGTGTTACAGGGAAGTGTGTGGCGCTGAGAATAGCCACGTTAAATTATTTACGACATAATTTGCATTACAATCTAGCTGCACTCGTGTAATCATTACTCCGTGGTTCACGCTAGATTACAGGTTAGGGGTGATACCGCACTGGTCAAAGATCTCATTTTGAGATGAGTCACCTCTTACTGTCTAAACATCCAGACGGACCAGTAATCCAGTCGACGATGATGATCTGTTTAGTTTTCCCGTTGCAGTGGCGAACTTTATCGCATATAGATTGGCCGCCAATTTCTGTCGTATTCAGGCGCTGTAATTTTTAACGCTTTTGGAGCATTCAAAATAACGTCGTATAAACGCAGCCGCATTTCATCGATTTATTTACCACTGCATACAAGATATTGGGGACTGGACAGCAACGGAATAGAATAAAACAATGTCTCAAGCTCTTGTGATAACATGGCCATATTGTTTTGCTGGTCCGATGAAGCTTGCAGCGAAGTCCAGCAATGATTTCCCCGTGACGATTCAGGCAGTTGACAGTCGAAGCAATCTCTGCAAATGGTTAATGAAGACAAAAGGCAATGACGGTGAGTTACGACAATAACTTCATATAATATCAATGACTCCCTAAACTGGAAACAAGCAATACTCATCTCTTTAACTCGGGGCATCAAGTGACATACCTCTTTAATACCGTGCTGTCAATTAATGTCTCGTTTTGCCACAAGGCAGAAAAACAGCAAAGTAATGAACACAAAATACACTTAAGACTGCTTACGTGTAGTAATGAGAAAGCATTCCTACACGCAGCGAATTGCTACAAGCAGCGCGCCACGTTTTCCCTTTTCGCACAGCGCTCCGGCGGTGACATCGCGCTCCTGCACTGCGCACGCGCGGCGCCCCCGCCGGCTCCACGGCTTCCGTGATGATGCATCTGCGTTTCCGTGATTTTTTTTTGTGCTTTATTTCTGAGGCGCGTCCACTTTGACCTTGAGCGGCCCCGCCGGATTCCGTGACGAAGCATCTGATATGACGCGTCGCAGCCAATGGGAATTCAGGACTCGTTTCGCTGCTACAGACAACGCGGCTTCGCTCCATGGGACAGTTAATGCTTTCGTATTAAAAGCTCAGATGAAAATTTTCTGAGTGCCCGTTCACACAAGAGTGTTTGCTTAAACTGCGTAATGGGTCACCCGGACATTCGTGACTCCGATTTCGCATTCAAAGCTACTCCTAATATAGGTTTTCATCCTTCACACGAAGCGAAGCAATCTGAATAGAAAGCATTGCAATCGAATTCTTATTCAGAAGCAGCCGTTCTTCCGAGCATCGTTCGTGTCAAACCAGGCTCAATTGAAGCAGCCTGATTGACTGCGAGGCGATGAGCGGTACGCGGAGAAGGCCAGTGAAGTGCATGCACCTCAACAAGCTTGCTTCCTGCATTGGGCTTGGAATTCTTTCGCTTTTTTTAATGGCAAGCCAAGTACCCCTTGCCTCCATAGTAGCGTTGCTGCCCGACGGGAATCGGGAGAGCCTTTTGCCGTTCTCTGACCTGCTTCTTTACCCGAGGGCACAGCAAGCAGGAATGTGGGAGCCGCGAGATACAAAACGTTAGGATGCGATTGCGTGAAAATACGTGTCCCACGGCTCTAACTGGCTAAAAAGCTACAAGGAGCCTTGCAGCAGAAGCTGGTCGGTCTTGACTCCGCCAAAATCCTGTGCCTCGGAGTCGACAGCTTTTGAGTAGTCGGAACGGTTGGACGCGCGCAGCATCACACGTTTTCTCTTTTTAATCGGGAAGTGTGGCTGCTGTCATTTATTGTGGATATATCCTTCTAGAAATCGGAGACAGCTGTCTCTGACGTTTCGGAGAATCCGGTATCTCGGTGCGTGTGTCGGCAGTAGCCTCTCCATAGGCGCAGCACGAGTTCGCAACTAGATACTTCACCTCGCAACTGCGTTGCCGCGCCCCGTTTTCTCGTGCGCGGGCTACCATCGCTAGGGGAGGATTTGGTGCTGTAGGCGCGCTTTCTAATGCAAGTGAGCCGAGTAGAATATATTCTCCAAGTAAAGGTACTAACACGGAATGTCTCTATGGGCTGAATTTTATGCGGAAGTTGTCCCGCTGGTGTGTGATAGAAAAGCGTTATACGCAGGCAAAGAAAAATGAAATATGCACAGTCCATAGCAGGCAATGCATAAGTATGCAAATCGAATAGAAGATATAGTTACAATTATTCGTGCGTACTTTTGACTAGGCAGAATTAATCACAGCCAGTGAGATTCACAAAAGGACTAGGTTGAAATCAAAACCCGAACCATGCGATCCGTATTTCGACGTCCTTGATCAGCCCCAGGAAAAGGTGAAAGAGCACAAAACAGCTTGACCAAGCATGACTTGTCGCCTACAGTCGCCTGCTATTAGCCCCAAAAAGTCTGCGTGGCGCCCCCTTACGGCGAACCGGGGTGACGTCACGCCGAGGCCAGTATTTTTACCTGACTTTCCCTGCTTGCCTTGTGGAGGCTGTGTCAACATTAACTGTTGGCACGCTCATTTCTATTTACATTTTTTGTGGGCGTGTTTCGGGAAGTCTGAATTTTTATATGCGGTTTCCTTGAGGTATGGCCCGTAGGTTCAATTGAAACTTCAACCAACATTTCAGGCATGGTTGACAGGGCAGGCAACGCATGAATCCCAGCTGGTACAGTGATGTCTCGTCAATACGGACGCCTCCGTTTTTCCAAACAATCGTCCATAATGTGAGTGGTCCATATTAACGAGACAAGAATGCATGTATTTTCCCAGTTTGTCTCCGAAAATGATGTCCATACAGCGGAGTATCCATAATAACAGAGTCCATATTAACGAGACAGGATTGTATGTGAAGAGGAAAAAAATTGTGACCACACTTGCAGAAGCATCACGATATATTTACATCTCACGGAATCGGTGCTGCTCGTGGTCGGAATGAATTGACAGGGTGTGTATACTATTTCGTTTCTTTTTATCTGTATCTGCATCTTAACAAAATTGCCGAAGCCGATAAGCTGCATGCTGCTCGAGTAGCATGGTAAATATAGTCTTCGCCATAGAGAGAGATCGCAAGTGAGACAACCCAAGTACAGGACAAAGAAAGTAGGAACACAGGCATATACAAGTTATTTATTTATATCTGTTTACATTTCTGGGATTTCACCTTTGCTAGATTCAGATAGTATTTCAATGAATTTCACTGGTGGTATTTGCAGACTTGTTTATAGTATCCCTCAAGTAATGTACAACAAGTGTAAGTGAAAGTGTCTAGCCCATTATTAGTCCCTTCTGACAATTTGCGTTTTAGTGGCTCTAAAATTGAAATTTTAGCTAAATCTAATTGGTCCTTAAGCTAAAATATTAGAAGCTTTTCTCACGCAAACTGTCACCCTCAACAAGCTCCACATTGTTTGCACCTAGTGCAGTATCTTGCACTGTACTGCCGTTCGAATGCTTGCTGTTCCTCCTGTTTTCCTCCTGCCAGAGGGTCCAGGAGTTTGGAGGCTGAGGAAGCTATATACTGGGGACCTGCGTCAGTGTCTCTTTTACCTAGAAATCACAATTCAAACTTAAACGGTGTATTTTCCAAATACACAAGGCTGGAATAAAGAAAAAAATGTCAGGAAAAAGTAGAAGCATGCCAAATTAAAGCACTATTTTGCTGTACATATTTTGGGCAGTTCAATATCTCTTATACAGGCAACAAGGGGCAATTCGGCCGTTTTCAATGCTATCATACAAGCATATTTCCAGTAATTGTGCGTATTTTAAAAAAATATAACAATCCTGAATACATGTACGGATTATATTATTAATTCACGTAGAAGCTACACTTATGTAAAACAAACCTCTGGACTGCACGTGTCTGCGATAGACTGCCTGTGTCTTGCTCCGCGATTTTCCGTGCACGGTGCATCGCTCGGCGGCGTGCGTCGCGCGGTTCATACCCACATGTATCTCCCGCTCTAGTCCAGCGTGCTTAATCCGCGAGCCACCGTCGGCCGCCAGTGATGCTTAATTCACATGCAGCGGTTTTGGCCCGAGAGTGGCGCGATTTCTGCCATCGCAGCGCTCTGGCCAGCACCAGCGGTTGAGCGGCACGAGCGCCGCGACGGTAGAAATCGCGTCGCTCTATACTTCGTTTCACCTTATGTGCGAGCGAAGGCAAAGCTGGAAGCGCGAGCACGGAAGCCCTGTGCGTTCAGGCTTTGCTCGAGCGCGCAAGCTGGGAAGAAACGCACAAAGCGCTGGTCTCGCGCTTCTAGATTTGGCTTCGCTCGCAGAGAAAGTGAAACGAAGTATGGGGCCAAAATCGCTGCATGTGAAACACGCTTTAGCCCAGCATGCAAGTTTTTTCTACGGGCGACTGCCGGCCGCGAGTCACACTCAGTCCAGCATACTTTGTCCGCAGGTAAATTTCGGCGGCAAGTGACACTTAATCCACCGTACTTATTCGCCGGCGACCTTCGGTGGCGAGTCGTACTTAGTCTAGAATAATTATTTCGTAGGCGATTGTCGGCGGCACGTAAAAAATAGTCAAGCCTATTTAATCCACAGGCGAATTTCGGCGACAAGCCACATTGAGTCCAGCACAGTCCAGCAGTATAGTCCAGCAGTGCGGACCACATAAATGGCCTGTGGACCACCTAGGTGGTCCACAGGCGACCGTCGGCATACGCAGCTTGCTCCCGAACGGCGAAACGCAGCTCCCCACTTGGACTCACGACGTCACGGGGCGGATCATAGGTTCATAACGTACGAAGGGATAGCTCAGTGGGCGCATGACGTCACAACTTGAGACAGAGTGTAAAATACGCGATAAACCTTCTCCCCTCGCAATCGCTTCGGCTACCAAAAAAAGTTGCTCGCAATCCAAGAGCACTATTCAAGACCCTATACGCGACTTCAGCAAAACGGACACACTGCAGCTTGCGGGAAAACACTCCTTTCGCGATTTCTGGTCCTCTCTTGTGGCTTCCGCGATTACACGTTGTCGGTGGTTGGCGCGATGGAACAGTTGTCACGGTGACAGTCATTTCTGCCGTATTAGCGTGTTCCCCAGGTAGCTCTTAAGGAAAGCTGCATGCGTTACTGCGTGGACCGGACATTGTGCACTTATCAACGTTCGTCAGCACCGCGGTCCTCCCATCGCTTCCTCGAAGAAGGTCAAGCCTCTGGAAGCTCGCTTACGCCAACGCATCCTCGCAGGTTTGAAACGTATGCGGAAGGCAAGTTTGTCTGCTTCTTGCAAAGGGATTGCGATGATGTCAGAACCCCGAGCTCTTATTGACTGATAGAAAAATATTGTGGGTAGACCTCGAGGCATCCAGCATTGAGGTCAATCAGAGCTCGGCCAATCAGAGCTCGGCGTCGTTCAGAAGTCATCGCAACTCCTTCGCAGGAAGCAGACGACTTGCTCTCCGCATAATGAAGAAAACTCGGGGTAAACCATTATGAGTCTAAGGCTTGCCTCCTGAAACCCGAGCTCTGTGCATTGAGCCGGCACAAGGCCCAGCATACAAACCTGTCTTCATAATTTTGTTAAGCCCGGAGAACACGGTCTTATGTCGTGTGTGCAGCGCGTCCCAAACGAATCGAAGTTCTCCGTAACCAAGCATAGCAAACCATAAGCACATGTAGTGCGTGCACGAAACAATATGTACTTCCCAATTATATAATCAAGAAAACATTTGTTTCATGACCTATGTGGCAGGACTGTCATACACAAAAGAAACAAGGCCCCAGACAGTGTCTGCAGTCTCTGTTCTATACATCCTCGATTCAAAAAGAATTCGCCGCGCAAATACATGGATACTACATACATACCGGCAATGCCGAAGCCGAGGGGTAAGGGCGTGAGTTCGCGGGAGACGCATCAAGACTCACCCTACCCCCCGCGCAAGTTCAATTGGGGCAACACCTGGGCTGTGAAACACCGCAGGCGTGTCGTCGTCACTTCCGTCCCCCATTCGGACAACATATATGCTGAAACACCCGATCCGGCTCTTTTCTCCGTTATCTATTACCTCTCAATTTGTCCATTGGTTAAAAATAAGGAATCTGAACTTTGCATTCCTTTTTCCTTCTGACCACCTATACCTCCTCTTCAAACCCGGCAGGTACTATCGCGGACACTATTAGCTATACCACGACAGCCGTGGTCGTTCCGTGTCCCAGTGCCACGTATACCTGGCGCACTCCGAAGCACTCCGCAACCCTGTGCGGGGGAATTACTCTTGCAGGTTGAGAAGACTCTCTCTCTGTCGCCTGCTATAGGCGCAAAGTAGACGCCGCCACAGCATTTACTAATGTTTGCTTCGCAGATTTTTGTCGGTGCCTCTGTCTGTACAATGATTCCCTGACTAACGGAAACGAGTTAGCCAAACCACCAACGAAGGGGACCTACCGAGCTAAGCGTAATCGTTGTCGATGATTTTACACATATCTCGGTAGATTACATTTATTAATCTGAAGGACGTCTGTTCATGGCATTCTCTTTTGTCAGTATTGCTTTTTTAATTATGCTTAGCTCGGTATGTCCCCTTCGTTGGATGTTCAGATGACTCGTTTCATGAGTCAGGGAATCTCCGTACCGAAAGGGGTACCCGCACAAGACTGTGAAGCAAACATCGGCAAGTGCTGTGGCGGTGTCCGTTTTTTATTCAGCATACGAAAAGGAGAAAGTTATCGCAACCCGATTCCGCCGCACAGGTTAGGCGGAGTAGGCGCGGTGTTTCAGAGTGCCCCTGCTATGTGGCGCTGTGGGTGCGGAACGGCGACGGCTGCCGCGTTATAGCTAAGAGTGTCCGCGATAGTACACCAAAAGAAGCATGAATGACTGTTTTAACTCATATTGTCCGCGATAGTACACCTCGCCCAGAACATGTCATTTCGACGTCAAGAACATCATGATTCAAACTTAGTAGCATGTTCCGGGGATGCACCGTTTCCCATCACCTTAGACTTTAACAAGAAAATTCATGTTTACTCATATTTCTCACTGTGGCAACCTACCACAAGTAACAGTACCTGTGCGTATTTAGTTTTAAAAAGGGGTAGACAGGGGCTTTGACACATGTATGAATTGTGTTACTTACCGTATACATGCTTAAGCAACCTTAAAGCATGTGTTCCGTGTGACCGAGTAAATGAAGTGTGAATGTGCTTCGAAGTGTTTGTTAAGCGCAATAACAGCTATCGCTGTCATTTCTTCGCCACTGTGACGAAAAAATACGGACTGTATTATTTTAACGTTCCTTTTTTTGTTTCTTTGTTGTGTCCCCGAGTGAGGTGATTGTAATTCCGGTGACTTACCCCCGTCTGAGATTATAATTTTCAGGGGTGTGGGCAGAAAAGCACCGGCGAAGTACCGAGCCTGCCTCTTTCTGAATGCCTGACTGCGACAGCAAAGGGTATCATACCCGGCGCCAAGATAGCTTCTATCACCCGCATGAACCTCATAAAGGCTCGTTCCCACGTATACCATAGCGCATTGCGCTGACTTTGGTGATGCAGGGCATCACCAAAGTCAGCAGGTGAGGTATCGTTCACCTCTAACGCGTATGTTTGAACCAGCCTAATTGATCTCAGGTGAACTATACCTCGCGGCATTGCGAGGGGTGAGGAGGAAATATAGCGCTAATTTGGCGCTATCGGCAGCGCCGCCATAACAACGCTGCGCCGCAGGTGTGAACCGGCCTGTGTGAAGAAAGAACGCTTTGCTCTGCTCCGTTTCCCTTTAAGCCCGACCACGCTATCATCATCTGAAGCCAATCAAGCGTGATTGCTCTAGTCGGTAATGGCAGACGCACTAAGATGATAAGTGCCGTGCCGATGCACTGTATTGGCTTCGAAGGACGATAGCGTTGGCTGCCTACGATCAAACTTAAGGTGTAAAGAAGTTTAGGATGCATGTCACCGTAATAGTAAAAACGGGCCAAGAAACCTTACACTTTCAGCTTAGGTCCAGATATAGCCGACGTTACGAGCTGATGGGACCGATGGAGCCGCGTGAAAAGCGCATGTCACTGGGCCTTTTTTGATTGCGATTGATTATGCAATGATGGAACACGTACAGAAACATAACACCGCGATGGTGCGTTTTTGACGGCTGTCTGATTAGTCCGGTAAGCTCGTAGCGTCGACTGCGCCTGGGTTTCAGCTGAAGCGAAGTAGAACTTACCCACGCACATGCTGGCAGTTATCCGGCCGACGCCGCAGCCTGAACTCTGGCGGCAAGGGCGAGTCGAAGGCGTCGAGCGGCGTCCCGCCCAGCGGCCCGATAACATCGTAGCCGCGCCGGCGAACCCCAGCGCTGCCAATGGAGCCGCGGGGGCGGGGTTCTTCCATGCCAGCCCATCGGGCCTCCCGGCAGGAAGAAACCCCGGCTCAGAGGAACCCCCCGAGCCACCGACGCGCGGGAGTGCCGCCGAGGACGCCGCTTGGGGTAAGCTTTTGCTCACCGGACACCAGCGACTCACGTCACGGGGCCGTCTAGCGCGGGCAGTTCACTTCAGGAAGACCCCGAAAACTGAGGGTCAGAAAAAAAGCAAAAGAGGCAACAGAGGCACGAGGAATCCCCATGACCCTTTTGGCGCCCATAAGTCTAAATACGCGTTAACAAACTAACGTTTGCTTACGTTCCGTTAGGTTACGGGAACTTATATACGTTTGCTTACACAGACAATCACCGTGCATCCGTGCTTCGTATGATGGCAACAAATTCAAGAAGTAGCACAGATGTTCCGGGACTTGTAAGCAACTTAACGTAAGGAAACGTAAGTAAACACCCATGTGTGAATTGGTATTTAGGCTCTTAAAGGGGCCATGCAGCGATATTATTTATTCAATTGCAATATTTCTCATTTACGCAAGTTTGCTGGTACTTTTAGCGCCGAGAATATCGGTGGCGCCTTCTTATGGCTCCCCTTTCGTGACGTCACGAGTTGTAACCCTAGCTACTTATCTTGAGTTGTGACCTGCAAGTTGGATGGTGTGTATAAAAAGCACGAAGGAAAGCTTGGGGTCATCGCACTCTATAACCTACACCGAAAAAGTTGGCGGTCGGATATTGTTCTTATTTCCGTCGATGAAAGCAAAATTAATCCAAATAATGTCGTCACAGTGAACGTTTGGCCGACCGCAAATGCCGATTGCAGTGACGCATTTGGTTGCGCAAGTCGCCAACAGTGTTGCGGAGTTGCTACGCAGTGTTACTTACGGAGTTTCCACTCCGGAGTTGGAGTAATTCCGGAATAATTCCGCACCTTCGCGTCCCCAGAATGAAGTGCGAATAGAGTGGCGGTAGCAGTGGGAGGAGTGGAATCCGAATGGAATAGGACGCCTTTTGCCGGAATGAAGTTGGAATAGAATGGGGTAGGCTCTTACGCGTGCTGTGAGGGCCTATGGCCTGCGGGCGCACTGCTAGCACAGGGTCAAAGTGGCTCTTGTAACAGCATTATTGCCCTTAAGGCACAGTTGTACGATAGTGATTATAAGGACTCAAATTAATTGTAACCAATTATTTTAGGAGTAATTTTGCAATTATTTGATTACATTTGTTTCAAAGTAACCAAGGAGTAATCTGATTACTTTTAGAACTACTAAAATTACATGTAACTCTTACTAATTTTCCCTCACCTTTCTAAAGGCCCCCTTTGCCTGTGCGAGTTTTCTTTTAATACATTTTCGTTCTATGTCTCTGACAGGAGGCTGGTTTATCAAAATTATTGGATTAATACCCCTGTCAGACGGGCATTTTAAAGGTCTTTAGAACAAGCTCCTTTATAAAGTCGGCAAACCAGCGCATGCCGTAGGGCGTGCGCTGGTTTGCCGACTTCAGGAACTGTGAACTAAACCCTAGGGTTTAGTTCACAGGAGGCAAAGGGCAATGCACAAGAGGGCTCGTGCAGTCTCGCGCTCCACACGAAATACTAAAGTTGCCTCAGTGCATTGCGCCAGCGGTGGCGTAGTCTAACTGGCTGGTAAGATCGGACTATTGAATATGTAAAAAAAAAAAAAAAATCATGAGCCATTTCACTCTGTGAAGGTGGATGTGCAGAGAAGCTGTTTAGCACACGACACACGCGTGACACAGAATTTTGAACCAAGGTACAAACTAATTTTTTGTCTTGGTCGATGGTTATCGTGACGAAAGAATGCGCACACAGATGTATTTGATGCGTTCTCCGCCCCGCGACGTTCGTCGTCTTGTCTGGTTTGCCACATGGCGCTTGGCGTTTTGTGCGCGATCTTCATCGGTGGTGTTTGCCGCCTGCCGCCGACGCTGACATTATCGGTGCGGTTCCCGCCGTTGCTCTTCGTAGGCGCGTTGCTCTTCGGGAGTCCGGACTATATACACGAACTCAACTCTGTTACGCCACGGCGCGGTGGTGGCGCGTCTGGCGCACTTCCGGTCTGGGGCTGTGGGGAGAAGTCCCCATGCGAGAAATGTATTCCTGCGTTGTTTTGAAAGGAACCGGACAAAAACCTGCCTTCTCTTCAAAACGCCGCGACTGGGGTTGCACCAAAAGAGTCTAGAAAGGTTTGAAGTTCAGAATTCACGTGCTCGGTTCGTCCGAGAACGTGGATATGTACCGTGAAAATGAAAAACTAGACGCCGTTGGACCACGATTGCTTGGGCGGGATGCACTTTGGGTTGAATTCACGGATACTTATGGTCACCCGATTTATTTGTTTTGTTCCAACATGAACGTCGAGAAACCATCAAGTTGTGCAGATCATCGGCGGACTACGTTCAGTGCATCTTCAAGTTCAAACGCCACCTGATCGTTCGGACTGTCCTCTGCCCTTTCAAACGTTTCCGCTTGTCGTCTGCTCTTTTAGACGACACAGGCCTGTAGACCAAATGTTGGCTTGGTGCTTGCGATAAGAAGTAAGTGCAGGCCTCAAAAGACTTAAGTTTGAAGGTTGGTAAGCAGGCTCGACGTAAACGGTAGATACAAGGAGATGTTGATCATTGTAATCAGCGACCATCACCGACTTGTTATGCCTAATTTACTTGGTCCGATTGTGCTTGCGATTTTTAATATCGACGTCGACCATCTCAGCTACGGTTCACGCTTTTGCAGCCCGAATGACGTCGGGACTGAGAATTGCGAGCGAAATCTCATCACGCGAATTAGGCTTTATAGCGTACGTTCTGCGGCGTCCACGCGGAATGAATCGCCGCATGTCGCAATTTTTCCCGCGAACTTTCGCAATGTAACGAGCCTCGTTATTTCCGCTGAGGCCGCTCAAGTAGTCAGACATTGCCAGGAAAACGTAGAATCAACAATTCGAACGCGATAAAGGGCAGGGAGACTCACACCGACGCCGACAACATTGCGTTTCAATGGTTTGTTTATGGGCGACGGCGAGCTTCTTGCCCACACTCCATCGCGCATGCGCAGCGCCGGTGGCGCTCTCTAGGGGCGCTCCGGTTTGTTTGTAAAGATGAGTTGGTGTATACGTGGCCTCCCCATTATGACGAGAGAAGAGAAGGAAAATAGAGTTATTGCTAAATTACCTAAGCATCAAGGAGCATGCAGGGAGTGGTGTTTCACGCGCCTTACGTGCCGGCGTCTGCAGCATGATAACCTCCTATATACTGACAAAGCCTGGCAGATCGTCGCGAAAAGAGGCCGCCGAAATGGAAAAGGTGGAGCGGCAGACAGCGGATGAAAGGAGAGCCACGTGACTGGCACCCCGCTGCGGCGAGACGCCGAGACGAACTGGAGAGAAAAAAAGTAATGCGTGTCTTTTCGGTTGCGAACGTCACGGATTTTTTCTATGCCAGCGAGGAAAAAAAATTATGATTTTTTAAAAAAATATGTTGTATGTCAGATTTTGGATTTAAATCAGATTAATGCGATTTAAATCACCGTAGCTAAAATATAGCAATTCGTTATTGCTAGATATATTTTCAAAAATGGCAGATTGGTAATATATCCGTCCAATCACTACTAGTGATACCATACAAAAGAAATAATGAGTGTAAATTAAAAGTAAATTTTGATTAAAAACTTTTTATGTATCTAAAACTTGTCATACTAGGGCAAAGGCAACTTGATAGTTTTAGATTAAAAAGCTTCATTTGCTTTTTCTTTTGCATTCTGATCAGTTTAGAATAGGACGTTACTTTTCTATTTCTTCGAATTTTTCTCCGCGTTCAAATTAGCTTGCCCAATAATATATTATGTAACTCAGGTTACATAATATATGTAACCATATATTATGGTGTTTCTACCTTCTACTTCTAGGAAGTAGAGGGTAGAAAAAAAAAACTCAACGCTTTTACACATTTACACATTTACACTGAACAGCACTTCCTTTTGCTCGGGCTCAGCCTGATATAAATTTCCTTTGCTCGATGATCATTTGATGTAAGAAAGACGGAAATGCACATAAAAGCATCGCATGATGGTTAAACGACAAATAAAAAAAACAATTTCGGAGTCACTTTGGCGGGAAAGGTAGATGTCCATCATTAGACAAAAACTGGCCTGATCTAAAGCATGTTTGAAATTATGATTGAAATTACACTTCATATCATCTTGATTTTTACGCCCCAACCTGTTCTATGTGATTTACTTGCTGGAAGAACAAAAAATGAAAGACGTTTACAATCCCCAGTAACGCCGAATTAGAGCACAGCTCTTGTGGAGGGGAGGCGAAGGTACGGAGAGGATGGTATGCCCCGCCTCCTCATCCACACCCTCCGCTCCTCCTCTTCTGCTGGTCTCCTATTTAGGGGAAATTTCCCGTTAAATTTAGCGGGGAATTTTTTCCTCTAATTTAGCGGGGAAATTTTGAGCTAAACTTAGCGGAGAGATTTCCCATCAAATTTAGCGGGTAACATTTTCCGCTAAACCTAGCAGGGAAATTATTCCACTAAAGTTAGCGGGGAATTTTTTCCGCTAAATTTAGGGGAGAAATATTTTCGCTAAATTTAGCGGAGAAATTTTTCTGCTAAATTTAGCGGGAAATTTTCCCGTTATAAATTTAGTGGGGAAATTAGCGAGTTTTCGTAGACCGCGTTTCCCACTCCACTAAACCCTCCGCAACGAAGAAGCAGCTACTGCGCCTTCGCGCCGATGGCCTTGACTGTAGAGTTGCGGGTATTGGCGACGTGAGGCGATCGAAAGCGTCACTGTGGTCGGCCCACTCAAATTGGCCGAATGCTGACTATGACGTCAGCAAAGGATGTCTCTTCGACGGAAATAAGAGGAATGTCCGAACTTCAATTTTGACGGTGTTGGCAGTGTTGCTTTGAGAGCTCTAGGATTTCAGGCTTTCACCATGCTCAATACAGACACCATCGAACTTGTTGTTCACAAGAATGACGTCACGAAAGGTAACTAAACGAGGGCGCCACCGAAACATCTCGCCGCTAATAGTAGCGGGTTGCGGAGAGTGTTGCGGGGCGGTGAAAGTCATCTACGAAAACTCCCTATTTTCCCGCTAAATTTAGCGGGGAAATTTGCTCATATTGCAACGCGCGTGACGTCACTGGTGACCCTCGTGACGTCACACTTGACGTAACGTGTGACGTCATCTATGACGTCACTATTGACTCGTGACGTCACAGGTGATATCACGTGTGACGTCATCATGGGAAACGTCCCATAATGCACCGCGCGGTCACGCCGACGACAACGGCGACGGCGACGCCGACGCCGCTCAAGCCGGAAACGGGCGCCCAAGAGCTGCGCTCTAAACTCGTCGCACCGCCCCTCTAAGCTGTAACTATGCGGAGCGCCAGTTCGTCTGCTTCTTCTGCAGGGGTTGCGGTGACGTCAGAAAGACGCCGAGCTCTGATTGGCTCGATCGGAAGGATAGTGGGTACACCTCAAGGCAGCTAGCATTGGGGTCTACCCGCTATCCCTCCAACTGAACCAATCAGAGTTCGACCTTCTGATGTCAATGCAACCCCTGCAAAAGAAGGAGACGAACTAGAGCTCCGCATAGATTGAGTGAACGTGAGGTGGCTGCGAAAGCACCCAAACTGTTAAACACGTCGATTTTTCTGATTAGGCAGTAATCAGTTCGGACAGGAAAAGCTAGGCACGAAGAGGTGGAAAGGACAGTGAGATATACTTAAAAGAAAGAAGACACGAGCTTCTCGCCGATACAGGAAGCGAAATCGGTCTGTTTTATTTTCTTAGTGGGAAACCTATAAATGCAGTAGTGGGCTTAACACTATTCGCAACTTTCAGCGATAGTGGTACCGCGGTATGAGAATCGCGCTCCCTAGCTGCTGCCTGATTGGCCTCATAATAAAAGGGCTTGCCTCCACTTTGCTGATGTGAAAAAATAACGTAAGGCTCTGATACTGCTCGTATATAGCAAAACTAGAATTACGTACGCGTCGCAGACCCAGCCTCGTACCGCTGTTCTACGACGATCATCCAGATGACAACCATTTTGATAGGCACCAGTGCGCCTCTATAGGTCGTGAAAGTTGCGAATGTTGGGGTGTTTGAATGTTCGAACTTCAAATTCGAGTGGAATTATGTTTTCCTAATAATTCTATTCGACTTTCGGATCCGTAGTATTCGAGTTTTCGAATAATTGGATATATATTTGTACAGCCGGCAAAAGTTCGCATTTACTCATGGACTCTGTTCATTTGATAAACTATTCCGTATAGGTTTGTGCTGGGTCTAAATAAAGCGTGCATTCAGGATTTCTCACTACGGAACCATCTTGAAAAAAAATAGATTTTTGTGTTCCTCAGATGAAGCATTAATGCTCCCCCAGCTTCTTGGATACGTTCTTTGGAAACCCGTAAATCAGGCACGTCACCATTTAAAATTCATCGGTTGCTCGCAGCCAGCTCTGTGCATTATAGCTATTCTCGGTTGTTGCGTCCATAATATGCCAAGTTAATATTAAGATATAAATAACTTTTCCAGATTTATTTATATTTTTATACAGATAGCTGCACGTAAGAGGCTCATTCGACTAGGCTGCTCAGGATATGCTTAGGTGCCAGTGTTGCTTGGGATTAGAAAATAAGGCCATTTTTTGTTCCGCTCTCTTTCTAAAAATAAAGTGACATCAACAAAAGCGTGCTTACCCATCACCACCTAAGATAGTCTACAAGAAGTCTGACGTCATAATAATAATAATAATAATATAATACTAATAATAACTTTATTCACCATATCACATATGGTGGAAGCTGGAGAAAAAAGCTGACAAAGCAGCTTGACGTGTCTCCAGCCCGCTCAACAGGCAAACAGCGAGGGCCAAGTTTCATGCAAGCAAGAAAGAAAGTAAGAGAAAAATAAGCGGAAACAACCACAAAACGCTATTGTGGTAAAAGAAAAAGAAGGCTAACAGGCCATCAACTACACATGAAATCAACAATGAAAAAAATATGTTCAAGAAAATTCCCCATTAAGACAATACAAATAATAAACAACAACATTTATATCAAAAGTACATTATCACGTAACTCACGTGGGCTACAAGATATTATATCAACATTTGAATTTATGAACGTGTTTAGTATTGCTAGAAGTGCATTTCTCATCATCTGAAGGCCGTAATCTGTCCGGGATGTATCAACCATCCAGAAATCTGAGTGGCGAGTAGAATGCGTAAGTTTGTCCTTTTCTAAGGGGTGCAAGCTTAGCAGGGAGCTATTTATCAGAGGATATTCGTGTGATAAAGAGAGATCGAGCGAAGACCCAGATTGGGCCCGACTGCCGCGTCAGCATTCGTCTGGTGTTCATGTCCAATCAACGCATCGAATGACTCTCGGCATCGAGCTGGGATCCAGTTGCTGATTTCGCACGATCCTACCGTGACACCGTTTCATAGAGGAAAAGGAGGAGAATGTTCGCCGGCCTCGAGCATTCTAGGTGGTGTTGGCTTAGCGCTGCCGCATAGGTCTATTTCTCTCGTTCAGGGGGCGCGAGCGCCGCCGTAAGACGCTACCATGTAGTACATGCATGGAGCATAAAGTGCGCTGGAGCGTTCGATCATGACCGAGCCACGGTCATTTACAAGCCTGCGTCATCATTTGTCTACGCGGTGTAACGGAGCCTCTGAAGGAAGCAAAAAAGTATAAATGAACAAGAAAAAACAAATGCCGCTCGCTCTTTCAGTGTTTCATCGAAACGATAAAAATGCTTTTCTTGTAGGTTTCTTTTATAAAAATTTATATCCACCAATAATATTCTGCCAGCTTAGCGTTTGGGAGCAACGTAAAAAGGCGTAATGACAGATAATGGAAAGGCGACCGAGAAATATTCGATTTTGCTCGCGAGAGGCATTGCGAAAACTTTAGAACTACAAACCTCCTTGATGTGTATTTTTCCATTTTGTGAATGATTGCATTAAGAAAGAAAAAAAAAAGGTTTCAATTCTTACCACTCATATAATGCGTAGAAAATATTTCCCATTATTGCGAGGGTAAATATATTTAAACAGTCACTTTTGGGCAGACAACACATGGGCAAAACAAGATTCGGAGTGACGTTGTCAGTGATTTTTTTCTCTCTTTTTTTGTGGAAGTTTTAGAGGTAATTTTTATAAGGTAATAATATTGTGATATCCATGTAATTAATGGATAATTAACCTGTGCCGTACAATGAATTTTGTGAAGTCTACTCTTTACAGGCGTTTATCATTGTACAGGGTGTCACAAAAGAAAATTTACACGGTCTTTTTTTACCGCAAAAATAAACTAGGCATCGCCGAACGCTCATTCTCCGCCCAAAGGTAGCGCTAGAGGTCACAACCAAATGCCAAAGTTTTAACCCGATTCGATACCTTAATCAAAAATTATAGGTGATTTTCTGAAAATTTCAATGGGAAGATGGTGGCCGACGGAGTTTTCGAACAAATGGGGCTCTATGGCACCAGAAACCCAAAACAGGCAAAAATGGGCTCCATTTTCCCATTGAAATTTTCAGAAAACGACTTATAACTTTTGATTAAGTTATCGGATCGGGCTGAAACTTTGGCATCTGGTTGTGACCTCTAGCGCTACCGTTGGGCGGAGAATGAGCGTTCGGCGATGCCTAGTTTATTTTTGCGGTAAAAAAGACCGTGCAAATTTTCTTTTGTGACACCCTGTACTTACCTGGAGTACTCAGTCAGAATGTTAAAAACCGCTTGGTACCACGCACTGACGATATTGTTCAAGGGCACTGATGCGTGTGTTTGCATATATTTTGATAAATTGGACAACCACACTGTTCGAAACCTTTATCGCAAAAATTTCCCCTTTCTCCCACCACGGTGGCAAAGGCACTGGTAACACAGAATGTGATACAGCCCCGAGCAGGATGCTCAGCGCTGCGTCGCATTGTTAACACACACATACACACACACGCACAGACGCACACACGCACACACGCGCGCGCGCGCACACACACACACACACACGCACACAAAAGAAAAAAAAACAGCGAAAGATATTTTGTAAGGTGTGGACCTCGCTGTTTTCGAGCTGTATTTCGCACAAAAACACCGTTGTGGCGCGTTGCAAGAAAGGAATAGAGTTAAGAAGCACTCGAATTACCTCGACTCTTCGCGGCAAAGTAAACACGCCTTACCTAACCACTGTCTTTTTTTCCTTTTTTTCTTTTTTCCCACTGCTTTTCTTTCGCTGCCTTTCGCGCTCTTTCACTCGGGAAGTACGAAGCTCGCTCATTTAGCCTCTGCTAAGAGTAGAACGTCACTCTATGTTTGATCAAGTGATGTGACTCAATCGGAGGGAGTAACTCGGACGTACTCGTATCGGTCGTTCTGCTCTCACTCGTCTCCAATCAGAGAGGAGACCAACGCTGCGTCCGCGTTCGGATGGCAGTCGTTGTTTCGTGCGGACGTGCGAACCGAAAACGTTTTTGTTTTTCTCTTTTTGGCCAGCTACATTTTGTGTTAGTACAATAAATACAGATGGAAAATTGCCTTTTTGGAAATCTTACCGCGGTATACATTTGTGTCGCGATGTTTTCTAACGGGACGCGCTTTCTTTTGGCGCGCGGGATTGAGATCTTTTGCTTCAGTGGCGGAAGACGGGCGTATCTCGAAGGCCGACTTCCGGCGGCTGCGTTTCCCGCCCTCGTATCTCAAACAGATGTCCGCTGGGCTCTCAAATCAATTGTGTTGCTGACGACCTTAGATTGCCATCTATTACGCCTCGGCATTTGCTCCCTGAGGGCTACAAGAGCGCGACATAAACTGTATCTATATGTATTCCACAAATTTACGCCAGTCAATCAATGAATCAATCATTCAACCAATCAATATATCAATCAACGAATTAATCAATTATTAAATCAATTACTCAGTTAATCGACGTGCCATTCAATTAATAGTTTATTTCACATTAGACATAATCAGACATCGATATAGGATGCAAGGGCAAAAAGTCAATAACAAACCCGCACACACTTACCCGTCACAATGCTGAATGCATACAATGTTCTTAGTCCCTCCATTAGCTGAAAAGCTTGTTTAGGGATTCAACAAGGTGAATTTAATTAGCGCCAAAAAAAGTTCTCTCGAAGAATATAAACGTAAGAAATGTCCGAGGCAAAACGTAGAAAACCTAAAAAGCGAAAACTGCCTGGGTTAACAGTTTGCCCCTGTCCCGTTTGTGTGTGTGTGTGTGTGTTTTCCTGCCTTTGGTGCCGTCATTTTTGCACTTTTTGCATTATGTCGATCAACAAACCAACTGGTCCAGCAATCTGCTATTTTACACTGCAATAAACGCCGATACTCAGTTTGTAATTATGATTTTGTTTCGCTTATAATCTAGATTTTTTTCAACAACAATGGTCTCGGCAACACACACGGCGACTTCGGTCCTAAAAAAAAAAGAGCTTCTACATCGACATTCTGCGTGGCGAAATCAGTCCAGCAGTGTCCCAGCATCGATGGAAAGAAAGTTCAATAGACCGATATCTCGCCAAGCGTTCGGCGCATTCGTGACGCCACCATAACTTTAGTTTACAGGAGGCAGGCCTCCTGTAAACTACTCAATGCTACTCAGTGTCAAAGCATTGCCTAACATTAGATACAACAAAAAAGTAAAAACGACATAAAAAAAAAAAAAACTTCACTTAATTCGAGCTAGCTTGTCTTCGTTACAGGAGCTTTGCCGCACAACGTCGGGTTCAAGGAGACATTTCTTACAACCAACGAAAGCTGTACAGCGGTGCTGCTCTATCGAGGGAAGTTGTACCTGGAGAGTCGATATCTTGATGTTCAACATTATGTGACGACGAACAAACCAGCTTACCCTTTCTAAGTATCCATGCGTACCCAAGGAAATGCAGATATAACTTGTTAATTAATCACAAGGATTTTGTTGTTGGGTGTTTCCATGTCAGTTGATACAGTTATGGTCTATGTCCTATCTTGCCTACATTTCTCTAAAATGTATATTATTAATATATAAAAGTCATGTCCTTGGGAGAAGCACTCAGCTATACACACAGGGTGTTTCACGAAGTGCGGGCCAAATCGTTCCTGTGAAAAGTACGTATCGCACAGAAAAAGGCTCGTTGTAATATTGGTTCCTGCCAAAGGACAAATTTAGAGAAAAAAAAGTAAGTGTTTGATATAATTAGGTTAATATTTACTTTTAGTAATTAACTTTATAATTATTAAATTTAAAGGTACCATTTCAATTACAAACATGATTGGCATAAACGAAAACTATTCAATCCGCCCACCTTATAGAGAAGCTTTCTGCAGTTCTCCATAGAATGCTCTTCCCGTGTTTTAAAAAGAATGCCGGGGGGCTCTTTGGAGGCAACGGAAGGAAACACAAATATAAAGATAAACTAGATACACCGTATCTTTTTACACTCTACGATAGGGCAGCACTTTGTACGGCTTTTGTCGGTTCCAGAAAATGACACCTTGGAACCGATGTCGTGCGACACAACCCCTATTCGCGACTTCAGCAAAATGAACTGCACCTAGCGGAAAAAAATGCTGAACTGGCCGGAAGAGTTTTTTTCGTGATTTCTGCTCGTCTCTTGTTGCTTCCGTGATTACACGATGTCGGTGTTTTGCATGATAGCACAGTTGGCCCGGTGGCTATGTCGTAACTGCATAGTAACAGCTTGTTTCTAGGTTTCTCTGCACGCAACATAGGCTACCGCGTATACCGGACATTCGTCGTTTATCAACGTACATAAACACCGTAGAAGGACAGCAGGCAGTCATTTCATCCTTTCCTCAAAGAGAGTACGTGAAGCCTCTAGAAGCTCTCTTACGCCCACACTTCGCCGCAGGTTCGAAATGTGGACGATAAAAAGCGTGGGAAAACCATTTTGAGTGCAATGCCTGCTTGTTGATGCCCCAGCATTGTGCGTCGAGCTGGCATATAGCACGGTCTTAAAAAGCTCCGAAAACAACAAGGACGAAGATGAGCTAAGACAACACAAGGCGCACTCGCAATTGTAGTTTAATAAGAGAACACGCACATATATAGGCCGCATCGGCCAGTCTAGTCATCATTACATCGGCACAAAGTATTTTTGATAAAATCAAACCCTTTGTTTGAAAAGGCGATGAACGCCTCACGTACACAATATTTACCTTAATCGCTTTCCTCGCGCAACGCAACAGAGGTTGGTTGCACGATATCTCCACGGGGCGCGGTGCCGTCGAGGCCGAGATGCGCTCCAATTGCAAACCTTTCTTTAATAACTGCTAAAAATTAATAAAAAGGAGACATTGGCTGCTGCTATAGCAGCGCCGGCTACTCCTTTGAACTAGAGTGATTAGTGTCCATTTCCCTTGAGAGTTCAGAGTTGTCACAGAAAATAAACACTGCACAGAACACCCTGCACGTCTCCAAGTTATCCAAAACTTGAAAACCCGTCGAATTTATGTGGTTCTCAGAAAGGTGTAAAATGCTTCGCGTGCCTTCTGTCGTTTTGGAAATTGTTGATTTAGTGCTTTTCGATGATGCTGAGCAATTTTCTAACTGAAACCATGCCCTTAAACACAATATTAAAAAAGCTCATTACTCAAAAATAATTAACAATCTAATTATCCCGGATTTTAATAATTTTCCTAAATAGGCCCCTTGTCCAGGACCAAAACGACACAAGCCTTTTTTTGTTGCGACGCGTAGTTTTCGCAATATCGAATTTGACCACCTTTCGTGAAACACCCTGCATATATATATTTATATGTATAGACGCTTTATAGCAGCTGTGCATGGGCGCCGCCATAGCTGACCTTCAGTTTTCGTTTCCTCGTATTCAATTTTCTTCACTTCATCATTACCATAGCAGGCCAGGTTATGGCCATCTTAAATTATATTGCCTCCTTCTACCCATGCATTGGCCTTTCTGGAGGCTCGTCAACACCCGTTTCAGTGGCTCGGTATCTCCATAAGACAAAAGAAGGTCAGCAATGGCGGCTGTAATCTGGCGCGTGTGTAAAGCGTCTATATATCGTCATTAAAAGAAAAGTATTTGTTCAGTGTTTTAATAAAAATCGTCAGGAAAGCAAAAAATGTCAAATTAACTGATTGTTTTCTTAGAGACACGTTGGGCTTGGTTAATTTCTGAGTAAGTTGAGCAACGGGTTCGACAGTGTACTTGTTGTCTTGTTCTATTAAAAATGACAGCACGTTGGCGGGGCGATCTAATTTTTAATACTGTTATTCCATCAGATCAGGACCCAAAGCAGTCATATAGAGGAAGAAAATCTAAAGATAAACACTAAAATGAAAAAAAAAAAACAAAAAAAAAAACGGTGAGTTTACGAAAATTATAGAGGAAGAGGTTTCTTCTCTGTGAAATCTTCAAACCGCCGCCCTCCTTCCCCCCCCCCCCCCCCCCCGCCCCCCCTCCGTCTTACGTTGGGCGTTGACATTTCCGGTGTTAGCTATCTGTCTCCCATACTCACATGAGTTTGAGACCACTGCGGGTCTAGAACATGGCTTTAATATATATTTGTTTTTCGTAAATATAAAAAGAAAAATATGACCCGGATCACTATTGCACGTTCTGACGTGGAAACATCACGTCAGATCCTGGAAACATCCTGGAAAAGTGCAGTGCTGCATTAACTGTACGCCTCCCCGAGATGGTTTGTTTTTGTGCTACTCCTGGTCCTACTCGCCAAACTACGTGGTTAAGTCTTAACTTCCCTATCACAACCCAGCCTTTTCAGTTATTTACCGAACATCACCGATTGAATGCCAACACTTCAGAACAATGTGGGCATGCAAATACGGTAGTTTCTTTTGGAATGTCACGCTTAATCTTCGCTAGATCGAAGTTAAAGGCGCCATGAAAAGATTTTTCTGCTTTTGCTATATAACTTAGAATCACACCCTAACCTTAACAACTGAATAAACTTGCTCTAGTTTTTTTCTTTCTAGGCAATGGCCGCGCATTCAGCCCCGCCGTGTCCTCACCTAAAAAGTGTATCTTACACCGTGGCCACTACCCAAGGGTCCGCCAAGGCATTGATTGTCACTAGCCGAAGTCGAGTGCTCACGCAGTTCACGTGTCCTATCCATGAGCCGCGCTCGACTGTCGTCAGGTGGATGGTTTTGAACTCACTATTATGTCATCAACCTTTGCGAAGGCAAGACTGAAAGAAGTAGTAGCCCCATTCTATCCTCGCAATTTCACTGCGACAAGAAAGACTCTGAGTCAGTGGCGGTCTGTGCAAGTATACTTGGACCAGACTAGGACCAGTACGCCGCTGCAAAGTCATGAACGTTCCAACCCGACGTCGTGTCATGACATATTTAATTTTGCGCACCACTGCATGCGAAAACCGGATTTACCTAGCCGCCATTCATGGTGAAGCTCCTAATGGTGTATTCACACGACGCATATGTTTTCCACAGAGAGGAGCAATTCGTCATCGCGCTTCGAGGGGACGTGAGCCACATCGTGGATGCTTGCTTATCTTCGTACTCCGCCGAGAGCAGAGGATCGCCTCGTCATTCCTGCAAAATAAGAAGGCGTCGAACGACAAGTTCGATGGCGTGTGCAAAAAGCATAGTGGAAGCTTGAAGTCGTCGCAATATTACACCAACAGCGTCCAAGTTTAGTCTGGCATTGCTTTTATGGTGTACTCACACAACAAAGACTTTCTACGGGTAGAAAAAAAATTGGGGTGTGTGTATGTTTATACAGCCTAGAACTTAGTCTGCCTCAACGGGCAACATGTCACCCAGCTGTAGATGAGAAATTTAGCCAACGCTGTACAACCGCTAGCCTGGGGTCTTTAACGTGCATCACGCAGTAGTGGTGCACGACCACACGCCGGTACAATGTTCATCCAGATCGAAACGGGCAGGGGTGGGGATCGAGCCGAGGATCCCTGGGTTCTGCAGCGCGAGCTCTCGCTTTACGTGCTCCTAGAAGATCATTGAGGCACCCTACGTGCTCCAAGCTGGTCTGCGCTAGAGTTCCTGTATTAACAGATGTTTGTTTGCAAACAAACTCACTGCCGTCCTTTCGCGGCGGACCCCTGGGCGCTTCATGTTTTTCTTTTTTTTTTCTTTTGACTTAGATCCTTTTGTTACGGGTTTTAGTTGAGCTTTAGTTATTTGTACTACCTTCTACAAAGAGCGAAGGTTCTATGTATTACAGTTACTTCTCCGAAGGGAAATCTTCTTGCCCGATCACTGTGCGTTGCTGGAGAAAGAAATATGCACACTGCCCGAAGTCTACTGGGGCACCGAATACTGTGGCGCCCTCATGGTACGAACTCCCGCTGATTGCGGTGAATATACTTCATGGATCTCACAAACATCTGCGGTGACGACAAATACCTGGGCCCAGGCGCGGGGCCCAGGTATGTGCCTCTTATGCACGAGTCCTCGTACAAGCTCAAGCATACTGCTGAGCTATACCCTCACGCGTGTGTGACTTTGTCTTTACTGTAGTCATTTGTGAGATGTAGTATAGGCTCCCTAAGGGAACCAGAGTTGCGCGTCTGTTTTCCACGCGCCGCCGCGCCACT
Source organism: Ixodes scapularis (assembly GCF_016920785.2). Taxonomy (NCBI): domain Eukaryota; kingdom Metazoa; phylum Arthropoda; class Arachnida; order Ixodida; family Ixodidae; genus Ixodes; species Ixodes scapularis. The sequence continues at coordinate 70,960,873 of NW_024609838.1, forward strand.
ATTCGCCGTGATCCGATCACGTGAGGAGCAAAGAATCCTATATGCCGTGCAGGAAAGTCTCTTCACCGACGTTGTATGCGCCTCGGTGTTGGTTCCCCTGCCTTTGACTTCCTCTCCTCCTTTCCTGTTTTCCATGCGCGATGGCGCGCGCGGCGCCACAATTCGCCGAATCAATTCACGTGACCGGCCGTAACCGACGGAGCACGGCTCTTGCACGCGCGAGGAGTGGCTTTCCCGTATAACTTGGGATTTCAAGATGGCTGAACGCGCAGCTCTGGCTCCCGGAGGGAGCCTATAAGGAGTATTCACTGGGCACCATATTTGTGGGTGCTGTCTAGAGCGCATGCTCAAAACGAGCCCCCCATTAATAGGCTGCTAAGACCGGCCATTTTGACGGTGTGGAATGCACGTTGTAAAAGAACCCTGGAAGCTAGCCATCAGCACGCGCTCAGCAGTCGCACACACAGCTATGGCCGCCAGTGCATACTTCCTATAGACGCTTTCAGGCCGCTGTGCATGGAGCCTCCATGACCGACCTTCAGTTTTTGCCTCTCTCTTATTCCGTTCGCTTCACTTCATCATTACCACAGCAGGACAGGTTATAGCCATTTCAGGTGTTACTGTGTCCTTCTCCCGAGCACAGGCCTTTCTGGAGGCTCGTCAACGCCCGCTTAAGAAGCTCAGAATTTCGGTAAGACAAGAGAAGGTCGGCAATCGCGGCTCAGACTGGCGCGTCCGTCCGTTGTCTGCCGCTCTACCTTTTCACTTTCGGCGGCTGCGTCTCATAGCGGTCTGCCAAGCTTTGTCAGTATATGGGAGCGCCGGGAGGCAATGGCTGTGGGGACAACAAGCTCGGTAAAGCGCCTCCTATAATTCGATATACTGAGCGTACAACGGTGTCGAAGGTGCGAGAATGGGGTTTGATCTCGCAGATCATTTGCACGCGTTCTAGCGCAAACGAAACCATTGAGGAACGCACCCGCTTGCGCCTTTACCTTTGACAGCGTTGTATAGAAATTATGAAATGGAGTTGCTCCATAACATAGTATACACCATTTCAATATTGGCAAGTCCTCAGCCCAGCGTGCGATTTCCTCAGACCAGCACGTGCATGTTCATCGCATCGGAAAACGAGCAAATCACGCGCCATACACGCACGAACACTTAAAATGGAGCCGACTCTTTTTTTTTGGAAGGTCTTTAGGGGGTATTCACTGGGTGCCAATGCTGTCTGCGCGAGTGATGAGCGGCGAGCTTCGGCAGTTATTTTTAAACGTGCATTCCGCACCAACAGGATTGAAGGTTTTAGCAGACTATTAATGTGAGCTCGTTCAGAGCATGCGCTCTGCATCGCTCTCAGATAGAGCGTCTAGTGGATTCCCCATAGAGGGAGCGTTGTCCCATCGTGGCACCGCAAGTCGAGGGAAGGGGGTTTGTAAGACCATTTTTTTGCGAGCGTCAGATTTGTGTCGCAACAATTGGTGTTCTGTTACTTCACCGAGATGCTCAGCCATTAAAACGGGTAATAAAGAATGAACCCCAAGACAACTTTTGGGACATACCACTCTTGTGAATAAGACTCAATAACCAATCTTGCGATCAGAGGGTAGAGGAGAAGCATACAAAATAAAAAAGACAACAAGAACTGAAGGTCAGTTATGGCTGCGCCAATTCACAGCTGTTGAAAGGTGTCTATATGCCAAGAACTAAATTGGCGCCGCCCTAGAAATTTTTCTAAACAAGTAGTTCTCCAATTTTGGTTACAACTCAACAGATGACACAAGCAGCTATAAACCCTCCCGAAGAATATGCCATAATGTTTATTGTTGGTTTTAGTCAAAACCGAGCAACGTTTACTGAATTCAGAAGCTTATAATTTTGATGTGCGATAACAATATATCTTGAATATACTAACATTATCTATCAAACGGTAAAATATATACTGTAAGCGACTTATTTTTCGCGGGTTCAATATTTCACGATTAAAGTAGAAGCTGAAGTTTTGAAATAATTCGCGGGTGCTAATTTTCGCGACTCGGCGAGATCTCAATATAGATTTTTATGTGTTTAAATTTTAGGGGAATTGGTCGCGAAACCTATTTTTCGCGAGTTGCAAACGATTCGCGAAGTTCGCTTACAATTCGCGAAAAAGAGGTCCCGGGAACAATTCCCGTAAAATTCGCGAAGTTCGAGAAGTTCGCGAAAATTAGGTCCTTGCGAAAATTAAGTCGTTTACAGTATTAAAATTATCATTTTGTGTCTAAGGAGGGTGCATTCTTGGCTGCTGTGTCAAACATTTTGTCAAGCACTTTAAACGCGAAATTTAAAAAAAAGAAGAAAAAAGAGCAACATTGTGCAAACGAGCAAACATTGATGTTTGTCTGCCTGAAGTTTAGATACCTTCTGTCGACACATAAAGGCGTGCATTCGTACTACGAAACAATGTATGCCAACGTTGCCATGTTTTGTTCATTTTCATCTAAGGCTTACAACAAATGCTTAACATAAATCTTTAAGAACTTGCGCACACATTTAAAAGCTACACCCATCAATAACTGTTACAAGTATCAGGAATGAAAGCCGAGCAGTTGTTGTGGATATTAATTGTGAATTTACTTTAATTAATCCTAGTTTGCCAGAGATACAACTCTCAATCTAAGATGCAAATCAATAAAAGTGCACCGATATGCAAAGCAAGCTCTTTTCATCTGCATATTTTAAAATTAAACAAAATTCGGTCTAACCTCGAACGCTGCCCAATTGTACTACCAAACCGTGTGTGGCCAAAAACGCTACTTTTCTCATGTTTCCATTGAGCTGAATTTCTAATTTACTCATACAGTTTCTATGTATCAAGATGAATTTCATTTTCTCTTCTATAGAGTGATATATACCAAATATGTTAAGGGAACGACCAAGCGGTATAATAGCAATTCAAACGCCGGCTTTTTTCGCCGTTTTTTTATGGCCCTTTTGGGGTCTTAGCTTTAAAGCATCTTGATAAAATTCACACTTTAATGACCAAGTTTCACTAACGCGACGAACAGAAACAACCAACACCGGCAAGCCTCGAAGACGCGCAGCATGCACTTGAAGTACATTTGGCGAGCTTGCAACCACCCGTGCTTTCTTTACAGGCACCGAGTGATTCTAAGCCCATCAAAGGTTCCTTCGCATGCATGTTGGTGTTGGAGGCTTGTGGATGTAGGTTGTTTCTGTTAGTCGTTCAGGACTTGGGCATAAGAAGGTACTTCTTATGCCCAAGTCCTGAACGACTAACAGAAACAACCAACCATTGGTTGTCCGGTCGTGCAAAGCATGTGCCACGAGCGAGCGCTGCGACGTCAGTCGCTTCTAAGGGCCACACGGGGCACGGACCTCGGTCATTGGCACATTTGGACTTACTTGTAAAACGAACACAAACACATCAAGGGGCTTTAGTTATTACTAGGGCTCCGTGTTTGTGGATAAATCTGAAAAACTCCGTAAAACACGCGCCGGAAAATTTTTGTCAGTCCGGATTTATCCGATAAACTCCGAATTGTTATGTGCCCGCGCGACCCCCCCCTCCTCCCCCCCCCCCCCCCCCAAGCAATTTTTTTTTTTTTTTTTTACATTTTGAGCAGCGGAGGTTTAATGGTCCTGGGAAAATGACACCATAATTATCTTTCAAGCTTCGGACCGTTGTCAAAAGGGGGTCTTACGGATTTTCTCGTCATGGTTGGTTCAGGGAAACAGGTCATCGTACCATTCGTGTCACGACAAAAGCCACTCTTTTGGTTTTCCAGTTTGGGCCATGGGATTTGGAACTTAGATAAAGGAGAAGGTATGTTTCAGGGTGTAACAGTGAAAGCTATAGACCATAGAGATTGTATAAAATAGGGAAAAAGGGGCAATTGAATTTTCTCTATTACATCCTTAACCACCACCTCGCGCGGCCGCGGGATAGATTGATGGGATGACTACGAGCTTCCTTGCGGCTACCTCCGGCTGTTTATTGATTTTAAGGTATCGACGTTTATGGAAGCCACACTATTGTGCGACGTTTGTCGTGGGACAAATTAGTATTGCCAATGACACCAACGCCAAATTCAACTGAAGAAATCTTAATTGATGCAAACGCGTTTTATTTTTTATCTGGCATACGTTTGCACCCGGTTATTATTTATTATTTTTTAATAAAAAACACTGCGAAATTAATCTCCGAATTTCGAAGATTAAATCCGAAAAACACCCTCCGGATTTCAAGGAAAATAAGCTCTGAAAACACGGAGCCCTAGTTATAACGCTACACTGTACCGGTTGCGGCTGACGAATTCACGTGTCGGGTGTCCTCACAAGGTCCCCGTCCTACTTCCAGGCGCATCGATGGATTCCGGAGGCGAAACGACTCGGCACTCGACGGCCCTGTGGTCCAGCAGCATGGACACGTCCCTCAGAGACTCCGCGGACACAACGGACTCCGAAGACCGGGGAATCCTCAGCGAAGACAGCAGCTGCGACGAAGAGGCCTGCTCGCCGGGAGGCAGCTCCGGCTACGGCCGCGTCTCGTCCACGTCCCCGTCGGGCACGTCCGTGCTGAACCTCCGGCGGCCCCGCAAGGCCACCCGGCGCATGTTCACCAACAGCCGCGAGCGCTGGAGACAGCAGAACGTGAACGGGGCCTTTGCGGAGCTGCGGCGCCTGGTGCCCACGCACCCGCCGGACAAGAAGCTGAGCAAGAACGAGATCCTTCGGCTGGCCATCCGCTACATCCGGCTCCTGAGCAGCATCCTGGACTACCAGAAGCGACGGGACGGACTCCTGCTGCTCTGCTCCGTGCGCGTCAAGGCGGAGCCACCGGACAGTCCGCCCAGCTCGCCGGCGTCGAGCCTGAGCAGCGCGGCCGAGCCTTGACAGGGACCGGCGGCCTCGGCATCGCGATGCGCTCGCTTCTGAGCGGCAATGAGCGCTCCTCGAACCCCCACTTGGACATCGGTGGCTCCAACGAAACACGTAAAGCCGCTGTCACACCGCTTAACAAGATACCCAAACCGTCATTCAGACACTGTCTGACGCGTGCTTCTTCCTTGTGCCAGTGGCCCTCTCCATAGCCTCCTCTATTCTCACAAAGCCTGGCAGTTCGACGGCGGAGCAATAAAGTGAACGGTCACAAATTTGGAGCGCGAGGATCTGGTAGCATAGAGCATCAAAGAGCCATTTCTCGGGGAACCTGGACGTCAGTGCACAGCTTTGGCGAAGACCCGAAACACACTTGTTCGCTCTGGAGAAGTGTGTTTCGGCGTCTTGCCGCAGGGGGCGTCAGTCAAGTGGCTGTCCTCTCATCCGTTGACTGCCGCTCCACCTTTTCTATTTCGGCGGCCGCTTGTCGTGGCGATCTGCCATGCTTTGTATATAGGAGGCTATGTCCTGTCACACTGTCTGCAGACAAGTTCGAAGCACGTACGAAGCAAAGATGCTTCGAACATGCTTGAGACGTGCCCGCAAGTAATTCTGCCACGATGTCCGAAGCGAGCACTCTGTCTTCTGTAGGATAAATCAGCATTGTGACTGCGGCTTTACGTGTTCTATTGTCACTATGACATCTTCAGAAACGCAGGGTGTGGCGAGCCCCGGGCATCCTATCACCGCAGCCAGTGAGGTTGCGCCACCAGCCCATAAAGATGCCGAGGAACCAATCACCAAGAAAGAAGCTTGAAGATATATGAGCCACGCCCTGCTTTCCTGAAGCTGTCAGGGACTATGCATCACCTTTCTATACTCCGTTTCACTTAAAGTCCGACCGCAGCCCACGCTAGGATCCGATGGAGCCAATCAAGCAGCCCGAAAAAGTGCATCGTCACGGCGTTCGTCGTCTTCGTGCGTTTTCCTATCGCCGGCTCAACCAACCACGCACAGTCAGTGCGCCGCCATCTTGGGTTTGTCTTGTGGCTGGGGTCGGACTCGAAAGTGAAGCGGAGTATAGTGCTAATTACCCCAAACAAAACCAAAATTGCTGAGTCACTGTGGATGTGGACGTCTATATACGGCGTCTGATATTGAGCGGAAGAGAGCTACTGCGCACGCTCAAAAAGCGTTCCACAGCCGAATAGGCGAAAATGAAAGCGCGCGAAAGCGATTATTGAAACGGTCTATTCGAGGCTTCGCGATTTTCTAAGTTAGGTCAGGGACATCCTCGATGCCGTTGGAACTTTGCCAGAACCCTAAAACCGTGCTCATGACACTGCTCCTACGTCAAGAAAAAAAGGCACAGCGTTTGCTGCAGACACGATGACAGAATTATTAGGGATGACGACTCGCGCATGTTTGAGGCACATTTGCTTAAGTGTGCTTCGGGCATCTGATACGCTAACGGTGCGACCGCTGCCTAAGATTGCCGTCACAATGCTAATACATCATGCGAAAGACATTATGCCAACACTGTTTTGAGGCACGTCTAAAGAGAATTCTGTCACCGTGTCTGCAGCGAATCCCGTGTCTTTTATGGGACGCATGAGCAGTGTTACTTGCGGCTTAACTGTCGTTGTCTGGCTAGCAGTGAGGGGAAGCAAATCAGAGAGCCGTCACAGTAGGCCCTGCAGGTCGTGCGCAATAGTGGTATTACGAAAAATGATTCGCACATGGTTGCCAGACCCTCGAGCGACGAAATAAAGTCGTAAAATGTTCAGCTGGTAAAACGCGAGCAGCGAGGGGACCCCCAAAACTGAGTGGTTTTTCTGTGCCTAGGAGCCATCAGTCGCCGTGGTGTTTCCTGCTGCAGGTGGTACAAGCAGGTTGAAGATTGCTAACACGTGTAGGCAAATCGAGTTTACGTGACTTGTTCTAGAAATCAAAGGCTGAGGAATGATGAGTTCTTTCACATTAGAACTTTTCTGGTTGTGTATCGACGACAATTCTTCATAAAGTGCTCGTATGGTGAGTACCAGTGGCTTTTTTCGTGAATCAACCGCGCAATCGCTGCAATCGCGAGACCTCTCGAGACTGCGAAATATTTAGAGAGTTGTTTAGTCAAGAAGTAGCATATAGATAATTTTCTCTAAAAGCAAACTCGTCTTTACTAGATGTTGGTCCCCTTCCCAGACTCTAGGGTAAGTGGGAACTTGTCGTGCTAGATCATTATACGTGAACACGTATTTCGTACTTTCCCTTCTCCAGTAGGTCACCGTTCACAGATATGCGTTTGTATATGCGTCAACTGTTAGGTGATCCTACAGTAGAATATGAACGCGTGTATTATTTATTATTTCAGCTAGCCGTAAGCCTTGTTTTGTTTGCATAATTTGACTAATTCTACACCTGCGGGTGTAAGATAGGATACTTAGGTTTCGTCCTGTTCATATTCGATCTTAATCCTGTCGTCGAATTTTCATAATTGTAATTTTTTTTTTTATTTCTACACGAAGTGATTAACACAAAAAGTCAAAGATACACAGGGAATATTCATAAGCGGCTGCTGCTTCTCTTTGAAAAAAGATGAAATTGGAATTTCGTCGATTGTTTGTTGTGAGACTAAAACATTGTTGTGAATAAAGCATTCTGCTCTAACGCTTATATGCGGTGAGGGCGCTTCTATTGTCGTAGGAATGGGCTCATTTCTCGGCGCGTGAAAACAGCGCTTATTTCTTACCTTTAAAATAAGAAAAGCAATCGCTGTATAGGCCCAACAGAAGTAAGGGGGATGTTGCTGGGTGATCTTTCACGTGCCGTTCATCGGATCGTCATAATGCGCGAAATAGACGGTGGGGGCGCTATATAATTTGTAATGGTCTTCACTAGAGCCACTAAATGAGCTGCGCTTAGAGTATCGGCACTCTGTTCCCCGACATTGTTGTGGGCGCCGCCATTTTGGGGCTTGTGCAGAACAGACGCAACTGCCGATCGTCATGATTCAAAAGTGCGACCTCCTCAGCATTAGATTCGGTGTTAGGAAGTTCATGTAACATTGCTTTGCTCTGTCCCGAACTGTTTAAACATTTGTGGAGGATGGAGAAGCGTTTCTTGTGATTTCAGATAAAGCTTCAGATAACTGGCAGCCATGATCTTAAGCCACAATATGGCCAAGTGTCGTTACTCTGACGCGTAGCTTATTTAGTGTCACTAGTCTTCACAACTCGCTGCTTCCGAAAGTCGCTCTGTTCTTTTCTTTTCGCCCATTCGATTCATCCGGCACCGCGAGTGAGTGGCGTTTCCGCCCTCCATTGGTTCCGCCGCGGGAGCCTTTTCGCGAGTGCCGCCAACGGCGTCAGTCGACGCCGTCAGGAGTGGTGTCCGACTCTCGGTGTCTGCGCCGACATGGGGACTCATGGGAGTAAGTCGCGTCCCATTGAATCTTCGCGCATGCGCGTCCTGCTCCGTCTAGCGCCGTCCCACATCATGACGCTTTCTATTCGTAAGGCGGTTCGCCTAGCTGTCTGCGTTCGCGACGTCCGCAGGTGCTCCAATAGACTTTTTTTTTGGAAAAATCCCAGGAGTCCATGCGACTATCCCACATTGCACTGCGCCGCGAAGGGAATTGTGGGACTGTTCTGATGTACGCTTGGGTCGACTTAGCCGCTTCATCTACCCTAGAAACGGCACAATTTATTATTTCTTTTTTTTTTTTAAATATAATTGCGAGCTTAAAACAAACAAAGATAAAACGAACATAAAAAAGGTAATTGCATACCCGGCTTACTTCCGATGTGCGCTGTACGCGTTTTGGCTCACAAAATGCTAAAATTCGCTTCTTATTTCTTGGCAAGCCTTCGTGCGCCGTACATCCGATTTTTGCGCGCCGAGAATCTCCGAGGCCATGCTCGCATCGTCATAATGTGTGGAGCAGACGACTGGGCGTGCCACAACTTTCGGAATGGTCTAGATAGTCTAGATTGACGCACAACTGAAGCCGTGGGGGCGTTTGCAATTTAATGGCGGACGCCTCCAGCGAAGATTGGTCGTAAGTGCGCATGCGCTGCGCTGTCGCGTGGCGAGGAGGAAAGAGGGTGTGAAGGCGGAGACGTTCGCAGACGACACACGCGTTTGTCGGCTCCTCGCGGCTCGTGTTGCAAACGTGACTCATAAACCACGTGACCCCGAAGAGCATTCTACAAACTTTATGTAATATAGGCTCTCTATGGCTACGTTTACATGGATGCGACTGCAGCGCATCGGATCCAGTTAACGAATCGAATCGGTCCATGTAAACAACTCGGATCGGATCGGATCGGAGTCGATCCGATCCGCTGGGACGGGGTGGTTTGAGATGGTCAATCCGAATCGAGACTTTCCATGTACACGCTGGCGGATCGAATCGAGTGCTCGAGCGAGGGATTACTGGAGCTTTGCTTCGCCTGCCGCTAGGCAAACCGGACACCTCGGAAACAATCCGAAGGTCACGAGGTTTGCGTTGTGGTCCTTCGACACGAGGTGCCGCTGCTGGTCGATCCGAATCCATGTAGACTTAGTGGTTCAAGTGGATCCGATTCGCTAACTGGATCCGATGCGCTGCTGTCGCATCCATGTAAACGTAGCCTATGGCCTTCTGATGGAGGTGAGCCAACACCTCATGGATACCCTGGCCGCAGTACTGGATTTGTTTACGTCATCTGCCGAAGCCCAGCACTGGGCGAATATTTGACACGAATGCTGCATCAGCGTTCGGCTCGGATTCGGCTCCCCACTGATTGGCCACGAGTACCAGCCGAGCGCTGACGCAGCACTCGGGTCCAATCTGTACCCCGCACTGGTCTCACACTACGCAGTGCACAACGACCTTGTTATGTAAGAGGTGTTGGTGAAGCTCCCTCGGGTAAAATTAGTCGCGTGCTTGCTTGGCTTGTGTGAACAAAGTTGGCCCTGAAGTTTGACGAATGGCGACTTCGGTGGCAGAGCCAGGGTGTTTGATGATGCACCGCGCCGCGGCGGGGGCATTTTTGCATTTGAATTTTTTCTAAAGTATCCAATAACGGCTTCAATCTTCTCGATGGTGCACTTCGTGTAGTCACTTGTTGTCCCGCCTACTTAATGTGCTTCCAAATGAACAAATGGCTCAGGGAACTACATGTACTCAAGATTTCCATATTATGTAGAGGTTTTACATATGAGCTCAGTCAAGAGGCAATGATAGAATCCCTTTTTCTGTCCAGAAAACGTGTTTGCTACTAGTATATGAGGACACCCAAAGCATCGTTTTAGTGTTTTTTTTTACCTTGTTTTCCGCACTATAGTTCGTGAACCATATATGTTTATAAGTTTAAATTTTACGTGGACTATCTACAAGTGCAAACTATGCGAGAATTTCCTTTTCTATGACGTTCTGTATGACGAGACGTTACACGCGACATATTTTGTAAATAATGGAGTATATTTATGATCATTTATATATAATTCAGGTTTCTTTGTTTGCTTAATAAAGCGTACATTTCTCAAGATATTCTGTGTATCGGAATTATTACGTGCCAACTAGGTACCAGATAGAGACTATATAGTCATTAAAGTACGATACATCATCAAGTTTCACATTCACATTTCAGGTAAATTTTATTTATTTTTAAGACGCGATATTTTTCTTCCTGGAAAGTGTTCCAGCTTAAAGCGCTGGATGATGTGGAGCGCTGCACCAAAGTTATAGCTCCCAGAAGACCTGCCTATACGGAGCGCAAGTTCGTCTGCTCCTTGCACAGGGGTCGCGATGATGTCAGAAGGCCGAGCTCTAATTGACTGATTGAAAAATATACACAGTGGGTAGACTACTAGGCATCTAGCATTGAGGTATACATGCTATTCTTTCAATTAAAGCGAACCGGTGCTCAGGGCTGTTGTGACGTCACCGCAACTCCCGCGCAAGAAGCAGGCGACTTGCTCTCCGCATACGGTGGGAAACTGAGAGAAGGAGATGGGACGTTAGAGTACCAAACTCTGATTGGAAGAAGTAGGGGGTAGACGCAAAAGCTACTTTCCTTTATGTCTACCCACTGCCTCCCACTAATCAGGGTGAAGAAGAGCGTCGCCTGCGCGCCGCGCAGAGTCTGGAGTTCGGCGTTCGAAGGCCGGAACACAAGCGTGAATTTTATCCGAGGCCTTTAATTTAGTAGCTTTGGTTGGCAGTAATTCATTAATTAAACAAAGTTCAGCCTGGCCAATGAACCCGCTTCAGAACACCATCAAGCAACATTGGCGGCCGTCATTTCTCGGGCACCAAGTGTATGACCGGATCAGAGCCCTCACCGAACGATGACGCAACATTGGTTATCGATCCCAGCTGAGCCAATACCAGCTAGAAAACAAGGTCTCCCCCGAGCGTTTTCACTAGTGGACCCACGCAGCGCCAGCTGCGTGGGTCCACGCGTCTTCCAGCAAACGCGTCTTGCAGCACGTTGCCAACGCGTCTTGCAGCGCCGCACGACGAGCGCGACGCTAGCACGCGCCGACACCAAGACGGACGCGTCCGCCTCTTTGCGTTGACTCTCGTCAAACTTGAGCCTGTCGGCCGCTTGGGGCCGGTCGCAAATGCACTAACGATGACGTCATGCTCAAGAGTCGTCTTCTAGATGGAATTGGCTGAGTCGAGTTCACGCCGAACGCTGACAGAGTCCTCGTGTCCATCTCCAGGCATGTTCAGGGTACGTGCCCTATCAATGGCGGACGCCAATAGTTGCCGCAACAGCTGCTAGGTGGCGCGCACTTTTGTAAAGGGTCTATGCGGAGAGCAAGTCGTCTGCTGCTTGAGCAGGAATTGCGGTGACGTCAGAACGACGCCGAAATCTGATTGGCTTTGATTGAGAGGACAGAGGGGAGACCTGAGTGCTAGATGCCTTCAGGTTTACCCACTATTTTTTTAATCATCCAAAAAGAGCTCGGCGTTCTGACATCATCGCCCTGTGCAGGAAGGAAGCAGACGAACTTGAGCTTCGCATTGCTTTCGTAGTTACTCAAAAAGTATTGTCGAGAAACGAAGGAGAGAAAAAAAAAACATGGCGAGACTGAAGTTACAGTTGTCGCCTCGGCTCTCTCAGCCCCGAGGACGCTATCGAATGGCGCAGCCTGCCTTCGCGACGAGGGGAGCTTCTTATCGGGAGCCGCCAGTCGTCGGCCCAAGAGCGGCTCAACTGCGCCGCCGCAACGGCATCGATTTCTCGGGCTCGCCGCACCCCGGAGCTGTCCCGAAGACTGGAGGGAGATGGTGGCGTTTTCCATAGGCGTGCACACGAGGAAGTGTGTGTGTGTGTGTGTGTGGGGGGGGGGGGGGGGGGGGGGAGACAAAGGGGGCCATCCCCACCCCCCCCCCCCCCCTCACTACTGGAAAGAGGCAAAATTTGTCCTGGCCTTTTTTTTTTGTAATTGAAAAAAATAGTTTGTTACATCACTTGCAGCCCTTGGCTTAACATTTTCTGCTGACAAGACTACAACCGAGCATTCTATGATCCCTTGTTTTTGCACCAAAAGTACACAAATCTTTAAGGTCTGAACAAAAGTCTCTATGTTTAATATTTAATGACATCTTCGCCTTTCACCCACATAGAAAAGCACTAAGGCTGAGGTGTAAGAGCATGCTGAGATCCATCAAAGTCCTTTGACATTGTCACCCTACTGAACACTGAAGCATTTCAAATATCCCCCGTGCCTAGTCTGTGTGACGAATCAAATTAATGATTGTTTGATAAATGGTGATTTTTTTCTTAGTGCACGGCATTTTTTAGGACTTTGTAGCCTTCGCTATACAATCTCATTCTTCTATTCAAAACAGAAAGCGGTTCTCATGATAGGCCCTCTGTCTAGATGTAGACATAGCATGAAATCTGACCTTTTCAAAATATAACAAGAGTGAATAATTTATTTCAGTATTAAGCAACTTAGTTTATGGAGCTTGGGGGACTTTATGATACCCACATTAGTGTCTTCAAACATTGAGATGAAGACACTGGCTATGTTGGCTATGCTGCCATAAGGCAATCTTTTCGATCGGAGAGACGAATATACACAAAGGCATCCGTTTTTTACAATTAAACTACTTGCGTTGGTACCGACTGTAAAACAGATAATCAGACCTAACTAAGAAAAATTTTGTCATTTACAGGCTTTACTCAGTTAACTTCTTGCGTTCAAGTTTTCTTCCTCGCAGAACAAATTCTTTGTTACGTCAGAAGATGCGCATTATAGCAAGATAATTTTTTATTTCTGCTGTATTCCCAGCCGCGCTTGAGTCGGCGGTAACGTGGAAGCTGACCGAGCTGCAAGTACTCGCATAGATAGCGTAAGAAGCGTCGATATTCTAATCGCGAATTCAAAGGTGCTTCTAAAAAAAAAAAAATTAAACACTCATGTGAATGAGACTGTGATCCGTTCTATAAGCTCGGTTCTCTTTAACCTATCTTAAAAGAAAGGCGCACCCCCAAACATCGGGATCCCTTGCGGGAAGTTATCTTGGGTTGGATGGGGATTGACCATAAATAGCGGATACCGAGAGCAACCGACGTGTAAACAAGGCGTGGAAACCCTAAAATTGCCTCACACTATTATGGCTTCCACGGAATTTGACGAGAAATGACACACCCCTCTTCCTATTTTATTTCATTAGTGTGCACCATTCCATATGAATTTTGTTAGTTGTAAACATCTTGTTTTTTATAGACGAGGTTTTTATTTTGTTTTTGAAGAGTGCATAGCTTTTTTAAAAGCATCTTTGAAATCAATTTGAAATTAATTGAATATTGCAAAAAGCTATTCCTATTATTTTGGTACACTTTTCATGATATACTTTATTCTCTTGTTTTTGAAAGACTATTGTATTCGATGCCGAAGGGCGAGAAAACCCAACATTTCGATTTTATCAATCTTTTTAAAAAAACCTTTTTGTCATTTACTTGTCTGATTGCCAAAAAACATACGAAAGGTAAAATCATCAAGTACAAAACGAGCGTTTTGGAAACAGTAGTCACCATGAGAAAGGTAAACACAAAGAAAGGGACGGAAAACAATGACTTCCAAATAGCAAACACTTTTATTGACCCGAAGTTCGCATATAGAGGTGAAGGAGCGGAGGGTGAAAGACGCCACAGTGGTAAGAGGGGAAAAGGTTGAGCAAATGATGAAGGACGATCCGGAGAAGAGGGAGACACCTAAACCTCGTTTAGAGCCGCGAAACGAGGGACATCACTTCTGGTCCCGAGAAGCTAACCCCCCTCCAGAATAAACCTATACGGCGAGCAAGTGTGTCAAAATGCATCTTTGGCGCATGGGAACACCGGGAGGGGCCGGCCAGTCCAAGAGTAATACCCAATTCACACGGCAGCGTAAAGGTACCGTTAGCTTAGGTACCTTAGCTGAAGGTACCTGTAGCAAACGGCGTTCTTGATCACACGATAAATAAACGGAGGATGGATGGATGGATGGATGTTAATCGCTATACCCTTTGTAACGGGCGGTAGCTTGCGCCACCTAGCCTAATACCCGTGCCACACGGGCAACTCGAATGCCATCTACAACGAATGACATCCGCCCCAAATGTCATTCGACTGGTGCTACACGTCTTGCACGAATGGTATTCGCTGCGAATGCCATTCGTGCAAGCCGCGTAGCACCAATCGAACGACATTTGGGGCGAATGTCATTCGTTGCAAATGGCATTCCAGTTGCCCGTGTGGCACGGGTATCTGTTTAAAAAGACAAAAACGTGATTCCTCCCGCCCTTTTAAGACCAATTTTTCCCCCTAACTATCAGCAGGCAGTGTAGGATATCACCAGGATGACCTTCGGGGTATCGGGCAAAAAAAAAAAAAAAGATATCCCCCCCTGTTTCTTCCCCCCGGTGAGGGAGTCGCCAATTTTCCTCTGGACAAACCTTGTCGGCGTTACCCCAGCACCGAAGCCACTGGGAGACAGGGTTGAGACTTTGGGCCGGAGCCACGTAGGAGAGTCCAAATTTTCTTCTGTCCCGCCTGTCCCCAGCTGTGCTAGTTAGTTGTCCATCTTTTAAATTTACCTAGACAATTTCCACCAATCTTCTAATCGTCTCTTTGCCACTGTAATCGTTTTCCCTTCCGTCATTCCATCGTCGCCAGTAAAACCCAGGGTTCCGGCCAAATCCGTTACCCTTCCGGGAGGGCAGGGCGAAGCCCCGTGCCAAAACCATACGCTCTAGTGTCTCGCTATCATTATGGCAGGTGGCACATAATGTGTTTGTCTCTTGAAATTTGGTCCTATACGTCCTCGTCCTCAAAGCTCCCGTTCTTGCCTCGACCAGCAAATCACTTCCCTGTGAATTGTCAAAGATTTTTTTTCCTTTCTTATGTCCTGCTTTCGTGACCTGTACACTGTTAAAACTGATTTCTCCTGCATTCTCCCCTCCCGCATTTCCTCTCTGCCTCTTTCATCCCCTTTTTCATTGAAGTAGTCTGTTCAGCCCCATCACCAGTGTGTAGGTATTTAAATGTAAGCTTTCGGGTTCGGTTTTTCCATTTTGTGTTTAAATTTTTCATGTATAAATACTTGAATACGTTCCGTGCCCACCGCATATCATCTATTTCCGTCAACCTTTGTTCAAATTTCAACTTACAAATTGCCTCCCCGCTCTCGAAAGACGGACCATCCCATGTCCCCCTGTGCTTCCATATTTGGTGTTTTCTCATGTGTTCCCAGTGCCAATTTGCCTACGCTTCTTTGTCAAATTTCTAATTCGGATTGAACTTCTCATTTTATGCACAGTGCTGCATTGTCAAATGACAATCCTGGTACCATTACTCCTTGCCATAAACCTCTGACCACTTCATATCTATTATAGTTCCATAGAGCCTTGAGTTTCAAAATAGGTGAAATTCATTCCTTTTCCTAATCATATTCTCCTCATGTTCCTCTAGATATTTCCTTCCCTCATTGAGCCAGACTCCCAGATAATTGTATTTTCCTACATAGTCATCTATTACAATGTCATGTATCGTCAGGAGTTCCCCCTTTTCGTCGTTAAACACCATTACCCCAGGCTTGTCACTACTAAAATTCATGCCCAATGTGTCCCCTTCCTCTCCACATATTCCATCTAGTTCCTGTAATCTATCCTCGTTATCTGCCATGAGTGCTATGTCATCTGCACGCATCAGTCCTGGTATTACCTGCACTACATGTCTCCCTCCTTCCATATAACTCACATCAAAACCTAAGTTGCTCTGCTCTACTTTCCTTCCCATTTTACTGAGGTGTATTATGAAGAGCAGAGGTGACACTGGACAGCCCTGCCTGAGTCCTCCTTTTTTTTGCTGCTGGTTGTGTAGCTTCTGCTTCCCATTTTATCACTACCTCATTGTCTGTGTACACCTGCTGAAGAAACCTAACTAAGTTTGTATCTAAATTATACTCCTTCAGCTGACCCCAGAGATTTTCCTGGCTCACATTATCGAACGCTCCCTTGATGTCCAAATAAGCTAACCATAAAGGGGTTTGATTCTTCATTGCTATTTCTATACATTGAGTGGTGGCAAATAAATTATCTTCCAGACTTCTATCTCTTCGGAATCCATTTGGAGCTCGCCCAGTACTGGCATATCTTCTGTCCTTTGTTCCATTCTACGCTTTACTATCTGCATAGCTAATCTGTATAGAACTGAAGTTACCATTATCGGGCAATATGACTTAATGCTGTCTTTGTTTCCTTTGCCTTCATATATTAGTCTAATTTTACTTAGTTTCAAATCATTGGGCTTCCATAATTACTTTGTTAATCACATGCCGTAACTTCAATTCGCTTGTTTTTCCTAGTGTCCTTATGAGTTCCATGGGTATGTCGTCTGGGCCTGTCACTGTACCTGCTGGAACCTTACTTTCTGCCTTGTCCCATTATTTTGTAGTCGTCGCTATCGTTACACAATTCTGTTCCTCCTCAACACTGCTGCTGACCGTGCTGTTCACTGTCTCTTTCTGCTCAAGCTGGGAGAAAGCCTCTTCGATTGTCTGCCTAATATATTCACGTGCCTCTTCCCCCTCTACTCTTCTCTCCTCCAGTGTGACAGTAAGTGTTGGATACCCACTGTCTTTCCCACCTGCGCTTTAATGTGCTCCCAAAACTTTTTTGCCGCATTCCTATATTTTTTTTTTTATTTTCTTCCATCATCCGCTGCACTCCTGCACTTCTAATTTTGGCCTGTATTAAAGCTGATGCTTCCCTTTTCCGCTTTTGGGAGTTCTCCCCTTTTGAAGCTACTTCAGCTGGCAAGGCTCCCCTTTTTTTTGCCCACCTATGCTCCCTCGATGCATCTTGGCGGCGCAATATGGCTGCTTTGGCCTCCTTATCCCACCAGCCATTTGATTCGTGTCTTTGGTTTTGCTTTCCTCTTTGTTTAGTTTGATGCTTCTCCAATTCTCTTTTAACAATTCCTATTAGATCCTCATACGTCCACTCTCTTTCTGTTTGTTGCGATACTATGTTCTCAATGCTTTTCGATACTTTTTGCATTTGAGCTTCACATAGTTTAGGTTTAATCGCTCGTTCCTGGGCTTGTTGTTCTGGTTTGGATGCGCCAAATTTAATCATAATTCGTTTGGGGTCACTCCCGTCATTCCTGCTAGACTAGGAGAAGTGCACGTGATAAACAATTATTCTTCGAAATCGGTTTGACGCGCAGTTTTTGATTATTATGTGTGAAATACCACATTCAATACCGAAATATTATTTGTGTTTGCTTTTGCTGCCCTTTATTTTTTTTCGAAATGTCTGAGGGCGAATTTAAATCAGCCTAGCTTTAAAACGTCCGACCCGCCTGGCCACACTGGCCCTAAATCATCTGCGTCTACGTGTTTCATTTCTGAAATGGGCGACCTTTCTTCGTTTAGCAGCTCCATTTTTCCGGAAAGTTCTGACTGAAGTGGCTAAATAGTGCCCGACAGGAACGAACCACGTCAGAGTCTCACAGTTACGCCATCGAAAGGGGTGGATGACGACGAGGATAAAAAAATGAAAGCCGTTTACAACTCCCTGTAACGCCGAATTAGAGCGCAGCTCTTGAGGAGGAGGAGGGAAGGGTACGGAGGTTCACGCGTTATCGGGGGGAAGGGGTGGTCACGTGATCAAGGGGGTCACGTGACCTCGGGGGGGCCACCTGACCTCAACAAAAATTTTTCCGCTAGATTTAGCGGGGAAATTTTTCCGCTAGATTTAGCGGGGAAATTATTCCGCTATATTTAGCGGGGAATTTTTTCCGCTATATTTAGCGGGGAAATTTTTTCGCTAGATTTAGCGGGGTAATTTTTCCGCTAGATTTAGCGGGGAAATTTTTCCGCTAGATTTAGCGGGGAAATTTTTCCGCTAGATTTAGGGGGGAAATTTTTCCGCTAGATTTAGCGAAGAAATTTTTCCGCTAGATTTAGCGGGGAAATTTTTCCGCTAGATTTAGCGGGGAAATTTACCCATAATGCACCGCGCGGTTACGCCGACGGCGACGGTGACGCCGACGCCGCTCAAGCCGGAAATGGGCGCCTAAGAGCCAGGGTGTCGAACCGGAACCGAACCGAACCGAAAACCGGAACAGAACCGTTATTTTTAGCCAAACCGGAACTGAACCGAACCGAAATCTTCGCCGCCATCTTGGAACTGAACCGGAACCGAACCGAAAAAAAATATAACGGTAACCGGTTTAAAACGGTTCAAGGTAATATTTTTTTCTTCTTTGCTAGTATCACAAAATGAACATATGGGAATAAACAATTGGCGGCTGTATTTCTATCTGTTAATCGAATCGTCATATACATAATTGCAACGTATGATAAATTGTGGGTTTTCATGGCACCTTTGTTGGCACTATGATTAACCATGTGTCAAGTTGTCACGTGACGTCATGGTGTCAATACATGTTGTCAAGTAATGTCACGTGGCCTCGTGACGTCACGTAACTCACTGCGTTAAATCGATTTAATTTGAGGAAGTCACTAGATGTATTAACCTTGTTGACAGCATGACGTAACATGACATCACGATTTCGCACCAAGAGTCACGTGACACCGTGACGTAAGCGATTTTCACAACCCCTAGTCGAGTGCTCGGGTTCATGACAATCAGCATGGCCAAACATTCAGGTAACGGCTCACGTCAATTAGATATGATAATCAATAGCCCAACACTAACAATATCTGAAGCTCAGCCCAAGCTTTTGCTTTGCAAACCCTTGCAGCCTAGGGCATGACTGTGATGAACACTGGCGGTATATAATTAGGGTCAGATCACGTGGCCGCTTGTTCAAATTGCGAGTTGAGGAGATATCGACAGCTGTCTCTGTCCTTTATTTTTTCTGCATCTGTTATTAGGGGAAAACTAATGGATGTTTCCGCAACCTATCAACGTCACGGGTTATTTCTTAACACTATTTATTGAAAGTACAAAAAAAATGTTGCAAGACCAATTTTACATTATTGAGGCATTGAAACATTTTTTCGTTGTTGCTGAACTGCATCCGAAAGATGTTCGTGACAACAGAAGTTTTGAAATGACTAAATGCGACCTATTAATATGACGTTACATAGAACTACACGTGTGTACGGAAGGAATACCTAAAAAAAGAAGATATTTTAGTGACGTGAGAGGAACAGCCGAACGTTGGCAGTCGCTGTAAGTCTCACACGAGCGTCGTTCTCAAGTTATTGCCCAAGTTTCGACTCGTCTGTATTTTGTTTAAATGAGCTATAACATATTTCTATACATTACTAAATACTACTCAGGATCAGTCCCTAACGTTAATAACTGATTGAACTTCGCTTTGCTCTTTTTTCTAGGCAATGGTAGTCGCCGAAAAAATTAGAGAAATATGAGCATCGTTCATCCCCTCAACTCGGAGCCAGAAGCGGCCACGTGGCCTGGTGCCTATCTTATGCCGCCCACGTTAATCATACCCCCGCGCTGGAGTTTTAAAGGAAGAAAACGCGTGCTGGAGCTCCAGGCATTGTTAGAGTTCGACTATTCTCATCACCACAGTGGTTGGACACGAGCCACTACCCAAGTGTCCGCCGAGGCATTGATTGTTACGAGCCGATGTACGGTGCTCACACAGTTCTCCTGCCCAATCCATGAGTCGCGCTCGACTATCGACAAGCGGGGGGTTTTAATCCCACAATTACGACATCAATCTTTGAGAAGGCAAGATTAAAAGAAATAGTCTCGTTCAATCCTCGCAATTTCACCGCGGCAAAGAAGCTTCTGAATCAGTGGCGCCCTGTGCGAGTACACTTGGACCAGGGGACCAGTACGCCTCGGAAAAGTCATGCTCATTCCAACCCGATATCGTTTCATGACCCCTTTAAACTTCACGGGGTGCAAAATAAAAGCAATGAAAGGTTGCGGTTAACAAGTGTCAAATAAAATTGTCGAATTAACAGACACAAACGAAGGAGGCATTTCCTCAGGAATACTTTCAGCCTTTCCACTCTGGTGAAGAAGGAAGGCCAGAAATGCTGTACTATGGTGGGAATGAAGTAATGGCCGGCCGCAAGTCGGCAAGCCAGACTGGAAAGGCTGGAGGGGTTGCCGCCATTTATGAGCGACGGTGGCAATCAAACAACTGGCAAGCCGGCTGTCTGGTTGCCGTCGCCATTTATAGATGGCGGTAACGCATGACTAGCCCCAGAGCCGTATAGACCAGTGTCCGCGCCAATTCCAGGGCGCCGCCATGTTTATCTACGCTCGCGCCACCACGCGGAGAGAACTGGCAGGCAGGAGGGGGGGGGGGGGGGGGGGGGGGGCTGCGTTGGCGGCGTTGCTTTGGGGAGCTGGATGCGGCAGGCTCTCCGAATGCACCGGCACATCGTGAACGATGTCTTCACCAGAAGCCTCCGCGGCCCGTTCTTCAACAGATAAGATGTCGTGAACATTCGAGAACCCATCTTGATCAAGAAAACAAGAGAAAACCTTTCTTGTCTTAAATGTTCTCGGTGTCTGCTGACCCTTGACATCCGCGTTTCAGTCCGGGTTCATTGCGTGGTAAATATTTCGCTACCACTTTCAAATGCTTGATTGTTGGCTTCTTGTATACAACATTACATTCGTGGCACGTTTGAGACCGATTTTCGCGATCTGCTTGCCTTTCTGCGGCAGCGCGGCTCTGCCGAGCCGAAATAAGTGGGAGGCGTTCACTTGATCGAACGCCGCTTTAGCGAATGAAAACGAGACCACGACGTTTCATCGAATGACTAGCGAATGGGTCTAGTTACATAGACAGCTCAGATTGGCTTTTTTTTTTGTAATGTGGCGCCTTGTCTGCCGCTGCGAAGCGGCGTAAACGAGGGCTCCGAGTATGTTAGCACGCGTCCCTCCCCCCCCCCCCCCCGCACACACACACACACACAAACACACACTGCGAGTGTCTGGGTTCGAAACTATTAATTGCCAGTTCTAAAGGATGGTACTTACTTGAAGTGGGAGCTGGAATTCTACAAGGTACCAGGAGACACTTACTATCGGGCAACGAAGCACGGTGCCTGTGGGGGCGGAGTCTAGGAACGCTACTGATTAATATTGTGACAGGCGATCAGTTATGATAGCAGACGAAACTTCGACTCGTTTGTTCAGAAGTTCGCGGTGATATTTTATTAGCCCTCGTTACAGCACACCAAGGATCTTAGGCAGTGAAATTCACATCACGCAGGCTCGTCCGTCGTCGTCAAATGAGCGCAGTCGACGATGAGGTGTAATGAGCTACTAAGCTTCACAAGGAAAATGCGCGTGAGAAAGAGTTTTGAGGAAGTCCAAAACACCGATCCAGCAGACGCACGTACGTACGTTTACTCCGGACTTCATGAACCCGACGGCGCAGGATCAAAGAACCCGACGGGCGCAGGATCAAAGAGCACCGCCGCCATCGCCACCCGGTTTTCTCTGCACTTTGCGCGACGACGGCACTGCAACGGAGGGCACTCGCCTCGGCGTTAACAATCCGCGAAATAGATTAATTTCCCACTCTTGAAGCCATTCCAAATGATAAATGCAAATACCTCGGCGTTGTTGAACATCTGACGACACAACAAACACAACTGCCGCTGGCTGCGGGAGCCTGACGCAACTGTGCCGAGCGCCTGCTCGGCACCGTTCTTGCTCGTGAAGACCTGCTTATTTATAGTTGAGACGATGATTCCACATCTTTCGTGGTGCTCGCAATAACTTCGAAGGGCAGGGGAATCTTCTCACGAGGACGTTGAAGACACCCAAAACCGGAGCCACCAAAGCAATCGCACAAACCGTCGCCATGTTTGCTTCTTCTTCGTCACTCGCGGCGCGGTCAACTCGTCGCGAGATGTTTTCTGGCTCGGCTAGATGGAAACCAACAGCGGCAAAGTGGCGTATGGACACACGGCTCTCACATTACGGGCACTATACTCACATAACGCGGTAAACAGGACCGATGCCGGCGAAACGGCAGTCGGCACACCAGCGTAGAAGCCCTCAACGGGAACCGGCGGCGCAGGCCGACGCAGCCCCCCCTCCCCGTGAGCGTCTGGGTTCGAGATTATTGTTCGCTTTTGCTCCTTGCGGTCGAGGCTAAAAAGAGCACTTCCGGACAAAGGTCTATATTGGGAGAGTTTGGCCAGTGGGTGTGGCGACGAAGGCGCCGGAGAGGAGAAAAGTAAATGAAAGGGAGGAGAGCGCCGAAGGAGCGAGAGAGAAAGAAGGGAGCAGAGAGGAGACGACCGCCATTTTTGAGCAACGCTATCGGAGACTGGTCGGAGAAGAGCGCTGCTGAGGCTACGCGTCGTCTGCTACGGGCCGGCTTTTTTTCGCCTGAATAAAAGTTTGTGGCCAAGCGCCGAAAAATCTTCATTTATTAGCTTTTTAACCCACCGAGGAATAACAGAATGTCATTTTCTTGCCAGAGCCAGCGATATAAAAGGCAATAATCGAGATTTAGATGCCGATCCCACGCATTCCGCGCGGGAGAATGATCGAAGATGGCGGCCCTCCCCACTCAGCTGCGAGCAGCCGGGAGTTCGCGCGCATGCGCTCATGCCTCTCGCTCTGCCCCGCGTGCTGATTCGCTCGCTCGGGAGGAGAGCGTTATGGCGGCGAGATCATAGACTGACCAAACTCTCCCCATATACGGCTCTGACTAGCCCTTAACAGCACCACTGTATAAAGAAGTGCGTCTGTTTGTGGGGCCGGGGGGGGGGGGGGGGGGGGAGTTTTAGAAACATACTGTGTTGTAAAGGTTTCTCTTCCCTGCATCTTTGGAGCAGACCAAAAAGCGTGACCCTGGAAACTACTTTGATTGGAAAAGCGCTCTTTCCAAAAAGCACGCTTTTGTCGTGCCAGACGCTAGCGCCGTTCGTCACGACGATGCACTAAGAATAATAATACTAGCCTTTCAGATACTTTGCTTTCACTGAGCTTGCACCTCCTGTAGCGTGCCTTTTGCACCGTCGAATTCGACTTTCTCAGCAAGAAGGAATCAGAATGACCACCAGCTTATAGTGTGATAACGTCACGTGCATACCATGCTAAATAGTTCAGCTTTCTGGTGAAATATGATGTTCGCAACACTAGCCATAGATGTCCTAATTGTAAATTTGTGAAGTATTTATAGCAGTCTCGCGATGAGATATGGCAGCCTAGAGAAATGTTAGAATGCATGACTATTCTAGCATAGTGCTGTAAAGTGAGGGCCCAGAACAAGTGCAGGTAAAACCGAATATAACATTTGTCTCCCGATGCAGTATTTCGGAAGTTTCGAGCTCATGCAAGCTGATGAAACGTAATATACTAAGGTTTCAAGAATCTTTGTCTGTCCTTCGCGCTATTTATGTAAAATCATGAATATCATTGCGTGCATCTTTACGCATCTCTTTTTGCAGTAAGGCGTTCTGGAAGGGATTATTTGGAAAACATAACATTAATTATTTCTCTCTTTTTGAACATTTCGTGTATTTGACTTCAAATTCATCATGTGAGCATAGAGTCCTTTTTAGCGTACCCTGCAACCCGATGTTTCACACTGCCAATCAGTAAACAGAAAAACACTTTTACGTAGACTCCACAGCTCGCGTAGTTCCGAGTATCGTCCTTCCGTGTTGGTCTCAAGCGGTTATGTGAACTTTATAAAGTAAAATTTTTTTATCAATATAATATATATTTAATTACAATGCCCCCCAAATTATTTGAAAGCGGTTCTGCCAATCTTTTCCGGCGTTTTTATCCTCGACAGGCACGTTGTAAGTGATATGGGACGGCCTTACATACATTTCTGATTTTGAAGCTAATTTAAATAACTATGTGTACCTCACACATATAACTTCTCAAACATATAGAAGCCTGTTATTGCCTTTTTTATCTGGTGAACATAAGTTTTATGTGTCTGTGGGGCTCGACGAAAAGAAAGTAAACAGGGGCGCGCGGCGGAACTATGATGATTACGCACGCAAACCGTCAGAAAGTGTCCAATTAAGTAGCTGCCTTGTCGAGTAGAACGGGAAATACTACTTGGTTTTACTAAACAAAAAAGCATTTTGAAGGACGGTTAAGCTTCGCCTTTAAAAGTGGAACGCGATCGCGTCAACGGGCCTCGTTTGCATCGCATTCTCATTTGCCGCGCAAGCGTGCCTCGCGTGGTCTAGTGAAAAGCGTCTGACTCGCAACTAAAGGGTTGTGGGTTCGAATCCTGCCTAAAATATTTAATTTTTTCTTTAAGGCAAAGGAATTACTTTCAAAAGTGAAATCATTTGAAACATACGGTGACCTTTATTTCGCATTACATATCATGTTTTAATCACCCTCATTCCACGCGTGATATCACGTTTCACGTAAGCATTGTGGGTTGTTTGAAATTCTTGCGCTAGTATATGTAGCTCTGACGTCATGAGCCTATCGACCCATCAGGAGTTTCCAGTCACGCCACCGACATCGGTTTTTCTGCGACATGAGCTCGTTAACGCTATCGTGTTAAAATCTTCAATTAGCAAAGGAGATGCTCATTTGCAAATTAAATTGTCCGGCATCTTGTCAACAACAAACCTCAATAGCCAGGCTATGCCAGCTTATTCTGTTTAAGAAAATGTTCACTTGGGCAAGCGCTATTTTGGGCCAGATTTGATCTGAGTGCGAAGGTGCGTATATATTAGAGTGAGCAATTGCAATTACTCCTTGCTCCATGATTAGTCGCATGCGTGCGGTGCTGAGTGTAAACAATGTTTGTTTAGAACAACAGGCATTTGGATTGCCGCTCGGTGCTTCTATAAAAGATAGACTGAAAGGAGTTATCACATTTCGAAACTTTCATTGCTTGTAGCTCAGTTGGGTCGCCATCACATATATATATATATATATATATATATATATATATATATATATATATATATATATATATATATATATATATATATATATATATATATATATATATATATATATATTGTGAAGTGTATTTCTTAAACCTTATTTCATGATATATGGCCACGAGGTGCATGCTCATTTCGTATTTTTATGTGATGTAATTAATTGCTTAGTTCAATGACACGATTTCACTTTTAATACTGACACACAAAGTTTTACCAATCACGGGTATTTTAGACGGCCTACCACACTTCGCGACAACATTTTATACCGTGTAAATAGATCAGCTTGAACTTTAGAATTTTACTTTAACACGAAAAAACGGCAAGAAAATACAGTATAGTTCTAAATTAGAAGCTGATCTATTTACAGGTATGTAACAACAAGCTCAACTCTTTACTTTTGTATTTAAACATTTTGATTCAGGCAAAACATATTTTACTCGTAAACAAATAGATATTGAGTCGTATGAACACAACGTTATGTATGTTAATGTAGATTTTCTTCTACTCTTGCGTCAAAATTAAATAACTGAATTTAATATTTTTGGTACCTAAGAGCAAAAGTAAATTGCACGGACGATCGAAGAAACTATATAGTTAATCGTTTCACGACGGAAATAGTGTATATTGCCAAAAGAACGCGGAAAATATGTTCTCAATTTAGCGGTTCAAACCGGTTCGAACCGGTTTGAACCGTTATTTTTGGCTCCCCGGAACTGAACCGGAACCGAACCGAAAGCCGTGAACCCGAACCGGAACCGAACCGATAAAAATTTCGGTTCGACACCCTGCTAAGAGCTGCGCTCTAAAAGTTCTGAGCGGGAGAGTCGGACGACTCGTCTATAGACGAGTCGTCCGACTCTCCCGCTCTTGTCCGAGGTTGTATACAACCTCGGACAAGAGCTCGCAGTGGTCCATCGCGTTCTGGTTCGTAGCAGACATTGTTTTCCAAGTGCCGCCGCTGCTACCTGCTAGCTGGAGTATGCGTTCCTCGTTAATGTATTATTCCATCACATTTCTGTTCACAATCATTTTATAATTAGCTACTTATATATATTCACTTTGTTATAATGCATTAAACAAGATATTGTTTAATGCATTATAACAAGAAACACATCCATTACCCTAATACGCTATTACAAATAGTTATCCACCTATGCTGCCCATCTTGTTTAATCAGAACGGCATTCTCAAAGTAACAGTAAATCTGCCCACGTGCAGTGCACCCGGTGATGATGGAATTCCTGCTAAATTTCTAAAAATAATCCAGCATGCAGCTTCAAATATCTTTTTTTTGCAAACTATTCCAACAATCTCTTAACTCCGGCTCAGTCCCACTTGACTGGCGCTACGCCAAAGTCATGCCGATCTTTAAATCAGGAGACCATTCCGATCCTACGAACTATCGCCCCATTTCCCTTACCAGCGTTCCATGCAAACTCATGGAACATGTTTTGTATACCCATATCATATCTCACCTAGACAAGTGTAACTTCTTCTTTCCTAATCAACATGGTTTTCGAAAAGGTCACTCGTGCACTAGTCAACTTTTCAAATTTGTTACGGATCTTCACTTCAATACTCATCTTACTGCTCAGACTGATATCATCTTTATTGGCTTCGCTAAAGCATTCGATACCGTTCCTCATCATCGCCTTCTTCTTAAACTTTCGCGTCTACAAATCGATCCTTTCGTCATAAACTGGATTACTTTCTTTCTTGAAAACAGAAAACAAATAGTCAAAATTAACCAATCATCATCGCGTCCGTCCACTGTTGCATCCGGGGTCCCTCAGGGTAGTGTTCTAGGTCCTCTGTTGTTTTTAATATACATAAATGACTTTCCTTCTTCCATAAACTCCACAATTAGGCTCTTCGCCGACGACTGCGTGATTTACCGAAAAATTATTACTAATAACGGTTCAACTCTACTCCAAGACGATTTAAATACTATATCTTCCTGGTGCTCTATGTGGCAGATGAACATAAACGCTCGCAAATGTAAACAAATGTCCGTCACTAAGTCTTCCACAGTAACACAATCACAATATTCATTGTTATCACAACACCTGGAACATGTAACATCGTATAAGTACTTGGGAAAACATTTTACAGACACTCTATCATGGAACGACCACATTGAATACATTACAAGCAGTGCCTTGAAAACGCTTGGCTTCTTGCGACGAACATTATATCTTGCCCCACCCAAAACAAAACTACTCGTATACAAGACAATAGTCCCTTCCAAATTAGAGTATGCATGCACCATTTGGAACCCCCACCAAACTTACCTTCTTCAAAGACTGAAATCTGTCCAAAACAAAGCAGTAAGATTTATATGCAACAACTACTCACCGGAAACTAGTGTCTCGGCATTCAAAACTAGCAATAATCTTTCTCCTCTTGAACTAAGACGTAAAATAACTCGGCTTTGTTTTTTCCATAGCATATATTACAGCGATTCGCCTTTTAACTCAGTTTATTGCCGCCCTGCCAGTTTTACATCGCCAAGACTAGATAATTGTCGGAAAGTAGAGCCATTCTTGAGTCGCACTAACACTTTCCTTTTCTCCCCCTTCTTACTTTGTATCAGAGACTGGAATGCATTACCTGATCATATTGCTACTGACAGCAATCCCATTTCATTTCGAGAGTTCACTGTTGTATAATTACTCACCTTGATTATGTTTTTGTATAATAGCTTTTGTGCTTTGTTTGTGCTTTATCCTTTCTTTATTTCTCTTTGTTTGACGACATTGGGTGCATCCGCGATCACATTTCATTTTCCGTGTTTTGCTATTCTGTTTTTTTTTTTTTTTTTAACCTTTGTTATTTGTTTTAAATCTCCCCTCATGTAATGCGTCCATCGGACGCCCTTGAGGTGAATAAAATGGAATGAAATGAAATATTTATATATCTGTGATTTCGTTTGTCTGAGGCTACTCCCTGTAGCTGTACAGGGAGCTCGGCGAGCTCCGTTTAACACAGGACCTTCCTTAGCGAAAAGGACCTTTATGTGCCGTGTGATTACGATCTCCAGCTCCCTTTACTACAGGTACCTTTGCCAAAGGTGCCTTTACGTTGCCGTGTAAATTGGGTATAACAAAGCGAACGCGCAGGGAATGCGCGATGTCGAGGCAGCCAAGCCCGTGTCGTCATTGGTCGATATCAGGGGTACCAACTAAAGCACGTGGGAACACTTGGCGGGTAAACAAACGCAGGGTGTGCACAAAAATCAGACGTACTTGCACGCCGTATAAGCGGAGCAAGTGTTTCCTAAAGCGTATTTGGAGCACCGGGACGAAAGCATGGGGCACGCCAATCAACGGGGAATGCGCACATTACGCGCGATGACAAGGTGGCCAAACGTGCGCCTCATTGGTTGAGGTCGGGAGGAAACAGAAGCACGTGGGCCCATCTGGGGGTAAACAAACACATGAGGTGCGCAAAGAGCAATCCAACTTGCAGGCCGTATGGAGGAGGATTTGAAGTTGTCTTGACTGAGGTTTATAACGAAAGCTTGCTTTTGCTACAGTGGTCTAGGGCACTGCACTTTTACAGAACCGTCCGACGTGGCGTTGCACATTTCCCTCTGGGGACATTTGGGGTGCAAATCATGACGAAGTTTCAACTCAATTGCCACTCTTCGTCGACGCCATCAACGCGCCGCGATGAAGTTCCCTGCCAATTGAGTTCCCCGGCGATGGAGATTAGGCTCTCCCACCGTCGACGTCACGATGAAGTTTGTCCATTGCTTTTACAGTATAGACAGACAGCAAGTGATGCACATTTGAATCTATTATAGTGCGGCCGAATAGATGTGCAATTTTAATGCGACAGCATTAACTGACTCATGGAACGCAGCCGGCGTTGTCTGTAACCTCCAAAAACGGCACCTATAGTCCCATTGGCTGAGCGTAACGGCCCCTAAATACCCATTGGCTGAGCGAAGCGGAACCTAAATGCAACTCATGAAGCACGCGCGTTCAGAAAGAAAACACAAAGAAAAGCTCAGCAACGCAGATGCTTCGTCACGGACGCCAACGGGGGCGCTCATGGTAAGACCGGACGCGCCTCAGAGATAAAACACAAAGGAAAGGACAACTCAGATGCATCGTCACGGAAGGCGTGAAGCCGGTGGGGTTCGCCGCGTCTGCGCAGTGGGGGGGCGTGATGCCACCTCCGGAGCGCCGGAGAGTATGAATGCGCTGCGTATAGGAATGCGAGAGCATTCCTACACGTAGGCAGTCTTAAGTGTCTCTGTCAAATTTTTAAGGAGTGATCGTGACGCAATGTACGAGGCAGGCTTAAAGTAGGTGAGCATAAACGATGGCATGTTATAATAAAACTTGTGAAAAGGGGAAATTCGAGTGAGTTTGTGGAGAGAATCAAGGGGAATTAGGTTAAAAATAGCCTTGAGCTCAGATATAATGAATGTTGGGGAATAGGTTTGATAAATGAAGTGGGCGATTTTGTTTTGTAGAGACTATAATATATTGATGAGGTAATAGTGATGAGGGGAGCATATTTAACTGGATTATTGCTGTTCCGACCAAAGGAGGGTTTTATATATGCAGTAAGTTTAACGTCACGTTGTGCTAAACACAAATTCCTTTAAGAAATCCAAATATTATTGATGCATTGTTAACTATATTATCGATGTGAGAATTCCAAGTCAGATCTTCAGTGGAAATTATATCTATAGTCGGTTGCAAGCTAAGAAAAAACCGGAAATGCCTCTCAGAGGGAAATGTAATCCTACGCCGAGAAACGCCAGCCAATCGTTTTCATGACGTCACGATTCCGTGGACCAAACGCGATCCTTTTGAAAAAAAAAAGCTCAACATGGCTGCTGGCCTTAGCAACGCGACGCTAGTTTCTCGTGACAATTATTCTGCTTTTTTGCACCTTGTTTTACGTGCCCGAGGTTACGCCACGAAATCTTAATGGTATCGGCTTGCGTTTGCAGCAGTTTTTCCGCGACAACGTGAGAATCCAGCGACGCTATCACCAACGAAAATTTCGAAGCGGGCGCGAGGCTTAGTACTGCTGAGAGGTGAGAAGCTACGCCGGACGTTGTCTTCTTCGTTGGATTTCTGTCGTCTCTGCACCACGTTGCTACTCAGCATAGTACCGGCACCGCTGCTTCAATTCGCTGTGGTTTCCGCGGGGTGAGCTGAGATTTCCGTGCTTATCAGTCGCAGATGAGGCGCTGGAAGACGGTATGTTAGACAGTATCTTGGACAGAAAATGAATTGGGAAGACGGTACATTGGACATGACTTTCTTTCTTTACTAAACAACTATTTCGTTGACAAAAACGTATTCTAACTTATTTAAATGTCCTGAATGAATTAAATAAATATTGTAGTAGTTTAAGACACGTTTCCTGGAGGAAGAAAAAGCAATGTTGCTAGCGAACTACTTTCTCGACGGCGGAGGCACTTCAGATGGGCGCAATGCGCTTGTGGGTGGAGCTAAAAGATTGTTCTTAGGTTGCATCCGACTATAGGTGCTTACATGGGGAATAGATAAAATAGGAGCGGAGAAAATATAGTAGGAAGGAACGTAATGTTTAGAACAATAAAAAAGTGAGCTTGTTGTTAGTAACATTGATGTTTATTTGCCATGTTAAACGCCATTATTCCAAGATGTCTATGTCGCGTTAAGAATCTGGGTCATTAAAATGGGAAACTCGGCACACAAAACACAGTCATTGGCGAAAAGTCTCTTGGATGACAAGATTAGTGAAGGCAGGTCATAATTATATGTAGATGAAAAACAAAACTAATCCTTAGACGCTGCTTTGGGAAATTCCAGAATTCCCACTAATTGGGGGGGGGGGGGTGTTATCTATACACAAACTGCTTGCGATTAGTTAGATATGATCAAATCCAACTGAAAACCTGACTATCAACGTTTAGTTGAAAGAGTTTCAGGAATAAACGGTGATGAAGGACGGTATTAAATGCTTTAGCGAAATCAACAAAAACAGCGTCCATTGTACAAGGGTGATTAAAAAAAATTCGCACGTCTGTTACAAACTCGAATAACTCAGTTTCACAAGAAAGGTGTTTCCGAAAGCCGTGTTGGTGAGGGTAAAGATAGCTGAAGTTATTGAGGTTGCCCATAACTTGCGAGCAGATGACGTTCTTGAATAATTTACATAGGATGCTTGTAAGGGAGATCAGTCTGCAATTAGATGGATCATCGCGGTCTTCAAATTTATACACGAGGATGATTTTTGCAAATTTCTCATTGCGAGGTAATTCAAATGAATCGAGTAATGCTTGAAAAAGGTGGCACAAGGGAATGGATATTTTATAAAAATAAGGGAAGAACATAGTCCTCGACTTTTATGTTCTTCCCCTATTTATAATTTACCCCTATTTGCACGCTCTTCATTCCACGTAGATATTTTATCTTAGGACATATTAAAAACAGTCGTTGAGATGTTATCGGCGCCACAAGCCGGGTTAGCACGCAAGCGATTAATGACATTGGCGATTCCGCGTGGGTGTGAATACCATGTTATTCATATCTGTATTATCAGGGTATGACTCCAACGGGAGTTGGAATGACTAGCCAGTAAACACTGAAATGGAGAACGAATTATGTATGGATGATTAGTTATAAGGTTCCACCGTTGTCACGGATAATGGGTCAGGAGTTTTGTTTTCTATTCCGGACCGTCTGCCAGAACTGAGCGTTGGTGTATAACATGTTAGCCAGGCCTTGATTGAAATTTTTTTGTTAGTTCTAATTTGTAAGATTTGGCACTTTCATGTATTTAGACCATACTTAAGGAATATTTGTTGACTTGTCTGGGGAAAACAACCGTTTCTTTCGGTTTATAAGTTTTGGTTTTGTGTATGATAGTGACTAAACCAAGGCTTCGTTAAGTGTTTTGTTAATAGAAACTAGCGAAACGCACTCCTAGGCTAGTTCATTTATTTCTATACGTAAGCAAAGCTTAGTTCTCAGCTGCAGATCAAATGTCAAAAAGGGTCAAGAATTCATCTGAGAAGGAGTCAAACGAGCACACCAAATTGTTGACGTCGACCTTGGAATAATTTATAAATTTTTTTCGATTGCATTGCGCTGAGCCGGAGAAAACGATGAGTCGAGAATGGCTCCCCTGTAGTCGCTAATATTTTCTAGAATATGACAAGCGAAGAGACAGTCGAGGTCAGATGAGAAAAAGAGGTCGAGCACAGAATCACCTCGTGTAGAATTCAAGACAATTTGGGTAAGGCCCCAAGACTGAATAAACTGCATTCCGACGAAACACGACCGCCTGGGCAGAGCGAACAGTCACTCCAGTTTATACCTGGATAGTTAAAATCAGCGGCCAAAATTACCGGGCACTTGGGGTAGCTACTGACTACGCAGTCTATGCCCTCGTCTAGGCGGTCGCAGAAGTGCCCAGAGGATGACGGCGGGCGGTTATACACTTCAATAATAGGGTAAGGCCGATAACAGTTCCCCACGAACACATAGTGTCTCTAGATCAAAGTTGATTTTGAGTGAGTCAAATTCGTGCCAACCCCCCCCCCCCCCCCTCCGCCCCCCTCCTTCACAGTTCGCGGCCACAGTCTGTGGATGGCTCATTACAAATTATTAACCTACCTTGGGCCAGAGGAACTGTATAGGCTGTGCTTGCAGAGCCAGAGTATCGCGTTTCTTTTTATTTCGCCGCCAACTTCGTACTGGCAGAGAAGCAGTCACATGCGCCTAGCTGGATCCAGTTGACATGCAGGAAAGTGAACTTGAAGGCGCCGACTTTCGTGCAGAGCATGTTTCTCGCGTTGCGTTTGCGAAATATGCATCCTACACTAAAATCGAACGAACTGGAAGGGTTCTTGACCATTGAACATTAAGTTTAGCCGATAAAAGCTTGCTGTTTTATAAAGCGAGCGATGTTTTAAAATATGTTTTCAGAGTCTGGGAAGAAGATGTCACGGAGGACGATCGGGTTAGGGGGTGTCCAAACAGGACACTACAAAACGCACGACTCCGACAAATCGTGAAAATTGAAGCGGACGCTTTTATAGAAGCGTCCGCTTCAATTTTCACGATTTGTCGGAGTCGTGCGTTTTGTAGTGTCCTGTTTGGACACCCCTTTACTCGCGTCTGCGGCGCTTGCGGAGTGATATGCGACCGGCCCATCCGGGCATTTTAGACCAGACAACAACACGCAGCTAAGGCTTGCTAAGGCATGACGTTTTTGTCGGTTACTACGTTCTACCGAAGGCATAAAGAGAAACCTGAAACAAATGACGGGACGACAGTGTGCGCGCGGCGTGCACTGTCGTGATTTATGGGCAGTGTGCATATGTTATGGGCAGTGGCAGCTACTTTGATACTTCTTTTAGTTAACGGACAGAACGCAGCTATTCACTGGACCAAGCCTGGAGTCAAAGGTTCCATGCACCAAACTGTGGCTGAACATTGGTTTCGAGACGTTCGGAGGCAGGGACAGCCAAATTTGCCCTTTACGGCCACCGACCTAGCCTGCCGCGCTTTATTCTTTGACCGCAATGGCACCCTTCTGTTTTTTTGCTTATTTTTATATTTTTCTCTCACTCTACTTGTGTCTGCGCCCTCACGAGCTACTCCCAACGCGATAAAAAACCAGCTCCGCAAAAACCAAGCTGGCTCAGCGGAGGAGACGGGCACTATTCAACGGCACGCGCGTCGAATCGGACCGCACCACTTCCCGCCTAATCCGAAGGGCCATTCAAGAAACAATCGTCCCGGTATGGGAGAGCGGCTCCACCGGTGGATGTGTTCGTGCGGATTGCGCACCCGTCCCCCCGTTATCCGCCTCATCTGTGGGGCAAACCTCGCCAACTGGATTTTGAATTATCGTGTTGACAGTGGAAGGACGTCCCGTTAATGGCCGAGAAATTGGAGGGACCCACCGAGGCCCCAACGTGGCGTTTTTGTGATTGTTCAAACGGCCGTTTAATTTCCGCCGCGCACGCGCAGTCGGGTCTCGGGCGCGAGCGCGTTCGCCCATGCGAGGATTATAGCGGAGGCACGCGCGTTCCCACGGCGAGCGCGTTTCCGCGGCATCGGGATAAGCGCATCCGCGCCTTGCTCGGGTTCTCTTCCCCCCGGTTCCCTGGCCCTTCGAGCAAAGGGCTTCAGCGCGGTGTCATTGTGTGGGCGCACCGGGCGTAACAAACAACCAAAATCAGTTTCTCGCGGGGTTCTGCTGCAGGTGCGAAGGGGGGCACTCCCGCCCCGCTATTATTCGTTGAGGGATACTTTCGGCTCGTGTGACGTAGCTCGGGTGGAATTCATAGCGACCAAGTCGAGACTGCTTTTGTTTGATGAGCATTTAACGCCGCGGGAAGCTCGGAAGGTATTTGCCAAGAGCCAGCGAGGGTTAATCTCTATAGGTTCAGGTTAAGATTGGAGTTTCTCTTTCTCCCTTTTCTCCCACCGCTTGGATTACACAGACGCTCCTGAAACCTTGTGTGTCTGTCTAGGCATTGTAAGAAGAGAATAGGGGGTAAAGTGGACAGCCCATCGTAGCGTTCGCACTTTTACAAGTTACGGTGAAACGAAGCATATCCTGTTCTTCTCGTCCCTTTCGTTCTTCATCTCCTCTTCCATGTATTTAATGCGCACCATCAGCGTCGCTCTTCCGGTTTTCGTCCTGCCTAGCCACGCTCAAATAGACGTTCAACCTATAAGATACTAGAATAATGGGCGGGCACAACAACAGATTTGGGAGAGAAATCATTGAATCATTTTTCATGGGGACTGTAAACAACATTTCTGCACCTTCATTATCATTGACAGAGACAGAGGTCGAATTCCTAACACCAGAGATGACTAGATTACTGACACCTCGTCGTGACGCTAGAGCTTCTTAAACTTTTATATTTATAGTACATTTCCCTTTGGGACTGTAAGCATCAATAATTCTGCACCTTCCTTATCATTGAAAATGACAAAGGTCGAATTCTAAGTAATCAGAGATAACTAGATTAGCGATACCGCGTCGGGACGCCAGCGCTTTTTAAACTTTTATATTTACAGTTAATTCCCTTTTCTTTATAACAATTATCTCTTTTCCCTCTTCGAAAACCTTGAAACCTTTGGGGGGGGGGGGGGGGGGGGGGGGGCGTTTTATCGTTGTGCCATTTTATGTTATTGCTAAATGAAAGATGTCCTGTTCCCGTCCTCGTCCTCGCTGTTTTATACTTTCAAGTTGTGTATTTGTATAATATCCTGAAGCTCTCAAATTTTGAACAGCGCCCCAGGCGAGCAAAATCTGACATTTCTAATTCGCGTTTTTGCTGTGCGTCGCGTTGCGTTCTTTCCAACGCTGTTGGTGCGCGTGGAAAGGCGTTGAGGAACATTGACACACGCTAGTCCGTGCATCGTGTATGATGGGACGCTAGCACGTTGCTTCGCGTCGGCATGAGACGGTCGCGTCTCGCCGACTCCAGCGGAGGCAACTCTTTCGTGTTCGCGTCTCGTGGACGCCGCTGCGCCCGCTGACCGAGAGATTTGGGCTGTCTCAGCTGCTTCTGGTTCAAAATTTCGGGTTGACTGATTTTAATATTCTGAGCACCAGCGGTATCATATCCGAGGGATTCGAAAGCGGGACTAGCACCGCCACTTGATGTGAAAACGAACCGGAAATATTCGTTGAAGGTTTCGGCCATATCTCGCTTATCGCTCATAGAAACCCAATAAACAGTGAGAGTGGTAATGGTGCTTTTATTGGTGAAAGGCACTTTCGAAATGTCTGTGGTGCTGATGCCATAAAGTTCTAAAGTGTGGTGTTCATAAAACAAAACGAATATTTAGACAGAGCGATCGCGTGGTGAAGCCGACGGGATATATGCGTTTACTGTCTGTGAACTTCCGAATAAGGGCCTTCTATTAGTTTAGTGCCCTTTTTGTAGTCTTTTAATCATACGTTTGAGCCGTATATTTTTGGTTGTTATCCACGGGCTTTTTCTAACAATCTTTTTAATGCGAAATGGGACAAAGCGTGTAATTGCGTTGTGACTACCCTTTTTAACTTTCCCCAGATCCTCCTCTACTGTAGGCAGCGCGCGCATGGCCCTAACGGTTATCGTGCTTACCTCCCACGCGAAAGGCCAGTACTGTTTATGTTGGAAAAAAATAATATTTCTAATATTCTTGAAATGGTTTCATCTAGGTAGTTCAATAAATACAACATCATTCGCGTTTCTTAAGTGTAGGGCTTCTCGTGTGTCGCAAGAATGAACTTGTGCTTTTAACAAGAGACATGCTAAAACACCTATAGCATGGTACGAAAAATTGTCTATCAGATGGCACGAGTATGACCGTTTTTACTAGTGGTCTTCTCAAAATAATTAGATTGAATAACGACTCAGAGTCGCCCGGCGCTCTTGTTCCGGTTTTTACTTTTTCAGTTAAATCATGAGAACATATGCCACAATTAAAAGCGAACAAGAACAAGCACCATCACTGGCCTCTTAGGAAAGATTATTCAAATCAATATCGGTAATCATTCAACAAAGACAAATAGTTCGGATATGGCTGAGGGTGGCTGTACAGGGAAACCAAAATAACAGAACGCTCGTTTATAAAAACTTTAGCAGCTACACATTCTATATCATCAACCATAGTCATTTCAACACAGGTATATTCATCATTCATGATAATAAAAACGGCACTCCCCTTTCTGCTTGGTTCATCCGTAAAGCTATCCACTCTTACAGAATAAACTGTATTTTGTATTTCAGTGGTCAACCAAGTTTCAGTCAAGACGACTATATCAGGATCATGCTGGAGGACTACTGATTTAAGCTGAGTAGATTTATTTACAATGCTAAGCTGAGTAGATTTATTTACAATGCTAAGTGCATTCACATTGAGCAGAACAAGGCTGTTAGGGAAACGCTGTTGATTTTTCATGGTTGGGAGACTTCCGGTCGAGCCCAGCATTCTGGCCATGGCCTATCAATTGTCTCTCATTGATTTTTTTCATTGCACAAAAAGGGTTGACCGCCAAGTGATAACTTGTTCGGTACTAGGTGCGCTTTAACACATTATCTCCTCTAATCAGCACAGCTTGCCCAGGGTTTTCCACGCACATCTCGTGCTTGTTTTGAAAAATCTTCGCATACAGAAATTTAAGCACCTCAAGTTTTTCCCGGAGGTACGTGACACGAAAAATGACAGGTCGAAAGAGTCACGTTTCGAACCAAGATGGTGCATGCGCTCGATGGTTACAGAATTAACTGTGATCCTGCCAAATACGATTGTTTAAATAGTTTGAGCAAGTTATTCCTCTGGTTCGTTTTGTTTCTCTTCCAGGCCAAATATAATAAAGTTATTCCGTCTAGACCTATTTCTAACTCATCAGCTTTCTGTTTTAGCTCAACTGTAGTTCTACTAAGGTTATCAGCTGTTTCCTGAACTGAGTAACGTCGTTTAATAAAACCTCTAGACGAATTAGCTTTTCTTGTCGTTTTCTTTAGTATTTGCCATTTTGGTTCACAGTTTTATGTATCGATTGTTGATCGCGTTTGATATACGACTAATATTACACACCGAACAAAACGTCGTCGGAAGAGCGCTGTCTACTGTCTTTTTCTCTACCGCCGACGTGCGCTGTGTAATATTAGTGATGTACCAGCTAGCTCAAATTACCACTTTACTACGCGTTTGATATCATTCACAACTTTCCCTTGCTCTTTTTAAACTTCAAGGATCTGACTTTTTTTTTTTTTGTCAAATGGTTCCGGATTTTGCGCATCGCCGCTCAAAACTATAGCAACCGCCGCATGAACTAACGAACCTCAAGAGAGCAAGATTCAATCAACAGAAACAAGATGTAGGGACACGACAACGCGATAAAGTGTCGTTTGACACTACAAATAAAAACCGCCTCGTGTCTTACCTGCAGGCAAGCAAAGACGAGCCGATTAAATGACATGTCGCGTTGCGTGTCGTGCCCACCACTGAATTCGAGCAGTCCGTGCCAATCTTTTAAGTGTTCCTTTAGCGATACTAAGACCAATTTTAATGTCGGAATTCGCTGACGTAATATGATAATGTAATTAATGCAAAGGTGCAAGAGAGCAGGACAAAAATGACGATGATAATCCCTGGAGAAGGGGAACAAGGGGGACAAAGGACAAACACAAAGCTCCAAACACAGCTAGGTGACTGGTGCGCGTCCGAAAAAATCCGCCTGGTCTTGGTATCGAACCAAGGACCACTCCACTTCCAGTGGAGCGCTCTACCGAGCTAACCAGGAGTTAGACGTCAGCAGAGCAAACGGGTTTCATCACCTGCCCCCAGTCTAACACCAAGGGTGAGCGGCCTGCATTTTAAGGTTATTATAATAATGCAATTAATGCAAAGGTGCACGCGAGCTGGACAAGAATAACGATAATAATTCCTGGAGAAGG
The DNA here is from genome assembly GCF_016920785.2 of Ixodes scapularis. Taxonomy (NCBI): domain Eukaryota; kingdom Metazoa; phylum Arthropoda; class Arachnida; order Ixodida; family Ixodidae; genus Ixodes; species Ixodes scapularis. Next base: position 70,999,577 of record NW_024609838.1, read on the forward strand.
GGAACAAGGAGGACAAAGGGCAAACGCAAATCTCCAAACACAGCTAAGTGTCTGGCGCGCGACCTCTCGGTCGCGCACCAGTCACCTAGTCACCAGTCACTCAACAAGGGTGAGCAGGCCGCTCACCCTTGTTGGTGTTAGGCTGGTGGCAGCTGATAAACCCCGTTTGCCCTACTGACGTCTAACTCCTGGTTAGTTCAGTTGGTAGAGTGCTTCACTGCAAATGGAGAAGTTCCTTGTTCGATACCAGGTCCAGGCGGATTCTTGCGGTCCCGCACCAGTCACCTATGATAAAGCCACTGTGCGCCTTTATCATTTCGAGACGTTCGTTTTTAGGAGGCATCCAGCGTCAAGTCTTCTGAGATTCGCCTCTTCCGACTGTTCGCTGCCGATGCACCGCCTCTTCTTGTGGGGCTTGTGTCTACGCAGCTTTGAGGGTCAGATACGGGTCACTCGGGAGCTTTTGCGAAAGCGAATAATCCTGCAATTTGACTACGAAATTAGCGCGGACGAGTTCTTTCTTCAATTGACCGTAGCCGCAATGCTTAGACGATGTAAGCTTGCCATGAAGCTCTCGACGGACTACCCGGGCTCTTGTTCCTCTGGCGGCATTTGGCTTGTTTACAGATCACGCTTGACTTGCCGACGAAGTGGCCCTTGAAGAGTTCCGCTACCGCTTTGAACTGTCACGTTTTGGCGTCGGTCGGAGACGAGGCGGAGGAAACGTCCTCCGCACCGTCGCTGAGGAAGTAAATTAATGCGTCTACTCGCGGTCATGCATCTTCTTTGTCAAGCTTCGGCACTCTACGGCATACCTCGGCAAACCTCACTCATGAGGGCCCTCACCCACCCTCACTCACCCTCATCTTCACAGGTGAGGTGAGGGTGAGTGAGTTTCTGAACCAGGAAAATTCATGAGTGTCAGGGTGAGTGAGGGCCGTGAGGGCTGTGAGGGCGGTGAGGGCCGTGAGGGCGGTGAGGGCCGTGAAGGCCGTGAGGGCGGTGATGGCCGTGAGGGCCGTTAGGGCCGTGAGGGCCATGAGGGCGGTGAGGGCAGTAAGGAATATGAGGACCATGACTGCGTGAGGGGCGTGAGGGCGGTGAGTGGCGTGAGGCCATGAGTGCGTGAGTGGTGTGAGGGCGGTGAGTGCATGAGGGGTGTGAGGGCCATGAGTGCGTGAGGGCAGTGAGTGGCATGAGAGGCGTGAGGGCCGTGAGGGCGGTGAGTGCATGAGGTGGTGTGAGGGCCATGAGCGCGTGAAGGCGGTGAGTGCGTGAGGCCCCTTCAGATCGAGCATCTTCCTCAGGAATTTTTGGTGTTAATGGCGGGTTGTTCTCTAGCTTTCCCTAGATCGACACGAATTGCTGAGATCGAGTTCGGCTCGAAATAAGCAAGCAACTCGGAGCAATTCGAAGACTTTTGAAGCGGCTTCATCCAATCAGGGACGCAAAATTTTCACGTAATACCTCGTGCCGGTGATGATGACACCGAAAGACTTGGTTCTGGTTTGAAATCGATCGTTTTTTTGGAAATAAACTGTTTCAGAAAGGTGCATTAGTATTCTTAACGAGATTTAAATGCATAAAAACACGTTTATAACGCGTAATTATGTCTAAATAGTGCAAGAAATATAAAATTTTATGATGACGATGGCAAATCGCAGTAATTGGTTGCTGCGTGTGATCGCGGGCGGCCCGTGTTGCTGGTGTTGCGACGTAAAGTTTCTGGGCGAAATTGCCCCATCTGAAGCTGACCTGTGTGGCGTGAGGGCCATCAGTGCGTGAGGGGCGTGAGGGGTGTGAGGGCCGCAAGGGCGGTGAGGGGCGTGAGGGCGGTGAGTGGCGTGAGGGCGGTGAGTGGCGTGAGGGCCGTGAGTGCCGTGAGGGCGGTGAGTGGCGTGAGGGCCGTGAGGGCGGTGAGGGCCGTGGGGCCGTGAGGGCGGTGAGTGGCGTGAGGGCTATGAGTGCGTGAGGGCCGTGAGGGCGGTGAGGGCGTTGAGGGCCGTGAGGGCGGTGAGTGGCGTGAGGGCCATGAATGAGTGAGGGCGGTGAGGGGCGTGAGGGCCATGAGGGGCGTGAGGGCCGTCAGGGCGGTGAGTGCGTGAGGGCCGTGAGGTTCAGTGAGGGTGAGTGAAGGGCTGAAGGTGAGTGTGACTGTGAGGGTGAGGGTGAGTGAGGGGCTGAAGGTGAGTGTAGCTGTGAGGGTGAGGGTGAGTGAGGGGTTTAGGTGAGTGTGGCTGTGAGGGTGAGGGTGAGTGAGGGGCTTAGGTGAGTGTGGCTGTGAGGGTGAGGGTGAGGGTGAGTGAGGGCAACCTAAAATGCCGACCTCTGCTCTACGGTGTCAATTGAAGCGGGTGATCCATCTTGGACATTCCTTCGGTCGCTTGGAATCAAGGTATGCCAACGCCGTAAACCCCGTCGTCAGCAACGTTTGTGCCTTTACGACGTTTTCTTTAGGCTCCATGAGGGCCCCGTTTCTGGCGCCATGTGTTAATATTGTAAGATGTTGCTTCATAATGAGTAGCACCACGCAGAGAGACTTTCATGACCCGGGCGCCATTGTCCACCTCTTCCTCAACGTGTCGCGCCCCCTGGCCACGTTCACTGAAACTTCCAAAACAATATTATTACACTGTTAATGTAAAATAAACCTAGCTTGAGGAAAATTTCACATGCACTGCTTTTATTGGCACTCATTCAGGTGCTCCCATTCTATTGACAGCATTGCCACAACAAGTGGTCCCCGAGTATAGATGATTTTAGCTGTGTCTGCCAACCACAGGTCGAGTAACAGTATTCACAGAGACGCCAGTGAACTGGTCTTGAAGAATATGATTTATTAATATTATGTTTATGATGCACTTTCAAGACGGAGGCTGTAACACATCATTACACAAGCTTTTGCTAATTCACTAATGCTCGACTTGACGAAGGGTATGTGTTCGTTCAGCTTTAGTGTGGAACCGACAAACTAAGACTATACTTGTTTTTCTTTCTTATTGAGGATGCACTGGTGACATTTGCCCTGGGAAAATTTAAATTGGACAAAGGGACGGACAACAGCGACAAGCGACAACTTCCAAACCAGCTTTGAGTTGTGGACATTTAATGTTAAACTACCCAGCAATTTAGTTTGTACTAAAAGTCTAGAAACACTGCTAGACAACGTGAAAAGTAATTTTATTAGCTCGATTGAGTCCCAGGAGATGACAAAGCAATACAGTTAGCAGCAGAAGAGCACTAAAATATTTAAGCTTCATAAAACAAAGATTGCTTTCCACAGTGTAAAAGTGTTTATACCACACGCCAGCAGTAGTTGGTTTTGCGTTTCTGTGGATGCCCAGCCCTTCAACGGCAACACGGTGCAACAGCTGTGACGGCTGCTGGTATCCTGAAAAGAGTTGTAACTCAGAGAGGGTTAAAAAGCTCTTTCAGGTGAGAATGTTTAGCTTGAACGCGAGCAAGAATGCGCTGTCTTGAGATATTTCTAAACGAAACTGGCCGCGGTCAACTTTCTCCAGCCGAGGCCGGAGAGTCAACAGTGCCGACGGTGCAGGTCTTTAAATAGTTGAACTTGACAACCATTTACGGACGCCCACGAACTCCTTGCCATTAAAACATTCGCAAGCCTTGTGTCAGAGTCACGCAGAAACACCAAAACGTCTCATGCATTCCTTCTCAACTTCTACTCACAGCTACTCCATGTGCCACATGTACCTTGCGCTGAGAGGCCTCAACATTCCGATGGTGGAGAGGAACGAGAATGAAAATATTTCATGCGAAAATTATCCATTCGATGTTTAAGCACTACAACAATGCACGACATACGACCGATTCCATCGTATCGGTGCCGATATCCGCTATTATCACGTACCAAACGTGCACACCGAGTCGTATCTTTTCATCCTCTACCTAAGCCTGGCACACACCGCGATTTATCATGAATTAGCTCCCACGGCACGATCGTCGCGGTTCAACGCTACTCGCACCGCTGTGCTCGGTCCATCTCTGGGCGCAGCCACCTTGACGCTACGTGATCACTAATGTGGCACACGGGCAAGATGGCTGCTAGTGGGTGGTGCCATTTCCGCGGCAGGTCGTTGGTTCCGGTTTACCGCTCTAAATTCACTCAAGCTCGCTGGTGGGCATAATATATTTCAGATGTGCTTGAACTATTGATATGTTTGTCATACCATACTCGTAGGGAGCATTTTTGTTTTTTAATTACAAATTCGCATTGCTCTGATCACGGTATTTTGTGCACTTTGTGCGTGTTTTAATGCATTTCTATGTCTTAGTTTATACAACGTGATTCTGAATGAGATACCAGTACGTTCAAAGGAATGGTTCAACATTAAGAGCGTTTTCAAAGAAAGCGGGTGGCGTAGTTCGCAAAACATCGGTGTATTTTTGTAGATCTTGTTATTCACGAGTTTTGTGTGCGGGTGCCAATTTAATTGATCGTTTAAAAAGAAACCGAGATATTTCGTCGTCGGAATGTTAAATAAAGTTTACGGTGTATCTTAATCTGATTAACATACATTATGCTGGAAATAAAGTTTGTAAGTCATCGTAAGGCGTTGTTGGCTTTAGTGTACAATTGAATGGTAAGTCTATGTGACGTGAAAATGTTATTGTTATCCGCGTGAAAAAATTGAGTAATTTTAGGTAAGCCGGTACATTGTTTATTATAAGAAAAAAGAGACAAAGAATAGAGCACGTAGGGACGCCCATATTACCTGTGTTTCTGTCAGCTGTTAATCCAGGAACATTCAGAAACTGCTCGTTGTTAGAGGTATATCTCTAAATCTTAGGCGAACTCCTCCAGCACCTTATGTGTTCAATACTTGTATTAGTGTCGAATGGTTTTATAAGTCAGAAAGATTTTGTTAAATTGACAAATATTCCCATGCTTATCAGCTGAATTTCAATACATGTTCACCTATTTAATAATGTTGAATTTCCTAGTTCGGTCGATTTACCTGTGAGATAGCAATGTTGTGAGTCTGACAGCCCGTTGTTTTAAAAGGAACAATAACGTAATTGTGAGTAGAAGTTATGTTCAATCAGTTTGCTAATCTCAGAAAGTTTTGTTATAGATTAATGCGAGCATGTTGCGAGATAATCACTTCGGTTCGAAAGAATAAAACATGAAGGATGAGGACAAACCACTCTTCCAGAAAATATATTAATTGGGAACGAGGGGCAGCCAGGTGAACCAGATAAGGAGTGGAAAAGGGATGTACATGAGAGGCGAGCAGTGCAAAACAAGTATATTTTCCCCAATTATCTGATTTCATCGAATTCTTGTTTAAAAATGTATTTCTCACGCAGAATTCGTGAAAGTTTGTAATCGAGATAAGACGTTATATCTTGCTTTAATGAGGTAGTCTACGGTCACTGAGTGCGTGGTGTTGTAAAGTTTTAATTCAAGAAGTGCTGAGGCACTACTGTTTTCCTAAAAAGCACCCCAAATGACGGCGCGTGAAGAACATGAAATTTACAGGCAACAAAGATTTCACCCCCATCAAAAACAACACTTGTGGCGCCACCTTTGGTCGGAAGCGCCAAACCTCTCTGCTCTGCTTGGCACGATTATTTTAGGCTTCTCTAGTGCACATACAGATGGCGCTCCAAACCAACGAACGTCTAATTTGGAAGCTTTCTCAAGCAAATTTCTGATCATGTTTTCTTCCAACGTCGAAGTGTGCACGCGGTAGTGACCGTATATTTTGGTACCGGTAAAAATGAAAATTATAATCATCTTTTTTTTTTCTTAACTAGGCAGGGAAGTTTGATCAGCGTTGTCAAGTCAGGGGGCTTTGTTTGAGTGTCTGGCCGGATCAGTCTGCAGTGCTGTAGGAGTGCAGAAAAGTTATGTTGTAAAAGCGGCAGGGGGTTTAACGATTTGAAAGGGAGTCCTCGGCGGTTTTTTTCAGCTACCCAACACCTTTTTGGGGTATTCAGGCTTTACTCTTGCTGTCATGCTATTAATTATCTCTAAATTCAATATAGCAGTTGAGAAAACGGCAAAATGAAGGTTATCTCAAAACATGCAATCAAATTTTCTCGCGCTCTCCAGTGGTGTGACGTTACATGCGAGTCGAGCAGGCTGTAAAGACAAGTACTTGGCGCGTTATTTCTGCTTTTCAATTTGCTAGCTTGATCTTCCCAAGCATTCATTTTACATCGTCAAACTTCATGCAGCCCGTCGGGAACAAGCTGTACTACCCCTATTACATTTGACGCCACGTTTTCAGTATTGCCAGTAGAGCCTTCCAACCGCTCAGGTCAAATAAAAAAAAAAAGATTGAAAACATTTTTGAGAAGAAAAAATGTTGCTTGTAATTTGGGTTACTAGTTCAGATATGTCTATTTTGTGATTGAAGGCCGATGTTCAACCTTGGTTTTCAGCAGGGAAGGTAATCCTCTCAGCGCTCCCCACTCCCAAGCTGCGAGGGGAGCCAAGTTGGAGCAAAGTAAAAAGTGGAGAGGATATAGGAAAGGAGGAGGCGGGCAAAAGGGAAAAGCGCGAAGTGTACGTCTGCCTTTAACCAATCCTGAAGCAAATCGGTGTGTTTAAAAATTTCCCTGGAGCTCTCCTTTAAATATAACTAGATATGCCGTAAAAAACGGGCTGTTTCTGTGGTGATTCGCTGCCGACTAGGTCGAAATGCGATATCATTTTGACGTTTCTTCTATTGACCATAGTCCACCATTCAAATTTAGAGAAATCTTGTTCCCTCGCTAAGCCTTTGGTAGTAAGAACGAGCCCACTTTGCTGCTCTGTCCCTAGCCATACGCTGTTCTCTTGCGAGGGGTTTTGAAGATGATCATTCTGCTTGCGGGGCATTAAATATAGTAAATATAGGAGGAATAGTATTGAGTGTACCCTTTTTATCGGGCGTTAGCTTACGCCATCCAGCCCAGAAACATTTACTCAACTCCCCTTTAGATTTTGTTCAAAATTACGTCTCTCGTTAAATCCTCTACTTCATCCGTTTTGTGCATTATCAAGCTTCTCTAGACCTCCAAATGTTTTCGAATCTGCTTTCTTTTTGTGTGATTATAATCCTTTGTTTCTCAGCTCTTGCATCATCGCCAGCAAAACCCGGCGCTCTCGATAAATCCTTTGCCACTTTAGTGAGTGAGAGCAGTACGAATTCCAGTGCACTTCGAAAACACATGTTCTATTGCCTTGCTAGTACTATGGCACACAACACATGTGTGTCTATTCCGTAAATTTTAGCCCTATACGTCTTTGCCCTTAGCACTCAAGTTGTCGTCCTAAACAATGAGGAGCTTCACAATGAATTATCACTGTTACTCTCTTATATCCTGTTTTTGTGACTTGTACATTGCTAAAGCTTATTGCTTTTGCATTCTCTTCTCCCAGACTTCCCTTTCTGCTTCTTTTACTTTCTTTTTCACTGCGTGAGTCTGCTCGGCACCATCACTAGTGCGAAGGTATTTAAATGTCAGTTTTCTAGTTCGCCATGTTGAATTAACCCGAGACTGGGGTAGAGAAGAAATATCAAAATGTACAAAAGACAGAAAATAGACAGGACGACGTCTCAACGTCGACGTCTCAGACAGGACGACAGGACGACGTCAGGACGACGTCTCAACGTTGACGACGTCTCAGACAGGTCGACAGGACGACGTCTCAGACAGGACAACAGGACGATATCTAGAGACGTCGTCTTGCCGTCCTGTTTGAGACGTCAACCTTGAGACGTCGTTTTGTCTATTTTTTTTTGTCTCTTCTAAGTTTTGTTGTTTCTTCTCTAGCCCAGTCTCAAGTTAATTTAACATGGTTAATATTTACCAGCTTGTGCGCACCCGCCTTACCATATTTTTCTACTTCGGTTCGCCCACTTTGTGCGTAGATGTTTCCATCTATGTCTACTTGTATACTTTTTGTGCCTACCGTCCTCCATTTCAGTTACCTCTAAACAGGTTTCGATTTACTAATTGCCCCTCTGCTCTCAACGGACGACCAGCCCACCTCCCCCTGTACCACCACAAGGAAGCGTGGGCGCATTTGCGCTGGGAATATATGGGAACATGCCAAAAGGAGGGGGGGCCTTTTGGCATGTTCCCATATATTCCCAGCGCAAAGCGCCCACGCTTCCTTGTCGAATGTCTAATTCCCACCGAAACTCCGACCTCATGCACAGCCCCCCCCCCACCCCCCCCCCCCCCCCAAAAAAAAAAAAAGTTCAGACACCATTACACCTTTTTATATACTCCTGATCACTTCATATCTATTACGATTCCACAGTGAGTCGAGTTTCATAATAGGTGAATTTATCTTCCCTTCCCTCATTACAGTTACTTCATATTCCCATAAATATTTCCCTCATTCAATTGAGCCATATTTCAAAATATTTTCATGTTTCTACCTTGTCTACCTATTGCACATATTGCATTTTCATGGGGTTCCCTCTTTTCGTCGCTAAACGCCATTAGTGCAGATTTGTCACTACCAAAAACTCTCCACATATCCCCAATGAGTTACCGGAGTGTATTTCGAATGTTTACAATAAGTACTATGTACAACTTTCCAAAGTATACGCCCTCTTTTGAGTAATCCCTGCAAAATTGAGGAATGTGAACTTCGTCCGGGAGGGTGATGAAGGAGAATCGGAGACGCAGATTAAACCAACAAAGGATAATATATTTGTAAAAAAAAAAAAAGAACTTAAAAAGAAAGGAAGTAATGCCAAAAAAAGGCTTACATGTAGTGTCGGTCAAAACCCTAGTCACTTTAAATGATTGCCAGATGCGTAATCACCGGTGTGGCGTGGCGCGTAGAGTCTGGGAAGTTGCTGTCTTCGCGCGGTCTTAGCGTCGAAGCTATCGCCCATACCGTGAAGGCCCGCGGCACAGCGTCCAACGACGATGAGAAGGTATTGTGCCCGTGAATTTTTAAAATAAATCGTGACAATGGTTCAGGTGGAGCTTGAGGACGAGAGCGAGGGGTTGATGTTGCCGTTCAAGAGGGTGAAGAGCGTTAGGCCTAGCAGCGGTCTTCGTGACAGTGGTTTGCGCGGGGCCGCCACGGGCTGCTGATTTCTGGCAGGCTGGTCTCGAGTGCCTGGCGAGGGCTCTCAGCATGCCCAACTTGCGGACGAGCCGGCCGAATTTCCAGGGGTGCAGAAAGTTCAGCACATCCGTGGTGGGGCTGCAGGGGTTGGCGCCAATGTTGGCCTGGTGGCAGTCTTCGCAAAAGCGGGCCTTGGAAGTTTCCGAGCTTGTGATCGAGCTTGTAACCGAGCAGCGTGAGCACCCTGTCGGTCGAAGACATGGCGTGTGCCACTGGTCCGGCTGAGTCTCTGTTGGACTCTGCCTTTCCCAGACAGAGTGTGGTAGGGGTCTCAATAATAATAATAATAAATTATTATTGTTATTATATTTGCACTTAGAAAGGCACAGGTGGTGGTGTGCGAGGGTGGACAGATAGATGAGAGCCCTAACGCAAAACGCCTGCCAGCCCGCCGCCACCTGCGAAAAACAGAAACATAAACGAACTATACACTCTAAAACCGGTCCCTCATAAAAAACGCTGTCCCTCTGATTTTAGAGGGGACAACAATGCTTTCAGGGGGACAGCCCTTTTTAAGAGGGAAATTGAAAAATAAAATAGCAACATCTAGAGGGACACCAACATATTAAGAGAGACCAAGGAAGCCGTTTCGTTAGTCCCTCTGAACAGGAAAGACAGACAAAAAGATTCACGCGTGTCCCTTCATATTAAGAGGGGACCGGTCCCTCTTAACTGGACCAATGTAGTTCGGTCAGGAGGAGGGGGGCAGGCGCACTAATCCACGGCAAAGAGTTCAGACGGTGCTAAGGCTTCGCGCCAATTCACGGAGAGCTGGAAACGGTCGTTGCCGGAGAGTCGCAAGCGTAATGCTGCTCGTTTGACTTCCTTCGGGTGAGTAATCGTGTCATATTGACGCTTTTGTCTTGGGTGCATTGCGGGTGGGAATAACGAGCCATCAATATTTTCACGCTGGCTGTGAGATGCACGACCTTTGCATGTAGAGTGAGAGTGTTCAGCTGTAGTCCGCGGACGCGGTCGCTTCCTGGATCTGCTCGTTCAGCTAGGACAAAGCGTCGCTAATCGTTTGCCCTGCCGTGAGCTGCAGGGCTGTCTTTCGCACAAAACACTTTTAGCGGGTTAGGGTGTCCCTATGTGTACGCGTCTGTCTTGGCTGGTGATATCAGACCATTTTCTGTCCGACGCTTTTGTCTACTTTTCAATTTCGAACGCGCGATCGTTCTTCTCCCAGCTCGAGCTGCTAACTTTGGCAGTGCTACGCCGGCATTTTATTACCGGCAATTTCCTGGTATTTTATCCGTGAGCGTACACTGTCGGCATCGAGTACTACAAAGGATGGCATCACCCTCCCTAAGGCAAAGCCAACATAAAGGCAGTCAGTGTTTGTAAGCTTGGCTCGCCGATTTCTTTCTCGGTGTGCACTCTAAATGCTTGAGGTTGACCGCCCGAGAGCGTTGATTGACAGAAACAATGTTGGCGATTTTGCGTTTGTTTGCCTTCACAATTCATTACAGCAATTTACACTGCAACGTTATGTTGTAGACATCGTTAGCGTTGCAGTGATTATGAACATTTTTTTTCTCAAGTGGGCGGCGAGTAAAAACCCATAATCTGTGTGTATGTTTGTGAAAAGGGCAGGGGGATTGGACGAGCACAAACAAAAAGAAGAAGTAAAGGTTTTTTTTTCTTCGCGTGTTCGCGTTGCGTCGGCGTCGCGGCATCTGGGGGAAGGGTGTAGCGGCGGCCAGGGAGTACATTTTTTTTTTTTTTGTATTTCTTTGGCGTACTGTTTTGTTCGTTATATTTTGACGGTCGTGCCGGCACAACTACCGGCTTTTTTTTTTTTTTTTGGCGCCGACCATGTTTTTGTTTTTGGAGATTTTATTTATGACGTTTATTATGCTCTTTGTTTTCTGTAGCTGGCTGAATATTTTTTTTTTCTGTGTCGTGCATCCGCGAAAAATGTATAAACAGAAGTTTGCTTTTTTTTTTTTCTTTTCTTTCTTATGCGCTTTAGGGCTAGTGCGTTGACTGTGGGCGTTAAATGACTGACCGTTATTAACAATCTTGTTTTCAGAGTGAGGCAATGGCAACGAACGTTGACATGAAGGGAACCAGGCGGGGGTTCCGCTCGGATTGCTCGTGTAAAGAGCTCTACCGGGACCCTCTGCACGGTGGAACGCACCACCCTGAGTGGTGAGCCCACTGCGGCCACCCACACACGGTTCACAACAAACTCGGTAATTATTAACTTTTTGTATTCCGGTATGTAGGTAGGCTCTATTTACGTTCTGTTGGCATATGCACTGCTTCTGAAAAAAAAAAAAAATGGCTTGCGGCGAAATATTTACAGAAATGTAATTTTTTATTTGATAATGTTGCTTTCTAAAACATGCGCTAGATCACTTCTGCAGCTTCGAGCCGCAAATGCAATCCATGCTTTCCAAAGCACATGGGGCTTCTAAAGTTCATCTACTACTAAATGTGTTTTCGTTTTGTCTTGGTAATACAGAAACCATTGATTCTCGTAAATTAATTAAAACTGCAGTCTATTCTCGTAGCAAAAATTAATAGTAGCAGAAGTTGCGTCATAAGCTAATGTCACTCGCTATTTCATCGCATACAGATTGGGCTCCGAATCTTTGAACTGTTTGCACTTTATTTTCGCATTTGTTTCCTATCGCCTGCTTGATAACAGGTGAAAGCGCTTCATTACCTTTATTCTAATTCCCACCCTCTGTATCTAAAGGAAAACAATATGATCTTTCATTCAGCTAAAGGTGGATGCACAACTTCGGTTCCATAACACGATCGTCACCATGCTGGGAAACCTGGAGGAGGTAAAAGGGGCCTTCTACGGAGACAACCCAACAACATTCTTGAACATTAAGACCATCCTCCGGTCTCGATTGGCCAGAAGTTCTTTCATCACCTATGGTATGTGAAAAAGCGAATGCAAAAATAGAAATCTAAGTTTGACGTTGACGCAATTTTTTTTTTTTTTTTTTTTTTTAAGAATTGCTGTTTGCAGGACGATTTTACCCCTGACGAAAAAGTTCCAAGACCGAAGACTTTCTTTGGTTCGGAGAAAGGGATCGTTTCTGGGAACTGGTCAGTGAAACTCACCGCTAGCACGACTATGGAGGGGGCACTAGTCATGTGCTTATGGGTGTATTACATAACGGGACTTTCCTACCCCGTGGCATGTGGACAAACCCTTGGACTCCTCTAGGGTCTGCTCGTTGAAAATAAAGTGTTTCGATTCAGTTTATGTCGGAGAAGCTCATAAAATCGCTTATGGCCGTTCAAAAACAACAGAAATTCTGAGCTTCTGCTGATGGCAAGAGACGCCGAATAATTAGTTTTTAATGCTATGAAGTAGGTAACTACGCTCTAAAAAAAAGCACAGGAATCTACTTTCCCGAGCCAGCACTTGGAAAGTCAATCACCGTAACTCACGGAAGCAGCTCAGCGAATCATGATGCCGAAACATAAGATTAGACCAAAAAAGCCAGTCCGAGTTGTGACATTAACCAATGCAAAACATCACGCTTGTTGTGCTTAATGTCGCAACTCATTTTTTTTTTATATAATCATATGTTTCGGCATCTACATTCGCTGAGCTGCCTCCGAGAGTTATGGTGATTGTCTTTCGAAGTGTTGTGCGGGAAAGTAGACGCTCGGGCTTTTTTTTTTAGAATGTCTTTTCTTTTTGTGTTATCCGCTTAAAAAAGATTTTTTTTTTTTTTTTTTTTCCAGCACGATTGTATTGTTGTTGTTTATGATAGGCAAAATGAGTCACTCTGCAGCACGAAATTTTTTGTGTGATAGCTTCCAAGAAACGCCGATTTCTGGCGTCGTTCTAAGTCTTTTTTTATTCGTAAAAGCTACCAGAACATCGTTATAGAATTATTATTTTGATGAAGACATATCAAAATATTTTCTTGTGTCATGGCAAATAAAACAGTGTTTACTCTTAAAGATTGTTACTGTTTTCTTTAACACATTGATTCCGTTTATCAAACAAGATATACAGATCAAATTTCAATTCTGCTACGCAGCACAAAATAACTTTGGTTAAACCATATCAGCAAAAGTGCGAGAAGTGCAGTGCAGCATGTCAGCTTACACTCAAAACACGAAGGAGCAGAAATTGTACGATACAATAACAGAGGTAACTTAAAGCCGGGGTCACGCTGCTTATACATCATACAAAATACATTCTGCAGACATGTTCCAATATGAGTCACCGCGACATCCGTGCTTTGTATGCCACGTGACAAAGTAACCTCTTGATTGGTTACCTCGTGGCGTACGAAGCGCGGATGTCGAGGCGACTCGTTTCGGAACATGTCTGCAGAATGTATTTCGTATGAAGTATAAGCAGCGTGACCCCGACTTAAGGGGGACTATGCCCCTGCATTTTAAGCGGGCCACCGTCCCTCCGAATTTAAGGAAGAAAATATCTAAAAACTGTCCCTCTTAATTAAGGGGCTCTGACCTCAAATTTAAGGGAGACGCCGCCTCGCTTACTTTAAGAGGGGTGGTGTCTCACTTAATTAAGAGGGAGCATCTCCATGTAATATTAAGAGGTCTGTCGCCCCCCTTAAAGTTAAGTGGGAAAAAATCGAAGAAATGTCCCTCTTACTAAGTGGGACCGGGCTTAGAGTGTAGTCCCACTTAAAAGACTTAGCCACTGCGAAAAGGCGAAGGAGAAGGGAGCATTGGTGTTGGTGCAGTCCGTGACTTTTTCTAGCGCCTTGGTCGACAGTAACAGCGGCGTCACAGAACGTACAAGCGCCCATACGCTTGCACCACATCTTGCTGCCCGTGCGATCCCGTGTACTGCCTCAGTACATCAATTGCGTCGAGCGTTTCCCGAGTGCTCGGAATCTTGCAAGTTTATTCGGCGTCGGCATAATAATCATCGTCATCCTTCGTCGAGTTCTTGACCAGATCCTGCACGATGGAAGCGTCGGTGACTTCCTCAGTGCCAGCGAAGCACGAGCCCCCGTAAAGGTAGTCATCAAGTGTGACATCGTTGGGGTCAACACCGTCGCCACGGAGGGATTGATATGCTCACAGAAGAGCATCATGGTTTAGTCCCCTCTCACCTTCGCTCGTAACGGACGAAACTGTGGGAGCACTTCCACTTGGTCCCCCGAGAGCACTGGTTGTTGATGCTGCAGGTTTTTCAAACCAAGCTTTTCGGAAACAGTCCTGGATGGTTTCGTTTGTTGTGGCCTCCCAAGATCCGGAGGGCATCTCTAGTGCTTGGAAGATGTCAACGTTCGTTGAACGTTTCAAGATAAGCTTAAGCAGAAGCTCATCGATCAGCCGCCGACGATACGCGCACTTCACACTGTTGATGATGCCTTGCTCGAGCGGCTGAATCAGGAACGTACAGTTCGGTGGGAATTGTAACTCAACGTTTGTTAGGTCCAGGTCTGGTATGTGGTGCGCAGAACCGCTGTCCAGCAGTAGACGCACCCTGCGGCCGTCATTCTTCATCGCCTTGTCGAAGTCATCGAGCAATCCGCGGAAGATGTCGCGAATCATCCATGCTAAAAGGGTATTCTCTTGGGCTAGTTGGTTGTACATTTCAGGATTAAAAGCCCTAAAAAAGGAGTACCAGTAAAAGAAGACACACACACAGTAGAGCGCTCTACTGTGCGTCTACAGTAGTGCGCTCTACAGTGTGTGTGTCTTCTTTTACTGGTTCTCGTTTTTTAACGCTTTTAATCCTGAAAGGTCATCCACGCCTTTGTGTTGGACGAGAATTCGATTTCGACGTCCCGAGCACCTTTGAAGCATCACTGCTTCTTGCTTTTTCCATTTATGAACGGCATCTGTTTGTCACTCGAGTCGATATTCGTGCAGAGAAGAATCGTGTCCCGCACCTTGATCTGTTGGCTTTTAGGGCCAGTGTCCTATTGGGGAGCACCTGATAAAAAAAAGTATAATCTTCATGGCAAATGTTAGCTGACTTGCACCGCATCGTGACTCCTGGCAGTCCCTTTTCAACCCAAGCAGCAGCTTCGGGCGCATCGGCCAACACTGATTCCCCACTTGTCATCGTTCCGACAAATTCTTGCAGGGCCTTGAACCTGTGCAGACATACACTGCTCGTCATGAACTTGTTTTCATTTAGGAGACATCCCTCGACATTTTGCTGCAGGACAGCCCCACTCAGTGGGATGTTTTGAGCACGAGTTTTCATGAAACAAGTGAAGACTGTCTTATCGACATGTTGACAAGTGGTGGCTTTGAGTCGCTTTCGTTGGCAGCTTGTGCCACTCTTTAGGGGGTTTAGAATGGAATCCTTCGCATTCAGAATCGTCGAAAAGGAACTCTGCGGTACACTGAAAGCGAGCCCCGACATCCTTCTTTCGTTTGGCTTTGGAGATGGCTTCGAGAACATTCGCTTTCTCGTATAGAGAAAGAACTTTACGTTTGCCCATGATGGCAGCAAGCCCGTGAGTGAACACTGAACAAATAAGTCTAACGAGTGTGCGGAGCGACAGGGAGGGTTCTACTCGGAGATGTGCAAGGCTAGCGCGGATGTGGCGGAGTTCCTCTGGCGGACCGTTTTGCCTAGTCTTGCACGTAAGAAGGAAAACGTGAATCCTCCAGTGGGTCACGTCACCACTTTGGGTAATGTCAACGCTCTCCCGGAGCACGCCAAGACCTTGAAACTTGGGCACAAGTTCTGCCTTGAGTCTAATTTGAGCCCTCCGCAGCTGGTATCACTGACAAGAACGGTAACTTACAGAGCAACTGAACCTGACTGACCACAATGTATCTCCGAGTGCATGGACTCTTTACATTGTCAGAAGCCCCGTGGACGGGTGGGACTGACACCTTTAGTCAACTACCTGGTAGACAATGAGTGTCGCGTTTTAATGTGTGATAAGGAGGGTTCGTTTGCCGTTGTGCAGAGGGAGTGTTGTGAGGAAAAGTTAGCGCTACCCTCAACAAAACCTTTAAGCAAGTTGACATTGAGCTGAAGAAGGTAAAATAGCGGCCAATGAAGCTCTGTGGCAGCCTTGCTCTGAAGCAGCTGGTAGGGAGGCCTAAAAAATTCCAGGGCCTGCATCTCGACATCATATTCAGTGCCAAGACGCATAAGAGCCTGTGCCCTTCGAGGGCCATTGTTAGGGAGGCACTTGGCAGAGTCTGATGGCATCGTATCCCCAGAAGCAACTATCGCCCTTGGACATCAAAGATCCTTATCGGGTGTCCAACTCTAAGGCGGAAGCCGAATTGTTTAAAGATAATGAGGCAGGGAAAGTGTCGGTTTGCAGTGTGGATATTCTGGAGATGTGACTGCTCTCCCACGCGCCGACCCTCCGAGCCCCAAATTCCGCCAGCTCGGACTCAAAGCCTCCGAGATGCGTCATGCCTCAGGAGAGTGGCGATGGCCTGACGCACCACAAGATCCGGCTACGCCGCTCCCCTAAGCCGACGGACGTCACGCGAATGGCTTCCCAGAACAAAGGGGCGAAGGCTTGAAAAGGAGGCGCGGGACAGAGAGGAGACTCTCTCGGACGGTGGCTCACTCGAACGGCGGAAAGCAAGGAGCGTGCAGCGGCGACAGGAGGCGAGGACGGTCGCGCAGGGAGTGCGGGCGCTACGTCGGGCTGCGGACTCGACAAACGGACCGGACGACGACCCAGGACGACGACGTCCCCATAACGAGGTGTGGACGACCACCGCTAGAACAAGGAGCAGCTGCAGTGGCAGCGGACCTCCCCGATGCCTCGCTGTTGACCGTTCTCCGATCCCGAAACCCCCCAGGCAATAAGTGAGTGAATATACCCTTTTGCCAAGAGCGAACTATTGCAGTGTCATATTCATCCGGGGACAGAGTCTGAGAGAATCGAGGTTAGAAGCTCGCATAAACTAGCGCCGCAACGTGGGGCCTGATTTTTTATCAGGCTGGCATTCCGATTCCTAAACTGTTTCCGGTTGAATTGGGGCACTGTTCCGCGCTCTTTTTGGGGGTCATCTTCGTTGCGGGAACACCCCACGAAGGTCCTCATATGATCGCCTGCCTGACGAGGAGGCGCGAACCTTGACCGTTGTCTTTAGGTATTAACCCTTTTTCCCAGCATGTCAGGAATTTATTTATACCCCGTTACGAGAAGCACCTTGAGTATTTGCTGTTCAGCGCACCGTTGGATGATAGCAGGTTGATCCTGCTGCGCAAAAGCGCTGTGTGCGTCGAAACTACCGCACTTTTCGAGGCCTGTCGCGTCGGGCGTCACCCCACCTACGCCTCAGGCCGTCCACGTCTGCTGGGAAAGATGCCAGTTCACGGTTTGGGGAACCTGATGCGCCCAACCGCCTTTGCTCGCGTAGCGATATAATGTCTTGGACCGCTTGGTACCGATCGGAAGAGTAAGAGAGGCATTGCTCTGGGTGGAGAACGCCCCCAGGGCGGATGGCGGTTGCACGGACTGTGTTTGGAAATTATTCCCGCATTGCATTTTGTTTCGGAGGAGCCTAGCGCCTCGGTGTGACCGCATGCTAGCTCCCAGTTGGCCTTGCTTGAGCTGTCAGCGCGGTTTTGAGCTTCTTTAGTTGACAACGTTTTAAGGTACGGATGCGCTCTTGTGGTTCCGACCAGGATCGCTTTGAACGAGTACCTTGTGGCGAGAGGCTACATTTAGGGGCTAAGCCCACTAAATCTCGCCGCATACGGGATGTCTGGTGCGCAGGCATCGGAATCCCGAAAACCACCCAGTTTTCGTGTTCACTTTATCAGTGGGAGTCTGTAATGCTCCGTGGAGTCCAGTCTGACGCGATGGGGGATGATCCGTGCGTTTCTGGTTGTAGAGTCGTGAGGTCGATCCTCGTTTAATTGTGCGCACAGTTGGTTCCAGATCCTCACACCGCCAAACCGAGGGTTGAGCCTCTCGGCGGGAGTTGCTCTTTCATTTCGTTTTCTCCGTCTCCGTAGGAGCGGCGGCAAGCGTGCGCTTTGCGCTGCCGCCGAAACAGTACCGGTTCTCAGCCGTGTTTGAGTTCGCGTTGGGACGCGAGGGTGTAGAGAGCGTAATTGGTCGTGCACAAACCTGTATTAGAGATAAATTATAAATTTAGGGGAGAAAAGACAGCTAGGTGGGGAAAGAGGTGTCCTTGTGCAGTGGAAAGCTGCACGAGGGAATTGGCGGTCTTGTGAGGATGTGACGAGTTGTTCATAGTTTTATCCTGTACAGATGCGCGGTTGGCCCGGGAAAACGTACGAATCACGTCGGCGGGTGCCCGGGAAGCCTAGAAATCATGGCAGCGGCAAGGCCGTCGGCGGCCTGTAACTGGTGTGCGTTGGGTCAGCCCGTCGCTGTACAAACTGCAGCCTTTGCATGAACGGGTAGCGGGTGTTGGAATCCGACGGTAAATGCGGTAGACACTTCGCCGCTGCGGAAACAGTTAATGCAGAGTAAATATAGTTTATTGGCTCGTCCGTTTCCAAGAGCGGCCGGTTAGATTATTTGGCATTTCGGTGTCGCGCTCGTTGCGCAGAAGCTGAAAGGTGCGTGTCTGGGATACTTGCATTGTTCGGACCCTGCCTGTCTTTACAGTCGCAAGAGGACTTTTCAGTTATGCGGCGCGTATACTTGGTCATGGGGGCGAGCTTTGTGCGTACCCTACTGCGTTTGTATGTGGACACGTTGCTCGGATCGAGAACGTCGAAGAGTCGCGAGACGCGCTGATGACGTACTTTTATTGCTCGATCCCAGCCGGCCTTGACATCAGCAAGGAAACTTTTTAGTCAAGCGGTGTCGGGGTTTGGCCGGGGATGAGAACTTAAACGTGCGTCGATTCGCTTATCGCGGTCGTCGAGCCCGTGCGATGTTCGGTGCGGGCCCCGTTACGCGCTCGTCGCTCCTGTTGGGAGGTCACCTCCAAGCTGTGAAGTGGTAACATCTGGTACATGCCCAGACGTTACGGACATAGCAGTTTAAATGTCCGATGAGATCTGCTGCTCGCATGATCTAGATACTGTTCCCTCTGTACTGGTGTTACTGGCCGGTACCACGGAACAACAGCCACTCAGTAAGGTGGTTATCCCTTCTGATGACGGCGTGCTGGATAGCTTGGCTGTAGAGTGTTTGTAGCTCAGGTGTCGCGAACGCCGAGTGCATGGCTGCCTGTCTTGGTTGATTGCTACTGTTGGCAGCGTGTTTTTTTTTTCTTTTTTTTTTTCGAAACTCTATTTTAAGTCGCACCTCGCCAGCGGGAGCTGGATTTGTGGCCGTTTCTGTCTTACGGGAGGTTATTGTTAGTTTTTGAGATTTTGTGCGTTTTTCGCGAGTGTATTGAAAATTATATTGTTGCCAGAGGTGTGCGGTTTTGACGCTCTGGTAGATTGTTTTGTTTTAAAAAAATGCGGTTGAGTTTCAAAGGGACCATGAAGGCAGTTTTGAAGTTTTATCCGACGATTGAAATGGATGTCAGGCACGTCTCAGATACTGTTGACCAAGTTCTAGCCCGAACTGAAGTTTGGGTGCCGCACCAATCGAGCAAACAGGCGCGGTAATGATAGCGCCGGGAACGATGCCTGAGATCCCACCGAGGCGGTGGCAGAAAGGTGAACTAAAGTGCGCCGTCGAAGCGTGACGACAACGGGCTCGTCGTCTGGCGATTGGTTCAAGCGATAGACGCGCTCTTGGTTTCGATTTCGGTGGTGAGATGTGATGAAAAATTTTTATTTGAACGTTGGGCAATCTTTTTGAAGTTGTAGTTGGGAATTAATAGGTTTCATACAGTGTACAAAAGTATAATCTGAAGCGATCCCTCCGTTTGTCACTGGTTGAACGCATCCCGCACTGCTACCTCGGGCGCGTATCAAGCATCGAGCAACCATGGACAAAAAAAAAAAAGAAAAATAGGTACGAGCGCCGGGGGATTGTAAACCCTCCTAAACGAAGCACGAAGGCGCATTTCGGGCCTCCCGAGGAACACCAAGCTAGAGAAGCTCCACGAGTGTGTTCCCTTCCTAAGTTTTGTGGAAATGGCGGAACAACAGGAAGAGATACAAAACCTCAAGCTTAAGCATACAAAACAAGGACGCTACATTGGCGAGCTACTAGACAGAGACTGCGAAGATGAAGGAAGAATCCCTGATCACCTCCCACCCTGGGAAAGAATTGTTGTGACCGAGCTCAAGCCCATCCCTCAAAAAATGGGCAATGGTAACAAGGAAAGAAGAAAAAGAAAAGCTGAACAACACGAAGCTGAAGTGGAAGTACTTCTAGAGGATCCCAACATCACAGTATGCTATACCGATGCGGCTCACTCAGATGAAGGAACAGCAATAGCATCGCATGTCCCTAGAGAGGAAATTACCAAAACGGAAACCGTTACCTGCGGCACAGCAAAAGAAGCAGAAGCCAGGGCCATTGCATCTGCGCTACAAAACATAGGAGAATCGTTACCGAGCAACTCAAAGATAATAGTCTTCACGGACTCGCAGGATGTCATCAGAGCATGCAAAACGCACCTCGAAACAAGCACTGTGATTAAAGACGTCCTAGTAACTGCCATTGAACTCAAGATGAAGAATGTTAAAACCTCCATAAGGTGGATTCCCGGACATGAAGGGATTAAGGGAAATGAGATCGTCAACGCTGCAGCCAGGGAGCTTCATCGTTCAAACCTCTGCTGCAGTGGCCTGACGACTTCCCACCCTTCACCAGGCAAAAACACCGGAGAACAGGAAAACCCCAGGCCTGGCATCTATGATTCAATAAGAGCCATCGACATCGCCAAAAATGCGATCAAGAAAAGGCTTGCACACAAGAAGAAAGAAGCAGAGTACGAAATGCCATCAGGATTCAAAAGGTATGAAACGGTTCGTCTAAGAAGGCTTCAAGCAGGATCAGCGATCACTCCGTCAGTCCTCAAGAAATGGGAAGACAAGAAAAAAGCTCGCAAAAATCCAGATTTTGTTCCGGATCCGTACCAGTGCAAATACTGTAAGGAGCACACTCCTGCCGACATCCAACACCTCATGTGGGAGTGCAAACACCACGATGAGGCAAGACACGCAACACTCGAACAACTCGAACCACAAGACCGACCATCCACGCTTCAAGATTGGCTCAACCCGGTCGGGGAGACTGCGAGAAGAAAAATCATCCTGGGCAGTGTCCTCACCTACCTAGAGAAGACCGGCCTGGGAGACAACATCTAATTAGATTCTACCCGAATAGCCCAACATCCCCTACCCCCTCTGGCCCTACCCTAGCGTAACTGCCAGTTGTATCTTTTGCCCAATAAACGTTTCTCATACATACATACGGCGGCGGGCTCTTGGTTTTTTTCCAGTATAGAGGGACTTTATTGGTTTTAGTTTCGCGCGTCGTCTCGTGTTCGCTTTGCGAACTGGTGTCTCACCAATCATGCCGCGTTTATGTGCAGTAGTAGGTTGCGCGAAAGGTCGGCTAAAGACGTGCGGTCGATCGGGCGACGTTAGTTTGCATAAACTGCCGACCGATGCAGCAATGCGCAGCATTTGGTTGCGCGCCGTCGTCTTGCGTAGAGCTGTGGACAGCGGTGCCAGGGTTTGTTCGTTGCATTTCCAACCAGAAGACTTTGAGCAGCACCTTCACGTCAGCCGGAGTCTGAGGCGGCGACCGAGGAGTTAGTGGTAGGTCTGGGGCGCCCTCGTAAAGCGCCAATCCAGAGTTCTGCGTCCTTAGCAGCATCTCCCGTTCAGTCGGTGTGAGGTCGCTGAACGGGAGCTCGAACTCGTTTGCGAGCGCGGCGTTGTCGTCCATTTCTTCCAGGTTTTCTTCACAGACCGCCGTGCACTAGAGCGAACCATGGGAACCACACTGAGTGTGCACTAAATCCTACCGATGCCGACAGTGCTCCCTGACGTCACTTCTCTTTCCAGAGGCGAAAAAGGGAAGAAATCTGAATGTTTGTTTCGGTTTCGCAAATTTATTTGCAGGTACAGAAATAAGAGTCACGACGTTCTAGAAAAAATTGTGTGGCATGCCAGGACCCGAATGCTTCCGAAAACACCTTCTTAAAAAAAAAAAAAAATGAAATTGCCTTCATGGTCCCTTTAAAGGAGTAAACGTTGTATAGTGGGTGTATGTACGATTTGAGTATATAGAGAGTGCTCATACTTTTTAGTTGAGGAATAGTTTTCCTCTTAGGTACTTGTTAAATGTGTAGCGTGACGTTCTTGATGATTGCCGGCCTGTTAGTATTGAAATGAAGAGTTTTGTTATTTCGTGGACATCCAACGATCGAAAGATTTTGGTTTCGTCGCGCTGTCTGATGTGGCGTGCCGGTATTCGTTTTTTCTCGATTCGCTGTCTGGAATATTAGGGACGGAAGCGAACTTTAAGAGCCGGCGTGTTGTGAGCTGTGGTGCTCCGGACTAGTCCCTGGACCGTACTCGGTCGGTCGCGGACTTCCCAGTGAATGAACGTCCACTGCTGGCCTGCCTGGTTTGATGCCACCACCATTATCATCGAGAATGCTCGCCATTATCGGTGACACTCAGCTGAGCGAGTTCCCTGCCGGAGGTCCTGGGGACCACGCAACCTCGGGCACCTCGGAGTCTGAGCCTTGAGGGGAGGCATGTGTGGAGATAAAGGAGTTATTTTATTATTTGCCACACGACTAACCTCGGAAAGGATATGCATCGAGTCCAACGGGGAACTAGAATTCAGAAACTGTAGCGGTTTCCTTGAAGGTTTCCTTGAGCTATTACAAATTATGTGAGCTCCATGATGGTTAAATGGCGTGATAAGATGTCCCTTCAGAAAAAAGGCGTGATTATTGGATCATGCGTGGCAGCAATGTTGAGCTATTTTTCCTTGGAGGAGTTGACAATGCTATAGTGAGTGCCATAAGCACTTACGCAGTGAAAAAGATGTTTCGATAACTGGACGACTTTTTACTCCCCTGTGAAGGTGATGATAGATCAGTTACTACGAATAAAGTCTTGAATGATTTTAGTAAGTGTGGTGGAGATTCTTGACGTCTGAGGAATCTAGGGAAGGTGTGCTCTATTTGTGGACCTGTGGTTAAACCGGGAGAAAACACATTTGTTCGTCTTATAGATCCCGTTCCAAGAAACTCATTATGGACTACCGGTCTTCACATTCAAAAGTCACGAAGAGAGGCATTTACGTCTCCCCCCTATTCCTCTTCAACCCATAAAGAACCCCTGAAAAGAAAAAAATGCTTTTCTTTTCAACAGTCTGGTTGGGACACACGTGTCAAAAAATATATTTTACACGCAAAAAAAAAAAAAAATTAGAACAATATTGACGGCGAGAAATTTATTTGAAATTCTGCGCCCGAAGTCCATGACATCACTGGTCATTCCGGAATGACCATCTCGGTCGTGAAGGCGAAACCTCTCCTCGACGCGCCCGAAATGCCGAGTGAGAAAAGAAGTGGAAAGGATGTAACTGCCTCGCGCCGTCAATATTAACCTAAATATTTTTTCGCGTAATCTTTTTTTTTTTTTTTTTTTTTTTTTTTGACACGCGTGTTTCAATTAGTCTGCTAAAGAAAGTTCTTTTAGGGGCTTTTTAAGAAGTCGTACGCCCACACGATGATCGACAGTTTCCGGGAGCAGGCAGGGAGACTAAGGGCGTCGGTGTTTTCAATGACCCTACTGACGGAAGTAGCAAGTTCGCGTTTGAAAAACGGTAACTAATAAAACACATATTTCTTTCCCCGTGAATGCTTGTAACACCTACGCAACTAATTAACCGGTTAAATCAATTGTCGGAAGGTTAATCGATCAGTCCCCCAGCCCTTGTTGATTGAAGCGTCTCAGCTCCGAATATAGTATGGTGCTTGAGAGACGAGTATGTGGGTGTCAATGTTATCTGTTTTGGCTACGTTGTTTTCTCCGTCTTTTTCACAACAAAAAATTTAGTTGCGAGTACAGCTTCGTTCTGTCGCGTTTTTTTCTTCACTTTGTCTTCGCCGTTTGAGCTGTTTCATCACGTTGTTAGGATGGAACCTTTACTGTCCGTCCTAAATCCCAGAACCTAACTGCCCGTTCCCCCGGTCCGTCCTCGTCGTCTTTCCCATTCCGTGTTTGTACTTTCGCGGCACGTGCGCGGCACGTGCGCCTGGCATAGTCCTTCGCCAGACACTCCTCACAGGTCTCCCCCTCTTGAGACGTGAACCAGACGGGAGTATATCTGCAACTGGCTCGTGGTACGGTGTCAGCTGGTCCGCGTTAGCCACGTGTCGGTTAAGCCCAGTAACTGGGTCCTTAAGCACAAAGTCGTTAGCACCCAGGCACTGGACCACACGGAAGGGCCCCGTGCGGCGTGGAGCAAGCTTCGCAGTAATGCCTTTGGCCGCATCGCTCAATGTGTGGGCGTCAAGGAGGACAAGGTCACCTTGACGTATTGTTGCAGGCTTCCGGTGCCGGTCGTAATAAGTTTTCTGGGGCTGCCTTGCTTTCTCTTGGTGATCCCGAGCGAAATCGAGTGCGTCGTGCAGGCGCCGAGTGACTTCCGCCGCAAAAGCATGACATTCTGAAGCTGGTGGCTCGCTGTCATCCTTGAGTCCCGCCACTTCCCACGGGGTGCGAAGCTCTCGGCCGTAGCAAAGGAAGGCTGGGCTGAATCCGGTGACGACGCTTTCTGCCGTGCGCATCGCGAAAGCGATTTCAGGAATGTGCTGGTCCCAGTCTCTGTGGGTAGAACAATATGCTCCATATCTCTCCTTCACCGTGCCATTGTGCCTCTCTACCATTTGTCCTGATGGCCTGTATGGCACAGTGTGGCGGTCGGCGATCCCCCAGTGGCTTAGGAGACCTCGCCACAGTTTACTGACGAATGGCTTGCCGTTGTCACTGGAGATGGAAACAGGTGTGCCGTGTCGGCAGAAAACTTGCACCATGCACTCTATAATGGTTTTGCTGGTTGCTGTTCGTAAAGGAAAAAGTTCGATAAACTTTGTGAATTTGTCGATTATCACCAAAAGGTGTTTGTTGCGTCTAGGTGTGGTGGGCAGAGGTCCCACAATGTCCACACTTAGCTCCTCCATTGGTGCAGTGGCCCACTGGCTGCTCATAAGCCCTTGTGGCTTCTGGCGGCGGGCTTTAGTGCGTTGGCACACTTGACAGCAACGAACGTGCCTGGCGACGTCAGCTCTCATTCCCAACCAGACAAAGCGGGAAGAGACGCGTTTTAGAGTTTTGAAAAAACCTGCGTGAGCGCTTGTGGGATGGTCATGTGACATCTTAAGTGCCAATTGGCGAAGATGGGTAGGGAGCCAGGGCACCTTTCTTTCCCCGCGTAGTTGAACGAGGAGGCCGTTGGCTTCTACTTCGGTTGTTTCCGCCAAGTCCGCCAGTAAGCGCCGGTCAGGGTCATCATCAGGAAGCTTCATGCCTTCTTTAACACTCAGGAGCCTCGACAAAAGAGTGTCCTGCTTTTGCTCGTCAATTAATCTTGCTCTGTCGCTCAAGCAGGTGACATCGTCGATCAGGGACACTGCTGCAGCTGCCTCAAAGGTGATCTTAGGCCCCGACTCTGGCGCACAGATGGGAAACAGCGTTTCAGGCAGGCTCTGTTCAGGTATGTCTACCTGCTGGAGAGGTGCCCTACTGAGGGCATCTGCTGGGATATTCGCAAGCCCTCTCCGGTGCTTGATTTTGCAGTTGAAGCCCTGGAGTCGAAGCACCCAACGCTTGACTCTTGGGGAGGCCCGGTCGGTGCTGAACATCCAGGATAGTGAGGAGTGGTCGCAGTGGATTTCAAATTCGGTAAACTCGAGGTAAGGTCTGAACTTGTCTACTGCCCAGACCACTGCGAGACACTCCCACTCCTGGACGGTGTAACGTCGCTCAGATTCAGTAAGCACCTGCTGATGAAGGACACCGGTTGCAGTTGATCGGGGCCTTGCTGTAGAAGCACTGCAGCTATGCCAACTCCGCTGGCATCTGTTTCGACGACGAAGGGCCGATTCAGGTCTGGCAAACTCATCACGGCATCGTGAGCCAGTGCATCCTTGAGCAGGGTGAAGGCATGCTCCTGCTGGTGATTCCAGATCCACTTTCGGTCATTTCTCAAGAGATCGGTGAGGGGGCGGGCAATAATGGAGAACTGTTTGATAAAGTTCCGGTAATAGCCAACCAAGCCCAGAAAGGCTTGCAGCTGCTTGACTGTGGTAGGTCGGGGGTAGTCGAGCACCGCCAACACCTTCCCCTCGTCCGGCCTACATTGTCCAGGGCTTATTACATGGCCCAAAAACTTCAGCGACTGGCAGCACACCTGAACCTTGTCGGGGTTCATGGTGAGTCCTGCTGATCTGATGCGCTCCAGGACTTCTCGGACATGTGCAACATGGCTGTCCAGCGTCTCTGAATACACAAGTACATCGTCTAAATGCCATAGCAAATTGGTGGTTGATTCCATTCAGGACTCTGTCCATCAGCGTTTGAAAGGAGGCTGGACCACCTGCAACACCAAACGGCATCCTTGTAAACTCGAAGGTGCCCTGGTGGCATATGAACGCCGTCTTCGGAATGTCGTCCTCGCGCATAGGGATTTGAAAAAAACCCTGCGAAAGGTCAAAGCTTGAGAACCACTCCGCTCTCCCGAGTTGTGCCAGCAGCCAGTCGGTTCGGGGCATTGGATACACTGGCACCCTGGTGCGTGCGTTGAGCGGCCGGTAGTCTATGGCCAGGCGAAAGCCTCCGGACTTTTTGGCCACCAGAACAGGTGCACTGGTCCACTCACTGGTGCTCCGACGCACAAGTCCCTGTTCCCGCAAGTCTTGAAGGCAACTGTCAATGATCTTTTGTTTCTTGGAATTGACGGGACGCAACTTGCAACGAACGGGTGGACTGTCTCCTGTGTCAATTCGGTGCTCAGCAAGGGAAGTGCAGCCGGGAGTTTTGGTGAAGATTGGCCCAAAGATCTCCAACAATTTCTTTATAGGAGCATACACTCCCGGTGTCTTTGCAGAGTCTCCATCGCCTTCGGTAGCGCTATGGCTGAATGTGGTGGCGCAAGTTGACTCCTCTTTGAAGAGGTTCTCCAGGGAGTACGAATATTCTTCTGCCCCAAGCTCGCTGCTTGCTTGCTTTATGGCCTTCACAAATGGAACAATGCGCGGGGCTCTGTTCCAATTGTCCATCCCCCAAGCGCCACATGCAAGGAGATATCTGTCACTGTAAGGAAATCCCTTCCTAAAACAATGTCTCTGCAGAGGTCGGGCATACACAGAAAAAGTTGTCTCCGGGAACCGGCCGCCCACCGGATCTTGCACCGAAGAGATGCAGTGGACTGGGATCATCCTGTTGCCAATCGCAGCGTGCGCACTTCCCTTTTTTGACTGGCACCTGTGGCTTGAGCAGCTGCGATGGCCGGCCGACCCAAGAGACTGACGCTGGAGCCTGTGTCGAGCAGCGCCTTGAACGTTGATGACCCAATGGTAACGTCAAGGAGAGGCTCTTTTCCCCCGGCAGTAGTCGCCCCTTGCAGCGCTCTGTCGTAGATGCTCACCGGGACAGCATCTACCAGTGTCCGTTTCCCGGACACTGTGCTTGAAAATGGCCAGGCTGTCGGCACATGAAGCAGAGGCCTGGACCCAAACGCCGACCCGTGGCACAGGTGCGAGCGGAGTGACCGATTCCTCCACATCTCCGGCAACGGTCGACTCCTTGTTGGCGCTGATGCCACTGAGACATCGGCCGAACTGAATCTGCAACTCCCCCTGACGTTGTGGGCCCTGAAAGCTGGTCCCTGTAGTAGGCTGGTTCGATTGCCGCAGGGTGGAGTGGCCAGCGATACGTCGACGGCATAGCGACTGTTGCAGATGACACAGCCGCTGCTAGAGCCGGTGCGAAAGTAGCGGGAATTGCAGTTTCCGTCCCGGGGAAGTCGCGGTTGCCTTGTGCCCGGAAAGCTAGGTCACGGGCCACCTGGTTGCTTCTTGTGGGGGGCGGTTTGTACTGAAGACGCCGCCAGGCACGCTCCATGAGGCCGTCCGCTGCCTTGGCAAGCTCGCTCAAATTCGCGTACTGCGTCCCTTCCGCCAAATCCTGGAGCTGGGGATGCATTTGGCGTAGCACGCGGTCGACCTTTTCTGAGTCGGGCACCTCTTCCCCGATTCTTTCGTAAAATTCGGCGATGGTGTAAATGAATTCCTTGAGGTTCTCCTCGGGGTGTTGAGTGCGGTGTCTCAACTCGTCCTTTAGACGTCGCTTGGCGTCGATTGAGGCAAACTCGGCACGAAACGCCGTCTTGAAATCATCCCAACTGCCGAAGTTACCGATAAAACGCCACCATAATTTGGCGCTCCCATCCAGTGCAGCCGGAACGACCTGGCTGAGACGGTTTTCAGTGGTGACTCCCGTAATCAAACAAAAGTTTTCTAGCCTCTCGATAAATTCTTCGGGCGACTGTCGATCACTGAAGCCTGTGAACTTCGGCAACTGCGCCGCAATTCTCGGCAGAGGGCCGCCAGACGGGTGGACTGCAGCCGCGGTCACCTCGGGTTCGTTGGCTGGGGGCACTGCAGCAGTCAGTAGCAGTTGGCGCACTTGAACAGAAGCTCGCTCCCGATGCATCACGGATCCGTCGGTTTGTCTCAAAAGGCGGGCTATCAGTTCATCTGGCACCTCCAGGTTGTCCATCTTCGATCCCGGACGAGCCCCCACTTGTTAGGATGGAACCTTTACTGTCCGTCCTAAATCCCAGAACCTAACTGCCCGTTCCCCCGGTCCGTCCTCGTCGTCTTTCCCATTCCGTGTTTGTACTCTCGCGGCACGTGCGCGGCACGTGCGCCTGGCATAGTCCTTCGCCAGACACTCCTCACAACGTATAAGTTATAACGTTTACCAACTCGCCCAATTCGCTACCTTAGTAGAGTTTACACTTCCTCCTGCAGAAAATGTCCTGTTGGCATTGAGACGTGTTCATGTTTCTACTAACTATAAGACACGTCAATTGACGTACTGAATACCCGATTTCCTAAACAAACATTCAGCCGCTTTTGAAATTATGCAGGACTGTGGCTCCAAGGGGGAGCTTCAAAACATCAGTTCCTTCTATTATGCCCGATGGAATAATTACGTCTCTTTACTTAGTCTTCTTGATTGCCAGGGATCTACCCAATGCTTTATTTTTTTATTTTTTTGTACAATCCAGTAACTTCTTTTTTTTTGTTTTCAGTAGTCATTTCATATAATCATACCTGCCAAGTCTCCCGTATTACCCCGGTGACTCTACCATTTTGCAAGGTTGCACATTCACAGGAACATCTCCCGGAAAACGCAAATTAAGCCCCCCCCCCCCCCCCCCCCCCTGCAATTGAACAATGAGCTTTTAGCATCGCAACATACGGCGATAGTAATAGCCAGCCTCAGCAGTATCCCGCTAGTGCGAGCTCGGACAGTGCAATACAAATTTAATGAAATCGTCCTCGTGTAAGTTCATTATCAATTTTTCTTTTTGGAGGTTGTTTGGGGGCTGTGCAAAGGGCATCATCTCGGCGCAAAAGTGGAATTGTGTGGGATTCGATAGTGCGTTTTATGTAGACTTAGAATGCACATGGGGTTATTGTATGAATGTTTTTTTTGTTTTTTAAGCTTCGTAAAGCACCTTAAGCGAAAGCCACCAGGAGGTCAAAAGCTCATTAAGAGCACTTTCAAAGGGAAGTTGAAGCACGCCCCAAAAGACGCAAATTAGAAGGAAGCTCTCGTTTTTCTCTTCAGCTCAATTATCGTGCTAGAATTGGCCAAGATATAGAAGAAATCATTTCGACCTTATAATGAAGAAAGGACGTTGTAATTGCAGCAGGGCGTGTAGTAAGCCTCTGCTGCCTTTTAACTGTCAAAGGCAACATGACGCCCCCACTGGAATTTGAGTGAGGTGAGTGCCTAATAGGAATCACCCGACACCACAAAGGACATCGCTTTTGTTAATTTTTCTGCAGTCTTGTGTTCTCGGGTTCTCGGCAAAAAGCAAAGGGTTGGAGCTGCGACCGATTTGTAATTTCTGCTACGTCGTTCCTGCCATTAACACTAAAAAAACATTCATACGTTATTTTACGGTGCCCATTTGAAAAACTTTTTTAAAACTGTTTTGGCTTTTTGTTTAACTCCCACATACTTAACCATAAAAAAAAAGAAAAGAAAACATGGAATGCCGCAAGGTCAGGTAAAATAATTCCTTTATTGTGCATATAAAAATACAGTTCTCATTGCAAAGGCAGCTAGGTTAGTTCAACGGTTTCGCAGCGACAACGGTCGGATTGCTATCTCACAAGGCCCGCCAACAACAGATGCCCTCCACTGAGTGGACGGAAACGAAGCCGGCTGAATAACAAACGCGTGTAAAGCTTGCATGAGGCTACATATTGAGATTATACCGAAAGTAGACAAAAATAAAACTAAACCACACCAATTACCGTAACACCAGCAGACATAATATACCATCACGCTGCGCCTCCAACAACATTTTCATCCAGCCTCTCGTATTCATTTGACACTTCTGAAGAAACCAGTCCTCGTTGAGAGAAAGAATCGGGAACCTGTCTTCTCGAACCAAGCGTCTCGTGCAGAGGCCGAAACGCAGTGTGAACGTCGGAGGACCTCGGACAACCGTCTTCCTTGGGACGTGGCACAACCTCGGTGAGCGAAGATAATTACAACCTCGTCATCATCGACATTACTCTCTTTCTAGATAAACATAAAAATAGTACTGCCACAGTGGCCGTTAAACTACCGCGGCAACGCGAGGCGAGTAACTGATCGGGAAAGGTTCCGTACATTTCGGAACACTAAGGACAAAGGTCATGACAACGCCTCGTAAAATCGAGGAAGAATAAATTCTACACGGTACGCGAGAGGGCACAAAGTGTGTAGAGCACAAGATACCTAAAATATTTTCTTTAAAAAAAAAAAATCGAGAAAAAAAATCTAGCTGTAGCTTGTGGATATGTGATGTCAGAATGCTTCTCGTTTTGAAGGCACTTGGATTATCTGCTATACGTAAACTATGCAAACAAATAGAAAGGTACGCGGTCCAAGGGAGACAGCCGCGTTGTGGAAGCGTCTAGAAGGCGGCATGTAGATAAATGCGTAAAAAAATACTGTCTATAATCCTCTAGCCAAACCAAAATAAACCCCATTTTTCTCGACGGAAACGGTGGAATGCAGCGACTCGTGGGTCCGAGTTTTCCACAGTCTACCTCGCACTCGCCTAATGAAAGCAAAAAAATAAAAGAAAAAATTAAAAAAATGGGCGTCTACGACTTGGCAACGTCGGTGCTCTGGATCCTCTGTTCCCACTGGGCGATGAGGGCACTGCGGCGCCGGGGTGCGGCGCTGCCGGATCCCTGCAATGGAGCGGCACTCTGCTTAAGCACACGCATCTCTCCTGCACTTGACACTACAGCCTCGATCATGCAACTAATACACCACACAGAAGACAGTTTGCAGACACCGTCTCATGTATTTCCTGTCGCATTGGTCGTACAAAACCTGTCTGCAGACATCTTCGAAGTATAGGGTGGCCCAAGTCACCAGGCTCGATCTAAATTGGACCGTAAAAATCGACGCCTGCACGTAGCAATCTAAACTTTTCTTCGAAGGTGTATTTCACAGGTAGGTTTTTTCTTGTAAAATTACAAGGCGTACCTTTCTTTCTGTAAAAGATAAAGCCAAGAAACCTGCCAGGGTCTACGGCGGGGAGCGACGCAGACGACAGGGGTTCAGTAGCGGGGTGTGCTTGGCGTTCGTATTGATAGATGGCGCTACCTCCTTATCACGACGGCTCGCGACCACTGTGGTTTATTAAAATGAACACATTCTTTTTGAAATATACCTTCGGTTAAAAAATAAATTCGGACAATAAAAGCAAAACTTGAAGTAAAAAAACGCGTCTGCATAACGGCAGCGCTTTTGCTGCCAACGGATTTCGTCTGCGTGTCGTCTGCTTTCTCTCGGCGGTCGGCTGCACCTTCGGACGCTGCTCCCGACGCCATCTATCGATACGAACGCCAAACACACCCCGCTACTGAACCCCTGTCGTCTGGGTCGTCGCCCGCCGTAGACCCTGGCAAGTTTCTTGGCCTTATTTTTTACAGAAAGAGAGCCAGGCTCTCTTTCTGTAAAAAAAAAAAAACTTTTGAATGGGCGGAAAGCGACGAGCCCGTCCGATCCGACGCGCGGACTGCCGAAATGACCTTGGGGGGAGAGGGTTTTCGTAGCATCGGAGAGCGTTGAAAACCCTCGCCTCCGACCGTCGTATTGCGTGGTCGGACGTCGGATCGGACGGTTTCGTCGTACATGTGTTTCGCGCTTTAACGCAAGAGACTGGTTTTCTCCAGCGCCTTTTAATTTGACGAGCCTTCCACGAAGAGCGGGTTTTTTTAACCACACCGCGCGGTTTTTTTTGTTTTTTTTATTTGTAACATGGGTTTAAAATATCAAACTGCCATGCTTTTTACCTGGATGAAAGGTAGACCAGAAAAACAAAATTCCTCTGCAAGCCGATGTCCATCTAGGATTAATATTCGTCATACCAAGATATGCCATTGTGGGTACCTCTAGCATCTATTTTAGTAGAAGAAACTTACGAGCAAGAAAGGAAAAAAAAAAATTTCGCTCAATTTTTTTTTTCAATGAAATAATAAAACTAAATGTCAGAGGCACCCGCAGCAGTCTTCTTTTGGTTTGTCGAATATCAGGCTTAGGTAGACGTGAACTCGGAGAAAATGTGTTCTTTCTTGGACCCGGGTAACATCGTGTCATCAAACCTGCGCGCGTTCCACCGCAACCACTTGCGTCGCATTCTCACGGTGTATGATCACCTTTCCGCGATGCGTAGTTAATTTATGCGGGCATCAAAGGAGGATTTAATTTTCTTACAAGCACCCGGTATACTTCCGAAGAAGTCAAAAGTACGCTCCATCCGAGACAATTTCCGAAGTCCGCTGGCACGTACTCTAGCACGTATGGGACACGAGGTCTGACTCAGCGTCCATCGTGAACTCGACTCAGCTCGTGTCGAAAACGACAGCTGCGTCATCCCTCGGTGAGGACTTGGATCCAATGACGCGCTCCGTGGTGCCCAGGACATAGCGACCGCTCCCACGCAGCTCGATAGGGTTTTGGAAAAAGTCTTTTAGCGCACTACTATTGAGTGGTGTTCAGAAAGGGGGGTTGGATGCTCACCGATCCTTCTGGCGACGAGGGCTGATGGGACTCGAGCAGGTTGGGGTTGCTCCCCACGCGCTGGAGCTGGTGTCCGTCCACCGAGTCCATGTCCACGCAGCTCTCCAGCAAGCTTAGGTTCGGCTGCGACTGGCCGAGCAGCCGAATGCGCTGGCGCCTGGACCAGGGACAAAGGGAAGGTACGTTAGCACATCCTCGGGACCAAGAACACGTCTCGCTCCAGCATTCAACCTCGAATCCGAAGTTGCATTCTTACTTTACCACTGCTCATACATCATACAAAAAACAAAGTGCAGACACTGTCTGAGGTCTTGCCTGTCCCACTGACCGTACAAAAACTGTCTGCAGACATTTTCGAAGCATGTATGAAGCAAATAGGCTTCGAACATGCTTAGGGAGTGTCCGCAGATACTTCTATCATGCCTGCAGCGAACACACTACGCTTTGCATGCATGCTGTATGAGCAGGGTGACCGCGGTTTTCAAAGCGGGTTTTAAGACTACCATGACAGCGTAGCAGCAGAATGAACTGGAAAATATTTTTTTCCGAAGATATATTTATTTTGTTACCGCACGAGTTGCCCCTACACCTGTAGTTACCCAATTGACGTAGGCAGTGAATGGTTTTTTCCGAGTACCAAATGATTGAATACGACTGGACGTAATCTTCCTACCTTTCACGTATAAAACTTTCATGAAAGACAAGTGGTACATATTCTTTACTATTACTATTTTGATCGAGCTCAATATGTCAACACTAAATCTAAATCACCGAGAGAACGTAATGGCGCGAGTGAACTCCAAACATGTGAGGAGTACCAGAGGCTCACTTGCAGGGCAACACAAAGGCATGATGCGAAAAGCACGAGGGAATAAGACATGCAGGGGCGAAGAAAAACACTTCTTTCAACTAGCAACCGACATTTAATGACGCAATCTTCAATGCGCTAGCCCTTCCCTTCCTGATCCCAAAATCCCCCGAAAAAAAGGTAAACCCTAAAAAAAAGAATAGAAAACCGGTAGAAATAAGAGTTCGTTAAGGAAGAAAAGAAAAAAAGAAGCACACAAAGTAACTGTTAAGGAAAGAGAATGAAAAGAAAGAGGAACGAAAGAAAGAAATAGAAAACATTTAACTAAACAAGGAGCATTACAAATTCGAAGTAAACTAACTACTTTAACTCGTTCCTCAGAAAGTCTACTTCAGTCTTAGATAAGCTAAGGGGAGGTGAGCTAACTTTCAAAACATAACCGACCATCCGATAGGACTCGAGTATTTCTCTGCCAAGTCTAACCTTGTGTTTCCCGAAAACACGGGTTGGATTGAAGTGCAGATCACAGTCCAAACAAATGCGGTTAGGCTCCACAATAGCGTGAAGAGAGTCACTGGATGCTCGGGTTGCTTCGAGGAAGTGTCAGTCTGTCTACTGCACTTATCTCCGCTGGTTAAGGGAATGGAGTACACTACTTGTTCTTGCAGGGACGATCGGGTTGGCATGTTTGATGGAAAAACCTTTCGGAAAGCATGACTGCGCTTTGAAGACAGGGACATAGGAAGAACAGACACCACAGAGCGCTCTGTGGTGTCTGTTCTTCCTATGTCCCTGTCTTCAAAGCGCAATCATGTTTTCTAACGTACCATACCAACTTGCCCAACAATCAGCACTTGTCAACTTTTCGGAGCACTATTGTTGTTGACCCTTATGCAAAGTTGTTTGAGGCGAATCTTGCACGAGAAAACAACGGAAGTATCAAAACCCGCTGCGATGGTCTTCAAGCGGTGAGCGGAGTTATGGACATAAGGATGGTGACTAAATGTGACGCCTTCTTTCTAGGAGAACGAGTTTCCGGAATCTAATATTAGACAAATGAGGATGAAAGTTAGAAGATCGCTCGGGTACCCAGCCTCGAGGAGGCGTTCTTGATTACACACACCACAGCGCACTATAGCAAACAACACTCACACCATACACACGAAAAATAAAGCAAAATTCAAACAAACCGCGCTGACTGACAACTCTTTTTATGTAACTTTGTCTTCTTCAACCTCTAGCACCACAGAATTTCCCAAATCACGCGCACCGATCTCCTAGATGCCTCTTGTTTTGTTGCTACGCTAAACGTCACTAGATGGTCACAGGATTTAGCACGAGAAGAGATAAAGGGGGTCATTATTCTGTGCTTAACCATCTTAGAGTTAAAACTGCAAAACAAAAGAAGTTTTTTTTTTTTTTTTCTTCAGAACGTTGTTGGAAAGCTTAGCATTATCCGGAGAGGAGAATATGAAGACGAAGATCTAGGTACTGTAGACCTTCGTGCGTAGGGTAATGAGAGAAATTAGAGCATGGCGATGAGGAAATAAAGGAGTTCATGATACAACTAGAAGGGACCGAGTTTGGGTGAACGATAAGGCAGTCATCCACATATTGAAAAACATCGCAATCTTAGGTGAATTGCTCAAGGTGCGCTTTAAAGGGGCGATGCAACGATTTTTGTAATTTTCGTAAATACCACTTAGAACGGGTCCCTGACGTTAATGGCCTATGAAATACCCGTTCGTTTTTCACCACACGCAATCAAAGTCACACACAAAAAAAAAACAAAAAAAACGAGCAGCGTTTACCTTTTCAACTCGCAGCCAGAACAAGCGGCCACGTGATCTGGAGTCGATCATATGCCGCCAATGTTGATCATAGCCATGCGCTTAGGTTGGCAAGGCACAGAACACGCGCTGCCTTCCAGACATTGTTATGGTTCGGCTGTTGTCGTCATTGCAGCAATTGGACACAGGACACTACTCGAATGCTTCTCGAGCTATAGATTATCACAAGCCCAAATCGAGTGCCCACGCAATGCTCGGGTCCAATCAATAAGCCGCATTCAAATATCGTCACTGGGCGGTACTGCTACCGCCCAGCTACGTCATCAGGTTTTGCGAAGGAGGGATTGAATGAAACCGCTCGGTTTTGTGCTCGAAGTTACAGCGCAACATAGGAGTTTCTTGGTCAGTGGCGTTGCGTGCGAGTATCCTTGAGTCCCAATGGTGCCTGTAAGCTCGTGTAAAGTGAAAAACATTCCAATTGAATATCGTTGCACCGCCCCTTTAACATCACGATCAACGCAAAAGAAAACAATCTCACTCAAGATGAGCGCAAGGCCAGATCCGATGCAAATACCTTTATTTTGCTTTAAGACTTTCCCCTTGTACTATACAAGCCTCGATTGGAGATAAAAAGCCAAGAGACAAACCCCTTCTCAGAAATGCCAGAAAAGTTTTGAAAGTCTCAGGTGCAATGGTCGTGAATGGCATATGATATTGATTCCATTAGGAAGGAAGGGTCCAACCGATAATATCGCTAGCTTCTCGATGTCTAGCGAAAACGTAGAATACGACACAGGAGTTGAATGGAGGGGACGGAGGTAAGAAACTAACTCTGACGCTTTCGGAGCAGATCTGTTAGCACATAACTTAAAAATGAAAACGTGATTGCATCTCTAACTGAGTTCATCCATGCAGATGGTTGGGGGTCCTTTTTTGATACTGGATCAAATTACTTAATACCTTTCGTTATAAGAATAGAGATGGCGCAAAAGGTACACAGAGCTTTCTTCTCAAAAATAAGGCAGTGGTCAGAATAGGTTCCACTTACAATAGGTAGTAAAGAAATGGTTGAAAAATGAATCACCTACGCGACACTTCTGTTCCCTCTCAATTTTACATGGGGAACCAGTTCAGCATTCCCGCTAGAACAACCTCCCCTGCTTCTCTCACGCCACCTCTCTCTCTCTCTCTCTCTCTCTCTCAATTTTACACTCGGTAGTTTACTCAGCCTCTAAATAATACTTCAGTAAAATGCCAGCAAGAACCAGCTTATCCGCTAACATGTCTATCAATAAAAACGCGTCCCCCAAGTTTCATGAACCTAGCAAACTCGAACAATATCATAAAGAGCAAACATAACCGCCCTCAAATATCACGAATTGCTTGTTCCTTAAAGGTGACGCTGCTTTTTAACGAGGCTGACACCATAGTTAAGTCAAAGTTCGCTGATCTTTCGATGAACCGCTGTACGGTACGGTATGAACCGCTGTACGGTACGGTATGAACCGCTGTCACTCGTTCATGGCGCTATTGGACACAAATTGCGCAGCACTTCCATTGCTGCGAACTAGACAGCATCAAAGGACTTGAGTTATGAGCAAACCAATAGTTTAGAAGAGTTCAGCCTGAAAGGAGTGGCTCCGTATTTCTTCAGCGGTCATTGTGTAAATTAATTCTACATAAACATCCCATTTTTCACTCCTCCAACAAAAATAACAAAACATGTATCAGATAAACTTGATACAAAATAATTGTGAAATGACTCGGAAGCAGGCCGGGAATTGAATGGTGTAAACTAGCCTATTTGTAGCGCGAAACATTTTTTTCGTAATCTAATGAGGCCCCAACATAAACAATATGTCAGCCGCCTACTCAATTAACACGTATTTTAAACTCGGGCATCTGGAGCAAAAACGTGGAGCAACAAACTAGAGCCCAATTATATAGGCGTCGCTCACTACTGCCATTAGGGGATAATACCCTGGTTGTGGTTGGCCGGGGTAGTTACTTACGGACACGCCTATCTCGCGTTCTTCTCGTAACGTTCATCTTACATTGTGAAGTTCATCCTAATGAATGGCTGAAGTTCTGAACAATAAAGCAGGGGTGGTCGGTTCATTGAAGAGTCACTTTCTTAGTACGCTAAGGCTGAATTCTTGTTGCAGAAAAGCACAGAACTGCCGCGAAACAAGTGGTGACGAATGTCGGGGGATAGGAAAATCTGCCTGGGGAAAACGTTTGTCAACTAATCAAGTTAAGCTGGCACTGATGAGCACAACCTTTCGCTGTTACTAAACGGTCAAGTTGAATGAAGAGAATCCTCATAATTCAAAAATCTGAATATTTAGCGAAATTCGATCGTACCTCGAATCGAATTGGCACTTCAAAGCCTTTTCTGCGAAGTTAGGACAGGCCTCAGAATGCAACCAAGACATGACTTTGGGAAGTGTCGTGCCGTGTTTGAACTCTCGGGGTTTGATTGCACATATAACGCCAGACTGCAAGGCATCGAATGTTGATAGGCGACCTCGTTTGTTTCTTTCTGTGATTAGAGATTTTGTATCATAGCATGCTGATTCTCTTGAATGCCTTACAATGAAGTATTATACCTATATGTATTAAAACATATTAAATGTAAGAACAGTGTGCCCTCACCTGAGTTCCTCTTCCCGTTCCTTCATGACCCGCATCTCCTCCTGAATCTTGGTCTCCGCAGTCACCAGTCCCTTGCGCAGCGCATCGCCCGACACCACCCCCTTCTGTAGCTGCGGAGGCTTTAGCTCCCGGTACTCGAACCCGGCACTTTTCTCCGCAAACCCGCCGTTCTGCGGAGGAGTTGTGAACACCAGTTCCTTCCCGCGGCTGGCCAAAAACTTCTGCATGCTTACACCGCGCGTTGTCCCGTTGGTGGCCTTCCCGGCGTGACCGTTGGTGGCTTTGACCGCCGTGGTCGAGAGTGGCGGACTCGAGGGCGACAGCTTGTTCGTTGGCGATGGCGTTTTTTCGTAGATCTCCACGTTGGGAAGGGAGGTGTCGAACGAGTTCCGCTTAGACGTCGTGGTTGAGTTGACGGGAGCAGTTGGAGAGGTGCTACCGTCACTGCCTATCCTCGTCACCCTCGAGTCGGTCCGTTCCTGGGAGATGGTCTGGATGTGACCGGACTCCCTCAGCGCCATCTCTCGCTGGGTCTGCTCCTCGATCTCCTGCTGAATCCTCGACGTGGCCAGAATCTTCTGCGTGCTGCCGAGAGGTGGCGGTCCGCGGGGAACGCTGCCCGTCTTGACGGTCTTGCAGATGGACGACGGCAGCACCGTGTCGCCCTTCTTGATGAACCCTTCAGCCTGGAGCTGCCCCAGAAGCCCCTTCTCTCGTCGAAGGGCCTCTTCACGATCCCTCGTTAGCCGGATCTCCCTCTCGATCGGAGACTCCCCGTTGGATGAGAAAGACGTCGGCGATGGCGTCTCGTCCAGCCCGTCGGACAGCGGACGCACGGTGATCTTGTCTTTCCTCCGAGACGCGAAGGAAAGCCCAGACTGGCCGCTGGGCAGAGATTCCACACTCACGGTTCGGGATATTCCGTTGGGTGACGAACTGGAAGCGCTGTGGACCCGCTCTCCCTCGTCCGAGCTGGGCTTGGTCGAAGCCGGTTCGTTCTGGAGCAGGAGTCGCTCACGAAGCACCCGGAGTTCCTCCTCGCGCTCCTGGAGCTCACGGATCTCGTCCGCGATCTTGGAGTCTGACGGGCAGCTGAACCTCTTCTCGATGAAGGCGGGGAACGGAGCCGGCACCGAAGAGGACTGCGGGGAAGCAGCCGGCGACGCCTGCGACATAGCGAGCCTCGCCGGCTTGACGACATGCATGGCGTCGGCCTGGAGAGCTGGCTTGTCCACCGGCTTCTCGGTCACGGGAGACAGTTTGGCGGCCTCCTGGGCGAGCTTGCGCTCTCGGGCGATCGTCTCCTCGCGCTCCTTCTGCGCCCGGATCTCCCTGGCCACGATGCTGTCCTCGGCGCTTTGCTTCAGCTGGCGCGTCTCAACCAGCTGCGGAGAAGGGGATGCCGGGATGTCGTCCAGCACGACCGGAGGAGCAGAGTATTGCACAATCGCCGGAATGTCGTCCAGTACGACAGGAGGGGCAACGGACTGCGCAGTCACCGGAGTGGCCTGCAAAACGAAAGCGCCGAGTCAGTCCACTAGAGAAAACACAATGCAGTTTATTTCTTGTTCGCATTGTTTAACGTCGAATACATCCACGGAAGTCACCGAAGTCATGAACTCAAACTCGCAGCCCTCACTTAACCTCACGCCGCTCATCGACCCCAAGCTCGTGAGCTCTTGAGGCTTACGAACTCACCATTAACTCACATCTGCAAATGCGAGTGAGTGGGGTAAGTGACTGAATGCCGACAAGAACAAGTTTTGCCAAGGGATATTTAGACAATCCTAAACTCAGATCATATCGATATAGGTGCAACGTCATTGAAAGACCTGCAACGATTTAAAGGTATTTTTCAGTCATAGCGCAATTAACTGAAACAAAATATAACTTTCCTTTTGTAGAAGCGGTAAATTGTTCAGGATTATTGACCAATTACATAATCAAAATTACAGAATAACTATTATACACGAAAAAGAAAGCGCACAGGCATGGCGGCAAATTTCAGGACAAATGTGAAAAAAGGAAATTACCATAATCGAAAAGATACTTAAACGTTAGTTCCCGAGAACCAAGAGAAATTCTTAGTGTCTTACGAATGGACACCGTCATTGCGATATGAAATTATACAATTAAGTTCTCTACAGTTCGAAGCGCTCGGTTTGATAAGGCTAATCCGCATGTTAGTTGGAATCATACAAGTATTTCCATCTAGATATAAGTGGTGTTCACTCAATGAAAACTGTAATGAAAGCAGCACGCCACTGCTAGTAAGATAAAATTGTGGTTTTTAATTATAAGGTACACTTAAAAAAAGAAAAAGAAAAGAAACAGTGCTTCAATATATCGCTCATATTACAACACCAAGTAGAGGGGTAAAAAAAATTACACTGCACGACAGTGCGCAAACACGACGTTGACGCTTTTTTTGTTTGCTTCGAAAGAGTATTGGCGGGCACCGAACTTTACCGCTTACGTTACTGCCCCAAAGGAACACTTCCCAGTTTAAAGTTTTGATGATAACCTTTTAATCCTAAACAAAAAAACAAAAACAAAAAAAAAACGAAGATAAAAGACCGCGATAGTTTGTTCGCGCTAACAGTGTAGCGCAGTATACTCGTTGAAATACCAGACCCGAGAAAATCTTGATTTGAACAAACCTAGGAGTTCCCGAAGGTAACAAAGTGGGGTATCCCATGAAAGAAAGAAACGAGAAAAGGACTGAAGCAGGCCAGGGGTCTTTTTAAGGATACAACCTTCCCGGCTTGAAATTACATACCGAAAGAGACCTCAGTATCAGTGAGCGAAATACATTCCGATTGGCTTCCAACCGAAGACAGCTCCTGTACTCAAAGCGAAGAGGATCAGTACGTCAGGTAACGATGTGGCTTCAGGTTCAACGCAAAAAGGTCAACAAAACCCGAGTCTTGATCCACACCACCATCAGTGGAGTCTTCCGACCCAAGATACGGTACCCAGTGCATCAGACTATCGTCAGCAGAAGAGATGGAAGCTTCTGGTACACCTGCTAGAGCTGAGATTTGTCTCAAAGTCAAACTATATGGAGACTCCGACGTAGAAACACTGACTGATCATCCAGGATTGCAACTACTATGAATAATTTGTAAATTCTTGCCAACTGAAGACGAGAAAAATCTCGATTTACTAAAGGAAAAAAACAGAGAGCAAAGCCTTCTCAATCAACCCACGCTCGATCCCACGCTGTGCAACCGTGTGCGCGTGGTCTACTCGGTAGGGTCACGTGACACGTGACGCTACCAAATTTCGGTTAAATTTTGAAAAAAAAATAAACGCTTTTATTACGCAAACATGGATTAACCCACACATCGAAACTGATTTAAAATCCGAAACTGTACTGTGCAGTTTGTTACATATTCAGCAAAGGCAAAACATTTAATATCGACTTTGTTAGAACAAGAATGCGTGGGAATTAACAAAAACAATTAATTAATAGATTAAAGGGCGGCGATTAATCGGGTTAAACTTATTACTCGACGCCCCCAGCCCTAGTAACTACAAAAAAAACCTTTTTTTTAAGGTATCTTGAGTTATGTTTTGTGAAAAGTCCTTCAACGTTTGGAAAGGGAATTCTATAAACTCTTGCCGATGTTCGCTCCGTTCCTCGGATGATAAATGTATTTCCTTCTTTTGAGGGGAGAACAGTTAACGCAATGCCGAAAATGCGAGGATTGGAACTCGGAAAATAAGATGGTTAAGATAAAAACTTACATAAATAGGCTCCGAGGTCACCTTGCATTCTAGAGGAGAATCACCGGTGCCCACCTCCACCTTCATGCTCTGTTTGGCCGCAGGAACATCTGTGTGTACCATCGTTTTCACTTCCACAATCCCCTCAGCTTCGCGTTCCCCCACACACGGGTCAGCACACTCGGAGTCCTTCACACTGCACTTGTCCTCAACTAAGGTCGCACCACCACCGGCCATCTCCGATTCGACGTACTGCACCGCTTCCACCTTGGTGAACTCTGTGACGGAGTAAATCACAGGTTGAGACGACGTCTCTTCCACGGCTTCCTCTACATCGTGAACTGGTGTCTCCGGCAGGGACGTCTCAGACGGCGGCTCGACCGGCTGCACCTCAATTTCTGGGGCACTCTTGACAACCGGCAAGATTGTCGGCTCGACCAATGCTTCCTCCACGGGTTCCGCCTTTACCTGCACGGGGCTTTGGACAACGGGAGGGTCGGTCACCTCGTCGTTGGACTGGTCCGAGTCCACCGGCGTCGAGTCCTCGATGACCACAAACGGCACGTCCATCCCGTGAAGCTGCGACTCCGGGGCTGACCCGACAGTCATCATCGTGTCACATTCGGGGTCTGAGAGGGTGGTTCCGTTGGAACCGGCACCGTCACCGACGTTGGACGGTGGTGGAGACAGCTCAGCGGACAACTCGCTGGATAGCGAAGAGTCGTCGTACAAGGGACTCGACACGAGCTCCGTCGTCGTCTTGGGTGCTACCTCCTGCACTGTCTCCGTGGTCCCGTTAACTTTCCTCTCATGGACGGGAATGACCTCCTCGTATATGTTGTCCTCAGGAACCTCACTGTAGAGCGGCTCTCCGTCCCTGGTATGGGCTTGAGTAGCAGCATTGTGGTCGTTGGCCCGATGATCGTTGGCCTGATCATCGGCCGGCACATCTTCGACCCTGGAGCAACCGTTGGTATCCTTCGGTTTGACCGGTGCGGCGTCTTCGTGATTCCCGTTCTGGAGGCTCTTTTCCGAGTTGAGGGAGTTGAGGATGAGCTCGGCCTTAGTGACCTGGACGGCGGAACCGTTCACTTCGGGAGAGACCTTCTTGGGCTCCGGAATGACGACGGGGCTGTCGTCGAAGCCGAGCAGCTGGTGGTCCTCCTGGTCAGTCATGGTGGCAGAGTTCCAGGGCTCCGGCTTCGGGTGGACTGCAGGGGAGTCTATGGTGTCTGCAACGAGAAAAAAAAAGAGCGGAACTTCAGCAAATCGCGGATAAAGTGTGCGTTTCTGAGTCTGAATAGGATATGAACTAATCGTATGAGCGAAGATATCCAAATGTGTGCGAGGGATTGCAGATGTATTCAAGTGAAGCGATGAAGCCCGAGAGCAAGCGCAATCCTTCCAAAGAATATTTGATGTGTTCAAAACGGTTAACCTAAAAGAACAGTCCGGATTTAAAAAAAAAAAAAATGAAACATGTGGTACAGAATATAAAATATTAAAGGGGGGGGGGGGGGGGGGGGGGCTAGTTGGATAAGAACAACTTTAATTTTAGTTGTACTAACTAAAACGGCAGTTGTGGGTTAGCGCTGATCTCGTCTTTGTGTTCATGTCCTTGTCTGTCCTTCGCGCTATTTTCATTAATTATTTAGTACTATAAAAGACGGCCGAGGTCATTATAATTGGCAATAAACAGAACGAGTATGACTCGGAATTTTTTA
Source organism: Ixodes scapularis (assembly GCF_016920785.2). NCBI lineage: Eukaryota > Metazoa > Arthropoda > Arachnida > Ixodida > Ixodidae > Ixodes > Ixodes scapularis. Next base: position 71,043,537 of record NW_024609838.1, read on the forward strand.
GTGTAGCAATGGTTGTGTTTACATTAATGTCACGGCAGCGACTCCCACTTATTCTTCAAGCAATGTAACTTGCACCCACTCCTTGCGCGTGAAGCGAATGAGCCGCTCGAACCCCTTACCTACCCTCGTATTCATGAGTCGGGCTTTTATGGATGGACGAATATTTTAGGAAAATTCGGTACATCCATCCGCAAGGAATTCATTACGTTTATCCATAAAAATATATAAATATATATATTTGTATGGAGGAAATGATACACTGCGCGACAGCCTTAATCCGAACACATCGGCGCCTTTGAACATTTTATCTCTGAAAGGTATCGGCGGGCACCAAACCTTACCACTTCGGCTAGTGGTCTTCATGACCCTTCTCGATTACACTGCTAGTTTTTTTATGACAACATTTCGGGTCTTAAGGTAAAAAGAAAAAAAAAACGGTATCGTTTGTTTGCGTTAACGGTGTCGCAGTCATGCAACACCGTTAACGAGCGGGATTTGATGCGGGATTTGAGAATCCCGATGTCTGAATTGATCAACAATTACACATTTTACGACAATAATGGCGCATCGTAGGCCAGCATTCACAATGAATAAAGGTGTACACCTGGAGACTGAATTGCAGTGAGAGACCCACTCTATTCCCGCTGTTATTTAAAAAGAAACAAGCCTTCCTTATTGGTTGTTCTTCGCACTCAACTTCTTAAACGGGGGACATAGAATCGAATACGAGGGCGGCATTCTTACGATTCCAGGAAGGCCCACTTCTCACCTCGTACAGAAAAGCCAGCTAGCCCCAACCTGTTCTCTACTTTCAACTGCGTTTAACCTAGCTGGAGTAAGAGCCTTCCTGCATGCTTACACCCGCACCGAGGAAGGGTGGAAATATCAAGGCACTCCCATAAGCTATAACGTCAATTTTGCCTCTCACACTGCGGAGGGCATTCTCGGAAAACAAAAGCTATTCCGCGTGTACCTTGAGAAACATCGCACACCCGCGAGTCAACCAACCCTTTTTCCTGCTTCCTAAAAGGTAGCCATCGAGGGGACATACACGGCCTCGAAGGCAACACGCGGAAAAGCGAACGCGACACGCAAAGTCGCCCCACTTCATCCACTGAGACCGTTACAATGTCTCGGTAGCCGCGCAGCGCCGAAAGACACACACAAAAGCCGAACAACAACAGCCTCCGAAGGTTCGGGACAAGAACAATGCGCGGTCCCGATTCTCGCGCTCCGTGCGAGTCACGCGCGGCAGCGGCCTGCATAGCGTCAGGTGACGGAAGTCGGTGGCAGACGCATCTTCCACGCGCACGAATGTCCAAAGAAGGCGCCGTATAACGACCGTATACGCGCCTGCCCCCGTCCCAGTAACACTTTCGGTCCGCGCGGCGGCCCATTGTCTTCCCGATGCCTCGCGTGCGGAAAGATGACCGGGTAGCGGGGCTCTTCGAGCCCCTAATCGCACCCGTGCAACGCACACCACGCTGCGCACACCGTGCTCGCCAAGATACGGGTCATCGCGGACAACGCGGTCGGCAGTGCGCACCACCGCAACACCTTCCGTCCGCCCGGCGGACTCACCGAGTGTCGCGATGCGGGCAACTTGGAGAGTTCATCAGCGAGTCTAGAGTCGGTCTATCAACGTTCGACTACCGCGTTCCCCCGCCGCGCGTTTCTCACCGTGTCGAGGCCACGTCAACGAAGGCATCATGCTGACGCCGACAGAGAGGTTCTGCGGGCGCTAAAACGCGGATAAATGGCATCGTGTGAGTTAAGCGACTGGACAGACGAGAGTTTGAAGGGCTATAAAACGTAACTTGACAATATTGCCCATGGAAAGCTTCCCTCGCCCGCCTGCGCTAAAAACGGTGGAATCAAGCGGGAAGGCTAAGAATAGAGGCTGACGACACTAAGAGAGCGAATTGCGAACGCCCTATAAGAGAGCGGGTTGCCAACGCGTCTTTCCACGCTGGGACCCCTCGTCAGGGCTCGAGACCGGCCTGCTAAAAGTCCGCAGCCCATGGTAGCCTCGCGAAGACCGCTGTTAAGCCTAACGTACTTGTACATGTCATATCATAATCACCATCACTAGACTCGGGAGCCTGGGCCTCCATGGTACGGGGTGTTGCCTTTGTGCAGTGCCGCGGCTCTCCTGAGCCAATAAAGATTATTATTACGAAGTGTCTAGCGTTACGTCCAACATAACCCAAGTTACGTCCAAATCTCCGCCTTCCCTAGGTTCACGGGGGAGAGAGAGGAGGGCGGGGGGGGGGGGGGGGGGGGGTAGGTATACGCGTTTCGGTGATCCGTACGGACGTAACGCTAGCCACAGCGTTATTAGGGAATTTTAGTAGACCGTCTCCGCAGCCCGCTAAGCACCCGGATAGCGCTCCGTAATCCGCCAGAAGACCTTGAACAATGCAGACAAGACTGGCGGCGCGCATGCGCGGCTGCGACGGGGATACCGTAGCGGAGGAGAAAAACGATC